>NC_062219.1:82315159-83565159 GCF_902686445.1 Sciurus carolinensis | reverse complement strand
TGTATAAGTATTTTAAACTTCTCAAAAAAATTCTATTCAAAATGTTCCGGTCAAAAATCAGTTTTGAAAAATTATCAGTTGGGGATTTCTACACTGGGACATCTTTGGCTAGGTGTGGCATCTGTCCTTTACAATAGCAATCATTTTAGTCTTCTCCAACAAGCACACCCTGTTAATTGGTATTAGAAGAGTGTTCAGTGTCAGGAAAACAGGAGGAATGATTCCTAGCAAGACTGAATTGGTCACCATTTGGTTGATAGATAATACTTTATCAATGCTACTCATCCATAACTCTTTTGACTTCTAGTAAATACATGAGATATCTGCAGTGGGTAGTGATTAAATAGCTGCTAGTAAGGTCTTCATTTTTTAAGAATCTCTAGCACCATTCTCTTGGGTTTGAGGAGATTTCCATCCTCTATAAAAACTTATTTTTACTTATGTTACATTAAAGTGATCATGAGAAGGACTTAACATATTCAAATTCTGTTTTATAAAACAATGTGCTGTTTATAAGAAGAACAAAAACATGTATGTCAGATCATTTAGCTAAAATAAAACATACATTTAATGTATTTTCAATTCAGATTCAAGATGCTGAATTGAAAGTAAGGGTAAAAATTTTAAAGTTTGCTAGTTAGGCTATTTTTTTTATGGAAATCTGATGGAAATTCATAGCCATCATATGCCAGGTAGAATATGCAAATATTATCTATTTTTCTTGCTCTTGGAAATATATATGCTCATGCTTTCTGGGGGGAAAACATTCCCTGTCAAGAAACTGCTCAATTTACATGAAGAACGTTCTTTACCCGCCCCTTTGGTTCACCACAATGCACACTGCACTGCCTCCTTTATTAAGAACCTTACCTGAAATTTAAAAAAAAAAAAAAAAGTTTAGAATGAAAACAATTGTGCTTTTCTCTCTCATCTTTTACATATTGGGTTTAAAGGCTATCCTTGATCTTGTCTTCTTGAACTATCAATAAAATTGTTAGCCAGTTGTTTTTTTTTATTAAAAAAAAACTTTATTTCTACTCAGTATGGCTTTGTTTTTGCAAATCAGTCACTATGGTTTTAAATTGGTGTGAATGTGGTTCTTTGGAATTCACCAGAGCTATTAACAACAAAAACATGAATCGGAGGTGAGTACTTTGCTTAGTAATCAAATTTTCAAGAAGCCTTTGCATGTGATAAATAACCGGCTCTTAACCACCACTTTTTCTCTTCACTAGAGGCTGTTTCATTTTTATTCCTTCTACTAAGCCGTATACAGATTTTTCAATGCTCCATATAAATGTATTTTCTCATAATTTAGATTTTATCTTGAAAAAATATGATTTAGGAGAATAATTTTACTTATACTGTTTTGATACTTTTCTCTGCCTATCCATGAGGACTACATTAAGAAAGACAATCCCACATGCTATCACCAAGATTCAGTCTTCTTGAACTGGGTCACCATTTGCTAAGGGTTTCAGATCTCTGAGATGATTTCTAAGCCTATTATCAACACTGACAGTCTTATGCCATGAATTTTACACATGCCTAATACATAAAGTTGGAATACTTGCTAATGATGCAGAAAAGTTAATAATCCATACCTGTGAAAAGAACAGTCTCCACCGAAGAATCAGTAGTCTCTTTCATCACTAATGTCCATTATTCTTTGCTCAAAGTACAGAATTAGAAAATTAAAAATTAGAATTATATTTGCAACTTCTTGCTAAGACAATTTATTTAAGAAAATCTTGATGATCAACCAATAAAAAATATTTACTACTTGTACTGAGAGTTCAACAAAATGACATCAATAGCTATGGCAGTCAAGCCTCATGTTCTCCCTGAAGCTGTGGAACACCCCTGAACATGCTAATGCTCTTCATCTCTAGGAAATCTCTGCTTGCCAATGATGTGTTCTAATTGCTGTCTAGCACTAGTCTAAACAGAGGGCTTTCTTTAAAGCAGACATTTGAATTTCCTTCAATCTTGGGTCACATAGTAACAGCCTTTTGACTTCTCTGGAAGTCGCTCTCTTTCTTCTTTCTCCTTTCTCCTTTTCCCTATGCCACCTTTCCAAGAAATAAACTGCAGTGCTCTTATGGTTATCTTCTATGTTTTCAGACACTATATTTTTATTACATAAGCAATAATGCCAACAGGATCAATTTGGTCTTTCTCCTACCATCTTCAACTTAATTCATCCAGTGAGTTTTTTTTTTTGTTTTGTTTTGTTTTTTTCAATCATAGTTTATGCCACCAAGACACAGACAAGTCAAGCACAGTACCTGGCAGACATGATCTTGTTGGATGCTGGGCATAAGATGATTGCAGCTGTAGGATAAGCACCTAAACACATGGGTATAACCATCTAAAAGTAGGAACTCTTATTTTGTTCACTGTTGTATCCTTGTCATAGTTTCCTAAAGTTGTCATAAATTTAAAACAAACTTGGTGACTTACGACAACAGAATTTTTATTTTTCGTGACAGTTCTGGAGGCCAGCATTCTGAAATCCAGATTCTGAGAGGGCCATACTACTGCAGGTTCTAGGATGGAATTGTTTCTTGCTCCTTCCATATTCAAGTGGTCCAGATATTCCTTGAAGCATAATTCCAATGTCACATGGACATCTTTTCTATGTGTGTCTGTGTGTTCTCTTCTTATAAAGAAACTAGTCATTGGATATGAGGTCCGTGCTATTCAAACATGACCTTCTCTTAACCAATTACATTACAAAGACACAATTTCCAAATAAGATCACATTCTATAGTTTCATATAGACAAGAATTTGGGGGATACTATTTTTAACCAACTGCTATCAGAATACTTAGAATTCATGTTCAGTATAGAGTACATAGTAATATTTAATATTTAATAAATATTTGTTCAATAAATGAATGGATTCCTGAAGAAATGAAATTAATAATGGACATTGAGAGATCACATTTACAAAGCACTGACTCTAATCTGAATTCATCCAGAAAAGGCTTTCAGGAGGATATCACTTCCAAGCTAATGTCTTTAAGTCTACTTGAAAGTAAGATAAAGGGAGAAACAAGGAAATGAGGACAAAAGGAAAGAGTGTATCAGACCGAGTAGATGGTAAACACAAAGGCTCCATGCAGGGCATTCAAAGAGTTGCAACCAGGTTAGTGTGCCTGGAGCATGCTCTGACGACGTGGAGGTGGCGAGGCCTCACCAAGAGTGGTCTTGTAGTGTTCTGTCACAACTGGCACTAACTTGGTCTGGTGCTCCACAGAGGTTCACATCTTTCACATCTTCCTCCCCACTTCTTCACATTCGCCTCCCTCCTTCTTTTCTTCCTTTTCTTTCATCTCCTCCTCTCCTTCTCTCCCTTCATCTTTGCCTCAGATACTAGACACTTGAGTCAAGTATTTCTATAGGCTGCTGCACCCCAGGTATTCCTTAGTTAATGCACCCACACACATCAAAAGTTCCCACCAGATTTGCCACTTTTCTGAGTCAAATATCTGTTCTCAAGAAAATCAACTCTAGAAACATATAACTGATGTTCTTTCTATTTCATTCAAAATGGTATACTCTGAAAGTCAGAAGTGTTCACTGGCTATTTGTCATGATAGCATGTTAGCTTATTATGGATGTAATCACATAAGACATATTTAAAGGTGGTCCTGATGGGATGGAAAAATATGTGGAGGGATGAAGGCTGAAAGGCAGCCCCTGGGGGGACAAATATAAAAATGTTAATTTCTTGTTTATCTGAGTCCTCAACATATGCTCTCTAGAAAACCTTGTTTTTATCAAGTTCTTTAATTTTTTTTATTTGTTCTTTTTAGTTATCCATGACAGTAGAGTATATGTTGACATATTTATACATACATGGAATATATCTTATTCTGATTAGGCTCCCAGTTTTGTGGTTGTACATGATGTGGAGATTCACTGTGTGTATTCATCTACGTACATAGGAAAGCTAACTCAGATTCACTTCACTGTTTTCCTATTCCTGTCCCCCTCCCTTCCCTTTATCCCCCTTTGTCTAATCCACTGAACTTCTATTCTTTCCCCCACCCCTTGTTGTGTGTTAGCATCCATGTATCACAGAGAACATTTGATCTTTGGTTTTGGGGGATTGACTTATTTTACTTAGCATAATAATAGTCTCCAGATTCATCCACTTTCCAGCAAATGTCAAAAAGTCATTCTTTTTTAATGGTGAATAATATTCCATTGTGTATATATAACACATTTTCTTTATCCATTCATCTGTTGAAGGGCACCTAGGTTGGTTCCATAGCTTAGCTATTGTGAATTGCACTGCTACAAATATTGATATGGCTATGTCACTGCAGTATCCTGATTATAAGTCTTTTGGGTATATACTGAGGAGTGGGATAATTGGTCAAATGGTGGTTCCATTCCAAGTTTTATAGAAAACCTCTTTAAAAACTGTTGGCTTAGTGAAACTGGTGCATGAGATGATTTTTAAAAAAAATTCAGCATGATTGTAGAACTACATCAAATAGGTAGGCTAACCCACCACCTTCTTTTCTGCCAGCTGCAAGGTGACCAGATGGTTGAGATTCTGCAGTCGCATCTCTTTCATACTACAGCACTTTGTGTTTCTTCTTGCTACATCCCTTATGTTTATCCCTCAGGTCTCAGCAGAGTAGATAAGAACTGTCAAATATGCCCTCTTAGAATTTCCATGGACATATGAAGTAATACAGAGGTCAGAGGAGCACATGGGCTCAAGAACTACAATAAGTGTAAGACTCCAAGCTAAGTCCTTGTCCCAGAGCTGTGGAACAGTGGCCCCCACAGGCTGGAGCATGGTGATGGGGGTGAGTGTGGACAGTGGCCAGGGAGCCTGCTATGCCAGCTTGAGTCTGAAGTGCAGCAAGCCAGGGCCAAGGTGAGCCAGGACACATCAACCTGTCCTGCCATGATGGCAAGGCTTGGTCCGGCCTGACCAAGTATAGAAACCTACTCCACACAGTGCTGCAGCCAGAATCCCAGCATCTGTGATCCACCAACCTAAACCTGCTTCCCAATCAAACATGAGAAAATAGAATTGAAGCAGACCTGAGTGGAATCTGAAACTCAAAGGTTAACCAACAGCATTGGTACTCCTCCAGATCTTGATTAGCGTAAGTTTGAACCAATAACATTGACCCAAGTGCTGTATAAACCCATAGACTAGCATAGTCAGACAGTAACCTGCCAAATGGTTCCTCTTGGCTCTGCAAGATTTCTGTTTTTATTCTCCACATTTAAATCTTATTTCTTTCACCCTTGCCTTCTGTTATCCCATGGATTCCATTCTTCAGATTTGTTCTACAAGAACCTGGAAAACAGTTGGTGGTGAGCTGCTAGAGTCTATCGCAACACTGGAGGGCATAGTCCACATTAACAGCTGCAATGTTGAGCTGCCACAGGCCACTCAATGGTAGGGGAAGAGAACTGGGCTTTGGCAGCTGTGATCCCTGAACTGATGCAGTAGCATTCGCTACTGTGATTAACTACTAACACTAAAACAGGTTTTCTTGGAGAGCTTGCAGAGGCTGGAAGGTTACATGGACTCTGCCCACCACAGAAGTAATGAATCAATTTCATTTCAAACTCCAGTTTCATCTTTTGGCACCCAATGGGGCTGATTGGAAGGTGAGTGAAATGGACCAACAGAATCTTCACTTACTTCCTTCGGGAGTTTATATTCCTTCTACAAAATCTATATTTGTCCAAATACTGGGCACCTGTCAGCTAGTTAAAGGTGTTTAGCAAGGCTGCAGGGCTAAAGGCTTACTGGAGAAGCTTGCTCAATCCCCTTCATCTCTGATGGAGGAATGTTGACCCAGCTCTGCTTCAGCTTCTCTCCATGGAACATGAACCAGGTTGAGAGATTAGTTCAAACATCCACTTCTTTCTTTCACTTTCAGACTGACTTGGCTGGATGGTAGAAAGTGTTCTCACCTGATGTGTCTTGGATCCTGAGATGACGTCTTCATCTGATCAGAGGTCTCTGGGGTAGAGACAACCCACTAATCCCCAGAGTATGAGCCAAGCAGGCTCTGTCTGTCTGTTCCTCTACTAATAAAACTTTTCTCTCATGTGGGCCACAAAACTCATGAAGACTTAGGTTTCTTATGCCTCTTTGAATTCCAGTTGTTCACTAGAATCCATGCATAGGGTTATTGGGAAATTTCAAGTCCTTGAGTGCCTTTTAGAACCCAAACACTATTCTTGCCCCTAGTGTGCTCCCACTCACAAGAGGTTTCCATTTCCTGGATTTCCAATCCTGCCAGTTTCCCTAGAAAGAACCCCAGGGATCTCATAATTATAATTGCCCTAAGACAATTTGTCCTTTCCCCACTACCTACCAGGTTAACTAGGAAAGGAGAGTTCATCATCTACTCTTCTCCTCTGGGACTCAGATTTTGGTACCGTTGCAGTAGAGACATTATCCCTGGTCCTATAAAATATATTCCCTTTTACAACAAGTAGAACAGGACTTTTGGGGCTCTAATTATGAGTATTATGACAAATATAGACATCAGGAAAGGCTAAGAACTTGTACAGAGCACAAGACCCTGGGGAACATGACTCTTTCTTAGTATAGTAACTGAGCCCCTCCCAACACACAACCCCCTCTACAGTGCCTCCATAATTGGGGGTAAATGCAGTACAGAAAAACCAGGTTTCTCCTTTTAAGAGGGAAATGACACAAAGAAAAGGCATTTTGGGTCATGTGTAGGTAAAAGAGCTAATCCAACCAGCCCAAATCTTAATCCAGCCTCAATACATGGTTGCTCACATTTTGAGGCTCATGGGAGATAAAGGAAACTTTGAATACTTCTCACTGGTAAAAGTGACTAACCTAACCAGCAGGCCTCAAGTGGTGGCTGACAATGGCTTCGAGATCCATAGGTTATTGAGGGATGCCTTAATCTGGTTCAGACCATGAAGGGATACCTTCTTCCCCTTGTCTTTCAGAGGGGTAACACTCCATCTGGTACAAGCACTCACATACTGGGGTTCCTTTGACCCTCAAGACCTAGGAAGAAATGCCTAACATTTTTCAGTCCAACCCAAATACCAGTTGGAATACAGGGAGAGATGGCCCCTGAAAAAATCACAAATTATGACTCCTTCTTACAGCTAGACTTTCATAAGTCATTGCCCAAACTGGCTCAAGACCAAAGAAAAAAGTGTCACCTTTAAATCCAAACCACTTTAGACCTTGTACTCTGGGATTCTACTCAGTAAGTTTCTACCTAAATGCTACAGGAAGAAGGAAACAAAGAGAAAGGGCTGACTCTGACCTGAAAGTGTACTGTGGTCTGATGAAGATCTTCTATGTGCTCCTTTCCTAGAGTTATTACGGCTGTTTCATATTTTTCCCCTCAGTGGAGGGGGCGGTGGAGAAACCTCTATCTTTTTTGAGTCAGTTTTTCTGAATTTGCCTTTTATCCTGCATTCCTAAATTAATATATTTTCCCCAATTAGTCTTGCTTCATCTAATGGGAGAGTTTTAGCCGTGTTTTTCTTTTTCCTCCTGTCTTTCATTAATAGGCCAATTTTTCAAGGGTTTAATCAAATACACTGGAAAAAGAAAGATCTCCCTTACAGAGTTCTAAGGAGATAAATAAACATTGGCAATGCTAGGAGTAAATCTGACCCCCATGGAGAAAAAGTGGCCCCCTGAAACCATTGATTTCAGGGCCCACCGTGGCTGACAGACTTTACTCCTAACATCTCCAATTGCACAGGTCATATGTTGAAGTCATAATGTAAAAAATCTGTGACAGGCTCTCTTTTAATTTCTAAAGGATTATATCTGATAGATGGTTGTGAAATCTCTTTTGTGTCTTATCCGAGAAGACCTAATATCTGCTAAAAAGCTGCCAAACTTGCTTTTTGTCTGTTTTATGTATATTTGTGCATACTTGTGTATCATACATTATAACTACATACACACTTACATCTATATATCATTTACATGGTACCAGAATTGGCTTATAGATAAAAATGAGTGTACATAAATTTTTTTAAAAATGGATCAAAAGCCTTTTAATTTGCATAACTTAAATAAAATGTTAACAAAAAGGTCAATTTAAATTGGTAAAAGCAAAGATGTCTTTGAAATTACTAACACATCTTTTCTAGGTGGTCAGCCAGTCAATGCAGTGTTAGTTTCTATATAAAATATTTAAAGTACCATGTCCATTGCTTTAAAGGATTTTTCTCTGACAAGAATAACTGGCTAAAAGTTAACTAGGCTTATCTGAGTTCTTGGTTTTCATGATTAATGTAAAGTTCTTAGCTAAACATTTCTTCATAAATGTGTGTTAAAAAGAGACATTTAATGCTTATCAAGATAATTTCTTGTGTTTCTATATATTAGGAAAACTAAATGTTAAAAATTAGAGTTCTTTTGTGTTTTAAGTTCTTTTAAACCATTACTCCATAACTGGTTAAATAAGCAACTGTTATTTTAGGTTATTACAATAGAGTTGACACCCTAGGTACATGTGATTTGAGATATGTGAACCAACAGAAGTAGGGATTGAGTTTCATCTCAAAATCCAGTTTCAAATGCAGGGCAAATTTATGAGATCTACAGACCCCTTGTTTCAGCTGACTGTGCGAAGACGTGAGCGTGGCAGCTGTGGGGAGTGGAGCTAGCTGGGAATCAGAAGCAGATATTCTATTCAAACATAGAGCTATTCCTTTGTTCGGTCTGTTTTATTACCACCCTTGCTTTCAGGTCATTGGTTCTACTGAATCTACAAAGTGAGGTATTTACTATGTCTGCTCCTGGATAAGTCTCCCAGTGTGCAGGTCTCCCATTAAGCTGCATCTCCAGGACTTCCTTGCTTCCCAGAAGGCTGAATTCTTTACACTCATTCATTTAGTCCTCAGTCAGAAAACAGAAATTAACTCTAGTTATGAACCTTCTACACATCAGGCACTAGACCCTTTTCATTGGTAATTAGGGAAACAACATAACAAGCTATTATCACCTTTCTAAAAATAAGATTTGAAAGGTTACACAGTTAGTAAGAAGCAAGGCAGAGATCCAGCACAGATATGTCATACTCCAAAGCCTGACATTTTATGCTTTATCTAATTTCATATATATTTAGTTATTTTGTTAACTGCTCTGTGGCTACAAATGTCTAAAACTTGGATCAGTAATTGAAGATTTCAGAGAAACCAACAAGCAGTCAGAAGACCCTAGCTTTATTCTTTATTTTAATTATTTATTCACTTACTTATTTTTGTAGTTCTGGAGATTAAACCCAGTGTCTACTGCATGAAGCAAACTCTCTACCACTGAACTACATCAGCAACCCTATTCCTGACTTTACAAGCAACTTTGAAAATCTCATTATACCATCCTACAGAGGCAGCTTCCCTCAGCTACTTGGTAATATGGTCAACCCTCAATTGCTAACAAAAATTTGACTAATCTTAGGGTAGATCCTGAAAAAAGGATCAAGAGTAGATACATCTGTTTTTACTACATGATATTTACAAGTATAAAATGGAATTTATATTATCCTAAAAGTTTTACTTCAAAAAATTAAAACAATAACTTCAAAGTAGAGATTTTTTTTTCTCTAGAACTAAAGAGACATAAAAAATTTAAACAAAAAATATGATTGTATTGTTTTTCCCTTGTCTCACATACTGGAAAATAAATCCCCTGAATAATTGAGAGTTGACTATTAAAATCCACACCATCTTTCAACTCCTAGAAGTAAAGTGAGGTGTAAATAAATGATTTATGAAAAGCACAATGAACTAATTAGTAAAAGGGATGTATTGTACATTTTCTTATTAGTATTAATTAAAGACTGTGGACTAAAATGTATTGATGGAAAAATATGGAGTCAGAGTAAGACAGCATCTAAGTTCTGCTAGTCATCACTTCCCACAAACATTTCAAGTTGAGCAGATATTCATGTATCACGCTACCAGCACAAGAGCTAAACAAGTAAGTTTGCTGTATTCACATGATGTTTTTGTAAGCTTCTTGGTAACCACAAAGCAAAATGCTGTAATATGCAAACAAAAAATAAATAAGAAGTTAAAACACATTACTGGAGTAATTCACTTAACTATCAAGGAAGACTATAAAGGAGGGAGAAAGGAAGGAATGAACTACAACAAAACTAAAAACAAGTTGCATAAAGGTTATAATATGACCTTACTTGTCAGTAGTTTCCTTGAGTATAAATTGTTATGGTTTGGAAATGTCTGCCAAAGTTTCAGGTGTTGAAGGATTGGTCCCCAGTGCAGCAATGTTCAGAGATGTGACTTTTTGGAAGTGATTGGATCATTAGGGCTCTGACTTCATCACTAAGTGAATCCACTGATAGATTAATAATTTCATGATATTAGTGGGAGGTGGTGAAAACTTTAGGAGGTAGGGCCTCATTGGAAGTAGGAGGTTACTAGGGGCATACTCTGGCAAGAGTACTTCTTATTCCCAGCCTCTCTCCATCTCTCTCTGTCCTTCCTGTTCACCATAAGTTGAGCAGCCCTTCATTATAATGCTCTACCTCACAAAGGCTCACAGTGATGGAGCCAGACCATAATGGACTGAAACCTTTGAGATAATGAGCCAAAATAAATCTTTCCTGTGTAAGTTGCTTTCTCAGGTACTTTTTTTCACAGTGATGCAAAGTTGACTAACACAGAAAATGTATTAAATTCTCCAATTGAAAGACATAGAATGACTGAATGAATTTAAAAACAAAATAAAACAATACCCAACTGTCTGTTCCTTACAAGAAATTTGCTTAACCTCTAAGAACATATGTTAACTGAAAGTGAATGGATGGAATAAGATATTCCATTGCCAAGAGAAGTCAAAAGAAAGCAAGAGTAGCCATACCAATCAGATAAAATACACTTTAAATAAAAGCCAGTAAAAATAAATGAGGCCATTATATATATATTAAAGGGACCATTTCAGCAAGAGAAAATAAAATTTCTAAATATTTATGTGCCCAGTAGCAGGGCACTCGAATATATATAGTATGTATTCATAGATCGAAAGAGAGAGAGAGAGATTATAATACAATAATAGTTGGGAAATTTAACACCACACTTTCAGGAATTAACAGATCATCCAAGGAAGAAAATTAGCATGGAAACATCAATGTTCAGTTGAACCCTCGACCAAACAGACCTAACAGACATCTATAGAACATTTCATCCAATAGATACCAAATACACATTTTTTTCTCATCAGCACATGGAATTTTCTCCAGGATAGATTCATGTGATAGGTCACAAAATAAGTCTGAACATGTTTAGATATTAAATTAATGTTGAGCATCTTTTCTGAAACCATGATGCAATAAAGCTAGAAATCAATAGAAAGAAACATATTGGAAAGAATAATGAACTTAAGCACAGTAAATGATCTCAATGAAAGTGACAAAACATAATGAGAAAACTGAAGTGGACACAAAAATGTGGAAAGATATCTGATGTTCATAGATTAGAAGAATCAAAATTGTTAAAATATCCATACTACTAAAAGTGATTTTCACATTCAATTCAGTGTATATAAAAATATCAATGTGTTCCACAGAACTAGAAAACACAATTCTGGAATTTATATAGAACCACAAAACATCCCCAAATAACCAAAGTCATTGTTAAGCAAAAAGAACAGCAGGAGGCAATATATTATCTGACTTCAAAATAAGCTACAAACTATAATAATCAAAACAACATAGCATTCATATTAGAAACAGACCCATTGTCAATGGAATCTGGACCAAATCCCATGCATCTATATCCAACTGATTTTGGACAATGGTGCTAAGAACAGGCATCAGAGACAGTTGTTTCAATAAATGATGTTGGGGAAATTGGATAAACATATGTATGTAGTTATACATGAAGGTAGACACCTACTGCTTTAGTCAACTTTTTTGCCACTATGACCAGAAGACCTGACAAGAACAATTAGAGGAGGAAAAGTTTGTTTGGAGGCTCACATTTATGGAGGTCTCAGTTCATAGATGACCAATTCTGTTGTTCTGGGCTTGAGGTGAGAACATCGCAGTGGAAGGATATGGTGGATGAAAGTTGCTCAGGACATGGGTACAGGAAGCATAAATAGAGAAAAAGAGAGAGAGAGGGAGAGAGAGAGAGAGAGAGAGAGAAAGAGAGAGAGAGAGGAGAGAGAGGAGAGAAGGTGCTCCACTCACCAAGAACAAAATATATACCCAAAATGAACACCCCATAATGACCCACTTCCTCTAACCACAGCATACCTGCCTGCAGTTACCACCTAGTTAATCTCTATCAGTGAATTAATGCACTGTTAAGGTTCTCATAACCCAATCATTTCACCTTCTAAACTTCCTTGCATGGTCTCACATGTGAGATTTTGGGAGACACCTAAAATCTAAACCATATCTCTGACTTCCCTCCCATTCCAAAGATCAAGTCAAAAATGAATTAAAACTACAATGTGAGACTTAAAACAATGGAAATACTAGAAGAAAACACAGGTAAAATGCTTCTGGACTTTGGAATAACCAAGGATTTTTTTTTTTTTTCAACAAGGTCACAAAAGCCCATGAAATGAAAGCAAAAATAAACAAATAGGATTATATTTTAAAAGCTTCTTCATGGCAAAGGAAACACTAAAGAGGGCCCAGAGACAACTAAAGAAAGGGAGAATATATTTGCAAACTATACATCTGACAAGGGGTACCTATTCAGAATATTTAAGTTCAAAATCTCAATAGCACAAAACAAAACAAAATCACAAAAACAAATAGCCCAATTTTTAAAAAGAGAAACAGATCTAAACAGACATTTCTCAAAACACACAAATGGCCAATATGACATTGTATGTTCATCATCATGAATCATCAGGGAAACACAAATCAAAACCATATTGAGATAACACCACAGTGCAGTAAGAACATCTAATATCATAAAGACTAAAAACAAATAAGTTTCAGTTATGTATGACAGACTTGAAACCAAACCCTGGGTCTAGCAGAATGATGTTGAACAATTACTTTCCCTGGTTGTCTTGAAAATACCTACTATGTCAAAAGACTATTGGGGGAATTGAGTGAGGTAACAAATTTAAACAGCTTAACAAGTGCCTTAACAAGTGAGTAAGCATTTACTAGTGAAAATATTGAGAAAAGGGGACCTTGCCCACTGTAGGTAGGAATGTAAATGATTATAGCCACCATGAAATACAGAATGGAGATGCCTCAAAAAAAAATTAGAAATAGAACTACCATGGGATCCAGTAGAGATCCAAAGAAAATGAAATCAATATATCAGAGACTTCCATGTCCATTACAGTACTCTTCACAAGAGCCAAGAAGTCAAAAAAAAAAAAAAACTTACCAGTTCATCAGGTGATCCATGGATGAAGGAAATACACTACATATACCCAATGTAACACTATTTAGCCATAAAAAGAATGAAATCCTGTCATTTGTGACAATGTGGCTCCATCTGTAAATCATTACATTTAAAATAAGTCAAACACATAAAGTCAAGTACCTCATGTTCTCACTCATATGTGGATTCTAAAAAATTGATCTCATAGAAGTTGAGAGTAGAACAGGAGTGACCAGAGGCTGGGGATAGTAGTAGGGACAGGACAGGAAAAACTGATCAGTAGGAACTAAGTTACAGTCAGACAGAAATCAGTAGCTCTGGAGTACTATTTCACAGCATGGTGACTAGAGATAAAAATTACATGGTGTATTTTTGAAAAGCTAGAAGAAAGGATTTAGAAAATTTTCACTATAAGAAATGATGCTACTTGAGAGGATAAATATATTAAAGTTGATCTAAACATTATGAAGCATTACATGGCATGCCATTGCTATGTGCAGCATTTGTTTTCTCGTATCAGTTAAATTTTTAAAAAATTAATGAAAAATATAACATGTCCACATCTCAACCTACTGCTTATAACATCAAAGATCAGAGACATAACATACAAAAATTAAGGAGACAATATCCCATTTGCTAGGCACTTAAGGATAACCATTTTGCTCAATTTTCCATTAATATGGCATAAAACTATCCAGAAACCAAGCAATACCTTTAGCATTTGTTTTAATAATGGAGCAGAACATTTAAAGTACTTTTTAAAAAATTGGCCTAGTTTTCAGCAGGATTATTTTTATATTTGTGAATTTGTTTATCAAATATGAACATGTGTCTCCTCCATTGGGTGGTCAATTAAACTTAGAGATGTGCTCTATTTCTGACAAAGCTGAAGATGTTTTCAATATTGTTCTCTTGTTTGAGCAAGTTATCTCAAGAACATGGTAATTTTTTTAGTAGTAACTAATACTTCTAACTATAGTACAAAATTTAGCTTTCTGCTGAACTACTAAATTAAAGCTTTTGTTAATTATTATTGACCTTTACAAACCTTTCCCCTTATTTGTGATGGCAACGGAGACTTTTGTTTTTTTCTTATGTGCAGATGGAAAAGTTTCAGTTATGTACGACAGACTTGAAACCAAACCCTGGGTCTAGCAGAATGATGTTGAACAATTACTTTCCCTGGTTGTCTTGAAAATACCTACTATGTCAAAAGACTATTGGGGGAATTGAGTGAGGTAACAAATTTAAACAGCTTAACAAGTGCCTTAACAAGTGAGTAAGCATTTACCAAACATGATTCTTCTTTGCTTTCTCCAGCTGGGCTACCCCATGTCTCTCTGTGTAACCTGCACTGTGGTAAGGAGTCTGGGCAACCCTTCTAGTTATTCCTCTTCTCTTTTACCCTTCGCTGGTTCTCTAAATATGAAATGAGACTTGGTCTGTTCAAGGTTTTTCATATTCTCAATAAGAAATCAGTTTTCATTAAGACTATTTTATGTGCCACTTTCCAATAATGTGTGAGGTTAACATTTTCTACTTCTATCATTACAAGATTTGTGATCCATTCAAGTCCATTTATTTGACTTAGCCTCTCAGACATTTCCTCAATCTTCCTGTCCACCCAGTAGTGAGGATTGATGGTGCCTCCTGAGTGTGGGGCTCCCTGGCCCTCTCTGATCTTGCAGCTTTCTTAGGAAGCACTCTGTCTTTTTGACCAGAAGAATTTTGATATTAGGGTGAAAAAAGTCTAGCTGGGAAATAAAAAAATCACCCTTTACTCACTTTAAAGGAAGTACATTTTGGAGAGCTTTTTGGTTTTCCTTTTTAAGTTTTTCAGATGTTCTGGTTTATACATAAGAATATTATTTTTCAAATTCAATAGGAGAAGGAAGAATGTGAGGCGACTTGTTACAAACTTTAATGAGTCTGTTGCTTATGTTTAATCTTGTATTAAGACTTAGGATACCACTACAAGATTACTCTGTTTTAAATTCTTTCTTCAGCATTCATTCAATATTATTGATCCTCATATCTTGTACTTAAGAGCATGCCAATGGACACCTGCTTAAATCCCCAAAGATCTAATGAGGTATAATAAGGAGGGTGTTTCCTTACAGAGATACAGGCTTCCTAGAAATAGTTGGCACTGTGGACATTAAGCTCTGGGGTGTGGTAGTGTTGATAGACCCAGATGTGTAACCAAGTCACAACCTCTCCAAACAGTTCCACAGCAGGCAATTAGTAAGAATGACTTTTCTTCTTTTTACTACAAGGAAACTATCTATTGAAAATATGAATGTGTAAGTTCTGCTGATGAGGTAAGGTTTAAGATGTCAGAGGCAGTTCTTTCAGTACCTAATATCAACTAAGCCTTTTTCCAACATCTAGTCTAATGTGTTATATGTTTATTTATATTTAATCAGTCTTCAGACATCCATTCAACAGCTAGTTTTCTGATAGTGCTGCAGCTAAACTTGAAACACCATTTTTTTCTTTCCTACTTATACATAATCTGTTGTTTTCCCAAAATACTCGCTACATCTTGTCTGTTTCCTGCTACCTTTATTGTATGTTTTCTAACATCATTCTTATCATTCACACATTAAAAAGACCTCCATTTTATAACACTAGAGTACTTGCCCCTTGAATTCAGATTTCTTCACTACTGTCATTTTTGTCCAAAGTTAGCATATACAAATAATAAATACATAAATAAGTTGTTATGAAAAATTTTGATTTTCATGGTTTCCCTTTTCTAAAATGAGTGAACTTAAAGAAACAAATACTGGAATTGTCGGTATACTTTTAAAATCAAACATGTACATCTTTGTTTCTGATTTCAATTTGTAAAATACACTGATATACTTGGGTTCATTATTTAGATGTTCAGATTCAACCAGGTGTATTTAGCATCTTAGTTGACAGATGAACTCTTAACTACATGAGGCATGTTAAGTCCTTAAATACAAAATCTTAATTGTCAGAAAAGAATGGGAGAAAATAATCTTCTAACAAAAACATATTTGCTTTTGTTTTCCCCTAGTAAAAGATGAATGAGCCAATGGAGAGTGAATATCCTTATTCCACAGACTGGATGAAAGTTACAGTCACGTTCCAGCAGAATCCTCTACCCCAGGGAATGCACCTGAGCCATTTCTAATCTCTTTGATAAATGCTGCTGCAGTTCAAGTTTCAGAATCAATTGGAGAAAAATTTGAAGTGGGGCTTCTCCCAAAGTAGTGGCAGGTCTGTTCTAGACAGGCATACATAGTAAATCAGAGTTTTCACATTTCATTGCCTGGAACTAACTCAAACTGTCAGTATGTGGCCAGGTATAAATGGTTCAGTAAAGATGGAGGATAGTAAACAGCCTGAGCTTCAGTATTAGATACTAGAAAATAACTTGAAGATCAAGCTTTTTAGGAAGTAATCAACTAAGAAAAATCAAAGCTAATGCCAATATTAAGATTATGATGCCAAGTACACAGGATGCAATATTAAAATGGAGCCAAATAGTCATTAGTTTGCATAAAGAATAATTATAAAGGAAATATCATTTATTAATTTGATAAAAATAGTTGCTGGGTATATGTGAGTAACCAAGGATTTAATTTATATATAAAAATAGTAAAGTGACAACTGCCTAAGGGATGATAGTTTCCCAAACACAGAAACTTTCTGGGAAAAGTCTCTGAAAGCACAAGGACTTCAGTCTTAAGCTCATCCTAATAAGATGAAATCTGAAAATATCCTTTTATATACACCAACAAAACAAGGAAAGGTAGCCAACTTTAAATTTGTAATTAGAATCAAAGGAGGCAATATGGCAATTCTAAAATTCTAAAATCTGAAATGCTTCAAAATCTGAAATATTTTGAGTTCCTACATGTTGCCATAAATGGAAAATTCCACACCTGACCCCATCCAGTGGGTTGCATCAAAACATACACTCACTAAAAAATATTGTATAAAATGATCTTTAGGCTAAACATATGAAGAATACATGAATCATCAATAAATTTTGTGTTTACACTTGAATTCCATTTACAAGACATTTCATTGTGCATATGCAAATATTCCAAAATTTTTTCAAAATTGCAAATCCAAAACACTTCTGGTACCAAGCATTTCAGACAGAATGTATATTACCAAGAGTCCTTACTTACAACTTCTTACTGCACTCACCCTGTTGAATGCTACAATCAATTATGAACAGTATTTCTCATTGAATTTGTTGAGTTACTCTTACCACACTTGATTTACATTTTTTTCTATGAACTCTACCTCTTTATCTCATCTACATAGCCCCCTCATTCCACCTTTGTAAAGTACTTCCTGATTAGTGAAAAGTCAAGCATCTGTCCTTCTGCCTCTATCTTTTCTGATCCCTATTCCAAATTTATTTTTGAACACAGTTTAGCTTAGATTCAGGAGCCTTTACATGTGATCCAACTTCCTTTCGATCTTCCTTCAGTTATTTTAAATCAAACTGAATAATCCCAGAATTTTATTTGTAGATCCTCCAAAATATATTTCCAGCTCCATTCTTAAAAACAAACAGGTGAAATACCATTCTTATACTTAAAATTTAAAATAATCACTTAACCAGTCCATGTTATATTTCCTTGATTGTGGAAATATAACACAGGTGTGGTTATATATTTCCTAGGTGTGGTTTTATATTTCATTGGTTGAATGGGGAGCTGCAGTTCATATGTAAAACTCACACATTGTCAGTGACTATAATGGACATTCCTGAAACTTGTGCTTTCTTTTACAATAACATCTTTTTACTTGTTATATATTTCTATTCATTCCTCAAGATCTCTGAACTTTTAAATGCTTTTTCTAAAATATCCTTAAATGTGTTCTATTATCCAAGTTCTTGAAATATCCACTCTCACTTGTTAGGCCTGCTGCTATAGAAGATCCCCTAAAGCTGGTGAGTTAAAGACCTTGTCCCCAGTGTGTTGCTATTGCTATTGGGAAGTGATAGAAGTTATAATAAGTGGGGCCTAGTGGGAGGTCTTCAGATCACTGGGCCAAGTCCTTGAGGAGGGCTGTTGACCTCAGCCCTTCCTCTGTCTCTCTTTTGTGTGCAGTTTTGCTAGGCTCTGCAGCAACCATGTGCTGCCTTGCCAAAGCAATGGAGCCATTTTATCAATTGTCTCACTTCCTCACAGGATTATGAATCTTTGGAAGTCACCAACACAGATTCAATTATCATGGTATCCCTTACTGTGGGGTCAGTGGGAATGAATAGTGAACACAGATTTCAGGGCTCAATAAGTATTTGCTGAATTGAAATGGATAAAAGTCTTCTTCAGTTACCAAAAAAAAAAAAAAAAAAAAAAACCCAAAGAAATAAAAGAATGAAAATTTTCTTGAAAATACAAAGACAATACATTTTAATGAACAAAATTGAAATAGGCACTTTTTTTAATCTTACTGATTCCTACAGAAATTAAGAACAAGGGTTTTCAGTAGAAATCACCTTGTTTCTAGTCTTTCAATTCTCAAAAGATGAGTTAAATGCTCTTTTTATGTTGGCAGTTTCCAAATCTATAACTAAAATACCACTATAGTTGTGATGAATGCTTTGATTCCATTTTTAAAAATTAGTTTATGTAGTTTCTAAAGTCACTATGCCCAGAGGCTTTATATTGAAAGATGCAATTTAAAAGTAAAACAAAACACTTACAAATAAACTAATAAACCTACACCACTGTGTAAGAGGAGACAGACTAATCAAGAATCTGCATCGCAGCCCCTGCTGGTACAAATGTGTATAAAAGAGGAAAATGTTTTGAATTAGAAGGCAGAGAAACACAACAGTTGATATTTGAAGTGTATAAGCATGATTTGACTACCCCAGGGTGCTGACATCTATCACCCAGTCTACTCAATAGGATCCTATTTGATTCACTCGAAAAAATTAGACCCTTCCTCCAGCCCTGGCACAGTGATAAAGGATTCCAAAAATAATGGAAATAAAATGAAAAGTGAAGATCACATTTTTGGGGGGATAATACATAAGTTACATGCCAGTTCCTGAAGATTGGCTTCCAATTCTCCATGTTGAAAAGTATCCTGGAGCCCATTTCCAGAGTCAGTGGGAGAAAATACCATGGAAAGGTCAGTGGTAGGGGTGAGGGTAATAGCACACAAGTCAGCTATTAGCGAAGATCCGGGATCCTTTGGTGGCACGTTGTAGGCACATTCAGCTCAAGGCCCTCAGTTCTCAATTCCCACTGTGAAATTTCTATACATGCATGCATCACATTGGGTCCAGGAACAACTAGGCAGTGGTATAGTAATCCATGAGAATGAGGTCTCAAATAATTTCATCTTCATCTATGTCTATAGTTTATGTCTATGCCTTCCCACTAGAAACCCTGACATAAAGTGGATGACTACTTATTACCCCAAATGGGACCTCCATACAAACCTTCAACACCTTTAAAAGAATAACTAAAAAATGTCAAAAAATTTGCATCACAGATCTTAGGTAAGATACTTTTTTCATAGGTATTTCTGTCTTTCAACAACTGATACCCATACCAGTTTAATCTTGGAGTTATAAATAATTGTAATTTTTATACTTATTTTGATACACTCCCAAATTTTACTCCTCCAAAGTGTTTCTACTAACCTGCAAGAATAAACCTTTTGTCTCACTCAATGGGCCTCACTAGACTTTATACAACTATATAAAGTTGTTTACAGTCACACCACCCAACACAATCTGAACACTCAAAGAGATTAATATTATAACTGTGGGTAAATTATTCTTTCATTAAAATCTTTTTTATTCTTTTCATTTTCAAATATTTCATTAAGTGAAAATTCTTTTGACTTGTAATGAGGCTGAATCTGATAGATGGTATATATACCCACAAATTCAAAGTCAGTTACATATTTGGTAAAGTAATAATGAAAATATTCTTCTAAAGAATATGAGACTTTATCAAGTAAATTATTTTAAGATCAAATGGGCCTAGCCTATATAGAAATTGCAAACACATAAAGCAAAAGCAATCACTAATGATTGAAAAAGAAGCCTACACACTGATTGTTTTGCAAACTTGAAAGTTGTTATAATAAATATAGCCTTATTTATTAACAATTAAATTTTCGACTTACACAGTACTAGGGAAAAATTAATCAGATTTTGTTACGTTTGTTGTTACAGGAAGAGTAGTGAAAACACATTTTATATAACCAATTCATATACCTTGTTTCCTATTTCATTGGCACCCAGGAGACAAAGCACTAATTAGTAATATGTACCTTCCTGGGAGGCAATATGTTGAAGTCAATGATTAATTACATTTGGGAACAAATTGCAAAACACTTCATTGCTTTCATTTTTATCAAATAATGGATATTGAAAAGATGGTACATCAACATCCATTTAAAACTAAGTATCCAGGAAAGAATTCTGTGTGAAAAATATAAGCATACATTATTGACTCTTCTCAAAAACAAAATGAATTGGGCTAAAATAGAGAAAACAATAGAATGTATAAAACACTACTGCTAATTTTATTTGGAAAAAAGTTGATAATGTTCATTGAAACTCCATGTCCCCAAGGAATAGCTCTGTGATTGTCACATTGACTATATATTTGTTATGTATCTTTGGACAAACCAGTTACATTCTTGTATCTAATTACATTGATTTGGGCATTATTTTTCACCAGGATTCTGAAGTACCAAAAACTCTAAAGAATTACTTACCTGAGTAGTACTCAAGAGCATGCCTCTCTCTCTTGTTCCAAAATTCTCTATTTGGATCTATGCAAAGAGCCTCCAGCATGCTCAACATAAAAATTGACAATTTATTGTTTAACATCACTCATACTCCTCATGAGCTGTTTATTGAAACTGAGCCCTGACACAGCTGTATACATCCTGCTCCCTATTCACATTTAAATGTTCAAACTACCAAATGACATGCCCACTTTACAGACCATGGATGGACTAGAAAAGTAACATCAGCACCCAGGAGCAGAGGCAGGAGAAGAATTTACCACTGACATTTATCACACTGCTGGTGTGGTAGTGTTCTTGAAAAGCATGCCGTTACTACTTTTGGTATCGTGTTTGTGTTTTCATTATTGCTTGCACCTGGTGTGGACTACTCCCACTTCTGCCCTGCCGCCTTGGTCTGCCACTTTCAGCATCTGTGTCCCAGAAGCAGCATTCTCATTCTCCACATAAACATAACACATTAGGTCTTAACTCTAACTACTGGAGGAAAAGTGGTTTGTTCAGGGCCAGGGAACATGAGAAAGGCAAAAGCTTATATAAAAGTGCATTCTCGAGATCACTGCGGTGGCAACAGAGGCTCGTTGAGAAGTATACAGAAGGCCTCCCAGAATTGTTGACCCAAATGCTAAGAACTGCAGGACTTACCCTCTAGATTCTGTACTAACTTGGGGATGCTTACCTTAGAACACTGAGAGATAAATCTAAGAGATTTATTTTTCTTTCCCCTCTTTTTTTTTTTTTTTTTTTTAACATTTAGTGGTGGTTATACTAGTAGTAGTTTGCCATTTTTATCCACATAGCTCAAACCAGACCTGGGTGAGGGACTGTGATGTAAGACACCACCTGTCAGAGATTACTTTGATTGGTCAGTATTTGTAATGCCTTATAGTTTTAAAGTGCTTTCTCAAATTTACTTACATTTTCACAGTGACAATGTGGAGTTGATATTTTTAATTATCATTATTTTTATTATCATTATCACCATTATTATACTTTGGAGATGAGAAATGCTTGCCTCAAACAACACAATTAATAATCAGGAGAGCAAAAAGAGCAAAAATTTGAACTCAATTGTAGTGCCTTTTCTCCATTATTTGTGTTTTCTTCTTCTTTTTTTTTTTTTTTTCTCATTAAACTTTTGTTTTAATGGGTCTCAAAATTCTGTGACAGATTTTTGGTCAAGTTGTTTCCATTAAAAAGTACTGATTTTAAAAACTAATAACTTAAAACTGCCACACACACAAAAAAAAACAAATGGTCCACAAAACATTCTCCTTTCCTTCTGAAGGTTTTATGATGCATTGTTATCATTAACCAGTCTTTTACTATTAAACTTAAATGGCCAATTGAGACAAACAGTTCTGAGACTGTTCTTCCACCACTGATTAAGACTGGGGTGGCAGGTGTTAGGGGTAATATTCATTTAGCCTTCTGAGCTTTCTGGGCAAACTTGGTGACCTTGCCAGCTCCAGCAGTCTTCTTGTCCACTGCTTTGATGACACCCACAGCAACTGTCTGCCTCATATCACGAACAGCAAAACGACCCAGAGGAGGATAGTCAGAGAAGCTCTCGACACACATAGGCTTTCCTGGAACCATATCAACGATGGCAGCATCACCAGACTTCAAGAATTTAGGACCATCTTCCAGCTTCTTACCAGAACGGCGATCAATCTTTTCTTTCAGCTCAGCAAACTTGCAAGCAATGTGAGCTGTGTGACAATCCAGTACAGGGGCATAGCCAGCACTGATTTGGCCTGGATGGTTCAGGATAATCACCTGAGCAGTGAAACCAGCTGCTTCCATTGGTGGGTCGTTTTTGCTGTCACCAGCAACATTGCCACGACGAACATCTTTGACAGACACGTTCTTGACATTGAAGCCCACATTATCTCCAGGAAGAGCTTCACTCAGAGCTTCATGGTGCATTTCAACAGACTTTACTTCAGTTGTGACACTGACTGGAGCAAAGGTGACCACCATGCCAGGCTTGAGAACTCCAGTCTCCACTTGGCCCACAGGGACAGTACCAATATCACCAATTTTGTAGACATCCTGGAGGGGCAGACGCAAAGGCTTGTCAGTTGGACGAGTTGGTGGCAAGATGCAATCTAAAGCTTCAAGCAGTGTGGTTCCACTGGCACTGCCATCTTTACGGGTGACTTTCCATCCCTTGAACCAAGGCATATTAGCACTTGGCTCCAACATGTTGTCACCATTCCAACCAGAAATTGGCACAAATGCTACTGTGTCAAGGTTGTAGCCAATTTTCTTAATGTAGGTACTGACTTCCTTAACGATTTCCTCGTATCTCTTCTGACTGTAGGGTGGCTCAGTGGAATCCATTTTGTTAACACCGACAAATAGTTGTTTCACACCCAGTGTGTAAGCCAGAAGGGCATGCTCACGGGTCTGCCCATTCTTGGAGATACCAGCTTCAAATTCACCAACACCAGCAGCAACAATCAGGACAGCACAGTCAGCCTGAGATGTGCCTGTAATCATATTTTTGATGAAGTCTCTGTGTCCTGGGGCATCAATGATAGTCACATAATACTTGCTGGTCTCAAATTTCCACTGGGAGATGTCAATGGTGATACCACGCTCATGCTCAGCTTTCAGTTTATCCAAGACCCAGGCATACTTGAATGAGCTCTTTCCCATCTCAGCAGCTTCCTTCTCAAATTTTTCAATGGTTCTTTTGTCGATCCCACCACACTTGTAGATCAGATGACCAGTAGTGGTAAACTTGCCCGAATCTACCTGTCCGATGACAACGATGTTGATATGAGTCTTTTCCTTTCCCATTTTGGCTTTGATTTAGCGGTGGTTTTCACGACACCTATGTTCTGGCGGCAAACCCGTTGCGAAAAAGAAAAGCTTGTGTTTTCTTCTTTAAAAGAAATAATAAACATATTATATCTACCTTTTTTAATACTTACCACTTACATGCATGTGATTTGAATATATATATAACTATAACTATATATATATATATATATATATACATATATATATATTAAGTTTGAAGAAATGAGGGCACAATTGATTTCTGGGTATTAATTATAAAAATAAAATAAGCCTCATGATGTGAGCCCAATCCATGCTAAACTATTCAAGTGATTTAATTTGTTATGGTCTGTGTACAGCCCGCAAAGGACAAGATGATAGCCAGCCTCCAAGTATTAGCCTGTAATAGATTATTCACTCTTAAACAAGTTATCTGCCATGTGGTGAGACAGACACATCAGCCATTCTATGGATAAATTCTCATGGCAAGGACTGAGGCCTCTAGCCAACAACCAGCACTAACTCGATGGAAAAGCGAGTGAAACAGCTTGGAAATGACTCCTCTCAGCCCATTGAAGCTTCAGATGACTTCAGCTTCATGAGGAATCCTGCACCAGAACCCCAGCAGAGTCACTCTTAGTTTTCTGATCTACAGGAACTGGGAGACAGTAAATATGAACTGTTCTTTCATGGCTAAGTTTTTAATTTGTTATGTAGCCATGAAAAGCCAAATTAGACAAAAATTTGAATATAGTAGTTCTGCACTATGTCTTTGTGCTGTATTCTTAGAACTGACAGATAGAAGTGATATTCACAATGAATTCTGAATTCTGTTTTCTAAGATCCATGCTGTGAATCTCTTTCAGGTGAAAGTTCCTAATGAAGAAGTATATTGATTGCTATAATAATTAAACAGACCTTTCTTGTATACAGAATGAATTTGCTCTATATAAATGCCAGTCTAGAAAGCTTTACTCTATAACAAATAGAGTTATCACAGGCTCTGATAATCTGTATTTCCTTGACTTCCTATGTCACCCCAATTAAAACAGAGCACTTAAATCAGAATTTGAGTGTTCTAGAATTGCAGCTGATATAGTTTCAAGGTGACTGTCAGCTAATCAAAATGATTAGATTTTTCAATCCAAAGTAAATTACCTGGAGATGTATAGCTATTATATGTACTATTAAATGACAGTGTGGGGAATTATCACATTTATGAAAGTGATTCATGTAAATAAAAATGTGCAGTAATTAATATGTGAGGCATTTTAAAATTAAACAACTTTAAGAATAAAAAATAAATTGTCTATACTAGGTAAAATTAAGGGAATCAACAGAATTGTGATATAATGTGTTGAGGAAATCACACTTAGAATAATACTAACACATAGTATCTATGGAATATCTTATTGCTAGCCTACAATTTGAGATACACATATTATCAGAGTTAACCTTTACAATTGTATTTTAATTATTCTCCTATCACTAAATCATTCACAGCAATTTATGAATATCCCCATAATATCATTTAAAAACAATAAACCGAAGACCCTCTTTTGAGCACGTACTGCTATCTACTGCTTTACTTCTCAACTTACCCTTATACCAAATTCCTAGAAAACTATCTCTATGTTTTATTCAAACACATCACCTCAATTTTTATTTTTTGGACACGATTGACAAAGGGTTTCACCTCTATCTCCTTACCAGAATTGCTCTTGTCAAATCATTAATGACACCTAATTGCCAAAATCTTTAAATCAATTCTTAATAATCATCTTACTGCTCTATCAACAATATTTAAATAAGTTAGTCCCTCTCTTCTCCTTGGAACTCTTCATTCACTCGGTTTTAGGCTGCTCACTCTGCTTCACTGTCCTCCTCAGGATGGTCCTCTTTCTCACTCTTCTTAACTGGGTCTTCCACATTTTTTCAACTTCTAAATATTGGAGAATCTCTAGGCCCAGTCCTTGAGCATGTTCTCTTCTATCCATACCCACTCTCTTGGTGATTTCACTCAACCTCCCATCTCAGATTTGTACCTGCAGTGCAGACCTCACCTGTGAACTCCAGACCCCTATAGTCAACCCTTAGTTGCTGTTTTCTTTTGAATGCCCAGTAAGCATCTCAGTCTCAACATGTCCTAATCAGAGTTGCTGATCCCTTCAAATATTAACCCTCTCAACTTCAATCGATGGCAATTTATTCTTAGTTGTTTAGTTCAGAAACTTTGGGGCATTATTGAGTCTTCTTTCTCTTTTATCTCTCATCTAATAAGTCAGCATATCCTGTTGATGCTACTACCCTCAAAATACATGCAGAAATGGACCATTTCCTATCACCATATCCTCACCATACCGGTCCATGCCACCGTTAGTGCTCATTTAGATGATTACACTGACCCTTCACTATGCAGCTTTTTCTAATTTTGGCAATCCTATAGTTTATCCCAACACAGTACCTGGTTGCACAGGTAAGTGAGATCATCTTGCTCCTCTGTTCAATGAAAGAATGAAAGAAAAAAAGAAAGAAAGAAAGAAAGAAAGAAAGAAAGAAAGAAAGAAAGAAAGAAAGAAGAAAGAAAGAGAGGGAGGGAAGAAAAGAGAAAAAAGAAAGGGAAGGGAGGAATGGAAAAGAAAGAGGGAAGGAAAAAGGGCAAGAAGAAAAGGAAGGAAAGGAGGAAGTGGGTAAAGGAAAGAAGGAAAGAAAACAATGTGAGACTAACATGATCTGCCTCATCTACTTATCTCTCTCTTTCTCACAAATCCACAGCCATATTTTCTTCCTTGTTCTTGGAACATGCTAGAACACGCCTGTCTCGGAGGCTTACCCTTTCTATGGCCTCTTCTTGGACATTTCTTCCCTGAGCTCTCTGCCTGGCTCATCTCCTTCTGGTCTTTGCTCAGATGTCTCTTTCTTAGTGCAGAGTTTCCTGACACTAATGTTTTAAAGTGGGAAATCACACTGGCACTGCTGAGAACTCTTACACTGTCACAGCTTTAGTTTTCTCCATTGCATTTTCCACTATCTGATACACTGGATAGAGTCACTTCCCAAAAGACTATGAGCAGGAAAATATCTTAATGTCTGGTTGCTACTGTCTCCTTTTTGCCTCAGTTGGTGCCTAGTACACAAAAGACACTCATTAAATGACTAAATGAATTAGGTATTATTAGTAGCTCCATGATTAGTAGCCACATTCTAGACTCGAGAAATAGAGCTGGCTAGTTAGAGAGTGAGATTGTTATTTAGTTAGGTTAGTAAGGAACTTTCTCTGAGTTCCCCATCTACTCAGTGGCTACGACCTGATTCCATAGCCCATGTTCTTTGCCACTATACAGATGCTATTCCATGGTGAAAAAGAGCAGGCAAGATATTCAGAATTAGCCAATCCCAATGAAGAGTTTCCCACTTATTTTCTGTAGGACTTCGAGCAAGTTTCTTAACCTCTAAACTTTAATTTTCTTAGCTGATAAAATGAGATCAGTAATAAAACATACCTGTTGTGGTTACTGGGAAATCAAATGAGTTAGAGCTTGTTTTTCAATCAGGGATTACATTAAGCACAGGTGGCATAAAACCTGACAGCAATGGTTCAAAAAAAATTATGTTCTCTTATCACAAGGGGTCAGCTGTCCAGAGCTGGTACAGTTGCTTGAGGAACTAAATCAATATGAATCCAAACTCTTGCATTAGAGTAAAATATAAAATAAAGATACAAATCTGTGTATTTTGGTCAATTTCATTCTGCAGATTTGTAGGTACTTTTTTTTAAATGTTTTACTTCAATTCCAGACTCAAATAGCCCAAGGAGAGTGGGGAGGGGAAGGAAAGGGGCAGTTCTGGAAATTGCAATGGAGCAAATTATAAGCAATTATGAATATGTGAAAATGTACCCCATTTATGTATAACTATAATGCACTAATAATAATTTTTAAAAGAAATAAAAAATACAAATCTGCTTATTTACTAAATTGAAAAATAAATAAAGCATTGCAATGAATGTAAAAGGAAGTAAGGTTTTTTTTTTCTTTTAATGTGCCCTTTCCTTCCTATTAAGAGATTGAGACTTTGAGTTTTAATTTTATCATCCATCCATTAGGTTATTGGTGCTACCAAATTTCATCACCAATGAGTGCATTAGATGCCTTCAAGTTCTTTGTTTGAGTTGGAAATCATTCAACAGGACAGCTAAGAATAGAAGCTTGAGGCAGGTTCCTGAAGACCACTCTCATCTCTGATATCAGCACTTTATCAGCACAGTCATTGTATTAAGAATCAAATTAGTTGAGATATTATTATTCATATTTCTCATTTTTCCCAAGTACTCATGTGAGATATCTTGCCAAATACATTGCTGAAATTCTGACACAGAATTTCCCTGGGCACTCTCTTGATATGAGCTTAATGTCCCTCCACCTCATTATAATATTTTTCTTTCTGGTTTCCTCAAGTCTATTCACCTATGCTTTGAACTACAAAATTAAAGTACATCTATCATAGACATTATTAATTATTGCTTTCACAGGGAAAACAGCCCAAATTCTGCACATCTCTGAAAATCTCTCTTTGATCCCACAACTTCAGAACTGCAGCAGTAATTGCAAACATTGAACACTGTTTCCACTGCCAGGCTTGGGGTCACTTGCAAGCTCCTGAAAGAGCCAGTCAGTCCACATACTTTCCTTCCCCTGAGTAACTTTATCCACTTCAATTGTGTTACTGGCTAACACACTCTAAGTCAGTGACACTGGCTTACTTAAAGTCCTAGTCTCATAACACCAGCTGCCTAATAAACTCTTCCACCAGGGTGTCCCATGAGACCATTAAAATTACCATGTTCCAATCCAAAGATATCATTATTTGCTCTCCAATCTCACCCAGGCCACCATCCCATCTTGCTTTCCTTTGTTTATAGACCAACAATCCTTCAATTTAGTTCAGTAAGTTTGCACACATACTTCCTGGATCCCTATATCCCAAGAACTCTTCTAAGCATAACATCCTTAATATCAAGATCCTTGGTCTAGAGAGATACACAGAGAACAACCCATTTCAATAAATGGCATGAGAGCTTAAATAAATTAAAGAAAAATAGGATTTTTATGTGTGCATACAGGGAATATCTGAAGTACTATCCTTCTAAATATATGTAATCTGCGTGGCTCTGTACAGCAGGCCAAGAAAATTCAGTACACATGAACATTTTTTAGCACTTTATACAAAGGAAATATGTCCAGATGACCTAAATCACTATATATGTGTTTGAATAACCTCTCAAAACAAAATGATATGTGATACAACCTCTGAATGGACAAGAAGAAAGACTAAAATAAGTAGCCAAAACCTTTTGATAATTTTAATGAGCAAATTCAAATATTACTGAGTTTTCAGAGGCTTAAATCAAGAAAACTATACAGGTTTCTCACAAATGGCTTCAGGACTTAATCAGGATCACCTGAAATTCCTCAAAACCTCTTCTGCAAATATGCTCAGTAGAGAATTTGGTTCCTGTTGCATAGTATCAGTCTATGGTAAATATCCCTTGTTTAAAATAGTGACATGACAAAAGTTGAGATGATTTTAAGTTTATTAACTATATGCCCAGTTCTGGATCACATATTCTGGGGATTCAATGTAGAAGACAATCACAAATATATAATCTTCTTTGAAAATGATCCATTATTCACATAAACCTACAAGTTCTTAAGTGATTTTCTATGTTGTGACTGATTTGCATATATATGTGTGTGTGTGTGTGTGTGTATATATATGTATGTATGGGAAAAAGTCATAAGACTAGTAAAAGAAAAATAAAATGCAAAGCACACAAAAAATGCAATTCTTACCAGGTATAGGTTTTTAGAGCAATCTGGAAGTTTAATGTGATGAGATCTATTAAAATGCTTTTTAAAAGAGAAGAAACTTAGCAAATGCAAGATCACAGCAGTGGAGGAAATAACACATTTCCCTTAATCCTGTGTCCTTGATAATGCTTTTCACATTTCTAACTCATTTAATTTATATTTTTATATTTTTAACTTGCATTGCTATCAGAGATCAGGTACAAGTTAAGTGAAGAAATAAGGATGAAAGAAATAGAGAAGTGAAGAAAGAGGAACCAGCAATAACAGACAGAGCATGTGGGCAGGAGGGCACATAGCACAGGAAGCAGTGGTTTTAGAAGCATAAAATGGGGCAGAGACTTCTCCACACACATTTTATATTAGTTTTTAACTGATATATAGAAGCAAAATTGTACATATTGTAAAATTAATTAAATCACAAAATATGATTTTGATAGATGTATATATTGTACAATGGTTATATAAGATAAAACTATCTTCTCAAATACTTATCATTCTTTATTAGGAAAACTTTAAAAATTCTTTCTTCTAACTTTTTAAAATGTATAATGCATAATTGTTACGTATAGTCACCATATTGAGTAACAGTCCTCCAGAGCTTCTGTTCCTGTCACTTAAGACCATTGATCATCCTTTCCCTATCCCTCCCATACCTTACTCTCTCTAGACTTTGGTGACTACATGCTACTCTCAACATCTATGAGATCACCTTTTTTAGATACCATATATGAGTGAAATCATGTGGTATTTGTCTTTCTATGACTACCCTATTTAACAGTGCTGTTCAGTTCTATTCTTGTTGCTACAAATGATGGGATTTCACTCTTTTTATTGTTGAATAGTATTTCACTGAATATGTGACCATATTTTCTTTTCCTGTTTATCAATTGATGAACACTTAGGTTGTTTTCAATTCTCAGCTATTGTGAAGAGTTCTGCAATAAGCAAGGGATTGCAGATGTCTCTATTGATATCATTTCCTGGGGATATATGCTCAGTAGTAAGATAGTTGGGTCATATGGCAGTTCTATTTTTAATTTTTTGAGATGCCTTCATACTGTTTTCAAGAATGGCTGTACTAATTTACTTTCCCATCAACAGTGTGTGTTTTCCACATCCTCACTAACACTTGTTACCTATAGTCTTTTTTATAATAGCCATTCTGTCCTGGGTGAATAGATGTCTCATTCTGGATTTGACTTGAGTTGATGTAATGATTATTGATTTGAAGCATATTTATGTACCTGTTGGCCATTTATGCCTTTTTCTGAGAAATATCTGTTTAGATCCCTTGCCCATTTTTAACTGGGTTATCTGTATTTTTGCTATATGTATTCCTTATATGTTCTGAATATTAATCCCTTGTCAAAAGTATGGTTTGCAAACATGTTCTCCCATTCTGTTGGTTGTCTCTGCACTCAGTACAGCTTTTTAGTTTGATATAACTCCATTCATCTATATTTGCTTTTGTTTCTCATGCTTTTAGGATCTTATTGAAAGGATATCTTTACTCTTTCCAATGTCCCAAAGTGTTTCCTCTGTTTTTTTCCTAGTAGTTTCATAGTACCAGGTTTTACATTTAAGTCTTTAATCCACATTGAGTTTAGTTTTGTAATAACTAAATATTACAAAATATTTTTGTGTGTGATAGATTGGGGCCTAGTTCTACCTTTCTAAACATGGATATCTCACTCCCCAGCACAACTTATTGAAAAGACAATCCTTTATCCATCATGTGTTCTTAACACCTTTGTTGAAAAACCATTGGTTATAGATATTTGGGGTTTATTTATGCCAATACCAGGTTGTTTTGATTACTACAATTTGGTAGTATGTTTTGAAGTCAGGTTGTGTTATGCCTCCTTCTTTATTCTTTATGATTAAGACTGTTTTAGCCATTTGGGGGTTCTGGAATTTCCATGTAAATTTAGAATTTTTTTTCTAGTCCTGTGAAGAATGCCACTGGTACTTTATAGGGATTGTGTTGAATCTGTAGACCACTTAGGTAGTATGAACTTATTAATAATATTTATTATTTCAATACATAAGCATAGAATGTCTCTCTAATTTTTTATGTCCTTTTAATTTCTTTCATCAGTGTTTTATAATTTTTACTGTGGAGAGCTTTGACCTATTTATTTGTTTAAATGTATTCCTAGATATTTAATTTTTTGTAGCTATTTCAACTAGAATTTTTTTATTTCTATTTCAGATACTCCTATATTGGCATATAGCAATGCTACTAATTTTGAATGTTGATTTCTGTATTAAGCAAATTTTCTGAATTCATTTGTTCAGTTTTTTGTAGATTTTTTTTTATATGTAAGATCTTGTCATCTGCAAATAGTGACAACTTACCTTCTTCTTTTCCAATTTTGATGTCTTTTATTTCTTTCTTCTGCCTGATTCCTATGGCTAAGACTTCTAAAACTATGATGATGAATTAAAGAGATGAAATTATCATCCATGTCTTTCCCCAGACTTTAGAGAGAAAGCTTCCAGCTTTCCCCCATTCTGGTTGTTGTTTAGTCCAAATGTCCTGTTCTCTTATTATGAAAGTCCTATATTACCTAAAGATACATTCCTTCTAGAATTAAAGTTTAGTGTTTTTATCCTGACCAGATTTTGAATTTTATCAAATGCCTCTTCTTCATCTATTAGATGACCATGTTGTTGACCCTCTATTGAACATTCTATTGAACATCACATTGATTGATTTATACAGATTGAAACAGCCTTGCATCCTGTGATAAATTCCACTTAATTGGGAATAATGATCTTTCTAATGTGCTGTTGGATGTAGTTTGCAAGTATTTCACTAAGAAAGTTTGGTGCCTGCTCATCGAGTATATAGACCTGTAGTTTTATTTTTAATTATCACCTTATCTGGCTTGGGCACCAGGATAATTGCTGGCCTGGCAGAATATGTTCAGAAGAGTTTCTTTTCCTTCTATTTTTTTTTTGGGGGGGGGAATAGCTTAAGGATCATTTGTATCAGTTGTTCTTTAAATGGTTGATGGATTCATCTGTAAATTATGATTAATCTGATCCTGGGCTTTTTTTTTTTTTTTACTTTTTAAAAAAAATTATTTTATTTGTTCTAATTAGTTGTACAAGACAGTAGAATGCATTTATACATTTTGATAGATCGTACATACATACATAAAGAGTATAATCTCTCATTTTTCTGATTATACATATTACAGGATCACATTAGTCATGCAGTCATATATGACTTTCCTTTCAACTGCCTTCTCTTTATCTATTATATTTCTTTCGTAGTTTTTATTTGGAGGGGAAAAATAACTTCCATAGTCATTTTTCTTAGTTCAAATGGACTCATTACAAAAGAGACTAACGAGAAAAACAGAAGTTTATTAATAAACCTTCCTGTTTCATGTATATGTGGGAGACTCCAGAGAATGAGTAGTTGTCATATAGATGGTTTTGAGTTTCAGTTTATAAAACATCTTCAACAAATATCAATACACTTTTAGAGAAGTGGTCCTGGGTTTTTCTTAGCAGACAGGATTCTTATTACTGATTCAACCTCATTACTTGCTGATGGCCGGTTCTGGTGTTCTACTTCTTAATGATTCAATCTCAGTAAAGTGTATGTATCTAGGAATTTGTTCATTTTCTCCTAGGTTATCAAATTTGTTGTCATATAGCTGTTCATAATACTCTCTAATGATCATTTGTATTTCTGCAACCTACTCATAGTCTTTAGTTGCCGATTCACAGAGTGTCAGATGACCAAGAGGAGATAGTTAATGGCTTAGAAGGTACCAAGAGACAAGAAAGTCTTTGGGATTTTCTTAGATCATATTCATAAGATTACCTTTCCTGTCATCCATCAGGCCTAGATCACTGACCTCATATAGAGAGACCAAAATTCTGGACAATAAAAGAAAATAGAGGCAGAAACAGACACAGAGAGTCTTCAGGGCAAGACTGTCTTTTTAAAACAAGCTAAATAATATTATTTAAAATACTCAAAATGTGTTAAAATGCATAGGGCTATTTATTCATGTACTTAGAGTTGTCATGAGAGAACTTTGATTACACAAGTAACTGACAGGTTTGTTTTGTTGCTCCCCAAGACCTCACTTACATCTTAACCAGTAGGGCTTCTATAACAAACAGTTGGCTAAAAAATTGGGAATAAAATTTTGACACAGCATTTGACAAAACTGGATGCTTGCATGAGACACTTTTGAAAAGAAGCACAATATTTCCATAAAAAGAAGTAATAAGGATTTTTTTTTTTCCAATTTGTATCCTCAGTGAATGATAAGACCATTGTTTTTTCTCTGTCAACTGGTCTTATGTTGCTTCTTTCTTTGTACCTGTTCTCCTAGCCTCTTGTTTGTACCTGAAGACAATTTCTTAATTCTTATTTTAAATAAACCTCCTAAGGGTTCAGGTCTGATTAGGAAGTGGAAGGATTCTATGAAGCTAATGTTATTAGTGCCATTCTTTATCAAAGTAAATTATATAACTAAACTGTCTTACAACTTGCTCCTCTGTGCTTTTCTTGAGAGAACTTTCTCCAATATACTAGAATATTGAAATTCAAACAAAAGCTCTTGTCACAATATCCTGCTAATTAGAGATCATGAGCTAATTAGTCATGCATTAGTATCAGTGCCCTTGTCCATTTTCCTCTTGCTCGATTCCTTTCTTCTCCTGGTGCTGTGATTCACTGATTTATTACTTACATTTTATCCCTAAACTCATGCTTACTATACTGAAATCTTTCATAACAATTGTCACAAGCAGCTTCATTAATCACTGAAATATTACTAAGCCATTTTATTCTATATGATATGAATAGTGCCATTAGTTTGGTTATTGTTGTTGAGGATTTATAACAAAATGTCAAATCACTCTATACTCAGTATCTGACTTCAAATTCACAGGGACCTTCTCAACTAGAAAGGAAATGTGAAAACTCAGTGCTATATTCCAGTTTCTTCTTGTCCCACAGATGCCTCAAAGTGTCTCAAATTTGTCCTTATTTCTTCCCTAAAAAAACTGTCACAGCCTGGGGATATAGCTCAATTGGTAGAGTGCTTGCCTTGCATGCACAAGGCCCTTGGTTCAATCCCCAGCACCACCAAAGAAAAAATTAAAAAAAAAAAAAAAAAACTGTCACAAGAATTCAGACATTCACTACTCCACTTATCTCAGAAATTTGTAGTACTAGGATGGAAGTGACAGGGTGAAGCCAGAGCCAGGGGAAGGCAGAGTATATGAGTACATGCGGGGTAGGGATTCATGCTTCAGCAGGATAGTCCACAGAGTCACAAACAAATCCAGAGCAGTCAATGTTGCAATGAGTGTTACCCAAATGTGAGCCTAATAAGGGCCATGGGGCAGTTCAGAAACAAAATCCAGAACCAAGATACCATAAAGGGAAGGGTAGAGTTGGTATCTCCTAGAAAACTGGTATAAAATACTGGGCTCCCTCTGAAGAACAAAGACCTCCTACATATGCTTTTACCAGCTTTCCTTACATCCTATATGAATTGTTAATCCATTGCAGTCAAGCATCTGACACGCTCCCAGTCTTTTCAGAATTTCCTTCATTCATTTAGATTAATTCAGTAAAAGAGATTTGCTGAGGACGAGCAGGTATCGGGCCAGAATTGTGTGCTAAAGATCAAGTGCAAGTAAAAGGGACACGATCCATCCATGTGCGGAACTGGGAGTCTATGAAGAAGAGCAATACTACTCAAAGACTCAAGCAAATAAATTTGTATTGTGACAACTGTAATCAGGGCTGCCAAAGAGAGGTACATGACACTCTAAGAGCTGTATCCTGCTATGATACATAAAGAAAGTTGATCCAGTCAGGGAAAAGAGAGAAGCTTTCCTTGGGAAACAGTTTCTATTGCCACAATACCAAATATTTAAGAAGAATTAATATCAGTTTTTTCTCAAATTATTCTAAAAATTGAAGTGTAGAGAATTCTCCCAAACTAATTCTATGAGGTCACATTACCCTAATACAAGAACCAAACAGGAACACACAAAAAAAGAAAACTAAAGGCCAATATCCCTGATGAATACAAATGTAAGAAATCTGAACAAAAAACTAGCAAACCAAATCCAAGAGCACATCAAAAAGATTATTCAGCTTGATCAAGTGGGTTTATCTCAGGGATGAAAAGATGGCTCAACATATGCAAATCAATAAATGTGGTATACCACATTAGCAGAACGAAGGACAAAGAACATGTGATTATCTCAATAGATGGAGAGAAAGCATTTGATGAACCTCAACATTGCTTCATAATAAAAATCTCTCTACCAATTAGGTGCTGAAGAGACCTTACAACTGAACATTACTGTTCATATATGACAAACCCACAGGAAACATTCTATGGGATCTATCTTACATATAGAACACTCTAAAACTTAATTAAATAAAACTGTTAGAATTAGTAAACAAATTGATTAAACTTGCAGAATTTTAAAGTCCACAAGTAGTATTTCTATACGCCAATAGTAAACTATCTAAAAAATACAAAAATTTCATTTATAATAGTTATAAAACAAAAACATTCCCCCATCAAAATCCTTAAGAATAAATTTAAACAAGAAGATGAAAGAAACAAAATTACAAACTGATGAAAAAGACATTGAAAAGACACAAAAGAGATCCTGTTTTCATGAATTGGAAGAATTAATATTGTTAAAATATTCATACTACTCAATGCAAACTACAGTCACATGCAATCCCTATGGAAATGCCAATGACATTTTTCACAAAACCAGATAAGCAATCCTAAAATTCATATGAAACCAAAGATTCTAAATAGCCCAAGCAATCATGAGCCCAAAGAACAAACCTTGAGGTATCATACTATTGGGCCTCAAAATACACTAGAAATAATAGTAACAAGAACAGTATGGTACAAGCACAAAAACAGGCACACTAAACAAATGGAACAGAATAGACACCCAGAAATAAATCTACACATTTTCAGTCAGGTGATTTTCAACAAAGACACAAAGAACACACTGAGGAAAGGATAATGTCATCAATAAATGGTTGTTGGAAAATGGAATACTTAAAAGCAGAAGAACAAGACTCTGAACATCTATCTCTCACCCGTGACAAAAAATAACAATTCAAAAATTTTAAAAATTAAAATTTAAGACTCCAAACTATGAAGCTACTAGAGGAAAACAAGGGAAATTAATGCTTTGTGACATTGATCTGGGTAAGGATTTCTTGTGTGTGTGCGTGTGTGTGTGTGTGTGTGTGTGTGTGTGTGTGTAAGACCTCAATAGCACAGGCAACAAAAGAAAAATAAACAAATGACATTGTATTAAACTTAAAAGCAGAGTGAAGAGACAATCTATAAAATGGGAGAACATTTTGAAACCTGTATATTGGGCAAGGAGTTGATATCCATAGTGTGTAAGGAAATTCAAAACTTAATAGAAAAAATAATAATCTAATTTCAAAAATTCACAACACATCTAAATAAACATTTCTCCAAATAAGACATAAAAATGACCAATAGGATATGAAAAAATGCTCAACATCACTCCTAATCAAGGAAATATAAATCAAAACCATAATGATATATCACTATGCCACAACAAAAATGACTAATATCAAAAAGACTAAAGATAACAAGTGCTAGTGAGGATGTTGAAAAAAAGGAACTTTGCTCACAGTTGATGGGAATGCAAATTACTATAGCTGTTATGGCTTAGATATGAGGTGTCTCACAAAAATTCATGTGTGAAACAATGCAAGAAAGTTTAGAGGTGAAGTGATTGGGTTATGAGATCCTTAACCTGATAGGTGCACTGATCTACTGGCAGGGATTAACTAGGTGGTAAGTGAAGTTACATGGGGTGTAGCTGAAGGAGGGAGCCATCAATCAGGGAGCATGACTTTGGGGTATATTTTGTTTTTTGTGAGCCCAACTCTCTCTGCTTCCTGGTGGCCATGTCCAGAGCTACTTTCCTCCATCACACTCTTTGGTCTTGATGTCCTGCCTCACCTCGGGCCCTGAGGATGGAGTCAGTCATCTATGTATGGTCTGGGACCTCTGAAACCACAAGACCCAAATGAATGTACTTTTCCTCCTCTAAATTGTTCTTGTTGGGTCCTATTGTTACAATAACAGAAAAGCTTACTGAAATGATAGCCATCATGAAAACCAGGATGGAGGTGACTGAAAAACTCAAAATAGAACTATCATATGATCCAGAAATCCCACTCCTGAGTATGTAGCCAGAAGAACTAAAACCAACATGTCAAAGAGAGATTTTCACTCCCATTTCCACTGTGGCACCATTCATAATAGTCAAGAAATGGAAACAACCTAATTGTTCATCACCTTAAGAATGACTTCTGTGTTTTTTCTGTGTATGTGTGTGTGTTTGTATAATTTGATATATGCATATATATATCACATTAACAGAGTGATGATTACACATACACTTGAATTCTATTCAACCTTAAGGAAGGAATAAAATTATGTTATTTTGGGTAACTTGGAATGAACTGGAGAACATTATGTTACGTGAAATTAAGTTTGATTCAGAAAGACAAATATTATGTAATCTCACTCATATGTAGAATATAAAAAAATAATCTCAGAGAGGTAGGGTGTAGAATAATGATCTCCACAAGGTTGGAAAGGATAGGAAAGGGGTAAGGGGAAAAAGTTGGTCAATGGGTACAACATTACAGCTAGATAAGAGAAATAAGTTCTAGACTCTATTGCCCAATAGTATGATTAACAATGCTGTATTTGAAAGTTTCAAAGGAGCTTAAAGAAAGAACTTTCTTGCCACAAATAAAGAAAGAAATGTTAGAGGTGATGAATTTGGTAATTACCCTACATGTACTGAAAATATCACACTGTACTCCACAAAAATGTACAATTGCTACATTTCCATTAAAAATAAAAAGAAACTTTAAAAAAGAATAAATATGCCAGGCATGGTGGTGTATGCCTGTAATCCCAGTGGCTTGGGTGGTTCAGACAGGAGGATCATAAGTTCAAGGCCAGCCTCAGTCACTTGCCAAAGTCGTAAGCAACTTAGTGAGATCACAAAATAAAAAGTAATAAAGAAAGGGTTGGGATGTGACTCAGTGGTTGAGTGCTCCTGAGTTCAATCCCTGGTACAAAAATAAATAAATAAATATTAAGTAAGAGCAGAGCGCAGGGTAGAGAAAACAAATGCTCATGGATTCTGCAGTGGTGAAAGCTGAACTATGGTGATTAATGAAAAATACAGTCCAACATATTTAGAGCAGTGAAAGCAATAAAGATGGCAGTTAGCCATCTTGAAAAAGGTCAGATCCAGATGGGCCTCACAGACCCACCATAGTTTCCTTTACTTTCTAAGAGCAATGAATAGTTACCAAAACTTTAAGTGTGAATTTCTGGTCACAGAATTGTGAAGAAAACATGTTATTTTTACAGTTTTCAGTATTTCACCTTAATGTGTATTTTAAGTCCATTCCATCAGATGGTGAATACTTAATCATCATCAGTCCATGATTAATTTAATCAAGTTAGTGTTCCTTAGTCAATATAAGATTTTCCTATATCCATTCCTTGAGTTGTACCTGCTATTTAGGGATTTTTCTGCTGTCAGTGACATTTAATGAAACGAATGTGGCACCTATCTTTTCTCATTAACCCATACATGCTGCTGTCCCTGGTACATTCAGCCTGGTTACCAGAGTCTTTGCTGAAACCCTGGCTTAGGCAGTGGGGGTATCCCAAAAGACCAGGCCTGGCCTCTTGCTTCAACAGACCAAACAAGAAATGAACGGTGGCAAAAAGAGGACAGGAATTTATTCTCAATGTGACCTCATCAAGAAGGACTGAGAATGGGGGTGTGGGCATGGGAAGGACGGTGGAATGAGATGGACTTTATTACCTTCTGTACATATATGATTACATGACTGGTGTGACTCTGCACCATGTTCAGCCAGAGGAAGGAGAAGTTGTGCTTCATTTGTGTACAATGTGTTTAAATGCATTCTACTGTCATGTATAACTAATTAGAACAAATTTTAAAAATAAAAAAATTAATTAGAAAAAAGAATAACTGAGAAGTCTAGCTACCTAAGATCTGTTTTTGAGGTTTTAACAATTGTCTTGCCATTATACAGGGAAGAAACAAATGCGGGGGCAGCAAGAAGTATATGTAGTTAAACCATTTTGGTCAAATTGAATCTGGTTGATTATTATCTCAGGTCAGGTTCTGTGAGGTCTTGATGGCACCAAGGGAGATGGTTGTCTGCAAAGCTAACTGTTTCTAAGATAAGCTGGGGAAGAGAAATGATTCAGAGAGACAATAGGACAAAGAAGCCAAAAGTTGGGTCAATGACTGAGGACTTCTAGGTGCTATATCAGTGGTCTCGAACAAGACATCATAAAACCTGGTGTTTAATAATGTGTTGATTATGTGTTTGTAAATCTTGAAACTAGTTACTTTTACTTGGATATCTTCAGTCTTGAAGGGGAAGGAGAGAGATCAGGTAAATTTATCAAAAATCAACCTCGTATTACCAGTTTTAGAAGAACACTTTAAATGTTAACATGTCTACATGCATAGTTGAGCATAAATCTGATCCAAAGCTTAAGGAAGCAAAGGAGACTGTTGCAATATGATGGCAGAGATACCAAGTTTGCATCCTATTTTAAATAACACGTAGGACATCTACTGGCTCCACTGAAGAGTCTGGCTTTAAGCAAAAACAGCATTTAAATCTGTACTACATCTGAAAGCATTAAGTTATGAATATTCTAAATGATTCAAAAGGGCAAAGACCAAAGCACAGAATGAAAGATGAAAATATTTTCCTGTCATAAATTATCTTTAAGTATGAGTGGTAGTATCATTAGGTTTTCACATAAAATAGATCATTGAGGCTGCTCTGCAGATAAAGGATAAGAGAGATAAAAGATTGAATGCAAAGAGACTAAGTAGGATATTGTAAATAATTTTAGGTTTATAATGATCGATGGAGATGAGACAGAGGTAGGACATAATCTCATAGGCTCTTTATAGGATACAAATAACAGAATTTGATGAAAAATTTGGATATTGTTTTAAAAGAGAGATAACCCTTTGATTTTAGATTTGCACAGTTGTACATATGATGGCACCACTTACTGAGTGAGAGACTAATAAACCAAGAATCTGGGTGAAGATCTTATGTTGATTTTTATATGTTGAGTTTGAGTTGCCCTTGAGATACTCAGGAAGATACACACAAGTAACTGGACGAATGTAATGAATAAAGGTTAACAGAAGACTGGAGATAAAAATGAGTGATCCTCTGTATGTTCAGTCTCTATGAACCAAGGATAAAAGGTTGGATCGTTATGAGAAAGAGTCTATCTACAATGGGGAAATAATGCAGAGGTGATCTCCCTCTTTTATTTCCATTTCCACAAGTTTCATTTTGCCCGAGTGCCCGTGGCACACCAAATGTCTTCCTTGGCATTCAGCATCAGTGACTGGTTAAACACAGAACATAATATATCAGCATTTCCTGCCCCACAATGAGTCTTCAAGCTCTTTATTTATTTGTTCACAAGACCATTTACTCTGTCTTGTCTCGTGTTTTGGGAACTTTAATCACAGAAACATGAATAGTGAGCATCAAAGTCTGTTTCTTGTTTTTATCCTGTGCACTGGCAATGTCTGGTAGCCCCTTCTGTTACACCAGGATTTCCAAATGAGGACTCAAAATTGATATCCCCCTATAAAGAGAAAGCAGAAGGAATTCTAATCTTCCCTGTAGAACACAGCAGGAGAAATAAAATCTGCAGGAGTCCAAAAACTTACTAATTAATTTTTTTAAAAAGGTAGATTGTTCAACTGTAAATAGTAGATAATAGAATTCAAGTATCTGCTCCCCAAGTCCAAAGTTCAATTTGTATTGAATTTAAAAATAACAATGAGATACTAGATTTTCCTTGTTTTTCTTTCAACTATTCACCTAAGTCCAAAGTTCAATATAAGTCTTTCCTAGAAAAATAAATATATGCACATATGTTTTCCAGATAAATATGTGCCAAAAGTCTCAAAATTTCTGACAAAGTAAAAATTTGCATCCATCTTAAGAAGGATGCAATACTTGTTTAATAAAATCAAACAAAAACCTCCCACACTGTTGCAAAATAAAGAGTGTTTTAGTCAGTTTTTTCACTGCTGTGCCCAAAAGAACTGACAAGATCAATTAAAGGAGGAAAAGTTTATTTTGGTACTTACAGTTTCTGAGGTTTCCGTCCATAGATAGCCAGCTCCAATCCTCAGTGCTCAAGGTGAGGTAGACCATCATGGTGGAAGAATGTGGTAGAGGAAAGTGGCTCAAGAAATCACATCAGGAAGCAGAGAAAATACCAGTACAAAATATGTACCCAGAGGCACGTCCTCAATGCCCACCTCCTCTAGCCACACCCTACCCACCTTCAGTTACCACTCAGTTAATCCCTATTAGGGAATTAATTCACTGATTGGGTTAAGGTTCTCATAACCCAATCATTTTACCTCTGAACTCTTGGATTGTCTAACACAAGAGCTTCTGTGGTACACTTAATATCAAAACCATAACAATGAGATACTAGAATTTCCTTATGTTTTTCTTTCAACTATTTGTTTAACTAAAGTAACAAAGTGATAATTTAAAATGGAATGAAAACATGTTAATTATGGTTTTAGAATGGTAGCAAAATGTGATTAAAAGAACAAAGAAAGGAAAAACAACAGATTTAGCACTAGATTATATGCCAAATATATTTAATTTGATTTATTTTTGAAAGTTTGAATATTTACATAAATTATACCTAAACCTGCCTGTGCTATTCTAGAGATAGAGAGGTAGGTTGCTTATATAGTATGAGAATATTCTCTCCTTAGTTCTTTGTTCTTTGGAACATTGGATGTTATTGTGTTTATGATTGAGGGGGAAGTCACCTTCCTTCATACAAAAATCACTTAATCAGTTTGTAGAACACTACTAATATTGATGCCAAGAATTTCTGAGGAGAAAATAGAGTCAATGAAACTCATAAGTTAAAAGAGGATGCGTAAAGATGAACCAAAGCCAAATATTAGGGTGTGAACTATAAAGTCTAAAAGGGAATGGAGGTCAATGGAAACTAAAATATCTCGTAGAGTCCTCATGAAAAAAAAAGTGTGCATAAATCAAAGATCTTGATACCAACAGATCTCTGAAATAAAAAGGATCTACAGGGTCATTACTGATACTATCTAGAAAAAGGACCAGGTCCTGAGACATGTTCCAGAAGCTACCACCAGCAGGGCAAGGTAGAAGTGAAAATACATCCGCAGGACCAGAGCCCCTTTTTTTTAAATAAAATTTTTGGGAAAGAAGACATAAGCTCTTTGTATTAGCTATAAATAAGAGGGGTGGAACTAAGTGAACAGGGAAGCCTTGGCACAAAAGGGAAATTAATTGTTCTGGATTGGTTGGTGTTAACAATCTGAAAAGTTTATAACAGTGTTCTGAACAAGCTGTGTCATTAATATAGACCAAACATGTTTTTGTCTTTCCATAATGTCAGAATTTATTGAGTAACAATAAATTCACAAGCTATACTACTTTCATCAGTTGCTATTCAACAAGTAGCAGATCATCTGATAGTCATAAATCAGGCAATCAAAAGTTCTTTCATTCCGTGTGTGTGCGCGTGCGCTTGTGTGTGTTGCTGGAGATTGAAATCAAGACCTCACACATGATAGGCAAGAGCTCTTATACTGAGCCACATTCTGAGTCTCTTTTATTTCCAATATTGATTACTAATATCTATAACACAAGTCACACGTCATACTTGGCACAACTCTGTGTGTGTGTGTGTGTGTGTGTGTGTGTGTGTGTGTGTGTGAGAGAGAGAGAGAGAGAGAGAGAGAGAGAGAGAGAGAGAGAGGGAGGGAGGTGTTCAAGAGGTTGAACTAAAAGCAAAGGCAGAAAGTAGATAAAGATAAAGTAGATAAAGTAGAAGAGTCATTGCAAGTGGTCAGGTAAGAAAACCAACCAAACAACTTGTTCAGGGCACAGTGTCTTTCACAACATGATTCTCAGTGTTGGACTCTAAACCAGAGTCCAGAAAGGCAGGTAGTTTCAAAGTAGGTCACATCAAGCTGGAAGATCAAGCTGAGTTGAAGCCCAAGATCACAAATTCAGAGGTTTGTCATTTGTTAATTTCAGATTTTCTGATGTTGGGACGGTGTGAGCCAAAGCAACTAGTTTGGGCATGCACCTCCTCTTTTGGGTCTCAGATAAGGGGCTTATACCTGGTGAGATTGGTAAATCCATAGGCCTGACTTTTTTAATATGGATAAGATATAAGCATGCATCCATGTGCTTCTGATTTAATTCAATAGTTTCACAGATTATAATTTTTATTACCAGGATTGATTGATGTATTCGTTTTTACCTTATGGTTGTATTAGGCAAATGGTGGTTGTTTACTTTTACAGACAAGTTATAGAGTCATTCTACCTCAGCATTTATTCTCAAAATGGAGTAACCCCTGCCAAACTACTGCTTTATGAAATGAATGAACTCAGGGTTAGGCACAGCCTGAAAATTACTGTTCTATTCATCATGGAATAGCTCAGAGCAGGGCATAACATTCTCTCCACTCACGGTTGTGATGAGTTAAAGATTTAACATATATTCGAGAGTGAAAAAGTCTTTTGTTCTTTATCCACAGTTTGCAGATTATAATCTCGTTTCCTCTATTTTTCAACAATTGCAATTAAATTTAGATCATCACAAAATCTTTCTTTTATCAAGTGACTAAATTGTGTTTTGGAAAAGTAAAAGAAGAGTATTGTAAAAGAAAAGAACTGCATAAGGTAGAAAAAAACAAAATGATATTTGTGACTCAATTAAAAAACAAAATCAAAACAACAAAAACCCCTTTCTATTGAAACAGAAGTTTATGTGAATCCATCAATAGGAGTTAAGTCCTCAATAAGTTGCAATAGACTAAACTTCTTTCAATGCCAAAAGACTATTAAAGGCAAATAAATAAATAAATAAATAAAAAAGTAAAAATGTCCTAACTATATATATATTGTTATTCCTATGCCAAATTTCATTTTTCCTGCAACAAAATATACTTTTGAAGATATCTCAGCAATTAATTATTTAAAATGTTTACAAACTGACCAGAGACAACTACCAGGAATCTGAGGAAAGAGTTGGGTTTTTGAAGTGGAAAACCCCAAGTTCTTGCTCCTCACATCCCCAGAACATTTTATCTAGGAGGAAAAGTCAACCTAACTTGCACAAACATATTCACATTTCATCTCTGAAACCTAAACATATTATAGCTTTTCTCCCTCCAAAGAGAGGAGTTCCATTTTATCCAAAGTAAAAATGGATGATAATGGAGCTTTAGATATCCAGAAACAAGCTGTAAGTAGCTTCCCCTGTTTCTTTATGTGAATTCAAACATGTGCCAAGTATAAAAGAGGCTACACAAAACTGCTCCATCTGGAGAGATCATAGGTTTGCTTAGAAGAAGAGTCAGTGACTCTGCTGCATGTAATTCTCATGACTTGTTTCTTATTTTCTTTTTTATTTACTGGCTGAATATTTGATATTTGGGTGGTAGAGACTCTACTAAATCTCATGTTTGGATCACTCTTTGAGTTTATTTTTAAAATGGAAAGCTCCCAATTGTTCTGCTCCCTGAATTTTGTAATATAAGTGAAAAACACTGAAAATAAGGACTTCTCATGTCTAGACTGAAAAACACTGAAAATAAGGACTTCTCATGTCTAGACTGCAGTCATATCTATTTAATTGAGCTTTTCTCCTGCTTCTCAAAGCTAGACTATGACACTTAGCAGAAGCTTAGTAGCATAATTACAGGACTATAAACTTTCTTCTATTTTTCTAAAATAATTTCTTCATCTGGTACATTTCAAGATGCATCAATAAATTATACAACCTGACATCCATTAGAAATTTTGCTAGACTTCATAAAATCAGGAAAAAATGCATCATTTTCAGTGTACATTATTTTGATTCTCTTAATGCTTGAAGGTAATATATCTAAAATCTCTGAAGATGCTAAAATTACTCTGTAAAATGTTTTAATAGGTAATAATGAATTATAGGAATTATAGATGGGTACATGTAATATTACATATTCTATTATATATAATAGAACTACCAAACCTATAGATATTGTTTTCTAATAATACCCAAAAATATTAACTCTAAATTTATACATGAAACTTTGCACATGCAAAATTATAACCCCAAATACCCTTCCCTACATCTAAGAAATTAGTAATTACTTTTTATACACTTTTTATGCTTCTAAAAAGTTCTCCTGTCCTATTCTTAGGGGTTCTTCCCTCTTGCTAACAGACATGCTTTATTTTCTCCCCTTTTAAGCTGATTTTTTGTTGTTATTAGTTAATCTTTTAAAAAGCGAATGGGTGGTATAGTTTAGTGGGAGAACACAGGCTTAGATCAATCCCCAGTACCAAAATATCAAATTAAAATAGTTTCTTCTGTCAAAATCTAACCCACTGACATTGTCTTCTGTGTCACTTATTATTAACACATGATTCTCCCTTCCATACCAAACATGAAATAAAGGGAATTCTTTCCATCTCTACTCATCTTGCTCTAATACTCAATATTTCTGTAGTTTCCTCAAACATAAAAGAAGCTTCAAAAATAATTCCACCAGATACTTGTCTTCAAAGCAATTTTATGGAGTTCTCAAATCGATCATAGTACCTCCTGATTTGTAGTATACAAGTAAATTTCGATATTCAAGATAATAATGCATTTCTAAAAACTGAGTTATATATTTAACATATATGTAATTATAAAATATTTTAACATTTATACCAATAGATGAAATTTACAATCTTTCACTTTATTTTTATCTTTGGAAGAAACATTCTAAAGAATTTTTTTTTATATTGTAATGGAATGTTTTTGTTGTTTGTTTGTTTATTTGTTTTTTGGTACTAGGGATTGAAACCAGGGACACTTATCACTGAGCCACATCCCCAGCCTGTTGTTTGTTTGTTTGTGGGGATTTTTTGTGTGCGTTTTGTTTTTGATTTTTGAGTCAGAGTCTTACTAAGTTGTTGATGCTGACTTTGAACTTGCAATCCTTCTACCTCTGGAATATTTTTAATTAAGAGAGTTTGGTGAGTTTGAAATATTCTAATAATTTCCATAGCATAAATTTTATCAACAAAGCCAGCTGATTAAACTTAGTTAAACCTGTCACTTTTAAGTTTTCAACTTGTTTAGATGGTACGCACCAAAAGGATGAACACAAACTATATTTCAATACAAACTACCACATTGTAAAAATGAGGAATAAAACTTGGTTATGTTCAAAATGAAATAGAATTATGCAACTGTTCTAGTGCAATTATCTTATAAATATCTAAACAGGTTTTAAATATAAAATAATGAAGAATTAACCCCAGAATCCTTTACTCTGGCATTGATACAGTCAACAGTTGATGTTCTTCATACTGCCCAAATAAGGGAATTTAATAGTTTTACATTATTTACTGAGGATAACTCAAAAGCAGCTGTATTGCTATATATGTTGTACTTTCCACTGAATAAGCATATCAAGATACTAACATGTCTGCAGAAGTAAAAAGCTTGGGTTATAGTGAAAATTCACTCTTATATACTGAATAAAATAAATGACTCAAAATATACCCCAACCTTAGATAAGATCTTTCTAAGAACATGATTAATAACATTAGTCATTTAATTATGTCATTATGATGGTATAGAGTTCAATTCCTCAATTACAAAATCTAATTTTACTCCTATAGAGATTAGTTTTCAAATTTTATTGTTCATCACTTTAAGTGCAGTAGTTAACATAGTAAGGAATTGTTTCACCTATTTTTTGAGAGAAAGATTGTGATTTTTCTTAACTTTAGCTTATACTATAGGATTCATCAAAAAAGTTTCCAATCTCCATTAGAAATAGTCCTTCGTAGAGATGAAAATGCTTTCTCATCAGTCTTCTTTTATCCTTTCTTTCCAGACATAGCATTCAAACCACAGTTCTCCTTCCTCTATCTAAATTATTCATTTCCCACATCAGTTTCTTATTTCTGTAACTCCTGTCTTTCTCTTTTTGCTTTCTGGCTTCAATATATATGTCTGAATGCCACTCTGATTAATCTCCTGGCTAGCCCAAGATATACATAGGAATGCATCATTTCCTTTCTCTGAATTGCAGATCAACATCCGATCATTTTTCAGAAATATTTTATTGATAAATCCTAGTTATTTTCAACCTAAAAGTATAATTATTGCTGTTTAACTAAAAAAAAGCTATATTTTTGCCATTCAAGTACCTGTTTATTTTTCTTATTAATAAATTCCTTTTTAAAAGGTGCCAAATATTCCTTAAGTATGGATTTCAAAACGTGGAACCTCTTTATTTTTTTCCACATTTTTATTGGTGCATCATACTTGCATATAACGATGGGCTTTGTTGTTACACATTTGTTCATGCACACAATATAACAAAAGAATTTGGTCAGTATCACTTCCTAGCATCAAAACTTATTGGTCGGGGGCGATCCAAGATGGCGGACTAGAGGGGGACTGCATCCCCAGTCGCTCCAGAACCCAGGAGTTAAGAAGGGGAGGCATTGAGAGACTCGGACCAAAATAGAGCCATGGGTGAGTCCGTCCACTGGGTAAAGCTCAGCCCAGGTGGCAGGCCCAGATAGAGGTGGCTTATCTGAGCAGGGCAGGGCAGTTAGAGTCTTCCACAGGCAGCCCTGTGCACTCTGGCGCTGGGTCCCTCCCACACAGCCAGCTTCTCCAGGTTCTCGGAGCAGGCCCCCTACTGAGAGCCTTTCTGATCAGAACAAGCTCCAAGTACCGGAGCCAGCGCGGCATACTCTGGCCCGCAAGCAGCTTCAGGGACCAGGACAGGGCAGCCAGCGACCTCCCCAAGCAGCCTGGACCCCTGCGGTGGGAGGTGCCTTTCAAGGCTAGCTTCTAGGAACAGACCGCCCTGTGAGAGACTTTCTACATAGAGCTAGCCACACGTCCCGAGCCAACGGAGAGCTTCGATCCACAAGCAGCCTCTGGGATCAGGGCAGGGCAGCCAGAGACTTCTCCAGGCGGCTCTGCCCACTCCGGCCACAGGCTCTTTCCACGGGGCGATCCAAGATGGCGACCTAGAGGGTGACTGAATCTCCAGTCGCTCCAGAACCCAGGACTCAAGAAGGGGAGGCATTGAGAGACTTGGACAAAAATAGAGTCACGGGACGAGTCTCCCCCACTAGGCGAAACTTGGCCTGGGCGCCAGGAACAGATAGGGGTGGCTTATCAGAGCAGGGCAGGGCAGCTAGAGTCTTCCCAAGGTAGCCTTCCACACTCCGGCGGTGAGCTCCCCCCACACGGCCAGCTGCACAGTGCAGGCCCCAGTGAGAGCCTTTCGAAACAGAGCCAGCTCCAAGCCCTGGAACCAGTAGGGGTTAGGGGCAGCTTTCTTCAGAAGCACTGCGTTATCAAGTTCCTCCAAGACTTCAGGCTGAAGGCTGGGAGGTGATGCACTGGAAATCTACCGGGACACCATAAGCCAATAGAGGAAATCTGCAATATCTCAGATTCCCACTGACAGCTGACCAATATGAGAAAACAAGGGAAGAAAATGTCCCAAACAAACCTAGATACCACATCAATAAAACCCAATGACAGCACAGCAGAAGAAATGTCAGAAAGGGAGTTCAGAATGTACATAATTAAAATAATCAGAGAAGCAAATGAGGAGATGAAAGAGCAAATGCAGGCATTGAAGAAGGAGATGAAAGAGCAAATGCAGGCATTAAATGATCGCACCAATCAACAGTTAAAAGACCAAATACGGGAAGCAAGAGATCATTTCAATAAAGAGTTAGAGATACTGAAAAAAAAAACAAACTGAAATACTTGAAATGAAGGAAACAATAAACCAAGTTAAAAACTCCATAGAAAGCATAACCAATAGGATAGAACACCTGGAAGACAGAACCTCAGACATTCAAGACAAATTATTTAATCTTGAAAACAAAGTCGGCCAAACAGAGAAGATGGTAAGAATTCATGAACGGAATCTACAAGAATTATGGGATATCATGAAAAGGCCAAATTTAAGAATTATTGGGATTGAGGAAGGCTTAGAGAAACAAACCAAAGGAATGAACAATCTATTCAATGAAATAATATCAGAAAATTTCCCAAATCTGAAGAATGAAATGGAAAACCAAGTACAAGAGGCTTATAGAACTCCAAATATACAAAATTACAACAGACCCACACCAAGGCACATTATTATGAAGATACCTAACATACAAAATAAAGACAGAATTTTAAAGGCCGCGAGAGAAAAGACTCAAATTACATTCAGAGGGAAACCAATAAGAATATCAGCAGATTTTTCAATCCAGACCCTAAAAGCTAGAAGGGCCTAGAACAACATTTACCAAACCCTGAAAGAAAATGGATGCCAACCAAGAATCTTATACCCAGCAAAACTTACCTTCAAATTTGACGATGAAATAAGATCCTTCCATGATAAGCAAAAGCTAAAGGAATTTACAAAAAGAAAGCCGGCATTACAGAACATTCTCAGCAAAATATTCCATGAGGAAGAGATGAAAAACAACGATGCAAATCACCAACAGGAGGCGCTAGCCTAAAGGAATAGCCAAATAAAGGAGAAACCAAATCATGTCAAAAAACAAATATGAGTCAAATGACTGGGAATACAAATCATATCACAATAATAACCCTGAATGTTAATGGCCTGAACTCATCAATCAAAAGACACAGACTGGCAGATTGGATTAAAAAGAAAAATCCAACAATATGCTGCCTGCAAGAGACTCATCTCATAGAAAGAGATACCCATAGACTAAAGGTGAAAGAATGGGGAAAAACATACCATGCACACGGACACAGCAAAAAAGCTGGAGTATCAATCCTCATTTCAGATAATGTGGACTTCAAGCCAAAACTAGTCAGAAGGGATAAAGAAGGACATTACATGCTGCTTAAGGGAAGCATAAATCAGCAAGACATAACAATCATAAATATCTATGCCCCGAACATTGGCTCATCCACGTACATCAAACAAATCCTTCTCAATTCCAGAAATCAAATAGACCACAACACAATAATACTAGGCGATTTTAACATACCTCTCTCACCACTGGATGGATCGTCCAAACAAAAATTGAATAAAGAAACCATAGATCTCAATAACACAATCAACAATTTAGACTTAACGGACATATATAGAATATTCCATCCAACAAAGAACGAATACACTTTCTTCTCAGCAGCACATGGATCCTTCTCCAAAATAGACCATATTTTATGCCACAAAGCTACTGTTAGCAAATACAAGTAGATAGAGATACTACCTTGTACTCTATCAGATCATAATGGATTGAAATTAGAAATAAATGACAGAATAAAAAACAGAAATTTCTCCAATACCTGGAGATTAAATAATACACTATTATATGATGAATGGATAACAGAAGACATCATGAGGGAAATAAAAAAATTCTTAGAAGTAAACGAGAACAAAGACATCATTCAAAATCTCTGGGACACTATGAAAGCAGTACTTAGAGGAAGATTTATTTCATGGGGCGCATTCAACAAAAGAAGTAGAAATCAACAAATAAACGTCTTAACACTACAGCTCAAAGCCCTAGAAAAAGAAGAGCAGACCAATACCAAAAGTAGTAGAAGACAGGAAATAGTTAAAATCAGAGCCGAAATCAACGAAATTGAAACAAAAGAAACAATACAAAAAATTAACAAAATAAACAGTTGGTTCTTTGAAAAAATAAACAAAAATGATAAACCCTTAGCCACACTAACAAAGAGAAAGAGGGAGAAAACTCAAATTACTAAAATTCGGAATGAACAAGGAAACATCACAACAGACACGAGTGAAATACAAAACATAATTAGAAGCTATTTTTAAAATCTATACTCCAACAAAACAGAATACCTCGAAGACATCAACAAATTTCTAGAGACATATGAATTACCTAAATTGAACGGAGAAGACATACACAACTTAAATAAACCAATTTCAAGCAATGAAATAGAAGAGGTCATCAAAAGCCTACCAACAAAGAAAAGTCCGGGACCAGATGGGTTCTCAGCCGAGTTCTACAAAACCTTTAAAGAAGAGCTCATTCCAATACTCCTCAAAGTATTTCATGAAATAGAAGAGGAGGGAACCCTCCCAAACTCGTTCTATGAAGCCAATATCACCGTGATACCTAAACCAGACAGAGCTACATCGAGGAAAGAAAATTTCAGACCAATATCCTTAATGAACATCGATGCAAAAATTCTCAACAAAATTTTAGCAAATCGCATACAAATATATATTAAAAAGATAGTGCACCACGATCAAGTGGGTTTTATCCCAGGGATGCAAGGTTGGTTCAACATTCGGAAATCAATAAATGTCATTCACCATATCAACAGACTTAAAGTTAAGAATCACATGATTATTTCAATAGATGCAGAAAAAGCATTCGATAAAATACAGCACCCCTTCATGCTCAAAACACTAGAAAAAATTGGGGTAGTGGGAACATTCCTTAACATTATACAGGCCATCTACGCTAAGCCCATGGCCAATATCATTCTAAATGGTGAAAAACTGAAAGCGTTCCCCCTAAAAACTGGAACAAGGCAAGGATGCCCTCTTTCACCACTTCTATTCAACATCGTCCTTGAGACTCTAGCCAGAGCAATTAGACAAACCAAAGAAATTCAAGGGATACGAATTGGAAAAGAAGAACTCAAACTATCCCTGTTCGCTGACGACATGATTATATATTTAGAAGAACCTGGAAATTCCACCAGAAAACTTTTAGAACTCATAAGTGAATTCAGTAAAGTAGCAGCTTACAAGATCAATGCTCATAAATTCAATGCATTTTTGTACATAAGTGATGAATCTTCAGAAAGAGAAATTAGGAAAACTACCCCATTCCCAATAGCATCGATAAAAATAAAATACTTGGGAATCAATCTCACAAAAGAGGTGAAAGACCTCTACAATGAGAACTACAGAACACTACAGAAAGAAATTAAAGAAAACCTTAGAAGATGGAAAGATCTCCCATGTTCCTGGATAGGCAGAATTAATATTGTCAAAATGGCCATACTACCTAAAGTGCTATACAGATTCAATGAAATTCCAATTAAAATCCCAATGATGTACCTTGCAGAAATAGAGCAAGCAATTATGAAATTCATCTGGAAGAATAAAAAACCTAGAATAGCTAAAGCAATCCTAAGTAGCAAGAACGAACCAGGGGGTATTGCAATACCAGATCTTCAACTCTACTACAAAGCAATAGTAACAAAAACGGCATGGTATTGGTACCAAAATAGACAGGTAGATCAATGGTACAGAATAGAGGACATGGACACAAACCCAAACAAATACAATTTTCTCATAGTAGACAAAGGGTCCAAAAATATGCAATGGAGAAAAGATAGCCTCTTCAACAAATGGTGCTGGGAAAACTGGAAAACCATATGCAACAGAATGAAATTTAAACCCCTATCTCTCACCCTACACAAAACTCAACTCAAAATGGATCAAGGACCTTGGAATCAGACCAGAGACCCTGCATCTTATAGAAGAAAAAGTAGGTCCAAATCTTCAACTCGTTGGCTTAGGATCAGACTTCCTTAACAGGACTCCCATAGCACAAGAAATAAAAGCAAGAATCAACAACTGGGATAGATTCCTCTCAGCAAAGGAAACTATCAGCAATGTGAAGAGAGAGCCTACAGAGTGGGAGAATATCTTTGCCAATCATACTTCAGATAGAGCGCTAATTTCCAGAATCTATAAAGAACTCAAAAAACTCTACACCAAGAATACAAATAATCCAATCAACAAATGTGCTAAGGAAATGGACACTTCACAGAAGAAGATGTACAAGCAATCAACAGATATATGAAAAAATGTTCAACATTCCTAGTAATAAGGGAAATGCAAATCAAAACTACCCTAAGATTTCATCTCACCCCAATTAGAATGGCGATTATCAAGAACACAAGCAACAATAGGTGTTGGCGAGGATGTGGTGAAAAAGGAACACTCATACGTTGCTGGTGGGGTTGCAAATTAGTGCAGCCACTCTGGAAAGCAGTATGGAGATTCCTCAGAAAGCTTGGAATGGAAACACCATTTGACCCAGCTATCCCACTCCTTGGCCTATACCCAAAGGACTTAAAATCAGCGTACTACAGAGATACAGCCACATCAATGTTCATTGCTGCTCAATTCACCATAGCCAGATTGTGGAACCAACCTAGATGCCCTTCAGTTGATGAATGGATAAAGAAACTGTGGCATATATATACAATGGAATATTACTCCGCAATGAAGAATGATAAAATTATGGCATTTGCAGGCAAATGGATGAAATTGGAGAATATCATGCTAAGTGAGATAAGCCAATCTCAAAAAACTAAAGGACGAATGATCTCGCTGATAAGCGGATGAGGACATATATTGGGGGGTGGGAGGGGTTAGCATTAGGTTTAGGGTTAGGTTTAGGGTTAGGGATAAGGAGTGTGGTAAGAATGAAGGAAAGAAGGACTGTATAGAGGGAAAAGAGGAGTGGGAGGGGTGGGGGGAAAGGGAAAAAAATAATGAATCAAACATCATTGCCCTATGTAAACGTATGATTACACAAATGGTATGCCTTGACTCCATGTACAAATAGAGAAACAACATGTATCCCATTTGTATACAATAATAATAAAAAATAAAAAAAAAAACTTATTGGTCATCAGTGAGAACAAAACTTAGAGTAAATAAAATGAAACAAGATCTCATTCTGTTATGCCTGTAAATTTACTAGAAACCCAGTCAAGTGGTTGGAATTGGTTTCTTAGGAGAAAAACACCTTGAGAGTAGTGGAAATGTGATAATATTTAATGGGTTATTTTAATACATGAAAAAGTCCCTAAATTGTAATTTGCAATCAAAACAGTTGGTGGCACTTTTGAAGCAATATTTTCTATCTGTGCTGCCTGTAAATCATTAGACAATTACATTAATATACAATGCCTTCATAATTACATTACTTTAGATAAACTTTTCTGATGTTCAGATGATTCTATTTTAATAAACTTCTACTTATAATCTGAAAAGAAAAACAAAATCCTTGTAAGAGCAATCGGGCCCCATATAATGGTACTTACTACCCAGAGAGTTTTGCAAGACTTTTAATCTGAAAAAAAAAAATTTTATTTCCTTGTTAAGTCAAAATAGAAATTCCTTGGAAATCTTCTTTACCCAGTCACAGGATCACACTGAGTAGAATAGAAACAACAGTGTGGGAAGGGTTGAAGAGATAATTAACAGTTTCTTAAATTTCCCCAACCCTCTTAGATTCTCTTTTCCATTAGGTTGTTACATGGCTTAAACTTCTTAACAGAAAAAGTCATTCTTTGAGTTAAACTGTTATAAACTCAACGTAATCCCTTAAATAGCAAATGTCCTTGGGAAGTGCAATGCATGAAGGTTTATTCACTATTAGCACTAAGACAGAAAGGGACTTAAGTTTAGTTAGAATATAATAAATAATTATATACATGGAATTTTGTGTAAGGTTATACAGTGTACTTTCAAACACTTTATTCCATGATTTTACCTACCCATTCCCAATTGGAAATTAAAAGTTGGAGTAGTACAGGGGGCTGTAATATTCTCTTGGACAGTGCAGTGTCAATGACAAACAAAGCCAGATACTAAAGTAGTAAAGATAGATCTTAATCAGTAGTATACTATTGCAATAGGGAACTTGGTATGAACCAAGTTCGACTTGTATTTGTACAGAACTGGCCCATCATTTTAAAAGGAAAATAAAGAAATGAGAAGAGGGCACAGCAGTGGTTTAAGCAGAGTCAGGAAAGTGAAAAATGACAAAAAGTGGCTAAGTGTCAATGCCAGTTAGGCCAGCCAGGTCTACTAGCTGGAAATTGCCTAAGTTGGTATCTTATCCTCACCATGCACAGACTCTGAGAGACTGAGGTAATATCTTTTCTGATTGTTTACATTTCTAAGAATGGTTTTCAGGTCTTTGATAAGAGACACATATACATGCAATGAGACAGGAAAATATTCACAATTATAAGCCTCTTTTTATAAATGCCCACAAAAAATGAGGCCAGAATCCATCTCAGGTGCTGGCTAGAGCACAGAGTAAATTGTTCTGATAACTCTGAGCTTTCCTAGACAGGAACTTAAAAGGGGACTAGGTAGTTCCAAGGACGTGGTCTTACACTCTAAGCAACCATGCTAAAGTTTGGTCCAGTCTCTTAGTGCAAGATTTTCAAGGGAGAGTCTGTACTATGAATTTTTGACTTCTCAGCAGTCCATTAATAAAAAGCTCAGCAGGAGGCTGGTTTGTCCATGCTCTTTTGCTCAGAGTATGGTGCCAACACAATTAGGAAAGCAAATGTTTCTATTCTTTGGAGTCCAGCAAAGCTACAACAAGGAGAACCAGAAAGGATTCCTCAAGAGCAGTGTCTCAACCAGGATGACTTTTGTCCTTAGGGAACAATTAGCAATACCTAGAGATACTTTGTTGTTACATCTGAAGAGGAAGGTATTGCCACTAGTGTCCTGTGGGTACTGGTTGATGATGCCAAATATTCCATCTGATTGGGCTCCTCATCCTCCACCATCCTCCTGATGATGTCTGAGTAGCCTGGACTTGAGACGGGGTAAAAGTCAGGCAAACTGTAGCTAATGAATGATGGGGTTTGAGAGGGTGACAACTGATTGTCAAAGGGAGAATGAAGGGTTGCTAACAACTAACCTCCTAGGGGTTCACACACCTAATCACCTATTCCAGGAAGGGAGGAAAGACAATAATTAGTGAAAGAAAGAAATTCTGGGGGCTATAGGAAAGCAAGTTGCACTCCATCCCATGGACCTCTGGCTCTGAGATCCCCTTCTCTGTGGAGAAGTCTGTATCTATCATTTTCTTAAATAAAACTTGCTTGCTATGCTTGCCTCTGCCACTCTTTCAGTGTTCACTCTTTTACTCCAGGGAACATGGACCCATTTCCACCAGACCGGTACAAGCCTAACTTCTACAAGAATCTATTAGGTTGGCTTACCTGTACCCCTGAAGTTTCCTTTTAATAATTTTCTATCCACTGGCCTGCATCCTACTCCTCCTATAAATTCCCATTTGTTCCTCTATGCAGCAGGATGGTCCTGAATAAAATCTTCCATACTATGATTTAACAAGTGTCATTGAATATTTTTTTCTTTAATAGAAGAAAAAATATTTAGATAGGAGAAAAGCTACAATTGTATAAATATTAGATAGAAATTGAAAATAACATTTAACTAAATATGAATTACATAACATATTATTATCACAAAAGAACTGAACTAGAATTTAGAAGGCGAACATGTTGAAATTTTTAAAGTCTTCTGAAGTCAGTCTTCTACATGGTTGGTTTCTATTGTAGTCCAGGTAACAAAAATTAACAAAATTGAGTCCCTGAGAATGTTGTAGTTTAATTGGAAGAGAAAGTTATGAACAAATGACTATAATAAAATATAGTAAAGTAATATGAAACAGGGACAGAAGAAAGGAGATCTGGGAAGATTTGTCAGAGGAATGTGTTTTAAGAAGATGTCAATTCAGAAAATTTTTACAATTTAAAAAAGTAGAGGGGATAACTATAGCATAGAAGAGCGTAAACAAAGCATGGTATACAGGAGATGGGGTATATTCCTGTCTTAATACAAGATTCTTGCGTGTTTGGGAATAGGATGCATCCCCCTGAGAGCAGCCTAACTGGAAAGGATAATGGGAGAGGAGTGGTGAAGATGGGTGGGTTCTGCCTTCTTAGAAGTTTGGATTCTAAGTGAGGAAGAAACTGGACATCAGAGAAACAAACGATAAAGCCTGAATTAGTTTAGTGAAAAGAAAAGAAGGAAGAAAATCAGGGGTGATTCTCAAGGCAGAGCGACAGAATTTGGAAGATCATTGGCTATAGACCAAGAAATGAGAAAAGCCAAAGGCATTTCTTTTTGAGTGCCTGGAGGATCAGCTATAGCTTAATAGATTCTCTACATGGTACACAACCATAGAAATGAAATGATGGACCCCATTGGAGTACAATGAATCAAAAAGCAGTCTGTAAAAAAAAAGATTCTAAATTTCAAGGAAAGAAAAGAGATTGAGGAAATAACATAAAAAATAATTTTGTGTACATGTCCATCAGGTGGTTCTATTTGCAAGTATCTAGTTGTATTTCAATATTAGACTTGAATTTTAAGAGGACACTAATGGGTAAAAATATTTATTATAAATCTGTACATTCATGAGTTGAGAGTTTCTCAGTTTGCAATTATGATTACTATTTTGAAGTCTAGCTGCATTGCCTAAGAGAAATTGCATCTAATGGGGAGATAAGACTAGCACGTAGTTTTATAGTGAGTCATGCATATGAAATAATTAAGTGCTAAAATTTACACAGTGCCTAGTATATATTCCCAACAACTTCAGAAGGAAAGAGACATAATGAGTAGCACAAAAAGGTTTTACAGATTTGGCTTGGGAGCCTATGCAAAACTTAAATAAGAAGAGAGACAGCAGGATATTTTCAATCCAGAGGGAAAAGAACACATCATAGCAGGTCTGAACGTGGTGTGCTCTCTGGACAGTTGAAAGACTTGTTTTTTGAATTTTTTTTAAAATTAAGTTAAGGGCCAATGGACCAGTAAGTTGACTAATGTTTACTTATATTTTATAATATATAGATATATATTAAATATGTCTACTTATATTCTATTTAACAAAAGATAAGAATCATAATGGGGTTTTAGTTTTTTAAGTGAGTGGAATAATTAAATTAACATCTAAGTAGTATCTGTAGTCCAGTAGAATGCAGAATTGGGTCTAAACACTAGATAACCTAGTTTTCTTTCATTCCTTTACCACATATTTATTGAATAATAAATATTTGTGTGCCAAGTTCTTTTCTATGTATTTAAGATAGACAGTATTTAAGATAGACAGGTAACTCAGACAAGGCCCAGAACTCAAATAGCTTATAATCTAGTTGGGAGAAACAGGCAATAAGCCAGATAGTTACAGATGCCATGAGAGATAGAGGCGACTTCAGACTGAGAGAAGGGTGCTAGGAGTGGGACAAGAGAGAGACGATTACCTGTCAAAGAAAAAGAACAAAATCCCAACTTTTAAAAATGGAGAAACATTTGGAGCACTGACATAGAAGGGAAATGAGAAACAGATCAGGTTCAAATGGAAAATAAGTTCACTGTGGAACATACTGAATGCAATGTGATAGGACCACAATGAAATCAGTGGGAAAAGATATTTTTAAAAAAGGAAGAGAGAAAAAAGAAAAAAATATTTACCAGGGCATAAGCTCCTGTGGGAAAAATACAAAACTTACCTTAAATGTGAGTAAATTCTCTAGAATAAAATATGCAAGCTGTAGTATTAAGTAGGTTCTAATTTCTAACTTGCACTCTATCACAACTTTTTAAAACCTTCCAACTATATTTTAGAATGGAGCATATTTTAACTTTTCTATATGACTTGTTTTCTGACGAAATGATCACCCAAAAAGAATATAAAACAATTCTGAATCAACAACATGTAACAATATTTAAGAAATCATTTTAATAGCAAGTGGATTTACTACAGAGATTTTGTGATGAAACCAAAGTCACAAAAAGTGGGAAAGCCTCCTGAGTCCATGTTTTAAAAGCAATTTTCTCCCAGGTAGCTGACTCGTGATTGTACGTAGGAAAAGAGAATTTGAAAGTCAAGGAGAGTACTTGCCAGGAAATCTTGTGCAATGTGCCTGCCCTTAAAAGGCTGGTGTCTTACTTCCAATGCCTTTATTTAGACCAACAAAGAAATGTTGGACTCCACGGGGAGTCTTATAAATAACACTTAATTCTCATGCTGAGGCTGATTGTTAAACTTCCATTGTGCTGTCCTGGGTGATTAGAAAGGAAGGGCTATAGTTTAGAGTTTCCTTTTACACATCAGAAATAAACTAATGGCAAAACCACATCTCTTCTATCAACAATGGACTATGTGTCCTTTAGTTTTCACTTTTGCTGTTGCTACCCCTGCCTCAGTTTCCTGTGTGATGAGCATCTTGCTATTCAGTTGCATGTCTGGGGAATTTGTCTTCCAGTTATTTTTCAGGTGGCCTTGGATTAACTTCTAAGGTAACCAGACATCTATCTATAAAGTTTTAAGAAATTATATATTTTTTAAATTGAGAGTGATGGGTAGCACACTGGAAGCATAATGGTCTCCTCTTGAAACCACATTCACTGGAATTCTGGACTGACCAACTTGCAGATGAAGTACAATACCATAACCATATACTCCTGCTTGAAGACAATGTCACTTCAAACTTGCATGATGCCCATGTAGCAGTTAACCAGGGATGAAGCTAAATATTCCACAATTGGTAAATGAAACCTGAAAAACAAGTCTTTATTAACCTGAGAACATCTGCCAGAATTTTATCCTGAAAGGTTGCCTCACTGGAGGCAAGGCAACCACTGTCATCAGTTTTTAATGATTAATTTAAGAAGACAAGGTGCAATTAGTCACATAATTTGCAACAGTGCAGCGATTTACGTACATCTGCTAGATACCACCAATAATGTTTTCTATTCTTTATAATCCAAAATATGAACAAGATGAAATATGCTTTTTAAATTATCAAAAGATGTGCACGGCTTAAAAAATGGTTTTAGTACATAACTAAAAAAATCAGTTCCTCTCCTTCTCTTAAAAATATCTGTAACTAGACAAAAATTATTTTTCCCAAATACTCATCTTTGACGTTATCAGAAAAATATAATAATATTTAATACTCCATATTTATATTTTCAAAAATATCAGAAAGTAGTTATTATGTGTCATTAGGTGCCAGGTTCTATGTTGGATAGATGTTGCAAAAATATTTACTTTTCTAGACTAAGTCAAGAATGACAATAGATTTAAAATCTCATGCCAACCCAATTGATTGGTAGTGGCTTATAAAGCACTGTATTCAAAAAGAATTCCATAGTTCCTTTTGTATTTAGTTCAGCAACAGGGCCATGAAGGATTAGTGATGACGGCTGTGGGGATGGGAAGGACAATAATGATTCTAATGCCATGAATTTACCACCCCCAGTTAAGGCAGTGACTGACAAATTTAGCAATTAGAGTGATGGTATGGTAACATGAGAATCAATAGATTATCAAATCTCTCGAATGTTATTGTGTGCCATGAAGTCATCTCTGTACTTGACATGAGACCATGAGTCATATGAAGCTCCTCAGCAATAACTTAATAGGACAACATTACATTGATGGAAAGTTTGTGAGATTTTTCTGTTAGCTTTCTGTCACTATAACAAAACACCTGAGAAAAAGGTTATTTTGGCTCCAAGTTTTCAAAGTTCCAGACCAAGATCAAGCAGCCTCATATCCCTGGGACCCTGGTGGCATGCCAGATGGTGATTATAGGTAGTGCATAGTGAAACAAATTACTTACCTTGTGACTAGGAAGCAAAAAAAAAAAAAAAAAAAGCGATCAGGTCCCACAATCCCCTTAATCCCCTTCAAGGACATTCCCTTAATGACCTAATGACTTCCCATAAGGCGCCACCTTCTAAAGATTCTACCATCTCCCAGTAGCACCACCTTGGGAACCAAACTTTTAACACTAAGTCCATTCCCAAGGGTCACCAAACTCTTCACTGTTTCAGTATTGCTCAAAAGTTTGAGTCCAAAATCTTCAAGACTAAAGGCAAATGGAGCCACAAGCTCTTGTAAAAATCAAAATGAAAATTACACATTTCTATGACACTAAGGTGGGATTGGCATTGCCTTTGGGAGACATTATTCAAACCCTAGCATTTCAATGCTGAGTCCCCAAAGTTCATGTCCATTTCTCAATGTCATGGGAGAAAAGGGTTTCAGGAGCTTCCAGAGGAGAGGGGAAATTCAACTCAGGGTTCTTGGCATATATTATGGAAAAGAACTTCAAAGGCATAGGCAAAGGTTTATTGAGGAAGCAGATACACATTCAAGAAAGAATGCAGGCTGCCTTGAGAGTGAGAAGCCCTGTCGTGGTCTGGGGCTCCAATATTTATAGAAGGGCTTTAGTTAGGTGCCAGACAGGAGACGAACAGCGAGGAGCTGCACGATTTCATGCCAGTTTTTCCTGCATTTGCACATTTCGCTTATTTTGCAAGGGCATAGGTCAAGGGCCTGTTGCTCAAGATTTACTACTATGCTGTCTGCATCTCAATGACTTTGGGCATTTTCTTTAAGGCTCAGTATATCTCTCTCTTTATCATAAATCCCTATCTCAACAATTTAAAATACGCTAAGTCCATTCCCAAGGGTCACCAAACTCTTCACTGTTTCAGTATTGCTCAAAAGTTTGAGTCCAAAATCTTCAAGACTAAAGGCAAATGGAGCCACAAGCTCTTGTAAAAATCAAAATGAAAATTACACATTTCTATGACACTAAGGTGGGATTGGCATTAGGTTAAACATTCCTAATCGAGAAAGAAGAATTAGGAAAACAGAAAGAAGGGATAAGGACAGAACAAGACCCAACCCCAGCAGAGCAAACATTAAACCCTAAAGCTCCATGTCCAACAACTGGAGCACACTGTGGCAGGAAGTAGGCTTCCAAGGACTGCGTAGCTCCATCCCTTGTCCTTGCTTGTTATAGCCACTTGGTATTCTGATGGGCTGACTTTGCAGACTGCCTGTGGCTTTCCCTGATAAGCTGTGCGTGTTGCTTGCACTTCTACTCCCTAGGGCCTCCATCGCAGCTTCATTTCTACAGTTTTACTGTGCATAACCCTGTTGGAGATGTTTGAAGGACCTTCCACCCTGTAGCACACTGCCTGGCCGCCCAAACTTTCCTCTGAAATCTCAGTGGAAGCCACCATCACCTCATAATTCTTGCACTCTGCATGCCTGCAAAACCAGTGTGGAGAGATCTGCAGCTAGTTGCAAACTGTACGTGAGCTCACTTGAACTTGGTTTGCAGCAGCCCCAGAACATTAAACCTGATGAATGTAAGGCAGTCCAGGTGCACAGGGCCGAGAACCCTGCAGCTCCTTTCTAAAAGCATTCTGGAAAATCTTTGAAAAAATATTTTCCTTTATACATCTCTGAACCTTTGATAGGCCTTGCAGATTTCTGGGATGCCCTTGAGGTCTTTCTCCAATTGTCCTGATGAAAAATACTTGTATCTTTCTATCCACACTAATCTTTTCAGCTAGTGGCTTGGTTGCACCCTTGCCTCCCAAATGTGGTTTTACTCCATTGCTGGCCAGTTGAGAATTTTCCAAATCTTTCTATGGAGAGGGGATTGTGAAACACTGATATCTTTCTACTCTGCTTCCTTTTGTTCCAGAATCACTATAAATCTAACTAAAAGCATTAAATAATACTAATGCCATAACCTGGAGACTTTGTTGTCTTGAAATCTTCTTTGCCAGATAAATCAACTGTCATCCAGTTTTCCATAAAGTCTCAGGACATGTACACATGAAACTAGGTTCTTTGCTACAAAAATGGCTTTTAATTTAATTTCTCATAGATTCCTTATTTTCATCTGAAATTTCACCACCACAGTCTTTACTGTCCACAGTTCTATCAGTGTAATATTCTACCTTGCCCTCACCTGAATTACCTGTTAAGCTCCATTTACATCATTTAAGGATTTCACTAGCCTACTTCAAACTCTTTCAAATTTCTCCCATGAACCCATTTCTAAGGCTTCTCCATATGGTCTCAGGAATGGCTATAGTCCATGACTTCACTTCTTGACACCAATTTTTCTGTGTTAGTGTTCCATCAATATAATGAAATACCTGAGATAATTAATTTAGAAAATGTTATTTTGGCTCATAATTTTGCAGGTTATAGTCTGAGATCTGGTGGACCTAAAGAGCCTCTGGTGGGCTTTCCACATGGCCATGGTATGGAGCCTGTGGTGGAGCAAACTATATAACTCATGATTAAGAAACTAAAGAGAGGCCAAGACCTGGCCCAGCCACCAGGCCCACCACTGCGTGCATCTCCCACACCCAGGACCATGCCCCAGCCTGCCATCTCCAGTGCCCACACCCCACCTGGTCTATCGCCCCTGTGGCTGACATCTATCAACACGTGGGGTCACCTCTACCTGCTAGCATGGATTATTCCCCACCTGGAGGCCAACACCCATAGTGGGACAGCACCCTTCTTAGGATACCACATTATCAAGTTCTTCTCAGGCATCAGCTTACTGAAGACTGGGAGGTTTGGACAGTACAATATAGTTTTATTGTAGAATTTTTTAATTCTACAATAAACTACTATTTTTAATTAGTAGTTTTATGATTATTCCTATTATACCTACTATTATTTCTACTTTTTTCTTCTACTAATAGATTGAGAAAAATATTATCTAAACATTATCTATCTGTTTCCTTGGAGACTCTTTCACCATTTTCTCATGCTAACAACCTATTTCTTTTAATTCCACTTTCACTATTCCTATGACATCATACTTCTATAGACTCACTTCTTATCTCATTAATGTTATAACTACACCCGTCCCCATCCTCTTTGTCCACCATTAGAAATTGTGGTCATTTTTGGTTTTGTTATAGATAATAATGGAATTCATCATCTCTGTTTATTAAGATAATATGGTTAATATCTTAATGGGTACTCTTTGGGTTAAGGATGCATATTGTTTGTATGGTGTGCTACTGATATTGATATCTCACTTCAAGGTGAGGTATTGGAAACCTGTAGGGACACCATAAGTCTATGGGGGGGAAATGCAATACCTCAGATTTGCACTGCTAGAGGGGAAGATACATGAATGACATGAGAAAACAAGGGAAGAAAGTGTCCCAAACAAAACTAGAAGCTGTATCCATAGAATCCAATGCCAGCATGGCCGAAGAAATGTCAGAAAGGGAGTTCAGAATGTACATAATTAAAATGATCTGAGAAGCAAACGAAGAGATAAGAGAGCAAATGCAGGCAATGAACGATCATACCAATGAACAGTTAAAAGAGCAAATGCAAGAAGCAAAAGATCATTTCAGTAAAGAGATAGAGATTCTGGAAAAAAAAAAAAAAAGCAAACAGAAATCCTTGATATAAAGGAAACAATAAACCAAGTTATAAACTCAGTAACCAATAGGCTAGATCACTTGGAAGACAGAACCTCAGACAAAGAAGACAAAATATTTAATCTTGAAAACAAAGCTGACCAAACAAAGAAGATGGAAACAAATCACAAGCAAAACCTCCAATAATTATGGGATATCATGAAAAGACCAAATTTAAGAATTATTGGGATTGCAGAAGGCAGAGAGATACAAACCAAAGGAATGAATAATCTGTTCAATGAAATAATATCAGAAAATTTCCCAAACCTGAAGAATGAAATGGAAAATCAAATACAAGAGGCTTACAGAACACCAAATGTACAAAATGTACAACAGATCCACACCAAGGTACATTATAATAAAAATATCTAACATACAAAATAAAGATAGAATTTTAAAGGCTGTGAGAGAAAAGCATCAGATTACATATAGGGGGAACCAATAGATATCAGCAGATTTCTCAGTCAGACCCTAAAAGCAAGAAGGGCCTGGAGCAACATATTTCAACATACTTTTTATACCCAGCAAAACTTACCTTCAGATTTGATGACAAAATAAAATCCTTCCATGATAAACAAAAGCTAAAAGAATTTACAAATAGAAACCTGCACTACAGAACATTCTCAGGAAAATATTCCATGACGAAGAAATGAACAACAAAAATCTGAGTTAGCAAAGGGAGGAACTACCCTAAAGGAATAGTCAAGTAAAGGAGAAAACAAGTCAAGTTAAAAAACAAAAACAAGTCAAAATGACCGGGGAATACAAGTTGTATCTCAATAATAACCCTGAATGTTAATGGCATAAGCTCATCAAGCAAAAGATGTAGACTGGCAGATTGAATTAAAAATAAATACCCAACAATATGCTGCCTTCAAGAGACTCATAGAAAAAGGTACCCACAGACTAGTTGAAAGGATGGGAAAAAACATACCATGCACATGGACACAGTGAAAAAACCAAGGTTTCCATCCTCATATCAGATAAAGCAGACTCCAAGTCAAAGTTAGTCAGAAGGGATAAAGAAGGACATTTCATACTGCTTAAGGGATGCATAAATCAGCAAGACATAATAGTCATAAATATTTATGCACCAAACAATAGCGCATCCATGTACATTAAACAAATCCTTCTTGGGCTGGGGCTATAGATCAGTGACAGAGTGCTTGCCTAGCATGTGTGAGGCACTGAGTTTGATCCTCAGCACCACATAAAAATAAAAACAAATAAACAAATCCTTTTCAATTCCAGGAACCAAACAGACCAAAACACAATAACACTAGGTGACTTTAACACACCTCTCTCACCATTGGACAGATCTTTCAAACAAAAATTGAACAAAGAAACCATAGAACACAATAACACAACCAATAACTTAGACTTAACAGACATATATAGAATATTCCATTCATCAATGAGCGAATCCACTTTCTTCTCAGCAGCACATGATTCTTCTCTAAAATAGACCATAGATTATGCCACAAAGCTACTCTTAGCAAATCCAAAAATGAGACATACTATCTTGTATTCTATCAGATCATAATGGAATGAAATTAGAAATCATGATAAAATAAAAAAAACAGAAACTACTCTAACACCTGGAGACTAAATAATACACTATTAAATGATGCATGGATAATAGAAGACATCAGGGAGGAGATTAAAAAATTCTTAGAGGTAAGTGAGAACAATAATACAACATATCAAAATCTCTGGGACACGATGAAAGCAGTACTAAGAGGAAAATTCATTGCATGGAGCATATTCAATAAAAGAAGAAAATGCCAACAAATAAACAACCTAACATTATAGCTCAAAGCCCTAGAAAAAGAAGAACAGATCAACACCAAAAGTAATAGAAGATAGGAAATAATTAAAATCAGAGCTGAAATCAATGAAATTGAAACAAAAGAAACAATTCAAAAAATTGACAAAATAAAAATTTGGTTCTTTAAAAATAAACAAAATTGATAAACCATTAGCCACACAACAAAGAGGAGAGAGAAAACTCAAATTACTAAAATTTGTGATGAAAAAGGAAATATCACAACAGACACTATTGAAATACAAAACATAATTAGAAGCAACTTTGAAAATCTGTACTCTAACAAAATAGAAAATCTGGAAGACATTGACAGGTTTTTAGAAACATGTGATCCACCCAAACTGAATCAGGAGGACATACACAATTTAAATAGATCAATTTCAAGCAATGAGATAGAAGAAGTCATCAAAAGCCTACCAACCAAGAAAAGTCTGGGACCAGATGGATTCTTAGTGAAGTTCTACTAGACCTTCAAAGAAGAACTTATCGAAATACTACTCAAAGTATTCCACTAAATAGAAAAGGAGGGAACCCTTCCAAACTCATTCTATAAAGCTAATACACCCTGATACCAAAACCAGACAAAGATACATAGAGGATACCCTAATGATGCAAAAATTCTTAACAAAATTTTAGCAAATCACATACAAAAACATATTAAAAAGATAGTGCACCACAATCAAGTGGGTTTCATCCCAGGGATTCAAGATTGGTTCAACATTCAGAAATGAATAAATGTAATTCAACACATCAACAGGCTTAAAGTTAAGAATCACATGATTGTTTCAATAGATGCAAAAAGAGCATTAGATGAAATATAGCAACCCTTCATGCTCAAAACAAAAGGAAAAATAGGTATGCCTCAACATTGTAAAGGTTATCTATGCTAAGCCCACAGCCAACATCATTTTAAATGGAGAAAAACTGAAAGCATATCCCTTAAAAACTGGAAAAAGGCATGGATGCCTTCTTTCATCACTTCTATTCAACATCATCCTTGAAACTCTAGCCAGAGCAATTATACAAACCAAAGAAATTAAAGGGATACAAATAGGAAAAGAAGAACTCAATTACTATTTGCCCATGACATGATTCCATATTTAGAGGAACTGAAAATTTCCCCCAGAAAACTTCTAGAACTCATAAGTGAATTCATAAAGTAGCAGGATATAAAATCAACACTCAAAAATATAATGCATTTTTATTCATAAGTGATGAACCCTCTCAAAGAGAAATTAGGAAAACTACCCCATTCACAATAGCCTCATAAAAATGAAATACTTGGGAACCAATCTAACAAAAGAGGTGGAAGATCTCTACAATGAGAACTATAGAACACTAAAGAAAGAAATTAAAGAAAACCTTAGAAGATGGAAAGATCTCCCATGTTCTTGGATAGGCAGAATTAATATAGTCAAAATGGCCATACTACCAAAAGCACTATACAAATTCAATGCAATTCCTATTAAAATCCCAATGATGTACCTCATAGAAATAGAGAAAGTAATCATGAAATTCATTTGGAACAATAAGAGACCCAGAATAGCTAAAGCAATCAGCAGGAAGAGCAAAGCAGATGGTATCACAATACTAGACCTTCAACTATACTACAGAGAAATAGTAACAAAAATGGCATGGTATTGGCACCAAAATAGACAGGTAAACCAATGGTAGAGATTAGAGGACACAGACCGAAACCCACATAAACACAGTTATCTCATACTAGACAAAGGTGCCAAAAACATACAATGGAGCAAAGATAGCCTCTTCAACAAATGGTACTGGGAAAACTGGAAATCCATATTCAGCAAATGAAACTAAACCTATATCTCTCACCCTGCACAAAACTCAACTCATAATGGATCAAGGACCTTGGAATCGGACCAGAGACCCTGCACCTTATAGAAGAAAAAGTAGGTCCAAATCTTCATCATGTTGACTTAGGATCAGACTTCCTTAACATGACTCACAAAGCACAAGAAATAAAAGCAGGAATCAATAATTGGGATAGTTTCAAACTAAAAAGCTTTTTCTCAGCAAAGGAAATAATGAACAATGTGAAGAGAGAGCCTACGGCGTGGGAGAAAATTTTTGCCACATACACTTCAGATAGAGCAGTAATCTCCAGAATCTATAAAGAACTCAAGAAACTTTACATCAAGAATACAAATAACCCAATCAATAAATGGGCTAAGGAAATGAACAGACACTTCACAGAAGATCTTCAAACAATCAACAGATATATGAAAAATGTTCAACATCTCTAGTAATAAGAGAAATGCAATCAATACTACCCTAACATTTCATCTCGCCCCAATTAGAATGTCTATTATCAAGAATACAAACAATAGGTGTTGGTGAGGATGTGGGAAAAAGGCACACTCATATATTGCTGGTGGGGTTGCAAATTAGTGCAGCCACTGTGGAAAGCAGTGTGGAGATTTCTTAGAGAACTTGGCATGGGACCACCATTTGACCCAGCTATCCCACTCCTTGACCTATACCCAAAGGACTTAAAATCAGCATAGTACAGAGATACAGCCACATCAATGTTTATAGCAACTCAATTCACAATAGCTAGATTGTGGAACCAACCTAGATGCCCTTCAATAGATGAATGTATAAAAGAAACTGTAGTATATATATATATATGATGGAATATTATTCAGTCATAAAGAAGAATAAAATTATGGCATTTGCAGGTAAGTGGATGGAGTTGGAGAATATCATGCTAAGTGAAATAAGCCAACCCCAAAAAACCAAAGGCCAAATGTTTTCCCTGATAAGTGAATAATGATAAAATAGTAGGGGTGGGAGGGAGGCAAGAAAGAGGAAGGGTAGATTGTATAGAGGAAAATGAGGGGTGGGGAGGGATGGGAGGAAGGAAAATAATATACTGAGACAAACATCATTACCCTATGTACATGTATGATTACACAAATGATATGACTCTACTTCGTTTACAACCATAGAAACGAAAGCACAATGAATCAAAATAAAATAAAATAAAAAAGAAGCTAAAGAGAAAGAGGAAGATATCAGGGTTTCACAATCCCCTTCAAGGGTTCACCCCTAGTAACTTAATAACCTCCCAAGAGACCCTACTACCTGAAGGTCCCATCACCAACCACTAACACCACCCTGGGACAGACGATGCCTTTACCACATAGGTCCTTTGAGAGACACTTATCAAACAATAGCAGTATGTCTGTGAGCTTTATTGAGTATGTACTATAAGTCATTTAATGCTGATGCTGGAGACACACACAAACACACATATTAATTTTATGTTTCATGGTAGTGACTCACATGACTGCTTATTTCATTGATTTTGAATATTTCCATGATTCCAAGGTAATGAGATTAGAAAGGATAAGGTAAAAATTAACCAGTAGTCTGAATATAAAGTCTACTTCCATCCAACTCTCTACATTGCCTTTCAAATGGGAAGCCAGTGTCATATCTAAAGATTCTGAGTTAAGAGAATCAAAGCAGACAGCGTGCTACATCAGGGGAAGAGGTATGGTTTGGAGAGCAGCTGCTACTGATTTCCTTAAACCTTCAAAAATACAGGATCTAAACCATCTCATGTCATGAAGAATATGCCCAAGTTACCTTGGCTACATATCAAACCAGCAAGTGTGTGAATAAAAGCATCAGAAACAATTCAAGCAGGGGAGCTAAAATTATATGGTTGTTGCTGAATTTGGAAGGATAAGTGATTCTGATCATTCATTTTGATCTGAATTAATTTTAAACACTATCCTTACTTTTTCATATAATCATGCAAACTACTACATCACTTCAACAAGATGAACTTGGCCCTAAATTTTCATGAACTGTGTTCCAAATTTCTTACACATTAGGCTTTAAGCTGTCTGCCATTGAAATTATATTTAGACTGTTTTCAAGAAATTTTGAAAATTCCTACTACAGTATTATGAAATTTATTTATGATAGTTATATCTATTTGTTAATGCTATTGTCAAATAAGTTGATTCCTACAGAATTATCAGAACTACTTATATATTTTTGTTCTTAATAAGAGAAGTTTTGAAATTTACATAAACTTTTTACCTTCAAGGCATAGGGGAAAATCTGGAAATAAGTCAAAATAGATACGAAGCTGATTATTAAATCATAGATATAGCCATAAAATGATACAAACTACAGTATGTAATATAAGATTTAAATCATTGATATCAGAACTAATCATTTTTTAAAATTACTTTTTGTAACCTTATAGACACAGAATGAATGAAACAAAACTGAAACCCACTTTATCTTGATTATTAGTTTGCAGTGAGTGTTGACATTATGCTAACCAGAACTGAATTACTTGAGAAAACATTAATTTTCTTAACCATAACTTTGCAGTTTACACTGACTCTCAAGTGGTTCTGTCTGGCAATAATAGGCTCTCAAAAAAACTAAATTAAGAAACCAGCAAGGAAGAATTAATAAGAAAAAATTCTGGTTACAGTTACTTTAAGTCAGGTAAAAATAATAATAAGGTTAGATTTTCTTTCCTGAGTTAACTGGGAGCTGTTATATGAAACAAAAGACAAAAAAGAATGACAGAAAAAGTTAGAAATTTTCTTAATAGAACACAAAACATATTTCCCACTGAATAATGTACATAATAATGATGAATTACATAATCTTCAGAGTCCTGTTCCTGATAGAAATATTTTGATTCATTAACTGTATAAAATCAATTATTAAGGTTTTGATTACTTGTCCTAGTTTATCTTGTAGACCTTATATTTTGTAATCTATAACACATTATTGTATATTTATATAACAAATTTGTTTTTATATGCAGTCTTTATATAATCAACTTATATACTGAAAAAGAGCATATTAATAACCATGTTAATTGAAACATGCAAATTCTATTTGAAATAGTGTTTTCAAATAAAGCATACTCTAAAATTTTTGCTGAAGATGTTATTTTTTATCATCTTTAGTCATTTCACTATATACCAATAATGTTCAGAGAATATGTGTATACATAATAGAACTTAAGATAATAGTCCTTGCTAGGAAGTTTGAAACTGTTCTGCTACATGGAAGAAAACAGCCTTTTTTTAAGTGGAAAGGAATTTTTTTTTTTTTAAGCTGGGAAGGAAAGTGGCTAACATGCTGCTCAGAAACTACACATAATGGATAAAATGGAAATTTATGTATATTGGGGAGGAAATCTATCAGTCTAGCAGTTGAGAGAAATCTACCATTCTAAATATCTAAAGTGATATTTAGGTTGTGGGTGTAGTTCAGACATACAGCGCCTGCACTACCATGCAAAAAATTTGGATTCAATCCCCAACACCTCCAAAATATAAAAAATAAAATAAAAGAGAATGCTAAAATGATGTTTATCAATTAAGATGGTATATATATATGTATATATACATATGACATTGTGTATTTTAATAATAGCTTAATTCACTCATAACAAAAATAATTTGGTCAGGCATGTTTAGTAAATTGTTGGCAGTGATGACCACAATAATTCTTCACATTCCTACACACCAGAGTTTTTTGAAATACAGCTTTGTCGATCCTTCAATTAAGAAATCATCTATTTTTTCCCTTCCTGAAATCTGTACAGGCCCGACCCTCTGTTTTGAAAAATAGAAGGTTGTAGATTTTACTAGGGAAGCTCCAAGCCTTGGCCTCAAGAGGCATGGCAGTCCCTGCTTTCAGCTTTCAGAATGCTGCTGCTGCCTGTGAAGAAGACCAGAGAACCAGCAGGGAGTGGCTGTGCTGGCGGCGACACCACGTGCCACCGCAGATCATCAGCCCCGTTCTGTTGACTGGATAACTGACTCTGAGGGGCTCCAAATGAGGCCAACAGAACCACCCAAAGGGACCCAGCCTGAAGAAGTGATCCAAGGAACTGTAAGTAAAATGCTCGCTGATTTCAATAGTCATTTTAGGGTACTGTGTTATTCCAAGAGAAAAAAATGAACAAAATTTGGTATTCGGAGCATGGTGCTTCTACAGCAAAAAATCTAAAATATGTGAGAACTGTTTGGTAAGGGATAGAGTGCAGTGAAGACACTGTCAGAGATAGAGCAAAACAGCAAGTAATGTTATCTTGTGCCAGAAATTTTGGCAAAACTATTGCTTGGAGTAATTTGGAAGATAGCAATTCCAACCAATGAAGAACTTATATTGTTAAAAAAAAAAAAAAAAAAAAAAGACCTTTTTCCTCAAAGTGAGCTATCTATGTAATCTCAACCAAAATCCCAATAGGCATATTTGAAGAAAATGATAAACTAATTCTAAAATGTGCAAAGGCCAAATATGGTTAGAATAGTCACACCATTTTTGCAAAGAACAAGCAGTTGGAAGTTCTCAAGGCATAATATACAACTATACTAATCAAGGTGGTGAGCTATTGAAATGATAGACATTTAAATTAATGAGCAGGAAGAAATAGATTCACACTTACAGGGTCACCTGACTTTGTAGAGAGATATCAAGGTCATTCAATGAGATAAGGACAGTCTTTTTGGCAAAGCATTCTGGAAAAGCTGGGAAAATTTTCACATATATATTTTTCACATTAGTCACATAAATTTTTCACATAAATTTCCCATGAAAAGAGTGTATCTTTAACTAATAATTCCTACCATACATAAAAGTTAAAGGAAAATGGGTCATGAACCTAATTGTAAGGGTTCAAATTATAAAACTTCTAGAGGAACACACAGATATTCTTTGTGACAGTGAGTTAGGGAAAAATTTATTAAATAGGATGAAAATAATCATGAAGCCTTTAAAAAAGTGACAAAATGGACATCTTCAAAGTTAAAGTCTTTCTTTCTTTTTCTTTTTTTTTTTTTTTTTTTTTTTTTTCTTTTACTGGTGCTGGAGAGCAAACCTAGGGCCATGCAGATTCTAAGCACTTGCTGTACTGCTGAGCTACATTCCCAACCCAGAGCTTTTGTTCATTTGGAGAGACAGTTAAGAACATGGATGAAAATATTTATAAAACATTTATCTAACAAAAAGCTTACACTCAATCTATAAAGAGTTCTTATAATACAGTAATATCAAGAAAAATAACCTAGTTTAAAAATTGGGCAAGAGATTTAAACACTATCACATAAAGTATGTAAACAACTAAAACTTCCAGACATTTCTGGCAGAATTGAAAAATGAAGGGAGAATACTTGGAAAAAAATTTTTGGCAGTTTCTTACCAAGCTAAACACTGGATGTCACTGACCCAGAGATTCTATGCCTAGTCATGTACTTAAGAGGAATAAAAACATATGTTCACAATACCTAGATGTGAATGTTCATGTGAATTTTATTGATAGCAGCCAAAATTTAAAATAACCAAATATACATCAGCTAGTGAATTGATAAACAAATTGTGGTTTATATCTGTACCATAGAATACTAACAAGAGGAAGGAATGTGCTGTTGGTAAAGGCAACAATATGGATCAATATGTAAAATATTATGATAGATAAAAGAAGCCAAAAAATAAAAGACTGTACATTTATATTAAACCTAGAAAAGATAAAACCACACTAGTAGAAACAGATGAGTTGTTGTTGAGAACCAAGGGTTCAAAGAGGTGATTGTCTGCAAAGGATCATGAAAGAAATCTTTGTTAGTGATGAAAATGTTCCACATCTGTATTGTAATGGCAGTTACATACCTGTTTGCAATTACCAAGACTCAACAAGTTGTGCTTTAAAAATGAGTGAATTTTATTGTATGTAAATTATACTTTAAAAACACTGGATGAAAAATAAGGAAAGAGGAAGGAAGGAAGGAGGGAGGGAGGGAGAGAGAAAGGAAGAAAGGAAGGAAGGAAGGAAGGAGGGAGGGAGGGAGGGAGGGAAGGAAGAAAGGAAGGAGGGAGGGAGAGAGAAAGGAAGGAAGGAAGGAAGGAAGGAAGGAAGGAAGGAAGGCCTAATAAACCTAATAAACCTGTGGGTCTAACTGGGAAGCTCTCTAGGTAGGAGGTTTCATTGTCAGGTGCTTCTAGTAGCACGAAGATAAATTCCTTTGTGAGAGAGGAGGTAGAGAAGGAATTATTCGGTTTGCAAGCAGATATTATAGGAAATACAGAAGGCAAAAATGTACTTGACTAAAAAATAAAACTGTGTCTTAACCCTATTCTCTCCTACCTACAAAAATTTTCTCAAAATAAGAAATAGCCTCCAGATAAAAATTAAATCAGGATATGTTTGTACCATATTTTGTCTAAGACTTCAGAATGCTGCTAGGCAGTGCCAAGGAGTCACTTTCAGCGAGATAAAAGGGTATCTAAGACTCTTAATGATGAAAGGCTTTTGGGGATTAGAATTGTCAATTTAGCTATTATCCAACAAAGTTGACTATAATCTTATGTATAGAAAGCCACATAATATTTTAATATTTTTATTTGTTCTTTTTAATCACATATGACATAGAATTTGTTTCAATATATTTATACAAGCATGGACTATATCTTATTCTGATAAGAATCCCAGTCTTTTGGATGTACGCGATGTTGAGATTTACTATGGTGTATTCATATGTGTACGTAGGAAGCTATGTCAGATTCATTTCATTGTTTTCCTATTCCTACCCTTTTCCTATTCCTTCATTCCTCTGTCTAATCCACTGAACTTCTCTTCTTCCCCTCCCCTCTTTGTGGGTTAGCCTCCACATATCGAGAGAAGATTCAGCCTTTGGTTTGTGGGATTGGCTTATTTCATTTAGCATGATATTCTCCAGCTTCATCTATATACCTGCAAATGCCATAATTTTGTTCTTCTTTAAGGCTGAGTAATATTCCGTTGTGTATATATACCACATTTTCTTTATTCATCTCTTGATCAGCATCTAAGTTGGGTCCATAGCTTATTGTGAATTATACTGCTATAAACACCGATGTGGTTGCATCACGGTAGGATGTTGATTTTAACACCTGAGGAATGGAATAACAGGGACAAATCGTGATTCCATTTCTAGTTTTCTGAGAAATCTCCAAACTGCTTTCCATAGTGGTTGCATCAATTTGAAGTCCCACTAGCAATGTATGAGTGTTCCATTTCCCCCATATCCTCACCAACATTTATTGTTACTTGTATTCTGGATAAATTATCATTGTGGTTGGAGTGAGGTGAAATCTCAGTGTAGTTTTAATTTGCATTTCTCTAATTACTAGAGAGGTTGAACATTTTTCTATATATTTGTTGACCATTCATATTTGTTCTTTTGAGAAGTATCTGTTCAGTTCCTTTGCCCATTAATTGACTGGAATATTTGGGTTTTTTGTTTTGTTTTGTTTTTTTGTTTTTGGTACTGGGGATTGAACCCAAGGGCACTTAACCACTGAGCCACATCTCTAGTCATTTTTTATTTAGGATCCCACTGAGTTGCTTAGTGCCTCCCTAGGTTGCTAAAGCTGACTTTTGAACTCAAAATCCTCCTGCCTCAGCCTCATGAGCTGCTGGGATTACAGGTGTGCCCCACATGCCCAGCTGAATATTTGTTTTTGTATTAGGGTTCTTTTGTTGTTATTGTTTTGTTTTTTTGATGTTAAGCTTTTTGAGTTTTTTTGTATATCCTGGAAATTAACACTTTATCTGAGGTACAGGTGGTAAAGATTTTCTCCCATTCTCTAGGCTCTCTCTTCACACTCTTGATGGTTTCCTTTGCTGCTAAGAAGCTTTTGAGTTTGATACCATCCCATATATTGATTCTTGATTTTACTTCTTACATTTTAGGAGTCTTGTTGAGGAAGTCAGTTCCTAAGTTGACATGATGGAGATTTGGGCCTACTTTTCCTTCTAGCAGGCACAGAGTCTCTGGTATAATGCCTGGGTTCTTGATCCAGTTTGAGTTGAGTTTTGTGCAGGGTGAGAGAAAGGGGTTTATTTCATGTTGCTATATATGGATTTCCAGTTTTCCCAGAACCACTGTTGAAGAGGATATCTTTTCTCCAATGTATGTTTATGGCACCTTTGTCTAGTATGAGAAAACTGTATTTACATGGGTTTGTATCTATGTCTTCTATTCTGTTCCCTTGGTCTTCATGTCTGTCTGGTGCCAGTACCATGCTATTTTTGTTACTATAGCTCCATAGTATAATTTAAAGTCTGGTATTGTGATACCTCCTGCTTCACTTTTCTCGCTAAGGATTGCTTTGTCTATTCCGGACCTCTTATTTTTCCAAATGAACTTCATGACTGGTTTTTCTGTGAGAATGCCACTCAGCTATTTACACATGTCATGCCATATTGGAAAAGGTGCCTTAAAAAGCAGATCCAAGAGTGAAGAGGCCGAGGCATAGAGAACTGAAGCGTCCCTGGAGCTGAAATGGTTCCTAATTAAGAACAGTCTTTGTTCAGCCAGATTGCACAATCGAAGGAGGCAGGTGACAGCTGTGAGTCTTCCATTATTTACTTTCTCTTTTCCACAGGAGTGCCTATTATAGTTATCCTATTTTTCCTGCATGGCCTTTTTTATAGAATGTTGTAGGTGAGGAAAGGGAGACAGTATAACTTGACTTTTTAGTTCCCTTGGCTCTGGGTTAAAAGAAATCACACAGGAGAAGTTTCAGCTTCATCCATGAGGAGTCTGGCTTTTCCTCCAACCCTTCGTGTAATTTTTCAGGCCTGATGATCAGGCACTTTCAAAGGTTTCTGCACTGGCCTCATGAAGAAAAGTTGTCCACCCCACACCAGCCTTGGTGCACAGTCAGTGCATGAGCAACTCTAAGAAGAGTCACAGTCGAGGACTCAGCCCCTCTGGCCAGTCATGCTCTTTTTTATGTTTTTTTTTTTTTTTTTTTTTTATTCCTGACACATACATCTTCATTCCTAGGCCTCTATCTGGGACCTTTGGCCAGACACTTCTGCAGAGGCATCTAAAGAAACTTCTGCTTTGTGAAAAGGACTGAATACCTTGGATACAGTTTTCCCAAGTCCAACTCAACACTTAGCTCTTTTCCAATTCCAGCCTTTCTACTCCCCTTTCTCTTCCCCTGACCTCTGGGTTCATAAAACTGCAGGATCCTTTTGATCTAGGATTCTTTTGATGTGGAGAAGACCCCCACATTTGTGCTGATCTATCCACCCTCATCCAGTACAGCACTCTGTGAGGACAAGGGAACAGGAGGAATTTTCTTCAGTTTAGGCTCTTGCTTTATTGGTACTTTCATTTTTGCCAAGTGCTTTGACTATTCCAGCAGCTGACAACTTGGCTCTCTATCTCAACTGAGCTCCTGAATATCTACATCCAGACCTGATTCAGTTTTCAAATCCCTAGACTTTGGAACTGATTACCTCATAAGAGTGGAAAATGTGGCTTGCATGTGATAAAGGTAAATGTAATTGTGGCTGTAGGGAAGATGGTAAGACACATATTGCACTTCACATCACTGGATAGAGGCACCTTTGCAATGTGACTTTCCCACTGCTCCCACCAAAGGTTGAATTCAATATTCCCAATTCTGGAACATGAGCTGGACTTGTGTCTTTCTTTGAGCAAAAGAATGCAATAAAAGCCAAAGTTCTGATTGAGGACAGAAGTTTTGAACTTAGAGCAGGTAGGGTTCTGAACCTAGGCCTCCAAAGGCATACAGTTGTCACTTTTGCCTCCTTGAATCTTTGATAGCTGATCTGAGGCTCAACTCTAACAAGGAAAATTGCCTGGGCTTTGCTGGTAGAAACTGAGTAGGAAGAAGTAGGGCGAAAGCAAGCAGCAGGGGAAGGAAAGGAACTGGGTCGCTCTTTATTACTATGAATGTGAGGATGTTTTAGTGTATGTGGATGCAAAGGATGCCGACTGAGGGTGACTGCTCAGAGCTCAGGCTTGCAATATATAAGGTGAAACTAGCCACAATTGATAGTCCAGAAATCCAAAGTAGGTAAATAGAAGGAACCAGATGGCCAGGCAAGTACTAAAGCAGAAACTTGTAAAAATAATCAAATTTAAGCTTCATCACTGGAGCTGATCTTCAAAGGCAGTAGTGATCCTGCCTTTGTGAGTGACTGTGGGCTAGAAATTTAGTAGTCAGTAAGCTGACACTAATGACCTTGAAAACACAGGAATGGAATGGTTGAAGTGGCACTGTTCACTTCAGCAATACCAAAATCACTTTTCTATGTGATGCGTTGTACTGATAAACCTCAGGGGTGACTTCATCCTTTTAATCAGGCTCTTTGGGACTTAAGTCATACTTTTGTGGTTCCAAAGAATGCAAACGGAAGAGAATGACCAGAAACAAGACCTAAAATCACATAGGAGACATAGAAGAACTCAGACGGCAGTTGAAAACGTGAAAATTTAATTTCCTTGCTAGCAAATATATTGACAGTATTTACATTAGGACAATCCTTGATAAAATATTTTAAAAATTTTAAATGCATATAACATATATTGTTTTTATTTAATTTAGGGGTAAGTTTATGTTTATATTGTTAGAATCCCAGACTAAATTAAAATTCTAAAAATATTTGGGAGAGTGAAAAAGAGGGAGAGCAAGAAAAACATGATAAATTTCAGAGAAATGTACGTTATTTTGTACATTAGGGATTATAAATGATTGTTCTTAGGGATTACTAGTGACGATAGATGGATAGAAAATTGCTAGATAGATAGATAGATAGATAGACAGATAGTCATATATATTCCACATTCATTGTGAACCCTATAAGCATTCTTGATACCGGCGCAGAAAAAGAGTGTGAATGATGACTGAGAAGGGCTTCACTTTTTCTCAGAGGGGACCTGGCATCTCTAGTGATCCAGCTGCTTGAGACAGTAAAGAGCAGTGAACTGTCACTTTTCCTTCCTAGACATTCAAAGTACTAGTCAGCTGCAGGGCTGCCCAGCATGTTTTCCTCCCCAGATTTTTAGTGACTGCCAAAGGGTACATGATTCTGAAAGAGAAGAGAAAACATTTTAACTCAAACCCATGCCAATTAGATTTACTATGCCCCTAAAACACCAAACTATTGTTCATGTTATTTGCAAGGACCTGATCAAAAAGGGGGAAGTGAAGATGAGTATTCTTAGAATCACATGAATATGAAAGATGCAAAGAATGAAGTTGTTCTTACCCAAGTGAAATGAGACAGTGAAAACTGAGAAATGGCATTCCCTCAACATACAGGGAAGAAGCAACAATGTGTCTTGTCTAGATCCTTCTGGAAGAGAGCAGACTGAAAAGCACTGTATCCCAAGGAGCAGTAGAAGTAAAATTCACAGCAGACTTGTAATAAATAGCACAAATTTTTTTAAAATTTTAGTAGATGAAGAAATATCTTTCAGAGATATTTATATGTTTGTCTATTATAAACCAGGGCTATTTTTAATAAGAAATTCACTAATGAAAATTTGCATAAACTGTTGGGGGTGAAGTGTCTCTTTTGCAACTACAAGATAGAAATAGCTCAAAAGGTAAGAACTTCTCCAGATATAGTTCCTTGGACTGATGTTACTACCAAGACAACTTCTGATTAAGCCTTAGTTATAAATAGCATAAATAAGACAGTCCACAGAGAATGGTAGAGAAATTCTATTTTCTCAAGAATTTGTTACTTAGACACTTCATTTACTCTGTCTGTCTCCTAATGAACTCCTTGAGAGTAAGGAGCATAATTCAGGTATCTTTATATTCTCAGTACCCAGGACAGTGGCTGCCCACAGATAGCAGACAAACAGTAAAATTTTAATACAAGAATATGTTAATTCTCTGCTTCTCCAGTGCATATTGACTGGTGATTGCTGGAAAGAAGGTGTAACTCATCAACTGATTTTATTGCTTTTATTGGAACTTGAAAAGATTTAGTAATCAAGGAGATTGAAACTAATGACTCTATAATGTGATTACACATTCCATTTACCCAGGACCCCTTCTCCTTCATTAGCATGAATCCTAATATAGTTTAAATCAACTGGTTCTGGGAAGAATGTTGTTCTTGAGACCACAGTAATAGCCAACACTGTTCTAAATGAGGATATGGCTCCTCAAGGAACAGGAATTCAAACATTTTTAAATTAGCAGAATAGGTAAAGCATACATACGAAGGGAGGGTCATATTAACCCTTCTCATCACTGTCTTCCCAACGCCCAACATAGTGACTGGCAAATAGTAGGCACTCACAGTATCTCATGCTGAGCTTTGTCAGGAAAACATAAGCATAACTGAGAATGAACTGGAAATTTTTAAACATGCGATATTGCTTTACATTTCTTGTAGAAAATTTGACTTGCTGGGTAGGCTATTAAATTCTGGAGAGCACATTAGTCACTATTCCAGATAGAAGGAAGGTATAGTGAGGGCCTCAATCCTCCCATGATGCCCATGGAGTTACCACTAGTATTGAAGCATGTAGGCAAAAAAGATTAACATATATTTTCTATCTCACTTAAAGTTCTATTTTATATTTCTGCTTTCTTATTTTTCTTTGAGACTACCACTAGGCATGGTTTATTTAGAACTAAAATTTTGAATGTGAAGACGCCTAACAAAAATTCTGATTTCAGAGTGTTTTGACCTTAAAATTCTAACACCTGATATTTATTCCAAGGATATAGGTTGTTGTCATGGCTATAAGATGCCATCAACCTTGAAAGTCAACTGGGACAACTAGAATGGAAAATACTGAATGAAATGGAATAAGCAAAACCTAGCTTTCCCCCCAGTAGTTCTTACTTTCATATTATGAGGTTTAGAAGTATGCTATCTGACACAAAAATTAAGTCTGCCCCTATTTCAAAGCTGTGACCCAAAGAACTCAAAGGAATTTGATTGAAGTGACTAGGCTGAAAAAAGTTGAAGGGAGATTGAACTTATCTCCAGTGCTGAGATGCTTTTCTGTGCCTAAGTGTCTACATTAAAAAAATAAAGATAATACGTGCTTTACTGGATATTTGTGAGAAGTAAAAGAACCAAGAATCACGATTCTGGTCACAAGTTCACTATTCATGTCAAAAAATTGTTTTTTTCTTTAAAAAATGAGATGGTAACAGACAGTCACACATGTTCAGTCCTAGAAACTGGCCATTATCATTGTATCCAGGTAATGACCCATGACAGGATTGAGGTCACACTCTTGTATGATTGCTCAAATCTGTGGTCTATACAGCTTGGATAATAGCAGCCCAACAGGTTTTCAACTCCAGAGGAATGAATCCTTTTTGCAGCCAAAAGACAAATCTATGAAAGTAAATTATTTTTCTCAGTACATTACCATGGGCAGCCTTTGACCAGGGGAAATGACCTTGGGAAGCTGGCAGGGTGAAGGGAGTCTCACCTGGTGTTTCATGCTGATTTCTGCAAAGTCAGAGAAGATGTGAAAGTTTATATGTATTGAGTTGGCAGTTTTCCTTACAGGTGAAATTTATTAATAAAGTTGAGGTCAATGGAACCAAAAGCAAACCTGTGCAATGTCTAATATCCCAAAGAAGACATTTGGGAAGAAACAAATATTTACAAACAAAATAATAAACAATGCTAAAGTATCATTGCTCATTTATAAATACAGGGTCCTAGTCTTGTAATCATTTTAGCTCCTCTCCTGGACCATATTTTGAGTGCCTCCATTAAAACTACTTTTTCTTTTCTATGTGTATCAAAATGTGTTTTTTAATATAATTTTTGAGATTTAATATTCATTTCAAAGAAATTTATGCACATAGCAATTTTGGGTGTTTTGGAGGTGGGGTTAAAGCAAATACCACTAAAAGGAAGAAGAAACTTCATCACTCTTATCCCCTCACACCTATCTTCCTGCCTCAATTTCAGTCTCATTCCCATGACATTTATACTTTTAGTCTTTTAGCTGTTTCTTCCTTCACTCCTATAATCATCAAAGGTTCTAATATTGCCTGTCAATGGTAATAATGTCCAGCAAAGACAACATTCAGTCTGCTATTTTGAAATAAGTTGGTTTAATTAAATATACAGGCTGCTAGTATGATTTTTTTCAGAGACTCAAATGGGAAAAGTAGTTTTATTTTTTCTTACGCTCTTGGGATCTATATAGTCTGGGATAGAGGTAAGAGTCAATATGATCAAGATTTATTCTCTGCTGTTTTACCACCAAGGGAGGGAGTTGTCCCCCGGTAGAGCAGCCTGGGAACATGCTATAGCCAAGTGCTGAAGTCAGTTCACCTTGGTTAGTGTTAAGGTGGTGGATCAGGATTGGGAGCCACTGGCCTGCCAATACATACAGTTGTAACTATAATGCTTAGAATCTGACCTTCTGATCACTCCAGGGAAGGTGCTCATTCACTCCAACTAAGAAAGGAAAAAGGCAGAACAGGAAGAGAAGCCATGATTCTGCCATGTCAGTGTGTGCTGTTGGATCCTGGGTGGAGGCTTCCCCCGTCATGCAGTATCCCTCCTGCCCAGTGAGTCTCTGTCTTCCAGTCTGACATCCAGCATTGTGAGATGTGCTGTTCTGGAGAAAAGAGACAAGAGGTAATTCTCTCCCACTGACTGATACACACATACCCATATAGCTACTGTCTACGAAATTTAGAGGGCCTAATGTGTGGGCTGTCAGAGAATTCACTCTAATTGCTCATCATCACTTTAAAGCAACGTTCACTAGTACTTTAAATGCCTCACTGGCTTTTTGGGTCACTCACTCTTCCTGTACTGCAGCTCTTCTCCTTAAATCCTAAGATTTAGGATTGAGGACATTTTGAAAGTCATTGTGATTTACATAGAATTATCCCTGTTCCCTTAACATGACTTTAAAACTAACTCATAGGCCTTTGATCTTGCCCTAGTGTGATGATAGATGAAGAATCAAGGAGAGGGTCTCCTTTGCCTTTAATGGTAGTGCAGAGTTACAGTGATCTTCTCATAACTGTAGCATTAGTCTGGAGAATTTAAAAGGTAAAGGAACTTTTTATACATTTTTTGGTGATGTCTGTGAAAGTCAATATTTCACAGCTTTATCTCTTTTGTCTTCCTAGCTATTTATATAGACAACAGCAAAAAATGAAGCACTAATTACACTTGGAGAATTTGACAGTCAATAGCTATATTGGTTGCAATAATAAAGGAAAGACAGAACACAGTTCTAAATATATTTAAATAAGTTAATCAAAAGAATCCAAAAGCAAGATGCCATGGCATAATAGGGCAAACATAGGACTGAGTGAGGGAAGACTCAGATATGAATAATCAATATAACACTAACTAACCCATGTTATAAAAACCCACTCTCGAGGTGTAGCTCAGTGGTCCAGTGCTGGCCCTCCTTGTGGGAGGCCCTGGGTTCAAACCCGTGCAGCAGGAGGAAAAAAATAATAAAAAAAAAAACAACTACTGAAGAAGTAGGGGAGGTGAGTAGTGCATTGTATACCAATAATTTGATATTAAGAAAAATTAGCTATCAGTGGTTAATTTTGCCATCTTGACTTGCTAATAGTCATAATAAAGATACCAAAATTTGGTGTGATAGACTTTTTACATAAATTAGACTAGATTTAATTTACTCTTTCATCACTGTAGCTCATTTACATGCTTATGTGTTCTGTACACATAATGTTCTGTATATATAATGTACACAGGATGAATTCTATTGCCTTGACCCTCAATCTTCATACCTGAAGAATAAAATATATCAGTATCAATTAATCACAATCAGTTGCCTCAACTGGGTCCTCACACTCTAGAATTTCTGTTATTTGTCTGGTCAACTAATTTTCCCTTTCCCCACAACTAACTATACCAAACCTTTCCATTCTCTTCAAATCTCCTCCTAGCCTGTTCCTCCTCTTTTTCCTTAAGCATCTTTTTTCCAGTGAAAAAGAAGCCATTCATTAAAGAAGCACTCTCTCTGTTTTCTGCAGAAATCCTATAAAACTGCCTGCAAATATATCTTTCCTCTCCTGCCAAGTTAGGTCTCACAGTTGGGTCTCACTCCTCTACTGGTCTTTGTATTCCCTCTGCTGGTGCCTTTGCAGAAATGTTACACCATGTGTTCATTCATTCATTTTCTCTCAACTGAATCTTTACCATTAATATACAAACATGACCATAGTCTTCTATTTTAAGAAGAACTTTCCCTTGACTCCAAATCACTTCCAGCCATTACCTTTCTTTTTATTTTGCCTCTCACAGTCAACTTCTGGGGAAAGCGATTAGACTTGATACATAGTCATGGTAACCTATTCCAAATTCCATCTACATGCAGGAAGCCAACCATGGAGCTCTCAATGGCAACAGTGTCCTTCAGATTGCAAAATGCAATAGCTAGAGTTTCTGTTTCTGGACATGATGCCGCAATGAACACTGAACTTGCCTTTCCCATCCTAAACAATAAGAAAACTGGTGAAAATAAATGAAGAAGCTATGTTCAGGCATTGTTTAATGGATTAGAACAGGACTTTTACTCTGGAGACTAATCAGATTCCCAAGGTGAGCCCAGTGTTTGCTCCAACTGTCTACCTTACCAAAGCACAACAGCAAAGACAGCTTGAGGCCTCAGAGAGAATGGCAGTATCACTCCTCACCCTTAAGAACTCAATTCATGCATCATTTCCTCAGGGAAGATTTATACCTCTTTAAGACAAGTTTACTTGATTATACTTCCTTGTGGATTGTTTTCTTTTCCTTCAGTTTGCAATCATACTGATTAGTGAGATGACTTGCTCAGTGTCTCCTCTGGAGAATGCAGGGTGTACAGTCTGTGAAGGAGCGAATGGATAAATGAACGGATGAGTGACTGTTTTCCTGAATGGAAGTAGAACATGTAGAGTTACAGTTAGTAAAATGGAAGCTATATAAAACCCACATTCTGTCTCATGTAGACAGCAGGCTACAATACAGGTACATTTTTATGTTACACATAGAAGTTAATCAGTCCAAGAAGGAAAAATTTGAGAATCATGTGTCTAACAGTATCCCAATTATTTTGATTTTGAGCATATTGCTTATCCTTTTGAAGCCTCATTATTATAACCTATAAAGTTTAAAATAGATTAGCAATTTTCATGGTTTTTTAAGGCAGAAAATATTTCGTTGAGATAAAATCCTGTTGGAACTCGATAATTTTATGTTAAGTGAAATAGCCAAATTCAGAAAATCGAGGGTTAGATTTTTTTTCATATGTGGAAGCTGGAGGAAAAGAAAAATAAGAAAAGAAAAGAAAAGTCCGGGGATCACATGAAAATTGAAGGGAGATCAGTAGAGCAGAGGAAAGGGGCCAGAGGCAGGGAAGAAGGGAGGGAAAAGGGACATACCGGGGAATAACATTGGCCAGATTCTATTGTCATATTGTATGCAAGCACAAATATGTAGCAATGAATCCCACAACTATAATGTACCAATAAAACATATGGAAAAAGAAGAAAAAAGAAATAAAATCCTGTGTTGAAACCCAGTTAAATAGATACTAGTGAAAGGAAATCTTTTTGTAGAAGTGTGCCTGCAATTGTGAATGTGTGTATGTGAGTGTTTGTGTGTGTTCATGAACACTCTAATTTATGCGTGCAGGGTTGGGGGAAGGCACACAGGGATAGTAAGGGAGCTAGAACCCCATGTAATTGGCTCTTACTAGGGTCTCTTAGAACCCAATGTGGGAAACTCAGACCTGCGTGATATTTATGGTTTATTCCACATGTACAATTACTGATTTCTAAAATGTGTCAACAATATTAGAATATGCTGATAATTAAAATAAATTAATATTATAAACTAAACAGTTTTCTGATTTGTCCCATCACACATTCTTAGCATATTTTCAGTGAATAAAATATTCCCTATGTAGTCACCACAATGTTCTATTTAAGGAACAATCACATGGATATTCTTAAAGTAGCTTTTACTTAGGAAAGTAAAAGTGAAGCTAAAAATATTCAGATTATAAGAGTATTCTACAGTTGTAATGATGATGACATGCCATTTTATTGTTCTAGTGTGTACTTGTGGTAATGAAATAAGTTAACTTACAACATAGACACATGTAAACAAATGCATAACATTCAAAGCAAAAGTAAAGAAAGAACTATAGAAAGTGAATTCAGATGACCTCTATATCCTTGATTCTGTGGGGATGGAGGAAGGTGTAAGACTTTTATCAAACCACTGTTGCCTATTGTCTGCATGTACTATACATTTTCCCTGTCCTATTCCTTTGTTCTAGGTAGCCTCCTTCTCCTGACTCACCCATTATTTCCATAAGCCCAAGCCCTCCTGATTTTCAAGGTTCAACTGGAATGCTACCACTACCCTTGGCTTCTCTGAGTGACTAGAGTTAGTCTTTAATTTCAGCACTGTGGTTTGAACCTAGAGGCCCCCACATTCTGGGCAAACACTCTGCCTCTGAGCTACACCCCACACCCCCAAATCCTACCATGGGTTTTTATAATGTGGGTTATCATTGCTATTAGATTTGAATATGATTCTTCCCATACTCAATCTGAATGTCATAGGATCTCTTACCTCTGCCTTATAGTACTGATTTCTTTCTAACTTTCAGTATAACAATCTTTGAATTTCTTATCTCCTGTGTAAGCATCGAATTGTATGATGGTACTGGTGCTTTCTGAGGCACTTGTTAATTGTGCACATATAGTAATTGATTCCAGCCCTTACCCTCTCCATCTCTGTAATTACCATGGATGGGTAAAGTGCCACCTACCTAAGCACAGTGGGAGCCCAGGATTCTGTGTTCTAATCCATGTATTCCTTGCTAGTTCACTTGTGCTGGTGTAATCAGGATGGGCAGTAGATCCCCTTGGGGCACTTAAAGTCATACATCATGTTTTTTAAATAGTTATCTGTGCAGCTATACACTCTCGAGTGAGATAATAGATGGTGCCACTTAAATTTATTCTGACCCCAATATATATTTTTTTAAATGAGTTGAGGGTAAGAAGAAACAGGAAGAAGGAGGGGAAAAAAAGAAGCTCAACGAGGAGGAACAGCAGCAGCCAGAGAACTATAAACAGAAAGAACTGACCTATACCTTAAAAATAAGAAGGATTAATGGTTTTGATAGGAAGGAGGAGAATGTGAAGTGTTAGCTGAAAACGAAAACCAGAAAACAAAACAGAGAAATATCTAAAAGTGACTATGTGCTGACAGCTAACATATATCAGTTCACAAGGCCAATTGTGTATGTCCCTTTCCATCTCCATACAAGAAAGCTGGGAGCAGTAGGAGCAAACACACCCTCTGCTGATTGGGGCCTTTTTCAAGGAGACTAGCAAATGCAACCAGGTGACAGCAGCATTCAGCCACTGTGAGGCCACTGAGGGTACCCAGGGTGTTCAGGTTCATATTGATACCAAAGCAACAATGATGATTCCATAGATGGTTTAGAATTTCAGAGAAATTTTTGTGAAACAGCTCTAATGTGATGCAGAATCTGGGCCCGCTGGTTGAATCTTATCTGAGAGGGCCAGAATGCCATGTGTTCCTCTCAGTGATGTGTCTGGCCTCTCTGCAGTCGAGAAGCCCCAGTGAACAACACTATCACACTGAATTGCAGCCTGAAGTCACATATCAGGAGGTGAACAGAGATAACAATGCTCAGTAGAGGCAAATCTAAAATCTAGACAATTCTTGTTGCAGAATGAAGTCATTATATGGGCCTCGGTTTACTTCTTGAGATGGCTTATAATAGCTAAATATTTGAAATCCTGTATGATTAAATCACAATTCTTACTCTGCCTTATAGGTTAATTTCTAGTCATTTTTTTCACAAAAATATTTTTCATAATATAATTTTGTGACACTACCTAATCAACATCATTTTTGTCAATTGCATATTTTATTATTAATTGCATGGTTAATATATTAAACATCATCCTAGATAAAACTTTAGAAATAATTGTATTTGCATTAAATAACCATGAGGAAATTATGCAATTAAAACAATATTTAAATTTTCACTCCATTAGAGATTTAACCTGCTTTAACTGCCACAAGTACTTGGTTTCCACCATATCTTTATTTTATCTGATTCATTGTTGAGAAGAAAACTTTATATGTGTCCTGATGAAACACCTTTAAAAGAGATTGACCATGGCATATATCAGAGATGGCTTTGATTTTTTTGACATCTACCTGCTATTATTGGGAAATTCCTGTATTTCTTATACATAACTTATACATATTTATGAGAGCTTTTTCACCATATATCAAAACTAATGAACTAATAAATTCCTTAGGCAAAAACATAACTCATGTGGTGAAATCCAATATATGTGCATATATAATTTGTATTCTCAATTATGTTCAACATCCCCATCATGGAATATATATTTTCTGTTATATTCAAAGATTCTACAATTTTATCTATACAAGACATTTAAAAATTTATGAAATCCAAACCCTTTATTCTAAAGATGAAAAAAACTGAATTACAGAGAAAATGAAGACCACAGAAACACAAGTCACAGAACTAAGTCATGAGGTACCATTCTGCAGAAACTATAAGCATAAAATTTGGAAAACAAACCCAAAATAGTTACTGTGAGATCCTTATTGTACAATTGCAAATAAAGTCACCCCCAACACAAACATGTAATTATCTATTAAAAATTATTTGTAAAATTATTAGCCTATTTTCTGAGGCAATTTTGAACAGAGACCTTCCTCAAATTTAAAAAAAAAAAATTACTAAATTAGGAAAGGTTTTGCAGGATGTAGGAACCTAACTAAAAATAACCTGGGGCACTATATAAAGAATAGCACTTGATGAGTATCCAACTTTATGAATAGTTAACTAAAGTGCACATGATATTTAAAAAGTAAGGAAATAGAAAATACACAGAAAAATTAAGACTACTAAAGACATAAAGTTCCTTGCAAGAACAAAATAGGACCAAATTATAGCATGAGATGAAAGCAAGAAAACCATTAAGACATGTTGTTTGAAAATAATTGGCAAGAAGAATCTTTTTCATTTTTGAATGCCAGGAAAATTAACCAAAGGCCATTGATAAATAGTTGGAATAGATGAGCAGGAGTTAAGAATATAGGGAGTGGGGAAAGAAAACAAGGAAAAGGGTTTGGATATTAAAGAGAATATTTGAGAAACTGGAAGAAATTCAAAAACGTAGAAGAGTTAACGTTGTGAAAGGATGGAACAGGAGGTAAACAGAAACCATATCTTAGAAGTCCTTGTAAACTTTTAATCTGTATCTTTTATTTTACACACTTTCTGAAGTACTTAGTTTCTGCATGTAGTATTTTGAATTTATTCTATTAATTTTAATACTTTTCTAAGACACAGGATCTCAGTATGTTGCCCAGGTGGGTCCAGAACTCCTAGACTCAGGGATCCTCCTGCCTCAAGCTCTGGAGGAGCTGGGGCCATGGATGTGCACCACCACAGGGGCTTACTTGCTATTTCTCATTGCATCTGGTTTGTAAGATATTTCACACTGTTGCAGGTTCTTTTCTATCTAAATTTTCAAATTTGTGGCCATAAAAGTTTCATAGCATTCTCCTTTCATTCTTTGACTAGTCTATATTCTGTATTCCTTTGTATTTTGATCTTGGTAATATGTACCATTTCTCATTTATCTTGATCAGGCTGTGATAGTTTATTTCCTAGTTCAGTCACATTGCTTTTTATCTTTATTGTTCTCTTCCTATTATATTTGTTGAATTTAATTGGCTATTACTTTTTCCTCTTTCAACATGGCTTATTTTACAGACTTTTTCTCCCTCTAGCATCTGAGTTGGAGGCTATAAGTTTCTTTCTAGTCAATAAATTACCTTTGTGTCACAAGTTTTGATACTGTTTACCTTATTTCAAATATTGTTCATAAATTTTCATTCTGATTTCTTTTACCCATGGATTACATAGAAGTACACTGTATTTTGATTAGAGAATTGATTTTTGAGGAAATTGAAATTCATCTTTGTAACAATTTATGATTGATGTTGGTGACTATTTCAAGAACTTTTTAAAATAATGTCTACTTTCCATGTGTTAAAAATAAGTTTATACATATTTATTATCTAGATAAACTTCAGATATTGTAATTATACTAAGTATACTAAAATTTTGAGGATTTATCAAATTATTTCTTAAAGTTCGAATCCATATATTTCAAGCGTTTAGTTGGATTTTTCAGTCTAACAACTGAGATCTGTGACATTTAGCAGATTAAATAGATACATATATAGTTTTGCTACTTATTGTTTATCTTATTTCTTCTATCTTCTTATGTTTTTTATTTCCCATTCTTTCTTGTCTTCATTCTTGATACTATTAGACTAATCACATCTTATTTGCTAGGTTATTTTACCTTTAGTAATATGTAAAATATAAACTATATGAATATTTATATAAAGGATTTATATATATATTCTCATTCTGGTGATGAGTCATGTTTAAAATACATACTTGAGCTATCATTTTCTATGACTAGCTAAAACCAATTGATATCTATACATTCTTTCTGTAATTCTTTTTCCTTATTGGACCAGAGCATTTATTTTTATAAGTCCTTTGAAAAAGTGTCATACATTTTCTGTTAAGTTAAAATAAACATTATTTGAGGATTCTACATTAAAATTTATTTCCATCAGAATATTGAAGATAAATGTCTTCTGTCATATAATGTTGTTAAAATAGCATTGTTGTTCTATTTCCTTTTCAGTTAAACTTTTTCCCTTCTTAGCTTTGTCTATTTTATATTCATAGTGCTCTGAAATGTGAAACATCTAACGTGATAAATTTATGTATGTTAGTTTTTCCTCTTTTATGGTATCAAGAATTAGACTTTAGTGGTTCTTTAATTGCTTGCATTTTACAGTTTTCCATTTCTTCCTTGTCTTAAATTGACATATAATGTTTCTACATATGTATGGGGTACATATGTGAAGTATAATAATATGTGTATACAACCTGTAACAAGTCAGGGTAATTTGCATCACCATTTTCTCAAACATTCATCATTTCCATGTGTTGGGAGCCTTAGGAAATTTATTTATCCTTTTGAGTCCTTTCAGTCCCAGGTTTTAGGATAACATGAACCATGAGAGATTGTCTTCAATTTTTCTTTTGTTTTCAGTACTCCACCACCACAAAACACATGCACACATACACTCCATATGTTATTTACTTGTAGAATGCCCCTTAGATGTTTCAGAAATATCTTAATACACTGACCATGTATTTTTAAATCACATTCCCCTTATTTTGATTTAAGGAGACTCCCCCATACACACCTGTTCTTCCAGGCTAATGTAACCACTCTTCATCTAAGCCCATTTTTTCCCCATTCATCTCTTGAATTTTCATATTTTGAAGATCAGTGTTTATGTTACATGTTTCCTAATTTTTCTAAACATATTACTCACACTTATTTTAAAGCTCTGTCTTCTCATGCTTTACTACATTTCCCTAGGTTGTAGATTTATTGCTGAGTTAGTTTTGTTGCTGTTTGTTGCCTGTCTCTTGCATGCCAGTTTTTCTTGAAAATCTGGATCGTTTTCTTCTCACCTCTATATCTCATAATCCCTGTTTGCACGTCTGTGGATATAAATTAGGAATGTCAGGTCTTCTTTGATAGCAGCAGTGAAGTGGGATGTGTGCAAGGAGAGATAGACAATCAACTGTTCTCTTGTTTTGTGGGTTCTGCTTGCCTCCTGAAAATTGTAAATTGCCTTGGACGCTGTTCTGCATTTCAAGTTCCACCTTTTACCTTCTTGGATTCAGCACAACCAGAACGTTTCTGTTGTCTGCTGCTTGGCAAGAGAGAAAGAAGATACTGTATACAAGAGTCAAATCTGGTTTCAGTTTTGCATTGAACATCTCAATATTTGCCCTTGTCTTCCTCCCACTAGTTTCTTCTGTTACCTGAGTCTGGTATAAACTCCAAGATAAACTCCTTCCAGCATCAAATGTGTGTTTTGAGGAGAGTAATTTTTAACTTGCTTTTTCATCTATGAGTCTCATTTTTTTCATCAAAAAGTTCGTGTACCAGGCCAGGGTTGTGGCTCAGTGGTAGAGCCTAGCTTGTATGAGGCACTGGGTTCGATTCTCGCACCACATTAAAAAAAAATTAAATAAATATATTGTGTCCTTCCACAGCTAAAAATATTTTTTTAAAAGAAGTCCCTGTGCCTTTTGATTTCCAGTATACTTACAGATATTGTAATATCTTTCTAATTTTAAACTATGGACGTCAGTGGGACATGAGACTATATGCTCAGTTACCCCAGGCTGATTGAAGCAAAGTCAAGAAGGGACAAAGTTATCTCACACAAATGCTTTTCTCCCACTGCACCATGTGAGATAATGCTTAACATTAATGATAAGCATATATTGCTAACCAGACAATAATTTAGTCCTCTTATTCTCACTGCATTGGTTAACTTTCATGTGCTTACCTTTAGTTATGTGATAAGAACATTTCTAAATCCCAAGGGCAGCTGCCCCTTATGTAAACTCAGATCAAGTATGAACTCATTTGATGCCCTTAAAACTCCCTGGAGGGAGGAAAGCTTATTTGCTAGCTTTGCTTTTCAATGTAAATAATGGAACCAATCACCAATATTCTTGTTAAACATGGACAAAACGATTTATATTCTCTTTGTTTATTTATATATAAGGATTGCTGAATATAAAATGACCTGCCTTTTATTTATTTGTTGATTGAATTATTACCTCCATTAGCTGAGCAGAACTCCTATACCATCAAAGCTTATTTTTTTCTTTTTAAGTACACAGCACATCTGATTCCAATCTGCCATAGTTTGTACTGGTATACTGTATTGGAATTATTGATCAGGTCAAAATTAAGGACAACTTAGAATGCTAAGCTTTCCATTCTTATTTTTCTCCCTCCCATGACTTTATTTTACCATATGCTAAGACTCAAGTAAAAACACTGGATTCAAAGAAGAAACTGTTGAGGCCCCAGGATTTGTGTCATTTGTGCTAATAAGACAAAGGCATATATATATATACACCGTCCATTATTTCTTGCTTGGATTTGCCCACACAATGCACACTTCCCAAGCCTCTCTCAGAGAACAATTTGAGTCATTAGCATTAATATGTACCAGGCTATCATGTTACCTTTGGCAGTCATTGCTTCCCATTTGAAGTATGAATATGAAAATATTTTCCCCTCACATTAGTACTAGGCCACCCCGAGAGACGCCATCTGTTTCTCCCCAAAAAATTTGCTTATGGTGTGTGTTCTCTCCTCTCTGCTATTTGCGCTACATTTTTGGAAGTCAGTGTCTAATAAAAATGATCTAAGAGTAATTTTTCCTAGGGAACACTGAAGTCAAATTTCCCTTGTAATACTTGTACTCATCAAAATAAAGCATCAAATTTAGATTCTTTGTGAGCTCTATTATGGTGCTTCAGGCCAAATATTAAGTCATTAAAAGTATTTTACCAAGTAGCTCCTCAGAACAGGATTAAGGTGCCCCTGAGAGCAGTTGGCTAATCATGCCACTTTTCAGCTGTCCAGGGGAGCAATTTGCCTATTAAAAACTTTGTCATGATTTAGCATCAAGAAAATGTGCTCTGTAATTATTATTCAGGTTACATAGTCCTGATTTTTGGCAGAAAAAAAAATGGAGGAAATACCCATCAAAGTAAATCTAGCTTTGCTGAGTGTGTGGCATCTAGACAGTATTTTCTGATAGTCATGTGCTAGAGAAGTTTACATGAGTGAAAATACATTGGTCCTGAGGCCCTTGGAGTGTCTAAGGCTGTCACAAAAGCCTAAAGACTGGTGCTTTTGTCTTGGACTCATAACATTCTCATGCTGTACCATACCATACCATACCATACAAGTGGTATTATTCCATGGAAATCATGGCTAGGGAAAGACTGGGAAGCACTCATCTACATAACAATAAACAGGCAGAAACCAACACAACACAAATTGTGGTAATGGTGAGAATTTTGTCTATTTAAAATAGGCAAGCAGGGAAGTTGTTACTGACTGTCCAATTGCTTTCCATTTAACCAGAAAGACAAGAAATTTAAGTGTGCAAAAATTTCAATAATCCTATACTTTATCATAATTTCAGCTTTCAAGTATTCTTTTTAAGCAAGTTTACAGTTAAAAAATGATTTAATAAATTTTGACTTTTTCTTAACTAGCATAACCTTTAATTATCCACTCTGAAAAATAAAATCTGACACACATATCCTGATTCGAATTTTCCTTTATTACTTAATCTACTGGTAAATTTATTTCAAAATCTATTCCCTACCATTTGCTTTATCTTCTGTTGCACTTGGCATTAAGAGCTTCCATCATATTTTGCTGTCCCCCAGGTAGTTCCAGGAACAAACTGTGTTGCCTAGAACACAGTAGGGCTTCAATAAATGTGTTGACTGACTGACCTGAGTTTCTTTTTGCTTGCTCTCCTTAAAGACTCATTTCATCTCCCTTCAGCAGAGAAAAAGAACGTAAGCAATGAAGAAATAAAATGTTGTCTACTTGAACATTAGCACTAAAAAATAATTCCCTTGTAGTCCATCATCCTGCCTTGGATACATTTTTCCCAAATAAGGAAGATTCTTTCTCTGTAAGTTCTTTTTGCTCCACTCTCCTTATCAAATGGTAACTGTTGGTCTATTTTTTATAACCAGAAGATTACTTATCCATCAACTTGCCATCAGTGACAATGGATTCCAATACAAACTGCCTTCGGTGAATGCATCTCTAACAACATTGCAGAATATTTTTTGAACACAAAATTTTTGCACACTTTTAAATGATTGCATCAAAAGCTGCAGCACTGAGAATATCTTTGTGGTCAAGCTAGGTCATATCTGGTCTGTGAGGAGTTATAAAGTGGAACTGTGGAGGAATAGAAGAACTAAGTGGTAATTTTGAAGATGTTCATCCTAAAGTAAATTACAAGACATTAACCCGGTCTCCAGCAATCCCAGGTATTAAGAACTTTCAGCATAATTTAAAAATTAAGGAAAGTGCTTTGAACAATAGTGACAAGGGAAATGCAATGGGAAGATTTGAATATGTAATTGGAAATTAGCCATAATGAATTCCCTCAGGCTTTTAAAATAATAGTAAATTATTAGTATATACACAAGCTGACCTCAGATTTCCTCAATATCCTAGCAGGTAGAAAAGCATGAGGAGCATACAGGAGAACAAGGTCCTGCTACACCATTCCAGGGAAAGAACACCACAGTCATTCATCAATCCAATGAAGTGTCCTTTACAGCCTAAAAGAAAAGAAACAAGCACCACCTACATTAAGAATCATATCTGCAATGATGTCAAGGTGAGGGGAACGATAAAGATGCTATCTCCTAAGGGTAGGAGGGAGCAAAACCAAGTACTGCTGCTTCTGCCTCAACTGTAAAGTTCCAGAGTGAAGAATGATGTAAATTCCCTCCTCCTCTGCCTTTTTCTCATGATCCCCCAAAAGGTGGTCTTCCCACATACACAATAGTCACTACCGCCCATTATGAGAATTAAATCAAACCTTTGACTTCTGGGAGCCCTTCCAGGTACCAGTGGATAAGGGGTGAGAATCATGGCTGGTGTCACAGAGAAGGACTACACTAGGCTACAGGTGCACATAGCAACTGAAAGAATTGGTCTTGCTATAGGTCAACTGTCTGGCAAGATGTGACTTATATGAAGTCCACAGTATAAGGAGAAGTACTATTATAAGCAAAAGGCTGAACTAGAGGAACTTTTGGGACTGTTTTGTTTGTTTGTTTTTTAAAACTGTTCTTTTTTGAAAAAAAATCTTTTTGTAGTTGCAGATGAACAGAATGCCTTTATTTGTTTATTTTTATGTGGTGCTAAGGATCACACCCAGTGCCTCACACATGCCAGCAAGTACTCTACCACCAAGCTACAGCCCCAGCCCTGGGGACCGGTTTTAGGCCTGACTTTTCTACTGAGTAAATGTGGAAAAAGACATCTGCCATATATAAATAAAACAAAAGAAAACCTCAAAACAAGTGTTTGAAGTGTAGAGGAAGGAGGAATGATACCTTTTTTATTAATAACTGTGAGGCCAATTTTGATATAAGATGTATGCATGGAATTGTGTCAGGATCTTTTAAATGAGGTACCTCAAATGAAAGTAGGCCAGTTAATATATAAAAAGGAATGTGTAATTAATGATGACTAAAGTAGGAAGGGATAAAATACAAAGTTTTAATAAGGAAAATGTCTGAAATGATTTCAAAGCAATACAGTACTTGGAAGTAAAAAAACAGCAACTTAAAGAAAAATGTATTTAAGTGTGCAAGCATGTGGAAAAGACGCAGCACATATCTAAATGTGTGAAATGGATTACTTGCAAAATGACCTTGATCACTTGCTGAAGCAAAGAGAATAAAAGTAGTTTTCAAAGTTAAAATGTGATAAATCAAGCAAATATAAGTAAAGTCAGGTCGTAATTATAGAGAAAAGATTTATGCAAATATTTTCAAATATCAAGAAACATTTTTCTAATGGTAATAAAATGGGCTCACATACAGCCACGTTGATGGGAAAAAAGGTATCGGAGATGGTGCTCCAGTAAAGCAGGTCCTTCAGAGCTCTTGACCTTTGTGTAAATCTTGTGCTTCTCTCTTTTTTCCCTAGCCAAACTTTTGTGCTTCAAAGAATTCTTGGGGAAAGACTATTTTATTCTCACACAGGAGAACCACATATTCTAGGACCATTTTTGGGAAAATACTCAAAGGAATTACTTGAGCAAGCAAGCATTTGGGACTCAGATTCCTGGAATTCATGCCCTATAGCCATAATTATTGGCCATGTGAACTTGAACAAACCAATTCATCTTTGTGGGTTCCAGATATTGTTTTATGTGGTTTGTGTCTCTATAAAATGGAGGGACTTGGGCAAGATATTTCCCAAAGTTATTTGTCCTATGTTATACAAAAATATAGAATATAATTTTTATATCAGATTTGTCACACAAATGTTGATGAAACATTGAGCAAGACATTGCAAAGCATTTACTAAAGCTTTGTACATAAACAAAAAAATCCTAGAAAGTTAAGTAAAAGGGTCACGTTTTCTTAATATACTTTTAAAATGGTTTAGTAAGTCCTAAAATGAATGAAACAACTCTGCCAATGGCCACAGAACATGTAATATTTGAATGTTTTCCTCTTTTAGCATTGAGGCCATTGTGCTCAATTTGAAAGAGATTTATTTAAGTAATAAAATTCTATCTGTCCAGAAGAGTAGTAATCTGAAAAGAGGGGAAAAAAAGATTCTACACTAGCTGTGGCCAAGCACTTAAAATTGTGATTTATTATTTCTACTGGTCATTATATAATTATTACTATGCTGCTTTTTTTTCCAGTGTATCCCACATAATGAAATCTGGACATTTAGAAATCGTTAACATTCATTTCTGCATATGAGAGTATGTTCAAGGCTCAAGCAAACGCTTTTTGATGGACTGGGGATGTATCTCCGTGATGGAGTGTTTGCCTAGTATACCTGAGGCCCCGAGTTCAATTCCCAGTACCACTAAAAAAAAAAAAAGGAGAAAGAAAAGAAAAAACAGGAGCATGTGGCCAAGGAGTAATTACTAAACTCATGAATAACTGTAATATCATGAAGTAGATGATATTTCAAAGGAGAAAGAGAGATAAAACAACACAAGACTGGTCCTGGAGATACATATCTTTAGGGGGCAGGGAGGTATAGTCAGGTGAAAAGTCATGAGCTCTTTATGGAAGCAGAAGGACTTTAAGGTGGGAATGGCTAAGAGAAGGAAAAGCAGCACAGAGACCAAAAAGAAAGTTATCTGTGGTATTTTTGTGGAAATAGAGATTATCCTGCTGCCCAACCCTCTTGACATCATAGATGATCTCTTATTTAGTAGAGAAAGATTGAGTAGGCTACGGGAGACTGATCCATCTTCCACACACTCACCCTAAACTCTTTTTCACAGGTCCCTTGCCATCTCTTCAAAATGGGAAACTGACTACAAAGATTAGACACATAACAGTCACTTTAAAACATAATGGCAGCAGGAGGAAATAGTAGCGTGTATTACCCTAGAGAGGAGAATTCAGGGACACGCTCCATGACACATCAGGCAGAAGCCAGCACGACTGGAACAGAGCCATATTTAAGGGCTTATATTATTACTGGGCCCTCTGGAAAGCTCATCTTGGCTCTTCAGAAAATCAGAAAGCACTCCCTTTACTTTTTCTGTTCTTATCCCATTTTCAGTAGGTTAGTCAAAGAATCTTCCCATTTCCTATTCTTTCTTCATCTTCCCTACCCCTTTTCTGTCTCGTCCTCACCAAGAAATGATTTTCCTTTCTCAGAGATGAGTCATAGCTATATCACAGACTTTTCTCCAACATCAATTCAAACTCTTTCATAAAGATGATAAACTTTCTTACCCTCCTTGGAGAACTAACTATTGAACTGTTGAAAATTTTGAGAAGCAAGCAATGGCTTTAATAGAGCAAAAATTCACATTTAAACGTCAATGATTTTTAAATAACCACAAGTCTCGTCTTTAAGGCAGAGTGTGCCAGTTGGTTCTTTGCCGGCACAAGTTGTTCTCTGTGTTTATAACAGGTTTCTGTAAGTTACTTTGATTGACAGAAACCAGTTGTGTTACAAAACAGTGTGACATCAGGTCAATCATGATGGAACTTGATAATGCCACATCAATAATGTGACATTTTATACTGTAGTTTGGAACAAATTGTGGACAAAAAGAAAGGGATACTTAGTAATGGATAAATATTCTAAAGACATGTTAGTTCCTTGCATCACGACCTTTGTTGATGATGTCTGAGGTCAATGGCATGATATTAATGGCCCTCAGAATTCCTATAATTCTTAAGTTGTTAAACAAATTAATCTCCTGATGTAAGATATAAGATATCCTGTTGTTTTCATAAAACCATTGCACAATAGAATTTATTTAATTTTAATTTATAATTGATGTAATGAATCATTAGACAAATTTGAAAACATATTTCAGGGATACATACAAATCTTAAAGTATCACATGCCCTCAAGTCAACATTTTAGGATTAGCAGAGCAGAAAAATTTGATCAGTCTTCGTGGGGCAAGTCATTCACATAAGCAAATCACCTCATAAAATAAATGAGACTGATTCACCCTAGCTCCATTAGGTGAAGTCACTGTGCTCTCTTCTCTCTCCATGTCTGTGATGGTCATTGCCAGTCTGAGTATGTGAGGATTGAAGGTTTAGCTAAGCCACAGGAAATTAAAACAGCAAAACAAGTCATAAAAGGTCTAGCATGATGTAGGGACTGTCTGGCTAGCAGAAAACTATCCAGAGGGGTGGAATGGGGTGGTGCAGTAAGTAAAAGAGATGGTGGCACCTGGTAGAAATGAACTATGGTGAGAAACCCAAAATTATCAATTGACTCATTTGATTAATTCTGTGATTTGTGTGATGTGACTTTCCTTCCCTTTCTCCTTCTTTGTTAAAATTTTCACTTAATTTCCTAGTTCTAGTTGATGCATTGAGGATGAGGATCTACTTAGGGGGTGGGACATTGTGCTAAGAGAAGTTCTTAGACTACAGTAAGAACTATGGCCTCAGTGAAAGCTTCATGAAGGATACTCTCTTGGTTATTTGCAAGACCAATTGACATGCTGTTCTCTGAATTCACTCATGTGTTTCCAAAATTTAGCCAGGTTTCTGAACCTTCAAGGATTCTTGTGAAATTCAGTTTTAGCAAAAATGCTGGTACGTCAGTTTAATGAGAACTTCTCACCTTCAATATCTGATGACACTCAATATCTGACTGGTTTCTTCAGCCTTCACCATTTCTCAAGTGATGTCTGATCACCCTGACCTATCTTCAGCAAGAATCCTGTTAAGTCAGTTTAGCTAGAATCTCCATGAAGCTTAGTATTTCTTCTTAGTAATTTTCCAATCACTGATTCCAGACTGTGTCTGGCTATAAATTTTCATTTGTCCATGTTATAATCGGAATCTCCATTCTGAACTGCAATGCTCCTTTCACCTATCACAGTGGTTCTTCCACACCTCTGTGCTTTAGCAAGTATCACTGAATAAAATTTTGTTTTAAACAGTACCAATGAGTTTCTTGCTTTTGTCCCTTAGATTTTCCTCTTCTCCTCCCATGAATTAAAACTAATACTTCTTCAAATTTCATCCCAAATATTACATTCTTGTTGAAGTTTCTTCTTATTTTCTAACAGGATTTGAGCTCTTCCTCCTTAGAATATACATAGCATTTTGTAAATATGTTTGCTATAACACTAAAAACTAATCTGTATTCTAGCTGACATGGTATGTAACTTGAGGTAAGAAACTATGTTATTTATCTTTATGGCCACTGAGGTGGCTAGCCCAATACTTTAAAAAATTAACTGAAATACATTGAACTAAAGAGCTAGATGGTTGATAAGAAATACCAAGGCACACTCATATGTTGCTGGTGGAGTTGCAAATTGGTTCAGCCACTCTGGAAAGCAGTATGGAGATTCCTCAAAAAACTTTGAATGAACCCACCATTTGACCCAGTTATCCCACTCCTCGATTTATACCCAAAAGACTTAAAATCAGCATTCTACAGTGATGCAGCCACATCAATGTTCACAGCTGTTCAATTTACAATAACTAGATTGTGGAACCAACCGAGATGCTCTTCAATTAATGAATGGATAAAGAAACTGTGGTATATATACACAATGGAATATTACTCAGCTACAAAAAAGAATAAAATTATGGCATTTGCTGGTAAATGAATGGAGTTGGAGAATATCATGCTAAGTGAAATAGGCCAAGCCCAAAAAACTAAAGACTGAATGTTTTCTCTGATAAGTGGATGATGATATATAACAGAGGAGGGGGTGGCTGGGTGCAGGGAAGAAGAATGAAGGAACTTTGGATGGTATAGAGGAAAATGGGGCAGGAGAGGGTGAGGGAAGGAAAGATAGTAGACTGAGATAGATAGTATTACCCTACGTATATGTATGATTACACGAATAGTGTGAATCTACATTGTGTACAACCATAGAAATGAAAAGTTGTACTCCATTTGTGTACAATGAATCAAAATGTACTCTATAAAAATAAAAATTTTTCAAAAAGAATACTCAGATCTTACAAGAGCTCAATGGTAAAAAAAAAATAAAAAGAAATACTTCAGTTAGTTTCATTTTCTCTTCCCTGCTCTGTTTAAATATTTGAATGAAAGTATTTTTTTAATATTTATGGGTTCTCATAATTCCTTGAGAGATAAATTTATTTAATAATCCCTTCCATCTGTAACAAGAGAGCAGATATTCCTTCAAAAGGAGAGTGTGACCTTTATCTCTTATCTGTCATTTTCTAGAGAGGTCAAAAAGTGACCTTCTGTGAAAACTCTGTATTGGAAGGCATAATCAATCATCTATCAGGCTGTATTTGTGTTTGTGACTGCATTCTATATTAGATCTTGGTTGGCAACTGATTAGAGCAATATATTCAAAAGGAATATTTTCTCTGACCAATGTAGGAATGTATTCTAGAAGATGCTTTATATATATATGTAACTTTGAGTTCTGTTCTTTACAAATAAAACATGGAACTGCACTGAACTGCCCCAGTATCACTTGTTTTATAGTTCAGTGTCCTGAGAGAGACACAGAAATTGTGTCTTGCCTGGTGTCCTATATATTATCCCGTTTCTTTTTTGGGCTTAGGCCTGAGCAGGAGACAAGAGTGATTGATTAGAGCCACAAAAGCCCTTGAATTCTTCTTTCGCAAAATTAATCTTTTTCTGCATATATGTAAACCTACCTTATATTACATCCCTACTACTACATGAAAGAAAAAAAGAAAAGGAAAAAAAGAATTAGAGTAAAACAAAAATAGGTTAAAGACCAGATGCTATGGACCAGGTCATGAAGGCTGCTGCATTTCAGTTTGGGAAATTTGTGGTGAAGAGAACAGAATATAACCATCATTCACAGAGAAAGGACTAAGAAAGATCATTTAAATTAAATACGTTTACAATCTATTGCTTTTGCATTTAAGTAGGAACAGGAGTATTCCCTACATGAAAATACAGTTATTACTGTATTTTTATTGCCATAGTTCTTCTAATTTTGTTTACTATTAGCTGTTGGGGAAATTGATTTCCTGTAAAAAGATTGCAAATTATTCTGAGAGACAAAATAGAAGTGTACTGCTAAAGATGTGAATTTCTTTTCTCAACACATTAAATTCATAGTCAGCATGGATGTACACCCAGGTGTTTTATCTCAAACACAATATAACAAATATCAAAGTAAAAGTACACCTTTCAGTTTATTGGAAATATCTCCCTCTCATAAGGCTTCTTAGATTATTTTGGCCTTCAGAATCCCGTTTCATGGTATCTGATAAAAAAATGTCATAGCCATTCATCAGAAATAAATTCACTGAGCACCAATTTTATGTCAGATTGTGTTCCAAGAACAAATATAAATAAAGACCCTATCTCTCAAGGTGCTCAAAGTTCAGAGAAAAGAAGAAGAAGAAAAAAAAACCATGCTTTTGAGTCCAGTAATGGTGGGGTAGCACACAAGGGATGAATACTTCCACTGATACCAAATGTTAAGTTTGATAAAATAGAAAGAAAACTACTGGTGACCCAAGGACAGGGAAAACTGAAGAGAGTCCACACTTGAAAGAAAGGAACTATGCTGTGTGTTCAAGCCAGATTTATATGATTCATCTGCAGGAATTTTCATCAGTCTGTACAATATGAGGTGGATAAACTTAGGAATGCTCACAAGGTGTTGTTGACCTGAAGAGACAAAAATCAAAGCTTTTGAACTGCTTGACCAACTGGAAACTGAAGAACAAAAAATTCAGGAAGGAGGCTGTTCAGAGAAGAAAGTCTGAAACCTGCATTTATACTTTCTTCAGTTCTTGAATGATTATTGAACTGTGAATGTGAGAAGGAAACAATAGAAGACTAGGAAGACATTGTGGGCTGGCAGACTGAAATTGTTTAGCAGACATCTCTCGGCACTTGCTGTCCATAGTCAAGGGTACAAATTCTGGAAGTCAAATTTCAATATATTAGAGGGGCAAAATAAACAACTAATACTTTTTATTGAAACTCCAGAAAAGCATGGCTTAAGAGTAAGACATCTTTTCAGAATGAAAAAGTTTGCCATAGGCCTAAATTTGAAGCTGAAACAAATCCACCTAAACAGAGCCAAAAATGAGGTCACCAATATAATACCTATCAGAGAAAATGGAATAATTTCGTAGGCTTTATACTACATCATCCACAATTTCTAGTATACCAACAAAAATCAGCTTTTTAAAAAAGTAAAGAGAAAATGTGACCTAATGGTATATCAGTCCAGTTTTTGTGGCTATGACTAAATACCTGACATAAACTACTTCAAAGAAGAAAAGATTTATTTTGGTTGATAATTTCAGAGGTTTCAGACCATGATTTGTTGGTCCCATTGCTTTAGGCCTGAGATGAGGCAGAATGTTATGATAGAGCAGTGTCACAGAGGAAAACTGCTCACCTCATGGATTCCAGGAAGGAAAAAGAGAAAGAAGAAAGTGACCAGGGACAAGATATACCCTTTTGAGGCAAAATTCCTTCAACTAGACTCTAACTCATAGAGTTTTCACCACATCCCAATAATGTATTCAGCTATTGAAGGGTTAATCCATGATGAGAGCAGAGCCCTCAGGATCCAATGCCAAAACCTCTCTGAACATTATGCACTAGAGACAAAGCCTTTAACACTTGAGCCTTTGGGGATATCCAACATAGCTAGCATGAGGACCTGGGTTCTGTCCCCAGCAACACATACACACACGCGCACACACACACACACACACACACACACACACACAGCTGCAATGTGTTGCCATATTTTTTTTAAACTTTTTTTTAGATGTTGATTGACCTTTATTTTATTCATTCACTTGTATGTGGTGCTGAGAATCAAACACAGTGCCTCACACGTGCTAGGCAAGCGCTCTACCCCTGAGCCACAACTCCAGCCCCGCCATATTTGATAAAAGTTATAAATTTCCAAATCCAAGAGGCTTAAGGAAGCACCAAGGCAAGGACATAAATAAAACAAAGGTAAGGTACATCATAATCACATTGCTTAGAACCACTGATTAACAAAAAGAAGAGCAATAAAAATAAAAAAATAAATGAATGGTCACAAAAAATGCCTGAAAATTTTTTGGTTGAAAAATATGAAGTCAGAAGACAGAAAACCAACATGAGATAGTACTACACACCTATCTGGAACACTGACAACAAATGCTGGCAAGTATATGGAACAAGAGGAACAATCATTCATTACTGATGGATGGGAATGCAAAATTTTATGAGCACCTTGAAGAGAGTTTGGCAGTTTCTTACCAAACTAAACAAACTTCCACAACATACAGCAGCCACATTTCTTAGTATTTACCTGATGGAGCTGAAAATATGTGTCCATACAGAAACTTCATACAGATGTTTATAGCAGCATAACTACCATAACTTGGAAGCAACTAAGATGTCCTTCAGTAGGCAAATGGAAAAATAAACTGTGACATAGCCAGACAACAAAATATTTCTCAGTGCTAAAAGGAAATGAGCTATCAAGTCAAGAATAAAGCAGCAAAGGACCTTAAATGCATAATGCTAATTGTAAGAAACCAATCTGAAAACACTAAATACTGTATGATTTCAACCATATGACATTGTAGAAAAGGCAAAGCTATGGAGACATTAAAAATGATCAGTGTTGTCAAGGGTGGGGGTGGAGAAGAATAAATAGATGGAGCATAAAAGACTCTTAGGACAGTGATACTATTTTGTATGCTGTAAATTTGTCAATACTTACAGAACATACAACACCAAGAGTCAACAGTAATGTAAATTAGGGACTGGAGGTGATTATAAAGTGTCAATGTAACAATTGCAACAAATGTACCATTCTTACTTGAGATGTTGATAGTGGGAGTGGGAGATTGTGCATATGTTGCAGTTGAAAATAGAGCATGCACCTATTTTCTCATGCACCCAAAGGAAAATAGAGAATGCATCCAGAGAAAGAATTGCACATGAATGCTCATTCTAGCTTAATTAAAGAGTCAATAACTGTAAACAACCAAAATGTGTAACAACAGGTGAATGGATGTACAAAGATGTTATACAATGGAATACTTCTCATCAAGAAAAAGGAAGAAAAATATTTATATAAGCAACAACATAGAAATTATCAGGATCATTATACTGTGTGAAAGAAATCAGGCGGAAAAGTATATAATGTTGTGTACTAATTAAAATCTAATGAAAGCAGAATGAGATACTCCAAAATACCAGGTCAAGAGGACATGCTTCTTCAGTCATGTCTACCTCATAATCAACTTTTGGTCCTGTGCAACTTACTATATCTAATAGTTTACTTGATGAGAGCTAGAGTTTTCATTAGAGCAGAACATTCAATCCTACAGATAGACACCAGGGCCATCTTGCCCCAAATTACCTTCTTTCCTCAAGAACCTCTGTCATTATTCCTTCCCCCCATCTTTCTGAAAACTGGTTTATACACAGTCTTTAATTCCCCAAACCCTTTCTTATAAGACAACTTGCTACCTTATCTGCATCAATCCAAATTCTTGACAAACAACTGGTGTAACCCTGCCTCTCCACTTAAAATTTTCACCCTTAAAACTTGTTTGAAATCTATGAGATCCTGGGGCACATTTCAACCTGCCTAAAGTTTGTGTTTCCCATGTTGCAACTCTGATCAGCTTAAAGAAACTGTTTCGGAATCAAATTGTGCCTCAGCTTCTCTGAGGGGTTTACACTCTATAATTCCATTTACACAAACTTACATAAAAAACAAATTAACATGCAGTGAAAGAAAGCAGATCAGTGCCTACAGAGGGTTTGGGAGGAGATGGTGAGGGACGAAGTAGAGTTGTAAAAGGACACAAGAAAATTTTTGGAAGTGTGGGATACGCTCATTGTTTCGACTGTGGTGGATTTCATAGTTATATAACTATGTAAAAACCTTCTCTAATTTTATACTTTAAATATAGGCAATTTTAAAATACATGGAAAAACAACAATTGTAAGCATTGATGAACACAGAGGAAGCAGATTTCTCATACCATACATTTCTGGTGGAAGTGTAAAATGGTTTGGAAAACCCTTGGGCCTTTTTTTTTTTTTTTTTTAATAAAATTAGACATAAAACTGCCCTTTGACTCAGCAATTCTATTTCTAGTTAATGACTAATACTCGTAAAAGCATGAATCCACAGAAAGTCCTGCACAGAAATATTCATACCTTCTATCCAAAAATGTAAAAGCAACTTCTATATCCACAAGATATGAATGCCAAATAAATTGTGTGCAACTATTCAATGAATAGTTCTATGCAATAAAAAGTGAATGAACACAACAAGAAAGACTTTCTAAAATATTTTGTCAATCAAAGCAGGTATGAAGGAGTATGTATTCTATTGTTTCATTTATATGCAGTTTTAGAACATGCAAAACCATGATATGGTGCAAGAAATCAGAACACTATTTCTCTCCAGGTATATGGAGGGAAGGATTATCAGGAAAGAGAGCATAATGGAAATTTTGAAGATAACACCCATAATCTAGCTCATGGAACAAGCATTAGTTAAGCAGTTGTATATATTTGTCATCAACACTCATTAAATTCAGTGTATAGGATCTCTGTGTTTTATTGTATATAAATTATATCTCAATAATAAAATAGTTCTAAGAGTAAGAGAGTATGATATCTTAATGAATATATCAAATAACAAAAAGAAGGTCCACATTGCTATGTCCAAGAGAATGAGTGAGATAGGAAAAGTTTCATAGAAGGAATAGTACTTGAGCTGAAGGTTGAGTAGGAACGTTCCAATATTGTAACTTGAAGAAGAAAATTACCATACACAAGCAAGAAGCTATGGGAGATCTCTATCTGTTTGGGAAACATAACTTTAAAGAGAATAGCACAGAACTAAGAGAAGAATTTCTAAGGGTGGACAGGCTTAAGGTCTGATAGATCTTGTGCACAATTAACAAGTTTCACTTTATATAATGTCTTGCAAGGTGAGTTAAGAATTGGTTGAATGAGCAATTTAGTGAGATCCTGTCTCAAAGTAATAATAATAAGAAGAAGAATAGTAATGACTGGGGATGTGGCTCAGTATTAAGTACCCATGGTTTAAATTCTTAGTAATACTCCCTCCCCCCCCAAAAAAAAGGATTGAATGATAAAGCCACAAGAAAACTTTAGAAATTTTTTAGCCTAAAAGTCATTTTACAGTCTCTGACTTTAATTTGCACTCCCAAAATCATGACATATTCTATGGAGAGATCTTTATAGAACATTTACTGCTTTTATAAATTTGCAAGTATGACTGGCAAGAGTGAAAGTTAGTCTGACTTGGAAACAACTGAATAAACACAGACCAAGTTCAGTATGTAGACCATCACAGAGGCAAAAATTTGGCCTGTCTGTATTTGGGGCATGTTTTCAGAAGTGATTTAAAGAGAATAATTTTCCCCCACTTTGGACAAGAAAAGAATTTGAAGGAGGAAGTTCTAAGAATTAGGAGAAAGAAACATTCAAGAGGCAATTAACACAATGAAAAGTAGCCAGGAACACCCAGCAGTATTCTCGCACCTCAAAGCATAGAGTAAGGGAAGCATCTTGCTGAGTACACTGCAATAATGGAGAAACCTAACAGGAAAGAACTTGAGCTTTTCTCTGAATCTAAGGACTATTCATCGTCCTTGAAAATATTCCTTCGATTCTGTCACTGCGGCTGATTTTCTCCTTGGTCTTTTCTTCTTCACATTTCAAAAGTTCTTCTACAGTTTATAAGGGGTTGCTACTGATATTATTCTCTCAAGCCAACAATGCCCTAGGAATCTTGGGAGTATTATTCTCAATGAAGAACAACATTTGGACCCCTTCTCCTAAATCCAGATCCTGTTAATTACAACTTCAAACTGTCTCAAAAGAACTGTAGAAGGCAAAGAGCAAAGGGTTACCCCAGCAGATCTTTTCAATGCACAGCCAGGTTCCAACAACTTAAACTCTCCTGTTTTACCATAACTATCACAGTCCTTAATATAACCAGATTAGTTAATATTAAACTTTTTAAAATTTTACCCTTAACAACGTTATCCTACCAGATGTTCAATAAAACGTATGCACTAGAAAATTGCAATATGTTTGTTCTTTCCTTTCCAGCCCACTTGGTACATTGATGCCCATGCCAAAGAGTGAAACGTGAACCAACTGAACCCAGGATTCAAATCCCTTGTGCTCTGACCCCTGCTCATCTGCACAGGCTCATCCACACCCAGTGCAGTGTATCCTCCCCAGCACAGTACATGTGGACTACTGTAAGCCTTGAAACAGATAAACTCCAGAATTAACCTTGGAAACAAATATTGCTATTTCTAAATCTGACTGATTTTTCTTAGCAGAGAACCGCTGTGGAATTGTCATTTATGCTGCCAAGCAGAATCAGGAAATAAGGAAGGAATCGGAAATAGTTAATTCCCCACAGAGAAGAGCTTCTAATGGAAAGTCAACAGCATAAATGGAATGTGTGACTAAAGCAATATAGGACAGAGAATTCTGTTATGAAAATTCTCTTAGCAATACAATGAAGGCTTCTTCAGCAGAATGTCAGGGGCAGCAAATAAGTTATTGCTTTAAACTCCATAGTCTGGGACAGCTTGATTGCAGCATCTGAGAATCTTTTCATGCGAAGGTGTAGAAAGACACGCCCATTTGCAGGCAGCCGCTATTAATGTGGCCGATTCCATGCCTGGCATGGAATTCATGAGATCGATAGCTTTGAATTTAGATACCTGCTAGCCTTGCGTGACAGAGATACCAGAGTGCCTAAACCGTCATGAGGTGCCAGCTTCCCGGAGGAGGAAGAATTACTGCGCAAGTAATAAGGCCCTGACCAGGCCAATTGCCCACAGCTTTTCCATTCTTGTTTAAGAACGCTTCCTAACAATGAATTCCGTTGATCTGCCCCCCTATAAAATAAAGGTTGGCAGGCCTTCTCTCTTTAAGATCAGACCCATCAGGTCTTTTCTACCCATAAAGCCCCCGCTTAACTGCGTCCTTTGTCTTTATTTCTTAATACAACTCTTCAGCCTTTCATTTCCAGTGGGCCCACTCCTCCACACGGTTTACTTATTCCCTCCCTGCGCTGGCTGAGGTGAGAGCAAAACTCTCGGAAATCTCACTTTTTAAAATTTTTATTTGAATTTCTCCTTCTCCTATTCCTTTTTTTTTTTTTTTTTCCTTCCAATCCTCCTTTTCCTTTCCCTTTCTTTCTCTCCTCTTCCTCCTTTTGTTAAGATTTTTTAAAATTTATTTTGATTCATTGTAAACAAATGGGGTACAACTTGTTTCTCTGGTTGTACATGAGGTAGAGGCATACCATTTGGTTAGTATACATTTACATAGGCTAATGGTGTTTGATCCATTCTGTTATTTTTTTCTTCTCCCCACTCTTCCCACCCCTCTTTTTCCTCTATATAATGCATCCTTCCTCCATTCTTGCCTCCCTCCCACCCCCCATTATGCATCATCATCCACTTATCAGAGAGATCATTCGTCCTTTGTTTTTTTATGATTGGCTTATCTCACTTAGCCTGATATTCTCCAATTTCATCCATTTGCCTGCAAATGCCATAACTTTATTCTTCTTTATGGTTGAGTAATATTTCATTGTGTATATATATACCACAGTTTCTTTATCCATTCATCTATTTGAAGGGCATATAGGTTGGTTCCACAATCTGGCTATTGTGAATTGAGCACCTGTGAACATTGATGTGGCTGTATATCTAAAGTATGCTGATTTTAAGTCCTTTGGGTATAGGCCAAGGAGTGGGATAGCTGGGTCAAATGGTGGTTCCATTCCAAGTTTTCTAAGGAATCTCCACACTGCTTTCCAGAGTGGCTGCACTAATTTGCAACCCCACCAGCAATGTATGAGTGTACCTTTCTCCCCACATCCTCGCCAACACTTATTGTTGTTTGTATTCTTGATAATCACCATTCTAATTGGGGTGAGATGGAAACTTAGGGTAGTTTTGATATGCATTTTTCTTATTACTAAAGATGTTGAACATTTTTTCATACATCTGTTGATTACTTGTAAGATCTTCAGTGAAGTGTCTGCTCATTTCCTCAGCCCATTTGTTGACTGGGTTATTTGTATTCTTGGTGTAAAGTTATTTGAGTTCTTTATAGATTCTGGAGATTAGTACTCTATCTGAAGTATGTGTGGCAAAGATTTTCCCCCTCTGTAGACTCTCTGTTTACATTGCTGATAGTTTCCTTTGCTGAGAAAAAGCTTTTTAGTTTGAATCTATCCCTGTTATTGATTCTTGCTTTTATTCCTTGTGCTTAGGGAGTTATGTTAAGGAAGTCTTGTCCTAAGCTGAAGATTTGGACCTTCATTTTCTTCTATAAGGTGCAGGTCTCTGATCTGATTTCAAGGTCCTTGATCCATTATGAGTTGAGTTTTGTCAGGGTGAGAGATAGGGGTTTAGTTTCATTCTGTTGCATATGGATTTCCAGTTTTCCCATCACCATCTGTTGAACAGGCTCTTTTCTCCATTGCATGTTTTTGGTACCTTTGTCTAGTATGAAAAAACTGTATTTATTTGGATTTGTCTCTGTGTCCTCTATTCTGTACCATTGATCTACCTGTCTATTTTGGTGCCAATACCATGTCGTTTTTGTTACTATTGCTCTGTAGTATAGTTGAAGTTCTGGTATTGCGATACCCCCTGCTTCACTCTTCCTGCTAAGGATTGCTTTAGCTATTCTAGGTCTCTTAGTTACTGATTTCATAAAACAAATATTTGTTTAGATGAAATATTTGGCATCTTGATTTTTCAGTTATCAAATTTTAAGTAAAATTAGGATTCAATTTTCCTGACTTTTTGTATATTCTTTTGTAAGATTGTTTTTTCTATCTATCACATACCTACCTATCTACCCGTCTAATATGTATTTACTTGGATAACAATTCATAAGTCTTATCGTTGAGTTCATTAATCTCTAGAATACCTAGAACATATTTTTCCCACATGTTTTTTCACCAGATCCCTTCTGAGAGCATCATAAAAGCAGTTCATATTAGTAAAGTATTCTCAATTTTCCAAAGCTACCCTAAGTGCACTAAGGGCATTTTCAGTGTTGAAAAAAGAATCAGAAGTCTTTAACAGGGCTTAGGGGCAACCTTGAAGTAGACTTTCTGACCCTTGGTATAATGGCAATCTGCTACCAGAATTCATAGCTTGATCTTTCACTGACACCTCTTAGGTTAAGAGTTATTTTTATTATACTTATGTTCTTGGGACTGCCCCTTTAAAAGTAAAGGAGTCTCGTTGAATGCATTCTTTAGCAGATAATATCACACATTGTTAATGTGTTTGTGTGAGCAGTCTATTACTATTTAACAAGATTCAAACAGTAATTCAAAAGTCTTAGGCATTTACTAATGTAATGGTCATTTCTGGAACTCTTGATGCCTCTGTGAAGATCCATATTTCCAGGTGTTTTCATTTTCCTTCTGCCTAAAGGCTGAACTTTAGTATTTCTTGTAGTGCACTGTCATCTGTAATGATTTCAGGGATATTTTGCTCAGATTCACAAGCTGACTGAGTATTCAGCTGAATACTCACTGGGACTGTCTATAGCTTTCCAGAGTTTTTCAGCTCTTTCTATTCTAATACTCTGTCCTGAGCTTACTAGGCTGATGCCACCACTCATATTTCTCATGTTCCCCATTTACCAATTTCCTTTTAGAGCAAAAGCAGGAGACCCCAAACATGTGTGTCCCTCTTGAGCACCTGCACTTCCTCTCTGAGTGTATATCCTCTCTATTGCTTGTTTTCCTAAATAAATCTCCCCATTTTTCTAAATAAATCTTTGCCTGTGCCTCTTTTGACACATTCTAAGTTCCTTTCTGTGGCATAAGTCAAGAACCTGCCGGAGTTGAGTTGGGGTCCCTTTACCCTTCTGGGGACGTACTCATCTAATGACACTTGTAAGAAGATGATAAGAGATGATAAGGAAGAGCTCACTGTTTGAAGAGGCAGAGACACACAGGGAGAAGCATGTGATAAAAGATAAAGGCAAAGATAGAAATGATGAGGCCGCAAGTAAGGAATGCCAAGACTTGTTGGCTGCCAACAGAAGCTAGGCAAGGAAGGAACCCACCTAGAGTCTCAGGGGGAGTTTGACTCTGTTGACACCTTGATTTGAATTTCTAGCCTCCAGAACTCTGAAGGAATAAATTTCTGCTGTTCTAAGCCAACCAGCTTGTAGTACTTTGCTAAGGTAGATCTAGGAAACTAATATCATCTAAAATGCTTAAGCTTTTAAGTCCACATAACCATCACTATCATATATGTAAGATATGTCTCCGATTTAGTCTCATTTGAATTCCTAAAACAGCAAGATGGAAAGGTGCCTAACTTTACCTAGTAGATGTCAGGGAAATTCATAGAGGAGCTTATTTTTAATCTGCACTTTACATTTTGTTTGGGTTTTGCCAGCCAGGAGTACCTAGAAAGAGATTTAAGGCAGAGAAAATACTATTTTTTCCCGATCTTTATTTCAAACAGTAATTCAGTTTAAAAGACTAAATCCATCAACACTATTTTTACTGTTACCTTTTCCATTTTGCTTTCATAGTCTAAATTCAACCTCTCTGTCTTTCATTTGGCAAGGGAGAGGTTTTTTTCCTTTTTTTATATAAGTACCATTGATCAGGTTAGATGATCACAGTTTAAATAATAGAACATTAGAAATGACAATACTTTATATAAAAGCACAGATTGATCGTGCATCTGACAAACAGAAGCTTACAATGAAAACCAAAAGGTAGAAATTTCCATACGTTTGAACTACATGCATAAATCTAAAACTAATAAAACCTTGGAATACCATCTTCATTTATAGCAGAGATTTTTGTTGCTGCTGTTGTTTTATTTTCTTGGTTTTCAGGGCAAGTACAATCACTAGTATATATCAATATGTCAACCTTTATATATCAATATATCAACTTTTTAATATTATACTGATCTTGCAAACCAAGTCATACAAACAATTGCTAATAATTTAATTCACTATATAATCATCAGACTTTGCCTACTCTTGGGGGGAAAAAGATTATTGTTCTTTTTCTACTGTTTGTGTCTCAATGTGAAAATATGATAAGAGGTTTCCTACCACATTCAGAGATCTTGTATCTTATAACTACAGGGCATGCGATTTGTTTTAGGAAGACAGACATTAGTCTTCATAGAAGTATTTAAAGCTACACAAACTTTGGAATGATTCTTGCTTATAATATAATCTTTGTCAAAATCAGAATATGCTTCCTGCTAACAGACTGATTTCCTATATGTTGACAGTGCATAAATTAAAACATTTGTCCTGTTGCACCAGGTGTGGAACACCCATAAATACTAAAATTGAGCAATCAGTATATGACTCATGGTTACTTTGAAAGTGCTGTTATGTTCCTAGAATTGAAAACTTGGGACTTAATGGGTATTTTAGTCAGAATTTCACCACTGTGACCAAAAGACCTGAAAAGAACACTTAGAGGAGGAAAAGTTTGTTTGGGGCTCATAGTTTCAGAGGTCTCAGTTCATAAGCATTGCTCTGGGCTCAAGCTGAGGTAGAACATCAGGACAGAAAGGAGTGACAGAGAAAAACAGTTCAGAACATGACAATCAGGAAGCAGAGAGAGACTAAGCTCAGCTCATCAGGGACAAAATATATACCCCCAAAGGCATACCCTCAATGGCTCACCTTCTCTAGCCACACCCTACCTGTGTACAGTTACAAGCCAGTTAATCCCTATCAGGGGACTAATGTACTGATTAGATTCATGCTCTCATAAATCGTTTCTCCTCTGAACTTTCTTGCATTGCCTCACACATGACCAATCAATGGGTTAAAATTTCATTTGAAAAATATACAGAATGGTAATTTATCAATAGGCATAGATGTAGATATTTACAAGTCTAGTACTTATGAGCCTGTGAATTTCACCCAAACCAGTTTATAACCATATTTTATAGGAGCTCTGAGATTCCACAGATCTGAAGTAATTCTGTAAACATATTTAAGTTAGAACAATTTAAATTTACCTAAAGCATCATTGAAAGTAAGATCCCACATCATGTGAGAAGAAACACTCACTATGGGCTGCAGCTAGTTACTAAAAGTGTGCTGCTGATATTGCAACCCCTGTACAAAATGAATAGGTGCCTATGATAAGTTAGTCACTAACATAATCTGAGATTACAGTTACTGGACAGTCCCAATATCTACAACTAACTTTTTTGATTAATTAGCTCAAAAGGAGAGGTTATGTGAAATTTTTGTCATTCTGAATATTCAGTGTTTCTCCATTTTGCTTATTTTTTCCGTAATATTTTTAAGCAGACAAGTATAACATAGTATAACCTGTTCATTTATAAAACATTTGGAATATGTTTTACAAACATATGCATATGTACATAAAATACAATGATGAATGTTTAAGCTATTTTAAATAAAATTGCTAAATAACTTCACACAATGGAACAATATCAGAAGAAACTAGGGACTTAGATAAAGGCTTTTGCTTCAATGTATTCCATCTCTGAATATTGCATAGTCATGGAATAACAGTTAAGAAGATACCTACAGCTTTCAAAGAACATTGGATGACATACAAAAGCAACAATGTTATTAAGATATTTTCCATGTTTATAAAAATATGGCATTAAGTTTAGAATTTGCTCCTTATTGTCATCTTTCATTGACTACTCTGAAGCAAGGCGCTACTAAGTCTATTTGAAACCAGGCAAACAAAACAAAACAAAAATCCTTTTTCTGATAAAGAATTATCAACCGGCAAATATCTTTGAACAACTACATGGCTATAGTAGCTAGTATATTGCTGTGTTTTAATAGAATAATTGAACTGAATTTGATAAGGCAGAGTTTGAAATGTTTTTGTGCTTATAACTGGAGATAAAATGTCAGCAGTGAAATTAAAAGTTAGATATGGGACTCCTCAGGAAAACCTAAATAAATTTGCCTACTTGGAGAGATTATCTTCCAGAGTCAGGCACTAAGGGAGCTGAAGCTTTTTTAATGGCCACATTAACCATCTCCTAATGGCATAAGATCTTTTATTAGTTTCTGTCAAACAATAGAGATTTAAACTTTTTGAGGAACAAGTTGTTTACCTATTCTTGATTACTGTCTGACACTGATTCACTAAATAAATAGATAGGTTAATGGTTCAAGTTTGAAACAATATTTTCCTTAGCCCTCTGATCCTCCCCAAGTTTCTTCACTAACGCAACTGAGAACTTTTTGCTGTTAGTTTTCATAAACACTTTGCTACATCAAACAGGTTTTGCTAAATGCAATGGTTTCTGTATTTTTAATCATAAATATAATTTTATTAAAAAGTAGTTAATTAGGAAACAAAACTATTTACATGTTATGATTTTAGTTTTAATGCAAGAGACAAACATACACACCTTCCCTGGAAGGATGAATACTTACATGTCCATAAAAGGAATAGAAACAATACATCACAAGGCAGAAAATTTTGTAGTGTGTTAGTAAAATTTAAAAGATTTGTTCTATGTAAATTCCTATACTTTTCAAAATTAACACTTTTTAACACTTTTAACACTTTTTTTAACACTTTTTCAAAATTAACACTTTTTAATTTGTTAAGGTATAATTGACAGATAAAATCATGTTTATAATATACAGTATATTTTGATATTATATAGTGAAATGATTAAATCAACTTATTTAACATAGCTGTGCTTTCAAAATACACCAATCCACCCATTAACTCAGTTTCAAGTGTGTCATTTGAGGAATTTGGATTCCTCAAAAGAGTCCATTTTTTAAATTGATATGAAAGCTTGATTAATTAAATGTATTAAATTAATTATAAGTATAAAGTACTATAAGTGATGATAAATAGATACTAAACATGTTCAAGTCAAAGGAGGAACATTTCTATGTAACTAGTTCTTACTCTGGTCCAGCAAAGATAGCTTTCCAACCTTCCCTGGAAAATGATATTTATTTACCTTTTCTTAATATTTTCAGAGGTACAAATATCTGACAAATGAGTTTTAATTAATGCCAAATCAAAATTTAAAAGTTTATAATGTACCGTATATTTATCTTACTTGTTCCTTGTTCTTTAGCTCTATACCTTTAGCCCTGACCTTTAATAAAACTGAAAGCCAGTGTCATAGAATAGATTTTGGAATGAAATTATATCACTTCTCTAAGTTCTATCTTCTTAAGGCTAGACAAACTAAATCTCTTTAAGCTTCAATTATAGGGGTTATTTTACAGTAAATACATTCACAGTGAATAAAGAAAATCAAAATCTTCTGTCATCGATGGCCTTTAGAAGAAGAGCTGACCCAGAGCTGAAAATGAGACAAAAGCCTGACGTCCCCACAGCTGGCCTGATCAGGAGAGGTGAGCATGATGGCCTGTTACCTTTATAAACACAGTGAAAGGGACTATAGATATTCTTACACTCTCCTATGTAGGAAAGAGCAGAAAGAGAATTGAAAATTGCATTAGACTTAATGTTCTCAGACCCATTAATTTAAAAAGTCTGATTTAGGAGGCATTTTATTCAGTTAGATTCCAGAAACATAAAAATTTGTCTTTAAGGGTATTTTTAAATCCTCTTCAGTTTATCTTCAAAACGTTTTCATTTAAGCACTTTTGAGAAACTCAAGAGCTTTCTAAGCTAACAAAACACCATAAAAATTTTTATTTTCTCATTTATGCAAAAATAGAAAAAAAAAGTCCTTCTAAAGTCTCTTGATGAGTATCTTTGTTAGTTTCCATCTGTGACAAAATATCTGAGAAAATAAATCTAAGGAGAAAAGACTGATTTTTGGTTTATGGTTTCAGAGGTTTCAGTATGTGGTGGCTGGCCCCTCATTGTGGGCTTGTAGTGAGGTCGCATCATAGCAGAGTGGGTAGAGTAAAACTTCTCACCTTCGTGACTGCAAAGCCAGGAGCCTGTGAGAGGAGGGAGCCAGGGACAAGAAATACCCTGCAAGGGCGCACCATCAAAAACCTGCCCCCTGGGCACCTCCTGACCTTTCCCCCACCTCCCAATAGTGCCACCAGCTAGGGATCAAGCCTTCAATACATGAGCCATTGGGGGACATTCCAAATCCAAAAGACAGCAATATGCTTCATGTAAATTACATGCAGTCATTTCGTCTCTTAGGTTCAATCTTGTTTTGTTGTTGTTGTTTTTCTTTCTCACCTGTCGTCTAATTATTGTAATTTTAAGATTCCTGTTTCTCACAAACATCTTCCCTACTGTTTAAACTTTTAAGTGTTTCTCTGGTTCTTTATATTTTTATCCTTTTTTTCTTATTTTCTCTTTATATTTTTGTATTCCTTTAAATGGTTTTGATCAGTTCAATTAAAATCCAGAGGTTTTAACTATTAATTCTCTTGCTAACATGATAGCAGATTTATGAATTCTAAGTAAAAGAAATTCCTTATATTTTGTGATTAGTCAGATGCAGTGAGTTAAACTTTCATTTCTTCGTGTGTGTGTGTGTGTGTGTGTGTGTGTGTGTGTGTTGCTAGGAGTTAGACAAAGGTCTTGGGCAAACTTGGCAAGTGCTAAACTTTCCCTGTTAATCAATTTATATTTCCTAGTTGAAAATTCTTATATAACCAAAGAACATGTTGACCTTTCATTTATTAGAAAACAGAAAACAATTTATCTCATCAAATTTTTTTCACTTTAATTATGTACGTAACACACTCTCCTAATATACAGAGAAAAAAATACATTAAACTCATGTAACTCAAACATGGATAGAGAAGGTTAGATAAGAAAGGGGGTAAAAACCTAATGCAGTTCTGAAACAAATATTTGATAATAACCTACCTTTCTTTCTTAATAGAAAACATTTTGAAAGTATAGAGTGCTTTAAGTGTCCCCCCAACTAATTAGCACGTTCACAATGGACATAGACATCATGATTCATTTTATTACCTTACTTGCTAGAATTGTATACTGCTGTGTTGTCCAAACCCGAACCCTGAGAGTGAAGAGGTTGCTCTCAGCAGCGCACTAGGACAACAGAAATAAATAAGAGCTCTGCTGGCGGATGGGGAAACCTTTGCTCAAACACTGGAGCCACAAAATGTCAGGCTTCCTCATGTCATTCAATGAAGTTAAATTTTACCCGTCTGATGTGAATATTTAAGTCTAGTTAACATATCTAGGTTGGAGGCAGATATTGTTAGTCTTGATAATAAAACCCTGGTATTATTTAGGTAAGGGGAGGAAACTTGCTCAGGAGAAGTCATCTCTTCTTTCAGCCTCTAGGGATGAACCAATCATGCTTGGTGTTCTATTCTTTCCATATTTTCATAGGGGTTGTTAGTTAGGGTATTCAAAATACCCTAATCCAGGGGTGGAGAGTTAAAACTGAAACTATTCAGGTACAAACATGCCAAAGTGCCATTTTTCTTAATCCACAGTGGTGGCCTGGCCTTTTCCTCATTTCATGGAAAGGGTATAGGAATTTACTGAGCCTAGTAGACTAGAATACTTAGAACTGAGTTAGTTAGTCCTAATCTAGGTTTAAAACCTACTAAAATATTTGAGGGATGATCCCCTTATCTGAGCCAACCAGAGGTAGCTGAACATTGCCACTCCAATATGTTGGAACTGCCTCCATGGAATCTGTCTTAAAAGTGTTTTTGTCAAGAACTTAAAAGGACAGGAATTGGGACTTCACTGAGTTACAGAATTGTTTGCAAGAATAGTTTTGTTGCCACTACCTAATAGATTTTAAAATAAGTAGTAGCATTTGGTCTAAGTCTAGCTGTTACTGTAACAAACCACCAGTTTTGTTTCATTTTATTTTAGCATTAAATGATGTATGGTATTCCTCATGCATCTCTTTCTTACTGAAGCTATATCTTCTGGGGAATGTAATGAGGGAGCAACTAATGGGAATGTCACAAAGTAAGGATCAAAACAGTGAACCTATACCCCTACACCATTTCTAGAGAGTGAATTGGGAAAGGAGAAATGTTTCATTAGAAGGTATTGGAAGCCTGCAAGGCAAGAGGAGAATACTGATGTAACAATGATGGAAAATGCAGGAAGCTGTCTCCACCCCCCCGGTCTGGGGGCAACAAAGGGGAGAGTTTCAGTTATCAGAATCTAAAAGCTGAGAACAGAGGTGGACTCAGATTTCCGTGACAAGGCACGTTCCAGTGCTGGTAACTCTGAGGCTAGTATAGAACTGCAGAAAACCACCTGAAAACTGAACCAATTGTCTGGGGAGAGAATCAATTGCCTGGAAATGCTGGCAGGAGGATGGGTAACAGGAAGCTCTATCCCCCTTCCCTCTCTTCCTGCTTTTTTGGTTTTTCTTGTATTAGTACCTATCAGAGAAGGATGGAGCTGGAAAGGTAGAAATGCTTACATAGTTCCTACCCAGTCTCACAAAGCAGACTACCGAAGAGCATGTTTGAGACTAAAAGGAAATGCCTTAATAATCAGCACATTGGCTTTGGGCATCTTGCAACAGATAGAAACTCAGTACTTCATTGTCAATGAATATAGCCAGTTAACCGAGTTTCACTAATGGATTGATGAGGAAGGCAGTCTAGGGTTACTTTTTCTACTGTGAAATACACAGTTTATAAAAAATAGAGTTTTCATAATGTCTAAATAGAGTTTAGACTGATGATAAAACCATACAGTCTTATACCCAGCATCCAATTTAAGGATTAGAGCATTTTGTGTCTTAGTAGCCCCTCCTTGACTTCATGCTTTGCTATCTTAGCCACTCACCTGAAAGTAATCATGACCTTGAAATTTGTGTTAATAATTCTCTTGCATGTCTTTATAGTTGGGACACTTATCTATGTATTGCTTTAAATGTATCATTGCAAGATAGAGAATCCTGACATGAATCCTCAAAGTAGGGACAATTGATTTTTTGACAGCAGTGCAAAAGTACTTTAAAAGAGAAAGGGCAATCTTTTCAACAAATGAAAGGAACAATTGGAGATTCAGTTGCAAAAAGAAACACAAACTTCAATCCGTATTTTATACCATATGAAAAATAATTCAAAATGGATAAAAGTCCTAAATATAAACCTAACCTATAAGACTTTCAGTTGGGTTAGGCAAATTTTTTTTTATATGTGATACTAAGGGAATAATCCATTAAAGAACAAACTGATAAGTTGTAGTTTATCAAAATTAACTTTTGCTCCCTGACACTGATAAGAGAATGAAAAGACTTGGATTAGGTATTTATAAAATTTGTATCTGATAAAGGATCTATATTCAGAATATGTAAAGAATGTTTAACACTCAACAGTAAGGAAACAGCCCACTTTATATAATGGACAAGAAATCTGAACAGATATTTTGCCATGGAAGGCATAAGGATGTCAAATAAATATATAAAAAGATGCTCAATACTGTCAACCTCTAGGGACATGGAAATTAAAACCACAATTAAAAATACCTTTAAGAATGCCAAAACTAAAAAGGACCAACCATACCAGGTGTTGGCAAGGATATGGAGAAATTAGAATGATCATACTTTCTATGACAGGAAATGTAAAGTGGCACAATCTCTTTGTAAAACAATTTGTGAGTTTCTTAAGTAGTTAAGTATACATCCAAGATAGATTCAACCATTCCTCTTGAAGAGAAAAAGAAATACATGTCCATAGAAAGACTTGTACAGGAATGTTAAAGAAGCTTTCTTTGTAATAACCAAACCTAGAAAGAATCAGAAGGAAGTGTTTTGGAGTGATGGAAATGCTCGTTATTTTGACTGTGGTGATGATTTCACAAATATACATGTCAAAACCTGTACGCCTAAAATATATTCAGTCCATTAGTGTCAGTTATTCTTCAATCATGCAGATAGTTTTACAAAGTTTGACCTGTTCCTTTGAACTTTATATTGTCATGGATGGCATAACAATGTTTCAGTTAATGACAGACCACATGTATAGTGGTGGTTCCATAAGATTATAATGAAACTAAAAAATGCCTAGTGACACTGGAGCCATTTAAACATTGTAGAGTAGGGCTGGGGAGATAGCTCAGTAGGTAGAGTGCTTGTCTTGCAAGCATAAGGCCCTGGGTTTGATCCCCAGCACTGTCAAAAAAAAAAAAAACATTGTAGATTAACTCATTACTCACATGTTTTGGTGATGCTGGTATAAATAAACCTATTATTCTGTCAGTTGTATAAAACATATAGCACATGCAATTGTGTGAAGTACAGAACACTTGATAATGGTAATAAACAAACTGTTACTGGTTTATGGATTTACTATAAATTCATCCTTAGTGTATATTCCTTCTACTTATTTTTTAAAAAAACTCACTATATAACAGTATGCCATGTTACAGCAACAGCAGCCTCATACATATTCTATATGCATTTTTTTGTACTTAATTTAATCTTGTTTTTTTTTTTTTGGTCGTGGTCTTAGAAGTAATAGGCTATAATATGTGTGTGTGGAGAAAGGGAGAGAGAGAGAGAGAGAGAGAAAATGATATAGGCAAGGTGTATTGTTGTATTATAGGCTATACCCTCTAGGTTTGTGTTAAATGTACTCTATGATGTTTGCATAACAATAAAGTTGTATAATGGTGTATTTCTCAGAGCATATAGTCACATAAAGCAACACATGACTACAAGTAAAATCAAAGTGAAAGAATTGTTTCATAACTTACCTTTTTTATTCCATGTTATCTTTTTTACATTAACTGTCTCGATTAATTAGGTGCAGGTTAGGTGTATAGTGAGTTACAAAATATTATCAATTTTGTTGTTGATAAACATTCAAGCACCTTCTTGTCCTTGGTGGATGACACTGTTGTGTTCATGATGTTGTGATAATTTTTGAAATGATCACCATGATCAGGCTAATTAATATATCTATCCTCTCATATAGTTACCATTTTCCAATTCCTATCAATAGAGTAGAAAAGTTGTTACCAAGGGCCAATGGGGTGGAGGAGAAAGGGGAAAGCTCGATTAAAGGGTACAAACCTTCAATATATAAGATGAATAATTACTGGAGACCAAAGCGACAACATGATGACAATAGTTAATAATAATGAATTATGTATTTGAAATTAGTAAAGAAACTAGACTCAAAATGTTCCCACCACACACACACACACACACACACACACACACACACACACAATGGTACTGAGCCCCTCTATGTATTCTTTTATATGCAGGAAAACTCTTGGTATTTCATAAAAGATGCTGATGCTACAACAACCTGAGCACTTTTTCCCAAACTAGGTGTGGAACAAGAGCAGAAAAATTAGGACAAGCTAGCACAACACTCATCCAACTGGCTTTTCATCTTGGATTGCTGAAGTTTGTGTGGTGCATTTATTGTTACCTAATTGGAGCACTTACATTCTCTGTGTTGAAGATCCTATTCTGATTATAAACATCAGGGTTCAAAGAAAAATGTTACAGATTTCTGCTGCAAAACAAGACAGTTTTAATATTGTTAAACACTGAATGCAGCCTCCACTCTTAGCTTCTTGTTATCGATACTGAGAAATCAGCAACCTCTTCAAACAGCTCCCCTGAAACAGCCTTGATCGTAGTGGCTGGCAGGACTTGAGAGAGATTTAATGTGCCATTAGCAGTACACTGGTGCCATTCGGAGAGCACTGCACTTGGCAGAACATTATTACAACCAAAGGGCCATATTAATGTCTTATGAGGCTGTAAACTGGTTGGAAATGCACCTGAATTCTCAGAGGTAAGAAAATGAAGATGTAAGTAAGCCTGGGGCAAGTGTTTAGCTTTGCAGTTTATTTTCTGCTTAACAATAATGGGAGAAGGAGTAGCAAATTCCTATTACTTGTGATTCATGCAGCAATACACTTTCACCTCAGGTGGACAACTTTGGGATGATGAAGTTGTTTGCATCTTTATACCCAGGAGAGAGATTCTCAAGATCTGGACTGTGAAGATTTGACAGTGTGAGGCACCAGACCATTTACAGAAATCCATTATGTGCAATTTGTTCCAATTAATATGAAAGCCTAGCATTTCTCCAAAAGTACCTCCTAGGATAAGCAGTAAATGGATTGATATTTTACAGATTCTGTTGATTAGGTTAACCAGAGCATAGATATTAGAATTCTCAGTCACCAATTGTTATACTTAACAAAGTCTTTCATTTTTCAGTAAAATATGCCTCTTTGGCTTAACTTTCCAAATCTCTCATCCCCTTATTTCTATCCAGTACCTTTCATAGGATATGTCTTCCAAAAAGAATTCATTACTTTGTAGATTTTGGTGAAAAAACCCTACGTAAATGGAGGCACCCACCTTAGAAGTGGGGATACTGAGCAAAACACAGGCTACCTTGGGAATTCAGGAGACCTGAGACCTGAGCACACCAGTGCTTCAATGCACTGAGTAAAACTAGGTAACTTGGCAGCTGTTTCTCATTTTTCTCATTTGTTCCCTAGTAGGAGAAGTTGAACTAGATTTCATCTATAAAATTACATGTTTACCTCCATTGTGTTGAATTCTTCAAACACATAATTATACTCAGAGTTCAGGACCACTCCCTCTTGTCACCACCTTTAGTGTACATTAAATAACTAACAACAACTCATTTCTCTTTGAAAGTGTTTCTCAGTTTTTGAAAATGATGAAGCTTGTTACATCCAAGGTCTTAGTATGTTTATTAATGTGTATAAGTGTTTTGCTCTGATAGCCAAGAAAATGTCCTATGAACTGGCTTTAAAAGTGAGCAAATCAGTCATAAAACATTATCTTCCATACTCATATACACTATATTATGTTGAAGTAATGGGGTAGAAAGGAGTGTGAGGACCAGTCCTGTGAAGATTCAACCAAGGAAAAGACACCAAAGTAAAGATCTCTTTCTATAGTAAAAAGAAGCAAAAAGGAAACCTGGAGATGTCCAGGGAAATTCTGGATATCTATTAGCTTATCAAATAAACAACTCGTGCTTGAATCCATGGACAACTTTTAGGAAACATAAACCAAGGCAGTCTATTTGGGTTTGATATTCTAGGCAAGTACATAAATAATGCGGAACACTTTCTCTTTTTTTTTTTTTTTCTTGCCTCTTTGAAATTTTTATTGGTACATACTAATTATGCAGAATTGTGGGTTTAATTGTGGCATATTGGTACATGCATAAAATTTGATCAATTTCACTTTTTTTCCTATTTCATTAATTTTTTAAAAATTTGTTCTAATTAGTTGCACATGACAATGGAATGCATTAATATGTTTTGATAAATCATACATAAATGAAGTATAACCTTTTGAATCTTCACGTCCATCCATTTTCCACCGTCTCCTGTTAAAACCATTCTATAATTGTACTTACTTAAAGAAGGCAAAATTACCTGTTTATACCTTCAAAATAGACTCTGCAATTTTTTAAAACTCTTTAGTGTGTAGTACTTTCTCTGACACAAAGTAGCAGTCCAAAAACTAAACAGAAGAAAGAAAGTTTGGGAGAGGAAAGTTCTCACTGTTCCATTCTCAGCACTCAGCACAGTGCTTAACAGGTAAGAAAATGCTCAATATGTAGCTACTGGTGGAATTAATAACTGAAAGAGATTGATGATATATATATTGGAAGTTAAGGTTAAAGGTGTAGGAGTGGATGTATTCTGGGAAGAAGTCCATAAAAGAAAAAAGAGAATATTGATAATTTTATAGCAAAAGGACTATAATTGAAGCAGTTGAATGGAAGGAATATGAAATAGAAATCCAAAGGACACGATTTTACTATAATTCCCTGAAAAAGACATGAGTCAAAAATAAGGAAGATGGGGAAAGATGGGGTTGGGGTTGAGCACTTGCCTGGCATGTGTGAGGCCCTGGGTTCCATCCTCAGTACCGTATATAAATAAATTAAACAAAGGTCCATTGAAAACTAAAAAATTTTTTTAAAAAGGAAGATGTTTAAAGAAATCAATAGGCAATGACAAGCATTTCAAAGTCACATCAAACTCAGGCATTTAGACAAAGATGACTAGGTTCAGATAGGATGCTTGAAAAATTAAATAGAACTTGATTCCTAAAGGATACACTGAACTTGAAATTTTTAAAAAAGTTGCATTGTCCAATAAGTTACACTATAGTTATGTGACTTACAAATCATAGGTTTTTCTTGAACAATAAGTTGGATGAAGTTTTTGAGAGTTTTTGCTTTTGTGATCATAAACTTTTCATATAGTTCTTTAAAAGGAGATTTAGAAGAATTTCCTATTCCCTACACTAGCCCATAGTATAATGCATGAAAAACATTTGTTTTTTAAAAGTTTCTACCAAAAATTCAAACATAAATGTTTGTTATGGTTATGGGTATGAGGTGCCCCACAACAGAAGTTTACTACATTAATGTAGAAATATCAGAGAGGTAACAATTAGATTGTGAGAACTGTAGCCTAATCAGCTGATCCAAGTTTGAATAGACTAGGTGGGTATTAACTACAGGCAGGGGGCCATGACTAGAAGGGTGGGTCACTGGGGGTGCCCTGCAAGGGTTCTTCTTCCTGCAGTCCCTTCCTCTATCTCTTTGTTTCCTGGCTGCTGTGACATGAGCAGAACTCCACCACCACATTCTTCTGCCATGATGTTTGGCCTCACCTTGGGCCCAGAGCAATGGAGCAGCTTGACTGTGAACTAAAACAGTGAAACAAAATATACTTTTCATCCTCTTAAGTTGTTCCTGTTTGGTATTTTGGTCACAGTAATAAAAGGCTGACAAACACAATGCGTATATTATTTTTGATAATTTTGTATTTGGGTAACCTTCTAAAATTTTAATATTTCAAGGAGAATACATGATTTTGAATTTGAGTCAATTTTATATACTGTTAAAATATATTTACAGAATCAGGTCATTAAAAATTTACAGTCAGGTAAGTAATTATGGAAGATGTAACAATATGCCTGCTGCTATATTATAAGCATACTATGATAAAACACACAGTAAATAAATTCCATTGGTTCATTTTTAACAAATATTTCTTAGATGAAGATTTCATGTCATGAATCTTGAAGAAAATCAGACATCAATGACACTGTCTCTTGATGAGGGAAAAAAATCAATCTGAAAAGATTGTTTACGGTTTAAGTCACTTGTCTCCCTATTTCACACCCCAAGGTAAATCTCTGTTTTTGTTCATTTTTCAAAAAAATTCCATATATAATATTTAACTAATAAAACTTTTGTTTGCTGCTGAAGCCATATTCTTCTTTATTATACAAATTTGATCTATGAATTTTTATTGGGTAACTTCTCGATGCTAAGGATGAGTCTAAATTCTGAGACTATAGATGTGAACAAAACATAATAAATTCCTTCCCTCATGGAAGCACACAATGTATGTTGTGATTTCTTAAAGTTTTATTTATTTATTAATTTATTTATTTTTACAGTATTGGGGATCAAATCCTGCATACTAGACAGGTACTCTACCACTGAGCTATACCCCCAGCCCAAACCATACAATCTAAGTTATACATTATAATTTATAATCATCATATTCCATCTTGGTCAATAAAATACTGTCCTTGGTTAAAATTGATTTAGATAAGGGTTTATGAAATTTCTAAAAATACTCTCTGAATGACAAGAGCAGCAGTGGTTATTCTAGTTTTGAAATAAGATCTGCAATGCAAGGAGAAGAGAATATAGAAAGGAAAGTACAGGATACAAAGAAGTATAGCTCTCCACACTGCTGATCCTGGAGAAGAGATTTCTAACTGACTTAAAAGCAGATAAGTAAAACTGCCATTCAGTCAGCACCCAGGTGACAGCTAGCCCTGACAACCTATTTACTCTTAAAGTACCTAGAAATATGTGTTCTGCATGATAGTTGTTCAATAAATGTCCTGGAAAAGTAAGAATGGATATGTACACCAATATTGTGCTACATTTCAGTTAAATAGAAATGAATAAAACAGGATCATATCTCATGAGAAGTTCATAATATCATGAAGGATTAAAAACTAATGTTTATTAAATGTCTTTAATTGGTGAAGTATTGTGCTAGATACTGCATTGGATTTTTTAAAAATAAGTAACATTATTCTCTCAGTGAGCTTATTTAAATCTAGTAGAAATAGAATGTTGTCATTTTTATAAGAGATATTTTGAAAAATTACACTATGGGCAGATTCTACTTTTCACTGAGGGAACCAGAAAACTTATTTTCCTCCAGTTTTCAAAAGTCCTTTCCAGGTAGAGTAACACAGGACTCACATAATCCCCTCAACTACATATTGTATCAAAACCCATGAAAGAACTACAAGGGGAGCTCATTAGAGACTTAGTGCCCAGGATCTTTTCTGGGGGCTAGTCACATGCACCTCTTATGCCTAACACTCGAGTACTAGTCCATTTTTCACTAAAAGGGTGTCTGAGCCTTATAAATAAAAGGAGTTTATTAGCTCACAGCTTTGGAGATGGAAAGTCCAAAGAGCAGAGTGCTGCTTCTGAAGAGGGCTTCCCGGGCTGCAGTGGCTCATGGTGGATGGCAAGGCAATGGCAGGAGTACAGTGAGAGGCAGAGATCACAAGGGAAGCTCAGAGGAGGAGGAGGAGGAGGAGGAGCCAGTGTTGCAACCTTCTAGTTGGTTCTGCCTCTTAAAATTCCCAGCAGCTCCCCGTACCACTACACTGGGACCAAGACCCTGACATGAAACCTAGGGGAACACATTCATACCATATTCAAATCACAAGCACGCACCAAAATTCCAGACTGCCAGAAGGAAATCAGATGATCAGAAAAAGCTATATTGTTTGCATAAACAGTTTAGGGAGAATGAGCCATTCTTATCAGGAAACTGTGGTAATCCTCCTAAAATCTAAACTACCAAACACCAGCCAAGAACCAAACTGCAAGCAGACCTTTATAAGGATAGCAGTTTCAGGCCTTCTGTTCACTTTTTTATTTACATATCCTGTTCCCAACTCTGAAACATAGTATTCATGAATGAAAACTCTACACAAATATTTCTTAGCAAATATTTTCCTAAGATATTTACAGAAATTGATCAGACTCTCCTTTCTACCACTACAATTATAGCATAGCTTCAGAGCTCAGTCCTTAACATTATGTTAGTCATTACATTATTATTAGTGGTTTCTGTGAGTCTTCCCCAATAATTGCAAGTTCCCCGAGGGAATGCATCCTAAGCATCTTTGTACCTTCAGCACTGATTGCAACGACTGAGATATGATAGGCTTTCAATAATTTCATGATGAACAAAATAATAGATTAACAAATTATAGAAACCAACTCTAACATTATAGTAAATCTGTATACAGAAACAAACTCTTTCATCATAATAATCTGTCAGATTTTATTTACATATAAGAGTTTTTTGATTATCAAAATGATTGGAGGTGCAATTGACATTTAATTAATCAAGAATGATAAACATCCTGGAAGTTCTGAACATCCTACACAAGGTTGGGTTGTGCTGTTTAGAATACTGATAGCATCTACATTGAGAATCATTGACAAACCAATCGAGACACACTCTGAAAATCAGGGGTAGGGGCAATCCCATCGAAACTGCATGGCTACTATAAAACAGTTAATGAAACATCTTGGATATTTGCTACAGTGATAGAAGAAAATTTTAGGGATATATGAAAGCACAAGATACAAGAGGAAAGTAAAATCATCAGTAAGCATCCCTCTGTTTTGAAATGTTATTTCAACCTCCATAAAGCTGAATGTCATGCCTCTCCCCCAAATTCATATGTTCCATTTTTTTTGCTTTTTCATTCCATCCTAGGGCAATATTTTTTTTCATATTCTTTATTGGTGCATTATAATTATACATAATGGTGGGATTTGTTTTTACATACTCATACATACATGGACACAATATAACAATATAATTGGGCCAATATAATTCCCTAGTTATTTCCCCTTTGTATATTGAAATTTTAATAAGCAGTGAGTTACTTAGTATTTTTGACATCAGGAGGAATAGATAAGGCCAGTCAGATAGGGAATGGGTTCCCAGGTGATGTCCTGAGCAGCAGAACACAAATAGCAGCTGCAGGATTTTACCGAAAAACTTGCAAAAAGGTTATTTTTAAGTCAGTACATTTATGACCTGGAGTCCATGACTCCTTCAAAGAAAGAAAAATGCCTCATCATGATCAATATTTTGATTGGACTTAAGACTACATAAAAACCTCATGGACACTGAGTGCCTTACCCAGGATTGGATGGGGGCTAACTTCCTTAAACCTATAGATCTATATAAACCCTTAGACAATAGCCATCAACTGGCAACCCTCTCAGGTCCCCTCTCATCCATGGGAGATTTACTTTGCTTTAATAAAATCTTATACTTTGCTTTCACCCTCTGCTGCCGGTGAATCTCACTCTCTGAATGTGCAAGGCAAAGAACTGACCCCAGTCCACACGCCATGTCACATTTTGGAGGGCTTGTTTGGGATCTGCAAAAGAATGAGTAAAACAGACCAGTGACCCACTGCCTTTTATGGGAATCCTGAGCTACATTCAAATGTTTAGTTCTCTCTCTCTCAACCAAAAACCGGGCTTCCATCAGCCAATTAAGAGCAAACAGTCTGGCTTCTGGACTATATGACTCAGATGATAGCCTTGCTGAGCAAATGGAACCAATTCCCTTTCACCTAAGCTTTGTGAACATTGGTCCTGATTTGCCTCGGTTTTCTTTCTGTGGGAGAAAACTATTGCCTAGAAGAGGAAGGCTTGAGGCAACTGAAGGCAGAAGGCCAGGGCAACTTCCCAGTGCTACTTGAAGATCTCACGTTCTGAGTCTGACTGGCCCTGTCAGGGTCAGTCAGAGGATTCTAGGGACCTCCCCCAGGACCCTTGTCTGTAGTGTCTACTTGATCCAAAGAGAAGATAGGAAATAATCCCCCTGATCCCTATTGACCTAACCTGGAAGGATATCATGCTACTTTTAAACCAGACTGACCCCAACTGAAAGGTCAATGACATTACGAAAATTAAGGCCATAAATTGTACACTGACTCTAGAGGGGATTTACTAACAGAACAAGGGAACGAAAACTACCCTTCCAGAAAGACAGACAGTTCCCCTAGAAGGCCTCCATTGGGACTCTAACTGTTTCCTGGGTGAATGGAACAGTAAACATTTTCAAGTTTGTATCTTATAAGGGCTTAGGAGGACCCATACAAAACCCCTGAATTACTCAAAGCTCTCATACGTTACACAGAGCACTGAGGATGTCCCTACTATTTGTTAGAGAGGCCTTAACCAAACATATCAGTATAGCCTCAGAGTCAGTAGAAGGACATCTGATTTGGAGAGAGCACTTTATAACCCAGTTTACTTCAGATATTAGGAAAAAAATCTTTGAAATTTCCCCCTGACCTGAAAAGACCCCAGACAACCTTCTAAAAATAGTCAAAAGGTTTTCTATAACCAAGACCAGGAGGAAACAAAGAAAAAATAAGAACAAAAGAGAGAAAAAGTGATGATCCTTGTGACTGCACTAAAAGAGGGTAACTCAAGGCAAAACTCCCCAATAAATGGAAGATCCACTTTCACCTACTACATTTGTGGGCAGGAAGGCCATTTCAAAAAGGATTGCCCATGGAAACCGAAGGGGCCTCCTGGACCTTGTCCTATATGCAAAGGGAATCACCAGAAAGCAGACTGTCCTCAGAGACCAAGTTCCCTGAGATCAGGTACTTCCTTGTTGGTCCAAAATCAGGACTGAGGAGACCCAGGCATCCTACTGTAGCTCCTGCATCTCAGACCTTCATCTTCAAAAGGGAACCTCAGGTGACCTTAGTATAGGAAAAAAAAAAAAAGAAAGAAAGAAAGAGATCAGTTTCCTCTTGGACACGGGAGTCAGTGTCTTTGTCCTCCATTTAAATCCTGGTCTGCTCTATGCTTATCAAATAACTGTAAAAGGAATATCTGAAAAGACTCTGGTCAAAAGTTTCTCAAAGCCCCCTCAGTTGTAAATGGGACAGTACCTTTTTTGTTCATTCCTTACCTGAAATCCTGACTCTTTATTGGGATGGGATATTTTGGCCCACATGGAGATAACTCCCCTCATTGCCTCAGGGCAAATACTCTGCTGCTTATGAAAACAGAAATCAATCGATAAGTTGATTGCCTTGGGCAACTCAAGGCAAGATAGGAAGGACGCTTGGAGCTACTCCTGATAGAATTTATCTTAAGGACCCCATTTCCTTACCTTACGAAAACAAAATCCTTTAAAACCTTAAACAAGGAGAAGACTACAAGCTATAATAAATAATTTAAAATCACCAGGTCTCTTGAGACTTAGAATAGTCCTTGAAACACTCCTATCCTAGGTGTGCAGAAACCCAATGGGGGATGGAGAATAGTCCAGCACTTCCAATTGATTAATGATGTACTCATTCCCCTACACCAAGTGGTCCCCAGTCCCTATATCATGTGGTCCCAGATTCCAGAGGACTCTGAATGGTTTACAGTTCTAGACATAAAGTATGCTGGCCTTCTTTTTTTTTTTTTTTTTTTTTTTGGTGTTGGGGATTGAACCCAGGGCCTTGTGTTTGTGAGGTGTGCTGCCTTCTTTATTCCCTTACATTCAGACTCACAATTATGGTTCATATTTGAGGATTCTTAGATTAGTCCACCCAGGGTACTTGGACTGTCCTACCAAAAGGGTTCAGAGATAGCCCACATCTGTTTGGACAGGCCCTAGCCCAAGGTCTATCACAATTTAGTCATCTAGAAACAAAAATATTTCAATATATGGATGACCTTCCTCTTTGTTCCCCAATAGAAAAAGCCTCACAAGAACTAAAACAGTGCCCAACTTTTTAGGAGAAAAACAATACGAGGTCTCTAAATCTAAAGCCCAGTTGTGTGAGACCTCTGTCAAATATCTGGGATTAATATTAATCAGGGGAACCCAAATGTTGGGAGAATAAAAGATTGCACCTATTTCTTCCTTTCCACTAGCTAGGACTCTGAAGAAGTTGAAGAGAATTTGGGGGGCATAACAGGATTTTGCAGACTATGGCTCACAGAATATAAGGAAATAGTCTACCCTTTTTACCAGTTGATAAAGGATACTCAGAAGGTCGACACCAATCTTTCAGAATAGGAACTTGAGCAAAGACTGGCCTTTTATCAGCTAAAAGAGGCACTTCTCCAGGCCCCTCCTTTGAGCCTGCCCCAGGGCAAATTTCATTCTCCTGTGTCTGTGAGAGATGGGGAATGGCACTAGGAGTCTTAACACAGGATCAAGGAGCAACCTAAGAAACCTGTGAGGTATCTTAGCAAAGTGCTGGACTTAGTCATGAAGGGATGCACAGGCTTTCTAAGACCAGTGGCTGCAGTGGCCTAGTTTCTGAGGCTACTAAATTAACTCTGGGAAGAACCCTCACAATACTTACTCCCAGAAGCCAAGAGGAGTCTCTATCTTTCAGATAACTGTTTCCTTAATATCAGGTATTGTTGCTCAAGGGGCCAATTGTCCTATTAAAACCAACCCAACTCTAAACCCTCCACCTTTTTCCCAAAGAGGAGGATGAAGACATTACACATGATTGTGTACAAGTAATCCTCCAAAATAATACCACTAATGAAGATTTAAGAGACAAACCTCTAGAAGTCCCTGATCTAGGCCTTTTCACAACCAGAAGTTCCCTCATGGAGCAAGAGACAGTCATGGAGACTTCCTTAAGTGCCCTTACACCTGGCACTAGTGGCCAACTGGCAGAACTCATAGCTCTCACTAGAGCTTTAAAAATCAGCAAAGGCAAAAGTATATGTATTCCAAGTGTGCCTTTTATTGCTTTATGCCCACGTGGTCATCTATAAAGAAAGATTTTTTTCTAACAGTTAACGAATCTCCTATTAAATATCATAAAGAGATCAATAGGCTTTTATTGGCAGTTTTTCTGCCTTCTGAAGTTGCCGTGATGCACTATAAAAGACACCCATTGATGAAGTGGCAGAGAGAAATAGGTTGGCAATCTGATCACTAAGACTGTTGCTATAGAAGGGCCCCTGCTTTATTTGGCTACGAAAACTCCTCCACATTGGAGGATTCCCTTTTAAAAAAATGCAACCTCAGTACTCTCAGATGGACAAGGAGTGGGCCCTCTCATGGGGATACACTCTACTCCCACCAGGATAGACAGTTGCAGACAGCAAAATAAATAAATAAATAAATAAATAAGACTTGTCAGATGGTACACAGATAGTCTGTGGACAAAAACTCCCTGATCACAGTTCACTAAGTTACAAAGGCATGTGAAATCTGTCAGAATAATAATTCCCCTTAATAAGAAAATGGCTTTCCAAGGTCCACAACATGAAGGCATATATCTGGGAGAAATTGGCAAATTGACTTTACACACATGCCAAGATCAAAAGGTATAAAAATTGGCCAGGTATGGTGGTGCATGCCTATAATCCCAGTGGCTCAGGAGTCTGAGGCAGGAGGATTGAAAGTTCAAAGCCAGTCTCAGCAACTTAGTGGAGCCCTTAGCAAATTAGTGAGATCCTGTCTCAAAAAATAAAAATAAAAAAAGATGGCTCAGTGGTTAAGTGCCCCTGAGTGAAATCTCTGGTATTAAAAAAAAAAAAAAAAACACACACACACACACACACACACAAAGCATAAATTACCTCTTGGTGTGGGTGGACATCTTCATCAACTGGGTAGAAGCCTTCTCTTACAGGACAGAAGAAAACCTTGGAAGTGATAAGAGTCCTAGTTACAGAAATCATTCCCAGGTGTGACTTCCTACAAAGTGATAATGGTTCTTCTTTCAAGGTAACTGTCACACAAGAAGTCTCCAAGGCATTAGGAATACAATATCACTTGCATTGTACCTGGAGGGTCCATTCCCTGAGAAAAGTAGAAAAGATCAATAAAACCCTCAAAAGAAATACAAGGAAATTAACTCAGAACATTCACCTCCTATGGCCTATTTTACCTCCTGTGGCATTATTTCACATTAAAAACACCCCTTGAGCCCTAGGGTTGAGCCCATATAAAAATATTATATGGGTGACCATTTCTTACTAATGATTTCTTCCTTGACAAAGAAACTTCAGCACAAATTCAAGACATTACAGCTTTGGCCAAATTCCAAAAGACCTTACAATTTTCAGGGGCCTGAAACAGAAACTTGGTCACTGAGTTGTTCAGTCCAGGAGACCTTAGTACAGATCAAGTCTCTCCCCTTTTTCTCCCCATCTTTAGAGCCTACCTGGGATGGACCCCACACAGTGATTCTAGTGACCCCTACGGCAATCAAGGTCTCAGGAACAGACTCATGAATAGAGCATTCTCAGATCAAATCCTCAAATGCAACCTGAGATCCTGCAGGCACTGATTCCCTTGATGTGCAGGGACAGAAAATACTGGCCAGTGCTGTTGTGAGCCTGAGGCTTTAAAACTTCTCTTTCAAAAGAAGGAATGAGAGACAACAGGGTGAGACAGACATAGCTCGTCAATTACTGTAGACAAGCAAGCCCTCAGTCATTCTCTGGTATAGATAGTGTCGCTATTAAGAATATTCCTCATAACCTTTCTCTTCTGTGCATGCTTTTGCTTACTTCCCAAGCAATGGAATCATTGAAAGCAATATTTGAGGGTCATGACCTAAAAGCTCTCTGCTGGTATGGTCTCTTCTTAAACTACCTGCAGACAATCTACATAGTATCACCCTATGAAAATTCACCCCTATCTCTTACCCTGTCTGATCTTTGGCTTCAGGGAGACTTGATTAACTTTACCCCACCTCAAATGTATCCTGATTTTTATCTTGTTCCTGATTGCTAAAATCTTATTCTTCATTACTGGGATGACTACCAACCACTTCACTGGGTTTGCCCCCTTGGTCAAAGGTTATTTTTAAACTGGGACACACATGACCTGGAGTCCCTGGCCTCTCCAAAGAAGAAAAAAATGGCTGATCAATATTTTGATTGGACTAAAGTCTACATCAATACCTCATAAACACTGAATGCCTTACCCAGAAATGAACTGAGCTGACTTTCTCAAACTTATAGATCCACATAAACCTTGAGGCAATAGCCATCCACTCGCAACCATCTCAGGTTCCCTCCCAACTATGGAGTTTTGCTTTAATGAATTTTTATACTTTGCTTTCACCCTCTGCTGTCCATGAATCTCACTCCTTGAATTTTCGACACAAAGACCCCACACAACTTCATTCTCAGTGTTACGTTTGGAGGTGGGGATTGGAAGAGGTGGTTTGTGCCTGTGTAAAAGAGACTCCAGAGACCGAGCTTCTCCTTTCTACCATGTGAGCACCCAGCAAAAAGTCACCATTTATGACCCAGATGTTGGGCCCTCATCAGACACCAAATATGCAGCACAGTAATTGTTCTTGTTGAAAGAATACTAGCAAAAATTTCTGCAAAACAGCTCAGTGTGGTTAGAACTTCCTATTTCCTTTTGCTCTGTCTTGCAAAAGCTAAGTTTAGGGCTGGGGAAATAGCTCAGTTCGTAGAGTGCTTGCCTCCTGGGTTGGATCCCCAGCACCGCAAAAAAAAAAAAGAAAGAAAGAAAAAAAAAGATGTTTAACTGCGGACTCGATGATGTTACTCCTACTTTTGTGGTAAAATGTGTAAAAGCTCTGACTGTTCTAAAAAATGAGACAAAAATCAATTTCTGATAATTCAAAGAAAAAAATTACATTTATGTAGTCTCCTGCAAGAATGTAAACCCCCAATCCCGCTGGGTATAAAGTTAAAAAAATGTCTAGACTCATGGTCCAGAGGAGGAGATTTCAGACTTGAGCCCCTCTGGACCTTGCAGCCAATGAACCTGCTTCCTGAAAATCCCTCAGGCGCCAGCCTCATCTGTTCTAAGTCACATTCACTTAAATGGAGATATTAAATTTCATGAGTGTGGAAATTTTCTCCAACATGTATATTTCTGTATACCTCAAAACTTAAATAGAGTAAATACCCCACAAATATTTACTGAATGGATGGATAAGTTACCTTGAGAAAAAATATATTAAATATTTTATGTGGGGATTTTTGTCTTTCTTCGAATAATATAGATTTTAAATATATTAAACATTTTATTCGTGTATTTTTAGTTTTCTCTTTGAATAATACGGTAATTTTAAAATTTTAAATACATTGTTTTGGTTTAATCATTTAATCAGGTATCCTAAAATCTACAACTAACACAGTTGTAACCTTGGGAGATAAAATCTATATCCATCCTTCCAAGGAGCTTAGTGTTTATACACAGTAAGGAGACGCCACTTATTACAATCTAAATGTTAATGAGAAATGTATTGTTGCATCAAATGAGTTGTCCTAAGATAATATTTAATCAAGTTCCTAAGGAGAAAAAACAAACATGTACTTACTTAGTTGTTCAAAGAAGGGAGAAATCTGAGTGGACTAGATGAACGATGGGGCGTCGGGGTGGATAGAGAGGGAAGGCGTCAGGCCTGGGCAGGACAGGAAGGTGAGAGCGAGGAGAGGATGCTTAGGAGACTGGATCCTCTGACGGCTTGGACTCAATACGGAGGGCAGTAAGGAAGGGTTCCAAGTAGGACGTGGCATACAAAGGGGGAAACAGAAGATGAATCTGACAACAATGTAGAGAAGGAAAAGGAAGAGGGGATATTGGAGGCAGAGGGAACAGGTAGGAAGGTTTCCACAAAAAGCACAAAATAATAAATGATATTGCTTATAACAAACAAAGGGGTGATGAGAGTAACCTCTTGAAATTTATGTGACTTGACATCCCTAATCTTCTGAGTTTTATGGTTTGAAATAAACTTACAAAGGTTATGGGAGCATTCTGATCATTTTCATACCAATGTGACAATGAAAATCCTTAGGTGCTGGGGTTAAGCTCGGTGGTATGGCCTTTTCCTAGTATGCACAAGGCCCCAGTACTGAAAAACTAAACTTCAAATGACAGCGATAATTGGAAAACAAATTTAACACTTGAAAACAACTGCTAGATGGCAGAAATGAACAGAAACTTAGGAGAAACTTTTCTTATTTTACACAGTTACTTTGTTTTGTTTTTGTTTTTAAATATGAGATCTTTATCTGTCAGAATTATTTAAATCCAATTCTGTCTGGAGGCAGAATAAGATTATAAGAGATATTATTATTTTTAAGTTATTAGAATTTTAGCACTTCAGAGATCCATAGAAATTATATGATCCAATTCTCTCATGGGGAAAGGAGGTCCCTGAAGTTGAAGTGATCCAAGGTCCTGCAGCTAGCCCATAGTGAAATTATACTTCAATTCTGCATGAACAATGAATTATATCAGCAATTTTATTCTTGTTTTTATGAAATTAGTATCAACTATGAATATGTAATCAAAGGAATTACTTCTCATTAAATATGTATGTATGAAATAAAACCATTTTCAATATTGTTAAAATTTAATTATAAAACATATCTATGTACTCTTTATGCTTTGTACCAAAATAGAACAGGAGGCTGATAGAATATTAAGTAAAAATCAGTTCAACCTCAGGGGAGGTCAGACTGTTCCAGTCAAGCCTTCAACTGATTGAATAAGACCCACCCACATTGTGGAAGACAAACTGCTTTATTCAAAGTTTACAAATTTCAATGTAAATCTCATCTAAGTACAACCTCCCAGGAATATTCAACATCCAGAGTAATGTCTAACCAAAAGCAGGGTACTGTGGTTTGTTTGAGTTGACTTATTATAGTTAACCATCATGTTTGTAAATTTTGGCTATAGGGTACGTGTGTGTGTGGGTGTGTGTGTGTGTGTGTTTCAAAACCATTATATTGTCATTGTAAATAAATAATTATTAATGGAATTAAAATTCCCTTTCTATAGTATACCTATTTTATTTACTTCTGGCCCCCTGCCCAATTTTTATATTTTTAACAAATGTGCATGCATTCTTCAAAAAATGTTGCTTGAAATGTTTTTAAACTTCATGAGAACATGAAAATTAGTACAGGTCGCTACTCTGGAATTTAAGCTTTGGTTTACATTATTTTCTATTTATTTATGTTGATACAAGTAGATTTTTAATTTTAATTACTGGATATTTCATTATGTGAATATACCACAATTTATTTTAACATGCTACTATCATTTCACTTTTACATTGCTCCCAGCTTTTTTACTGTTATTTTAATGCAACTATAAACTTCCTTTTATGTGTGTCTTCATACACATGTACACAGGTTTTTAGGGTCTTGTTACTTACAATATAACTAGCAGCATTTGCATCACCTGAGAGCTAGTTAAGCAATTTTGAGTCTTATTCTAGACCTGTTGAATCTAAATCTGTATTTGTATAAGATCAATAGGTAATTTGTATGAATATTACATTTAAATTCTGCTTTAAGGCACATAAGTAGTGTTAGCCAGATGTTAGGGGCAGTTTTGGTTTGACGATAACTCCCAGAAAAACGCTCCGCAGACACAGGTCCCACACGAGGAACTTTATTTTATGCAGACGATTCGCGTCCGCTCAGGGGAAAGGGAAGAAGGAAAAGAAGAAGATGGCGCAGGGTTTCTCCTCAGATATCGGAATTTCGCAGGCTGGGAGGAACCAATCGCGGAGGAGAATTATTACAGACTGACTGATGGACCAATGACATATTAGAACGTAATGTGGGAGGCAGGAAGACTACGGCAACGTAAGCCGGAAATTCCTCTAACGGGAGAGGCAGGCATAACGCAGATTGACGGTTGGTTGGGAGACTGGATTCCTTACAAGTAGGAGCAGAATTTCTGGGTGTAGACCATGCAAAACTTTCATGTGTGACTGTAAAATTCTTCCTAAAATAGTTCTACCTTGATAGAGGCCTCCTCAAAATTTCTAACACTTGCTTTTATTAAATGTTAATGTTGATAAATGGATGGGTATGTGCTTAATTAGCATTTCCCTCATTATTCATGAATTTGAACAGTTTTTCTTGTTTTTTATTATCAATCAGATATACTATCCTATGAATTGTGTATATTTCCATTAAGTTGTCTCTCTTCTAACAAATGTAGGAGTATTTGGATGATGATCTTTCATTGATTATGATATACACATATCTTCACCCAATCTGTGGCTTTTTAAAAACTTTGTTTATGCTATCTTTTTGTTTACTAGTGTTACAGAATTCTGCAATTTTAATTTTGCCAATGTTTCCCTTGTTCTGTATCCTCTGTAAGATAATCAGTGTCTTCCAGTTTTAAACACTGGTTAGGTTTTAAATGCAGTACATCTAAAACAAACAAGTAAATGGGTAGAGGATAAAAAAAATAGTTTTTATTTATTTTAAAATGGAGAGGGAACAATAGAGTTGGATAATTACCATTTTGCTATAATTATTTTAATTACTGATTCAGGAAAAACTGATCAATTTTTATTAGAATTTTTGAGTGAAGACCCTGCATCTTATAGAAGAAAAAATATGTCCAAATCTTCAACATGTCCGCTTAGGATCAAACTTCCTTAACGTGACTCCCATAGCACAAGAAATCAAAGCAAGAATCAATAACTGGGGTAGATTCAAACTGAAAAGCTTTCTCTCAGCAAAGGAAACTATCAGCAATGTGAAGAAAGAGCCTAAAGAGTGGGAGAAAATCTTTGCCATACTTCAGATAGAGCACTAATTTCCAGACTATATAAAGAACTCAAAAAACTTTACACCAAGAATACCAATAACCCAATCAACAAATGGGCTAAGGAAATGAACAGACACTTCACAGAAGATCTAAAAGCAATCAACAGATATATGAAAAAATGTTCAACATGTCTAGTAATAAGAGAAATGCAAATCAAAACTACCCTAAGATTCCATCTCACCCCATTTAGAATGGCAATTATCAGGAATACAAGCAACAATAGGTGTTGGCGAGGATGTGGGGGAAAAGGTACACTCATACATTGCTAGTGGGGTTGCAAATTAGTGCAGCCACTGTGGAAAGCGGTGTGGAGATTCCTTAGAAAACTTGGAATGGAACCACCATTTGACCCAACTATCCCACTCCTTGGCCTATACCCAAAGGACTTAAAATCAGCATACTACAGTGATGCAGCCACACTGATGTTCACAGCTGCTTAATTCACAATAGCCAGATTGTGGAACCAACCTAGATGCCCTTCAATTGATGAATGGATAAAGAAACTGTATATACAATGGAATATTACTCAGCCACAAAGAAGAATAAAGTTATGGCATTTGCAGGCAAATGGATGAAATTGGAGAATATCATGCTAAGTGAGATAGGCCAATCCCAAAAAACCAAAGGACGAATGATCTCTCTGATAAGCAGATGATGATATATAATGGGAGGTGGGAGGGGGGCAAGAATGGAGGTAGAAGGGACTGTATAGAGGGAAAAGAGGGGGAGTGAGGGGTGGGGGGAAGAAAAATTAACAGAATGAGTCAAACGTCATTGCCCTATGTAAATGTATGATTACACAAATGGTATGCCTCTACTTCATGTACAACCAGAGAAACAAGTTGTACCCCATTTGTTTAGAATAAAAATAAATAAATAAATAATAAAAGAATTGAGTGAATGTTTGTTGGAGAACAGCATGTTACTATAGTCTTCAAGTTTCTCCCCACAGACAACTTACTACTTATGAAGGGAAACAGGGATCCAGCAAATGAAGAATTCCAGCAAAAGTCACCATAATGATTAAATGTCATAATAATGATTAAATAACTTCGCTCTCATGGCCTGAATCTGGAAGGACCCTAGAGGCTCATGTGTTGAAGGCTTGGTCCCCAGTGCACCAGTGTTCAGAGGTGGCGATATAGGAAACTGATTGGATCATGAGGTGAGGCTTCAACTCTTACCAATGGATTAATCCACTGATGGATTCATAATTTGATAACATTATTGGGAAGTAGTGAAAAATGTAGGAGGTGGGACCTAGTTGAAGAGAGTGGGACCCTGGGAGCGCGGCCTTGGGTATTACATCTTACCCCTGATCTCCTCCCCAATCTTTTCTTCCTATCTACCTTAGGTAAGCAGTCTTTCTCTGCCACATCCTCCTGCCATGATGTTCTGCCTCCATGCAGGCCCAGAAAGAATGGATCCAAGTGACAATGTACTGAAACCTCTGAAAATGCGAGCCAAAATAAAATTTCTTCCTTTATTTTTCTCAGGTATTTTGTTACAGACAAAGAGCTGATTATGACACTCCCTTCTGTGAAAACAAGGCAAAACAAAACAAAACTTCCTCTTAGTGTAACCCCCTCATATGTGCACACATTTCTTTACGCCATATGTGTCACCACTGCAATGCTCTGCTCTTCCTAAGCAAATATCAGCTTCCTTCAGGGAATCTCACCATGATTGCTATTTAGGTTGACAATATATACCACGTCTTCCTAATCCATTTATCCATTGACAGACATGTAGGTTGATTCCATACCTTGGATATTGTGTATGGTGCTGCAATACATACATATCCCTTTGATATATAGATTTCATTTCCTTTGAGAATATACTCAATAATGAGATTGCCAAGTCATATGCTGGTCTTACTTCTAATTTCAGGGGGAACCTCTGTACTGTTTTTCATAAGGTTTGTACTTACTTATGTTCCCAACCACACCAATCAACAGTGCCAACAAACAACCTACAAAATAAGAGAAAATATTTGTAAATTCTCCATTTTATAAAGGGTCCATATCCAAACAACTCAATAGATAAAAAATAATCAGAGTAAAAGAGGAAAAAAACCCAAATAGGTATTTTTTTAAAAAGACAAACAAATGGCCAGTCATCTCGGGAAAAAATGTTCGATATCACTAATCATCAGGGAAATGCAAATCAAACCGTAATGAGATATCACCTCACTCTAGTTGGAATCACTAGTATAAAAAAAGACAAAAGATAATAGGTGTCAGTAAGGATGGAGAGAAAAGGGAAAACTTTCCTCATTACTTTTTAGGTAGCGCATTCCCTCATTTTTAAAGGTTACTCTGCTAATCTTTTCAAACTCTCTTAAGTTGATAGTACAAGTTTATTATTTTTAGACTTTCAACACATTTTTAAGAAAATGTTCTTAAGACTAAGCTTTTATTCTAAATACCAATTTCTGTTCATATCACAACTTTTCCTGTCATTCTAGTCAAAATAGTCGTAATTTTATTTTTAGTGTTCTCATTAATCTACTTTTTTTTGTAATATCTTAGTTATTTGTAAGTAAGAATTTTTCACTGTTGCATTTTGTTTTTATGTAATAGTTTGGGTTACATAATTACAATTTGGCTTGATAATATACTTTTCATAAAGTGGATTGTTTAAGATTTGTTAAGATTCCCTGGTTATCATTTGATTTTTAAGTGTCTCAGATAAACTAACCATAAACAAATGGCGATGTTTAATTTCAAACTTGTTGCAGGAAAGAATGCCCTAAGCAAGGCCAAGTGGTGATTTTTCTCTGGGAAAAGATTTTATGTGGAAAGAAATGTAGTAAAATAATCATTGTTAGACTGGATCAAAAAAGAAACAGAATGTCAGTTTAAGGATTATAGTACTCGTAGCTAGACTGAAAAAAAGAACTTTACAGGTTGAGAGTCATCTGGGTGACATTCCCAGAGGGGCTTTTAAAATCATGACAGTCTATCAAACATTTTATCAGAAGTGGTCATTTCTCTCCGGAGGGAGCAGCTACCATCTTCATATTTAATGCTATATTCCAAACTAGATTTGATAGGATATTATCTTTCTGTTTCTGGAGTCCTAGACCAGAGGTCTGACTCTCATGGTTCCTACAAACTCATTCCAGTCACCCAAAATTCAAACACAAGATGTAATGATGAGAAGTAGAAAAATAACTTTAATCGGTAAGGCAGTTTGGGGAAGGCAAAGTGAGATTCAGGACCTTAGTCCTGCCTTTGGAGTGCTGAGAGGAGCTTTAGATTTAAATAGAGGAAGAAGTGGGGCGGAGGGCAAGTGGTCTGCATAATTAAGCAGAATTGCATAAGCTGTGATCTGGTTGATCATTCTCTCAGTTCTGGTTCTGTGAAGTGACTCTGGACAAGTCTGTCACTGAGAGGCCAATTTCCTTTTGTTGCTCAGGATATGTATTTATTACCCACCAGATCTGTGATCCTACAAGGGGGCATTTCAGTAACCAAGAGATGATCACCCTGTAGCCTCCTGGTGTAGGACAACCATTGAAGACTCCTAGGTGCCATTCCAGGAGTCTGGAACAGGATGCTGCAAATCTCGCCTCAGTCTTGAAGGGGGACAAATAGGTTATGTAATTTAAAGGCTAATAAAGCATGTATTTCCAGTTATTAGATGGACACTCCTTAAGTACTCCTTAAGTGACCGACATGCCTATGTGCAGAACTGCACAGGTCACAGAGTTTAAGATAATAAAGGAAACAGCCACAAAATGAAGGTAGAGATGCCAAGCCTCATTCTGGTTTTGGTTACCTATAGGTCATCTTCAGGCCTAGGTGAAGAGTCACTGCTTTTAGGAAAGGCATTTAGTTCTTGTTACCTTACTGTGTACATGGTAAACTCTAGATGAGTTGTAATTTTTAAAAAGTTTAGTGTACAAATAAGTAATTCACTTCCATTCTCCCTCTATTCTTACCTCCCACCTATATAGGCTAGTTGGGAATAAGGATGGGAAAAGACTGAATGTCAAATCCAGTTGTAGTTTGTTTTGAGCATACATTGTGAAGAGTCTCTTTGGGCAATCAATGTTCAGTCTGTTGGATAAAATTCCTGTTGTGTGTGTTGTTTTGTTTTTAGACAGCCTTCTCCTTCTTCCCACATAATGTGGTAGATTTAAAATATTTTTGTACTCCTCAGCACCTTTCCATCATCAACAGGTGGAGTCTATGTCCTTTCCAGTTTAACCCAGCTCAGCTATTTAATCTAGACAAATTACTGAACAACACGATTCAGATATAAGCAAATGACTTCTGAGGCTGGACTGGCAAAGGCCATACAGTTTATCTCAGGACACTTGTGATATGAACTTTGAGCTGCCATGAAACAAATCCAGTCATCTGAGGGGTGTTAGAGGAAGAGACCTTTCACAGGCCTTCAAGAGGCCTTCAAGATGACTGTAGCCATCTTTGACTAACTTCATGAGAGACTCCACGTGAGAATTACCTATATCCAGAGTTCTCCAGAAAAATAAATAATTGCATTGGACTTACTAGTATGGTTTATTTTGTAGCAATTGACACTCAAAACAGTATGAGGTTAAATGGAAAGAGGTGACAAGTATGTGGCATAAGTGTTCTGGATCTGTTAGGGAGAAAGGTTAACATTGCGTTGATGCTGTTCCTTTGGCATATACTTTATAGAGTTGTCCAAATTCTCCCCTATGTTAGTCAGCTTTTCACCACTGTGACCAAAGTACCTAAGAAAAACAACTTAGAAGAAGAAACAACTTAGAAGATTTATTTTGGCTCATGCTTTCAGAGATTTCAGTCCATGGTCAGTCTGCTCCCTTGCTTTGGTCCTGAGGTAAGGCACAATATCAGTGCAGAAGGATGTGGTAGAAAAAAAGCTGTCCACCTCATCGCAGTCACGAAACAGAGAGGGACTTGGAGGAAGGAGCTGAGGACAAAAATTTCCCTAACAGTGCACACCCCCAGTGAGTCTTACCTTCTAAAGTTCCAATAATTCATCTAAACTCTGAAATTCATTAATAGGTTAATTTGTTGATGAGAACACAGCCCTCATGGTCCAATTATTTCCCCACGCCCCACCTCTGAACACAAAACCAACTAGGGACCAAGACTTCAACAAATGAGCTTTTGCGGGACATTCCAGATTCAAACCACAATATTTTCTCACCTTAAGTAATAAACATTCTTCCTCCTCTCCTCTCATGTTTCAAACTTAAAGTTGGAGCCGTGGATATGAGACAACCAAATAATTCAGATTACCCTTTCTCTAGATAATAACCTGGTTTACAAGGCTACTGTTCTGCTATATAAAACCACTCTGAGTTGTAGAAACAATTAGCCCTTTCTCATGGTAATCCTCCATCCAATTCCAATCCCCTCCCACCCTCACTGCTCCTCCAAATTCTGCTGAAGGGTTTTCCTAGTGTGGAGTAGTGAAGGTCAGTTTCTCTACCAGAAAGGCAAAAAGCAACTATGTTTTTAATGATAACACTCATGTTGGTGGCCACAGCAGCCACCCTGCAATCATGTTAGGGATGCTGCTAATCTATCACAGAGCTGGTGGAAGAGCTTGGCACAACGGTACCCTCAGATAGTGTCTACTCCACCTTCATCTTTTTGTTCTACCTTCATTAGTTTCTTCGAATAAGCCAGCAACTTAATTTAAACTACAGCAGCGGACAAAATCAGTTACAGGATTTTTACTGACCTCTTTTCATGAATACAAGAATATGGCACAACTCTTTCTCAGAAATTGTCTGGCTTAGGTACTTGACCTTGCACAGGGATTTTTTTTTTCCTATTTAAATGTAGGTGTAACACCCACAATAAGGAACACAAATATTAAGACTACTTCTCAATGAGTTTTTGCACAGGTAGACAGCTCATAAGCATGACTGGGGTTGAGATATAACTCATTTCTGGCTTCTAGGAGGCTCCAAGGTGCTTCTTTGCAATCAATGGCCCCCACAAAAGTAGCCTTTTTTCTGATTTTAATTATCACAGAGTAGTTTCCCTAATGCCTTTTATATAAATAGAATTCTACAATATGAACTCTTTGGCTTCCTTAACTCAACATGGTGCCTGTAAAATCTATTTAGGTTGTTGCACACCAAATGTGTGATATCCCAGTGTATGTATATACTATAATTTATTTATTCATTTGAGTGCTGATAAGTATTTTGATTGCTTCCTGTTTTGGGGGAGTTTTTGCTGTAAAATATAAATAACCCAAAATACACTTTAACCATTTTTAAATGCATAGTTCAATGACATTAAATATGTTCACATTGTAGCAAAATCATAGTCACCTTCTATCTCTAAAACTTTGCCATCTTCTCAAACTGACACTACATAGCCATGAAAGAACCCCCCATTCCCTCCTTCCCTTGGGCCCCACAACTGCCATTCCACTTTGTCCCTATGTATGTTTATCCTAGATACCTCGGTGAAGTAGAAGCAGGCAGTATTTGCCCTTTTGTGAATGCAGCATGTGTCAGAACATTTTTTCTGTTTAAAGGCTAAATAATATTCTACTGTATGTATAAACCACGTTTTGTTCATCCATGCATCTGTTCACGGATACCTGGTTTTTATCCACCTTTTGGTTTTGATGGATAATGTTGCTGTTAACATGACTGTATAATTATCTGAGGTTCTTTTTTTTTAATTCTCAGAAGATGTGATATGAGAATTCTATGTTTAATTTTTTGAGGAACCACTGTAGAGTTTTATACAGTGGCTGCACCATCTTACTTTTTCACCAACAATGCACAGGGATTCTGATTTCCCCACATCTTTGCTAAAAAAAAATTTTTTTCTGTTTGTTTAGTTGTTTCTTTATTTTTTAAAAATATCATCCTAATGGGTGTGAGGAGGTATCTTATCACATTTTGATTTGAATTTTCCTAATTATTAGTGATTTTTGAGCATCTTTTCATATGTTTATCATCCATTTGCATATCTCAGAGAAATGCTTGTTTAGGTCCTTTGCCTGTTTTTTCATCAGATTTTTTGTTTTTGCCATCCCTGTTCTTAATAGAGACTTTCTAATCCTCATTTGTCTGGGTAAGTAGGGTTCTTCTTCCCCTTTGCTTATCTCAGTCCTCATAAAGAGAAGCCCACATCTGAGAGCAACCCTCACATATGTTTCTTCTTATTTCTGATCTCCGAATGCATTTATCTTATGTAATACAGATAAATGCATTTAATGATCTCTTTTATATATTACACATGATAGTTATGGTTACATGTTTGGGACAAGAGGAAGAACTTTAGATTATAAATTGAAAAAATAAGTTTAATCAGAATTCCCCTTATAGTCTTAAGATTTTGGAAAACATGTTCACATGATTATTATGTATTATGCCTCCACTACATGAATATGAATACTTTTAAGTGAGCATTAGCCTACTATTCCAGAAAGATCAATATTCAAGAACAGCATAACACATCTGTCTCATAAATAATCAAAGTGTTTTTTTTATTTCAGAGAATATCCAAAAGCTTTAGGTCTCTCAAGATTGACAATACTGATATTTTGAGTTAACTTTTTGTTTTTTGGCCTTCAAGGGCTATCCTGTGCATTGTAGGATGTTTAGAAACATCACTGGCCTCAATCTACTGGTTTTCTATAGCTAATTACTTTTACCCAGTCACAACAATCAAATATCCTATTGCCAAGTGTGCCCTGAGGGTAAAATTATCCCTGGTTGAGAACTACTGCTATAGGACTATGGATTTTAGTTTATGATGTGATGTGTGACTTAGAGTGATCCCTCAATAAAGAAAGTGGATTTCCAAGGAAGTGTTAATGAAATATAGAGTAGACAGCACAAACCACACAGACCTGTGTTTGCATTTTAAATGCCACTATAACTATTCAGACATATCAAACCCAGTTGTATTTTTGTTGTTGTTGTTGTTAACACAAAGAGAGAATAATGCCATGTATTCTTTCTAGATACTCATGCTAAAAGTAGGCACAAACTAATGGGAAGACAGAGAAAACACTAGCAAAAATCAAATAGTATTTTCTTATCTAAAGGATCCATAATAAAGTTAATATGATGAGAATACCTGGTAGATGTATTAATCCATTTTGCATTAATATCACAAAATACCTGAGATCTGCTAACTTTATGAAGAAAAGAGGTTTATTTAGCTCCCAGTTTGGAAGGTTCTAGGGCATGGAGTTCACATTGATTCAGCTCTGCTGGGGGACCTCTTGGCTATGTCTTATTATAGGTGGAGCACATGTCTGAGAAGGAGGTAGGTCACATCTAGAAACTGAAAGCCAGAGAGAAATTGGATAGGCCAGACTCACACTTTTATAACAACCCTCTCAAGATAACTATCAAAGAATCCTGTGAAAACTATCTTATTCCCTTCTGAGGATAGTACTTTCAGTGACCTAAGAACCTCTCGCTTGGCCCCACCTTCCAAAAATACACACCATCTCCCAACACTACCACCCTAGGAACCAGGCCTCCTACACATAAATCTTTGAAGGACACTCAAACCATATATAAAACATAGCAACAGATAAATACTATCATCCAGGGTAGAGAGAGTTGCTACCCTGAAGGTAGAGAAGGGGACAAGTTGGTGAGAGTAGAACTGGTAGGAGGGCACTATTTAATACTGTTGGTCAGACAGTAAGTGACATCAGAACTTTAGGAGGCCTAACTGTTCCCTTATAGATGCAGCTTTACACATAAAAAGTTAGGGTCATCCTACAAATAACCCGGCCTGAAAACATGCTGATGCTGGCAAGCTTTTAAGCTAACCCTTTTTACTGTCATTAATTCTGTAATTATTTAATGCCTAGTATATCATCAGAAATGAGTGAAAGAATCATCATTTATTACTACTCTCCCCAAACTAATACAGCCTTGTCCAAAGAGATTTAGGAACTCCTAGATGTGGAACCAGAATAATGGAAATTTATCCAGAGTTCTCTGAGGGTCATGCCTTTTGACCAGCATAAAGCCTGTCCTGCAATTGTACTGGCTTTGTTCTGAGGATTAAACAGAATTAAATGAAATGGAAAAGGAAAGTTACTGATAAATGGGCTGTTGGGTCAAACACGTCAGTGCCTAGGAAGGCCTGTTTTGTTTTACTTGCTGGTGAGATAAGAAGGACTCCAAGGAATGAAGGAAATGGAGAAGGGAAAATGGCTACTTCCCCTATCTCCAATCTTTAGGTGGGGATCAAAGCAGAGTGACATTGGCTACAAAGAAAAACAGTGTACTCATAAAATATGTGAAGAGCTTCATCTGAGCAGTGGGCAGACAACCTATCCTACATATTCCCCCTGATTGTAGGTGAGAGGAGGCCCTCCATGTTGTCCCAGCCTGCTGCTGCCAAGGAGTGTGTGAGTAATAAAGTGTCCAGTCCCTCTCTGCTGCATCCTTCAAGTTCTTTCTTTGGAATTAGTGAACAGTACACTGGGGCTTTTGCAGTTCTGCAGTTGAACAGAGACTCGATTAAAAGAGAGAGAGCCTTGTGCCATTATCAGCACTGTTATAATTGTTGTATTTCCATAAGCTAGTCCAGTATTGGTACTTAATAATGAGGTCACTGGCCCCAGAATTCTGAACTGGTTAGTAGCAATGGTCTTATAGAAGATCAGAATTTAGGCCTCTCAGTTAGCTTTTGGTAATATTTAATTAGATTATTTCTGTTCAGTGATGTTTTAGTATGTATCAGGAAAGAAATAGTTGGCACCATGTGTTAGCTTTTTGTTGCTGTGACCAAATCACTAAACAAAAGCAACTTAGAGGATGAAAAGTTTATTTTGAATTCATAGTATCAGAGATTTAGTTCATGGTGGGCCGACTCCGTTGTTCTGAGCCCAAGGGTGGCACCACCTCACAGTGGAAGAGGGTGGTGGAGGAGTGCTGCTCCATTCATGGCAGCCAGGAAGCAGAGAAGGAAGGGGGAAGGGGCCCCAGGGAAGATGAACCCTTCCAAGGCACCAGTGACCCAGCTCCTCCACCCACGACCTGCCTGCCCACAATTACCACCCTTGTAGTCCATTCAGACTAGAAGAGTCTGACTAGTTCAGAGCTCTCTTAATCTGATATTCCTGCAGTAACACGGAGCTTTTTTAGGGGACATATCATATCCAAAACATAACAGCACATAAGAAAGTCTGGACAGATTTAAGGATCAGAGCAAGATTAAGAGTGAAGAAAGTAGAGAATTCCTTTAGGTCCTTACAAAATACTTTCAGAAATCTATGTATTCTGGTAAAGTTAGTCATTTTTAAAAAATATGTTCCTATGATTACCACATTTCTTAAAATACATTTCTGAAAATCTTTTTGGTAGAACTACTTTGAGGAACTGGGAGAAGATTCAGTTTCTCTTTATTCAGTATTTTAGCCCTGCACTCTGAGAAACTTAAAGGATGAAATGTTGTATAAACAGTCACACTCCATTTTTAAACAATTACAGCAGTGGTTAAAAGTAATGTGTGCTCACTTTGTGTAAAGCAGGCTAATTAACAGGACATGATTTGTTCTATAGTTAAAAGTACCGTGTGTTTACTTTGTATAAGCTACACTATTTAATAGTAAGTGATTTGCAACTTTTTCTCTAGAACTTACTTATACATGTTAAGGAAAAATATTTTTCTTAATCTTCATATATCAATTGTAAATTTTAAGATTAACTTTATTACCTTTCTTCTCAATAATTGGTTACAAATTAAATTAATGAATTACTATAAAATCAGGGGAAAACTAAGAAATTATGGTATTTATAATTTAAGTATGGAATGAACTGTATACAACATTCATTTTATTACAGCATAGATAAGATTACTATGATTTGGCAACCTATATTACAAGAACATGAGAAAGAGAAAAATTAAGATTGCTATGTGGGAATTAAATTGTGAATATGCTCATAGTGGAATAAAGCAGAGATTTTAGAAGTCACTTGGTAATGCATAATAGGTCCCTGGACAAAATAACTCTAAAGGAAAAATAAATCATTAGGAAGTTAAGTGAGCAAGCCAGGAAATCTGAAAAGGAGGTGAGGTGGAAAGCCAGCCTTGACTGAACATAGCCCACCCCTGCCCACCTGAGGGTATTTAGTCCCTGGCATCTTTATGTGGTCAACACATACCTATCACCAAGGCTATTATATATTCCATGTCATCAAGTGAATGATTCATTTATCTCATCCCCTTTGCTCTGATTTCATCTTCATCCAGTCACCATTTGATTGTAATCCAGTATTCCAAGCATCAAGGTAAAAGTGAGAGTCATACCATATGAAGGTTTCAATTCTAGTGATAATTGAAAATTAATAAATTGCAATTCTGTCTTACACACACCTTCTGAGTAACTTAGGTCTGCCCTTACAAATGTATGACCTTTCAGAGGCTGGCAGATCAATTTTCTGATACTGCATAGCTGTGATCCGGCCCCAAATTTGCGATGAATTCGCCAAGACCAATGTCACTTTGTAATGTCCTTGGCAACTTCTAGATAGCTTTCCTAGGTGACAACCATGTCTCCAACTTTTTAATAGTATATTAGTCTGTGTAAGAACAAAATCTTAAATAGGTAAATTGATGTTATTCTGAATTTGTAATTACCAATAGTAATTGATAGATCATCTTCCATGTTTCTCTCAGCAGTTCCCACGCTCCAAGGAAAGTATTTCTTACTGCTTCACTCTTTACCAAAAAACGTGTCCCATGTCCACCAATAACTTTCAGGAAATGACCTTCCCTCATATTTCCCAGAAAAATTGGAAAGCATCGGAAATGCACTCCCGCATCAATTAATCCAAAAATTTATCTGAACCTGCCAGTATTTCAGGGACACAGAGCTTCTATTTCAATCTCAGAGGTACAAGTCTTATACCAGGGGTCAAATATCATATGTTCTTGGACTCATTCCCAATCTACATTGTCAATTTTTTTTCTATCAAATAAACTGTCTCCATTGTATCAACCTCTGATAGTTCTATTGGACTTTTCTTATTAACATTCAAATATGCTCTATCTTAAATTAAATACAACAGTGATAAATAGACAAATAAAACTTATCTCTACTCCCACATCCCCTACTAAATGACCACCCTATCTTTTTACTTTCACAATTAAGCTGCAAAGAGTCGACCTGGTGCCATTCCATTCCACTTGCTATCCCTCCACCCCTTCCATCTTATTTCTGCTAAAGCCCCACTTTCTAAAGTCATCACCAACTTTCGTTCTGTCCCACTTAATAAAAACTCCCTATTTTTCACAGTAAAGAATGCTTCATCATTTAAAACAAATGACAAATCTGGTCCTAAGACTCTCTTCCCTTTGATCCCGAGACTCTCCAATTTCCTATCCTGTAGATCCCTGTTTCAGTCAACTTTTTCATTTCTGTGACCAAAAGACCCAACTAAAACAATTTTAGAGGTGGAAAAGTTTATTTTGGGGCTCATGGTTTCAGAGGTCTTAGTCCACAGGAGGCCGAGTACATTTTCAGGGTTCAAGGTGAGACTAAACATCATGGCAGAATAGTGTGGGGGAGAGGAGAGTGACTCAGGACATTACCAGGAAGCAGACAGAGAACAAGCTCAGCTCACCAAACATACACCCCAAAGGCATGCCCTCAATAACCCACTTCCTCCATCACACCCTACCAGCCTACAGTTACCACTCAGTTAATCCCTGTTGGGGATTAATGCACTGATTGGTTAAGGCTCTCATGACCCAATTATTTCACCTCTAAGCTCTCTTGAATTGTCCCACACATGAACTTTTGGGGGATATCTCACATCTAAACTATAATCCTGTTTTCATTTTTTTTTTTTTTTCTCTACTAACACTTAGAAGGAAACTAGGGGAGATGAGAGTTAAAGTAAGAATTAACAGAGACCAATTCCTAGCACCAGCAACAGACTGGAGGTTAGGGTCTCCTGAGGTGCAAAATATTGAAGGGAGAATCCTTTCAGAAGTAGGAGGAAGAATGTTTTACAGAGAACATTGTGCATGGTCATTTTGAAATGCTAGTGAGACACCAAGTAGACAGGATTACTAGGTATATGGAAAAAGATGGGAATTCAAAATACAGATCAGAGATACCTTATGTAAAAATTTTGTTTGGTATAGTGTTGAAAGTCTGAAGTTGATGGTATAACCCATACATCAGTACAGAGTAAATAGATGCACAGTGCACAGTAATGCACAGTAAGATGGCCTGAGATTTTCCAGAACACAAGGTTGTGTATTGATGTGTAGAGCCTGCCAAAGGATAGGTTCACCTAGGAAATATGTAAAGATTCTAAAGTTGAAGAGGCCCAGAATCAAGCCTGAACCCAGTAAGTTTTAAGGACAGAATAGAAGTAGAGGTTGCAGGAAGGAGACAGAAGAAGTGGCCAATGAGTATCTTCAAGCAAAAGAGAAGGAAGTGTTTCATCTGTTTGCTTTTGTTGTTGTTGAAGGAAGCAAAGAGGGAAAAAAGGGCGAAAGCACAGAAGGGAAAGAGTGAGGGTGCTGGTTTGATCTGTCTCCCAAAAAGACATGTTGAAGTCCCTGGTAGAGCAGGTCCTAATCCAACAATATCCGTATTAAGAAGAGACCTTTATAATAGAGGATGGTTGGGACAGACAGACACAGAGGAAAGACAGCCACGTGGGGAAGGAAGAAAAATTCGTGTGATGAAGGGATAAGCCCAGAAACTTCAGAAACTTAGTGACCATCAGAAACTAGGTAGAGACAAGGCAGAATTCTTCCCCAGAGTTTTCAGAAGGGGCTCGACTTTGCTGACGGCTGCATTCCAACCTCCAGCTTCTAGAACTATGAGAGAAGGCATTTTGGTTCTCTTAAGCCAGAAAGTTTGTGGTAATTTGTTATGTCAGCATTAGGAAACTAATACAGGGGTGGAGGAATCTTGATGTATAATTAAAAGATTCTCAAGTTGACATTTTCAGTGGAACACATTAATATAAAATCTCTCTCTCTCTTTGCGGGGAAGAATTTAAGGCTTTACTCAGATTCTTGTGCACAACCAGGATCCTATGTTGTCTAGTCATTGACTTTGTTCCCAAAGACTTCAAAATCTCTTACATTTTGTATGAATTTTGAAGTAGAAATTCCTGCCTGGTGTCCTTGAAACAAGACTCATATTTCAAAGTAAACTATGTAAGTAACTCCGAGGAATGAGAGCATGAATTCTTTGTGCATTTTCTAGGTACTGAACACATTTTATTTTCCTTTTGCACATTATTCATGCCATGGTTCATAGACTTTATGAAGACCCATGCTTTTTGAAAGTGCCCAAGAAGCAATAAAGTATGAAACAATTTGTAGAAAATAACAATAATTATGACTTTCTTTGATATCTTCTCTCAATTTCCACATTCAGGAGGAACTGAAATTATGTATAGTCACAGAAATGATTCTGAATATGAATACTAACAAAAAAAGTCAGACTTACTTTTTATAAGTTTACACCAAGGGCAATAGTCATTTTCAAAAAGTAGTAGTGTTTCTGATTGTAAATGAAATGCAAGTCCATTATATGCAATTTGGACAACTAGACAAGTGCAGAGAAGAAAATGATGATTGGTCACAATTTCTACCACTCAAAGTAGACAACTATTAACATTGGAATGTGTTCCTAGAATTGAACCTATACACATAAATTTTAACATGGTTTAAGTCAGGTTGTATATTCAGTTTGAGGCCCTGTTTTTCACCTATAATACGGCAGTCTAAGAATTTTTCCATGTAATATAAAGATTTCTAAATCATTTTTAATTGTACAATAAAATGGTATGGATTAGGGCTTTCATAATTTATTTAACCAATCTATATTTTAACAGTTTAGTGTTTTTCTTTTGTACTGAGGATGCTTTAGCACTGAACTGTATCACCAGCACTTTCTATTTTTTTTCTTGAAACAGGGTCTTGCTAAGTTGTTTAGGGCCTCACTAAGCTTCTAGGGCTGGCCCTGAATTTATAATCATCCTGCCTCAGCTTTTCAAGTTGCTGAGATTACAGGCATATGCCACCATAGCCACTTTTTTTTTTTTTTTTGGTATTATTTTAAATGCTGTGATGAGCATTTGTAGATATTTCAGTGTCCATATATTTGATTATTACTTTGATGTGGAATTATTACATTGATAATAATAATTATTATAGTTGAAAGACAAGTGTTTTGACCTTGAAAATGAAAAGCAAAAATCCAAAAAAATTAAAGTCAGCACACTTTAGGAATACATGCATCCCAATGTTCAACACAGTACAATTTACAATAACCAAGTTATGGAATACCTAGGTGTCTGTCAACAGATGGATGGATAAAGAAAATATCATATTATATATATATATATGTATATGTATGTATATATGTATAAACACACACACACACACACAAAATGGAGTGTTATTCAGTCAGAAAAAAGAACAAAATTATGTCATTTGCAGGGAAACAGATAGAACTGAAGAACATTATGTTAAGTGAAATAAGCCAGACTCAAAAAGATAAGTATCATATGCTTTTTCTCACGTGGAAACTAGAGGGAAGAAAAATAATAAGAATGTCTTAAATGTGAAAGAGAGATAGTATAGAAGAAAGGGATGGAGAGGGGAGAAGGGAAGGTAAGAGGAGGAGTGATACTGATCAAATTATGTTATATGCATGTATGAATATCCCACAATGAAATCAACTATTCCATATAATTAATAGGTACCAATAAAAAGTAAATTTAAAAAAGAATGATTAATTAGCATTTGATTAACAAAGTAAATGCAGGTATTCTAAAGTTTTATAAGAATTGATGTTGACCATTAGCTCTAATTAAATTTTTTGTACAAGGAACTAAGACTCTCTTACACCCACCTAGAATGGCAAGGTGGGAAATCCTAAAATCCACATGTACAATTGTTGAGATACTATGACTTTCCATTACTTTAGGAAAGGCCATTACAAATAGAATTTCTCAGGAGAATGACATTAAAATTATAACTGAGATCAGCTCTCACTTTTCTTTTTGCCAGAGTAAGCCCCTCTGATGAGATGGTTAAATCGTTTGTGCAAGAGGAAGTATTGATAGGTATATATATTTCAACCATGGACTTGTGTGTTCACCAAGGTGTATTTTTAATTACTTTCCTTGAGCGATTTGCTTTGTAAACTACATCAGTTATTCAATTTGAACAAGAGTGAAAGACCTTGGGCAAATCACTCAGCATTTTAGTTTCCTAGATATAAAACAAGTAGAATAATGATGGGGGGATGAAAATGTGAAAGTATAGAGACATTTTAGAAGTTTTAATTACTATTCTTGTAAACAAACACTGATAATAATAATTTTAATATTTAGGGTTGTCAGTTCTTGCAAATTCTATCTACTGTAATATGACATTCTAAATTGCTTTATGATCTTTTCCTCAAAGTTCTTACATTAATGTGGAGAAAGTGCCAATAATATATCAGTTTTACTTTGAAGTTCATAAAATCTTTATGTGAAAAAAGTCACTGAAGCGGTACTGCAGGGATATTACATTCTGAGTGACTGTTAATAACTTGTGTGGAATATTGGAATATTTGACAAATATAGCATATCAAATCCATAATCGCTGCCAGAGGGATTGTCAGAGTGTTTTCCTCCATCAATCTAATAAAGTTGACCATAAAAGAATAAATTCATGAAATATCATAGAACTTACACTGCAGTCCTCTATAAAAATACTTTTAAAACAATTTTAGTAGTTTGCTTCCAATGTGAAATGATAAAATATTTATCTGATCTTTGAAATTTTTATTTAAGATGACAAGATTTAATACAAACTAAAATCCATAAGTTAAAAAATGTCTTCCATAGAAATTTTGATAAATGATGCAAATCAATGAGATATGACTACAAGACAGTCTATACACTAGCAAGCAAGGAAAATGTCTTTTATTTCTTCAAAGAAAAATTCTACTGAATGACAAAGAAGTGTTTTAAATGGTAATTATTTTAAGTCTTCTACTCTGTTTTGGTTTCCTTATTAAAAACTGTGTTTAGAGATAAATTTAATAAATAGTAACCCAACTATTCTGATTTAAATTATCGACTTAAATTGTGACACAATTTTAATGCTCTTTCTTAGTATCTTGATCTTTCTTTTTCTTTCTTTAAAAACATTTGTAATTTTTGTCACCTCTACTCTTCTCCAATTCTCTGACATTCTCTAATCTGGATGCATATTTCTGACAGTGGGTCTTTTAAATTGAAGTTTTAAAAACTAAATCTTTTAATCCAAAGCTCATAATTTTCTATTATTTGATTGACTTTAATCATAATTGCACATGGCCCACATTAAGTCCATCCTTAAAGATTTGACCTGTTCTTCCCTCCACTACCGTATCTTTTCTGACTGTCCACAAATGAAAAAAGAAAAAAAAATGGAAAAAAATGGATCCTCACTTCCACTTCTCATCTTTGAGAGGGGGAAAGTCAAGAAAGGGAACGGAGGAACCATTGTTACTGTCTTCAAGCAAGCAAATCAGGAATAATCTTTGATCATTTTCTTTTCATCTCACTTGACTGAATTTATTTTTCCCTTCAGGAAACTTCTGAAATTTATCCCTTTCTCTATGACATTATTGCTGGGAAACTGCACACATAATTTAATATTGCCATTTTGTTTCTCGCAAATGTCTCCTTCATGTTACATGTCCTATCAAACTTTAGTGGAGACCAAATATCAGAACATGCATTTTTTTTTCTCATTAATCATTTAATTCATCCCCTTAGTCAGTCCATAAAATTACATAAGTATTGCATTTTTTCATTCTTAAATTCTTTTAAAGTGTACTCCCGAATGACATTTTTTCCTAGTTCATTTTAGTCATGTGTATCCCATTTACTCTCTTCATGTTTGCTTATTTCTATTGAAGTGCATTATAAATTCAAGAAGATGAATAAATTTTTCCCAATGAATAATTATAGATAATAATTCATTTAAATATGACCAACAGTGCACCAGATAACTTTTTAAAGTCCAAGTATCTTAGTAGTCTTTAAGCAAATTAGATTCTTTTGATCATTTACTGAGTTGCATCTTAAATTTTTTAATTAAACTACTTTACCACATTTTTTAACACAGAATATACTTCTCCAAAGAAATGATTTCAGAAAGAATGTTTAGGTTCCCAAATATGAACCTAAAAGTCATTTTTTTAAATGTGTAATACTGCTAAGTAATGGTAGTAACATTACTATCGAATCGAATTATATAGTATTATTCTTTAGAGAAAGCACTTTCTTTAGTTTCAATCTGATGAAAGAAGCCAGCTCCACTTGTCATGTTTTTGGTTATCTCCTGTCCCAATACTGGCTGAGTGACTTTTCAATAAGGTAGTTAACCCTGCCTACCCATCTGTATCCTCATTTGCAAAATGGAGATTAAGACTATTACTTATTTAATAAGATTGTTGTGAAAATTAAATGAATGAATTCATTTAGAGTGAGAATCACAGGTGAAAGAAGTTTTCTGAAGATGCTGAGGGAAGTTCTTTCCTATTCTTAAGTAGGATTCAACTACTTCCTCAATCATGCTGGACCTTTAACAACAAAGTATACAACCCTTACTTCTAATAGCTGTCCTCTCACCACAAACTCTGGTTGAATCCAGCACTGGGAAAGGAGATGGAAAGATGGGAAGAACCTGGTTCTCTGAAGACATGTTCAATTGCTGAATCAATCCAGAAATCCTGTCTAGTTGAGAATATTGTATTATGTAAATGTACATATTTTCTCGCTTTGAGTTGAGGTTTCCGTTGATTCAAATGCACACACCTTGACTAAGAGAATTTGGTGAGGTATAGAATTTGCATGGAGTAGAAGTGCCATGGACTGAAGATACACCGTCAAAGGAAGTTCAAGTCAAATATGAACTTCTTTTATGTTGTACTACTGTCACATCTGGGAACCCCAAAAAGCCGGTACAGCCACCCTGGCTTCCTGGGTGTGGGCTCTGTAAGTCTTTGGGATACAGTGAAATGCTTAGAAAAAAAAATCAGGAAAGCTGTAAGATAAGATTATATTATTTTACTAAACATAGTCTGTTCATGTAAAAATAACAAGAAAGAAAGAAAATAGTTGAACGTGAGCCAAATATGAGTGACCATGACCCAGGAATTTGGATTCAAGTTACCCTGAATGACATGCTCCACCATTGAAGAGGTTACATGAACTTTTATAGCAACAGAATAAATAAGGTCATGAATCAATACGTGCACCAGAAACATCAGTGAGGGCATTAGGTAAGCAGGCTATAGAGAAGCAAGGAAATCTGATCTGTAGGTTTCAGATGTTATGTGGTAAGTATTGCTAGCTTTAGGGTCGGTGGGAGGCTAGTGGTCTGCAAATGTTAGTGATCTAGTTGAAGTTTTACATAATAGTCATGCAGATGATAAGTCAGATTCAGAGGTTGAAAGTGAATGGTTAGTAAAGACACTAAGATAGCCCAAGATAATTTTTATTCCATACCAGCAACATTTCCTCTCTTTAAACTCATGTTGTTCTAGTCAACCAAGTTCTAACAGTGTGCAGGAACTTTGATTATAGATTTCCTCAGAGAACTTCAGCTTCTCAAGTTTAAACCTAATACACTCTATGGTTCTGAAAGCTGTTGCTGAAACTGGGGAAGTGTCTGGGGGAATGGTTTCTCCTTGTTCTTACAAATGAGAAAACTTTCTCTCTAGAATTATGAATAGACAGAATAGATTTGGGATACATATGGCAAGAGTGAATCATTGTTATAACTTTAGAGCATGAAGCTCTGCATTTAAGGTTTTATCGACTCATAGAGAAAAGAAACACCACCTTCAAAGAATAAATGTTTCTTAGTTTTAAAATAAGTGCATATTAGTCTTTATGCTAGGGAATGGGAAGCTAATTCTTGAACAGAATTTTGGCAATTTTTTAATTAACAAAATAAAAAAATTTTAAATATGCACTGCTTAAAATCTGTAGACCTTGGACTGGGGATTCAGCTCAGTGGTACCTAGCACGTGCAAACTCCATACTCAATTCTCAGCAGTGAAAAAATATGTAGGCCTTTACAATGTCAGTTAAGTAATATAGCATTCAGAGAACATAGATGGAAAAGTCATACTTCTATCATCATCTGCTGGCTTGAAGGTTTGTGTCCTTTGGAGCCTGGTAAATTTTAAAACCTTTTTGATTTGAAGAATGTGTTTTGAATTTAATGAATATTGGCGGCATGGATAAAAAGGGTTGATTATCCTGAAAAATGCCTAGAAAACTGGTTATTTTTTTTTTACCACTTAAAAATGGATGATTTTTTATCCTTGTGAAGTTGAAAGCAAACAATTATGTAGATTTTACAAGAGTATTCTCATGTTGTTGTTGTTATTATTATTTGGCTGTACTAGGGATTGAACCTAGGGGTACTGTACCACTGAACTACATCTTCAGTACCTCCCTTTTTACCCATTCATTTATTTATTTATTTAGGGACAGGGTCTTGCTAAATTTCTGAGGCTGTCCTTGAACTTGCAATCCTTCTGCCTCAACTACCTGAGTCACTGGGATTACAGGCATGTGTCACCTCTACCTTTATTATTGATACCAAGTTGTTACTGTGATATCATGGCCTTTAGTAACAGGACCTGTATTTACTCTCTTGTCATAAAGTTATGATTCCAAATTGTTTATCTTGGTGCCTTACCTTTCAGACAATATTCCCATCTAATGTTCAATCAAGGAAGGACCTACGCTAGGTGCGATAGGGCATGTCTGTAATCCCAGCAGTTTGGGAGGCTGAGGCAGGAGGATAACAAATACAAAGCCAGCCTCAGCAATTTAACAAGGCCCTAAGCAACTTAGTCAGACCCTATCTCAAATAATAAAAAGGGGTGGTGGTGCTTGGGATGTGGTTCAGTGGTAAGCTTCTCTGGGTTTAATCCCTAGTACTAAAAAAAAAAAAAAGAAAAAGAAAAGAAAAAGAAAGAAAAGACCTGGATGATGATTATGGATCCTAGCCCAACTTTCATTCTGAGCCACTCTGTTTGGTTTGGTTTTGTTTTTTTTCTTCTGTAGCTTCTTCTGGTTGCCAATCTCTGCTATGCCTCCTTGTTGTGACTTACTCCTACTTTTGGCAATTGACCTGTCAAGCTTCTGAACTTTACCCTGAACCTGAGGACTTGCTCTCAGACTTGCGTCTGAGCATTTGATATTTTATGTTGGTCATAAACTGCTGAAGTCAGGAAAAGGAAACCTTTCCTTCATCTTTCAACCATAGTGGTCTCCAAATGGTCAAAAGTTCAAATTGCTGTAATTAATCTTTAATTCTTAATTGAAAAATAGTATATTTTATTGATGAAAAATCAGCTTAAGCAACAGACTTATAACATAAATAATAAGTGTTCATAGTTATGTGCCACAAATAGCTAAAAACATTTGATTATATTAATTACATATAAAAAACTCCCAAGAACTATCATCAGGATGTAGTCACTTTGCTAGTTTTCAGAGACTGCAAGTAAGTATTGAATGCTTTTGATTGACATTCCTCCTCCCCCCAAATAAGGATCATTGAATAAAAGCAATAAATTTAATTGCACATGGATATGAGATATGAAAATACAGGACACAGTTATATATCACACTGGGTGCTAGGAATAAAAGCAACAGGGACTATAATTTGACACATCTGTCTTGAACTTGATTGGGACTTTCCTTTAGATAAAACAAAGTCTGGGAAGTTTGAGGTATTGAGGATTCAGCTCTGTGTCTTTTCTTCTTCTTCTTCCTCCTCCTCTTTTTCTTCTTCTTTCAACTACAATGTCTACATTGTGTCATATATTAAGCCTAAAACCAATTGTTGAATCAATGAACAAAGTATATTAATTATAAAGTGAGGATCAAAAGGGCCAATTTACTTATGAGGCAGTAGAACTGTCAAAAAACAACAAAAAAGGAGCTGTTTTTCAGACTTCAATTTAATGCCACAGGTACCCTAACATTATGAGCTGTTATTACCTACCATGTCTGAAAACTAGACACATGCACTGAAGTTCTGAAAAGTCACATATTATGAGGAGTCAGGAAACACCCACCAATGACAAAATCATGTGACCTGGTTCAAAACTTTAATGTAATTTTTTCACTCTCAAGGTTTTCTTTACATGCTTTGCTCAACGGTACTCAGACTCTGCAAATTGTGCAGCGCTTTTGATGACTGTTCAAGGCCTTTGCTGTGTGGATCGGAGATGATGTTTCCTTACCTTTCTTGGAACTATGCTCATGCTAATAATGTATTCAGCAAAGAGAGAGATTTCAAAAACATCTGGATAGAGTCATTATTCAAATCATCTATTATCAAAAATTCAGGAACATTAAATTGTCTTAGCTTCTTTTTTAAAAATTTTCTGTTAGAAACTGCTTTCTGAAATGAATACTTTCTGAATTATTTTTCCCTTATGTTCTTGGCTTCCTTTTCTACATATAATGGATAAATTTTGTATGAGCCTTTCAATTTTACTCTAAAAGGCAGACAAATAGCCAAATAGAATCAATTCAAACAGAATTGCACTCTTTTTCTCACATTCCAATTTCGAAGAGGGTATGCTGTGTGAAGAAAGTACATTTCTTATCACTTCTTTTGATAAGCCACTATGAACTCGTGCCAGGAAGGGAAACTCATAGAATAGTAAACAAGTAGCTTATCTGCACGATTATTAGACTTATTAGAATGTGTACAGTACTTCTAACAATACTTGATCACATAGTTTGTGTTTTGCATGGTTTTGAAAAAATAAAAATACACATAGTATCTAGTTATGGATGTGTGGTAATGAGAGGCCTTAATTCTAAGAGATAACTATAGATATTTGAGTCTGTGGTATATTAATTATAGGTGAAAATAAAATTTTTCATTCCTTTTTACTCGATTCTGGAGATACTAAACAATTTATTATGCCATATTTTAACTTTTATTTTTATATAACTAGGTTTTAAAACTTACTTTATTTTTTAATTTTTAGAAAATAATTTGATCTCAAAATTCTGTTTCCAGAGGAAAGAATATCTTACCTCCACTCACATTGATAGATGCTAACCCTGCAACTCACTTCCTTCAGTCTGTCATTAATGGGGATTCTGGGGACCCGTGGTTTTCAATGGTTAGTAGCATAAGAACTATATAGGGCCTTCTTTAAATGTAGCATCCTAGATACAGACTCTGAAATTTTTATTCAGGAAGCCAAAAATGGGACCTGGTATGTGCTTTTTTGATAAGCCCCATCAAGTATTCAGGGGGTTTCCGACAGTGCAGGACAGTTATTATTATCATCTTTTATGGATGAGGCAATGTGGAACCAGGAGAAAGTACCACGCCTGACAGTTTAAAAGCTCAACTAGGCATGCTGCATGCAGCAACATTAGAAATTTAATTAAAAATTCAAAGCTGTTCATAAGGAAGGTATTAATATAGGTTCAGTTTTAAAGTTCCCAGTCTCTCATCTCTAAATGAACACTGTATCTTTATTTTTTGCTTTGTCCTTCAGTCAACTCTATTTAAGGGGAAACTTATTTTATATATTTCAGTTCTATGTAGTAGATACTTGCAAACTACCTAAAATATGAAAGGCACAACTCTAAGACTTAGGCTTATTATGTTTTTTAAAAATATCTTAATGGAAACATTTTTCTTTGACTACGTTTTGTCTTAATGTATAGCTCAAAACAAATGAGAGAATTATAACATCAAATTCAATAATAAGTATGACTGCTCATATTTCATAATTTTTATATTTTTAGATTGATTCAGTAAATTAATTAGTTAGGCAATATAAAACTTTAATGTGTTATGAATTTTTAATATAACAATTTTTATGTTCAGTTGTAATATGCTTCTGGCAATAAATTTTGAAGTATGGAACATTTATACCTAATTTTCTTTTCTGTTGTTCTATTCTAAATTTAGAAATAATCAAGTTGAAATTCTAACATAGACTTTTGCTTGTGAACATAATAAACAAAAAATATAACCAAATGTATTTCTCAGAAAAAAAAAAGTTGAATATAGAACCATAGATGGTCTGCAAGTAAAAATGAGTCTGTCATCTTTCTCCTCTAACACACACAAACACACTCACCCTCAGACATTGCTGATGGCTTGAATGTATAAGCAGCATAGTCATTTGGCTGGAAGTCTTGAGCATAGTAGGGAAATGAATGTTTTTTATTTATCCTTTAATAATAATTAACATATTTGATATTTTCCATGTGCTAATCATGTGCTAAACATGCTGGTGCTTTAGGGGAATTTTCTCATTTAATTTTTGCAAAAACCCTATTCTAATCTTCATTTTATAGACATGAAAACTGAGACATGCAGAGGTTAAGTCACTTTTCCAAGGTGACACAGTCAGTGAGGGGCAAATCTTGCATTCAAATGGAAGTCATCTGATTCTAGAATTTTCAGTTTTAACCACAGGGCTGAGCTATTTAGTATAAGGCTGCAGGACCTTTGTAACTCTTAAATTTCTCATGTAGAGGAATGAATAGTTAATTGGATAGAATATATGTGTGCCTCAAGCTTCAAATAAGATTGAATTTTAAGAAAGGTTTGCTGTTCCCACAGAGCATTTCTGTCTTGTCACTCATGTTCTAAAGGTATTGGGACAAGAATTAATATAATTAATAAAAGAATAAATGAGTTCTTAATATCACAACTTTTTTATACTAGCTTCTTCAACCTCCACTGCTACTTCTTATTTTTTCATAGAAACTGTGAGTGATTTTCTTAACCTTATAGGAGGAATAATTTCATTTGTTTCAACAAAATTTTCAAATGGTAATTATTTTTAAAAAGAATGCCTATTTGGAGCAACACATTCATGTACTAATATTTCCATGATTTGATTAAAAACTTGGTTTCCTAAATATTCTTACTCCTTCTTAATTATAAGATACATTCTTAAACAATTCAATTAACATTTTCCTGTTTTTCATTCCTCTCACCTACAGAGATGCTGAAGCAAAGCTGTGTGACAGGGAACAGAGCCCATGAAAAACTGGTGAAGATGGCCATGGATCTCAGAGACTTCATTTAATGATACTTGGAGACATGGCAACTCTATGAAGTTTTAGGTCAGAAAAAAATGTATTAATGAAGTTTTGGTTTGTCCAAATACATTTTCAGACTGTTGCTGCACCTGTTACATTAACATGCCCTATCAAACCAACAAACAAAAGGAAGGGATTTGCTTAAGGACAAATTTGCAAGCAAAAGCAAGAAAAAAGATGAAGACAATAGATTCTGATGAGCTACCATGAAAGCAAACATTCACCTCCAGCTGGGACTTTAAAATTTGTTTATCTGGAGGAGGCTTTAGATAGTGTATAAAGCAGTCCTCAACAGAGTAACAGTTCTAAAAGATAATCAAATACTAAAATCATTGAGGTCATAGAGCTTTAGTTATCTCAAGATACAGTATCAGACAGTTTTAACTCTTAAAATGAATTATTATTCATAAACAAAAGCTACTGATTTTCAACCTAAGGAGAGTAAAGAGAAAGGATGCATGAGAATTAAAATATAAGAATATTATAATTTCTGATACAAGCATACAAGGCCCCCAAATCCTTTCACAATAAATAATTGGAGATAATATGTCCAGCAGGTAAGAAAATGAAGATTCAGATATCATTGATCTACTAGCACAGATCACTTTATTTTGATAATACACCAGAGGGATAGGAATTAGAAAACATTTCTGTTCTAAAGAAAGAGCAATTTAAATTTACCACTAGATACACTTTGATGCAAATCCAGGCATACCAGGATCTTTTAGACCTGGGATTTGAGGCTGGACACTTCTCCAAACACCTCTTTTGACCTGTCTTGTCAGAATCCAGCATTAGCATTTCTTCTTAAAAACAAAACAAAACAAAACAAAACAATAAAACAAACACTCCTAAATACTTCTTCATAACTGAGTCTGGTATCCTCTCCCATGTATTCTATGGCACCCAGTATTGGCCCTCATTAGAACACAAGCTACAGTTTAATAGTTGTTAACTCATCTGTGTTCCCAACGAAACTCTTGAGTTCTGTATGAGCAATTTCTTCATTGTTTGCTTAGTGTTTTGAATGGCACCTTATAGGTGGTCAACAAGTATTCCAGTATGGGCTACCAAGAAATGAATAGAGGGTTTTCAGTTTTCTCCATGTTCCTTATGGCACAACATTTTGATGTAATACTAAAGCAACTAAGGCAGCCTCATTTTTGACAAACCAATATTCTTAAAGATTAATAAAAAAAAATTGGATGCATTTAAATCCCACACATAATCTGCCTTATATAATTATCGATTTTTTTTCTTAGAATGGCCATATATGTCATGCTTTAAGACAAAAAAAATATAGCAGGAAACGCGCAGATTACAGAGAAGGATCCAGATATGATGCTAGTAATTGGATACAGTCAAAAATTAGTGATATAGTCTGGGGTATAATTAGAATTTCAGAAATGTGAGGAATTTTCAAGGTTAATTTGCCCAAAACTTTCTTTTTTTTATTTTACAGAGAAGTAAAGTGATTTTTCTCAGGGTTACAGTGCAATAAATGGCAGAATACAGATTAAACCCCAGGTACTCTAACTCTAAATTCATTATCTTTTCCAGACTATCACAGCCTCTTTAAAGTGAAAGTAAAAATGACATGTTTCTAGTTCTAAATTAGCATGAAGAGCAAAGTATATTTATTGCTTCATATAATGTAAATGCAGAACAAACTGTTGCCATTTGTGCAAATTTTTTCCACTGGGATCAGATAATTCTTCATATATAACTGAAAGTTGGTTAACTAGAGTACATTGGCATATAGTTTTAGGGTGTAGTTAATTTTGCCATGATACACAACTGTGTTTCAATTGGCTCTGAAGAAGAGGATCATCAGAAAGTTGGGCCTGATTTTAGGTCTTCTCACCCAGAACATAATCCTGTAATTTCAGTGCTTGTGGTAATAGGGGTGGAGGGATTTTGCTTCAACTGGAAGAAATAAAATTGAGACCAGAAAGTGACTAATCAGGATATAAGGGTGTCAGAAATGTAGTAAAAGCTCAACTTTGCTACTTTAAATAGCTGAGTGACTTTGGGCATGATTTGTTAATGGAGGGAAAATAAAATAATAATGCTTTTTAAATATTTTGTATTGCTGAAGATTGAACACAGGGTATCATATATGCTAGGCAAGGAATGTTTACTTCATAAAGTTGTGAGGTTTATAGGAGATGAGAATTGTAAAATCCTTAGCAAAAAATAAGGCATCAATAACAATAGATATTGTTACTTGTTTTTGTCTTCACCTACCAGGCTTATAATTTAAATAGTATTTTGACTGATGTTTGTTCCTAAATAATAACAAAAAAAGATGAAGCAGAAAAAATGTGTAGAACTCATTTCAACACATCACAACTGTGAATTCTTTTTCTTTCCTCTAGATTCTCTATCAAAAACTGATAATATATATATTATTAGTTACCCAAACTTCTCAAACTTCTCTTTGATTAAAAATTATATTTTAGATAATCTTAAACTGCTCTTTAAAATTTATATTTTGAGGATTCAATGGAGTAAAATGGTTATTTTGGATGCATATGATATCTTTTCTGTCTATACTGTATCTTTCTAAAATAAATTGTACTTGGAAACAGTTGTGTTCAAAGGCAGGTTTTCAATGTGATTTCTGGAATGCAATGCATGAGAAAAGCATCAGGAAAGGTTTATAGGAGAAGTTGTGTTCCTTCCCAAAATCCACATTCACTCATAACATTACTGAAGATAAATGGAATTGAGGGTTTGTTATGGAAAATAGTTGATCAAGCTTATTTGCTATGAACAGAGAAATCATAGCAACATGTACTATAATAATCTCTTTACCTTTATATTTGGGGTTGCTTAAAAAACACTACTATTCAAGGGAGATAGGAACTCAAACAATAATAATTGCTAATATTTTTTTAAAATAGTATTTATCAGACAATGAGGAATTATGTACAAATTATATCATTTAATACAAGTACAAACATTACAGCCCCTTTTTACACATTAGAAAATTGAATTTATAAAAGCCAAGCAATTTATCTTGGTTCTCTTGCTAGTATGATTCAAAACTGGGAGTCTAGTCAGAACCCATACTCATAGTTATATGACAAACGCCTATTAATGTTAAAAATAGACAAATTCATCTCAACTGAAGATTAAACAGATATATTGTTAGATGAAATAAGAGCTTAGTTTTTCTCTACTCATCAGTAGTTTTAGTAGCAACTTTTGTAACCATTTTAGACAGTTTACATATCCTAATCATCACTAGACTGTTGCACCTACCCAGTTAGGACCATATTTTTCCACTAATAGATTTTCCAATACTTTGCTTTTTTTCTCCTCTGAAAATGATTGTTGAATTTTTATTTTTACCTAAATTATCATAATGCTCCTTTTTTATCATAATATTTCACACTGGATGTTTTATACTGATTAATACCTACATCATTAAATAGTACAGAAAACATTGGCACTTCAATATTTTTTATCGTTAAATCAACTTTGTTTGCATTTCTCTTAATATTGATCTTACCAGCATTGGGTTCTGAATATTTCTTTTTATTTCTGTCCAGTTCTCATGTTTCTTTCACTTAAATTATATGGTCGACAAGTACATTTTTTCACAATACTTTGCCCTACCTTTCTTTGTGAAAGAAATAATCCCCAAATTCAACATTAGTTTACCTGAATACTTATATTTGTGAAGAATTTTTAAAAGTATTTTATTAATCTTATATTTTAAATGTACAGATAATTATAATTTTTATAAGATAGATACCACGGAAACCAAAAGTTTATTCATAAAGTGAGTAATTCTTGAATTCTTTGTTGATCATATTGGGTTTTGTTTTGTTTTGGTTGTTTTTCTTGGTGTTTTTGTTTGTTTGTTGAGACAGGATCTTGCTAAGTACCCAGGATGACTACAAATGCAAAATCCTTAGTCTCCCAAGAGGCTGGAACTACACGCACATGTCATTGTATCTTTCCACTACTCTACAATTCTAAATATTAAGTTTAAAAATTAAGAACTTTAAAAACATACACTTCGACAGGTAGATCAATGGTACAGAATAGAGGACACGGACACAAACCCAAATAAATATAATTTCCTCATACTAGACAAAGGGGCCAAAAATATGCAATGGAGAAAAGATAGCCTCTTCAACAAATGGTGCTGGGAGAATTGGAAATCCATATGCAACAAAATGAAACTAAACCCATATCTCTCACCGTGCACAAAACTAAACTCAAAATGGATTAAGGACCTCGGAATCAGACCAGAGACTCTGCATCTTATAGAAGAAAAAGTAGGTCCAGATCTTCAACATGTTGGCTTAGGACCAGACTTTCTCAACAGGACTCCCATAGCACAAGAAATAAAAGCAAGAATCAACAACTGGGATAGATTCAAACTAAAAAGCTTTCTCTCAGCAAAGGAAACTATCAGCAATGTGAAGAAAGAGCCTACAGAGTGGGAGAAAATCTTTGCCAATCATACTTCAGATAGAGCACTAATCTCCAGAATCTATAAAGAACTCAAAAAACTCAACACCAAGACTACAAATAACCCAATCGACAAATGGTCTAAGGAAATGAACAGACACTTCACAGAAGAAGACGTACAAACAATCAACAAACATATGGAAAAATGTTCAACATCTCTAGTAATAAGAGAAATGCAAATCAAAACCACCCTAAGATTCCATCTCACCCCAATCAGAATGGCGATTATCAAGAGTACAAGCAACAACAGGTGTTGGCGAGGATGTGGGGAAAAAGGTACACTCATACATTGCTGGTGGGGTTGCAAATTAGTGCAGCCACTCTGGAAGGCAGTATGGAGATTCCTTAGAAAACTTGGAATGGAACTACCATTTGACCCAGCTATCCCACTCCTTGGCCTATACCCAAAGGACTTAAAATCAGCATACTACAGAGATACAGCCACATCAATGTTCATTGCTGCACAATTCACCATAGCCAGATTGTGGAACCAACCTAGATGCCCTTCAGTTGATGAATGAATAAAGAAACTGTGGCATATATATACAATGGAATATTACTCAGCCATAAAGAATGATAAAATTATGGCATTTGCAGGCCATAATTGGAGAATATCATGCTAAGTGAGATAAGCCAATCTCAAAAAACCAAAGGAAGAATGATCTCGCTGACAAGTGGATGATGATACATAATGGGGCGTGGGAGGGGTTAGTTTTAGGGTTAGAGTGAGGGTTAGGGAGGGGGGCAAGAATGGGGGAAGGAAGGACTGTATAGAGGGAAAAGAGGGATGGGAGGGTGGGGGGAAGGGAAAAAATAACAGAATGAATCAACCAACATCACCCTATGTAAATTTATGATTGCACAAATGGTATGCCTTTACTCTATGTACAAACAGAGAAACAACATGTATCCCATTTGTTTACAATAAAAAAAAAAAGCTAAAAATGGAAAAAAAAAACATACACTTCATGGTTTTTTTCATACATTTTATACAGTTTAATAGACTTAAACACTTGTAAACTTTTATGGATTTTTCTCTTTTTAAAGCAAAGATACTAGTATTATTGACAACATTGAAAAAAGGTTGCAGAAGTATTACACAGACTATGCTAACAATCATATAAATGACAGTATAAATCAAATTTTTTGTGTTAATAGCAATTGAATTATTGATGATATTCAGTTTTCTGTAGAATAATGTGAATTCTAATGGTTATGAATTTTTAAATTGTTGAAAATTATGTTAATTAGAGCAATTTGAAGAAAATATGGCCAATAAAATAGTGATGGCTAATGTGAATATGAAACAAAAGCAGATGCAAAAGTTATCAGGTAGAAGAGTTGTAGAGCTAGGTATCTCAGATATCAAGGATGTTCAGACATTAGTGAATAGAGCGCCCTAAGTAGAGAGCTTGTGACACTGAATTAAAGGCCAATAGCTAAAGAAACAGCTGGCTTCCTGGATGTGCTAGGAATTAAGTTTGGGTACACTGAGAAAGGCAGTGTAGGGTGGAAGTCCTAGCTCAACCATTAACAGGTTTTGTGTTATTGGATGAATAGACTTGACTCAGTTTCTCAGTGTCAAATAAAGATTAACATAATACTTGCCCCTTAAGTATTTTGTGAGGATTAAACAGTCCATGATTACCTGACATAGTAAGTGCATTTGGTTACTTCTAGTTTTTATTTATTATGACATTTGGTGGTGAAATTTGGCTTTCTTCCTAAGTTGTTAGATTACTGAGGTCAGAGGCTTTATCATTTATGTGTAGTACCTAACATAATAAATATTTTGTGAGTTGCTGAATTAAACATAGAGTCAGTAATTTTCTCCTTTGTGTGCCTAGGTATTACTGATGACATATCTTGGTTTTTTACAGAATATCTTGCTATTATTTTCAAGATTCTGTATTATAAAATAATACAAATTGGGTTTTTAACATGTTATTTTTAAACATTAAAAAATTCATACCTCTATTTGACATTTTACCAGTTATTCTGGTCTTCATGTTTAAATTAGCCATTTTAGAATTGATATTTTTTCTTGGTTATGTTTTTAACTCATTTTATCAATTCACTTAATTTTGGTTTATATTAAGCTGGCTAATAATAAATTAGTGTTCTCTTTTCTAAGGTTTTAGATTTTGCACAGAGTTAAATTATTTTCCTCTTTTTATATGAACCCTGAAAATTCATACGTAGTATCATTAAATTTTCTCTAATTATTACAAACTGCCACTTAATGAGTCTGTTTTTCTGAAACTGTTGAAACATGATATTCTAAGAATTGAATTCTGTGTACTTATACAAGCCCCATTCAAATTCTCTGCATTGAAATGTGATGAACAACAAGAAGTGGAAAAGTTGTTAGGTATATCTGTACATTTTCACCTTCCTGTTCTTAATAAACTCCTTTAGAAAAGTGGTTTGTGCCACAGCTCATACAGGAGAATTATAATATTTTTTAGAAAAGTAATTTTTAAATATTTTAAGGTATCTGGTATCTATATTTTATTCAACAAACATATTGATTACTTATTATGTATTTTACTAGGAATGAGTGAGACAAAAACTAAAAATTTTCTTGAGTTATTTTCTAATATATATTTTGTAAAATCCATAACCACTTGTGTTAATCAGCCTTTGGTCACTATGACAATCTATCTGAGAAAATCAACTTAAAGGCTTATTTGGTTCACGGTTTCAGAAGATTTACTCCATGGCTACTTGGTCTCATTGCTTTGGACCTTGGTTGAGGCAGAACATTACCATGGAGGATGACTGGAGACAAAAAGAAAGATAGCCATATTGAGAGGCCACCAACAAAATGTATCTTCAAAATTATGCCCCCAATGACCCACCTATTACCATTAGGCCCTATCTCCTAAAATTTCCACTAACTCCCACAGCATCACAAACTGGGACCAATCCTTCAACATGTGAGCCTTTGGGGAACATTTCCCATTCACTTCATTTTTAGAAGTTCAAACAAAACTGTTATTGTTACTTAACTTAAAAGATACCTAAGTCTTGATGAGAAAGAATAAGATTTTGTTAAAACTGAGCCTGCAGTTTTCACAATGGATGTCAATGATTGCACTGTATTTCAATGTTTTTTTCACTCCTTTGTTTTAATTGCCAGACTGTGTATTTGTACAGGCAACATCATGCCTCACCCAGTGCCTGCCACAGAACAGGATTTCAATTCATTTTATTAACGAATAGGAGTTAATATGGAATTTCACATACGCAGCAACACAAGGTAACTGCAACATTTCCACTACTTGACTCTTGATTATCTCTGTAAGAGATGAATTATGATGATTGGACTTTACATTTCTCAAATGAGAACATCAAATATGGTAAACCATTAATTTAATGTCCATTAATTTGGAATTCAAGATAATCGAATAACCTGAAATTTACTTCTGCAGGATTAATGAAGAATGCTACATTAAATGAATTACAATAGACTTAAAAATTGACTTTTTATAATAGTCAGATGGTTAGAGCAATGATACTTAATATTTTCAAGAAATTTACAATGACCAGTTGGATATAAGTGGATGTCTAATAAAGATTTATCCATTTAGGAAAATAAGCTGAACAGATCTCTATTTAGAAATACACAGTGTTTTATTTTGTAAGTATGTGTTAAGACTTCTCTACAATAGTAACTAAGCACTGTAATAAAGACTTCAAAGACCGTTTTCAGGATGTTTAGAATCTAGTTGGGATTCTAATATATAAAGAAATTTTGGAATGATGTAAGGCAAAAATTGACTAAGAATATAGATTAAATTATAACATAAAAGGTAAAATTATGAGAAACATCACCTTGTAATAATCACTTTCTTCCAAGAATCAAAAACTTAATTTCACTTTTGGAAAAAAAAATTGTTTTACAATTGTTCTCATCAGTCTCCCAAGTGCCTCCTCTTCTGCCCCACCTCTTTCTAGAATCTAGACGCCAAGGGGAGTCTTTCTGTGAGGTGCTTTCATTTCCAGGGCTCAATCTCACCTCCAAGACAGCAAGCTCATGGGGGCGCACCACTTCGTTTGGAGTGTCAGGTGCCGGGACTTGGAGGCTCCCTCTCCGGGCTCCCTGGCTAGTATTGGGATGCAGTCGCCCCGCCATGGCTAATCGCCGCAGAGGCTTCTGGGACTTGTGGTCTCAGGGTCTCCCGTGCCCCTCTCCCAGAGCGAGTGGTGGGCGCTGGCCCGCGGTTGTCACTACACAGTTCTTGCGCCCACCTGTGGGCAGCACTGATTCCCGCCCGCCTGCCAGCCCGCCCCAGGGCACTGGCACTGAGGGTCTGCTCCAACAGTTCCTTGTCGCCAGAGGGCGACCTGCCCCTGGGAGCCCAAAGTAGGAGGGCGGGCGGGAGGACCCTGAGACAGGGCGCCTGCCCCGCTCGTTCCTGTCCTCTGGGCGGAGCCTGCCTCTCACGTGCCGTGCCCGGGGGCGGGACCTTCGCAGGGGTGAAGCCCTGCACGTGGTTAGGCACTTGTATTGACTGAATTAAGGCGCTTGCATCTGCGCTGGATCCCCGGAATCATCAGCCCACAGGTGTGTGGTTTTCTTAGGTAAGTACCATCCTCTGAACATGTGCAGGCCTCACTTGACCACCAAAATGGTTCCTGAGGCTTCCCCGGGAAGGAGAGGCCATTGCTGGGGCTGGCAAATCGTTTATTGATCAGCTCTTCTGGAGAACTGGAGGAACTCTGCCAAGCCCTGTGCATGCCAAAGGTGGGGCCCACAGGGTCTCTTCCATCAGGACCTTACAGGAGTGTGTCGATGAATATGTATATAGCTAGATACGCAAGAAACTTTCAAGGTAAAGAAAGGGTGAAATATCATAAGAAGGATCAGATAAAATGGTATGGGACGCGGAGGGGCACAGAGGCAGTTCCTGGAGGCGATGGTACTTTAAGGAAGGATAAGTACCAGTACTTGAGAAATGGGGGCAGAAGTAGGGTAATTACAAACTAAGGGGTAAATAGAGTAAAGCCATGTATTAATTTTTAGTGTGTCTAGAGTTGTCCAAAGTATCAGGAAGTGTCTGAGAAGTAGTAGCTTGGGCTCAGTTAGTCAAGGCTTTGAATAGTAACTTCATAGTCTGGAATTGCAGAGGCATATTTTGCACTTGAATTCCACTAGAAACAATAGAAAAAATTTTTTTTAAAAAAAATGCTTGAGGTAGGGAAAAAAAATAAAAATAGTAATGTGGACTCATTGTGCACAGGATATATTTTTCAGTACCAGCATTTTTATCAAGGTAATTAAACATTTGTTGATCACTTTCTTGACCTTGTTTGATTACTTTTTCCCACTTAAAATCAGGAGATTTATAATGTATACAGGGAGAGTTGACAGATTTGTGAGTTGTTAGCCACTCTTCTACTTATTTTTATTTGAGAAAATTATTACCTCAAAAGAGTTTTAGATCAAACACAATTTAAACCATGTGTAATTTGGATGACTTTCATCTAGATAACATTCAGTGTGGGCCAATGGACTACATATGACATAATTCAGATGTACAATTTGGGAATGAAGGTGAGAAGCACAAATTGATGATTCTGTTTTTTCTTCTTTTTTCATGAATGACAGTCAGAATACCAATATTTGGAGTCAGCTTTTCAAAAACAGTATTTCAGAGGTCTTGTTAAAACTTAGAAAATTAGCTGGACATGGTGGTGCACACATGTAATCCAGTGACTTGGGAGCTGAGCCAAAAGGATTTTAAATTTGAGGCCATCCTGTGCAACTTAGCAAACCATGTAGTGAAAAAAAATGAAAAGGGCTGAGTGTTTGGCTTAGTGGTAAAACACCCTTATGTTCTGTCTCCAGCAATAAAACAAAATAACTTAGAATTACCTTATGCATGTTTTAGTATGTATAGGAAGTTAGCAGTCCAATTTATATTGTGGTAAAATCAGAGGGAATATTTTATCTCTTTAATAGGCCATATGTACATTACATATATATTAAATTCTGTATAAAGGTGCCTAAAGCTGAAGGTCAGAGTCACTATTTAACAGAGTTAGATAAATTAAGTCAGGTCACTTTGAAGCATTATTGATGACTGTATTGTGGAGAATGGACTGAAGGGAGCTGAGAGATCAGTTAGAAGGGTGAATAATCATAAGAACTAGAGGTGCAAATGGTTTGAGGAAAACATGGATACATTTTTAGATGTAGAGAGATAATCAGGAATAATGGCACTAAAGTCAGAGTAAAGTGTTTTAAGAATAAGGAGTAGTTGTCAGGTGAGATGCTGCAGAGAGAAGAATGGGGTCTTGGCAGTTGTGAAGTCACTTGTGACCTTGGTAAGAACAGCTAGGTCAGGTGGGGGCATGGAGAGTTTTCTTTTTTCTTTCTTGAAACTGGGAACATCATGAAGCATGATTATCTGTTGAAAGGTAGAAGTCAGTACAGAAGAGGAAGTTGAAAGAACAGAGGGAGATCATTGATAGAGAAGATGCAAGGGTTTGGTTTGCAGTTAGTTCATATTAGAATAGTACTTAAACGGTATATAAGAACAGGAAGACGTTGGCTATTATTTTTGGGCATATCTCAAAATAACTAGTAGCTTTCTTATGTGCCAGCAGAGTGTGAAGGATCTAGCCTTCTCGTCTGTCCATGGATTTTTTTATGACAATCACCCAACACTTTTTCAGTTCTCATCATGTGCTGACCATAGGGATTTCTGCTTGAAACAGGTGTAATGGGGTCAGTGAAGTTCATTTACCACTGAGTGATGTAACTATTAAACAACTACTTAAATAAGGAATTATCCAGCTTTTTTTGTGTTAACTGATATGAGAGAATATGGAATGCTAAGGGAACCTGTATCAGAAGGAACTGACATTACCTGAGTGTATACAGGGTAGTGTTTGCAAGGGTAGCATGTACATAGCTGATATCCAAAAGAGTTTTCTCTTGTTACCAAGTCAGCTGTATCTCCCTCATGCCACCATCTCCTTTGATATCATCATCTCATTCCTGATTCTCTATTCAGTGTTGGATTAAGTCTCTCATCCGAGCATTTGGAATGTATTTTGCCAGTGGATTGTGGGGTAGTGTGGGAAAACTGTCAGGAACCAACGTTTTTCAGGATCTTTCTCAAGTCTTATTGCTGCAGTAAGGTGACTAAATGTGAACTAAGTGGCCATTTAATTTTTATTCATGCTACGTTGATTCCTTTTAGGGGAAGAAAAGGGTTTTGGGAATGGCAAATCGATGGTCAGCCACAGCCACCTCAGACTTAGGCTCTTAATATCTTTTGGAGGAATCACAACAAGCAAAAGACCTGTCACTTCTTATTAGGAATTTTTGGTACCACCTAATGAAAGCTGGTCTTTCTTTTTTCTTTCAGTTTAAATTTTAATGCTCTCTGGGTCAAGTGTTTGGGGAATAAGTATCCACTCATGTATTTGCAGGGAAGGAAAGGTTCTATTGTTGCTGTGATTTTGCATTTATATAGCACTTGAGTATTGGCTAAGTGCTTTACAATCAATTTTATTGTTCAGTTTAAAAGGTAGCATTTCACCTCTGTCAAAATTTGTTTGCTTTGTTTCAGAGAAAAGGATCTTTTCTTAAAAATGGGTCTTCTGTGATACAGAAGAACTCTGATTAATCAGGACTAGATATAAGACAAAACGATATCAGAAGAATATATGCTGTTAATAGAAGATATTAGCCATGTGAGATTTTTTTGTTACCTACTTTAACAATAAAAGAAAATACTAAAACAAAATAACACTAGAGATAGAACCATGCAGGAAGCCAACTCTCCTCATGATATGGTTTGTAACTAGGGCACCCAGGGATGTTCTGTCTTTTAAAACATCATCCTTAAAGAACTAGATTTTATTTAGAGCAAGGGTTGGCAATTTTTTTCCCATACAGTGCCAGAGAGTAAATATTTCAGGCTTTGCAGGTCATACTCTTCTGTTGCAGCTATTCAACAATCAGAAACCGTGATACATAAATGAATGGGCATGGCTATTTCAATAAAGCATAGTTAATAGAAGCAGGGCACCCAGAATTGACCTGTGGGCCATAACTTGCCAACTTCTGATTTATAGCACCTTAGTGAACAGGAAGTGTTTACAGATTGGAATGATTGATAGCTAAAAGCTGTAGGAAAGCAGAGTTGGACTTACCTTGTTGACTTTTATATCTTCTAACACAGTGCCTGACAGAAGTTAACTGAGCACCTCTGTTGAATAAAGGAAAGAGTAGCAAGGATATATGGGAAAATTATCTCGGGGTAGATGGTTCTGTATTTGAATTTAGATTCTGTGACATGTACTCTGTGGTTAGAGCAGATACTGCATTTGAGAACTAGTTCAAAGAACACATCCAGGCACTATGCCTAAAGAATGTAGAAGAGTTGATACTCTGAAATGATAGTGAGAAGCAATAGATCTGTGATTCCCCACCAATAAAAATTCATATTGCATCACTTGGAAGGTTACTGAGAGAGAATTAATCTCAGTCTCTCAGTTTGCAGCTTTCATTGTTTGCCCTCAGTTTTGTGAGCTTTGTTAGCATTTGTGCTATACATTTTCCTCTTGTCCCTCTATATATTCTCCCGAGTCCTGTCCATCCTGAATTTCCCTCTTCCCTTCTACAATTCTTAGGATAATATTCACAACTCCTGTTGGTGACCTCCCCTCACTGTATTCTCTCTCCTGCATCTGATAACTGATCCCTCTTTTCCTGTCTTTAGGCTTAAGAGAAGTAAAGGATGCCCCATCCCCATTGCTGCTATTAAAAGATTCTGCATCATTTTGTTACCCCCTTAGATTGCCCACACTTTTAAAAATAGTCTCTTCAATAAACTCACTCAAATTGGGGTACCATCAGCTTTTTGATTGGACCCTGATGGTCATAGTATTCTTAATACTTTTTCAAAGATGTCTATTGTGTATCACCAAGTAACTTTTAATTTCATCAGTCAGGGTCTGTGGCTTCTTTTTTTTTCAATCATAGGATCTCAGGGTGAAAGTGGTCCTGGAAGGTGAGTCATTTAACTTCGTAATCAGAAATTGAGGACATTCTGCCTCATCCTTATCACAACCCACTATACTTGAACACCTTCTATAATAGGGAACTCATTACTGATAAAGATCTATCTCACATCTTTAGACACATCTGACTGATAACAGCATAATATATACACTATTTCTATCCACAGTTTTTGTCCTGTCCGTTGGGGTGTCATGGGACAAGTTTAATTTCTGTTTCATCTATTCTTCAGGCAGCAAGCCTTTTAGTTTCCTTACCATCTCTGTCTGTTTAAAAGTGGGATGCCTAGAGCACAGTCTCATTCCATGTCTTTTCTGATTATGCTGGATTGAGCTTGGGCATGGTAATTCTATCTGGAAGGATGAACATGAGAAGAAACCATGTCTTTCCTCCTTCCCAAATGTAAGGAGAATGTGGTCCTGGTCCTTTTCTATTCACACATCTGGGTGTTTAAGCATCATATATGGGAAGAGTTGCCTTTGATGACCACATGATTTTTCTTTCTTTTACTGGATTTACCTATATTTAAAGACTTTCTATCAAGGGGGTGAAATAGCTTACAAATTGCAAATCCTCTTTAAAGAGATAAGACTACAGTCTCATTTTTGTTTTTCCTCAAAATATCAATAGTACACTAATCATCCTTTTATTACTATAGGGAACACTACTTAAAATATTTTGCTGAACTTTATTTAGGTTTCAAATATAAATAAAAGACAGAGAAATTCCTAGAATTTTAGTATCTTGGTATGTTTTTATTTTTTCTTGACATTATTCCAGATTATAACAAAATATATTGAAATGCAGATTGGTTTTTTTTTTTTTTCGGTTGATAATCAAATTGTCTTTAAGGAAATGTTCTGGGAAGTAGACTCTTAAGTATACCATTCATTTAAGTCAATTTTTATAATGAAAGTTCAATTTATCTTTTAACATGTCCAATTTATTTTTTAACACGACTCCCAAATATCTGTCAGGTTCTTTAATTCTTCCTTTTGATTTAATCAGTGAGCTCATTCCCCCATGTTATTTTGATTAGATTACTTTTGCCAGGGCAGAACTCTGGAAAATAAATCCTCTTGTATTTAATGTGTGCTTTAGTTTAATCTGAATGAATAGAAGAATAAAAATAGCCCATTAATTTTGATTGTTGGAGAGAGAGAGATGTGTCTTTTTAAATATTTAATCTTATTGTTAGAAAATGCATTTCAGAGACTGCTTATAGATTGCTTTTTTTCCTGTATCTTCCATTTTTGTGAATATCTGTCTCTTGTAAGAGTAAAAAACAAAGTAAAACAAAACATACTTAAAATTCTTTAAAAATTCCCCCAAATGGGCTTTCTAATAGCTGACTGGTTATGATCCCTTCCTTTTTTTTTTTAACTTTTTTTCTCCTCTGAATTTTTTGCATACTTATTTAAAGTGTCACTGTTTTATTATTCAAGCATTAGTTTATATTTTACTTGTTTTCTTTTCCATTCTCCCCCAAGAAGCATCCTTATCTCTAGTGCCTGGTATAACCAATCAGTGGTACTAAACATTTACTAAGAGAATGTTTCTTCTGCCTTTTTATAACAGTGCAAAAAAAATACCTATACCTAGTTCTTAGGAGGTTTCCACTTCCTAAAATCTTATTTATTCTTCCTAAATAATCCACTATTATAAAGAGAGTTTTTGTCTTAAAAATTTAACTTTTTAAAAAATTGCCATCTATTCTTAGTCCATCTGTTTATTTGATGACAACTAAGCATTATTTTAATTATGTAATAAACAGATTTAAGTTACATATATTTCCAGTAAACTATCTTCATCAAAACCAGTTTCTTAAAACCACAATATTTTTTTTCAAAAATGCTTTATAAATACAACTAACTACAGCACAATTGTAAATAGCAAATGAAGCATCTGTTTTAGCTCAAAGACTGTGGGAGTAGTATAAAACTAGATTTCTGCCATAAATATCTTTAGTGGTAAATCATTAACAACTTTCCAGTTCCTTAACTTTTTCCAAAAAGATGGCTACTGTGTAAAATCACTAAGCATGGTACTGATTTAAGCTACTTGATTAGGAGCCAAATTCTTTAATTATTAATGTGCCTAACTTCATTTTATCATTCATTGATATAAAGCTAGGGTTCAGTAAAGAATTAAGGAAACAACTTCAAAGAATGGTTCAAGTGGTCTGAGTAAATATTTTATCAAGCATTAGTTTGTACTTTCCAGTAATTTTAGTATGTGTTTCTGACAGGGGTCCATTACTTCATTGACCTTATATTACAATCATGTTTGAGCCTTCCCTTACTTGCTCTGTCTCTTGCTCTATCTGACTATAAGCCCTGTCACTTTACAGACAGTATTTATATCTTCCTGTATTATTTGTGCATGCTTTTAATGTTTGGTTCTTCTTCCAGTCCTTCTTTACTATCTGATGTCAATAGTCCCCTAACTCCTTCCTACTCAGCATAATACTTCTTTTTTGGGTGGGAGGGATGGAAACTGGGGATTGAAGCCAAAGGCACTCTACCACTGACTTATGTCCCTAGCAGTCCTTTTTATCTTTTGAGATAAGTCTTGTTAATCTATCCAATCTGATCTCATACTTGTCATCTTGCTTCCTTAGCTTCCAAAGTAGCTAGGATTATAGGCAAGACCTGCAGCCATTTGTATTATTTCACTCATCCACTCTGAAGGTCACACTGACTTCCAGCTGATTACTGCAGGAAGTTCAAACTTCTCTCTCTGACTGACATTTAAGACCTCAACGTTCCTAGTCTATTCCCTTGATTCTCTAAAATACCATTTTCTTTGGTCGATGAGATCATTTATATTCCTGTAAATATGTATGGTTCTATCCCACTGTTGACTCTTATCAATCTGGTTTGAAGTTCTGTTTTTGTCCTCTCTATATCTCTGAGTTCTCTTCTTTTGGAACTTCGTGTCCACTCCAGAAGTTCTTCCTTATTTGCACCAATCCACATTGGTCTTTTTTCCAAATAGATGTGTAGTCAGGCCAGTGTGCAAGCAGAGACTTTGGAGACCTTAGGCCTAGGACTGAATTATGACCATGTCCTAGTCCCAGGTGAATCCAGCATTGCAATGAGTGATTACTGTGTGCTTCTTAGAGTTCACAGGTATCGCATGTCAGCTAATTTTGTCTCCTCCGCAACTTTATAAATGAGGAATTATTTTGATTTCCATTTATAGATGAGCAAACTGAAACACAGAGGTTAAATAATATCTGTCCAGTATCACATAAACAATGAGGGGCAAAGCTAGGAAGCCTGGATCCTGAACTATTCCCTTAGTCCTTAGGCTCATCTTGCCTTTTTAATACATAATGATTTTTGATGGGATTTTTAGGGTCAGTTCATATTGCAATACTATTCTCTTCTGTCTCTTTGGAGAGTTTTAAGAGGGGAAACATCCTTTGTAAGTGCTTTTGGAGTTAACATGCCTTGATGTCTGCATGCATGTATGTGTGCGTGTGTGCACTTCTGTGCATGCATGTATTTTGTAATAGAAGACTGAGAAGTTCATCAAGGCAGGTGCAAGATAATCACAGGGTACTTAAGGGAGGCCCAGTCCTATTCAGGCTACACTCATTTTCTGTTTTCAAGCCTGGGAACTATAATGTGGGAAGAATATATGCAAAAGATGAATATTAAAAACACAGTACTACCACTTGTTAAAGGTATATTTCTAGGAAAGTACTTCTTGCTGAACTTCATTTTCCTTAGCTCTAAACAGGGATACTGAATTTTACATCACAGAATTATTAAATGAAGGAATGAATATCCAATGAAATAATGAGTCTTATGTTCAGAGATGTCCAATAAATGCTTGTAGTGCTTTTTACATCACAGAATTATTAAATGAAAGAATGAATATCCAATGAAATAATGTGTCTTATGTTCAGAGATGTCCAATAAATGCTCCCTTAGTGCTCACCATGCTTACTACTCCAGGGAGACTCACAACTTTTCTCATGCCCGCAGATGTCGTTCTGATGCTCACATGACCTAGCCAGGCCTTCACTTAATTAGAGGCTTGATGCTGGTGATCACTGGAGATGATTTTAACCAAATTAGATATTCACCAGAGGAGGCTGACACAATGAAAAGGTGTCTTCATATTACCATATTTCTAAAATGGATATGGGTTTTGAAGAGGGAAAGCTTGATTGCTTACTTCAAATCCTTGGAGAATGATTTGGGAAAATAAACTTTATATTGTTTTGCTTTCAAAGTTAGAATTGGGATTAATAGATTTGGGAAGTTAGACAGTGTCTACAGGGAATTTCTAAGAGTTGACTATTAGGTAATCAAATTTTTAATATTGTTCAAGTCTGTGCAGCCTGGGCTGGACTTCTGGTTATGTCTTTGTGTGACAGAATGGATCATTTCTTCTGATGTCAAACTCTTAGAAATCTATAACGTGTATCCAACATAGTTTTAGTGTTAAATGAATTTTATTATACTTGAAATATATTCACATAGCTTATCTGTGTCCTAAAGTACTAATTTACTGTGTTCATTTGATAGACAATATAGAAAAATTAGAGACTTTGGAGTTATAGCTTCATTTCCTACTGTATGACTTGGGGCAAGTTACTTCTTATTTTCATATCAATAGAACAAGATAGATAATAATAGTTATATCAGAGGGTTACTGGGACAATCATGTATGTTGATGAATATGAATTATGTTAGTTGGCTTTATGTTGCTGTGACTAAAATAACTAATAAGAACATTATAGAAGAGGAAAAGTTTATTTGACCCTGAGTTCATAGTCAGATGGTTCTTTGGACCTGAGGTGAGGGAGAATATCATAGTGGAAGGGCATGGTGGAAGAAAGCAGCCCAGCCCATGGCAGCTGGGAAGCAGAAAGAGAAAGGAATCAGAGAGAAGATCAACCTGTCCAGGCAATCTCCTGCCCCTCTGACCTGCTTCCTCCAACCAGGTCTCCAGTAATCCATTCATCCCTCAGTGGACAAATCCACTGATGAGGTAAGAACCCTCATGATCCATTCACTTCCCCAAAGTTCAACCTCGGTACCCATGAGATTTTGGGTGACATTCTGGATTCAAACCATAACATAAATCCATACATAAACTGTTGTATCATGCAAAAACTGTCTTTTGAAAGGTTTTTTTTCTGTGTATGTATGTGTGTGTGATGCTAGGTATTGAACACAGAACACAGAGCCTCACACATGCTAAGTAAGCACTCTAACACTGAGTTATACCCTCAGCTCTGATTTTTTTTCTTTAATCTATCATAACTTTTTAAAAACATTGAATACACGCAGTGGTATTGTCTGTTTTTTCTTCCGAAGAACAAGTTTTTAAACTTATTTAATCCATTTATAAGTGTTTTCTCTATGAATAAGTGTCAGTTTATTCAGAATGATAAGAGTGATGGTAAGTTAATCTGAAATTCTTGACCATTCTCTAACATGCAACATACAGGTACAGTTTCTTTCTATATTTATTTATCCTTCATTTTATGTTAATAAAAACACATGCAGAAAATACTTTCCCCAGAAAAGAAATATGTTGAATCATATTACTTAATAAGAATGAATTTAAAAGTAGCCACTGGCTTTCTAGTTTAGCTGCCCTTATTTTGAAAGACAGTTTGTGCATCTGTATGTATCCATATGCACAGGCACTTGAGACCTTGTGTACACACACACACACACACACACACACACACACACTGAAGACACATGGGTGCAGACTGTTAGGTATTCTTTCTCATAATGAAATATCCTGAATTTTTAATAGTTGTTTCGATTAAGAAAGAGTTGATTTTTCTTTAATAAATTTTAAAATGATGCCTCAAACATTTAACAAATGATATTTGGTTTTGGGTATTCCTGGTAATGAAGAAATGATTAGGCTAAAAAGCTGACTGTTCAGGTGTTTGTTGTTACTGTTATTGTTTAAATCCTCATGTTGTAATTAACTAGGTGTTAATTGCATGTATCCAAAGCTCAACTTTGGACATTGAATTCTTCCTGCTGCTGAGTAAAAGTAAAACAGAGACAGGGGAGGGGAATGAATTAGCACTACATGTATGCACTTTATTCAGTGCTACAGTGATCTTGTGTTCACAATCTTTGCAGGCTCTTAACTCTGTGCCAGACACTATGTTAAATCCTCTCTATGGATTATCTCATTTACTCCTCACCATAACCGTACGAGGTAGCTTCTGTTATTTGCCTCATTTTTCAGATAAGCAAACAGTCTTACAGAAGCTAAATAAATGAAATGTGTGAGTGATGGAGTTTGGATTTTAACCAAACTCTCTGACTTTACAGCTATAACTTTTAATTGCAACACAGCACTGCCTGGGTACTTGTGTAATCACTGGTTCAGAATTGCAGAAGACATTGGTCTATCTGTGTAGCTTTCACATCAGTATTGAAATCTGTCATCATCTCAGACAGATGGCCATTCGACTTCTGCTTGAGTAGCCGTAGTAATTGGAATTTCATAACTTTATAAGAGTACATTCCATTGTTGGACAGCTCCTATCACAAGATATCTTATTTATTTGTTTATTGAGCATTTGTCTCCCTGTAATTTCCACATATTGGTTCTAGTTCTACTTTCTGAAGAAATATCGAACAACTTTTTTTCATCTTTTATCTGGCATCCTTGCAAATGTTCAGACCTCTAAGTCTTCTCTTTTAGGCATCTCCACATGCAGTTTGCAGCCGTCTCACCATTACCATTACCCTTTCTGACAGTCTAATTTACTTGCTTGATTCTGACAAGCTGCAGTATATTTAATTGAGTATGCATTGAGGCAGGAGAGGCAGCAGGAAGATTCTGGAATGAGCCATAACACTTAGGTTAAGATCTCATCATTACTGTCTACTGTGTGACATCAGGTAGGTGGCAACATAGCTGAACCTCAGACCCTTTTCTTTAATAAGGGCATCAGTAACTACCCCTAACCTTCCCTAGTCATTTAACCCACAGTGATTTTCCCTTCTCTCAACTCTGTTTTGGTACTCATCACTGGTTTGGGCTCTTAATTGATTGTCGACACCTTTTTATCTTTTCTTTCCAGTAGAATTAAGTTGCTTGGTAGTAAAGATTATCTCATCTTTCTTCATTCCTTCACGAACATTCCCAAGAGGATCTGAAAAAATAGATATATTCTCAACTGGATTGGGGAAGGGGCTAAGCCACAGAATTCAAGGAAGATGTGCTGCAAGCTGAATCCAGCTCTGCCCTTGAGCAGGTGAATGACTCAAAGCGATCTCTGCATCTCACTTTGTGCATAAAATAAAAAATATGCTGGTAAAAATCTTATAAGATTATCTTTAAAGACTGAAGTGAATCATGGTTGAAAAGTACTTATGATACTACTTGGCACAGAGTGCTTAGGAATTATCAGTATCACTACTAGTACTAGTAGTATTACACTAATAGAGCTATGCCATTACATTACCTTTTATTTGGAGGAAAGAAATGAGTCTTGGAACTTCATTGGACCATATAATTCCTCATTTAACCTTTATATTTACCAATGTCTTTTTTTACACCAATCAGTAAGCTTAACTCCCAAATGCAGTTCTTGTGTAACTAGAAAAACAGTTGGTCAAGTCTGTACCTGAATATTAATTTTCTGAACAATGGTATTTGTTTACTAAACAACAGCTTTTGTTTTCATGTTTGATATTACTGATGAAATTTGTACTGATTTTATACCCCTGATACTCTTGGTGAAATAGTTTTAATTCCAATATATTTCATAAACTATATTTTCTAAAATAAATTTATTTAACCACCGTAAATACAGATTATTTTAAAACATGTGTCCTCTCTTCCCAGAATGTAAAGAAGCATTTAATTGGTCATTTTCTAGCATGCTAAGTCTATTTGCAATGCTTTGATATTTAGCAATGTTGGATTTGTAGCACTTTGCTGAAAGTCCCCTTGTGATTAAAATACATTTTAGAGCAAATTAAAAATAAGTTTAAATAAGCAGCTGTGGGATTTTTTAGGCATCCTGACCAAACATGATTCTGCAGATTTAAATTCAGAACAGTTTGACACAGCATTAACTGCTAACAGCATTATTGGATCTGGGTAGACATGCAAATATTAAACAACAAAAAAGCATGTGTCAATAATTCATAGGTCTAGAGTCAACTCTCCTGGGTAAGAAAGTGTATCTTTTCATTTTTCTTTATCTCACGACACTTTGCTGTGAGGAAATTCTTTCCTGTTCAGCCTGCCAGTAGACGGATCACCTGTTACAATCAGATGTTCTGCTGACTTCACTTGTTTCCTTCTATTAAGACCAGGCAGCTAGCTGTATCAATGTGCATTTCACTAAACCACAAAATGGTTATCAGTCTGGTAATTCCACACAACCTACACCCCTAGTAATCATAATCTCACATTCCCCTTTAGGTAGATGAATGAGGTTTTCCTGAGAATTCTACCTAGGCAGATAGCAGATTTCTTGGACCAAGCTTATTCTGAGAGACAAGTGGAGATTCTAGCACTCTTCTGGTCCTACCCATCTTCCTACTGCTAAATCCTAAATACATAAAATCTGCCTCCTCTGCACTGTTCATTCCCCTTTGTCTAACAGCACTAAAAAACATATTAACATGAAAACAACCAATCATCTAGGACTACGAACTCAGATAAAGGTAGAACTCTGAGGTAACACTGTTAATCAAGATGATTAAGGGCCACAATGAGACCATAAACAGGAAATTCAATGATTTCTTGTTATTTTAAAATTTTTTTAAATACTCACCAAACTGTAACCTTGAGTCATTAGAAAATGAATCAATGATAAACTTCAATTTTTCATCTTAACTTTATATAATTTAGAATAATACTGTTTTACTCCAGGGAGTCAAATGCAAATGATTATTTTGTCAGAAAACTCTTGAAACTGAAGGAAGTGAACTGACCAGTAAATATATGAAATTGAAATATTAAAAGAGCAATTTGTAAATTTGCCAGCTGCACATTTTTTTTCTGTCAAAAAAATGGGAAGCATCTCGTACTTTTTGGTGACCAGACCATGTTATAACGTAAATATGATAGTAATTTGCTCATTTAATTAACAAGTATTTATTAATCAATTGCTGTGTCCTGAGAACATAGCAGTGATGAGAAGAATTATTGCACTCAAATTGTTTTAATCCAAAGTAAATAAGAAAAATGTCTACATTTCAGATTGGGATAAACACAGTTGAGAAAACAAATTCAAGTAACATGAACATAGAAGGAAAAGAATTGTTCCCAGTTTTTTTGGTGGTCAGAAAAGTCCTCAATTAGCCAGTAACTTTTTAGCAAAGCAGCAGCAGAGGGAAGCTATGCTGAGGTGGAAGAACATTAAAACACAGAGCAAGGAGAGGGAACTTGAAAGACCTGAGGCATCTGCTAGGGGATACATTGTACACCCCTTTCCTAAGCACCATTTTATTTGACCCCATTTGACATTGGGGTAGCTACTCATGTCCCTATTAATGATCTCAGACAGATGATCACTCAGCTTCTGCTTGAGTAGCAGTAGTAAATGGAATTTTATAACTTTATAAGATAGCATATTCCATTATTGGGTAGCTTCTTTCACAAGATATTTTATTTTTCTGTTTATTGGACATTTTTCTCCCTGTAATTTTCATGCATTGATTCTATTTCTACTTTCTGGAGAAATACTGAACAGTTTTCTTCCATCTTTTACCTGGCAGTCTTGCAAATGCTAAGACTTCCGAGTCTTCTCTTTTTGGCACCTCCATGTGCTGTTTGCAGCCCTCTCACCATCGCCCTTTCTGACAAACTAGTGTTTTCTTTTTGAAATATCTTCTTATAATACTTCTGATTTTTTATTACCTATTATATTTCAAAATGGGTTGGTTACTTTAAATACTTCAGGAATTTCACAGGTATAACTGATCTTATTCATTAAAGAATAAGAATACACTGTGTTAAAGAATACAGTGTGTAACATTTCAGTGTTCTGAAATTGATTGAGAATTATTATGTCTCAGCATATGATTTGTCATTTTGAATTTCCCATGAAAACTTTAAAAAAATATGTATGCATGCATTCTGTATTTGTAAGCTGTAGTGTTTTAGAAATGCCAATCAAAGAAAGGTGGTTGGCTGTGTTTTTAAAATCTTCTGTATCATCATGATCATCGTCCTCATCATCATCATTTGAGGTCTACTTCATCTATCAATTACTGAAAGTATATATGAAAACAGCCGCATGAGTTTGGGTTTGTCTCTATCTCTCTCTTACTTTTTTTTTTTTTTTTTCACTTTTTGCTTCACGTGTTTATGCTGTTATTACTATAATGTACATACATATTTAGGATTGTTTATCTTACTGATGATTTGATTTTTTTTATCATTATGAAATGTTCCTTGTTATAAAAGGGTTTTCTATATGCATAATATTAATATAGTCATTCCTGATTTATGTTTACTACTTATATTTTCAGTTATTTTTCACTCATCTTTGTCCAGATTTAATCACCTTAGTCTACATGTTTGCATTTTAGCCCTATGGATACAAATCAAATAATTCAAGTAGAACATCTGGGAAAAGGTTTCTATTGATAATTTGCCACTTACATTTATAAATTAATAACTCCCCTTTATTTCCTCTGTTTTAGTAAGATTTGTAATAGGATGAAACCCACCTTGTACAACTTTTTTGTATTAATTAAATTGACTAATAGATTTTAGATATAGAAACCATGCTGACTTGAAGATCTGAATTTCTTCTACAACATGAGCTACTTTGAGAAATTCCTTTGGTCTTAAACAAATGACTTTAATTTACTCTGTTCAAGTTGAATGGAATCACTGTAGTTAAGGCTAGTTCCTGTCATTTGAGTATTCTTATTATATGCAATAGATTGATACTGTTATCAATTAACAACCTCTAAGAATCCATAATACAAATGGCATTACCAAAATAAGATGCCTATGCCATTTCTGTTCTGCCTATACCTTTCATGAGAATCAGGGCTTAGACCTGGTTACAGTGTCACTATGAGACCACTTCTTGACTGCCATGAATTTATTTGAGTTGTTAATCTCAGGTTGGGCAGATCGAAATTTTAGGAAAGAAAGCAAAATACGATGAGTAGTGAAACATAGACCTTGCAAAGTTCCATACACTTGCTAGAAAGAGAAAAAACAGTTCTTAGGCTGTAGCATTGCTGATTCTTTTTATGTTCAATAACCCCTAGTACAATGGGAAGATAGGTACTTGTTCCATTTGGGAGAGAAGAGCTAGGACACTTCCTGCTCTAGATGCCATCTTCTGGTACCCATGAACCTTATGATACCCTTTGTTGCCCTGGAGGTTGCCATGTTTTTGGAGTGACCTGCAGCTTTATTTGGTATTCCTTAACTAATTAGGGGTTTGAATGGTAATCAGTGGGGCAAAGTGGGTAGGTAGCATGGATCTTGTAAATTGATGGATTCTTTTTGGAGAAGAGAAACTTCTGCAGTGGGAAAGTAGGTTGAGATTGTCGTTATCTGATTTAAGAGAAGACAGCAATTACAGACCCAGTCCAAGAGTATGTTCAAGAGCAGGCAGGAGCTGACAGTTGCAGAGGGAAGTATGAGGACCAGTTCTGAGTGATGGTTAACTCACAAAAGAGCTATATTGTTTCTGTGTGTTTATTGTCTTGAGCAAGTAGTGATGCTGTGTTTAAAGGGCCAAATATGTGAAGGAACTCACATGTGAGAATGCTCGTAGACAAGAGATGCTTGATTTTTTGGAAATAATCCTTCTTTCTTAGTAGGGTATTTTAGGTGAATGAAAGTAGAACTCTATTTGTTTTTTAATATGCAGACCCAAGTAGAAGATAAAAGAAATATTCCATTTACTTGTAAAATGAAGCCCTGGAAGAAGCCAGGAAGCGTTGTCAGTTGCTCTTTGCAATTTGTAGTCTCCTTGGTGAGATCTAAATGAGTGAGACAGAGGAGAAATACATCGCATTTTTCAGAACTAAAAATGAGCCTTAAAGAAAATTTTTCTGTGAGGTGGCTTATGCTTCCTTGAGTTCCTATCTTTAAGTATATGCAGAAGTGAAGTGAGTCTTAAGTAGTGTTACATAATTGTAGTTAGAAAAAAAAATATTTTTCCTGTTGTGTTATTTGCAAAATGGAACTTCTTTGGATAGGGCTATTTGTTTTTCCTAGGAGACTCTGCCTCCTGATCTCCCCTCTTTATTCTCATTTCCTTTAAAGCTCAGGCCCTGGCCTAGCTGGTCTTCAGAGCCAGCTGCCTGTGTCCTCTGCTGTTGGTGGAGACTCTCTCAGTTGTTTCTTCTGGTTGTTTCTTTGGTTTGTGGTTTCATCCCATAGTCCTCTTCATCTTATGACACATAACTTTCTCTGTGTCTAGAATGTAGCCTCTTAAAGAGTACAAAATCACGAAGTTTATGGTTTTGAGTTACGTAGTTCATCACACATTTGTATATGCCTGGTAAGTAATGTTTGTTGTTTTTGTGATAAGGATTTGTCCAGATCAGTATGTGGAATACCTGTGTTAACAAGGGAACATTTATAGTTCTTTGAAAATATTTTTAATCATGTTAATAGTAACTATGTGCTCCCTGTCCCTTTTAAAGATGCATGGTGTAAGATGATTGATGATTTTGCTCTATACACATGACTTTTCATCCCAATTGGTGTACTTTTTGCTAACCTATAGCATGTGTGTGATGCACTTTTCCCATGTGAAATTCTGCCAGAATCCTGAGAAAATATTTCCTATGACAGAACAAAGAAGGAATCAAAAGTTAGGGCTGGGGGCTTAAAAAACTGGTAAGAAACTAGGTACTTAAAATCTATTATTAGTTAACTCTTTTTTAACAGGAAGAAAATGATAGATGGTCTGTTCTAATGGGAATGGAACAGAACGAAAGAAAAACCTTTCATCTTTACAAGCTCCTGTCATGCACAAACTCGCTTTGCTGGAAAGGCTTTTAAAACCCCCTTAATAATTAAAGTAGAGAATTTTGAAATCTTGAGTAACTCTTGATTCTTTTATGTAAAATTTCACATGATGTCAATCTACTGAGTACTTCACAGTACGATATATGCTAAAACTATAACAATAATTAGAAAATTTGTCAGCTGGATCTAATCCAAAAATTACATGTTAGACCATGTCCAAACTTTACTAAAACTAATTATCTCAAAAATCTTGTAATAACTTACTGTTCTAGCATTGCCAGTACTCTGCTGCCCTCCAGACTGATTTTGGATAAATGTGTATTTCACTATCCTTGTACACGGGTGCTTCCTCCTACACCCACTTCATCTAATCATACTCATCTCAGTGACTTAAGGAGAGCTCAGCCAATGTCCTTCAGTTCATTGCTTTCCTGACAAGGCAAGTATTTGTTGTGGGGTTCCCACAATATGATATCTTTCTCCTTTATAGCTTTACCTTTGACCTAAAACTATGTATGAGCTGGATGTTATCTCTTATTTTCTTTGTTCAGGAATTATTTTGGTACATGTTTAAGGGTTCATCATAGAAATACATAAGTTTTGGGGAAATACACTCATTGTGAGTAATCCAGATAGGATGTATCACTGAGTGAAAAGAGACAGATGGGTCATATAGGTTAATTAATTAAATCCCACCTCCAACCCATTTTGTCTGGTATGTAATTCACACAGGCTTATTAGTGCAAAGGTTAAGAGCTTTCTAAGCAGTCCTGTGACTGTATGACCTATACTGAAACATTCATGTATTCCTTTACTCATTTACTCATGCAAAGATTTATTAGAGTGCCCACTATGAACCAGTCATTGTTTATGTCATTGAGGCTACAGTGAATACTGGTCTACAACTTAGTCATACTGAAAAGTTTTTCTGTCACACCTCCAAAATCCACTGTGTGTTTTGAATTAGTGGAAGGGACACTAAACACACCCAGGTTAAGGGGCATACCCATTTGTTGACTGTGGAACTGTCTGAAGTCTCTGGATTTTATGGAATTTGGGGAAAGGAAGGTAGATTAACAAAACTAGGAGGTTGAATTCTCATTCCATTGATTCTGTTTCCTCAATTCGGAAAGCATTTGGCAGTTTAGAATATATGAGTATGTTTAGTGTGCTCTCTCTTGTTGTATTCTCCTCCTTCCCTCCAAAGGTGCTGAATTAATGGTATATTTTACAGTTGAAGAGGTCTCAGAATTGAGGAAGTACGTTCTGCTGGCTGGTCTCTTATCACAATATGAAAATTATTGTGTAGTGCTGTAGGCTTCATTCAAGCCCATTTTCATTTTTCTTTTTTATTTTTCAGCTAAAACTCATTTCTATTTGCTTACCTATTTTTCCTACATCTGATAATGGATCAGCATCTAAATATATAAAAATCTTACTAAAATATAATTGAAAAAGTAAAAATTGTATTTATTTGTAGTATAGAGCATGGTATTTTTATAGATATACATATTTATATTTTTTATTTATAGAGTGAAGTTATAATATCAAGCCAGTTAACATAACATAGACTTCACCTCACAGAAGTATTTTTGTGTGTGTGGTGAGAACATTTAAGATTTACTGTCTTAGCAATTTTCAAATATATAGTACATAGTTATTAACTGTAATCACCATGATGTACCATAGGTGTCTAGAACTTACTTATCCTCAGTGAAACTTAGTTCCTTTTTTGGGGGGGTGGGTACCAGGGATTGAACTCAGGGGCACTCAACCTCTGAACCACATCCCTAGCCCTATTTTGTATTTTAGTTAGAGACAGGGTCTCACTGAGTTGCTTAGTGCCTCACTTTTGCTGAGGCTGTCTTTGAACTCTCCATCCTCCTGCCTCAGCCTCCTTAGCCCCAGGGATTATAGGATTACAGCAAAATTTGGTTCCTTTTAACTAACATCTCCCCATCCTCCCTATTCTACTCTCTCCTATGTGTTTGACTTTAAAGATCCTACATATAAGTGGGGTCATCACTATTTTATCTTTCTGTCCCAATTTATTTCACTTAGCATATCTTCCAGGTTCATCCATTTGTCTCAAATGACAGAATTTCTTTCTTAAATTTAAAACTTAATAGTGTTCCATACCACATCTTTCCCAGTGTTATCTATGCATCTGTCACTGAGCATCTAGCACTTAGGTTGAGTCCATGTATTGTCTTTTGAGAATGATGCTGCAGTGAACATTGTAGTGCAGATATCCCTTTGACACACTGGTTCATTTTCTCTGAATCCACACTCAGAAATAGGACTGCTGGATTATAAGGTAGTTCTATTTTTAATATATTAAAGAACCTCTATACTGTTTTCCATAATGGCTGTATTAATTTCTTTTTTTCCACCAACAGTAAGTGTCCTCTTTCCTTCACATCCTCACCAACACCTGTTATCTTTTGTCTTTTTGGTAATAGTCATTCTACTAAGTGTGAAGTGATATTGCATTGTGGTTTTAATCCGCACTTACTGATGATTAGTAATGAAGATAATTTTTTCACATACCTCTTGTCTATTTGCATGTCTTCTTTTGATGAATATGTATTCAGACTCCACCATTTTTAGTTATTTGTTTTCTTGCTGTTGAATTGAATTCTTTATATATTTAGGGTTTTTAACCCATTATCTAATTTGGGTTTGTGACTATTTTCTCCCAACTCATACACTCTTTACTGTGTTCCTTGTTTCTGTGACTGTGAAGTTTTTTGGTGTGATGCAATCCCTTTTGTCTTTGTCATTGTTGTCATTGCCTGTGCATGTTCTAGGATCATGTTGAAAAAATCTTACGAGAGTAATATCAAACACCTTATTCCTTATGTTTTCTTCTAGTAGCTTTACAGTCTCAGGTTTTATATTTAAACCTTTAATACATTTTGAGTTGATTTTTGTATATTTGGTAAGATAAGAGTCCAGTTTCATTCTTCTGCATGCCCTATAATTTCTACTTCAAAAATTGTAGAACAGGGAATATTTCTGTAGGATTAGTACTAAGACATTTTCCTGACATATGCATTTTATGATGTGTATGGTGGACATGTAGAAACTAAAGAAATGTAAAAACAAGAAAATACTATCATTCAGACTTCCTCAACTCAGAATCCATGGTATTATTTTATTCCCCCCTCCTCCTTCCTTCTTTTCCTTTTCCCTTTCTGTCTCCTTCCTTCCCCCTTTTATCTCTAAATCTCAATATATGTTATCTGTTCATATGAATTTTTCAAGTTTACTATTTAACAGCTCTATTTCACTGTATATTTAGTTTCATGTGGTTCTTTTCCCATAATTTAAATATTCTCAAAAACATTTTCAATTTAATTGTGTGATATGGTACAATTTAATCTCTACTATTATATGTTCTGTCTGGTCACAGTAGTTTGTTTTTTTGTTTTTGTGATTTGGGTAATCGAACAGTTTTATGGATCATTTGTGGGAGTAACATTTTAGATGTGGTTCTCATCATTTCTTTAAGATAAAATCTTAGAACTTAATTCCCTGTGTGGTTCTAATTTAAACTCTCACTAGTCTATCATAAGAGTGATCTTGGGCTTTTTTTATTGGAGAATTTTCAACATTGATCTTAGAGTTGAACCAAAATTAGAATCTAGGATTATAATTCCCAACAGTTTTGGTAGTACACAGGATTGCTTAGTTGGTCTCAAATTAAAGTTCTCTTGGGTAAAGTGAGGGTAAAAGAAATAGGGCATATAAAAATTGCAGAAATAATATTTGTAGAGCAGCATGCATTGCCTGAAGGAAAATCAGGGGTCATAGGGAATCTGATTAGATTTTTTTTCCACAGCCTTTTGGAGGACTTTGCTATGGCAAGGACTGTTTCCAAATCCAAAGACAAAGAAGACCCAATTTGAACTAATGCTCTGTTTTTAAAAGACTGTAAAAATTTCATCTTTTAAACTACTAAGAATTTTTAGAGACACTAAATGCCTTCTTGGGGAACATTAAATGTTCATTTTAATTATTTATTGAAATTATTTGAGCATAAATTGAAGTTTTAAAGGCTTTCTGAAAGTTACTACTGATCTCTCTTCAACTTAAACAGAGAATATGTTTAGGAAGCTGGAGTATTTTCCAGCAACAAAAATTCTCTTAATTCTCTAGACACAAACTGAGTGTCTAATAATTCAATTTAATTCTGACACTAACTACCTGAAATTAGTATCAGATTCCACAAGTATAAGGAATCAGTTCCATAAGACTACTCTCAGTTCAGATGCCTATGGCAAATACAGGGTCCTCAGGTTACTACACTTAGTTCTAATTGACTGCAAAGTCAGAGATCCACAACCTCTCAGTAGTCAGGTTTCATGAGTTTTGCTAGGAAAACTTATGAAACTCAGAAAAGAACTCTGCTTGATACCAGTTCACCATAAAGGATGTAACTCAGCAATAGCTAGGTGGAAGACTTTATGGGCCACCCCTGGGGGAAAGCCAGCACAGAGCTTCCTGACCCTCTCGGGGTGTACAACCCTCCTAGCATCTTGTATTTACCAACCTGGAAGGTCTCAGAACTCCATTGTTTAAGGGTCTTTTATAGAGGTTTCATCATGTAGGCATGATCCATTATTAACTCAATCTCTAGTTTCTCTTGCATCCTGAGAGGTTGGGGATGGAGAGGGTAGGTGATGATAAAAGTTCCAGGCTTCTAACAATTATGGTTTGGTATTTCTGGAAACCAACCCCCATCCTCAAGATGTGTTGGAGGCTAACAGGATTTACCCCATTATAACAAATGCATCTCCCACAACTCGAGAAATTCCAAGGAATTTAGGAATTTTGTGTCAGAAACTGGGGACAAAGGCCAAATATATATTTCTTATTATGCCATGGATGCCCATATTTTCTTCCATGATGTTTTTGGGGAAATAGAATTACTTCATCTTGCAAATGGCACTTGGTGGATAGAAACCCTGTCCTAAAATTTAAAAGTAAATATTTATAAACACACACACACACACATACACATGTCAGGAAACAGTTTTAAAAGCCCAGTTCTATTTGGTTTAGGTTGTAGCTGTATGTGTTTTCAATGTGATTTATACCCAACAGTCCTATGCCAAACATTTTCATTAGCAATTGTTTCTGTTCATTTATGATACAATTCTAATTAATTCAGATGAGTGACCCTGAGATAGTTACAATCCAGAAGGACTATATAATTTGATCTTTCTTTTCTGATGACTGATATTCAGCATGGTTTTAAGATTATTAGCAAATTGCAGGTAATGACTTAAAAATCAGAATATTTAATCAACATGCTTAAATCAGTTAATTAAATATCTCTGCAAGATGACAGGGAGTTTGCTGTTTTTATTACCCAGTGAACTCTGTCCTCTTGTGCTAATAAGCTGTTTTTCTAGTTTTCCTTTTTAGCCTAGAGTCCCACTATTCCTAATTGAATGTGAGATTCTTTTCTAATGGAAACATGTTTAAGTAGGTTAACAGTTTTGGCAGGAGGTTATACTGTTACATACACTAGCAGGCTTGCTTCTTGAGGGACAGTCATCCGAGTGTCTGTGCCCTGCCCACAGGGTGCTTCTCTGAAAGTAAGGTGTGTTAGAGTATTGCTCCTGTCCCTGATATGACAGATGGAGGCTAAACCAGCCTATGAAGTTGTTGCAGCAAAAGCTAAAATAAGTGGAGCTATAACTCCAATTAGTATATATGTCTTAACAGTATATCGTCCTTGGCGTATTTAACAGTTGTGGAAGGTTAAAAACAAAATGGCAGGTGTACTTTAATTGTGGAAATCCATTTTCTTTCAAAATTTTTTTACTCTGACACATGTTCATTGCAGAATTAGAAAATATAGAGACATGAAGAAAATGAAGATAAAATCACCAATAATTCTATAGTTGGAGATAAATCCTTTATCAATTATTTTATATTTCCTATATTCTTATATTTGGGATCCTATTGTTCATATACTCAGCATATCACTATAACTTTCCAATTCTAATAAAACATCTCTGAAAATGTAATTTTAATGATTATCATTTTTACATTTACTAACTATTTATCAGTCTCAGTTTTCAATATTATAAAAAACATTCTATGGTAAACCCCGAACTTTCTGTTTAATCATGGTTATAATAAAATAATATTCAGTTACCTGTTAGATGGTGTATTTTCAGTGCTAAATGAGAGGATATCAGATAGGTCCATATGGTGGTAGGTGGGAAAAAATCTGAAAAAGCATATAGTATTATTTGAGTTGTTGTTTGAAAAATACATGGAATCCAACTGTAGTGGAAGGACAGGCTTGAGAAATTGAAGGAAATAAATATGAAATGTAGAGTGAATTTGAAATTGTGTTAATAGAATAGATATAATAGATATTACCCAAATATAAATTTTCTGTTTCCTTGAAAATTAGACATCTTCTTCTTCTTCTTGCCCTCCAAACCCAAAGGCCTGAATTTTCTGGAACATTGCACATTTGTCTCTCTGTGTCCTGGGAGAATTGATTCCAGGACCCCTATGGATATGATAATCTGTGGATACTGAAGTCATTTGTGTAAAATGGTGTAGTATTTTCATATGATCTATGCACATTCTTCCATGTACTTTAAATCATCTCTAGATTACTTATAAATACCTAATACAATGTAAATGCTGTGGTAAATAGTTGCTGCACCGTGTTGTTTAGGAAATAATGATAAGGAAAAAGTCTCTACTTGTTTAGTACCGATGCATTTTTTTCTTCAAATGGTTTGATGTGAAGTTGGTTGAAGTACATATGCACATGTACTTTGAGAGACCATCCCTAAGTTTTAAAATAATATCTTAAAAAGGCTGGGAATATGGTTCAACGGTTGAGCACCCCTGAGTTTAATCCTTGGTATAAATAAATAAATAAATAAGTAAATAAATAAATAAATAAAGTTGAACAGTCAAAATTTAAAATGAATTTCTCCAGTGAGTTTCAAACATTATTGCCCTTGTATTTAGGCCTGTTTCTTTTCTCTTAACTTTATTTCAAGTCAAATATAAACCCATTTATCTTATTTTGCATTTATATGAAATCATTTACTTAGCAATTATATCTAAAGTACCAGCTCTGATGCAGGCATTTAGTGGGTGATGAAGACCCTAAAACATGTAAGAGGAAGGTGTTCTTCTCACCATTAAGTGCTTAGATTCTAACAAGTGGGAGGCCTACAAATAATTAACCTGTTTATGTTAAATGTTATAATATTTATTAATATTTTTTGTTTAGTACATTTTATGTGCAAAATCCCCATGGTTATTACACAAAGTGTGGTAGAGGTCCCAATGGCTTCTACTTCAGTAGAGATAATTACAAGTAAGCCAATGAATTCAGTGATAAATAATGTCCCTTTAAGTACATTCATATCACAAGACTGTAACATGTTTTTGTTTGGAAAAGTATACTCAGGATGGCAGTTGGAAATCTCTGGAAGTGCAAAATCAGAGTACAGTCACAATTTTATATGAAGCAAAAAGATTAAAAGATTGTTCTTCATACAGATTGGAGGGGCAGGGAAAGAACCATTGAGGAAAAGAGGAAGGGCTTAAATTTAAGTGAAAGATTTAATTTAGTGTTTCTGATTATCCAGTGAACTCTCTTCAAAATATAAAAATCTTGGTGCTATCCCAGATTTGCTGAATTGGAATTTTGGGCAAATGGGACCAGCACTCATATATTTAAAAAGCTTCCTTAGTGATTCTAATGTGTTTACCTGGTTCGAAACACACCTGAATTAATGTGTTTTTTTCACCCCAAGAAGTTGTCAAGTTGTCTAAAACTACAATTTTGAATCTTAATATACTTAATATGGATGTGTCTGCATTTCTCTTCTGTGTATCTTTCTCATACTGTTTTCAGTTCCTGAAATTTTTTTTGTTACTGATACCAAGTTTATTATAAACTTATTAATTAGTGTTACTGTACAAAATCAATTTTGAGCAAATGAAATATACCGAAAATGTTGAAATGAATTTCTGTAACATTTTTTTCTTATTAAATGGTAGGGACAAAAGCCAGGATGGATATTCAAGCATGGTATTTGAGAACTTCAAAACTGGCTCTGGCCTTGGCAATTATTCGATCAAAACCAGCAGACAAAAGCAGCAGAGAATACACAGAGCACCTAGCAGCGCTGGTGTCTAAGCAGGAATCGAAATGGAGATCAAAAGTTGAGGCCTTGGAAGCTGAAGTTCTGCAGTTACGTCAAAAACTTCTTCTGAGTAGGATTTGTTCAGGATCAATTAAGAGTGGTGAGTGTATGAAATCATATTTCATCATATATGAAATCAAAATGTGTTAACCTATTTTATTTCAGCTGTTGAATTGTTTAGAAATTTACTACCCAAACATGAAATAGCTGAGTTTCCTTGAAAATTAGACATCTTCTTCTTGTCTTACAAATATATTTTTACTTCCAGTTATTCATTTAAAGTTTATTACCACTTTTTAATGAATGGGTTTACATTAGACTTGAAATAAGGTGAAGAGAAAGAAAGTAACCTAGATACAACAGTAATAATGTTTGAAGCTTACTGGATAAATTTCTTTTAAAATCTGATTGTTCAACTATCTTTATTTCTTTGGTATTGAGGATTAAGCCCAAGGGTACTCAAGCCCTTTTAAAATACTTTTTTTTTAAATTTAGAGACAGGGTCTAGCTAACTTGCTTAAGGCCTCCCTATGTTGCTGAGACCTGACTTTGAACTTGTGTTTCTCCTGCCCCAGTCTCCTGAGCTGCTGAGATTACAGCACCTGGCTCAACTTTATTATCTTACAATGTATTTTATTTTGCTTTTATATGAAATCATTCACTTAGAAATCATATATCAAGTACCAGCTCTAATGGAGACATTTAGTGGTTAATGAAGACCCAAAACCATGTAAGAGGAGGTGCTTTTCTTACCATTAGGTACCGATGTTCTAGCAGGAGAGAGACCTACAAATAATAAACCTGTTTGTATTAAATGTTATAATGGAGAGATTGACACAATGCTGAAGAGGAAGTCATCCATTCTGACTGGTTTCTGGGAAGGTTTCTGAGGACTCTTCCCCAGGATTGTGTCAGTGAAATAGTTGGAGGATTTTCTAAAAGAGGCAGAAACATAATAAGCAAAGACATAGGAGTGGGAAATACATATCCCATTCAGAAATTGTCAGCATTACATTTCAGAGTGACCAGAACAACTGTAAGAGAAATGTGATGGGGAAGAAAGGAAGAAGTGAATTGAGAACAAGTTTAGAAGGCCCTTTAGTATCAACCTTATTTCACTGCATTATATATCAGTAAGTTGACCATATAATTATGGTCTCCACTATGACCCTTGTGAGAGTGAAAGGGGGCTATATTAATAATTATGCTGGACAACAGGGGAAAACCAGGACTCACTTGAGTAAACTAAAATGTGTCATCTCATTCACCAAGAAACATTTTTGAAGCAGAGGATCGACGATCGCTTTGTGATTGGGAAACATAATTCTGGAATTTTTAAAAAATATAAATCAGATGATATTACTTCCTTGCATAAAAATCTTTCCTAGCTTCTAATTTTGCTTCATGGAAGATTCAGACTTTTAATAAGAGTGGACCATACAGCTGTAGATGATGTCACCTGTATTTACCTTTTCCACCTCTTGGAACATATTCTCCTCATTGTAAATGGGGGTTCAACCACTGTGGCCTTAACCTCCAGCCCTTGAAGCCTCTTTCTCACCATCGACTCAGTTATCCTCTTTGACTTTTTTGTGGGAGGTGTCTTCTTTTTCTGCAGGTTTTATTCTAAATTACACTACCTCATTGAGGTCTTCCCTGGTTACAGTATATCTTCTGAACTGTAGTATAAATTCATGAGGAGAGTTCTCTGATTTTCCTTGCACTTTTTACTAAATGCCCAGCCTAAAGCCTGATGCATAAGAATGTGCTCGATAAATAGTTATTGAATGGATGTAGGTCACAGAGGGTGTTTTGACTGTAACAGTGATTAGAGAACAGGGGATCAGTTTTCAAAGATTTTTACCAAAGCCCATGCTATGGTTTGAATGTTTCCACCAGACCTTACGTTAAAATTTAGTCCTTATTGCGAGGTAGTGACAGGTGGGACCTGGTGGGACCTTTAAGAGATTATTAGAATGGATTAATCAATGAATGGTTAGTGGGTTATCTTGAGAGTGGATCCATTATAAAAGCCATTTTGTATCTGAAGTACGTACCCTCTTGCCACATGGTGCTCTGTGACTCTGATCTCTGTAGAGTACCCCTACTAGCCAGAAGGCCCTCACCAGATTTGGCCCCTTGACTTTGGGCCTCTAAGAACAGTAAGCTGAATAAATCTTTATTCTTTGTAAATTACATAGTCTGTGGTATTGGATTAGGGCAGCAGAAAATGAGCAAAGCCTTTGTGAAAAATGATGAGTTGAACTAGATCTATGATAGGACTCAAAGGGCAGACTTAATGAATAGTTTTAGGGTAGACACTTCAGACATTTGTGAATGGATTCAGAGAGCAGTTAAGGAGATACAGGTATAGAGGATAACTGAGGTTTCCATCTTGGACTATTAAATGCCTTAATACTTCAACTGTAGATGGTGAACACAGAAATAAGCTCATATGATAAAAGACTGAGTCCAGACTTGTCGGAATGTGTGGAATTTAAAGTGGTTACCTAGAAGGAAGGCAGAAGTATGATTTGAAAACTCAGAAGGGGGATGAGCAGGCTGGAACTATAGAAACAAATTTAGGATATTTTAGCACTTATGTAACAGTTGACGTTACAACTGTAGATGAGACTCAAGAGTTGAGCTATGAGGGAGACGGCAGAGGCTTGCAGATTCTAACTCCAGGGGTGAACACAGAAGGAGGAGGCAGTATCTCAGAATGAGTATGCAAGTGTAGTTTACACACCTACACGCTCTGGGAAAATGGGGACTCGCTAACCTTACTTTGGGGAATAAATCAGAAAAACTAAGGTTCTAATACTCATGTGTTACTAAAATCTCATTATTGTCTAAGCCAAAATAATTTTATATGATTTATAGGCACATTTTAGTCTTCCTAAGAGTCCTTCTTATTAATAATTTTTTTAGTATATTTAGTGAATGAGTGGCAAACATCATCAATTTTTCCTCATTTTTTCCGTGCTGTTGTAGAGTTAATATGATGGAACAAACACAGAAATTTCCAGTAGCCCTAAAGTATGATTGTCATAAACATTGATGACATCACGAGGTTGTTTTCCATCAAAGTTCTATTTATAACACTGATATAGTGCATTTTACTTGTTTGCAAGGTGAGTATGTCTCACAAAACAATAGGAGCCTGCGTAATAACCTGTTTTTACACTAAACACTTTTCACTTATAGTACTTGTGAGAGAAATTTTCAAAAATCATATAAGTAAAATCCCTTTTACTCGCAGCAGGAGTTTCAGGTTAAGTGTTTTAGTGCAGATGTTTAGAGGTAATCTGTCTCTCCATCTGTTAGCTTAGACTTCAAAAGTAAGAACTAAGCACATAGATTCAGATAAATGAAGTAACTGGTAAAGGGGAGATAAAATTATAGAAGAGGGGTTATTATCAATAGGAAAATAAAGAACATAGTAGTTATTTAAAGATGTATAATTCAAAAGGTTGTTCTAAGAACATTCCATTCCTGAAAATCAAAACTATTTTATATGTGTAGTTATTAAAATTTCTTTTTGAAATTTTTGGGGTTACTTTACATGTGCAAATGTTCTTGAGTGTTTAAGAAGACAGAAGGCTCTCAATACTTGTTGAATTGAATACTTCTTGACAGATTGAGAGGCTGGGGAACTTAATTTACAGCATCAAGTATCCACTGAAGCAACTGAGCAATGCAGAATTAAATAAAGCAGAGCTGAAATGGCAAAATAAACAAATAAGGAACTATGATATGATTTATATAGCATTTCTGGCATTCAGCTACTTCTCTATTCTAAATTATTTTTCTATAGCTTTTCAATGAGAAACATACTTCTTTATTTATTAAGGGACTAGACTGTACAGAGAAAAGCTAAATAGAACTTGATTTTGGAATTATGCCACGTTTTCATTTTACTTAAATACTTACTGGCACTTTCAAAGAAAGAAAGGAGGAAGAAAAGGAAGGAAGGAAGGACAGAAGACAAAGGAGATAGGGAGAGAAGGAGGAAGGAAGGAAGGAAGGACAAGAATCCCAGGTTTTCAGAAAACCATTTTGATGATGGGTGGCAGATATGATTATCTACTGAATGAGGCAACTCCCTTCTTTGTTTCTAATGCACTCCAATTTTACTTGTGCATAACTGTGCTTATGCCCATTAAATTAATACTTAACTTGTTTTGCCAGTTTTGATCTAAATTTGGCCTGATTCTGGCCAATGAAGGATAAAAAGTAATCTGAGCTTTTGATCAACATTTGCCCATTTAGAAGAAATAAAGGCCAAGAAGGAGAGCAGTTCTAAAAATTTTTTACCTTAGCTTCTTATTTCCTATTAGGAACACTGCTACATGAAGAAATGATACCAGAACTCTGATAGCATTTGCAACTGTAATATGACCATATTAAAAAAATTAATGCTGATATGCTAAGAATGATGCACCAAGAGAATGAGAAGGGTCAGTGCTTGTTGATGACATAATTTAGTAGACACAGAAGCTCTAGAATTATCTTGTTAAGACTTTTTAGAAAGGTAGGCAGTGGTTTAAAAACTTTGTTACTGTTATTTTGTCCCTAGTATCTGAGCACATCTAACAAACTAGTAGGGAAGCAGGGAGGATCAAGAATGAGAGTACTAATTTCCAGAATCTATAAAGAACTCAAAAAAAACTGCACCAAGAATACAATAACCCAGTCAACCAATGGGCTAAGGAAATGAACAGACACTTCACAGAAGATCTACAAGCAATCAACAGATACATGAAAAACTGTTCAACATCTTTAGTAATAAAAGAAATGCAAATCAAAACTACCCTAAGATTCCATCTCACCCCAATTAGAATGGTGATTATCAAGAATACAAGCAACAGTAGGTGTTGGAGAGGATGTGGGGAAAAAGGTACACTCAAAAATTGCTGGTGGGGCTGCAAATTAGTGCAGCCACTCTGGAAAGCAGTGTGGAGATTCCTTAGAAAACTTGGAATGGAACCACCATTTGACCCAGCTATCCCACTCTGTGGCCTGTGCTCAAAGGACTTAAAATCAGCATACTACAGAGATACAGCCACAACCATGTTCATAGCAGTTCAATTCACAATAGCCAGATTGTGGAACCAACCTAGATGTCCTTCAATTGATGAATGGATAAAGAAACCGTGGTGTATATATATACAATGGAATATTACTCAGCCATAAAGAATAATAAAATTATGGCATTTGCAGGCAAATGGATGAAATTTGAGAATATCATGCTAAGTGAGATAAGCCTATCTCAGAAAACTAAAGGACGAATGATCTCGCTGATAAGCGGATGCTGACACATAATGGGGGGTGGGAGGGAGTCGAGAATGGAGGAAGGAGGGACTGTATAGAGGGATAAGAGGGGTGGGAGGGGTGGGGGGGAGGAAAAAAATAACAGAATGAATCAAAAACTATTACCCTAAGTAAATGTATGATTACAAAAACGGTATGCCTCTACTTCATGTACAAACTGAGGAACAAGATGTATCCCATTTGTTTACAATAAAAATGAATTTAAAAAAGAAAGAATGAATGAATGGGAGTGCTGTTTTTCTCTCCCAGTTAGTATTCCTGATCTTCAGGGAGAAAATGAGAGAAAAACATATTCTTCAATCTAGAACAGCTGTCTGTTTAAGATGACTTCATGGTGTGGGCAAGGATTTAGTTTAGGACTGAGCAGGTAGATGAGGGAGACTCCAAACACAGACTAGCCAGGAAGGAATCACTGGCTGTCCTCACCCTAAATGTAAACTAAGAATTGAAAGGGCTGGGATGACAGGAGCATGGCTTCATTAGTTGGAAAAACTGCTTCAGTGAGCAGAGTTAGGATTAAAATGTGAATGCACTTGTGTGTGTGGATGCTGGGGCCAGGGAGCAAGCTGGAAAGTTGCTATTGTACTTACACAGTATTTGGCATTCATGGGGAGGAAGTAGATAGATGAAGTATCAGATGTTTTCTCCTACAATTTTAAGTTTTTAAAAAATTTTATTTATTTTCCCACGTTTGTTATTAGTGCATTGTAGTTGTACATAATGATGGGGTTTGTTGTTGAATATCATACATGCCTACAGTATAACAATATAATTTTGCCAGTATCACTCCCCAGCATTATTAATATCTTGATATCTCATAAATGATAGCTAGACTATTGGATGAACAAGCAATTGGCTAGAGTGAAAAGAAGGTAAGAGAAAACCAAACCAAATCAATTTGTTAATTTACACATTTATTTAGTAATTGTTATTGAGTACAGGGCACTTGTATAGAGAACTTGGGGTTGTGATTGTGGGGTATAGATTGCCAGGTAGTACAATTAGTTATGGTTGAACTTAGGTCTTCTAGGTTTTGGGTCTTGGGAAACTCAGTTGTTTCCCAGCCAGATGGCTTTGGGAGTTTCCCAGTCCTTCTAGCTGACATTTCTTAAGTTTGTCTCCTCATACCCTTTCACTTGCTTATTCCCTGAGGATTAAATCCTCAAGAGTTCCATTGCCTCCCCATTCCTTTTTCTGAATTTGTGTAAGTCTGAGATTAGGAAAAGGTTCTTAACTGGTAGCAACCAGAGACAGAATAGGAGCTGGATATCATCACAGCCCATATGTACCTGACCAGACCAGGGTGCAGCTTGCCTTAGTCTCCTGACTGCCATTTTCCTGGTCACAGCCCACTCAGCTTCAGTCCCATCTCTTTTTCTCCTTTTCACTCTTTGCCAGACCACATACTGAGATTTATTGCAAATAACATTGCAAATAACTGCCTAATAGACACAACTGTGGAGCTCAGCATTTATAAATTGGGATATTTGCTGTTTTATAGATGCCAAAAGAGCTTGGAAAATGAAACCATAAGCATTTCCTTCTCAGTTTTCACATAAGCTCTCATAATAGAAATCATCAAATATAATAATGATGGAAATTTGCCTAAAATTGTGGCTGCTTTAAAACACACATGGATAATATACATAAACATCAGAAACTGTATCCTTAATTTAATAGAGATTCTAATGAAAGACTCTACAATGGTTTAAATTTATAGTTATATATTAGACATGTTTAATCATTACATAAAAATTGGATTAATTTTCTGATATTAAGAGACATCAGCATATAAAGAAATTAAAATTATGGTTCAAAAGGCTCATAATACCAAATGGTTATAATTATGTTAAGGCAATGATTTAGAAATGTAAAATCTTAATTATTATAACATGATCTGTCTCTGGTAGGAATGGTATAAAGAGATAAGGAATTAGAAGGTCCAAACCAACAGGTACTAGGACAAGAACAGTATCTAAAAGAAGCAATTGAGGTTCAGATGTTGAGCTTATGTACAGGAATTCCACAATACGGAGTTTTTCAAATAGAAGTCATTCATTCCAAGTCTCTTCCTGGTACAGGATTCTAAATCTGTGCACATGATAGAGCCACCATCTCTGCTAAAGCTGGGTCTAGGAAGGCTTGTTGGATGTCCAGGAAATCCCCAAGATTTGCGGACTCTACTTTCTGTGTATATCTGGAATCCTTACTTCACTCCATTCCTGATGGGAATAATTTTGCCTACTTTATCCCAGTTAGACTAATATACATATATATATTACATCTAATAGGTCATACACACACACATGCTTATGTTTTCATTTTCCAAGCTCTTCTGTGTAATTAATCTTTACTAAACTGTATGTCATTAGTTGTAGCCTTGCCATTTTCAATCTAGATTGCAGGCCATTCTCAAATCCTCTAATTTACTTGAGGATAAAAGCCAAAAATCTTTATCTGGAATACAAATATTTTCAGAATTTTGTGCTTGCTTACCTCTGTAGCCCAGTCTCTTCCCCACATGTCCCTTCATGATCTGCACTACAACATACTGAATTTCTTTCACTCACGCTACTGTCTTATACTCAATTCTGTACACATATTGTTTCTCTCCGTGGGATATATTCTTCTCCTCTGTTTTGTCTGGCTGTGTACTCTTCATTTTTCTGATGTAGTTTTAATATCCCTCTGCCTTCTCTGACTACTTCAGTAGCCTAGATTATATTCTCCTGCTGTGGGCATGCATAATATTCTGTACTTTTCACAGCATACGTGAGCTAAATTATAATTGTTTAAGCATTCTGTCATCCCTGTGGGACCTAAATTCCATGCTTGTAGGAATCATGTCTGTTTTCATCACTGTATTCCTGTGGTTAGCACAGTGCCTTTCGTGGAGGGGGTGGTTTTGAATGTTTGTTGAATAAGTAAAAGTAGAGGTGGTATGAGTGTTAATGCTTGGAACAAAATATTCTTAGCAAGAATATTTGCTATTTCCAGTTATGAGATTTGCCAAGCCTCTGCAGCAATGGAATTAGGATACAAAGAGTAAGATCTGGCATCTCAGAGAAGGAGACCCACTAAGTAAGTAGGGTGAGCCTGAGGGGATCTACCTTTGCCGGGACCATGTACACACACAATAATTTAATCAGAACAGAACAAGTGAAGAATGACAATGTTAACTTCGTATCTGTGAAATAAAAGCTTAAAACCATTCAAATAAGTTGGATTCCTAAGCATTTGCTCAATGCGATTTTTCTTGTGGCTTTTCTTATTGGTGTCGTTTTGTTGTTGTTATTGATAGTTTAATCTGTAACAAAAATTTTGATTTTTGTGTTTTTGGGTTTTTTGGTGCTTGGGATTAAAATCAGGACTCATCCATGCTTAGTGCATGCTCTACCTCTGAGTTATATCATATCCCAAGCCCTGTAGCAAAAGTTAATATTCTTCTTATATTTAGGATTGTATTTAATGTTTGGCATGTTTCATCTCTTTTAAAAATATCCTGCTGTTTATCTGTAGTTTTTTTTTTTTTTTTAAATTTTAAGATGGTGTTAGAAAGCTAAATATACTATGAAAATTTTGGATTTATTATTTGGGTCGCAGATACCCTGAATTTTATTTTGTTAGAATAAATTTAATGTTTATTGAGTAAAGTTCAGATAGATAGTTCTGGACATCAGGTTGGAAAAATGTATAGCATAATATTAATCCCGTATCAAAGCAAGAAGGAAAGGAGAAAGAGTGAAAATGGGATGGGCCAGAGGTTCCATATTTGATAAGCTTCCAGGTGATGTCAGTACTGTTGGTCTGACCACTACTTCTGACTAGTGAGGGCTATTGTTTTTTTCTTTTTAAGAGGCTTGACTGTGAAAGGAATGAAGAAAAAAAGATAGGTTTGTGTAAGAGGGTGTAAGTAGAGGGATAGCATCCTGGTAGGTTGATGAGAAAAAATTGGAAAAGAGAGAAAGGGGACTATAAAGAAGAGGATAACAAAGGAATCATAGGTGGCCTAGGGCCTTAAACCTAAAAGAAATACAGAGGATAAGGGGATAGTCTGCACCTCAGAAAGGGGCACATATCTCTTTTTCTGAGACTTGTGAGGGTAGGAGTAGGTGTCTATTTGCAGTTTTGCTGAGTTCTTTTCTGGCAGCTCTACAGGGGTTATCCTTTAAGGTCCACTTTCTTCCTCTGTTATTCCTCTAGTGGTTCTTATTTATAATCTATCTCCTCATCCTATTGTTTCTTTTTTCAACTGCCTTTGGATTTTCATTCTTGGCATTTCTTTCTCTGCAGCTCCAATTCTTGTCTATCAGTTATCTTGATCATAGACAAAGAAATGAGGAAAGCAGAGTTAAGTAACTTGTCACACATGTGCAGCTGTGAGCACATGTATCTGCATTAGGTTCTGGGTCATACTGAGAGGTAAAATAGCTAACCTGGAAATAAAATGAATTTGAGTGAATTCCTAAATAGAATATGCAAACAGAGGATGCTTTCCTAGCATGCATGAGGCTGAGTTTGATCCCCAGTACTACCAAAAAAAAAAAAAAGAATATTGCTTAATCTCTGTTGAAGTAAGGTGGGGCCAGTGTGCATGTGATTTATGTCAACTCTTATGCTTTATGTGGTAGTCACAAAGAGGGAAGTTATTAAATTTTTCTGATACTGCAGGTAAATGATCTTTTCCCTTGAATTTCCAGTTTTGAGAAACATTGTTTATATGAATTTTCAAATGTAAATTGCTTCTGAACGTTTCCTAGCATTAGTATGATAATTAACTACATTGGAGAATGCCTCTGCTTTGGGTTCTATGTGAGTGAAAGAGACTTGGAGATTTTGTGAGCTGTTCCCAGCCCCAAACAGATCCATTGTTTCATATTAATTATTTTGTAGTAAATATGTTATAGTTTTTCATGTTTTCAGTCTCTTCAATTTTTCTCAGAGTTGGAGAGAAATATTGCCTATGTATCTTTAATACATTCAGAGTGTGTCGGCCAATTTTGTGCTTTAAAATTCACAAGAGAAAGATTGCATCCAGAGAGAGCTGATTTTTACGTTTTCAAAAGTATAGCCCTAAAAATTCCTCATTACTTTTTTAAATTAATAAGTCACATGAAGAATAAAGACTAAGTTGTTTTGTGTCTTCCTGTGGTGCTAGATTCAGTGAGTTCTTGTACATGATTTCTCAGAGATGTTTCTGGAATTAATTTTAATTATTATCTCTGATGAAGCCTGTAAATATGAAACATCAGAAATAATTTTCATGAAGTACAGTATGTTTTTCTAAATAAATTGCAATATGTGCAAAATGTTGATATTTTACATAATAACTTGACACATATTACTTGGTGAAAAATAACTGGCAAAAACTTAAATGCTTCTGATTCTTCTACATTTTTTCCAATATTTAGAATGTTCTAATTTATCAATAGAACAGAATATACAGAATTTAGTAATCTTTGTCTTATCTATTGTTATTCTAATAAATACCTTTCCCTCTGGAATTTAGTATAATATGTCCATTTATTTCTGTAAAATGATAGTTTTAAGAAAATTACCTATGCTTTGACCCAGTTCATACAAGTTAGATGGCAGTTTACGTATTTAAATACCTAATTTTGTGAATAATTGATCATGCTTTTAATAACTCTGAAGTTATTTCTACCTGTGTATTTTTATGACATGTTTATCCTCATCTGATTAGCTTATATTCTGTGAACCACAAGGCATCTCATCATATCTATAATTTCCAAGCAGGAGTCAGTCTAAAGTAGGCCAACTCCGTGCTGGTGGGCTGCTTTGTGTGGCTGCACAGCTCTCTGATGTCAGGAGATACAGCAGGAGCTGGACCCAGAGAACTGTGTGCCTCTGTGATCTGTACTTTTCCAGTCCCTCTGAAACTTCTCTTTAAAGAAGTGCACAGTTAGCTGTGATGGTGAGCACAGTGATGACAAACTGAGGTGCTCATTTAGCTTTTTACAGTAAATACCACATCAGTCCAAGCCTTTTGTATCTGCAGGTCTATGTCAGTGGCGAGGAGTTCCCATAAGTATGAAAAAAGTGCCATAATAAGATTTGCAACTTTAATTTTTAAAATTTATTTTTACTTCTTAAAAAGATTTTCTGAAAGTGTTTGCCTTTTTAGTATTTGGTAGACCTAAGGCTATTCTAGGCATTGATTCTCAACCCTAATGATATGTTAGAGTTACGTGACAGTGAAGTCCTACTCCTGACTAATTATGTCAGAATTTCTGAGATTTGGACCCAGTCATCAATGCTTTTTCAGTCTTTAGTTTATTCTAAAATATAACCAAGATTGAGACCACTGGTTTAAGGTGAACTTTTATTATTGTTAAGGTATCCAGTTGGGGTCCAGGTCCTTGGTGTCCTGAACAAAGAATTGAGCAAGACACATAGAAGTAGCAGGCAGAGTACAGATTTATTGCAGATGAAGGTGAAGGTAGCCTTTCATAAGGAAGAGTGGAGTGGGCCAAGTAAGAGAGGTTGAAGGTGCTGACATCTGGAAATCAGTGTCTTATGCTCAAAACTGTGAGGTGTTCTCTTCCCTATATACCCTAGACTGAAGACTTTACCCCATTGGCTTCCATTGATTACCTTATAATAATACCTGATTAGAATAGTGTCCAATTTTCCCCCATTGGTTACTTTAGAAAATCTAATTAAAATACTGTCCACTTCACCTCCATTGGTAATTTTAGAATACCAAACCTGTGATGGGAGTTACGGGTCATAAGTCCTAGGTGGTGGGAGTTTTCATAGTAATGGGTCTTATTGTAAACTGGGACATGATGACTCATCTCCTTGCCTTGTCTTCCAGTGGCGTTTTACATACCTGCTTCTGCCATTTTGGTGTCCCTGAACTCCCACATAACACTTCCATATTCTATATTTAACCCAAAGGCCCTTATTGCCAGTTTTCAGTATTAATCTCATCTAATTTTAGTCCCTTTATTTTACTGGAGTTCTCAGCAGTTCTTTTTTAGGAAGAATGGAACCATCATTCTACTCTCTGCTTCTACAAGTTCAGTGCTTTTCTATACTACACATAAGTTAGATCATGCAATATTAGTCTTTCAGGGACTGAGAGTGGAGAAAGAATGGGGAAATTCTACTCAAAGGGCACCGAGTTTTATTAGGATGAGTCCTGAGATCTATTCTATAGTGTAATGACTATAGCTAATAATATTATATCTGTAAAAACTGCTAAGAGAGCATGTCTTAATTGTTTTTCCCACATAAAAATGCTAAATATGTGAAGTGATAGCCATACCAATTATACCCTAACAGAGTTGAAAGAATTAAAGACACCAACATGGCCCTTTGGGGGATTCAGCTGACTTTAGATTTTTGTATACTATTCAACTCTAATTGTGAGATTTGAAAGCATGAGTGACATTGGTGAGCAGGGAGGTTGGATCTCTGGCAGTTGAAATTGTGTGTGTGTTTAGACAAGCTGGTAGCATGGCTAGGTTTGGAATTGGGCTCTTGGTGGGGATTTCAAACTCCCTAGGGTGAATAGTGAACAATCATAAAATGAAAACTAGCATTCATTTCAATTGCACTTTATCTTTTATTAAGGTAAATAGTAGTAGATAGTTTCCTCCATCTTCAAAAGCCATTTTATAAAACAAATCTTTTTCAAATTAGAAAACAGTTGTATTTCAGCTCTTCCCTCTGCATTGTTTCTTTTATTATATAACTTATTGAACAAGTTGTGCTATACTTTTGAAATGGAACATTTAATGTTTCTGCCATGATTTCTGTGTTGTTCAATTTGTAGTAATATTCAGCAGCAAATGGTGAGTTAAAATGCCTCTTCAGAAAGGGGCCAGGTATCATTCTTATTGGCAAAACATTAGAACTTTCCAAAAGACCCTATATCAGTTGATACGGATATTCTTTCTTTAACACAATTTATGAGTGGACAATTAAGAGAGTACTTAGTTTATATCTATAAATAGACACAGTTACATAGTTTTTAGTTAAAATTGCACAAAAATTTATGATAGCATTGTCTTAATTCACAAATTCTTAATAAACAAATTTCCTAAGAATTTTCAGCTGTTAATTTGTTTAAATAATTAGGATATTATAGTTTTGTAGTACATGCTTTTTTCCCCAACTAATGAAATAGTTTTATGTTCCTGGAAGATGTAATAGACCCTCATTTTTATGGCATTAATATCATAGATTTAGGTGTTTACTAGAAAGTGTCTGAGAAGTCAAGGGAAGTGATATGATTAGAGCATCCATTCTGACAACTGGTATGGATTTTTAAAAAAAGAGCAATACCTAGAACACCATGCTTGTTAAATAACATTTTAATATGCTAATGAGGGATCTTTATTGAAGTTTAGCACCCAGTATGTGCTTGATTAATTCTATAATGAATATACATAAATAAATGCAAAGAAAACCAGTGAAGGAAGAGCAGGAGGAGGTACTATCGGAGAAGAAAGGTTACTGAAGACAAATTCTGGAGGCGGGGTGTTAATTGGAAGGAGCATGGGTTTTGGAGTTAGGTAAATTTTGTTTGAAACTCAGCTGTACCAGTATTAACCAAAGTCTTTGGGGCACTTTGTTACTTATGATATTCACTCTTCTCCTCTGTAAAATAAGGATGCTAGCAGTGAGGATAATGAAGGGAGTGGGGAAGTTTGATTGGGACTGCTTGCCATGATGCTTCTTCCACGTAGGCAAAAACAAGCAATAGTTTCCTCCTAGCTTTGACAGTCTTGTGGGAATTGCCATTGATCCCTTAGCATCAGAAGAACCTAAGAGTTACTTGAGGAATTAAGAATTTTACTGTTTCATTCTATCCTGCAAAGACTTGTAGCTAACTGATGTAGCAGATTCTGTCAGTAGGCAACAAAAAACAAACATTTAAGATGTTATGCGTTTTCTTCTTCTAGTGGTAAAATTGAAAAATAACCATCATTGATTGTCATATCTTAAATTCTAGTCTAGTAGCCAAAGATGGAAGATATATTGTTATCAGCCTGGTGATCTGCTTCTCTTACAAGTCAGTTGTCAGACAATTTTATAGAAATTCAGCTATTATCCTGCTCAGTTATTTTGGGAGTTACATTAATCACACTTGATTTTCATTCTCTATTATGTTTTTGTTTGTTATAAAAAGTTCTAATCTGATTTTATTATTTTGCTCAGATTTCTCAATCATGTGATGTTCAGTGCTCTTCTCCTTCAGAAATAAATCTTACGATTTTTCTTGTCTCTAAAGCATCATTTCTCCTTTACTATCTTAGGATCCCTCAGTACTAGGTTGTGTACCTCCCTTTTTTGCTTCTGTAATTTTTCCTAAGACACAGTTAAGATCAAGTATTAAACAATGAATAGATTTCCATTGTCTAAGAGCAGATGTCATTCAAGGATTCACTGTGACCAGAATCTCTTGTTAGCCTCTATATTCCTTCTGTTCCAGCTCTGCCTTTTCAGAGCCGTAATCTGTGTTTTTGCCCCTGTACCCTTGTTTGTGCTTCTTCCTGGTATGAAAGACCTCCCTGAGAAAGCTCTGTGATCCCTCACATTCACATAATATTCTGAATTTCTGGCTTGTCCCTAGTTTGAACTAATTCCTCTATTCTGATAAGGCAGAAAAATATTTTTTTATCTTCTCCATGAAAAATATATGTTAATTTTATTTGTTAATGGTAGGAGAGTATATTGTTTTTTGGTCAACTTTATTTGATTTCCTAGACCAGTGATTTTTACAATGAGTGATAGATGACTGAACCATAATACTAAAACTTTGCCATACTAGTTTTAAAGCTTATCCTTGTAAGTTAGGAAAACCAAAACCCCTGAGAATTAACTTAATTTTGGGGACCATCACAATAGTAAAAATCACTGAAAATGAATTCTGCTTGGTTAGCAATAATGTGTCTGCAGAAAATCAACTCTGAGCTCTGACTTTTACTCTTCACAAGAAAACATTTTAATCATAATTAACAGTGTAATTATTGACTATTGAGCTCTCTTTGGCTTTGCCTCCTTTTCAGAATTAAGACTCTTTTTATTTTGTTCCCTAAACAAAGACTGCAGCCTCAAACCTAATATTCTTACAGAGTTGTCATTTGTGACTTTATGGGTAGATAGACTATACTTCAAAAGAATGTTAGCTATGGAAATGTGTGTATCTCCAGACTGCAGTGTGTGGATGATTCTGGTCTTCAGAACAAGCCTGTAGTTAGTTCATATACCTCTGTCCTGTGTTATGGTTTATATCATAAATGTCTCCCAAAGACTGTGTGTTGAAGGCTTGGTTACCAGAAAGTGGCACTATTGGGAGATGGTGGAAGCTTTAAGAGGTAGGACCTAGTGGAATGAAATTAGGACATTGCAGGGTATGCCCTTGAATGGGATATTGGGATCCTGATTACTTCCTTTCTTTATTTTGCCTCCTGGTTGACTTGAAGTAAGCAGCTTTGCTCCACCGTGTGTTCATTGTCATCATGTTATGCCTTGCCACAGGCCCAAAGCAATGGCACCTAGTAGGTATGGACTTACATGGTGAAATGAAAGACATCTATTACCTGGATTTAAATTTGGCCAATTATAGTAGTTTTCTATTTCTGAATTGTCTGGTAGTCTAAGGATCTTATCAATATTTCCAAATAGTTCTGTGAGTTTTTAGAGAAAAGAGTAATTTAATTTATATGATTCCACAATTAAATAATCTTTTCAACTATGAGCTTTCATAAAACATTGTTTTTGTAATGTCATAATAGTCATTTAGCAGAAATTGCTGAGCATCCACTTTATGCCTGGCATCATACTCAGTGCTTAGAATGCACTAGTAAGTCAGATATACTACTTTGTCTTTGGATTTTATGGTCAAAGGCAGAAAAGAAATGGTTATATGTAATAACAGGTTCTTTGGGAGCACATTGAATGGGAATCTGATGTGATCTAGAAGTTCAGAAAAGGCCTTTAGGGAGAGCAACATTTAAGTTAAAGATGAATATTAAACACTTAGGGCAAGTGATGGGAATAAGGGATGGGAATGTGCTCTAGACAGAAGGAAGAACACAAGGCATGAGGCAAACATGGATAGAGAAATGTCTTTCAAACTTCACTGCATATTAGTTATCTGAAGAGATTAAGGAAAAGACAGGTGCTTAGATCCCATGCTGAGAGAAACTCTGTACTTGGAAAACCACAATTAAACAGATGGGTGATACAATAAAATTTGAGATTGAGAAGATCACTGGGCTCCAGCCTGAGACAGACTGGCACAGGTGAGCCTGAGTGCGTGTGCATAGCCCAGTTGAAAGCCATTGCAGTGAATAGCTTGGGTAAGAGCGGTGTCAACTGGGATGGGGAGTGATAGGAAGAATAAAAGCTGGCAAAAGGAAAAGAGAAAAGGCTAATTAAGTAGGAGGGAGTCCTAGGAAAGTAGTATTACATAAACTACTGTTCTGAGTTTGAGGAAATGCATGAGATGAAACATGAAATGTCAAGCAAGGTAGAAATGAAACATTAATTCAAGTGACTGGTTATCACTTACTCCCTGGCAACTTTACTGAGGGAAGTAGAAAAAAATGTGTGTGTGTGTTTGTGTGTGTTTGTGTGTGTCCATCTCCAAATACCTGAGATAGAAAGTTAGTTTGATAAAAATATCACTGGAAATGTAACTGTGGACATGTGGTTCAGAAAAGAAGGGTGAGTGAGGCCTGAAGGAAGCCAAGAACTTCCATAGGCAGTGGTTGTCACAGCCTAGGAAAGGGAAAATATTCAGAGGTTAGGGTGTGGTGTGTCCAGGATGGAAGATAGGATTACCTTTATGAAGTTTATGCTTTCTTACTCTAGTAAGGATTATGGGCAAGGGGTGTGTATAAATCCAGCATATAGGAGAAACAGATTTAGGAGAGGGAAAAAATACTACAGGCAGGAAAGCCTGTAGCCTGTAGGAGAAGGGCACCAGCATTCTGAGCACAATGAGAACATGGACTCAGATGCCATCAAGGGGAATTTTGGTTCCAAAGAGGTGCATTTTGAACCAAATAAAAATAATGCAGTTTATTGACTAACTATAGGGACATAAGAAAAGGGACTGCTCAAAGGGAACACAACATTTTGAAAATAGGTGGCTTAAAGAGAAAGAACATTTTATCTAACAGTGATACATAGATATGTGTGTGTGTGTGCTATTTAAATAGTCCATTGTTTAAAAGGTTTAAAAATATTCCACATTTTGAGAGACAAATAGGATATATTATTAAATGAGTCAACATTTTTATAATTTCTTTTTGATACCTGCAAGATCTATTGTCAGACTTTTCTTGCAGTGAGTGATATCTTCATATAAAAAAAGATCTCTAAGTGGTGATTTTGAGCCCTCCAGGAACAGTGGGAGTGAGGACAGAGCCTCACCCAAGTTAACAGAACTTACTGGGACTCCCAGCACCCTATGCAAACAGTAGGTAAGCATATCAAGACTCTGAAAGGCACTTATAGGGTTAATGGTGTGCATTATAGCTTTGATTATAATCTTCAGCACTTGGGAGAAACACTGTCATTAGTCACCAGAATGGAAGATTAAGAGGATTTTATGGATGTTTGGTATGTTTTAGGATTGCAAGATTATTTCCTTGGAGAAGCCTAAGTTATTTGAAGATGTATACTTAGCAGTTACCTGGGGACAGTCTGGACAGTTACTGATTCCAAAATAAATAAGTAGGGGGCATAGGAATGTAGTATTATCCATTATGCTCATATTTTAAGCAATATTGGCAAAATGTAGTGATAATTACTCTTGTCTGAAATTTTGTGGGATTTTCTCCCTCTATTTAATAGAAAGCAATTTAATTGATATCTGTGATTGTCAGTATGGTTTTAGAAAAAAAAATTACTTGATTGTTGTCCTGCACAGTGAAATTTTTGATAGCTTTTAAAGAAGGCCTGCATTTCATGACATAGTTTTAATATGTCAGATGTAAAAAAAATAAAATAAAATCTTGAAACCCGAATTCATAAACCACAAGCCTGTATGGCAGGCTATAAAAAATGTGATCCAAGTAAGGGTTTATTTCTAAGGAATCAGTTCATATTTGGGGCATCCTAACTAAGTTTCTTAACTGACATCTCCATCTGTTTGATACAAACAGATGACATCATTTAGACAAAATGTGTTTGGCTTCACATGAGGTGAATCAATGACCTTATGGAGGCAAAAGACTACGATTTTTGATTTAAAAGTTACATTTTACCTAATAAGATGGATGTAATTTAAAGGGTGGAATTGAAAGGTGAAGGAATTAGAAGGTGAATTAAAACTGGAGACTTCCTGTACTTTTTCAATTGTGATATAATAAACAATTTAGGTGAATGTTTATAGATTGAAAGATTTTGGGCAACTGAAGGGCAATTAAAACGTTTTTCAATATTTATGAATACTGAGTACAATATTGAGGATCTTCTAAAATAGCCCAAATCAACAAGTACTTAAGTACATCATATTTGTTTAGTAGTGCTTGACTTTCAAGACTGGAAAACAACAAATCTGCTTAAGTCCATTAGGAGCTATGGCTTGGTTAGAAAGACAAGAGCTCCTAAAATAGTCATATATAAAAATAGACAGGCTGCATAGTTCGCCTTGCTATATTTATCCCTTTTTATCCATTAATTGATTAATTGATTCCTTATTCAACAAGAATTCTTTGACTCTGAAAGTCCAGTGGTGAATAAGACAGATGTAATAGAATTTATATTTCCCTGAAGGAGATACACAATATCGAGTAAACTGATATTCCAAGTATGTTAAAAGCTGTGACGACAATAACCAGGTTGAAGTGGTAGAATACCTGTGAATGGGACAGGGATACAAAGAGACCGTTTGGTCAGTGAGTCTACAGTCCTCCTGGTGGGATAGGTCAGAAAGCTCAGTGAACAGAAACAGACCAGCATGGCTGTGGAGCAGAAAGAGTTAAGAATAGTGGGGTTAGGAGTGAGGCCAGGGAAGAGGCCAGAGCACAGGTTATGTAGGGCTTGATCTGGTGGGTAGAACTTTTGGTGCGATGGGAGCCTTCTGGTGAGCATTTACTAGGAATTTTAAACTTCTTGCTCCCGATTCTCTGTGGAACGGGTTGCTAGTGGGAGTGGAAACAGGATTGTAGGATTCTGAGGATGTGGTTTATAAGGGAAGTGTTTTAGTCAGCTTTTTCATCCCTATGACCAAAAGACCTGTCAAGAACAATTTTAGAGGAGATAAAGTTTATTTGGGACTCAAGAATTCACAGATCTCAGTCCATAGAGTGCCAACTTCATTGCTCTGGGCCCAAAGTGAGACAGAACACTGTGGTGAAAGGGTGTGTCAGAGGAAAGCAGCTCAGGACATGTCTTCAGGAAGCAGAGAGAGTGTACCACTCACCAGGGGCAAAATATAAACCCCAAAGGTATACCCCCAGTCACCTACTCCCTTCAGCCATACCCTACTTCCCTATAGTTACCATCCAGTTAATCTCTGTCCGTGGATCAATCCACTGATAGGTTACATATATCAATGTAATTTCACCTCTGAACATTCTTACATTGTTTCCACATGTTAACTTTTGGGTAACACCTCATATCTAAGTAATAACAGGAAATGATAATGACTCAGGCTAAGGTGGGATAGGATAGCAAAAACATATAAGGCTCTTCTCTTGCAAAATAGAAAATAAGTGCAAAGTTATCCCTGAAAAGGGAGTGAGCTGCAGCTTAACCTTGAAAGATTAAACAGCAATTAGTATGAACACATGTAGAAGAAGAAGGAGGACATTCCAAGAGTCACGGAGGCAAGAGTTGAGATGACACCAAATAGGGCACAACCTATTTCTCTGCTGTCCAAAGAATTGCAAAGTAAACATAATTAATATAAGCAAGTGTTCTCATGCTGGAATCACCTGGGAGCTTTAAAAACACTGACATCTGGTTGCCATGCTTAGAAATTCTGATGTATTTGGCATAGAATGTGCTTTGTATTGGATTTTTTAAAACCTAAAGGCACTCTAATATGCAAGTAAGCTTGAAAATTAGAGAAGTAATGCATGTCAATATAAGTTCTTATAACTTAGAGTTCTCAAGTCTAGCAAGACACAGATGAAACAGGCTGAGTGCATGACATTGGAGTAAAACAACCAGTGCTTTTGAGACTTTCTCAGTTATCTACCTAATTTTTAATTGGTATCTGTAAGGGGTACAAACCGTGTAGAGAATATGGAGAAATAAGAGAATACCCTGAAATGTTGTGTAAAATGCAAGTTCCTGGAACCCTCCCTTAAAAATACTGAAAGTCCATGCATAGGATTCTTAACTAAGTTAAAGGAAACACTGCATTGGGTGAACAATCTCAGTGAATATCATTTTGATAAAGAGAATGAAGAGGACACATGTGGTAGGAAGGAGTGTGAACTTATTACCTAACACAGGAAGCTCAGGGGACCAAGTCACCCTAAAGGTAACATTCCAGGAGTATAGATATGAGGAATTGGAATCCTATGGTCAAAACTGAGGTCAAAGCAGTAGCTTCAGTGTTTGGTGGAAAAAAAAGTCAGACACATTCTGTTGGAAAGAAATTTGGTCAAGGACAGATTAGAGATCTGTGGAATCTCATCAGAAAAGGTGAGTGCTAGATTGGAGAGTGCTGCGTAGTTTGGCATTCACAGTATTGGGGTGGGCACCATAGGATCACACAATCTAGTGTTAGCAAAATCACATTGTTAATTACAACAATTAGACTTTATGGTTGAGAGAAAGATAATAGTGTGTAGAGGAGAGGAGATTGATTATTTTCCCTTATAAAACAAGACTATAAGAGTCTTTTTGGAGCAAGTTGCTTATCTTGAAGGATGGTTACTATTTAGAGAATAATGGATATGAGGGTATTTAAGACAAGAGGGAACAGTGTGAGGCATAGATACAGAAGTATACTGAAAATGATCTGACTAGCATACAGGGAATGAGTGTTTTCTGGAAAATAATAAGAATAATTAGGGTGGAGTTTATTAGAAGAGATATGAGAGCCAATGTAAACAAGTTTTATTCTGTTGACAGTTAACCATCTTTTGAGATTTTCAATAGAAAATAGAACGGCCACTTGACGTTCATTGAGTGTGTACTATACATGTACCAGGCAGTCTGTTTTATATTATCTGAGGTAAGCTTATGTAAACAGTGATTGAATGTCAGACAGTAACGTCACTGTCATATCCCAGGTCTTTACATGTAATTACTTTGGTTTTGAATAAATGAGATTATGATATTAAAAGGTTTGAATTTGTTCGGTAAGTATCATTACACTCTTACTCAACATTGCATGCTCTGGAATATGCCAGTAAACCAGCAAGTCTCCTGGAGCACACACTCTTGAGAGCAAGGACAGAGTATACCAGTAGGAGATGAGTGATACTTATTTAAAACAGGTGATGTGTCAAAGACTAAGCTGGTGTCTTCTTTAGATGGGGTGGTCAGAGAAGGCATTTCTAAAGAAGGGACATTTAAAAACATGCTTGAATGACAAGAAGAACCAGCCTTGAGAAAATTGTGAATGAGGGTAGAGAGAACATTGCAAACAGAGAGAAGGTTTCATGCAGAGGAAGGCCCTGAAATGGGAATCACCTTAGTGATTCCAAGGAGCAGAAGGGTAAGGCAGGATCAGTATGGTTTTTCAGTATATGAAGGTAAAGGGCAAAGAGAAAGATGATTTTCAAGTTTGAAACCTTGGAGACTAGAGGGTAGTATCATTTTTTTTTTAGGAAATTGTATCAGTCTAAGTGAAGATAGTTAACTGTTTGGACATAAGAAGTTTTAAGTGCTGAGATCAAGCTTGTTGATATACAAGCCTGTAAAGAAGAAACCTAGTGATTTGAGATTGAGAGTAGGTTGGGACTGGAGATACTGATTTGAGTTATTGGTCAAAAAGGAATTTTTGAAGACTCTGAAAAAGATGGGGATATTCAGGAAACTGGGATGAGAAGAAAGCTACAGGTGTAACATTGAGGAAGGCTTATGTTGGGGCTGTAAGATGACTTGGAGAGAAAGAAAGAACTAGAAAGTCCTGTTGAACTTCTGAAGGCAGAAGCTATGTGTTGTCAAGTAATCTAGAACCAAGTTGGCCCACAAATACCCTATGACTTTGTGAACTTCATTCAATGAAGACAATTCAGTGAAGAAAAATCATTCCATTAGGTTATATTTCATGCATTTTATATCACCTCTTTTGGGATATTATAGGGATGATGTAGATTACTAGAGTGGAATTAAACATGTTGAAGCCTTTCTTTGTTAGAATTCTTCAAACATGCTTTCCATTATTCTGAAATATATCCTTCTAGAGGAGAAGCCAAACGGTTTCTTTCAAGTGAAACACTGTCATATCAAAAGATGAATTATGCAGTTAAAATAGTATTTCCTGTTCGACCACCAGTGGCGGAAACATTACTTTTAAATTGTTTAATGTGTCAGTACATGTGAGTGATTATTAAAGCTAGGAGTTCATAGTTGGAAGTGAGAAGTTATATATTGCCTGTGATGACATTTGAGTGCATTTGAAGAATATATGTAGTTTTTTTAACATGTGTTCAGATCACCAAGTATATAGGAAGGCAGACATTAGGCAATAGAAACACCCACATAAATAAACTCTGCCTTCAAGAATCTCTCCTTTTCAATGAGAAATCACTAATACATCCAGAACAGGCTAATGGGTGTAGCAATTGAAGTATGAGTGAGGTACCAGATAGCTAGATGGAGCGTGATTTTCTTTGCTTGGACAGAGCAGGAAGTTTTCACAGATTTAAGGCAGGACTTGAAGATCAGTACATGTCTGGGTTATAGACTACGTATCCACCAATGGGGAAGAAATTGTGGTAAATGCATGGTTGTGTGAAGTAATGCAGCATTTTTGTGACCTATAACATTGTTGCACATAAATAAGGGTGAGGACAGAGGTAAGGCTGGAGAAGTAGGGGGGGCCACATAGTGAAAAACTGTGTAGCCAAACTGAGTTACTTGGAGGGCCCTTTTCTATAAAGTAAGGGAAGCCTCTGGAGATTTTAAGGATATAAGTCCTGTGATCAAAATAGTATTTTAGCAGAATGTAGCTTATAGTAGGACACAACTAGAGGCAGGTAGATAAGAAAAGAAAGGGTACTGTATTAAGCAGTTTAAGAGATGATGATGGCAACTAAAGTGGGGAAGGGGCTAGGGAAGTACAGATTATGATGATTGATTTTGTGTGTCGACTTGACAGGGCCATGGGATGTCCAAATATTGGTAAGACATCATTCTGTGTTCTGTGTGGGGTTTTTTTTTGCAGGGGAAGGGTACCAAGGATTGAACTCAGGGTCACTCGACCACTGAGCCACAATCCCCAGCCCTTTTTGTATTTTATTTAGACAGACAGGGTCTTGCTGAGTTGTTTAGCACCTCACTTATGCTGGACTGCCTTTGAATTCACAATCCCCCTACCTCCGTCTCCTCAGGCCTCTGGGATATAGACTTGTGCCACCGCACCTGGCTTGCTGTGTGTTTTTGAATGGGATTGTTTGATAGACCAAACTGAGTGTATTGGGTTGGCCTCCCTAATGTGAGTTGATCTCATCCAATTATAAGGACTGAATAGAGCAAAAAGGCTAGCCTTCCTCAGATATGGGGTAACTGCTCCTTCCTTCCTTGAGGAGAGACATGGGCCTTGTCCTGCCTTGATACTCAGTAGAAATATGGGTTCTTCTTTGTTCTTAGCCTACTGGTTTTTGGACTGGGATTTACAGTACTGTATTCCTGGATTTCCATCTGGCCCTCTGCAGATCTTGGGACTTTCTCAGGCCTATATAATTGCTGTGTGTCCCTTTCTGCTTTGGGAGATAATCAAAGACTAATACATGTGTAGAATGTGTAATCATCATAACATGATGTTTCACTGCATGTGGAGGATAGAAGGGACAAAGAAGACAAAGATGATCCACCACCCTGGGCCTACTGACAGAAGGGATAGTTATAATAGCTGAATAGACAATATGTGGGGCAAACATGAATTGTGTTTTTGTGTGTGCGGTGCATGAAGATGATTTGCTCACTTTCATAAAGTTAATAGGATTTGCAGGGACTACAGAAAAATATTCCCTTTAAACACTTAGCTCTATAAGTTAGTTTTATGGGTGAGAGAGGCATTATAGAAGTAAGTGTGAAACGACATCAAGAATTGATGAGGCTGCAATTATTTTTGAGGGCAGCAGAAAATATATTTGCTCTTAATCCAAGGGTGGCATTTTTAGGGTAGGATGTGTAATAGGAGGGTGCTATTTAGTCAGCTTTTTCAATACTGCAACCTAAAGACCTGAAAAGAACAATACCAGGGAGAAAAGTTTATTTGTACAATCATAGTTTCAGAGGTCTTAGCCTACTCCATTCCTTGGGGCCTAATGTGAGGCAGAACATCATGGAGGAAGAGTGTGGTAGAGGAAAGCAACTTTGGGCATGACCCCATGAAGCAGAGAGAATGACAGACAGAGAGAGAATCCACTCACCAGATATCAAATAAAATCCCCAAAGGCATGCACCAGTTGTCCCACCTCTTCCAGCCACATCCTACCAGCCTTCAGTTACCACTCAGTTAATACCTGTCTGGGGATTAATTCACTGATTGGTTAAGACTCTCATAAAGTATGAAATCTCATATAAATATAGGCAATAAGATGTTATTTAAAAGCTGTAACAAACAAACTTGCAGATTCTGTCTACAACTGTGTCCCTCTCACATACTGGATACCTAGACTTTCTATTTCATTTTCCCGAATCTTTAACTCTCTCATTTTCGTTCAGTTTTAAAAATTCTCTCTACTAAACCCATTTACCATTTCAGAGTAGATCTTAAGTATACTCAACAAATTAAGAGTTGGGTTCTGTGTGGTTTAGATATTAGGTGACCCCAAAGTCTCATGTTTGAAACAATGCAGAAAGGTTTAAAGGTGAAATGATTGGGTTATGAGAATGGATTTCTGGTCCCTATAATTATTTAGTAACAGATGATGTTTATTTAGAATTAGTGTGTGTCAGAATGCTTGATCTATGTGTGTGTGTGTGTGTGTGTGTGTGTGTGTGTGTGTCTGTGTGTCTGTTAAACCTAATGACAAACAGGTAAGTCATATACATTAAGTGAAAAAGGTACTGTATCTCTCAAGCACTTCAGCCCAATAATAAGAGAGAAGTCTCATTTGACTTCCATTTCACCTGAGTTGCTCTTAGAAAAAATAAGAATTAAAGATTAACACATGGCTTCATTTTCTTTCTGTCCTTGAGTATGAAGAAACTGAAGATATTAGTTTCACTTGCTCACTGTGTTGGTTTTCTCAGGTCCTTAACCTGCATTTACTTTTCAGTTTGTTAGAAATTGTAAAAACATCTTCCAGCTTTGTTGTGACCATCAGTTGAACTATTTGATGAAACTGCTTTTTTTTATTTTTTTTATTTTTTTTTTTTACGTTTACATAGGGTAATGATGTTTATTATATTTTTCCCCTCCCCCCCACCCCTCCCACCCCTCCCACCCCTCCCACCCTCTTTTCCCTCTACACAGTCCTTCTTCCTTCATTCTTACTAGCTCTCCTTAGCCTAACTCTAAACCTAACCCTAAACCTAATGCTAGCCCGTCCCCACCCCCATTATATGTCCTCATCCGCTTATCAGCGAGATCATTCGTCCTTTAGTTTTTTGAGATTGGCTTATCTCACTTAGCATGATATTCTCCAATTTCGACCATTTGCCTACAAATGCCATAATTTTATCATTCTTCATTGCGGAGTAATATTCCATTGTATAAATATGCCACAGTTTCTTTATCCATTCATCAACTGAAGGGCATCTAGGTTGGTTCCACAATCTGGCTATGGTGAATTGAGCAGCAATGAACATTGATGTGGCTGTATCTCTGTAGTATGCTGATTTTAAGTCCTTTGGGTATAGGCCCAAGGAGTGGGATAGCTGGGTCAAATGGGTGTTCCAATTCCGAGCTTTCTGAGGAATCTCCACACTGCTTTCCAGAGTGGCTGCACTAATTTGCAACCCCACCAGCAATGTATGAGTGTTCCGTTTTCACCACATCCCGCCAACACCTATTGTTGCTTGTATTCTTGATAATCGCCATTCTAATTGGGGTGAGATGAAATCTTAGGGTAGGTTTTGATTGCATTTCCCTTATTACTAGGGATGTTGAACATTTTTTCATATATCTGGTGATTACTTGTACATCTTCTTCTGTGAAGTGTCTGTTCATTTCCTTAGCCCATTTGTTGATTGGATTATTTGTATTCTTGGTGTAGAGTGTTTTTGAGTTCTTTATAGAGTCTGGAAATTAGCGCTCTATCTGAGGTATGGTTGGCAAAGATATTCTCCCACTCTGTAGGCTCTCTCTTCACATTCTGATAGTTTCCTTTGCTGAGAGAAAGCTTTTTAGTTTGAATCTATCCCAGTTGTTTATTCTTGCTTTTATTTCTTGTGCATATGGGAGTCCTGTTAAGGAAATCTGATCCTGAGCCAACAAGTTGAAGATTTGGACCTACTTTTTTTCTTCTATAAGATGCAGGGTCTCTGGTCTGATTCCGAGGTCCTTGATCCATTTTGAGTTGAGTTTTGGGTAGGGTGAGAGATAGGGGTTTAGTTTCATTCTATTGCATATAGTTTCCAGTTTTCCCAGCACCATTTGTTGAAGAGGCTATCTTTTCCTCCATTGCATATTGTTGGAACCTTTGTCTAGTATGAGAAATTGTATTTATTTGGGTTTGTGTCCATGTCCTCTATTCTGTACCATTGATCTACCTGTCTATTTTGGTACCAATACCATGCCGTTTTTGTTACTATTGCTTTGTAGTAGAGTTGAAGATCTGGTATTGCAATACCCCCTGCTTCGCTCTTGCTACTGAGGATTGCTTAGCTATTCTAGGTTTTTTATTCTTCCAGATGAATTTCATATTGCTTGTTCTATTTCTGCGAGGTACATCATTGGGATTTTAATTGGAATTGCATTGAATCTGTATAGAACTTAGGTAGTATAGCCATTTTGACGATATTAATTCTGCCTATCAGGAACAATGGGAGATCTTTCCAGTCTTCTAAGGTTTTCTTGAAGTTTCTTTCTTTAGTGTTCTGTAGTTCTCATTGTAGAGGTCTTTCACCTCTTTTGTGAGATTGATTCCCAAGTATTTTATTTTTTTCGATGCTATTGTGAATGGGGTAGTTTTCCTAATTTCCTTTCTGAAGATTCATCACTTATGTATAAAAATGCATTGGATTTATGAGCATTGATCTTGTAACCTGCTACTTTACTGAATTCACTTATGAGTTCTAAAAGTTTTCTGGTGGAATTTCCAGGTTCCTCTAAATATATAATCATGTCATCAGCGAACAGGGATAGTTTGAGTTCTTCTTTTCCTATTCGTATCCCTTTAATTTCTTTGGTTTGTCTGATTGCTCTGGCTAGAGTCTCAAGGACGATGTTGAAATAGAAGCGGTGAAAGAGGGCATCCCTGCCTTGGTTCCAGTTTTTAGGGGGAACGCTTTCAGTTTTTCACCATTTAGAATGATATTAGGCCATGGGTTTAGCGTAGATGGCCTTTATAATGTTTAGGAATGTTCCCATTACCCCAATTTTTTCTAGTGTTTTGAGCATGAAGGGATGCTGTATTTTATCAAATGCTTTTTCTGCATCTATTGAAATAATCATGTGATTCTTAACTTTAAGTCTGTTGATATGGTGAATGACATTTATTGATTTCCGAATGTTGAACCAACCTTGCATCCCTGGGATAAAACCCACTTGATCGTGGTGCACTATCTTTTAATATATATTTGTATGCGATTTGCTACAATTTTGTTGAGAATTTTTGGCATCGATGTTCATTAAGGGATATTGGTCTGAAATTTTCTTTCCTTGATGTGTCTCTGTCTGGTTTAGGTATCAGGGTGATATGGCTTCGTAGAACGAGTTTGGTAGGGTTCCCCTCTCTTCTATTTCATGGAATAGTTGAGGAGTATTGGCAATGAGCTCTTCTTTAAAGGTTTTGTAGAACTCGGCTGAGAACCCATCTGGTCCTGGACTTTTCTTTGTTGTAGGCTTTTGATGTACCTCTTCTATTCATTGCTTGAAATGGTTTATTTTAAGTTGTGTATGTCCTCTCGTTCAGTTTAGGTAGTTCATATGTCTCTAGAAATTTGTTGATGTCTTCCAGGTTTTCTGTTTTGTTGGAGTATAGATTTTTCGAAATAGCTTCTAATTATGTTTTGTATTTCATTCGTGTCTGTTGTGATGTTTCCTTGTTCATTCCCGAATTTTAGTAATTTGAGTTTTCTCCTCTTTCTCTTTGTTAGTGTGGCTAAGGGTTTATCAATTTTATTTATTTTTTCAAAGAACCAACTATTTATTTTATTAATTTTTTCGATTGTTTCTTTTTGTTTCGATTTCGTTGATTTCGGCTCTGATTTTAACTATTTCCTGTCTTCTACTACTTTTGGTGTTTGGTCTGCTCTTCTTTTTCTAGTGCTTTGAGCTGTAGTGTTAAGTCGTTGATTTGTTGATTTCTACTTCTTTTTTTGAATGCACCCAATGAAATAAATCTTCCTCTAAGTACTTGCTTTCATAGTGTCCCAGAGATTTTGATATGATGTTCTTTGTTCTCGTTTACTTCTAAGAATTTTTTATTTCCCTCCTGATGTCTTCTGTTATCCATTCTCATATAATAGTGTATTATTTAGTCTCCAGGTATTGGAAGAAGTTTCTGTTTTTTATTCTGTCATTTATTTCTAATTTCCAATCCATTATGATCTGATAGAGTACAAGGTAGTATCTCTATCTTCTTGTATTTGCTAACAGTAGCTTGTGGCATAAAATATGGTCTATTTTAGAGAAGGATCATGTGCTGCTGAGAAGAAAGTGTATTCATTCTTTGGTTGGATGGTATATTCTATATATGTCCGTTAAGTCTAAATTGCTGATTGTGTGTTGAGATCTATAGTTTTCTTTATTCAATTTTTGTTTGGACGATCTATCCAGTGGTGAGAGAGGTGTGTTAAAACGCCTAGTATTATTGTGTTGTGGTCTATTCGATTTCTGTAATGAGAAGGATTGTTTGACGTACGTGGATGAGCCAATGTTCGGGGCATAGATATTTATGATTGTTATGTCCTTGCTGATTTATGCTTCCCTTAAGCAGCATGTAATGTCCTTCTTTATACCTTCTGACTAGTTTTGGTTTTGAAGTCCACATTATCTGAGATGAGGATGGATACTCCAGCTTTTTTGCTGTGTCCGTGTGCATGGTATGTTTTTCCCAATCCTTTCACCTTTAGTCTATGGGTGTCTCTTTCTATGAGGTGAGTCTCCTTGCAGGCAGCATATTGTTGGATTTTTCTTTTAATCAATCTGCCAGTCTGTGTCTTTTGATTGATGAATTCAGGCCTTAACATTCAGGGTTATTATTGTGATATGATTTGTATTCCCAGTCAATTGACTCATATTTGTTTTTGACATGATTTGGTTTCTCCTTTATTTGGCTATTCCTTTAGGCTAGCGCCTCCTGTTGGTGATTTGCATCGTTGTTTTTCATCTCTTCCTCATGGAATATTTTGCTGAGAAATGTTCTGTAATGCTGGCTTTCTTTTTGTAAATTCCTTTAGCTTTTGTTTATCAGGAAGGATCTTATTTCATATCGTCAAATTTGAAGGTAAGTTTTGCTGGGTATAAGATTCTTGGTTGGCATCCATTTTCTTTCAGGGCTTGGTATATGTTGTTCCAGGCCCTTCTAGCTTTTAGGGTCTGGATTGAAAAATCTGCTGATATTCTTATTGGTTTCCCTCTGAATGTAATTTGATTCTTTTCTCTCGCGGGCCTTAAAATTCTGTCTTTATTTTGTATGTTAGGTATTTTCATAATAATGTGCCTTGGTGTGGGTCTGTTGTAATTTTGTATGTTTGGAGTTCTATAAGCCTCTTGTACTTGGTTTTCCATTTCGTTCTTCAGATTTGGGAAATTTTCTGTTATTATTTCATTGAATAGATTGTTCATTCCTTTGGTTTGTTTCTCTAAGCCTTCCTCAATCCCAATAATTCTCAAATTTGGCCTTTTCATGATATCCCATAGTTCTTGGAGATTCTGTTCATGATTTCTTACCATCTTCTCTGTTTGTTCAACTTTGTTTTCAAGGTTAAATATTTTGTCTTCAATGTCTGAGGTTCTGTCTTCCAGGTGTTCTATCCTATTGGTTATGCTTTCTATGGAGTTTTTAACTTGGTTTATTGTTTCCTTCATTTCAAGGATTTCAGTTTGGTTTTTTTTCAGTATCTCTAACTCTTTATTGAAATGATCTCTTGCTTCCCGTATTTGGTCTTTTAACTGTTGATTGGTGCGATCACTTAATGCCTGCATTTGCTCTTTCATCTCCTCCTTCAATGCCTGCATTTGCTCTTTCATCTCCTCATTAGCTTCCCTGATCATTTTAATTACGTACATTCTGAACTCCCTTTCTGACATTTCTTCTGCTGTGCTGTCATTCGGTTTTATTGATATAGTATCTAGATTTGTTTGGGACATTTTCTTCCCTTGTTTTCTCATAATGGTCAGTTGTCAGTGGGACCCTGAGATATTGCAGTTTTCCACTATTGGCTTATAGTGTCCCAGTAGATTTCCAGTGTATCACCTCCCAGCCTTCAGTAGCCTGATGTCTTGGAGGAATCTGATAAAGCAGCTCATTCGAAGAATACTGCCCCTAGCCCCCTACTGGTTCCACGTTTTGGAACTGGCTCTGTGCGGAAATGCTCTCACTGTGGGCCTGCACCGTGCAGCTGGCCGTGTGGGAAGAGCCCACTGCCGGAGTGTGGAAGACTACCTTGGGAAGACTCAAGCTGCCCTGCCCGGCTCTGCTAAGCCACCTCTATCTGGGCCTGCCACCCGGGCTGAGCTTTACCCAGTGGGCAGACTCACCCGTGGCTCTATTTCAGTCCGAGTCTCTCTGTGCCTCCCCCTCTTAGCTCCTGGGTTCTGGAGCGACCGGGGGTGCAGTCTCCCTCTAGGCCGCCATCTTGGATCTCCCCGTGAAGAGAGCCGCAGCCGGAGTGGGCAGAGCCGCCTGAAGAGGTCTCCAGCTGCCGTGCCCTTATCCCTGAGGCTGATTGCAGATCGAGGCTCTCCGCTGGTTCTTTGCAGGAGTACACTGCACTGCATCGGCTCCGGGACTCGGAGCCTGCTCTGTTCAGACAGGCTCTCACTAGCGGGCCAGTTCCGTTCGGAGAACCTGGAGAAGCTGGCTGTGTGGGCGGGGCCCACCGCCGGAGTGCGCAGGACTGCCTGTGGATGACTCTAGCTGCCCTGCCCGGCTCCGATAAGCCACCTCTATCTGGGCCTGCCACCCGGGCCGAGCTTTACCCAGTGGGCAGACTCACCCGTGGCTCCACTTCAGTCCGAGTCTCTCAATGCCTCCCCTTCTTAACTCCTGGGTTCTGGAGCGACCGGGGGTGCAGTCTCCCTCTAGGCCGCCATCTTGGAACGCCCCGTCGAAACTGCTTTTTAAAATTAAATAATGAACATAAGATTCTTTAATTCAACTTAATATTTGACTTTAATATGTATTATGTAAAACTTTAGTTTAATCATCTTTTGTTGAATTGATGCATTTGTTTAGGGCACTTGAGAGAAGATTGCTCTCTGTGTGTTTTTCCACATTGGCATTTCCACCATATGCCCTCATGATACTTTTTTTGAGATTGTAGTAATGGTCAAGCAGTCAAGAAGAAGAATGATCAGTTTGATGTATTCCTCTCCCTATAGTGTACACATGAGCTGAACTTCTCTCTTCAAATTTGTATCTGTCTTACATGAAGGAGATGAAATGGAGTGGTTGTGGCCTACCAGTGAGGAGTGAAAAGCAGAAACCACAAAACAACTTCTTGCCTATTAATTGATAGCATTAATTTTACGAGTCTACCTTGAAATCATCACCCTTGAAGTTCAGCTTATCTTGATGGAAATAGAATAGGTTAATGAAATTGTTCACTTTCTCTTTGGAGAGCTGTTTGACTCTCATGAAAGAGGTATAATTCACCTTAATAATTAGTATAGCCTCACTGCCCCTTTATTTTTAATGCACATCTTGAGAAGTCATTTCAAATGTTTATCCTGTTTACTTAAAATGATCAGATTGGCTCTTTTGGTATATGCACATGGATTTCAACATTCCTGTAAATCATTGTTCTGGATATCATCAATCATGTTTGAACTTTCTGTATTATCTCCCTAAGCTTGAAATACAGATATTCTTGTAATGATCAGCAAGCACATATCTGTACATTTGTAGTGATTATAGTAGGTACCTATTAAGTAAATGAACTCTGTTTTTACCTCATCTCCTGCTAATTTATTGAAGGACAAAAAACAACAATTTTAAATAGAAGTTAGGTGAGGTCATTTTATTCTTCTTCTCCCCTGCTAAACTATTGTCTCCCTGTCTCCTACTTCAAGGAACTATGGCTGCTAGGTAAGATCTCCTTTAACTTCCTGTGTGCCACTGGTAGCTTTCCAATCCACATACATTCTCACCCTTCTTCTTCAGCCTTAGAGGAAAAAGTGTACTTCCAAATTACTGAGCCCATCCCATTCACTGGGCCCTTGACTTGTCTTCTACCTTCTCCTGCCCATGTCCCACCTGACATAGTTATTTTCCCTCATATCTCCAACCTCTGATTCTCCATTATTTTTTTCTTTTTCATCTATGGTTGTTAATGTTTCTTCCCACTTGAGCAATGCTTATTTGCAGTTACTATCTATTTTATACTCTCCTGATACAAATCCTCAGAAGAATTGACTGGTCTGGACCTACATTCTTTCCACTTTCTCTCTTCAGTTCACTGCTCTCCATCCTCTGTTTGCCACCCTGACTGACTGACCAAAGTTTACTATAGATAAGGCTATGGATAAGATCATTGGTGGATTGGTGGTTTTCTACTTGGTAATTCCAACAGATTTTTTTTAACACTTTGTAGTTGGACTTCTCTACTTGTGATTCCCTTTAAAACTGTTTTATTGACTTTATGACATGTTCTTTTGTATTCTTGTACCTTTTTTTTTGGGTGCTGGGGATCTAACCCAGGGCCTTGTGCTTACAAGGCAAGCACTCTACCGACTGAGCTTTCTCCCCAGCTCCTCTTGTACCTTTTAACTGTTCATTCTCTGTCTCCTGAATGACTCTTCTTTCTTCAGAGTCCTCAAATATTGATACTCTTTAGCATCCTTCTTTGATCCTGTTTTCCTAACTGTCCATACTCTCCCTGAGTGATCATAACCATTTTTGTAGTTTCAGATACTACCTACATACCAAGGACTCCTAAAATATATTTCAGTCTAGACTTTTTCTCCATCTTCAGGCTCTTATGTCTAATTTCTAGGTGAACATCTCTGCCTAGATTTTTTGTAGCTACTTTGCAGTTTACATAACAAATTTGAACTTCCTCCAGTTTCTCTTAGGCCAACTCTTCTGGGTTTTTACCGTGTCAGCTGGTAGCACCATCACCTACCAGTACTTTATGTCAGAACCAGGGGTTACATTTAACTTCTACTTATTGTCTGAAACTGTCAATGGCTTCCAGATTTATTTTGATATTTTATGTTTATTTCCTTGTTCAATATTTTCCTTTTTCTCTCACACAGCCTTTAGGCTCATTTCTCTCATTATTTGATATTAGGACTACAGAGATGCTGTTTAATAAATTTCTCAAGGTGTCATCATTTTCTCCTCAAATGCACCCTTCCTATAGCCAGCAGAGTGCTCCATCAAATGAAAATTAGGCCATTTCACTTTCCTAGCTTATACCTTTCACACTTCATTTCTGATCCTCCTTATAATGCTGACAGAACTATTTCTCATGCTCAGTCTCCTGGGTATATGTGTGTGCTTTAGAATGTTCAATGAGAATTTTCAGTTGGTTTCAGTTTGGTATGCACATTTTACTGATAATCACTTAAAAATGTAACCAGTACCTTTTTACCTAATTTGTGTTTCTGATGGTTTGTCTCTCCAAGAATGATCTGAGTTCCTGTGCTTAGCTTTAACTGCATATACACGCAGATCTATGTAGATATAGATATTATTGGTATTTTTTTTTGTAATTTGGATATGTGTGTATGTGTATAAATTTTCCAAAGGAATCTTACACTATTCAAGTTTGAAATTCATTCTGTACCCTACGTGATAAATTCTAAGGTTCTTAATATATCATAAATGATCTTATGTTATCTGGCCTCTACATATTTCTAGATCTTAATGTCTTGTACTTTGTGTGGAAGCAACATCCTAGTATGTGGGAGTACTGATATATACAGTATGGTGTTTTCCTTTGTTAAATCTGTGTTTTTGCACCTAACCCTTTGGTTATGGAATTCTTTTGCTTTTTCTATTTCTCTTACTATTATTTTGAATTTATAGTCTGCTTTATACATAGTTCTAGCATCACTTCTTCCAAGATGCACAGATCTAACCAGGAAGGACTTTCTAATGATCCTCACTTCTTAATATACTAAGCAAATTTCTGTCTCTGACCCCCATTGCTTTGTGATCGATCACCAGTTGGAATCTGTACCACACTGTGACCTCCTTTGGTTCTTGCAGCCTTTTTTTTTTTTTCTCCATGGCATGTAGTTAAATGAGAGGTAGTGCCTGGAGAGCATGGGGCACATCACCATTGCTTTTCAGTTGTGAAGAAGAGACCTTTCCTGCAATCAGCCTGAGCAATTTCTGTTACAGGTGTTCCTCTACTATTTTTTTTACACTACTATTTGTTAAATGTTCAGTATGTCTTTACATGTATCATTTAGTATTTTAAGTTAGAAAATCAGTGTCTAGTTTTATATGAAGAAATTTTAGATATAATGGGATAACTCTCCTATTCCTTTCTGTTTTAGGAAACTTATCTTCCCAGTTGCTGGCTCAGGAACCTGGGAGTTCTGAAAATACATTAACTCCAGTGGAAGATTCTGGGTGTGACTTATCAAGTGAGCAGAGAACTGAATCTCTGGAGCTATCCCCACATTTCGTGGAGAGCAGCACACCTCCACTTTTTCCTCTCCTACCTCTTATGAAAAGACCTTGTACAGCTCCAGAAAATCCTTTGTTTTCTCACATGCAGTTCTTGCAGCATCTGCTTGAACTAAAGAACTTGACAGAATCAGGTGGTCTGAAAACAGACTTAACCCACTTTGAAAAAGACTCTTCTACGGTCTCCAATTCTGTTTGTCAGTTGCTGGATGGCCTGATCACTTTTTATCGTAATCCCAAACTTCCTTTTTCAAGCTTTTGGACGGAAGCTGTTGGTACTTTAGCTAAACTGACCAGTGATTATAACTTATCTAATCATATTCTTAAAAAGTGTTATAAGAAGTTGGAAGAATTTGAGAAAACACTACTACAAGTTATTTTAGGGAACAACCATATAAACCGGGTAAGTAATACATCTCTCCTATTTATGATATAAGATATTAATAACTTTCGTGAACATTCCCTTTGGCTAATGTGCACTGTTGTCCTGTAACCTTGTGGTCAAAGAGTCTCAAGTTCGGTATGCTGCATCTGTCTTCCACTCTTTGGTTGTCTTGTTTCTATCTCTGACTTCTAATTGTTATAGTATAGTTCTCTTTATAGTTGCTTTTGCTTCAAGCTTCTCTACTTTTGAAAAATATTTTAAAGTAATATATTATTTTTCTATATTTTTATTGACTCATAGTAATTATAGTAAGTATAGTATTTATTCAGAGTAGTTGGTATCATTGTGGCATATTCATACATATATGTGTGTGTGTGTGTGTGTATATAATTTAATCAGTTTCATTGCCCAATACCTCCCTTTACACTCACCTCCTCCCTCCCATTGGTTCCCTTTCTCTTCCCTAGTGTTCTCCCTTCCATTTTCATGAGGTGCCTTTAAAAAAATTTTTTTTTGTCTCTAACATTCCACATATGAGGGAACATAAGACCCTTGATTTTCTGAGTCTGGCTTATTTCATTTAGTATGATTTTCTTCACTTTCATCCATTTCCTAAAATAACATGATTTCATTTTCTTTATGGCTCAAATATAGTGTCGTGTGTGTGTATAAATTTTTTATTACATTCGTTGGTTGATGGACACATAGGCTGATTTGTAACTTGGGTATTGTAATTGTGCTGCAGTAAACATGGATTGCATGTATCTCTAAAGTATGCTGACTTTAATTCTTTTGGATAAATACTGAGGAGTCATATAACTGGATCATATGGTAATTCCATTTCTCATCTTTTGAAGAAATTATACTGATTTTCACAGTGGCTATACCAGTTTACATTTCTACATGCAGTGGAGACATGTCTCTAGAAACATAACTTCCTTCCACTAGGCCCACCTGCTAAATGTCCCATCACCTCCCGGTAGTGCCACAGTCTGGTGACCAAGCCTTTAACATATGGGCCTTTAACATATGCATAACTAAACCATAAAATTGTAAGTGGCATAATGCTTCATGGACCCTCTGTAAATGTGGAATAATTGAATAAATTAACTGGGAATGCAGAACATAAGCCTTTATTATGTTTTAGTTAGGTTTTTTTCTTTATTTGACATAAAAGGTTGACTCAGGGATGCTTTCAATAAGAGACACTGAGGTAGTCTGAAATTGTTTTGTTATTTGACTCTTGAGACATAGTGGAGAGTTTCTTTTTCATACTACTTTCTATCTTCTTTTTCTATGTGATCCTTTGATTGGAAAATTCCAAATGCCTTCACATTTTAACACTTTAATTGACTACTGAAAATATCAAAACAAAGCCTAGAATATCTAATCTATTCACCACATTTCACTGTAGGAAAAAAACTTATAGTACTTTGTTTCTTTGATATATCATTATTGCTTGTCCTCAGTGTCATGATTTAATGCTCAAGTTTTGTACAGTGTGAACTCTATCTGAATTTTTAGAACTCTGATAAACTAATTTGTTGCACATCTGTTCTCTCTATTAAAGTATGATTTGATCAATATTTTAGAAAAATGTTTGATTATGCTTTTGGCATTTGTGAAAGATATTGAATTTTCTGTCTGGGAAACTAAAATCTTTTTCTTCTGGACCATAATCAATCAAGAATTAAATATCATATTTTTTATAGTTGTATCAAGGTATTGTCTTATTCTGTTTTCTGTTGCTGTAGCATAATACCACAGAGAAGGTAATTTATAAAAAAATAGTTTACTTTAGCTCATAGTTTTAAAGGCTAAGAGGTCCATGAGCATGGCCCCAGCCTCTGCTTGTCATCTGGTGAGGACCTACTTGCTGCATCATAATTTGGTGGAGAGGGCATCATGTGGTAAGGTAGAGCAAGAGGTCTTAGTTCTGAGCTCTTCCTCTTCTTGTAAGGCCACTAACACCATCATAGGGTCCCCACCCCCAACCCTATCTAATCTTATTACTTCCAAGGGCCCCACCAAATACCATTAAGAAATTTAATTTGGTAATTAAGTTTCTAACACATGAAGTTTTAAGAAACACATTCAAATCAGCAGATATACAATGTTTTAGCCATCAGTAAGGTATCAAATAATATTCCTTGTTTTAGTATATTAATCTCCCTTAATTACTTTAGTATGTATTTTTGCTTTCTTAAGACTACCTTACACTGGTTTTGGTGTGATTGCTGATATGTTTATATTCCTTGTCAGAGTCACTGGATGATGCTTTTTCAGTCTAGGCTTCCTTTCCTAAAAGGTTTGGAGCTTGATGTGACTTAAAACAAGATGTGCAGAAGAAACTTGTGATGATACAGATGGTTTTGAAGTATGTGTTTTCCATATCATTTGCCATTGAGACAGCCACTGCTGAATACTGGTCAGCGTATATCAACAAGGGAATGAATGGCTTTCTGGGAGAGGTAACTATTGCACTCAGAGAAAGTAAAATTTTTCTCTACATTTACAATTAGGATGATGATTAATAAATTAATTTTAGTAGTATTTTCCCCATTTTTTCCTTCCTCGGTAAAAGCATCTTAGGCTAAATTATTCAAATATTTGTCATTGTCATGACTACCATCATCATTATCATCATCATTATTATCCAGAGATGTTCAGACATCTTAATTATTTATTGGAAAATTGACTAATGCCTTCCCTTTATAAATATTTTTGTCTTTTTTAGCTTTTCTCAACCAAAAGCAAATCTTCAAGAAATAATATATTCTGATGAAATATAGTATGGCTTCTATTATTGCATTTTAATTGAGATTATATTTGATAGATTGAAACAAAACTCCAGTGTTTAGAAAACAATGGACTTGTAAAAACCTTGTTTTCATACTTTAGAAGGGTTTAAATAAATTATATTGCTTAAAAACTTGAAACATACTGTCGATTTCTATTGAAATAAATATGTTTGAGCAATGTGATAGGAAAAGGATGTTATGAATACTTGAATATTCTGACAGGGATTTCATTTATTTATATTTAATATATAAGGTTTTAAATATAATAAGTCTTCAAAAACATATTCTCAGTAAGTTGAGTAGTAAAATTATTCTGACCATGACTTATTATTTTTAAATGATGAAGAACCATTTGGTACCTTTCAAAATTCGAGACTGTCATTGTAAATATCAGTTGTTGGGGCTGCATGTTGAAGGGGTAGGGGGTTGGAATGAAATGTCCTGGGAATGGTTTGAATAATTCCATAATATTAGCTTGGTTGAAATGATTAATATGCTTCAGAGAAAATATGTGATTTGTGCTTTCTCACTTTTAGATAGATCCTTTTTTAAAAATATTAGTACTTAATATCATTAGTACTATATTTCTTAAACAATAAATATTTTAGAAATTGTTATCTCAATCCTATATCTGTGTTTTAGTCTGAGGATAACCATTAGTTTGGGACTGGAAGACTTAATCTATAATGCCATATTTTAAAGACATGTATCTTGAAATCATACAACTAAGAGGAATCTGCACAAGTCCTCCTCTTGAAGTTCTAGGAAACTGTCTTCATTTAACCTGAGGTTGTGCTGTCTCCTTCTTGCAAGATCCCAGGATGGCACCTTCATAGCTAGCCTGTGTACTTGCATCCAGTCAGAAGTGTTTACTTTTTAGGTCTTTAATACTCTTTATTTGATTGACATTCTGACCTTGCACCTTTCATACATACATGTGCATACACACACATGAGTTTCTGACCTTTCCTATATTTTCAGACTTCAAAATGTGTTCGTTTCCATGATATAAACAATATGAGCTAGTCCTAGCATTGTACTACCACCTATTTTTTGTTTCACGGTCCATGATACGATACTGTGGTACTACCATGACACTGTTTTAGAAGTTCAACACCAGAATGATTATGATTCTTTTTAGATTTTTTAAGAGCATATTTGTTTTAAGTTTTCATTTGTCTTTAAGAGGTGGGAATGTTTACATTAAATTAAATATTGAAATCTGTAGTTATTATTTAGCTTTTAGGTGTTCATTATGTGTTGTCTAATCCTAGACATATAATAATGAGTTATTTAGAAAATTTCCTTGTCTTGTCTGATTTCTAAAGCCATAAAACAACTCTAGGATGTATTAGTTGTGGAACTAAAAAACCTTATTGCTGAGTGGACATTAAATTAAAATGTTATGTTACTTTACAGGGGTGGGAGGGGCTTAACATTGCTGATTAACTGAACTTGGGTTGCGGAGGTTGTCTTGTACTTTTGGACCCATGTACTCAAAAGGATCCTTATAAGTGAAAGAAGGATTCAGAAGAGTTTATCTCCAATTCAGAGAGAAATTTGAAGATGCTACCATGCTGGTTTTGAAGACGGGGCCATGAGCCAAAGCATGCAGGCTAGAAAAGGTAAGGACACATCTCCTAAGAACCTCCAGAAGGAACACAGGCTTTGCTGCTGAGTTGTTAGACTTTCCAAAAAATGTGTTTTGGACATTAACTTTTACCAGATATATGGTTTACAAATATTCTTCCAATTTCATAGATTTCCTTTTCATTTTGTTGATAGTTTTCTTTGTTGTGTAGAAACTTTTTAATTTGATATAGTCCTGTTTATCTATTTTTGCATTTGTGGCTTGTACTTTTAGTGTCTTATCCAAAAAAATCATTTCACAGACTAACATCAGGACAATATTTTCTGTATTTCCTTTCAGGAGTTCAGTAAGTCTTTGATCTGTCTTATGTTAATTTTTGTGTATCAAGAATTTGTATTGATTTTTGTGTCCCAGGGGTTCAATATATTCTTTCACATGTGGATATCTGGATTTTGTCTCCTGCAGCTTTACTGAATTCATTTTTTAAATTAGTTCTTACAGTTTCCTTGTTGTGTCCTTAAGGTTTTATGTCTGTCCTTTCCCTATTTTGTGTTCTTGGCACCCTTGTCAGAGATGAGTTGACCATAGATAATTGAATTGATTTCTGGGCTTTCCATTTTATGCTATTGATGTGTATGTCTGTTTTTGTGCCAGTACCATACTATATTTTATACTGTGTCATTATAATATATTTTGAAATCAGGACGTGTTATGCCTCTGGCTTGGTTCTTGCTCAAGATGGCTTTGACTGGGGCTTTCTGCAGTTTCATGTGAATTTTAGGATTATTTTTCTATTTCTGTGAAGAATACTATTGAGTTTTTGATTGGTATTTCATTGACTCTGTAAATCACTTTGGATATTACGGGCATTTTAACAGACTGTGAAAATGGAATGACTTTCCTTTTGTCTCTATCTTTTTAAAATATAATTCATGTATGTTTTATAATTTTCAGGATTTCACCTATTTGGTTAAGCTTATTTCTACTTTTTTTTTTTTCTTGTTATAATTTTCAGTCTTTCACATGTTTGGTTAAGTTTATTCCTATTTTATTATTTTTCTTGTTATTTGTGAATAAGATTGTTTTCTTAACTTTCCTTTTAGCTAGTAATTCTGTTTAGAAACATGATTGATTTTTGTATCCTACAACTTTACCGAATGCATTTTTTAAATTATTTCTAACAGTTTTCTTATTGAGTCCTTTGGGTTTTATATGTATATGACAATATCATCCGCAAACAAATTATTATACCTTTTCTTTAATTTGAAGGTCCTTTATTTCTTTTTTCTTTTCTTTTTTATTCTCATTTCATTTCTATTACTTTCTATTTTGCCTTAACTAGGACTTCTAGAACTGTATTGAAAGAAGTGGGAGTAGGGGTGGGTGTCCTTGTCTTCCTTTTACAGGATCTGGAGGGAAAGCTTTCAGGTTTTCCTTGTGGATTGTGATGTTAATCGTGGGATTTTCACATATGGCCTTTCTCATATAAGACACTTCTATGTTCTATTTCGTTTGGAGTTTTAATCATAAACCAGGTATTGAAGTTTTTCAAATGAATTTTCTGTACCTACTCAAGCGATTATGTTTTTTTTTTTTTCTTTACTTTTGTTAGCACATTGTGTCATTTGTATGTTTGATTTTTATGAATTGAAACATTCTGGCATCCTTGAGGTAAATTATGCATTATCATGGCTTTTGATCCTTTTAATGTGTTGTTGAAGCTATTTGTTTGTATTTTATCAAGGATTTTTGCATCTCAGCTCTTCAAATATCGTCCTGTGTTTTTCTTTTCTTATACTTTTCCCTGTTTTCAGGATGATGCTGGCCTTATAGAATGTGTTTGAAAGTGTTCCCTCTTTTGTTTTTAGAAGTAATTTAAGAAGGATTGGTATTGATTAGTCTTTGAATGTTGGTAGAATTTACAGTGAAGCCATCAGGTTCTTTGTTGGGAGATTTTTTAAATTACAGATTCAATCTCCTTATTTGTTATTGGTCTATTCAAGCTTTCTGTTTATTTGTGATTCAGTTTGGGGAAGTTTTATGTTTCTAGGAATTTTTTCCATTTCTTCTAGGGTATTCAGTTAGTTGTCATATAATTATTCAAAATAGTTTCTTAAGATTCATTTTGTATCTGAGTTGTCATTGTAATGTGCCATCTTTTTTTTCTAATTTTGTTTTATTTATTCCTTCTCTCTTAGTCTAGCTAAGGGTTTATCAATATTTTTTCTTTAAAAATAATAAACTCAATATATTTGTTGATTTTTGCTTCTTTTGTTCTCTATTCCTTTATTTCTGCCCTAATTTTTATTACTTTATTCTTCTTCTAATACTGAACTTAATTTGTCCTTTTTGGTAGACTCCAATACCTCACAATAATGGGTAGAATATCCAGACAGAAAATCAATAAATGGTCAACTTGAACAATGGTGTAGACCAAATTATTTTAGCTGGCATATATGGAATTTTCCATATAAAAACTGAAGAGTACACATTTTTCTAAAGCAAACACAGAATATTCTCCAGAATAGATCATGTTTTAAGTTACAAAACAAATCTTAATAATTTTGGAAGACTGAAATCATTCAAAGTGCCTTTTATAACCTCAATGGAATGAAACTAGAATTAAATCACAATAAATGAGATGGTTTTACAGTATGTGGAAAGTAAACAACACACTCTTTATCAACTGTTGAGTCAAAAAGAAAATCAAAATGGAATTTGAAAAGTATCTCAAGACAAATGAAAAGAATTTACAGAAACCTTTGGATTGCAGCAAAAAGCAATAAAAAAAGTAAGTTTATGGAGATAGGTGCCTACATTTTAAATAGAAGAAAAATCTCAAAAAAAATCTTTTCAGGTGTTTTAAACACAGATTTCTAACTTGAAAAGTTTTATATACTGGATATGATACTGGACAAGTTAATTAAATTCAAGTTCCACATCTGTAAAATGGAATTAAGAAATATGACAATCTCATTGAGCATTTGGGAATTTTCATTAAGAAAATGAAAATGATGTGCTCAGTGTAGTATCTAACATTATATAAGCACTTAATAAATACTTCTTCTTGTTGCTTTTCTTCAGAAAGTAACCATGTTCTGATTTCTCCAATATGCTCGACACAATATTCACCTCACAGTAGCAGCACAGTGAAGTCTTTTAATTAAATATGAGACAGTGAAATAAGCGGCAAGTTTTATTTCCCATACCCATAAACACATACACTTTTTTTTATTGTAAACAAATGGGATACGTGTTGTTTCTCTGGTTGTACATGAAGTAAAGGCATACCATTTGTATAATCATACATTTACATAGGGTAATGGTGTTTGATTCATTCTGTTATTTTTTTCTTCCCCCCACCCCCCCCCCCCTCTTTTCCCTCTATACAGTCCCTCCTTCCTCCATTCTTTTCTCCCTCCCACCCTTCATTATGTGTCATCATCCGCTTATCAGCGAGATCATTCGTCCTTTGGTTTTTTTGAGAGTGCTATACAGATTCAATGCAATTCCAATTAAAATCCCAATGACTACCTTACAGAAATAGAGCAAGCAATCATGAAATTCATCTGGAAGAATAAGAAACCCAGAATAGCTAAAGCAGTCCTTAGCAGGAAGAGGAAGCAGGAGGTATCACAATACCAGAATTTCAACTATATTACAAAGCAGTAGTAACAAAAACAGCATGGTATTGGTACCAAAACAGACAGGTAGATAAATGGTACAGAATAGAGGACATGGACACAAACCCCAATAAATACAATTTTCTCATACTAGACAAAGGTGCCAAAAATATGCAATGGAGAAAAGATAGCCTCTTCAACAAATGGTGCTGGGAAAACCGGAAATCCATATGCAGCAGAATGAAACTAAAGCCCTATCTTTCACCCTGCACAAAACTCAACTCAAAATGGATCAAGGACCTTGGAATCAGGCCAAAGACCCTTCATCTTAGAGAAGAAAAAGTAGGTCCAAATCTTCAATATGTTGGCTTCGGATCAGACTTCCTTAACAGGACTCCCATAGCACAAGAAATAAAAGCAAGAATCAATAACTGGGATAGATTCAAACTAAAAAGCTTTCTCTCAGCAAAGGAAACTATCAGCAATACACATACACTTTTAAGTGCCATCAGCTGGCTTCCTTGGCAGGAACTCCTGCGGAGATCATCAGAGCATTCCTGACATACTTTCATGTGTCTGTCAGGTACTAGGATATCATTTCTTGGTGTCACTAACTATAGTTCCACGGCCACAGCTTCCCAGTGACCAGTGAGGCTTATTAGGACTTCGTGTTTTTTTTTTTTCTTTCTGTTTTAATTATGGAAATAGTAAATTAAATATTTGAGTATCACAGTTTCACTTCCCATACAGCTGTGTTAGGTTGCATCTTTGATCTAGGATTTTATAGTTGGTGATTTCTTTTTTTTTTTTTTCAAATAAGGGAGTTTATTAAGCAAACAGAGTGTTTCCCTTCAGGGTAAGAGAGAAAATGAGAGGAAAAGAGAAAGGACGTGCACTAGAGAGAGTGGAAAAGTGAGTAGGAAAGAGAAACGGTGATTTCTTTATTTTGTCAAAATGACTATCATTTTTACTTGAATCACAAATGATTTTTGCTTAGACCACTTTCAGTCAGTTTATGAATAAATCTGAAAATATGGTTCATGAAATCTGATATCTCTTCACCAATGTGTGAGATATCGCTTAATCAAATCTTGAAATTCATTCATGCCATAATTGTATTGATCAATAAAACATATTGACTTTTTAATTTAATTTTGTCCAGATAGCAGAGTTTGTAATAGGTTTCTCTTTTGTGAGTTAGGACATCATTTAGTAACAGCACAAGCATTTATTCCTTTATGAACTTTCCAAAATGCCTTACCCTCTATATTTTTTTGTTTTTGTCAAAAGATGTTCATTTGTTTCTCTAAGATTGCTGCAAGGATTTTTTTAAAGTTACTCTCCATTTTGTTTTAGAATATCCCTGAGTAAATATAAGTGCAGTCTAAGGTTAAGGCTCAAAGATCCCTTTTTATTGTTCTGTAAAGCTAAATTGAAAAAGCAAAATCTGGGCTAATATTCTTGTAGTTTTAGTTTAATTTGATAATTTGAAACACTTGTGTCATAAGCTAAGATCTTAATAATCCTTTTGATCATCACTTCAGTACATAAATCAAACATTTCTTAGATTTTCAAAGCAGTGTTTAACTTTCAGTACTCGTGCAGAGGGAGGAGGAACAGACAAGACCAGAACTTTGTTCAGTTTACTTTCACAGTATAATATAAGTTTCTGTGCCTCTTCCTAAGATGTTAATAGCAGTCTTCTTTCATATTTTACATTTTAATTTGTAAAGCACTTTCTCATGAAATTTATGATCTATTCTGACAACTGTGTAATGATTGTTATTACTGTGTTCAGTTTATATATGAAAAGAATTAAGGCCAGGAAGGTTAAAGAATTCATTTGAAGTACTTGATTAACCATTAATGAGCAGACTGGATCTCAAACTTACATGTATGGTCACACATTCTTTATTTAGTCTACTATATAGCATTTCAAAATTCTAATCATTTATATTACATCATTAATTTAAAAAATTATATATATGGTTTTTTCCTAGAGCAAAAGAAAGAAACTGACCTCTGTTTATTTGTTAAAAAATATTCATTGGCAATCAAAGACCTTAGTAATATTTCCTCTCAATTTTGTAAGGATAATATTTACAGTTTGCTTGGGTAAGTTGTTGGATTTTATTGTGTGCAAAGATTTATGTTTATAGATAGCAAAAAGAAAAAAAAAAGACCTGTTCTGTGGTATAATATAGAATCACCTTGTTTTCTTTATTGGCTATAAATAACCATCTGTTGGAAACCTTATAATTGCATGTAGAGCCTTGTAACCCTAGTTTCTAATTGAATATAAATTATGTGATTTTGCTTGTGTCTACATAAAAATATCCTCCTGCCTGTTTTAAAAAGTGTATTATTCTTCCCTGCTTTAAAAAGTTTTGTGAAATACATTTAAAATTTTTTGAAGTTTTATCAATGAAATTTTGAAGCTATCATTTTTAGATGAATTTTTCCATAGAGTTCAGAATCTGCTTAAAGAACACTCCCCCTTCTGATAATATTTGTAAATGTTGAGGAAACAAATCATATTTATCAAATGTGGGACTTGGAAAAATCAAACATTTCTATGAACATGAAATTGCTTCTTATTTATTTGTAAAACTGAACACATTGCTTCAAGTATATAGTGATCAACCATTAACCATTTAGTTTTTCCCATGGTACTTTTCCATTCTCTAACATGAACATGGGACTTCTCTTACATGCTGGGTACTTTCACAGAGATTGGATATACTGTAATTGGATAATGAGAGAGGCATTATTAATCTAGATAGTCACTGAGTAAATGAACAAATAAACATAAAATGACATTTCAAAAAGTGCATAGGATGCAATGAGAGTAAATAAAAGGGAAGACCTAGTTTGGATTATTGGGACTTGGAGGGATCTGATGCAGGAAGTGACTGTTAAGCAGAATGCGAGGGAGTTAGGTAAAGAGTTGAGAGTAGAGAACTCTTGAGATAGTGGCCGTGGCATGTATTCCCAAGACAACATGTATTTGGAAACGTGAAAGGCAGCAGTGTGCTCATGTTGAAAAAGAGGAGAAGGCACAGAGCTGCATAATGATTTTGGAAAAATATGGACTGTAATAGGTTGGTGGGTTACCCACTACATAGTTTCCTATGGCTGCTGTAACAAACTACTGCAAATCAGTGGCTTAAAACATCTGAAGAGTATTCTTTCAAAGTTCTGAAGCCAAAATTCTGAAATAAAGGCAGGACAAGACCAACCTGCCTTCAGAGGCAGGATGAGATCTTTCCTTGCCTCTTATAGCTTTTGGTGACTTGGCTTGTGGTTATATCTCTCCTGCTTTTTTCTTCACATTGTGCTCTCTCCTAGGTCATATCTCACTCTTATAAAAATATTTGCAGTGGCATTTAGGGACCACCTGTGTAATTCATGATTATGTCTTCTCTAAAGATCATTTAGTCACCTCTGCAAAGATCCATTCCCCCCCAAAAAGTAGTATAAATCACAAATTTCAGAGAATTTATGTAGATATCTTTCAGAGGCCATTTATTCCTGCCTTTTACCCTACCCAGTATTTATTTTCATTCTCACCTTTTGACTTATTAAAATGTCCATTTTTCCATAGAGCCACATACCTATCCCCGTAACTCCTTGATCCTTATATAATCTGTGTCTTATTTCCCTACCAGGATTAGAAAAACAGTGACTTTTAGGCCAGAGAGACCTCAGGAGAGGTGTCCTCTAGGCTTCTGGGAAAGTTTCTTCTCATTCTCTGAGAGATTCTGAGAAATAATTCTGCATTGCCTCCGCTGGCTACTGTCTTGTGATGATGTGAAACTGGAACTCTTATAGTCATCTTGCTATATCTTAAGGGATAAACAACCATATAAAGGAGGATAAAGCCCAGAGAATGAGTAGATCCAAATCAGAACCAAGTGCAGTCAACCCTGAAGCCTACTCAATTTCTGGATTTCTACTCATATGAGTCAGTGCATTTTGTTATTTAAGGTGGTTTGAGTTGGGTTGTCTTCAATTTCATATGCAACACATCTTAACTGGATACATCATATCAAGGAGTTTGGGTTTAATTTGGTATGTGATGGGAAATCACTGATTTTTAGACTTCAAAACCCTACCTTATATAACATCAGAATACAGGATTAGAGAGGGAAAAGTGTTTTGATTTAGATATGAAGTGTCACCCCCAAATGTGTGAGACAATACAAGAACAGTCTGAGGTGGAATGATCTGATTATGAGGGCCATAATCTAATCAGTTGGTTTGATTGAATTATGAGTGGTAACTATAGGCAGGTAGTGGGTGGCTGGAGCAGATAGGTCTCTGGGGGTGTGCCTTTGGGGTTTGTATTTTGTCCCTGGTGAACAGAGCTCTCTTTCTCTAATTCCTAGTACCACATCTTGAGCTGTTTTCCTCCATCATACCCTTCTTCCATGAAGTTCTGCCTCATCTTGGAGCCAGAGGAATGGATCTGGCAGTCTGTGGACTGAGACCTTGAAACCATGAGCCACAAAATAAAGATTTCCTCCTGTGATTTTTTTTTTTTTTGTGGGGGGTCAGGACTTTTAATCACAGTTACAAAAAAAAAAAAAGTGACTAAAACATAGACAAACCTTGTAGGCTATGTAGTCATGGCTTTGTAGTGTAGTATGATGTATATCTAAAATACTGAAAGACTTATCATTGAAGTCAGTAAATAGAGGATATATATCTGACTTGCCTCCTGTCCTGATTAAAACAATAGTAATTAAAAAAAACACATGAACATATGGGAAAAACAAGTTATTACACAACAGTGATAAAATATTAGAAGTTAGAAAGGACTTGGGTAATTTGTTAATGCCTTAGCAGAACCATGAAAACAGAATCATAAAGGAGATTTTCAAAATGCTATTAACCACTTTAATTTACACAGTAATATCTGCCAAAGACTCAAAAATTAGCTTCTTGCTACCTATAGATCAAAGAATAGAAGCTAGGTCAGAGTGTGCTTTGAAAGTACTTAGAACCCTGGAGCCTCTCTCCTACCTCCTATGCCAATGTAACTCCCACTCCCACAACCAGAAAAGGATGGACACTCATCCTATGGAAATGAATATGTGGGGGGATACTATTGGGCAACCTAGAAATGATCTTGACGATAACCATTTTGCTTTTCAGTACTGTGAATCATTAAACTCAGGGCCCTCTGCATGGTAAGCAAGCACTGTACCACTGAGCTACATCCCCAGTCCTGAAGATACCATATATTTAAAGTGGTGATTAAGTAAATATAGGTATAGTTGCTGATACTTTCCCAACTGTTTTTCCCCATTTGGCTCTAGAATATTGGCAACAAGACTTTTAACTTCCAGACTTCAAACAGGAAGGCATTTCTGGAAAAACTGACCATCTCAAGAGGAAAGATTCCTTAGAGGAAACAGAACTGTCAGATCACCCTACACTAAAACTTACAGTTAATTAGACCCTGTCACAAATCATGAGTTTCTAATAATCTTTTAGTCCTTGTTCTTAAATACAAACATATATCCAAAATCAACAGATTTCTGAGGAAAGAATCTAATAATGAGAATCAGATCTTGAAAATAAAATGAGGGAACCAAGAACAGACTGAGATGTAAAAGTTAAATTTAAAATATATAAATTGTGTGTGTGTGTGTGTGTGTGTGTGTGTTTTAAGTCTCAGAAAGGGAAAAGCATGTTTTATAACTGTATTGAAAAAAATAGGAATTTAAAATTCTCAGGGAATAAAAATGACCTCTGTAAAATTAAGAATATGGTAAAGAAAACATATAAAGTTTGAATGGCTAAGGAAAATCTCCTAAAAGAATAATAAAAGGAAAATTCAAAGTATGAGTAAAGAGAGGAAATTAAGAGTTCCAATAGTGGAGTACATCTTTTGAATAAAAAGAATTTCAGAGGAAAGAACTTAGAAGGCAGGAGTAAAAACATTGAAGAGATCATTTCAGAAACTTCCTAAAAATGAAAAACCTGAATTCTCAGTTGAAGTCTTACCAAGTGCCCAGTACCTACATGAATGTAGAATTATGTTAAGGCTATTACTGTGAAATTTCAAAAGAGTAGGACAAATGAAAGATACCATATGATTTTAGAGAGAAGAGGAAACAAAAACCAATCAACCAACCAACAACACCAACCACAAAAGTACAGTTCTCAAGCAAAATGTCAGGATTATAAATAATTCAGATTTTTTAGAAGCTATAGTAGAAGAATTGAGGACAACAAAATTCCAAAATACTTTTCAAGAAATTTACTTTCAACCCAATTTTGTCCCTGGTCAAACTATTAGTTTAGTTTAAGGGCAATTTGAATTCTCTGCACCCTTTCTTAGGATGCTACTGAACAATAAAATGAACTATTCAATAAAATGAGCTAATAACTAAGAAAAAAGCATGAGATACAGGAAACTGAAGGAGCAACTTATGAGGGAGTGAGGCTGGAAGAGATTTCACAGTAGCTGATGCAAACTAGGCTTAGAAGGCAACCATTCTGGATTGCAATAAATCATATTTCAGAAACTAAGAAAATTAAATTATCAAACACACACATATATGAACCTCTTGAGAGCAGATTAAAATAAAGTGTTTTTTGTGGGTTTTTAGTAAATGCATACAGACTTAAGCCAATACATAAAATAATTTTAACTACACAAAAATTATGCAGAAAAGGAAAAAATATTCTGTGAGACTTGGCTGTGTAGTATTTAGGTGTTTATATAAGTAATACCGAGCAGTGATCTAGTGAAAATTTAAGGATGTGTAGGTAGAAGAAAGGAAGGGAGATGAATACAGACCTAAGAATATAAAATTGTAAGCATCCACAGTGGAAAATAAATATTTTTAAAAGTATGTTATTTAGAATAATTCAGGTAAATGTCAAAAAATCAATCATCTAGGAGAGCTTCAAATGGGAATAATGATGGAGATGGTTATAAAGTATCAATACTTTTTTAATAAGTGTTCCACAACTTTAAGGCACTATATGTCTGAACAACTTTTTACAAATAAAATAAAAAATGTGTGTTAGAGGGACAATCTACAGGATTTGACTATTGATTTGATATGAGGGTGAGGGAGAAGTAGACTTCAAGACTTTCCTACATCTGATCATTATAGACCAAATGAATATAGGTGGCTTTTATAGATAGAAGGAGCATTGAGGGAAGGAAGAGATTTTATGATGACTGATAAGATGACTGTAAGACAGATAGCAAAGCAAGGCAGCTGGCATTATCAATCTTGAGCTTCAAGAAGAGCTCAAGATAAATCAGAAGGTACTCTTAAAAGACACCTGGAGATAAATTCTATTTTCGGCTCATATAGAGGCTTTTGGTTTTGTTTTAAATCTGTGGGAAAACAATCACAAACAGAGAGGAGACCTAGACTGAGCCCTGAGGAGCCCAACATTAAAGTGGTCAGGTAGAGATGAAGGAGCCTGCAAGTTTAACAAAGTAGAAAATGAGTGGTAGGAGAAAAAATAGGAAAGTATTGTCCTAGAAGATGTTATGATTTGGATATGAAGACTCATGTGTTGAAGGTTTGGTCCCAAATAGCATTGTGCAGAGGAAGGACTTCTAGGAAGTGATTAGATTATGAAGATTCTGACCTCATTAGTACATTAATAATTTGAAGGCCTTATTGGGAGCTATAGTGTGTGGGACTTGTTTGTAGGAAGTAGATCACTGGGGTCATGCCCTTGGGGACTGCATCTTATCCCTTATCCTTTCTTTCTCACTCTGTTTCCTCGCTACCATGAACTGAGCAATAGTAGAACCAACTGACCCCCTACTGAGACCTCTGGAAATCATAAGCAAAACTAAATATCTCCTCTCCTAAATTGTTTATGTCAGGTATTTTACTCCCAGCAACCCACAGTTTACCAACAAAGAAGCCAACAGAAAAGTTTATTTCTAAAAGAAGGAAATAGTGAATCTTGTTCCATTCACTCAGAAGTTTAATAAGGTGGGAACTGAAAGGTGTTCCAAGTCACAAGCTTTTCATATCATTAATATATAACTATGGTACTAGATAATTTTAGTACTATGGTCAGAAATTTGCCAAAGAGTGTCTCAAATCTTAATGTGTTGGTAGACATAGTATTACTTGCACAAAAGCAAGTTAATTTTCTGAGTTAATGCTGGGGAAAACATTTTTATAAATAATCAAAATAGTAATTAAAATTATATATTTAAAAATATTTCCTTATCAAATTTCAATATGATTTTTATTATACTTAAGACTCATTAGCTTTTGATTGTTCCATTACTAGTGAAATATGGAAATATGTTATGGCATTTTTGCCACAGCTTTTGTTGTTAAGAATTTTCCCTTGTTTTAGGTTCCTATCAATTATTTCTGTCAAATGTTATTTCATCCCCTCTTAGTAATTCTGCTTTATTGTTATTTAGTGTTCTGGAAATAGCAGAACATGGTGAAATGATTATCCTTCACGTTCATATGGAGAATTCTTCATACTCTATCTCTAAAATAAACACTTTTATTTGATTAAAAAAAAAAAAAAACACCTGTGATTGTCTGAAATGTCAAACTATTTGAAATTCTTGGAAATGTCTGAAGTCAGGATTTTTGTCAGTAGTCACCAATGGGAATGTATACTGGAAAAGAATTGGTATTCTAGAAAAGTTGGGAAGAATAGAGACTCCCTCAGAGCATCTTAAGAAAACCAAGCTATTAAGTGGTGAATGCAAACTGATTGGCAGGTTGGCCACAGGCAGCTGTGGGGACAGCCTACTTTATTTGACCACTTTTATTTCCCTTTATCAAGATCTAGGTGTTAATCAACTGAAAATCTACTGTTTATTCCTCATCTATATTGTGACCTTTCATTGCCCACATACCACTAAATTAAGAGTAAAGCACACTCCTTAACATATAGCCTACTTGAGTTAAATAATTGTAATTCTGATATTGCCTTATTGAATTGAGTAGTTAAAATGATGTGCAAATAACTAGTGTCCCTTCTGTTAAAAGTGTACATCAAGGACTGGGGATACAGTTCAAAGGTCCTAGGTTTAGTTCCCCACACCACACCACACACACACACACACACACACACATACACACAAAGTGTGTATCATGATCATCATGCCAAGATCACTAAATATTCTCCAGTGAGCCACAAAGATGAAGATCAATATTTATAAAGAGAATTTGCTTTGAAAATACTAAATGATTAATAAGAAAGAAAACATGATTAAAATTAATGACCTAATGTATATTCTGATATTTTATGTGATAATTAGGGATTTTTTTATATAGCTAAATGGACATTTCTTCCCTTTATTTTTCTAATGCCTATGATCCATCCATATCAATGCAGTTAGATTTCCCTAATGTTATATGCCTTTCTCTTCCACAGTATTTGAATGACTGCTCCTCCTATAATACACATTAAACCTCAAACAGTCATACTGACATCAACCTGGGAGCTCTTTAGAAATGCAGACTCTCAGAGCCCCTTCCCAGATTATGGAATTCAGTTCTGCATAATAAAATTACCAGGAATTCATATAAACATTAAATTTTTAAAACATTATATTAAAAGATAGGTTTTGATTGAAACTCCTTGATCACTGGATTCTACATTTACTGAGGTCTTGCCAAGTTCTTTGTATGGATCATTTCATGTAATCTTTATAACAACCCAGTAAAGCTTATTATTTCCTGTTTTACAGATGGGAAAACTGAAGTACAAAGGGTTTGAAATAATTATCCCGTAAGAGCAGCCAAGCAGACCTTTGATCTAAACCAAGTAGGAGTACTGAGTATGCTCTTTTCTTAAATAAGATGGTTGCTGCCTTTCCAAATCTGTGGTTTCTTTATTTTAAACCCCAAGTAGCCCAGACACCTTTATCTCAACTGATATCTGTCCTCTAAGCTCAGTATTTATTCTCTCTTCCCCTAACATAACCAAGAAGTCTTTGGGGAGAATATTCACCACCTCTCTGCCTCCATCTTTGCTGTAGCTACTGGTGTAGGTTCATTCATGGATTGCATGTGTGTTGTGTGACAGCTGTGAAAAGACACAGGCCATTGGGACTCAGAATGGAGGGATGGAGGGAGGGAGGGAAGGAGGGAGGGAATGTTATGAAATGCAAACTGGATTCTTGCACTTAGAATACCTGTAGGAAATAAAAATCAAAGTGTTGTTAGGATTGAGGGTTAGAAAAGGGAAAGGAAACTGAGTCCTTTTAGGAAAGGTACTCTAAAATAGGAAAGTAGGTGAATCTTCCTGTTGATCTAAGTCTTCTTGTGATTTAGTTGTAAGGACAAAGACCTCTCTGTCTCTGAAAAATATCTTCATCTACTCAGAGATTTTAAACTTCATTGAGTTACATAATAAATCACACATGTCAAAATTCATAATTTTCATCAGTTTTCATCTGTTTAGTTTTGTCTGAAATGCTTTTTGCAGGAGGCACTCTTCTACCACAAAATAGAAAAATGAAAGTATTTGGGAGTTTTACTCAATATAAATAAGATTTTAGCCAAATGATATTCAGTCTTTCTCTATTTTGGATAAGGGAAGATGGAAAGTCAAAGGTTACTTCAGTGAGAAGTGGACATACAGGTGATATCAAAATAAGAGGATTAGGTTCATTTCTCTAACTTTACAGTATAATCTGTTGTCACCTACATATAAAAATATTGTTGTATGTAACTATGAACTGTAAGCATAACCATTGCTTGTACATAAAAGTAACACATTGTGAGTTTTGAATGAATAACTTATTGAACATATGTAAATTGCTTGATTTTTAATCAAGGGCTTACAAATTTCAAATACACAGCAGTCTATCACTGAGTAAGTATGAGACATATAGTAATGGGCTACCATTTAAATCAACTCTACTTTTCCACAAAGCTTCTACTTAAAATTCAGAAGAGATCATTATATGTCTTTGTAATTCCATTGTAAATTTCTCCATGTTTGTAATCAACTGAACTTAGTTTAACACTATGCACTCTTTTTTTTATCTCTTAAATTTTTATTTCTTATTAACTTGTTTTTTTCCTTTTTCAATATTTATTTTTTTAAAATTATTTTATTATAACAAATGGGATACATCTTGTCTCTCTGTACATGAAGTAGAGCATACCATTTGTGTAATCATACTTTTACATAGGGTAATGGTGTTTGATTCATTCTGTTATTTTTTCCTTCCCCCACCCGTCCCACTCCTTTTCCTTCTATACAGTCCCTCCTTCACCCATTCTTGCCCCTTTCCCACCTCCCATTATGTGTCATCATCTGCTTATCAGTGAGATCATTCGTCGTTTGGGTTTTTGAGATAGCTTTATCTCACTTAGCATGATATTCTCCAATTGTCATCCATTTGCCTGCAAATGCCATAATTTTATTCTTCTTTATGGCTGAGTAATATTCCATTGTATATATTTACCACAGTTTCTTTATCCATTCCTCAAATGAAGGGCATCTGGCTATGGTGAATTGAGCAGCAATGAACATTGATGTGGCTACATCACTGTAGTATGCTGAGTTTAAGTCCTTTAGGTATAGGCCAAGGAGTGGGATAGCTGGGTCAAATGGTGGTTCCATTTCAAGTTTTATAAGGAATCTCCACACTGCTTTCCACAGTGGCTCCACTAATTTGCAACCCCACCAGCAATGTATGAGTGTACCTTTTTCCCCACATCCTTGCCAACACCTGTTGTTGCTTGTATTCTTTATAAATGCCATTCTAATTGGGGTGAGATGGAGTCTTAGGGTAGTTTTGATTTGCATTTCTCTTACTACTAGAGATGTTGAACATTTTTCATATATCCGTTGATTGCTTGTAGATCTTCTTCTGTGAAGTTTCTGTTCATTTCCTTAGCCCATTTGTTGATTGGGTTATTTATATTCTTGGTGTAAAGTTCTTTGAGTTCTATATATATTCTGGAAATTAGTGCTCTATCAGAAGTATGAGTGGCAAAGATTTTCTTCCACTTTGTGGGCTCTCTCTTCACATTGCTGATAGTTTCCTTTGCTGAGAGAAAGCTTTTCAGTTTGGCTCTATCCCTGTTATTGAATCTTGCTTTTATTTCTTGTGCTATGGGAGTCCTGTCAAGGAAGTCTGATCTGAAGCCAACAAGTTGAAGATTTGGACCTACATTTTCTTCTATAATCTGCAGGGTCTCTGGTCTGTTTCCAAGGTCCTTGATCCACTTTGAGTTGAATTTTGTGCGGGGTGAGAGATAGGGGTTTAGTTTCATTCTGCTGCATATGGATTTCCAGTTTTCCCAGCACCATTTGTTGAAGAGGCTATCTTTTCTCCATTGCAGATTTTTGGCCCCTTTGTCTAGTATGAGAAAACTGTATTTATTTGGATTTGTGTCCATGTCCTCTATTCTGTACCATTGATCTACCTGTCTATTTCGTACCAATACCATGCCGTTTTTGTTACTATTGCTTTATAGTAGAGTTGAAGATCTGGTATTGCAATACCCCCTGCTTCACTCTTCCTGCTAAGGACTGCTTTAGCTATTCTGGGTTTCTTATTCTTCCGGATGAATTTCATGATTGCTTGTTCTATTTCTGTGAGTTATGTCATTGGGATTTTAATTGGAATTGCATTGAATCTCTATAGCACTTTAGGTAGTATGGCCATTTTGACAATATTAATTCTTCCTATCCAAGAACACAGGAGATCTTTCCATCTAAGGTTTTCTTTAATTTCTTTCTGTAATGAAATTAAGTAATGTAAGTGTTCTGTAGTTATCATTGTAGAGGTCTTTCACCTCTTATGTTAGATTGATTCCCAAGTATTTTTTTTTTTGAGGCTATTGTAAATGGGGTAGTTTTCCTAACTTCTCTTTCTGAAGATTCATCACTTACGTATAAAAATTCATTAGATTTATGAGCATTGATTTTATATCCTGCTACTTTACTGTATTCACTTATGAGTTCTAAAAGTTTCCCGGTTCCTCTAAATATATAATCATGTCATCAGCAAATAGGGATAGTTTGAGTTCTTCTTTTCATATTTGTATCCCTTTAATTTCTTTGGTCTAATTGCTCTGGCTAGAGTTTCAAGGATGATGTTGAATAGAAGTGGTGAAAGAGGGCATTCCTGCCTTGTTCCAGTTTTTAGGGGGAATACTTTCAGTTTTTCACCATTCAGACTGATATTGGCCATGGGCTTAGCGTAGATAGCCTTTACAATGTTAAGGAATGTTCCGACTGTACTTATTTTTCCAGTGTTTTGAGCATGAAGGGGTGCTGTATTTTATCAAATGCTTTTTCTGCATCTATTGAAATAATCATGTGATTCTTGACTTTAAGTCTGTTGATATGGTGAATTACATTTATTGATTTCTGGATGTTGAACCAACTTTGCATCCCTGGGATAAAACCCACAGTGCACTCGTTTAATATGTTTTGTATGCGATTTGCTAAAGTTTTGTTGAGAATTTTTGCATTAATGTTCATTAAGGATATTGGTCTGAAATTTTCTTTCCTCGATTATCTTTGTCTGGTTTAGGTATCAAGGTGATATTGGCTTCATAGAATGAATTTTGGAGGGTTCCCTCTTCTTCTATTTCATGGAATACTTTGAGAAGTATTGGAATGAGCTCTTCTTTAAAGGTTTTGTAGAACTCAGCTGAGAACCCATCTGGTCCTGGACTTTTCTTTGTTGGTAGGCTTTTGATGACCTCTTCTATTCATGACTTGAAATTGATCTATTTAAATTGTGTATGTACTCCTGGTTCAGTTTAGGTAATTTATATGTCTCTGGAAATCTGTTGATGTCTTCGAGATTTTCTATTTTGTTGGAATACAGATTTTCAAAATAGCTTCTAATTATGTTTTGTATTTCAATCGTGTCTGATATTTCCTTTTTCATCCCAAATTTTAGTAATTTGAGTTTTCCTCTCTCCTTCTCGTTGTTAGTGTGGCTAAGGATTTATCAATTTTGTTTATTTTTTCAATGAACCAACTTTCATTTTGTCAATTTTTGGTATTGTTTCTTTGTTTCAATTTCATTGGTTTCAGCTATGATTTAACTATTTACTGTCTTCTACTACTTTTGGTGTTGGTCTGTTCTTCTTTTTCTAGGGCTTTGAGCTGTAGTGTTAGGTTGTTTATTTGTTGAGTTTTACTTCTTTTATTAAATGCGCTCCATGAAATAAATAAGTACTGCTTTCATAGTGTCCCAGAGATTTTGATATGATGTATCTTTGTTCTCATTTACCTCTAAGAGTTTTTTCATTTCTCCTCTGATATCTTCTGTTAATCATTCATCATTCAATAGCATATTATTGAATCTCCGGGTCTTGTAGTAGTTTCTATTTTTTATTCTGTCATTTATTTCTAATTTCAATCCATTATGATCTGATAGAATGCAAGGTAGTATCTCTGTCTTCTTATGTTTGCTAACAGTAGCTTTGTGGCATAATATATGGTCTATTTTAGAGAAGGATCCATGTGCTGCTGAGAAGAAAGTGTATTCACTCTTCGTTGGATGGTATATTCTATAAATGCCCATTAAGTCTAAATTAGTGATTGTGTTATTAAGATCTGTGGTTTCTTTGTTCAAGTTTTGTTTGGAAGATCTGTCCAGTGGTGAGAGAGGTGTGTTAAAGTCATGTAGTATTAGTGTGTTGTGGTCTATTTGATTCCTGGAATCGAGAAGGATTTGTTTGATGTACATGGATGAGCCACTGTTTGGGGCATAGATATTTATGATTGTTATGTCTTGCTGATTTATGCTTCCCTTAAGCAGTATGCAATGTCCTTCTTTATCGCTTCTAACTTTGGCTTGAAGTCCACATTATGTGATATGAGCATGGATATTCCGGCTTTTTTGCTGATTCCATGTGGATGGTATGTTTTTTCCCATCTTTTCACCTTTAGTTTGTGGTTATCTCTATGAGATTAGTCTCGTGGAGGCAGCACATTTTGGATATTTCTTTTTAATCCAATCGGCCAGTCTGTGTCTTTTGATTGATGAATTCAGGCCATTAACATTCAGGGTTATTATTGTGATATGATTTGTATTCCCAGTCATTTGGCTCATTTTTGTTTTTGACAGGACTTGGTTTCTCCTTTATTTGTCTATTCCTTTAAGGTAGTTCCTCCCTTTGCTGATTTACATCATTGGTTTTCATCTCTTCCATGGAATATTTTGCTGAGATTGTTCTGTAGTGCCAACTTTCCTTTTGTAAATTCTTTTAGCTTTTGTTTATCATAGAAGGATTTTATTTCATCATCAAATCTGAAGGTAAGTTTTGCTGGGTATAAGATTCTTGGTTGGCATCTGTTTTCTTTCAGAGCTTGAAAAATGTTGTTCCAGGCCCTCGTAGCTTTTAGGGTCTGGGTTGAAAAATCTGCTGATATCCGTATTTTTTTCCCCCTGAATGTAATGTGATTTTTTTCTCTCGTAGCCTTTAGAATTCTGTCTTTATTTTGTATGTTAGGTATTTTCATAATAATGTGCTTTGGTGTGGGTCTTTTGTTATTTTGTATATTTGGAGTTTTATACGCCTCTTGTTCTTGATTTTCCATTTCATTCTTCAGATCTGGGAAATTTTCTGATATTATTTCATTGAAGAGATTGTTCATTCCTTTGGTTTGTTCTCTGAGCCTTCCTCAATCCCAATAATTCTTAAATTTGGCCTTTTCATGTTATTCCATAATTCTTGTAGATTGTGTTCATGATTTCTTACCATCTTCTCTATTTGGTCAACTTTGTTTTCAAGATTAAGTATTTTTTCTTCAATGCCTGAGGTTCTGTCTTCCAGTTCTATCCTATTGGTTATGCTTTCTGTGGAGTTTTTAATTTGGTTTATTGTTTCCTTCATTTCAAGTATTCTGTTTGTTTTTTTTTTTTTTTTCAGTATCTCTAACTCTATTGAAATGATCTTTTGCTTCCCATATTTGCTCTTTTAACTGTTGATTGGTGCAGTCATTCATTGCCTGCATTTGCTCTTTCATCTCCTCGTTTGCTTCCCTGATCATTTTAATTATGTACATTCTGAATTTCCTTTCTGACATTTCTTCTGCCAGGCTGTCATTGGATTTTATTGATGTAGCATCTAGGTTTGTTTGGGACATTTTCTTCCCTTGTTTTCTCATATTGCTCAGGTATCTACCCCTGTATAGTGAAACTCTGAGATATTGCAGATTTCCTCTTTTGACTTCTAGTGTCCATGTAGATTTCCAATAACTGACTTCCTAGCTTTCAGTTGCCTGAAATCTTGGAGGAACTTGATAATGCAGTGCTCCACAAGGAAGCTGTCCCTCTAGGTATGGTGACCTTCAGGTGTGGTGTATTCCCTGCTAGTCGGCAGAGGAGCCTCCACTTTTTGACCAATGATCAGTCAAAAGGGTGCCTAGACTGCGGGCTGGGGCATGGCTGTTCTGGGCCTGTGTCTCTGGTTCTACAGCCCTGGTGGGAAAGCCTCACCTGGCAGGGAAGTCTCGCTGGGCAACTGTCCTCCAAGAAGTTTCCTTCGGTGCAGAACTACCACCTGGGCTGGGCAGCCCTCCTCTGTGAAGTTCCCTGGGGTCCAGAACTACCGCCCGGGCTCAGGAGCCTGACCCTGTGAGGGACTGTCTCTGTGAGCGGCCCTCATCTCGGACATTCCCTGGGGACTGGACCTACTGCCTGTGCCTGGGACCCTCGCTCTGCACCAAAGCCTCTTGCTGGGCAGTCCTCCTCTACAGTACTTCTGGTTGTCCGGGTTCATGGCTCCAGCGGGGGAGTCTCACTGGGCAACTCTATCCATGAAGTTCCCTGCATTCTGGGACTACTGACCCGTCCAGAGAGCCTCGCCCAGTGGGAGAGACTCACCAGGCAGCTCTTAGTTGGTCCCGAGTCTCTCAATACCTCCTCTTCTTAAATCCTGAGTCCTGTCAAAGGGTCTCGAGTCTCCTGTAGGTGTTTCAGGAAGGGAGCTGCCCTTCTGATGATGATGGCCATGCCCTCAGGCATAATTCAAAATGCCTGCACCAGCCTCCAAAGAAACTGGGGAGCCCCAGTGAGGGTGAGCTGAGTCAGCACAGAGGCAAGTGCAGTGTCCCTAGGCAGTAGGGGTGCAGGCAGGCAGGCTCGGCGATTGCGTCTGACCTCGGTGTGGGGGTGGGCAGCTGGTTCGCTCAGAGATGGCATCCAACCTCGGTGTCAACACTGTGCACTCTTGAGGGAAATCATGGTGGACTTTTGTCTGGGAAACAAGAATTATTTTTTTTCCCTACATATCTCAATGATCATTATTTGAAAAATGGTGCCTTTCCTCCTCCTTATTTCCTGACAGTCACAAATCCAAGGACTTTAGCCTCATCTAAGAGAAGGAAGCTGGCCCAAAAATCAAAATTGGTGAATATGTATAATAATATATATAATATCTATATTACGATAGTAATATATGGTTTTCCTGGGATAGGCTCAAACATCAGAATATAGAAGTTTCTAATTGCAAAATAATTGAAAGAATGTGTTTCATGAAATATAGCTTGGTTTACTTTACAGATGTGTTCATTTTTGTTTTCATGAGTCTTTATAAAAACCATGAAAACTCTAATGAAGCCAGCCTTTCTACTTGACTATATTAATTTTGCATGGTAGTCTCTATAGGAATAGAACAATAACAGGTATTTCCATTCTTGGTGAAGCCAGAAGAGACTCAGAAAGGACTTTTAATTTCCTTTATCAAGAGTTTTACTCTGTATTTTGAAAGTGAGTTATTCTGAAATAAATTTTTTATCCAAAGAAAGTTGTTTTTTATTTAGTCATTTTCATGACTATTTGTTTTCTTGTGTGTGTTATAAGCAGTTTTTCATCAGAACATCAGGAATTAATAGTAGGAATTAAATGTTGCCAGTTTGATTTTTTAATTATTTCCAGGTAAAATCAAATAAAATTAAATCAGAACATTTGAGCACAAATACATGCAACCTTCAATCCTTTACTTACAAATGCATGTTTACTAGTGCATAGTTTTGATTTCATACCAGGAGATGTGTTCCCTAGAGAATAATATCAGAATTTCTTTTCATAGCAAATAATCTAAAATAATTGAATTATGAAAAATCAAGTTAGACAGACTTACCAGGAATGCTTGAAATTATTTCTGCTAACTGACATGGAATAAGAAGTGATTTTTAACCTGTTTGTTTTAAATGCTGCATGAATCCCTGTCAGACCCATTGAATTCTGGGCCTCTGAGATTTCCAGAAGTTTCACAGACAATTCTAATGCTCAATACTGATTGCAACCCACTATGCTGGTGAGGCAGTATATTTAAAATCAACACACACACACACACACACACACACACACACACACCACTTAATTAACTGAAAAGATAAACTTTATTTTCATTTTTTATTTAGATGGTTTGTTGTGAGCACTACAGAAATTTTCAAGTGTTGAAATGAACACAAATCTCTCAATATGATACTGTGTTTTCTCTAGTTTAGGCTGTTACTGAGGAGAAACTGTAAGCTGAGTGACCATCACATGCTGTCTCTTGGAACTATTAGACATAACCTGACTCAGCAACAAGACAAACATTCTGTTTATGTAAAAATGTTATGTAAAAGTAAACTAATGTATCTCCTTGGTGCATTTCAAATCAAAGGATATGAGCTTTCATTTTCCATGAATTAATTAAATGCCAAGGGAATAAATACTGAAGAAATACTGTACATTCATAGGTGCAAGAGTGTCAATTAAGGCTGGCAGAAAAACAATTCAATCACAGGAGTTATTAAGAAGCTCTTTCAAAATGTGCAGTCTGGTAAGTAACAGCAAATGATTGTATGCTGAGCATTGTTAAATGTAAATGTCAAATTAAATCGACTTGCCCCAGGTTGGTTTTTCATAGTACTGTATTAATTGGCATAATTTCTCTTTTTATACCCCCTTGATAAATGGAAGAAAAAATATATCAACCATCTGGGTCCTGTTCATTTGCCATTGTAGGCAACTTCTATTAATTTTTCTATTTCTTTTTCTTTCTAAAGAGTAACTTTTCAGAGTTCTCAAGAAATCAGTTGCAAAGTAAATAGCTTTTACAAGCATTGAGGTTTATTAGAAGCTGCTCGTATCTACTACTCTTATCCCACTTATTTTTATGACATGTAACACACTGTAATAAAATTTCTCTATCAGGTAAATATTTGGGCCAAGATAGTATACAGTTAGCAAAATCACTATAGATATGGATTAGGAAATGAGAAAGTTTTTCACTGATTAGAAAGTCACATAACCTCTCCAAGACTGCATTTTATTATTTGAAAATCAGTAGAGGAAGATAAAATGGTGTTTGTGGAAGTACTTTGTAAATCTGTGAATTTTTATGCAAATACTATTATTGTTAAGTGCAACTCTCTCGGGAGTAAGAAATGATACATAAAGGTCAAATTCATCATTAGAATTCATGTGAAGATTTGTTCCAAAGCAATTCACAAAGCATGTATCTGAGATACATGATTTGGTATCTAGGGGTACATATTTTTTGTACCTTGCAGTTACAAACTCTTAGGAATAAAGAAATAATAATAATCAGGAGAGCATTGAAGAAGAGCAGTGGTAGGACACAACTAGACATTTCTCATTTTATCCATGCCTTCATGTCACTTTTACTCTAATATAAGATTCTATTAAGAAGTTAAATAAAATAAAAAAAAAAACAAGATTTGATGGAGTTTGCTTATATATGTGCCGCTGGGCATTTATTTTTGTGAGATAGTAGGAGAAATTACTAGCATTGAATTTAGGGGTGGTAAGGGAAGTAGATCTTTCAATTTAATTTTCTTTATAAGGAAGACTTTGGCCCCAGGAGAAGACTCACCTTGAAAGAATAGTTTAGAAGAAATGGATTAAGAAAAAGTGGAGAAAGAAGCAGTTAGATAACAGGAAATTAATCAAGGAGCTGCCATTTTCCCTACTTCAGTTGTATTTAAATAGTCTTCAAGATTGTTGTTTTGCTTCAAGTCCCCAAAACTCACTGGATGGTAGAATGACCTACATAGTTCTTATCAGATTCTCAGTGTTAAATTTTGGATGGTATTTGTGGCATATTCAGCTTTGAGTGAATGTCACAGAAACATTTGAAGCACAGTATACTTAATGATTTTAGGCCTCTGACAGTCTAACTGAACATGGCTAAATATTCTTCAGATACACACTATTTTAAGTAGAATAAAAATTCTGATATGCAATTTACTTACTTAAACTATTTCCTTATTTATTTATTTTTAATTGTTTGACTTGTGATGGGAATTTTACTAAGAAAAAAACATGTAATGTTGTGAAGAATTTTTTTATACCAAAATTAACCAAATTCTGAGTGAATGTCATGGTGACTACTGAATCATAGAGTGGTCATGCATGATAATTATGAATAGATTCTCAGTAAGAGGTAATTGTAAGCATAATAACCATCAATATAGAATATTCAGAGTAACATGTATATGATAAATCATTAATAACTTTCTTTGAAGAATCCAGTGAGGATCTTCTATGTTAATAATTTCAATATTGCTACAAGTAGAGGTAATGTATAATTAATTGCGGTCATTACAATTTTAAAGTAAGAAATAGTACAGTGATGCCAAGACTTAATCCTTATATACATTATTTTATTGAAGGTGCTAGGTAAAGTAATAAGACAAGAAAAAGAAATGAAAAATAACACTTAGAAGAAAAGAGTTAAAAATATTCATGTTTATAGTTGATATGATTATTTATAGTAAATCCAAAAGAATCTACAAATGATTAAAAATAATAGAATTTAACTGTCTTCTGTATTAAAACTCAAGGCTTTTTATACCACTAATGACCAATTAGGAAACTAGATAGGAAAATATTCCATTGGCAACAGCAAGAAACAACATATGAGACAAAATCTAGAAATTTTAATTAAGGGCTCTGTGGAAAAAATAGAGAACATTAACAAAGGATGTAAAAGAATTAAATAGACAACTATACTATGTTGATAAATAAAGCTACAATAATATGTGAGGAGTCCTGCTTGCACAGGGACATCTTGAGTAACATGACCATTTATGCTGCTAGGGCAGGCTTGCCAACTTCAACCATAATAGATCCTGAAATGACCTTGTAACTTAGCTCCAGTTCTCTCAGTTGTGATCTAAGAACAAACATGCCTGCCTGAGAATCCTTAGACACATGCGTCTGTACCCTTGCAGGTAGGCTAATCAACCTTTGCCCCACTATAGGTCCTAAAATAACCCTGTAGCTCTGCTCTAGCACTTCTCATCTAGCCCCAGACATTTACAGCTGGGGACTGAGAACAGTCCCACTCACCCAGAAATATGGAGGAAGGTCTGCATGTCTGTGTTGCCAAAAGCAGAGTTGTAGACCTTGATCTGAGCTGTGGATAGACACCTGTGTGTACCTGGTAACAGACCTGCCATTTGCAGGTCAAGGAGTGTATCCTAATCTTATTACCAGCACAACATCCAGGAGGCAGTCCTGTCTACCTCTGGGGACCAGAGAGTATTCATGTCTGGTTAATTCCCTGGTAATAGGCTGACCAACCATGGAACCTACTGTGGGCCCAGAAATAGCCATGGGACCTGGTTTCAACTCCATTTAATCACAATCCTAGAGGCATTTTTATCAATCCAGGGACCCAAAAGGAGAAGGACTTTACTGGCAAACACCAGTCTGAGGAAGAATAGAAAAGGAATTTTCTCTTTAAAATACATAGAAAAAAATACAAGGATTTATGGTTTAGATATGAGTGTCCCCAAAAGCTAATATGTGAGACAATATAAGAACATTCAGAGTTGAAATGATTGGGTTATAAAGAGCATTAATCCACTGTGCTGATCCATTTGAATGGATTAACACCTTTTGCAGCTATCACTCTGACTACTTGTAGAGAATTTTTTCATCGGTAAAATTTTGTTTTCTAGGAGCTGGATTAGTAAGTTCATAAATTATATCAGTAAAAAAGTTGGGAGCCAAAACTACTCCTGGTAATGGCAGCTCATTATCTGGAAATGTAGAGTCATTTCCAGATAAGAAAAAGGGAGTAAATTTGTTAGCTCAAGGAGGTCAGATGACTATTTTGTGCAAAAATCAATCTAAATTTGATGAAGAAACATTAGCTTTTACCTTCAAGACAATTAGTGAATCCAAAGTAAGATTAAACAGAAGTAGAAACATATGTGGACACAAGCTACTAAAATTACTGAGAGCAACATCAAAGAGAAAAGTCTTTAACACAACAAGGGAAAGAAGAGTAGCATGATAAGGTGAACAGCTGACTTCTCATCAAAAACAGTTGAGATAAGAATGCACTAGAATGATACATTGAATGTGTTGAAAGAAAAAGGAAACTGACAACCCAAAATTCTATATGCAGCAGATAAACATTTAATAATGATAATAATGTAGAGTCATTTCCAGATAAGAAAAAGGGAGCAAATTTGTTAGCAGTCCTACTCTTGAAGAAACATGAAAGGTAATTCTTCAGACTGAAATGAAATGGCTAGAGATTGTAATTTGGATGCAATGGAGAAGTCTTGGAATAAGAAAATGTTTGAGGAAATATATATGTTTCCTTTTATTGTCTTAATTTTAAAAAAAGATTACTTAGTAAAGTAAGAATCACACAAATATTTAAAAATACTTTAATATTGGGTTTACAACATAAAAAGTACATATAAAATAATAGCACCAAATGGGAAGGATGGAGCTAAATTAGAATAAATTTGCTTTATTTTCTTCACAATAAGTTGGTTTATTCAGTACCAACTTCTAGGAATTTATGAAACATTCAAGTTTCATATTATAACAACCGGTGCAAAAAACCACTAAAAGCTAACTTAAATATAACTAAAAGACAGCAGGTAAGTATAAAAATCATGCATTTGTTTGACACAGACAATAGTGTAGAGGAATAGTGGAACAAAAAAGAGATGAGGAAAAATTTAAATCAAAGACCAAAGTGTCAGACATAAATTCCAACATGTCAATAGTCAGTTAAATAATAATTAATTTAATATTTATCAAATATTAGCTGTTTATTTAATAAATAAAAATTACTAAGTGCCAATTAATGATTAAAATATTTTAAATGTGAAGGAATAATTAATTTCTGATTAAAAGTCATATCTTTTGATTGGATAAAAAATCAGGTTCCAACAATATGCCATATTTAAGTAAGGCACTTAAAATCAAAAATAATCTTAAAAGTAAAAGGTTGAGAAGGTACAACATGCAAACAGTAAACCTAAGAGTCCTGAAATAAGCATATTAATACTAGGTAACATAGACTTTAAGAAAGGGATAGTAAGAAAGGGACTTTTCATAATGATAAAAGTATCGATACATCAGGAAGATATAACATTTATAATGTGTATACATTTAACAACAGCCATATGAATGACAGAATTAAAAGTAGTAGCAGATAATTTAATATTCCTCTTGCAATGAATAACTGGAAAAAGTAGGTAGAAAAATCAAACACTATCAACCAAATCAACCTAATTTATAAGAAGTATCCAGCCAACAATAGCAGTGGTCTATATTTTTAAGTATACATGAGAATTCATGAAAATATCACATGCTAGACCATGAAAATATTTGCTTCTACATTTTCAAAGCATCATTAGACCCTAACTGACCCAAATTAAAAACAAATTAAGTGTACCTTAGCTTGATTTTTAATCTCAACTTTGATTATTGAGAGTGAGTCTACTTACTTGTTTTTAATGACATCAGTTGACATAAAGTTGAAGCCAAGTTTCTAAACACATCCAAACTTTTCTCCTGAGTCTCTACATACCCTGGATATAAGAAATATAGAGGTGTTAAAAATTCCATGTTTTATTTATAAAGAATTATGACTATGTATTTAGCTACCAAACAACATGAAAGTAGGACATTCATCTTTGTCATATTTTCAGAAAATTATAAAAACAAAAATGTCTGATTTTTTACTGCGGATTTGAGAGAACAAGTTCTACCCTGTGATATATGGGAAGAATATATTGTTAAATTGAAACAACTGCTAAATAAAACAACTGCTTATTTTCTTTCTATTATTTTCAATGTTGATATTGGTGTTTTATTCCAGGAAGGTACTTTATATTTTTTTAGGAAAAAATTTTAAGTTATGGAATTGTCAGTTTTTTCACATATTCTGTCAGAAATAGCTGATGAACTGGATAGTCATTGGCATAACTCTCAGGACATCCTCACCAAAATTGAGTATTTATTATATTTGGATCAGATATTTGAAACATTTTCCCATTATACTATGCTCTGGTAAAGTATCCAAAGTTAAAAGTGAAGAAAATAAGTGAGGCCACCCATGTTCATTTTGGAAACCTGCAGTACGATAGAATACCATGCCTGGTCAATAGAACAGGTTTCTTACAGTCTAGTAGAACTTCCTTTGATGATGAAATGTTTTCTATCTGTAATGTCAGTGCATCTACTGACCACTAATGCAACTGTGTACCAACCTTACAGCCAAACCAGTTTCATTTCAGCTCTCTTTTACTAGTTTTTATGTATTTATTAGGAGTGTAGAAACTGAGAACATGAGTTGAAAAAACAAAAAAGCCAAAGAACTAAGCTGTTGACTGTTGACCTGAGTCAGCTGTTGATGACCATAGAGTTTTTGTGTATTGAAGTTCAAGAGCTGAATAAAATGTTTTATGATAAAAGATAGAATTCAACTTTTAGAGAGAAGAATGGAGTGAACAGAAGAATAGAACCAATTAATTCTGTAGTTTTCAAGAGAGAAACTAGCTGAAGAAACAGTAAAACTAGCCATTGACAACTTTTCAGTTCTCATCTTATCTATTCTTTCTGAACATTTTCTCCCTTTGCACACATTTGCCCATTTCCCCCAATAAGATTCCATTTTTACCTGAGCTAGTTAATTGAATTTATCATTCTTCACCCTGAACTTGCCAAGGCAGGAAGAATATACCAGTCCTGGCGTATACTGATTATTAAAACTACTTACTTCTTCCTTTTTGTTTCATTAGTGGTTTGCCTCTCTTGCTGTTACTATAATAATTTAGCCAGCCTTTAAATGTAATGATGTCTAGGACTCATCCCAGAAAAATTAATTGATACCAGGGTTCAGGTATCAATACCACAGTTTCCCAGGTGATCTAAAGTCTTCCCTTGTTTGTGAGGCACTGATCTATACATATTATCTAGTCTTCTGAAACAGAAACCATCTGTCATTTTTATTTAATAGAGTTTTATGATTTTGGTGTAGCATTCTAATCATATATGCTTAGAAATGTCATGAGTTGGGTGTAGTATTCTTTTTTTTTTTTTTTTTTTTTTAATGCGGTACTGGGGATCGAACTCAGGGCCTTGTGCTTGCGAGGCAAGCACTCTACCAGCCCTGGGTGTAGTATTCTAATCAAATATATTTTATGGGCAGCGCTGATCATAACCTTCAAAGACATGATCTCAAACACAATCTCAAGCTGAAATCCCTCCAAATCAAGATCTCAAAACATCTGAAATCCCCAAAATCACATTCCTGAAAGATAAAAATTTCAGCTGTTAGAACTTTAAATGCCCCAAAATTGTACTAAAATAAAGAAAAAAGTTCTATATAAGAGAAATAGCCAAATTATGGACTTTAGTGTTTTCAGTTATATACAAGATCCTTGCAGTATGTTAATTGGAACAACTAGCTAGAAACCTATTTAAAGCCTTATTTTGTTTTTGTCTGTTAAGGTGATTCTAGAAGAAATTCGTGTGTAAGTCTCAGTGGACTAAGTGGGGAACATCACCCTCAGGCACCATTCAGCCAGGGCCCAGAGAGAGCAAAGACAGAAGGTGAATTAGTCACCTTAGAGCAGAGAGAGTTTTCTGTTGCTACTGTGGGCACTGGAACTTCAATCTCAGGAGCCTTTGGATCCTAGGATTTACACCAATGACCCTCTGGGTCCTCAGGTTTTTGACTTAGGTCTCAGGGTTGCACTGTCATCTTTCCTGATTCTGATGCCTTTAGACTTGGGCTGAGCCTTGCTACCAGTCTTTCAGGATCTCCAGCTTACAGGACTGTTGTGAGACTTCTTGGCCACTACCGTGGTTTTTGGTCAATCTTATCAGATGACAGGTCTTCTGTCAAAGTGTTTCAGTTGACTGCAGACATAAAGCTGACTGTACATGATTATCGACTATAGCAGCATGCATTTCACATTTTGACCTTTTTTTAAATTATGAGTATACTTCGATTGCTCCTGTTATAACCGATGTGACTGTCATTAGTATACCTGAGAACCTTTTATGTTTACAAAAGTGTGTTATTATTGCCTATTTTGTTGTGTAAAGTGGCCTGTGAAGTTTTTTGTTATTTTTAATATGTTTCTGTTGACCTTTAAGAGAAACTGAGGTACAAGTTAATTAAAAAACAAAGAAAATGTATTCCCACCAATCACAGATGCAACTCAAAACAAAGAAAATGTATTCCCACCAGTCAGAGATGCAACTCAGAGGACCAGACATTATGCAGGCTGAAATGAGCTCTGGGACTTTACAGATTTCAGAGCTCTGAAGGCAAAAAACCACAGTGTGGAAGGATCACATCAGTTTGTCAAAAATTTAGATTGCTACAGGCAAGGTAGGAAGCTGCCCTGTAAGAAAAGGATTGGTTAGTTGAAGAATATACATAAAGCAGTTTTCAGAAAGAGAAGAGGGAAACGATAATAACAAAGAAATTATTTGAAAAGGAAGGGAGATAGGAGCAAGATGATACTGGTGGCTACCTATAGATTTGGAATGTTCCACCCTATTGAAAACTTTGGTTCTTATATATATGCCATAGAAGTAACAAGTTGCACAGAATCAAAGTTTACTTTGAGGTTAGATGTGACTGAAACCTGGTCTCTCCTGTCTTCTCAGCCTATTATTTTGGGGTGCCTGTTTGCCCTTATCTTTATCTTTTTCTTTTTAATCTTTCTTTCTTTTTTTTTTTTTGGTACTGAGGATTGAACCCAGGTATGCTTTACTACTGAGCTATATCCCCAGCCCTTTTTATATTTTATTTTGAGACAAAATCTTGTTAGGTTGCTGAGGCTGACCTCAAACTTGAGATCCTCCTTCCTCAGCCTTCTGAGTCACTCTGATGAGTTTCATTCCATCATGCCCAGCTATTTGATTTTACTTTTTCCACATTTTTCAAATAAATCCTCTTTTAAAATGTAAACCAATGTATTTTTAAAAATCTAATAGTTACTTTTCCCAGAATTATCTTTTTGGGATTTTGACCTTTTAGGATTTTAGACTTTAGAGATTTCAGAATTTAGGGATTTTGAATTAAAGGGGTTTTGATATTTTGGGTTTTCAACATTTGGGATTATAGTATTTGGGATTGTGTCTTTCAGGATTATGAATCAAACCTTTTTGATGGGTTGTTGGATTTTGATCAGCAGGTTTTATCTGTATTTTAAACATATGCCATTTTAACTATATAGTATTTAGAGATCATATGAGCAGTGTGTTATCTGTAACTTTTGGAATGACACAATAAAATAAGAGATTTTTATCTTGGATGATAAAGATAAGATAATTTCATTGAAGAGAAGATGACTTTATATGGGAAAGGTAAAAAATAAGTAAGAATGATAAAACCTAGTTATAAAAAAGAATTTCCTCTCTCCTTGTCACCCTTCCTAACTTCTGATTAAATTTTGCAATAGTGCTTTGAATATGAATGAAATAGTATTCTGTGAGCTATCACTATTCCTTACCATATGTTTTTCTTATTCAAGGTAACTCATTAAAATTTCACGAGATTTCCAGCCTCCCACTTTAGAAAGTGCTGTGCTCATTTATTTTCATTTAAATATTACTGTTTATATAAAAATATATGTTTGAAGAATCTTCTACATAAGATCAGGTTAAAAATTAAACTTTGTTGGGAGAACATTATTGCTCAGAGGCTAAACAAAAGAATAGAACTTTAATATTTAAATCTTATTGTTTAATTTCATTTGAACAATAATTAGAATTTTATATTTTTAGGAAAAGTAGGGGAAGAAAGCCAGTAAAAGCAGGTCGTTAGTACCAGAGACTTGGACCAGAAAAATAAATGTTTGGGACTGACTTTCAAATCCCTGCAGTTTGAAAACTAGGATAATTGAAAATCCTGAAAGGACAGAGACAGATAGGTTGGGAATAATTTCATAAAATTTTTAAGCATATGCAAATTTTATAAGGTAATGTGCTGTTTACATCTCTTATGAGAACAGGTAAAGGAAAATATTTTATTCTTTAGTATAGGGACTTTTACAAAGGTTTTTTTTATGACAGCAAAATTTGTAAAATATTTTAACAGATTGCCATAGGATATTATAAAATCTCATTTTCCTGAAGTCCCTAAAAGTAGAATCATTTCTCCATTTCTTGGCATGAGAAGAACATGTCTTCCTAAGAGAAGAGGGATGAAAATAACCCAGCGTCTTTCTATCCCTTTCATCTGGCCTTTTTCAGGTCACTGTGTGTGAGAAGAAAGTATGGCCAAAACCTCACTATACTCTTGCTCAGGAAAGTAAAATGAGGACCAGAGGAACTGCTTTAGAACAAAGCATATACATAAAGTGCATATGAAGTGTGCCGTTAATTTCGCTGAAGACTTATTTTTATGTTTATTGCTTTGGACTTTAAGAAAAAGAAATGATTCAAATTTATCCATACTTTTCAGTTGTCTTTTACTAGAATAAGTAGACTATCTAATTTGAGAGACTGTAGTCAGTGTTCAGTGTCCATGATGCTACATATACTGGTATTTTGGATCACCTGGAATGCCATGGAATAGATTACAGGTCATCAGGAGCAGAGATAGTGGTCATATATAACTTAGAGAATCTGCAGTATGCAGTAAGTGCTTTCCTAAGTATATGATTGTATTAACTCTGCCAAGTTTCAGGGTAAGTGCAGAATACAGGAAAGGATTCACCTAGAAAGTATATTAGTTCTGAATACTGAAGTATTAGTAGGTGCTCAACCAAATGACAAGACTGTGGCAATGGAAAAATAAATATGGAATAGCTTCCAGAGCAAGGAGTTATACCAGAAATACAGGTATGAGAGCTTTATGGTAATATTCATTAAGTACCTTGGATTGACATTTTAAAGGGATTTGGTTTTTAAGGACCTTAGATTATTGTTTTAAGAATTTGATTGTTAACATAGATCATGAGTTGGCAAACTATGCTAGTATGTCAAGGTCAGCCTGTCACCTACGTACTTTTGTCAATTAGGTTTTTTTTTTTATCGTGAACAAATGGGATACATGTTGTTTCTCCATTGGTACATGGAGTCAAGGCATACCATTTGTGCAATCATAAATTTACATAGGGTAATGTTGTTTGATTCATTCTGTTATTTTTCTCCCCCTTCCCCGCCAACCCTCCCACCCATCTTTTCCTCTATACAGTCCTTCCTTCTTCCATTCTTACCACCCTCCTTAACCCTAACCCTAAACCTAACCCTAACCTTAACACTAACCCCACCCACCCCCCATTATATGTCCTCATCCGCTTATCAGTGAAATCATTCATCCTTTAGTTTTTTGAGATTGTCTTCTCTCATTTAGCATGATATTCTCCAATTTCATCCATTTGCCTGCAAATACCATAATTTTATCATTCTTCATGGCGGAGTAATATTCCATTGTATATCTATGCCACAGTTTCTTTATCCATTCGTCAATTGAAGGACATCTAGGTTGGTTCCACAATCTGGGTATGGTGAATTGAGCAGCAATGAACATTGATGTGGCTGTATCTCTGTACTATGCTGATTTTAAGTCCTTTGGGTATAGGCCAAGGAGTGGGATAGCTGGGTCAAACAGTGGTTCCATTCCAAGCTTTCTGAGGAATCTCCATACTGCTTTCCAGAGTGGCTGCACTAATTTGCAACCCCACCAGCAATGTTTGAGTGTACCTTTTTCCCCACATCATCGCCAACACCTATTGTTACTTGTGTTCTTGATAATCACCATTCTACTTGGGGTGAGAGGGAATCTTAGGGTAGTTTTGATTTGCATTTCTCTTATTACTAAGATGTTGAATATTTTTTCATATATCTGTTGATTGCTTGTACATCTTCTTCTGTGAAGTGTCTGTTCATTTCCTTAACCCATTTGTTGATTGGATTATTTGTATTCTTGGTGTAGAGTTTTTTGAGTTCTTTATAGATTTTGGAAATTAGCACTCTATCTGAAGTATGAGTGGCAAAGATATTCTCCCACTCTGTAGGCTCTCTCTTCACTTTATTGATAAACGTTTCCAATGCTGAGAGAAAGCTTTTTAGTTTGAATCTATTCCAGTTGTTGATTCTTGCTTTTATTTCTTGTGCTATGGGAGTCCTGTTAAGGAAGTCTGATCCTAAGCCAACAAGTTGAAGATTTGGACCTACATTTTCTTCTGTAAGATACAGGGTCTCTGGTCTGATTCCGAGGTCCTTGATCCATTTTGAGTTGAGTTTTGTGCAGGGTGAGAGATATGAGTTTAATTTCATTCTGTTGCATATGGATTTCCAGTTTTGCCAGCACCATTTGTTGAAGAGGCTATCTTTTCTCCATTGCATATTTTTGGCCCCTTTGTCTAATATGAGAAAATTGTTTTTATTTGGGTTTGTGTCCATGTCCTCTATTCTGCATCATTGATCTACCTGTCTATTTTGGTACCAATACCATGCTGTTTTTCTTACCGTTGCTTTGTAATAGAGTTGAAGATCTGGTATTGCGATACCCGCTGCGTCTTCGCTCTTTCTACTGAGGATTGCTTTAGCTATTCTGGGTTTTTTTATTCTTCCAGATGAATTTCATAATTGCTTGCTCTATTTCTGTAAGGTACATCATTGGGATTTTAATTGGAATTACATTGAATCTTATAGCACTTTAGGTAGTATGGCCATTTTGACAATATTAATTCTGCCTATCCAAGAACATGGGAGATCTTTCCATCTTCTAAGGTTTTCTTTAATTTCTTTCTTTAGTGTTCTGTAGTTCTCATTGTAGAGGTCTTTCACCTCTTTTGTGAGATTGATTCCCAAGTATTTTATTTATTTTGTTGCTATTGTGAATGGGGTAGTTTTCCTAATTTCTCTTTCTGAAGATTCATCACTTATGTATAAAAATGCATTGGATTTATGAGCATTGATCTTATAACCTGCTGCTTTACTGAATTCACTTATGAGTTCTAAAAGTTTTCTGGTTGAATTTCCCAATTCCTCTAAATATATAACCATGTCATCAGTGAACAGGGATAGTTTGAGTTCTTCTTTTCCAATTCGTATCCCTTGAATTTCTTTGGTTTGTCTAATTGCTCTGGCTAGAGTTTCAAGGATGATGTTGAATAGAAGTGGTGAAAGAGGGCATCCCTGCCTTGTTCCAGTTTTTAGGGGGAATGCTTTCAGTTTTTCACCATTTAGAATGATATTGGCCATGGGCTTAGTGTAGATGGCTTTTACAATGTTAAGGAATGTTCCCACTACCCCAATTTTTTCTAGTGTTTTGAGCATGAAGGAATGTTGTATTTTATCTAATGCTTTTCTCCATCTATTGAAATAATCATGTGATTCTTAACTTAAGTCTGTTGATATGGTGAATGACATTTATTGATTTCCGGATGTTGAATCAACCTTGCATCCCTGGGATAAAACCCACTTGATTGTGGTGCACTATCTTTTTAATATATTTTTGTATGCAATTTGATAAAATTTTGTTGAGAATTTTTGTGTCGATGTTCATTAAGGATATTGGTCTGAAATTTTCTTTCCTCGATGTATCTCTGTCTGGTTTAGGTATCACGGTGATATTGGCTTCATAGAATGAGTTTGGGAGGGTTCCCTCCTCTTCTATTTCATGGAATACTTTGAGCAGTATTGGAATGAGCTCTTCTTTAAAGGTTTTGTAGAACTCGGCTGAGAACCCATCTGGTCCTGGACTTTTCTTTGTTGGTAGGCTTTTGATGACCTCTTCTATTTCATTGCTTGAGATTGATTTATGTAAGTTGTGTATATCCTCCTGGTTCAGTTTAGGTAATTCATATGTCTCTAGAAACTTGTTGATATCTTCAAGGTTTCCTTTTTGTTGGAGTATAGATTTTCAGAATAGCTTCTAATTATGTTTTGTATTTCAATCGTGTCTGTTGTGATATTTCCTTGTTCATTCTGAATTTTAGTAATTTGAATTTTCTCCCTCTTTCTCTTTGTTATTGTGGCTAAGGGTTTATCAATTTTGTTTATTCTTTCAAAGAACCAACTATTTATTTTGTTAATTTTTCCGATTGTTTCTTTTGTTTCAATTTCGTTGATTTCGGCTCTGATTTTAACTATTTCCTGTCTTCTACTACTTTTGGTGTTGGTCTGCTCTTCTTTTTCTAGGGCTTTGAGCTATAGTGTTAAGTCGTTTATTTGTTGATTTCTACCTCTTTTGTTGAATACGCCCCATGAAATAGATCTTCCTCTAAGTACTGCTTTCATACTGTTCCAGAGATTTTGATATGATGTGTCTTTGTTCTTGTTTACTTCTAAGAATTTTTTATATTTCCCTCCTGATGTCTTCTGTTATCCATTCATCATATAATAATGTATTATTTAATCTCCAGGTATTGGAGAAGTTTGTTTTTTATTCTGTCATTTATTTCTAATTTCAATCCATTATGATCTGATAGAATACAAGGTACTATATCTTCTTGTATTTGCTAACAGTAGCTTTGTGGCATAAAATATGGTCTGTTTTAGAGAAGGATCCATGTGCTGCTGAGAAGAAAGTGTATTCGTTCTTTGTTGGATGGTATATTCTATATATGTTGGTTAAGTCTAAATTGTTGATTGTGTTATTGAGATCTGTGGTTTCTTTATTCAATTTTTGTTTGGAAGATCTGTCCAGTGGTGAGAGAGGTGTGTTAAAATCGCCTAGTATTATTGTGTTGTGGTCTATTTGATTTCTGGAATTGAGAAGGATTTGTTTGACGTACATGGATGAGCCCGTGTTTGGGGCATAGATATTTATGATTGTTATGTCTTGCTGATTTATTCTTTCCTTAAGCAGTGTGTAATGTCCTTCTTTATCCCTTCTGACGAACTTTGGCTTGAAGTTCACATTATCTGAAATGAGAATGGATACTCCTGCCTTTTTGCTGTATCCATGTGCATGGTATATTTTTTCCCATCCTTTCACCTTTAGTCTATGGGAATCTCTTTCTATGAGATGAGTCTCTTGCAAGCAGCATATTGTTGGATTTTTCTTTTTAATCCTATCTGCCAGTCTCTGTCTTTTGATTGATGAGTTCAGGCCATTAACATTCAGGGTTATTATTGTGATATGATTTGTATTCCCAGTCATTTGACTCATTTTTGTTTTTGACATGATTTGGTTTCTCCTTTATTTGGCTATTCCTTTAGGCTAGTTGCTCCTGTTGGTGATTTGCATCGTTGTTTTTCATCTCTTCCTCATGGAATATTTTGCTGAGAATGTTCTGTAATGCCGGCTTTCTTTTTGTAAATTCCTTTAGCTTTTACTTATCATGGAAGGATCTTATTTCGTCATCAAATCTGAAAGTAAGTTTTGCTGGGTATAAGATTCTTGGTTGGCATCCGTTTTCTTTCAGGACTTGGTAAATGTTGTTCCAGGCCCTTCTAGCTTTTAGGGTCTGGATTGAAAATCTGCTGATATCCGTATTTGTTTCCTCCTGAATGTAAATTGATTCTTTTCTCTCGCGGCCTTTAAAATTCTGTCTTTATTTTGTATGTTAGGTATTTTCATAATAATGTGCCTTGGTGTGGGTCTGTTGTAATTTTGTATATTTGGAGTCCTATAAGCCTCCTGTACTTGGTTTTCCATTTCATTCTTCACATTTGGGAAATTTTCTGATATCATTTCATTGAATAGATTGTACATTCCTTTGGTTTGTTTCTCTAATCCTTCCTCAATCCCAATAATTCTTAAATTTGGCCTTTTCATGATATCCCATAATTCTTGTAGATTCTGTTCATGATTTCTTACCATCTTCTTTGTTTGGTCAACTTTGTTTTCAAGATTAAATATTTTTTCTTCATTGTCTGAGGTTCTGTCTTCCAGGTGTTCTATTCCATTGGTTATGCTTTCTTTGGAGTTTTTAACTTGGTTTATTGTTTCCTTCATTTGAAGGATTTCTGTTTTTTTTTTTTTTTTTCAGTATCTCTAACTCTTTATTGAAATGATCTCTTGCTTCCCATATTTGGTCTTTTAACTCTTGATTGGTACGATCATTTAATGCCTGCATTTGTTCTTTCATCTCCTCCTTCAATGCCTGCATTTGCTCTTTCATCTCCTCGTTTGCTCCTCTGATTGTTTTAATTATGTGCATTCTGAACTCCCTTTCTGACATTTCTTCTGCTGTGCTGTCATTGGGTTTTATTGATATAGTATCTAGGTTTGTTTGGGACATTTTCTTCCCTTTTTTTCTCGTATTGGTCAGATATCAGTGGGACTCTGAGATATGGCAGATTTCCTCTATTGGCTTATAGTGTCCCTGTAGATTTCCAGTGTATCACCTCCCAGCCTTCAGTAGCCTGAAGTCTTGGAGGAACTTGATAATGCAGTGCTTCCAAAGAAAGCTGCCCCTAGCCAGCTACTGGTTCCAGTGCTTGGAGCTGGCTCTGTGTGGAAAGGCTCTCTCTGGGGGGCCTGCTCCAAGAAACTGGCCGTTTCGGAGGAGCCCACAGCCGGAGGGAGAGGGTTACCTGGGGAAGACTCTCGCTGCCCTTCCCTGCTCTGAGAAGCCGCCCCTATCCAGGCCTGTCGCCCAGGCCGAGCTTCACCCTTGGGGGAGACTCTCCCCGTGGCTCTATTTTAGTCCGAGTCTCTCAATGCCTCCCCTTCTTGAATCCTGGGTTCTGGAGCGACAGGAGATGCAGTCACCCTCTAGTCCACCATCTTGGATCACCCCCAATTAGGTTTTTTTTTTTTTTTTTTTAAATTGTTCTAATCAGTTATACTTGATAGTAGAATGCATTTTGACACATTATGCACAAATGGAACACAACTTCTTATTCCTCTGGCTGTACATGGTGCAGTCACACCTGTAGTGTAATCATACATGTATATAAGGGCAAAAATGTCTATCTCATTCCACCATCCTTTCATCCACAAACCCCTCCTTCCCCCTCACTACCCTGTTCCCAATCCAAAGTGCCTTCATTCTTCCCTACCCCCTGCCCATTATGGATCAGCACCCTCTTATCAGACAAAACATTCAACCTTTGGTTTTTTGGTTTGGCTTATCTTGCTTAGAATGATATTCTTCAGCTCCATCCATTTTCCTGCAAATGCCAGAATTGCATTCTTCTTTAAGGCTGAGTAATATTTCATTATGTATATGTACCATATCTTCTTTATCCATTCATCAATTTAAGGGAATCTAGGTTGGTTCCATAGTTTGGCTATTGTGAATTGAGCTACTATAAACATTGGTGTGACTGTATCACTATAGTATGCTGATTTTAAATTCCTTGGGTATAAACTGAGGAATGGGATACTTGGTCAAATGGTCGTTCCATTCCAAGTCTTCTGAGGTATCTCCATACTGCTTTCCAGAGTGGTTGCGCCAATTTGCAGTCCCACAAGCAATGTATGAACGTACTTTTTTCCCCACATCCTTGCCAACACTTATTCTTGCGTGTATACTTGATTATTGCCATTCTGACTGGAGTGAGATGAGATCTTAGTTTCGATTTGTATTTCTCTAATTGCTAGAGATGTTGAACATTTTTCATGTGTTTGTTGATCAGTTGTATTTCTTCTTCTTTGAAGTATCTGTTCAGTTCCTTAGCCCATTTATTGATTGGGTTATTTGGTTTCTTTGGTGTTAAGTTTTTTGAGTTCTTTGTATATCTTGGAGATTAGTACTCTATCTGAAGTGCGTGTAGTAAAGATTTTCTCCCATTCTGTAGGCTCTCTCTTCACGTTACTGATTGTTTTCTTTGCTGAGAAGAAGCTTTTTAGTTTGAATCCATCACATTGATTCTTGATTTTATGTCTTGCACTTTAGAAGTCTTGTTAAGGAAGTCAGGTCCTAAGCCAGCATGATGAATATTTGGGCCTACTTTTCCTTCTGTTGGACACAGGTTCTCTGTTCTAGTGTCTAAGTCTTTGATCCACTTTGAGTTGATTTTTGTGCAGGGTGAGAGATAGAGGTTTAATTTCATTTTGTTGCATATGGAATTCCAGTTTTCCCAGTACCACTTGTTGAAGAGGCTATCTTTTCTCCAATGTATGTTTTTGGCACCTTTGTCTAGTATGAAATAACAGTATTTATGTGGGTTTGTCTCTGTCTCAATTAGGTTTTATTGGAACACTCCCATACCCTTTAGCTTACCAGTTGCCTATGTCTGCTCTTGCACAACAGTGGTAGAGTCAAGCAGTTGAAAGGAAAGTATTGCCTGCAAAGTCTGCTGTGTTTATTATCTGACCCTTGATAAAGTTTGCCAACCACTATCATAATAATAATTTTAATTTGTTTTTATTTCCCTGGGAAATGGCCTGATCAGATTTATGATATAGGAAATTATCTTCAGCAGCACTGAGAGGATACCAGTTTCATGATCTATCCTAGTTCTTTGCAAATAGATGTTTTAAATTAAGTTATTTGAGAAGTGGAATTAGCTGGACTTCACTTTCTCATTTAATCATTTATTTGTTTTTTTTTGTTTTTTTTTTCCAGTGACTCTTATTTTAAAGCTTATATTTGTGGAAGTTTTTGAAATTTTTAAATATGCATGGCAGTAGGGATGAACAATACATATGAAACTAGATATTGAACAGCTATTTTCAACAATAAATAGTTTTCAGATATGTTTTTATCTTTTTTTCAATTTTGCATGGTACTGGGGATTGAATGTAGAACTTTTCTACAACTGAGCTACATCCCCAGCCCTTTTTATTTTTTATTTTGGAACAGAATCTCTCTAAGATGCTGTGGCTGGCCTTGAATTTGCAATTCCCAATTTACTGGGTTTATAGGCATGTGCTGCCACACCTTACTTGTTTTATCTTTTATAAAAGGATACTGTTGGTAGAATATTCTAAAGCAAAACCAGGAACTAGTCTAATGGTAATCAATACTGCTAAGCCTGCTAAAATTCTCTGTGTAGATAAGGACATACAATCAATTTGCTGGTTGAAATTTAAGAAGTGGACGGAACAGTGCTTGTTTTAGAAAGGTATAATGGTTGTTACACCAGGAAGGTTTTCCAAAATGCACATACAAGTGCCTACCCCCAGAGAATTCTGATTTTGTGGTTATAGAAAAGTTTTGTGATGATGCAGTTTGAAAATAACCCAGCAGTGATTCCATTATTCACCAATGGCTGCAAAGCACCAAGTTTAATGCTGTGACTTCATGAGACATCTTTATGGGTTTCATGCACAAAACATAGATACTAAGTTTTCATCATTACATCATTTTAATATCTAAATCAATACTAAGACTGTGGACACTAGGACATTAAAACTTTATACAACCATTCTGTGGCTTTGGAAAGTTTGAAAACATAGTTGTTTTGAATGAATTGAAGGACAGCAAGGGTATTTCTGATCCCAGATCATGGTACCAAATGGAGATGTCATTCACATGAAGTGTTGGCTATATGAATGTGAAGTTAAGAAGAGGAGTATGAACTGGAGATCAGTGTGGGACCTCTCAACGTAAGAATATAGAAATGACTGAGATCAATTAAGAGAGAATGCAAAATAAAAGAAACAGACTAGACATCCTGGATCAGTTTGACACTTTAGAGGAGGTTATTTCAAATAATATACTTCATCTATATTAAATACTGTTTTAAGGATGTCACCAGTTGAATACCCTGGGAAGAAGTGCAATGTGAAGGATACTTATTCAGAAGAACTTTGGAATCAACACCTGTGGAAGAGAGGGAATAGAAAGAGGGTTTGTAAAAGGAGAAGTGGACCCTGATAGATCCAGCAACACTCCTGACCCTCTGGGGAACATTGGAGCTATAGTAGTGCTTCAGAGCTTTCCTGGATTGTGCCAGAAATTCAGGTCATTATACTCCTACGTGGGTCAGTGCTGGAAGTTGGTCCATCTGGGGAAGGGGTATAAATTTGCTGAGGCAATATCTGAAGGAGCTGGCAGCTGCAGACTATCTGCTGGCAGCACATCTTTCAACTGAGGTGACAAATGACCCATTGAATAGAGATCTGGGTGGTACATTATGGTGTCTACCACAGAGCACAAGTTAGATAAGAATAGGTAAGTGACCTTTCTATCTTAACTCAACATACTGTTGAGCATCTACATTGTGCCAGGCAGTAAACTGAGCACTGGTAGAAAAATATGTAAGACATCTATCATACATTGTAATAAGTGTAGTGAACCAACGAGCAGTTAAGTTATGGGGATTACAAGGTTTGGAATATACCTGGTTTACTTGGGAAGTCATTGTGAACTTTAGAATAATAGTGCAGTGGTTTAGATAGAAACAGATGGGAGTAGTTTGGGCAGTGAATGCAGTAGTTTTATTTCAAACATATAGGTTGTGATTTGTTTCTGTGTGAAAAGATAAATTCCTTTATTAAAAACCTGATAATTAATTAATAACCCATAGATAGGGTTGTCTTATCCAGTTTTTAGGATCACGTCACTTCTGTTAATTTAGCTAATTCAACCCTGTATAGTCTCCTGGAAGAATATTATTATTTTCATTTTATAAGTAATAATAAAGGATAGGATACATACCTGTGTCACAGGATCTGATAGAAAGTCAAAAGGCTGAGATAGTAAGTCTCACCTACTATCTGACTAATATTATGGAAAGCATAAATACTATTTGTCAAATTCAAGGAGTCATAATATTGCATGTGGAATTACCCAGTGCAATATAGTATTTGAGACCTGTTTATACTAAAAAAATTGTAAAATTAATTACATTTTCCATATTTAGTAACATTGTTGAGTTTAGCAGTTCTAGCTGTATGATCCAATAAGGTTTTCAGTTTCCTTTACAAAAATTGTATCTAAAAAATGAAAGATAAAAAGGAATCCCCTAATAGCATGTGAAGTGGCAAAATTGGGAATGTAAGACCTGCCAAACGTAAGACTTACGTAGATGATTATGTATAACTAGGTGAAAGTAAGTTAAAGTGAGTTAAATCATGCCTGCTGAGCAAGTCTGGCTTGTATATATTGTCCAGTATCAGATGTGGAATCTCATTAATGTCCACCTAGTCTTCCCAGGTGAGAAGAGATATGACAAGATAGTTTTAATGAGTGTAGAGCTATACCTGGCAGATGGTTCAACATTTTCTGGTGCCAGCCAGCAAAAATTTGTAGTTAACACTTCAGTGGATCTCAAATCTTCCTCTAGGCCACCTGTTGGGGACTCTGGAAACCTGACTATGGCTTCAGAATGGCAAATGTTCTGGAAAAAAAGGGAATAGGAGCAATTTGTCCCAGTTTCCCATCATTAGACACTGATCTCTAGGCCAACTGCTAGCCAGAGAAGGCACTTTTAAGAGTATTCTCATAGAAGTAAAACTGTTCATGAGCTCACAAGAGATGAACAATACATTTACCTGTTGCCAGAGAATAAAAATTACAGGCAATTTAGTCAACAGATTTCATAAGCATTTTTTTAAACATCAATATTAATCTTAAATTTACACCAAAGCCATAGGCTATTATTTTCATAACATAAACAGTAATTAAAACTCAGATTTTAGGGGACATTTTACTATTTGGCTAGAGTGTTCCGATTAAAGGGAAAACATGTGGTGGACACCCTGAATTCTTAATAATCAAGTATTATTACATAAATAGATTATAAAATACAGTAGGAATTGTCCAAAAATAAAGCACATTTTTTCATGTGTATAAGCAAGTGTATCTATCTTTGTATTTCGTATGTTGTTGTGATTCCTTTTTCTGTTATAAGAATCCATGGCCTGTCTCCAAATTAGTGCTTTGAATATATCTTCTTGATTAGATCTGTTGCTGTGAACTGAAAGAAAAGGAAAAAAAAATCTTATCTATTTAAAATCAGAGGTGCTTTTATTAAAATTGATTGCATGATTGGATATTCAAGAGTATTTAATTAAAACTTAGTTGTACTCTAATTTTCTTTTAACAATTGATTAAGACTATGTAAATAGTTACTGTGTACATCATTCCATTGTTTATAGATGCATCTCCAGTATTGGAAAACAATTTTGTTTAAGGGCACATGTGTATTTAGTAGTTTGGCATATAGTTAACACAGACTCTAGTATCAGATTGTCAAGCAGTGTGGATTTGACTCGTGGCCTCAGCATTTATTTGCTGTTGACCTTGAGAAAGTCCTTCACCTCTCTGCTCTTAAATTCTCTAATCTTATAAAAGAGGGACAATCATCCCTACTTCATAAAGTAGTTGTAATAATTAAAAAGGTTAATCTAGAAAGAATGCTTAGAATGCCATCTAGCATAATGTATTCTATATAGTATGTTTTGGCATTATTCATAAAAAATTTTATGATAAGGTTTATAGCTTCTCTGGAGAATAAGATAATTTCAAAATACTCCATAAAAGAACATTTGAAATGAGCTACCTGAGAAGTAAATCTTAAAATATTTTAACATTTTGATAGATAATAGGAAGTTTTATCTGGCAGAAGGATTTTGTAGTTTTCCCAAAGTAGTGTGTATATGCCAGCAGTTAATGGCATCCTACAATGAACTGTTTTTTGCTAATTTTAGTCATTTGCAACAGCAATATTTGACATGTGCACTTGATTTCTAAGACCTTTGTTCAGGTAAATGATAAAACTCTTATATGAAATCATGAATTTTTGTGATCCTATGAGGTCTTTGTGGAAATACCTCTTATACCTGTTCAAAAGTCGGTACTTACAGAATGATAATGAACAACCATTTTTTCTCAAGTTACAGATAAAACATACATGGTTTATAGCATTTCTTCAGATTTGTGTTTTTATCCTGAGCAGTTACTGTTCAGTGTGGGATTAATATCGGTGAATGATTCTTGCAAAGTTAAACATTAGAATGTATACTAACAACTGTTGTAAACTCATTGATAATTATTCCTTGGAGACTCTACAAAGAAACATATTCTTTTATTTAATTATCAAACTTCAAATATTTATCTTGATTATTTAGCTGACATTGCTTATATATTATCAGTGTATTCATTTGGAGTAAGAAAAAAGATTAAGAAGGTAGACATTTTGAAAGAGAAAATAAAAGGATAGACTATATGCATTGATTATTCATAGCGAATTGTGTCTAGTTCTCCATCCTTTATATCACCTGTAGTTGGAGAAGGAAATGGTCTTTCTCATGAGATAGGTGCTCTAGATATAAAGTTTGATTCCCTGAAGGTGGAGGGTTGGAAAGTAAGGTAAACATCAGGATGCTCAGACTGATCAGATCTCCAGTCATTTCATTAAGCCCCCATTTAGTGAGCCTTTGTGTCCAATGGTATTTCCATTTTGTGACCTCTATTCATGTTTAGAGCAGATTGTAGTGTGGGCTGTGGATTCTCAACTCTCCAAAAGATCACCAGAGCAAAACAAAACAAAATTTTTGGTCAAGTTAAAGCTAAGGTTATAGAACACACCCTTGACAGAGTTATAAGACTATGAGAATCTATCTGTAAATTGGAAAATAAGGAAGAAGTATTTACAAATTTTAAAGCCCGAGCTGGATAATTTTAAGGTAGGTCTTGTGAAACAAAGGCATGGTTGGGGATGGGAAGAATTTGTAACATTATAGCTTTAAGTTGATGAGCCTAACCAGTGAAGGACCCTGAAGCAAGTTTTGATGAGCAAGTTGTTTTCGTCAGATATTAACCATATCTTCCAGGCATAAATATATACTGAAACAAGTAGCTAAGTTTTTTTTTTTTTTTTTAATGCCTGGTCCTAGTAGTTCTTGAGTATATGAACAGAAAATAAATCTTCATGCCAGTATTTTTTAACATAGGGTCAGTAAATTATATCTGGTCCCAGTTTTGCAGAATTACTTAGTTGTTGTATTCAGTTCTGGAGTCTACAGCTGTGAATGAGTTCTCTTAAATTTGCTTGAGCGGTGTCAGTGGCAGAGGCGACAGTTCTACAGTACCCCAGAAGGTTTGCAGTATGCAAGCTTAGAGTAACATATATGTGAACTCAATCCCAGTAAAAGGAACAGACTACTTATTCCCTCTTTCCTTTCTTCTGTCTCTTGACTTTCCCCAAATTCTGGGGAGGACCTTGATCAATATGTTCTTATGATGCCTCCTACTGTAGAACCATATGGGCCCTTGAATCTTGAATCTTTCTACCATCATGTCATGATAATGCTCAGATGCTTTGGTGATCAGGGTAACCTTTGTCCTTCTTTAAGACTAGACATAATGGTTGATTCTGAGTATTGCAGATCATTTCATCATACTGATCCAATAAAACTACATTGAAAGAATGACAGCCAATCTAACAAGTGTGAGATGATTTCTAATTGTGGTTTTAATTTGAGTTTCTCTCATAATTGGAAATGTTGAACATTTTTTTCATATTAGCTGTTGGTCATTTGTGTGACTTCTTTTCAGAAATGTCTTTTCAAGTCTTTTGCCCAATTTTAATAGAGATTTGTTTCTTACTGTTGAAGAATCCAGCTCTTTGTATGTTTTGATTATTAGATCCTTATTGAATGTGCAGTTTACAGATATTTTATCTCATGTGTGATTTACAGACATTTTATCTCAATCTGTGAATTGTCTCTTCATTTTTTTGTTTCCTTTGCTGTGTAGAAACTTCTCAGTTTGTTGACATTACATTTGTCTATTTTTGCTTTTCTTGCCTCTGACTTGGTGTTGTATTCAAGAAATCTCTACCCAGAACAATGTAATGGAATTTTCTTCTGAGTTTTGTTGTAGTAGATTTATAGTTTCAAGTCTTATCTTTAAGTCTTTAACCCATTTAGAGTTCATTCTAAAGTAAGGGATGAGATTAGGGTCTGTTCATTCTTCTTTCTGTGGATATATAGTTTTCACAGTACCATGTATTGAAGATACTGTCCTTTTTCCATTGTATGTTCTAACACCTTTGTGGAAAATTAATTGGCCATAAATGTGGGTTTATTTCTTGGCTGTACTGTTCTTTTGCCAGTGTATCCATTTTTAATACTGGAACCATGTTGTTTTGATTACCATACCTTTGTACTGTATTTTAAAATCAGATGACTTCATGTCTCCTGCTATGTTCCTTTTGATTAAAATTTCTTTGGCTCTTTGGGGTCTTCTGTGGTTTCATAAGAATTTTAGGATTGACTTTTCCATTTTGGTAAAGAAAAACATTGGAATTTTGATAGGTATTACACTGAATCTGCAAATTACTTTTAATAATATGGGATATCCCAGTAGTCCCAGTTTGACTATTTGAACTCATATTAAATGAATATTTTAACAATATTAATTATTTCAGGCTGGGGTTGTGGCTCAGTGGTAGAGCACTTGCCTAGTACGTGTGAGGCACTGGGTTAGGTCTTCAGCACCACATGGAAATAAATAACTAAACAAAATAAAGGCTTTATGTCCATCTACAATTAAAAAAAAATTTTTTAATTAATTATTTCAATCAATGCATTGGGGATATTTTTCTATTTGTGTCATTTTTCAATATCTTTCATCAGTCTTTTATAGTTTTTAGTATGTGGGTCTTTCATTTCTTTGTTAAATTTACTCCTATATTTTATTTTTATGCTATTAGGACTAGGGTTATTTTATTAGTTTGTTTTCAAATGGATTGTTAACATATAGAAAACTATTGAGTTTTATAAAGGGTTTTCATATCCTACAACTTTATTGAATGACTTTTATCAGTTTTCACAGTTTGGTAGAGGCTGCGATTTTCTGTATATAAGATAGTAATGTCAGTATCTTTCTGTCATTTCTTTTTAACTACCACCATTAGTTTATTAGACTTTTTCACAATTATTCTGGCAAAAACTTTTACAGACCCTTTTCTATTTGCTGTCTGTTTTGTTTGTTTGTTTGTTTTGGTACTGGGTATTGAACCAAGGGGTGCTTTACCACTGAATAACATCTCAATCCTTTATATTATTAATTTTGAGACAGGGTCTCTTAAGTTGCTGAGCATATGGCTATGTTACTGAGGTTAGTCTTGAACTTGTAATCCTTCTGCCTCAGCCTTCCAAGTTGATGGGATTAAAGGCATATGCCATCATGCCTGACTATTTAATTTTAAAATGCTATTGTATCTACTTCTATGTTTTTTATGTGCATCAAGGTGATAATTTTTTATAATATTTTTGAGTGGATTAAAAAGTAGGACTAGAAAATCTCCTTTCTTAGATATTTTTAAATATGGGAAGATTTTTCACAAGACTTTCAATTTAAGTTGTAGAAACCCACTAACTAAAAGCCAACAGAATAGACCTCCAATCAAAGCTAGTATACTTAGTGCATGAACCCAGAGGAATTATAGGACCATCTCAGGAAGGGGAGTTGGGAGGAGTTTTTTATATGGGGTTTGACCTTGTATTGCATAACTCAAAGATTAGGAAGTTAGTATTTGCTTTAGATTTGGTTGCTGTGAAGAAGCAGGGACAAGTTTCCTCAGTAATCCTCTCAAAGATGGGAGGAACAAAGCAGGGCTCAATATTAGTTGGTAAGAAAGCTACAATCATGCAAAAGAAGGAATTGTTAGTCATATTTATAGCTATGCTATGACCTGGCTTTATCCTGTTCAAAAATTATTTGTACTCTCTTAGGAACATCACGTCTGTTTGGAAGCTGGGTTTATTTTTACTTTCTCAAAATGGAATCCTGCCTACGTTTTAATATATTATAAGGATTATGTCCTGGGCCCACTGTATCAAATAGCATGAATTCATTTCTTCCTTTTAAGTCCCCCATGACTGCTGCTTAGACCTAGCCTCGCCCCTTGGTATTACTTTTTTAACTCTGTAACAAACCTGCACCATGTCCTGTAACCCCAACAACACAGACCGAAAAGTGGGGTATACTGTCTGCAAAGTTACACCCTCCACCCACAACCAAGGCAGTCACATAGGAATATTTTCCATATTCTAAGGGTCCCACTGCTGATCACTATGAGGAACCAGAAGTTACAAGTAAAACACATAGGCAAATTATGACCAGTATTCTAGATCCATATCTTACAAAAGGATAATGTCTCTAGCTTTGTGAACATTAGTGATGTTCTTCAACTGTTAATCTGTTTTATTGGTTCCTGGTCAGTTAAGGGCATAGCATTAAATCATAACTCAGTGAAAACATTTCTGAAGAAAAACTGACTAGTATAGGTCAGATATATTGCTTAGAAGTGATCTAAGGTGATAGTTAGCTGAAATTAGACATGTCAGTAGAATGATTTGTTGACTTGTTTTGTTAAATATTGATTGGCTCAGCCTAGTTTTTGATAAGGTGTTAAATTTCTCATTCACTTGCTATTTACCACATACTATGTATCTGACTTGCTAAGTATGAGGACTTAAGGACCCAGACACACTGATCAGTGTTGAAGGATTAACAGTGCAGAAAACTGGCTCAGTGAAGTCTGAGCAGTACTGAAATAAAGGCATGCACTGGAATGTCAAGAGAACTAGTAACTGTTGATCTGCGACTTTAGGTAACACTGACCCCTCTGGTGAATATCTGAGGTATTGATATTATGTAGTTTTAGCTGAACTTCACACACTTTGACCACCTGGCAACTAAGCAGAAAAACTGACACTCACCTTCGAGGAATTAAGAAATGTCTTGAATCTTCAGAATTCCAACCCCTCCCCCAATCATCTTACATTTTCAGCATAGATGATGGTAAGTAACATAAGTGTTTATGAAGCACAGCTAGTTTTTTTCTCAAAAGAAAATAAATTGCTTTCTTAGAAAATTTTCAGAACAGGCACCTATGCATCCATAAAAAGCTGTTATGTAGTTAGTCCCTGTTGAACATTTAGAAGAAACATCTATCATTATGAATCCTTTGGGAGAAAAATACCATAAAATGTACCTCTGGCTTTTTGAATTAGCTGTCTTCTTCCTAAAGTAATTGATGATAATCTATTTGTATTCTAGATAGTGTCTGGTCAATTCACAACTTTAATTTAGCATAGTTAATCCTAATTTGCTTTTCACGGCACAACTAACCAATAGCTTTAATTTTATATGTTTTAATTAGAGTATTATAGCTATACATAATAGTGAGGTTCATTTTGACATAATCACACATGTATGGAATATAATTTGTTCCATTTCAGTCCCCAGGTCTCCACCTTCCTTTCCCTTCCTCCCTGTTCCTTCTCCTCTGCTTCATTGGCCTTTCCCCAGTCTCTTCTATATTGTTTCTATAATTGGTACTTTATAGGTATACATAAAGCTGGAATTCACCATGGTATGTTCACACATGCACTTGACATAATTTGATCAACATCATTCCACTCTTCCTCCCCTTTTCTGTTCCTCAACGCCTTCCTCCACTCACCTGATCTCCCTTCCATTTTCATGGAGGTTGCTTTCCCCCAACCCCCTTATTTTGCTTTACGTTCTGCCTATGAAAGAAAACATTCAACCCTTGACTTTCTGAGTCTGATTTATTACATTTTAGCATAATGTTCTCCATTCCATCCACTTACCAGAAAATATCATAATTTCATTTTAGTTTTTTAAGCCACTTGTCAAAATATGTCATCAGTACAAATGTTGCTCTTTTATTAATTTAACTTGGATATATTGTATCCAGATCTTCTAAAAGTTAATCAGTACAAATTAGAAAGAAGACTAGGATTTAACTCTTTTAAACCATTTGAAAATTTAGCTTTATTTTTAAATAAACTTCGTCAATTTATTTTAATATTAGTTGCCTGGATTAGTTGACTGTTATGATGTCATCACCTTGATCCTTACATAACCCCTTCAGGTGGAGCCAAGGGGAATATGTCACTGGTCATTTCAAACATACTTTTTTTTAAATTTCTTTTCATTTTGAGATGAAACCCTATTTAGTTATCATTAATGAGTAGAGAAGTTATGTTTGAAACTAACTGGTATTTTATAAAAAGTATTGGATGGAGATTCTGCAATTAATATGTTTTAAACAGTATGAAAATCAAAGATTCTCAGCAGACTTATCACATGTGGTCTAATTTGGCTTCCTCCTAGCATGGTGGCGTCTTCATTAGTCAAAATGCTTATGAGGTAGCTAATATTTTCAAGAGTGAGTATCCCAGTAGGCAAGGTAGAAGCAGCAAGCCTCATATGACCTGTTCTTGAGATTTACGTAGCATCACTCCCACCATGCTACCCAGCTTCAAGAAGAATGATTACAGATTTTCCCAATCATTAGAAGGAATGTCAGTGAATTGGGGTCCATAAATTTTAAAACACCATAGTTTCATGGAGTGGTTGTTAAGGGAAATTTGTGGATTAGTTACTTAGGAAATGGGAAAGATTTATACTTAGAGTCTCCCCAACTACACATGTATGAAAAGAATAAAGTGAATTTAACAACATTCACTGGTTGGCTATTGCATTACTTTTTCCCTTATCCTCTCACTTAGTTTAACTGTTAACTTATTTAATGACAGTGTAGTAGGTCAGCATATCTCTTTATACTTTTGAGTAGTTGTGGTTGATTACAAATCTTGTATATTGTTCTCCCACATGATATGATTCTAAAAGCGTTTGATGGTTTAGTGTCTGTTTTAGTTTCTTTGCTCAACTACTCACTTTATGAGAAAAAGTAGTATCCATTAAAACATTGATAAGGTTTTATTTATTCTTTAAATAAATAAAAAGTTAAAAAGGCCAAAAACTTGATTTAGTTTTCAGGGAAATGCAAGATGCATGTAAACATAAACAAAATACAAAACAAAGCAACCCAAATCATACAATCTAGAAACATGCCAACACATAGCATTTCTGCAGACCCAAGAGTCCTGTCAAAGTGATAAAGGACACCTGTAAAGTGGCAGACCAAGAGGCTGGGTCCCTTCCCCAAAGACATTGCATTTTTGTGATGAGATTAAAAAAAATCAACTTACTATTAAAAATATTAGAAACATGGAGATAGTTTACCACCACCATTGATCCTGGAAATAATTGTAGTGCTCACACTGACTGCACTGCATTTAATGTCCTTTACTTCAGTTTCTTTGCTGAGGGGGAAGAGGGAAAAACCCTGAGGAAGATCTCTTCCTGACCCCATGGAACCCACTAAGAGCTGGGTGGGGGTGAGTAGACACCACAAGGAGTTTCATGCAGTTCTGGAGCCCAGTGACATCCATTATTTCACTTCCCATCATGCAGTCCACAGTTCAGGGATGGCCACTCACATCTGTCATGCTCAGAAGTCACCTTGCTGTAAATTTGTCAGTGCCTGGCATGGACACCATTCCCCATCTAGCATCCTGGATTTAAAGAAAACCTGATGTAGACAACAGTTATAAATGCAAGAATGTCCATTATCCAGAACTTGGACAGTGATCACAGGCTACCCCTGACTGCATGGGGAGCTGTCAAATACGGTATGGCGCTGTGCTTATAGGAAAGGAAGGGGCTATGCTGAGCAGAGAGGCAACCTCTGCCACACAGTTCTTCAGTTGTCTTTTTCAGAGCTTATATGCTAATGAACTAAAACATTCCAAAGCACCAATTAAAAATAAATAAATAGAAGGAAGACCAACAGAGTAGTGGAAGGGGAATCGGGGAGGGAGTAGAGGAAGAAAAGTGGAAATACGGGGGACTGAAATGGAGCAAATTATATTCCTTACATGCACTATTATGAGTAACTATAATGCCCTAATATTTTGGAAGTTACTGATTACAAGATACGTGTTTCTGTCTTTGCTAATGCAACTGAAGGTATAAAACCATGTTTTCTTTCTCAAAAAAAAATTCCAAAGACATGATTACTGTAAATTCATTTTGTATTGATATAATAGTGCATGGAATTATAGTGGTGCCTGAGTATCCACATAAAATAAAAGGTAATATTTATATTCTCACCCATGTAATAACAGGTGGAGTCACCCAAGTAGTAACAGTTTTTGTGAAAAAGGACAATGATATGAAATATAATCTGAATAAATAAGCAAATATAGTCTATAAAACAAAACACATTCAAATGATGGCAGGAATTTCATCAAAATAAGTTGAAATTGAACATTAAACAATGGGTCATTCTAAACAGTGATGTTAATAATGATTGTGTGTACAGCCCAAAGCATATTTAGTGAGTATATACCTATTTTGGCTCTCATTCTAAAAGTTTGACTTAGTGTTCTTGATAGCAGAATCACATTAAATTTTGGATTGGATATGGGTCCAAGAATACTGAAATGAAAAAGTTGAAGTTCAGAATTTATCAATAATAGTTTAAATATCTACTACTAATAATGATTTAAAATATCTATTCACAGGAGAAAGCACAAAGCTCAAATTGAACTGACAATGTATTAATACATCTAGGAAAGGTAGTATTTTAGCCTAATTCAGCTGCTTATATTATTTGGAAATTATTTTGTATTTACAGTTATGTGCCTATAGAAAAGGTAATAACAGCACACATTGCTATGTACAGGTGAGGAAGAAAAAGATGAAGTAACTGGAATGACAACTGCAGCATTGCTAACAGACATTTTTAAGATGAAAAAGCATAAGTGATCTTATTACTCTAGAACATGTAGAAATCAAGGACAAAACAAAGCAAACTTTTACAATTACAGAAAAGAAAGAACTGCTTAGTCTATAATGTCAATAAGAAAAGAAACAGTAACCTTTTGTGTTAATAAAAATGTCTTGGCCATAAAAATACTAGCCCCATACTTCAAGTGTTCAACAGAAGTGACATCAGAGGTATTAGGGAGATGCCCTAAAGGGCTCTGTGCCAGTGCTTATATAGTGAGGGCACACTCAGAAATTAGTTTTGGACTCTGGTGGACAATAAATCTGCCTTGGCTCAATAGAAGTCAACCCACAGACCAAAGGACAGTGAAGACTCAGATGAGGTGAAAGAAAATGAAATCGAGCCCTGGGAGTCAGAGGAAATAATCTCTAGGCATTCCCCTGCCATCCTCCTGGCACAGCATCCCCAGTCCACTCTTCTGCAGTTCTCATTGCACATTGTGCAGGCCCCTGCCTTCAAACTCTGACTGCTGCATCCTTGATACATAAAAGAAGTTATTGACATTTTAGATGAGCAAGTCTTACTTTCTTTTCCTACAATTACTATCATTTTTTTATTTCCTCAAGGGATGCTGTGCAGGGAGTGCTGATTAAAAGACTGATGGAGACTGGAGATATGCTCAGTGGTAGAGAGCTTGCTGGTGTGCATAAGACCCTAGTTTCGATTCCCAGGACCACAAAAAATAAATAAGTAAATAAAAATAAAAGATATATGGATTCTTAAAAGTAACTAGACTTTGAGCTAAGCATATTCCCAATTTTTACCTTTCTCTTTAGGGCAGGGAAGGAAGCCTCAATGGAGTCCTTAAGGAAATAACATGGTGCCTGCTGAAATTCTGTATTCAAAGCACAGGAAAAATTTATTAGATATATCTAAAAGAATATTTCCCTAAACTTCAATCTTTTCTTATTTCCTTACATGAATTTTCCTTATGGTGTCCTACTTTATCATATTCATAGACAGGATTCCTGTTAGGATTTCACTAATTTAAATAGGATCTCCTTACAGGAAAACTCATTGTTGAACATGTTGAAGACTTGAATCTTCTACCAAGCTCCTTGTTAGATTGCTCTCTTGACACTGATTCATTCCTAGGTTCAATTTGTTATGTCCTCTTATTTTGACCAGATTGTGATGGCTTTATTATTAATTTTTAGATCTTAGAATTGCAAATATAATTCATGCACATCCATATTTTAACAAATGGTTAGAAAATGGACATCTATGTAACCATCACCCCCACAGTAAGAATAAAACAGCCACTACCACTCCCCATGTCACCTCTCTCTCACTCTGAAGATTAAATACTTTTATACTTTTATACTACAAATTTCTTTTTAATAATAGTTACATCACCTCTATTTGTATTTCTAAAAGAATGTAGTTTAGCTGTTTCTAAACTTTCTGTAAATTGAATTGTGCCATAAATATTTTCTAGTAACTTGCTTTGCTTTACTCAGTGTTGTATCTATCCTATATATAGCATGTATATATGTATATTTATATGTATATGTGTACCTATGTATATTTATACATCCATATAAATGCCAAGATCCAATATATTACTTAGGCAAGCTGTAATTCTTCTTATATTCATTGTTGTATGATTCTGGGGTCCTGTATTTATTGTTATGTGTTCATTTTTATTGCTACAAGCATTCACTCTTTTCCCCATTTCTGTTCTTACATGTTATCCTTGGTGGTGTAAATGCACAAAAAGAATATAGGCAATAAGAGAATCATTTTCCCTCTTCTCTGAATTTGGTTCAAGCCCTTGGAAAGTAGAAACTTGATAGAACTGTTTCTTGATTGTTTTGAAAGACATAGACCTATATTAAGGTAGGTCTGAATGTCGAGGAGCATCCTCGAGTTCAATGATGTTATACAACTGGAACGTGGACAGTACCATTCCATTCTTAGAGAGACCCAACATTTAATGCCTTTGGAAGTAGTAAGAACTTTCTTATTTGGGAATTAACTATTTCTTAGATGTATCTTGGATTTAGTGTATCAGTTTTGTTTGGTACCTGAAGAAGCCCTTCCATTTCTTCTGTCTGATCTTTTGTTGCTTATGAGAAGATTCCCTTATTTAAAACTTGGAGGATTGGTTCTGGTCCAGTTGTTCTATTTTCTTCTTGAAGAATTTTCAGTTTTCACAATATTCAACTTTTGTGTTTTCTTACTTTATTTTCTTTCACTTATTTCTTCATGTCCTAAACAAATTTGAGTTTACTTTTAATTATCATCTTTCAGAGAACCTACATTTTATTATTTTTTTCTACCTGTACCCTATAATTTTGCTGACATATCCAACAAATGTCAATATTAGGATATAATTTCTTTGGTGTATACTAAACTGAAATATAAAATTACATATAAAACTTCTTTGAAATAAGTAGACCTAAGAAAAGGGACACATGCCTGTTTATAACATGAGATAAAAAGAGACTCCTGGGCCTGATTATTTGCCCCTCTAAATGTTCTGTTAAATTGATTCATATTGTACACATTAAAAATACCTTGGTTTTCTCTGTTTTTTAAGAATAGTTCTGCTGAGTAACAATTATATGTTAATACATATTTTGTTATAGTATTTTCAGAGAAGAGATAGCTTTCATTGTTGCTATTAATTATATTGTCAGTTTAATTGTATTTTTTAAAACAAACATCATACTGTTTAGTCCTGTGCATTTTTATTATTCCTTATTCCTAGAAAACTTTCTTCCTCTATCCTTTCTAGTTGCTTCTTCTCTAATCTGTTTTTATTTTCTTTCTTTTTTTAACTCTTTTAAAATATAGACCTTCTTATTCTTTCTTCTGTCTCTTAGCCTCTCTTCATGTTCTACTAGTTCTTTCTCTTTCTCAGTCTGGATGATTCCTTATATCTATTTTCTAATTTATAGTCTTTCTTTTTATAGATTATCTGCCTTTTATCTCTTTCACTGAATTTTAAGCTTTAATGTTTTTATTTCTCATTTTTAGTTATTTTTTTATTATTTTTGATAATCCTTTTTTTATTTATAGTTATTTTTCTCTTCTATATTTGATAAGTCTAATGTCTGATGTTTTTGGTAATCTATATTTTTTAATGTTTAGTAGAAGATAGTTTATTTTAAAATCTGGTTATCTTATATAAGTTTAGGTTTGTCTGAATTTATGGGAATTCCAAAAATCAAAATTGTTTTCCTCAATAGTAGTTTTGTATTTTTATCTTCCAGTTGTTAGAAGAATTAGCTTCATTTGTCAGTTTTTGTTTTCCTCATTTACCAGACCCCTTCTTACTTATACTAGGACCCTTTAGGCTTAGTTTAAAAAAATTCCAAGCTCTATCACTGACTTTATTAAGGCCAAAGCCTTAGGTGAATATTTGTGTTGATGGTACTGTTTTCCATCAAGGCAACCTCTGCTTCCTAATTTCTAAAAATTTTTTGCCTTATTCCATCTATTTTATTTTTAATTTTTTTCCCTAACATTTGAAGATCTTGTATTCTTTCTTATAAATTCAGCAAATACATTAAGGTTTATTCTTTTTTTTTTTTTTTTTTTTTTTTTTGCAGTGCTGGGGATTGAACCCAGGGCTTTGTTCTTGCAAGGCAAGCACTCTACCGACTGAGCTATCTCCCCAGCCCAGGTTTATTCTTTTATTTGGTGTTATGATACCTTTTCAAAGTTTTTTCTCACAGAATATACTGGGACATCTTGTAACAGTCCAATCCAGTGGTTATTTAAATGGTTAAGGTAATGTACTTTGTCAAGCTCCTGAGTCTGTGAAGTTAGATATTAACCTATGAGTCTCTCTGACACAGATGTAAGTGGTTTCTGTGTAGTCCTGAGGATACAAGAGGGGTTGACCTTTTAAGACAGCAACCATTCTCATATCTAAACTAGCAATCTAAGTTCATTATTTTGTCAAAGCCATATTTAGTGCTCTAATGTTCTTTATCCTCCATAATGATATAAATTTATCATGTATGTGTTCATTCTAAATTCGTGCTGTTTTTAACTTTTTGAAAAGTATCCTTTCTGATCAAGCTCAAACTGGATTATATTTAGATAGCTTTTTAAAGTTATCTTGCCCACCATAAGCAGAAGTAACTACTGAAGCACAAGTAATATTATTTTCTTCCTCATTGAATTCTAAGTGGTAATGGGGTCTAGCTCAGTCACTGGCATAGACTCCATTCAGTCAATATTTGCTGTTAAGCATGAATGAATGACTATGCAACTCTTTTCTATGATAGTTATCATAGAAATAGAAGTTAAGCTTTAATTTTATCTTATCCTGTTCTTTAGAAGCATGACATTGTCATGAATAATCACAATACCTTATGTAAATGTTAATTTATGTAATTAATTGCAGTAGAAACTTTCACAGTACATTAACATTTTGACTTTTAGTAAACTAAAAATATTTACTTTTGCAGTATATGTATTTTTATATGAGTTGAGAGCCTTTGATCATTGTTTCTTATGACTTACTTTCAGCTGAATTTGAAACATTTACCTTCACTTTGTTGCAGTGACATTTTAAGTTCTTTGTAAAAAAACTTCTGTTCTGCAGCACAGATTGACATGATCCTAGAGAGCCAGTGGAGTGACAGGGATCATCACTCGTGATGGTTTGCTAAAAGTCTGGGTTAGTTCTCATGGTCAGTCCTCTGGATATTTCAGCCTGCTAATTTCTTGCCTGTTACCCAGCTGCACTGTGACAACACAGATTTTTATTAATAATTATGATCAGTCGTTTGGTTATTTCAAATGTTTTATAAGCATACGTGGAGAATTGTTAGAAAATATTTTTCATACCTTCTTATTTTCCCAGATTCCAAGAAGCAACATCTCCCAGGCTTGGTTTATTAATTTATTTTCTTGTTCTAAGCCAAGTTTAATTTGTTCTTTTTTATTGTTCTTGTTTTTAAAATTAATGTACATTTATTACCAAATAATAGGAAAATAAAGAAATCTTCATGCTTCAGAAAGTAGGAAACTCACATGGTACATCAGTCATGCACATTTATTGTTGATGACCTCTGTCCTTATGCTGTATGCCCATTTTCCTTACTGTACAGCTTGCTTGTGGTGCTGGTCTGTTATAGAAACTGATGGTGTAGTCTAGCAGTTGTTTTTTTACTTCAGTGTGGTAATTAGTGGAAATTCTCTTCAATGTCTCTAGCAAATTGCTCAACATTTTCTGTGGATCTTTCTGTGGGCTTTCAAAATTTTATGCCTTCAGAAAAGTTTGTAATATGATGCCTCAGGCATACAATGGCAGGGGGGATGTCATTATCGTGTTGTTAGGATGGAGTATACTGACTATTTTGCCTAAATTCTTAAACGAAAGAAGCCAGCACAGTTCCTGTTGCTCCAATAAAAATCTTAGTTTGTTTAACCTGGTTTCCTTTATTAATAGAAGTATACCAATAGATATCATAGAAATAGAAGGAATGGTTCAGCATCCTAACACATATACATAGACAAGTTTTCCATATAACCAACCTCTACTGCTTTGTTCATTTATTTGGTGATATGACCCTTTGGTCCCAAACTGATTTTTAAAATTTACTTTGCTGAATTCACTTGTGAACTTGCCATCCTTCAGGTCTTTCTTGTTATTCATAGTGATGTGTGATTTGATGTATCTGATATTAGCAATGCATATGCATCTTTAGAAAAATGGCAGTGGCTCAAGAACATAAACTGTTTTGATGAAGGTTTATGATTTTATAACTCCTTCCATCCTTTTGAGCACATAAAATACTGTGCTTTTATTATTATTTACTTTTGACTTCTATTCAAATATTGCATAGTTTACAGTGATAAGGAAATGAAATTTTATTAATCTGTTGTCTTAGAGAAGTTGGTCATAAATAAGCACAATCCACTCTGCATATTGACAGATGGCTGTTGTAAAACTTACTAGATAGGGCCCTAGAGCTTTCCAGACACTCAGAATCACACTGGTTTGAAAAAGTCATTACTAAAATGACGAAGTCTAACAGAAATAACTGTTTCCCCATGCCCAAGCCCACATGAGACGTCTGCTAGGAAATATGAGGACCTTTATGAAGGTGCCACTGATCTGGGACTCTTTTGGATATCCCTTGTCATTAGCTAAAATCTGAATAGGTGCTTAGCAGGTAGCAGAATCTTAAATATCTATAATTTTATTTCTTTTCTGTACCAGGCTATAGGAAACTAAATAGACATAACTTTAGATGTTATATTCATTGATTTTAGCTTACTTATTATAATAGCTTAGAAAGTTCATTTGTATCTTGATGCTGATAACTGCAGTACTGTCTCTTAATACGGCATAGTCTGAATTTTGGGTTGCAAGTTTTTGTTCCGAGTATTTATTTAAAATATGATGAGACTAAGTGCTCTTAACTTTTAGAGCAACCCCGCCTCCGACAACACAGTTATAATCTGTATGTTTTAGTGTAGTTTACCAGCCTGTAACTTAAGTGGAAGGAAAAGCATTTTATATTGGTCTCTGGTTTGCAACATAAATTTCCTGCTGTTGAGCAGTAACTCAGCCTTATTGGGAGTGGTCTCCTAGTAGGAGTAGGAATTTTAAGTATCAGATAATTAAGCAACACTTCTTTCTGCTTTTTGTTCTTGCTTTATCCAAATTTATGTGTATAGTACAACTACTTGATGACTACTTGTATTGTCGTACATACCTGATTTTAGATAGTACCCAGTTCAAATTAGTAACTCTTGGTGTACAACCATTTGATGTTCTGTAATCAGGTGTACATTAAGTCTCTGGTAGGGGCAAATAGTATAAGCAAAGAGATTTGTTTTGTTTTCTTATAAAATAATAATATTTAGATGTAATTAAAAGTATGGCATTATTACAATCCCAAGGTCCCTCCTTTATAATTTTCTTATCAGAGATGGGCTGCAGTCTCCATATATTGATTAGCTCCAAGCATATCGGACTGCTTGTGAGATCCAAGTGTCAAAGTTTCTTGTTCCTCAACTTAGAAGAGCTGGAGTTTTTCCTATAATACTCTTGGCCATCTTCAGAGTTTAAAGCCTTGTGATTTACTCAATATGTGCATCCAAGTGGTAAAACAAATGGATGTATGCTGCCTTAAATATTCACAAAGGCCTTTCACACATTATATATCTTTGTCTTAATGATAAGAAACATATGCTAAATCTACTTGTTTTTCACTTGGAAGTAGCATTAAATTGTGCATCTTACCCAGAAGCTTTTCAAGTGTATCAGGCCCCCGTATTCTGGAATTTATATTTTACTTTCTGGTATGCACAGATCCTGCTATATCATCATAACAGTATCAATATACTACTCCAGCATGGTGTCCTGTGGAATGTATTGATGATTAGAATCCTTGTGAATAATGGCAAAGAGGCAGCAAGTTGACATAACCTTAAAGAGGACAGAAAAAGTATGCTGCTGTCTACTGGGTGAATACAAACTGGTATATTTGTCTCTTAATTAGGATAATGAAAAATTCCAAGATCAAAACTTACCTATCAAACATCAGGGATAATGTTGATCTTTCCCAGAAGAGAGCTGCATCTGGAACAACAGCAGTACAAGATTGGAAACACCACCTGATTTAGTTTTTGATAATTCACAGTCATTCTCCAAGACGCTTCTATTCTGCACAGTTTATACAAGCAAATTAATCAAGCATGTGGTAGGAATTTCCACCCTTGCATATTTCAAGAATTTAGTATGGCACTGAGCTCTGTAATCCTCCAGCTGAACATATAAATCAAAGCACCTTTGGGAAGGTTAAGTTTTCAGGAATAATGCCCTAAGCCATAGTGCCAGAAGGTGGCTGCTGCTTCTGCTGTGATTAAGAACCTTCATACTTAGGTAACCTCTGAACTAGCACTAAATAAATCAGAACCATGTCACCTCTTCCATAATCTGGACCAACAAAATGTACACCCTATACCTACTTCTCTTCCTCTATAACTCACTTCTAAATTACGGACTCAAATGAGGACCTCTGATTGGCAAAACTCAACTCATATCTAAAATCCTATCTCCAGAGGATTCTGGAAGAAGTTAATTCTAGTTATCTAGTCTCTGAAAAACAGAAAGAGGTGATAGGAAAAGATGGACATGGTCATTGAGTAAGTCCTTCCAGTGTTTCCACTAGCCTTCCACGATATTGTCCTCAGTCCTGTCCTCCACACCAGCCTTCCTAAAAAGTTCCAATCACTGCATTTAAGAAAAGGCAAGAAGCAATTGTACTTCAAGGAAGCATAGAGGCCATCTTTATAATAATAGTCACAGAATTTTAAACCACATTAAGGATTACATAGTCTTTGCTCTACATGTACTTCAGTCATGTTGGGGAGACATAGTAGTTCATAGCTATGGAAGAATTCTTTATAATGAAATTTTCTTTTCTCCTTAGCAATGTTCTCTAACAGGATTTTATCAACTTTAGAAAAGTAGATTTTACTTGTAGTATTTAACTTTACAAAGGTCAATTAATTAAATTTTTATTATATAAACTTCAGTGCTTTTTTATTATCCTCAGTTGCGTTTCATTACTGAGCACTTACTAGGTGTCTGGCACTACATAAAGGATTTTTACTGCTTAGTGTGCACAACCATTCCACTGAACAGTTACTATCCAAATCGCTATTTTGCAGTTGTGGAAGCTGAAACAGAGAAGGTTGATAAGTAAGTTGCTAGTACAAGTTCCTGAGTAGTGAAGCTGGGATTTGAATCAGATAATGCTAGGTTCTACGACCCCCTTCACTACCATCATCATTTAATTACTATTCTCTAAAGCATCTTTTATTTTTCTGAACTTTTTTTTCACCTTAAGTTGTTGCCTAAAGAATGAAATATTAAGAAAGGAGTTAAGTATACAATTAAAGCATCAATGAAATATTCATCATAAGTCCTTTAGAGTTTAGATAAGAGAAAATTTTTCTTCATTACAAACAGGAAAATGTGAAAATCTGAAATCTCATATCTAATGGTGCTGGAGAGTTATGAAGCGTGTGGATTTTAGTCAATAACATTATTAAGGAAATAATGATAAATAAATATCTATGATTTCCTATGGTAATAACTTAATGTGTTTTCAGCATTAAGTTTATTTAGAATACTGTTAAGAGCTAGTTGTGCGTGTCCAGATTTATAATAGATATTTCTCTTGAACTCTATATTCATTTTGTTATTGTCATTGGTTAACTTTTAAAATTAATGATTACTATTAAAATATCAATTTGAAAAATATCTACATGTAAGTGTTCATCTTAAAGGATACAAAAGTGACATTTCCAAGTTTTGCGTGATTTTATTTTCATTGAAAACAGTGTATCTTCAATATGATTCTAAGCTCATGTAAAGCAGTGACAAAGTATATGGCCATTTCTGTTTTTTGAGATACTACTTGAAACCCCTTTCCTCATCAGTTTGTTAAAGGATAGATTAAATTAAATTCCAGTATGTTTTACATACCTCATTCAGGTATATTTTATAGACCTTGTTGTGATTAATAATCAAATGATCTTACTCTTAATAATTATGTGATGTCTATTTTTACCACTGCCCTTTTAAATTTATTTAATGGTGAATAAAGTTTTTTTTAACCTGTATATAAAAATTGAGTGACCCACATTTTTTCCTTAATCACTGTTAAGTCCCCCTGCTTTTTTTTTTTTTTTTTTTTTACCTGTGTCAAGTAAGGAAGTCCCTCCCTTCTGTACCTCTCCAGTATGAAAATGGAACTTAAGAGTACCCAGAGCTCTTCCTGAAGACATCTTCAAACTTCTCTCACCATTTTGTATCTATCTGCCATCCCTCAGATAAGGTCTAAGTGTCTTATCACCTTTATTCATTCTGCTTATGGTCTATCATCTAAACTATTATATTACCTTTTGGTATTTGAGCAAAATTTTCATTTTAGTACCCTGTCACACCTTTCAAAATTTAACTGCTATATAAAGTCATAGTGCCTAGATTGTTATAATTTGTCTATTTTACAATTTTGCTTGAGACTACCTAGAATTATGTTGACATTTTTTGCACTATCCATAGCATTTAGCTTAGTAGAAAGTGTTAGAAAATGCCCTTTAAATACATGTTGACTTGACTTGATATAAAGTAGAAATTTAGTCATTCTTATTTTTAGTTTCAGGTGCAGCATTATGTCTCTCAGAGTCTGGTAACCCTAGGAAGTTGCAGCTTGTTGAGAAAATCTATTATATCTCTACTTCTATCAGAAGTAAACAGCTTTGCTGATGATCTGGGGTCCATCAGTGAGGTATGTATAACTTGGAACTATATCTCTCATTCATAGTTAATGTAACTACAGGCTCTCTTTCTCTCTTATCTTCTTGCCAGGCTGATATTTTAGTTATTACCCTATTTCTAATGTATATGACTAATATTTCTATCTATGGAAATTACTGAAAGATAGTTTTCAAAATAAAGCCATCTTGTCATCCCTACCTGTATATACATGTAGCACAGGTTTCATTGATGACAAAGGAATGTTCAGATGCATGTCCTTAAATCTTTCCAGGCAGGCTGCATGTTCACAAAGCAAAAAAAGTGAGAGGAAAATGAACTAGAGAGGGTCCTAAGTAAAGAATAGCCTCTAACCATTGGCATCCCCAATTGCCCAAGAGAATTACTTGACTAACCTTTAAATACCCTGACCATGTACCAGTCCAGCTAAATGGAGGTCTGTGGTGTAGGGTAGCAGTCGTTGGAATTATTCAAACCCTCCAACTAATGCCAATATGCAGCCTAGTTTGAATGCCAGTGGTCCAGGCCCTTTACCTGTACAAAATTTGTCACTTTGACAAATGTGTAGAAAGAACATAAGTCATTAAAATTTTGATAGTGAGACTGGTTTATTACATGTGTTCACTTTTTAGCTCATTTAATCCTTACAGTCTTACTGGTCGAATTAAAAGGCACAATTAAAAGAAATCAGAAACAAGTAGAAATGTTTTGGTAAAGAGAAATTTAATAAGAAAAAAATATATGAACATTTAAATAGCTTTTAACATTCAAATAGCTTTTAATCAAGTACTTACATCTAGTTCTCTACATTTAATAACATTATCTGTAACTATTATATAATCTAATTGAATTCAGTGTACAACATGATATATCATCTAATCAGCAATTGTTCAAGAGATTACTAATTACTTAACTCTCTGAAGAGCTCTGATAGATATTTTGTGGAAATTCACAGTTACAGATATCAAAGAGAAATAGATAAGGCACACTGACTAATTGAAAAAGAGCACAGTGTTGAAATAAACGCATGATGCTTTGTAGGAGTTCCAAGAGCAAGGTAGGTTGCAAATCCCTTGAAAAGACTTCATGTAAAAGGAGCAACGTGAAAAGTGAATTTGAATTAAATAAGCAAAGGATAAGAGAATGTGAAGGCATCGAAATGCTATATAGCAAGACTTGTGCCAAGGATTCTGAAGAAACAAGAGGAGGTCTTGTTATTTAACAACAGGAAGTAATGTAGTAAATAAGTTTAATTGAATTGAATTATTTGGAAAATAGCAATAAGTACAGAAAAGAAAGTATTGTTTTGTTTCATTTTGTTTTATTTTTTGGTACAGGGGTTGAACCCAGGGGCACTTATCCACTGAGCCACGTCCCCAGCCCCCCCCTTTTTTTTTAAATGTTTGTTTGTTTTTGTTTTCCTTTTTGTTTATATTTTATTTATTTATTTTGATTCATTGTACACAAGTGGGGTACAACTGTTTTTTCTCTGGTTGTACACGATGTAGAGTCATACCCTTTGTGTAATCATACATGTACATAGGGTAATAATGTTTGTCTCATTCTATTATTTTTCCTTCTCCCCACCCTCTTCCCACCCCTCTACAATCCATCGTTCCTCCATTCTTGCATCCCTCCCACCCGTTACGTATCATTATCCGCTTATCAGAGAGATCATTCGGCCTTTGGTTTTTTGGGATTGGATTATCTCATGTAGCATATTCTCCTGCTGCATCCATTTACCTGCAAATGCCATAATTTTATTCTTCTTTATGGCTGAGTAATATTCCATTGTGTATATATACCACAAAGTGCTGTTGGGAGAGACTTCCACTCTGGGGAGGCCAGCCCAGAGACCCAGGTCCAGCCCAACATCCCTGCATGAGACTTCGTTTTTTTTTTTTTGTTTTTTTTTTTTTTTTAAGACTGGGTCTCACTAAGTTGCTGAGGCCATCTTTGAACTCACCATCCTTCCACCTCAACCTCTTGAGTCGCTGGGATTACAGGTGTGTGCCGCTGTGCCCAGTAAGAAAGTTTCATTTACATATTTTCATTTAATTTTACAGCAGCATGAAAAATTTATACTTTTTAACTGGTTTATAGGCAAGGAAACCAAAACTTACTTAAGCAACTTGATTGAGATTACAGAAAGAATATATACTAAAGCTGGATTTCAAACTCAGACATTGTGTCTGTTGTCAATTTAAAATAATAATAAGAGCAAAAGTAATAAAACAACAACAACTAGTTTTTGGCAGGTTGCATGTATTAAATGCTTCACATGAATTGTTCCAATCAATTCTTTTAACAGCCCTTAGAGATTTGTATTGATTAAAAACAAGGAAACTATTAGCATTTTTAGTAGTAGAGAGCAGAATGTACCGTAGCCAATTTTAAGATGAAAAGGATTCATAAATAACTTTAGTCTGGCAGTTTCTCCATAAGTTAATCATAAACTTACCATGTGGCCACACAATTCAGTAGATGGGTTTACATGAAGAGTCATACATGAATGTTCATAGTATCTTTAATTTTAAGAGTATCAGTCTTAAAATGTAGTGGAAACATATTTCCACTGATGGGTGAATCAATGAACAAGGTTTCATAAATATATGCAGTGGAATACTACTCAACCATAAAATGTATGGAACCAATGATATAATTATCATAGATTAATCTAAAAAATACCACTGTATTAAGCAAAATGAGCCAGACACAAAGAATATGGGTGATGTGATTCCACTTCTATTAAGTCCTCAAACAGGCAAAACTAAGGTATGGTGAAAGACATTAGAACAGTGATTGGCTGAGAGAGGACAATGGGGAGAATGAGGGGTTGGTGTTTGGTTGCATGGCTGTATGCAGTTGTCAGATCTCATCAAAATGTGTGCTTAAAATCTGGGCATTCCACTGTGTGTCATTGAATTAAAAAGGTATTTTTAAAACTAATGAATTTTTGAAACTAAAAATTATTTTTTTAAGTGCTCATATACTTGGTTCTTCACATCACTTTAAAACGTTTACGTCTTTAATTAAAATCAGAGCTGCAATCAATGAAATTGAAACAAAAGAAACAATTCAAAAAATTGACAAAACAAAAACTTGGTTCTTTGAAAAAGTAAATAAAATTGATAAGCCCTTATCTATGCTAACAAAGAGAAAGAGAGAAAACTCAAATTACTAAACTATGTGATGAAAAAGAAAGTATCACAGTGGACACTACTGAAATAAATAAGATAATTAGAAACTATTTTGAAAACTTATACTCCAATAAAATATAAAAACTCAAAGACATTGACAAATTTTTAGAGACATATGATGTATCCAAACTGAATCAGGAGAACATACACAATTTAAACACATCAGTCTCAAGGAATGAAATATAAGAAGTCATCAAAAGCCTACCAACCAGGAAAAGCCCAGAACCAGATGGATTCTCAGCTGAGTTCTACAAAGACCTTCAAAGAAGAATTAAACCAGTACTCCTCAAAGTATTCCATGAAATAGAACAGGAGGGAACCCTTTCAAACTCATTCTATGAGGCTATTATCACCCTGATACCAAAACCAAACAAAGACACATCAAGAAAATAAAATTTCAGACTAATATCCCTGATGAACATGAATGCAAAAATTCTCAATAATATTCTGGCAAATCACATACAAAAACATACTTAAGATAGTACACCATGATCAAGTGGGGTTCATCCCAGGGAACAACATACAGAAATCAATAAACATAATTCGTCATATCAATAGACTTAAAGTAAAAAATCATATGATCATCTCAATAGATGCAGAAAAAGCATTTGACAAAATAGAGCACCTTTTCATGTTCAAACACTTGAAAAACTAGGGATGGTAGGAACATACCTGAACATCATAAAAGCTATGTATGCTAAACTGAAGGCCACCATCACTCTAAATGGAGAAAAATTGAAAACATTCCCTCTAAAAACTAGAACAAGACAGGGATGCCCTCTTTCACCACCTCTATTCAACATAGTCTTTGAAACTATATCCAGAGCAATCAGACAGATGAAAAAAATTAAAGGAATACAAATAAGAAAAGAAGAACTCAAACTACCACTATTTGCTGACAACATGATGCTATATTTAGAAAATCAAAAATTCTACCAGAAAACTTCCAAAACTACTAAAATAATTCAACAAAGTAGCAGGATCTAAAATCAATACCCATAAATCAAATGCATTTCTATACATCAGTGATGAATCCACTGCAAGAGAAATTAGGAAATCTCCATTCATAGTAACCTCAAAAAAAAAATAATTGGGAATCAATCTAACAAAAGAGGTAAAAGACCTCTACAGTGAAAACTATGGAACACTAAAGAGAGAAATTGAAGAAGACCTTAGAAAATGGGAACATCTCCCATATTCTTGGATAGGCAGAATTATTACCAAAATGGCCTTACTACCAAAAGTGTTATACAGATTTAATGTGATTCTTACTAAAATTCTAGTGACATTCTTTATAGAACTAGAAAAAGCAATTGTGAAGTTCATTTGGAAAAATAAGAGACCCAGAATAGCCAAAGCAATCCTTAGCAACAAGAGTGAAGTAGGAACCATCATAATACCAGACCTTAAACTATACTACAGAGGAATAGTAACAAAAACGGCATGATATTGGAACCAAAATAGACATTCAGACCAGTGGTACAGAATAAAAGACACAGAGACAAACCCATATAAATATGGTTATCTCATTCTAGGCAAAGAAACCAGAAATACAGTGGAGAAAAGACAGCCTCTTCAACAATTGGTGCTGGGAAAACTGGAATTCCATATGTAGCAAGATGAAATTAAACCACTATCTCTCACTGTGCACAAAAAGCAACTGAGAATGGATCAAAGATTTAGGCGCTAGAACAGAGACCTTGAAATAAGGAAAAAGTAGGCCTAAGTCTTCATCATGTTGCCTTAGGACCTGGCTTCCTTAACAAGACTTCTAAACACAAGAAGTAAAATCAAAATTCAATAAATGGGGGCTGGGGATATAGCTCAGTTGATAGAGTGCTTGCCTTGCATTCACACGTCCTAGGTTCAGTCCCCAGCAAAACAAAAACAACAACAACAAAAAAATGTGAAACAGATTCAAACTAAAAAGCTTCTTCTCAGCAAAGGAAACAGTCAACAATGAAGAGAGAGCCTACAGAATGGGAGAAAATCTTTACTACATAAACCTCAGATAGAGCACTAAACTCCAAGATATAAAAGAACTCAAAAAACATAATACCAAGGGGAAAAAAAAACAAAACCAAGCAACCCAATCATTAAATGAGCTAAGGAACTGAGCAGACAGTTCACAGAAGAAGAAATATAAAAAAATAAATACTTGGGAATCAATCTAACAAAACAGGTGAAAGAGCTCTACAATGAGAACTACAGAACACTAAAGAAAGAAATTAAAGAAAATCTTAGAAGATGGAAAGGTCTCCCATGTTCTTGGATAGGCAGAATTAATATTGTCAAAATGGCCATACTACCAAAAGTGCTATACAGATTCAAATGCAATTCCAATTAAAATCCCAATGACGTACCTCACAGAAATAGAGCAAGCAATCATGAAATTCATCTGGAAGAATAAGAAACCCAGAGTAGCTAAAGCAATCCTTAGCAGGAAGCGTGAAGCAGGGGGTATCACAATTCCAGAACTTCAACTGTACTACAAAGCAATAGTAACAAAAACGGCACATGGTATTGGCACCAAAATAGACAGGTAGATCAATGGTACAGATTAGAGGACACAGACACAAACCCTAATAAATACAATTTTCTCATATTAGACAAAGGGGCCAAAAACATACAATGGAGAAAAGACAGCCTCTTCAACAAATGGTGCTGGGAAAACTGGAAATCCATATGCAACAGAATGAAACTAAACCCCTATCTCTCACCCTGCACAAGTATCAACTCAAAATGGATCAAGGACCTTGGAATCACACCAGAGACCCTGCATCTTATAGAAGAAAAAGTAGGTCCAAATCTTCAACATGTCGGCTTAGGATCAGCCTTCCTTAATATGACTCCCATAGCACAAGAAATAAAAGCAAGAATCAGTAACTGGAATAGATTCAAACTAAAAAACTTTCTTTCAGCAAAGGAAACTGTCATCCATGTGAAGAGAGTGGGAGAAAATCTTTGCCACTCATACTTCAGATAGAGCGCTAATTTCCAGAATATATAAAGAACTCAAAAAATTCTACATAAAGAATACAAATAACCCAATCAACAAATGGGCTAAGGAAATGAACAGACACTTCACAGAAGAAGATGTACAAGCAATCAACAGATAAATGAAAAATGTTCACCATCTTTAGTAATAAGAGAAATGCAAATCAAAACTACCCTGATTCCATCTCACCCCAATTAGAATGGCGATTATCAAGAATACAAGCAACAATAGGTGTTGGTGAGGATGTGGGGAGAAAGGTACACTCATACATTGCTGGTGGGGCTGCAAATTAGTGCAACCACTGTCGAAAGCAGTGTAGAGATTCCTTATAAAATTTGGAATGGAACCACCATTTGCCCCAGCTATCCCACTCCTTGGCCTATACTCAAAGGACTTAAAATCAGCATACTACAGTGATGCAGCCACATCAATGTTCACAACTGCTCAATTCACAATAGCCAGATTGTGGAACCAACCTAGATGCCCTTCATTTGATGAATGGATAAAGGAACCGTGGTATATATATACAATGGAATATTACTCAGCCATAAAGAATAATAAAATTATGGCATTTGCAGGCAAATGGATGAAATTGGTGAATATCATGCTAAGTGAGATAAGCCAATCTCAAAAAATCAAAGGATGAATGATCTTGCTGATAAGTGGATGATGATACATAATGGGGTGTGGGAGGGAAGCAAGAATGGAGAAAGGAGGGACTGTATAGAGGGAAAAGAGGGGTGGGGGGTGGGGGGGAGGAAAAAATAACAGAATGAATCAAACAACATTACCCTATGTAAATGTATGATTACACAAATGGTACTCCTCTACTTCATGTACAATCAGAGAAACAAGTTGTACCCCATTTTTTTACAATAAAAAAAGAAAAATTATATGAAAAAATTCTTGACATCTCTAGCAATTAGAGAAATGCAAATTAAAACCACACTGAGATTCTCTCTCACTCCAGTTAGAATGGCAATTATCAAGAATGCAAGCAAGAGCAAGTGTTGGCAAGGATGTGGGGAAAAGAGTACATTCATACATTGCTGGTGGTACTGCAAATTGGTGCAGCCACTCTGGAAAGCAGTATGGAGATGCCTCAGAAGACTTGAAATGGAACGTCCATTTGACCCAGCTATCCCACTCTTCATTTTATACCCAAGGGACTTAAAATCAGAATACTCAATGAATTCACAATAGCTAAACTATGGAACCAACCTAGATGCCCTTCAGCTGATAAATGGATAAAGAAGATGTGGTACAGATACACATGGAATATTACTCAGTCTGAAAGAACAATGAAATTATGGCATTTGCAGGTAAATGTGTGGAACTGGAAAATATACTAAGCTAAATAAGCAACACCCAAAAAAAAACCAAAACTTGAATGTTTGCTATACAGATCCATGATGTGAGGTTGGAGTTGTAGGGAAGAATGAAGGAACTTTGGGTTGGGCAGAGGGTGGTGAGGGGAGGGGTAGGGTTGTAGGTGGGGTGAATGGTGGAATGAGATGGACGTTATTACCCTATATACAATGTATGATTACAATACTGGTGTGTCTCTGCACCATGTACAGCTCAAGTAAGGAGAAGTTGTATTCCATTTGTGTTCAATGTGTCAAAATGCATTACACTGTCATGTATAACTAGAACAAATTAAAAAAAATGAAAAAAAAGTTTATTTCTTAATGAATGCTAAGATATCACAAAGAACTCTCTGAAGAATAGTTTTAGTTTTAATGATGCAAAGTTTCCTAAGCAGTTATTAATTAAAAAAATAATAGTGTATGCATATTTGCACATATATGTACACTATAATGTATATTTGTATCAGACCAAGGAGAGGTCCTATTTAATAAAGATTAATGGGAAATTCAGTGATAATTATTCTCATGGATATTATTGAACAGACTTATGTATCAAAGTCTATTCCAAACATTTCGTAAATACTTATCTCAAGTCTTCCACAGATATTCGTTGTTTAAAATAGCCATTAATTTCATTTTATGTCATTTAATTTTCCCACCTACACTATTACTTATTATCATTATTTTTTCCTAAAGAAGGCAATTAGGATCAGAGACTTTAAGTAGCCTATCCGTAGTCCCAGTAAGGACAGCATCAGGTCACTGAACCCAGAAGTCCAGCTCTAACATCTGGAAGATAAACTATGCAGTTATAATGTTACTGACTATCCATCTCAGTTGTCTTTCACTGACACTATTCTATATTCATTTGTCTTCTGCAAGTGGTACATATACTATCTTACTTTATAGTGTTGAAAATTATAGCAGATAATATATTGGTGTCAAATTTAATATATTCATATAAATTCTGCTGTGACCATGAACCAGATTTTTGAAAGGTGAGTTTTTCTTATGTTATCCTGGGAACTCTTTAACTGTTTTCAGCTGAATGCAGTCTTGCAGGGGATCTTGAAAAAATCGTTTGTATATTGGTTAAGGGTAGAATTTCCTAATATGTTGACAAACATTTTTTCTTACCTTGTTAGGGGTTTCTTAACAATTAATCAAAATTAAAAACTGCATCTATCATTCTTTTCACAGTCTCATCATGATTGTAGCATATTTACCATCTTAGGAAATAATCACCTTAGTTTTCTATTGAAAATAACTGAAAAAGGATCTCTTAGGGATTCTGAACACTACTGACATACTGATTTTCTATGGGTCCCCTTGTTTGGCAGTTCAAAACAGAATGAAATCAACATATTAACTTGACTATCTCAGTCATTATATCAGTGGAACCTTATGTTCAAAAATTGTGTGAGTAACTCCTGTTTTGAATGGTTTTTCACTCTTTTCAAATAACATCCAAGCAGTTGACATCTGGGACAGTAAACAAATAGAGAACAAGACAGGGTGATTATTTCTGGAAAAAGCAATAGCCATAATTTTTAGTGATTTTTCTATATTCCCATTTTATTTTATTTTGTTTTATTTTATTTATTGAGATAATTTATACATCTTTATGGGGTATATGATAATTCTATACATGTATATGTAATGATCAAATCAAAATAATAAGTACTTGTGCCTACTCAAACATTAATCGTTTCTATATGTTGGAGACTTTCAACTTTAACCCTCTTCTAGTTATGTTGAAATGTGTTCTAGAGGGTTGTAAACACTAATTACTACACTATGCTGTAGAAAACAGAACTGATTCCTTCTATCTAATTGTGATTTTGGATTCCTTATCTAATTTCTTTCCTGCCCTTCATGGTTTTGAGAGACCACTGTTCCACTGTTCTATGAGATTGACTCTTCAGTTTCCACTGATGATTGAGAATATACAATATTTATCTTTCTATGTCTAACTTATATCACTTCACATAATGATCTCCAGTTCTACCTGTGTTGCTGCAAATGACAGTATTTCACTGTGTTTATGGCTAAATAATATTTTATGGTGTATATTTACCACATTTTCCTTATTTGTCCACTGATGGATACTTTGATTCCATACCTTGGTTGTTATGTATAGTGCTGCTGCAATAAACATGGGAGTTCTGGTACCTCTTCTGATACAATAATTGCATTTCCTTTGAATGTGCACCCAGTAGTGGTGGATCATACAGTAGTTCTGTGTTTAGTTTTTGGTACTATTTTCCACATGGATGTACTCATTTACATTCCCACCAACACTACATCAGAGTTCCCCTTTCTCCATATCCTTGTGAGACAATATTTCATTGTGGGTTTGAGTTCCTTTTCTGTGTTGATTCGTGATACTGAGCATTTTTCCATATACTTGTTGGCCACTTAAATGTCTTCCTTTTAAAAATGTTGTTCAGATCTTTAACCAATTTTTAACTGGTTTATTAATTTTTTTGGTGTTAAATTCTTGGAGTTCCTTACATATTCTTAATGTTAACCCCTTGTCAGGAGAATAGTTTACAAATATTTTCTCCAACTCTGTAGTTTGCTTCTTTTCTTTTTTAACAATTTGTTTATATGTTCTAATTAGTTATACTTGACAGTATAACTATATATGCATCATATATAGATAATTTCTCATTCTTCTGGTTGTACATGATGTAGAATACCACCAATTGCATGGTTATATATGTACATAGGGTAATAATGTCTGATTCATTCTACTATCCTTCCTAGCCCCACACCCTCTCCCCTTCTCTCACTCCCCTCTACCTAATCTAAAGTAACTTTATTCTTCCCTAGCACCACCCCGCTGCGCCATTGTGAATTAGCATATGCTTATCAGAGAAAACATTTGGTGTTTAGTTTCAGGAGATTGACTTATTTTGCTTGGCATGATACTCTCCAGCTCCATCCATTTTACTGACAAAAATGCCATAATTTCATTCTTTATGTGGGTTGCTTCATAACTGTGTTAATTGTTTCTTCCCTGTACAAAAGTCTCAGCTTAATGTAATCCTATTCTGACTATTTTTACTTTCATTACCTGTGCTTTTGGGATCCTATCCAAAAAACTGTTACCTATACGAATTTCTTAAATGGTTCATCTGTGTTTTCCTTTAGTAAGTTCATAGTTCCCCAGTCTTATGTTTAGGTCTTTGATCCATTTTTGAACTGATTTTTTTGTCTATAGTTGAAAAAAAAATCTAATTTAATTCTCTTGAGTATGTATGTCCAGTTTTGCCAGGACCAATTCTTGAACAAACTCTCCCTTTTCTAGTATATGTTCTTGGCACTTTTCTCAAAATGGATGGATATATATACATGGATTTATTTTGGGATTTCTTTGTTTCGTTTCTTTGATCTAAATGTTGATTTTTATGTGAGTGCCATGTAAAGCTTTGTAGTATGTTTGTATTGTGATGCCTCTACTTTGCTACTTTGGGTCTTCTGTCATTCCATATGAATTTTAAAACTTTTTCTGTTTCTGTGAAAAATGTCATTTGTATTTTGATAGGGATTACATTGAATCCATAGATCACTTTGACCCACACTGAACCATGCACATATATAAAGCAAATATAATTAAATCTAAAAGGAGAGATAGACTACAAAATAGTAACATGGGGAAATTGAGCATCCCACTTTCCTCAAATGGAGAAATCATTCAGATATAAAATCAACAAATCAGAGTTGAACCATACTATAAAGCAGATGGACCTTATGGACACTTTGAGAACATTGTATTCAGCAGCAGCAGTATATGCAGTATACACATTCTCCCATTGTCTTATGGTTGCATGATATGTGGGGTCACAAACCAAGTATCAATAAATTTTAAAAAGTTAGTCATAACATCTATCCTCCCAGACTACCTGGAATAAAACTATAAATTAAGAACAACATTGGAAAATAGACAAATACATAGAAATTGAACAACAAGCACCTCAATGATTAATGGGTAACTAAATAAATTTTTTAAAATTTCAGAAACAAATCAAAATGAAAGCACAGTATATCAAAATCTGTGGGATACAGCAAAAGCAGTATCAAGAGGGACAGTTATAGCAATAAAAGCGTACTTCAAAAAAGATTTCAAATTAGGATTCAGCTTCAGGGTTAGCAAGGTGATAGGGTGTAGGAACTTCGGAGAGCTCAAATTAGTAAGAAATAAGTTGTCAGTGGCTTCCATTAATAACAATTGCTTTAATAAGCTTGGCATGTTTCAAGACATGCAGTTTATGATTTTATGGGAAGTCTCTCTTAAGTAGGACCTGTTTGTATAAGAAATAAAGGATTTGTGAAGGGAGAAAAAAGACTTCAAATAAACAATGTAAGGATATCCCACAAGACCTTTTAGAGAAAGAATAAACCAACCCCCAAATTCGTAGGAAAAAAATAATAGGCAAAGGCATCCACAGACTGATGTGAATGATGTGACAAAACATATCATTCACATGGATCTTGTAAACAAGCAGTGGTTTCTATCCTCATATCAGAAAAAGTGGACTTCAAGCCGAAGTTAGTCAGAAGGGACAAAGAGGGTCATTTCGTACTGCTAAAGGGAATTAAACAACAAGAAATAAGGATCATAAATATTTATACCTCTAACAATTGTGTTCACATACACCATTGACGAATCAGCTGGAAGAGAAATTAGGAAAACTATCTCATTCACAGTAGTCTCAACAGCAGCCTCAAAAAAAAAAAAAAAAAATCCTGGGAATCTAGCAAAAGAGATGAAGGACCTCTACAATGAAAACTACATAACAGTAAAGAAAGAAATTGAAGACCTTAAGATGGAAAGATCTCCCATGTTCTTGGAAAAGCAGAATTAATATTACCAAAATGGCCATATACCAAAAGCACCATACAGATTTAATGCAATTCTAATTAAAAATCCAATGACATTCTTTATAGAAATAGAAAAAGCAATCTTTAAATTCTTTTGGAAAAATAAGAGGCCCAGAAAAGCCAGAGCAATCCTCAATGAGAAAAGTGAAGCAGAAAGCATCACAATACCAGTCCTTAAAGATTACTACAGAGCTTGAGTAACAAAAGCAGTGTGGTATTGGCACCAAAACAGACATGAGGAACAATAGTACAGAAGTCTCAGAGATAAACCCACATGAATACAGTTGTCTCATACTAGACAAAAGTGCCAAAAATGTACATTAGAGAAAAGATAGCCTCTTTAACAAATGGTGCTGGGAAAACTGGAAATCCATATGTAGCAGAATGAAATTTAACCCCTATCTTTCACACTTCCCAAACTCAACTCAAAGTGGATTAAATACCTAGGAATTAGAACGGAAACACTGCTCCTACTAGAAAAAAAAATGTAGGCCCAAAACTCCACTCTGTCAGCTTAGGAACTGAGTTCCTCAACAAGACTCCTAAAGCACCAGAAGTAAAATCAGGAATCAATAAATGAGTTGATATTAAACTAAAAAGCTTCTTCACAGGAAAAAAAATAAAACAATCAAGAGCTTTAAGATTTAGGCTACAGAATGGGAGAAAATCTTTGCCACCTGTATCTCAAATAGAGCATTTAATCTCCAGGATATATAAAGAACTCAAAAAACTTAACACACACACAAAAAAACCCAATCAATAAATGGGCAATGGAACTATACAGACACTACACAGAAGAAAAAATATAAATGGTCAACAAATACATGAAAAAATTTTCAATATCCCTAGCAATTAAAGAAATGCAAAACTACACTGAGATTTAATCTCACTCTAGTAAGAATGGCAATTTTCAAGAATATAAGCAAAGGTAAGTTGTTGGTGAGGATGTGGGGGAAAAGGTACACTCATACATTGCTGGTAGGACGCAAATTGGTGCAACCATTCCGGAAAGCAGTATGGAGATTCCTCAGAAAATTTGGAATGGAAACACCCTTTAACCTAGCTATCCCACTCCTCATCTATACCCAAGGACTTAAAATCAGCATACTACAGTGATGCAGCCAAGTCAATGTTTATAGCAGCTCATTTCACAATAACTAAACTATGGAATCAAGCTTGATGCACTTCAACAGATGAATGGATAAAGAAAATGTAGTTTTAGGGCTGGGGAGATAGCTCAGTTGGTAGAGTAATTGCCTTGCATGCACAAGGCCCTGAGTTCAATCCCCAGAACCTCAAAAAAAAAAAAAAAAAAAAAGAGAGAAAGAAAATATAGTTTATGTACATAATATATTACTTAGCATAAAGAAAAATGAAATTATGGCATTTGTCAGTAAATGAATACAGCTGGAGACTATTATGGTAAGTGAAATAAGCCAAACCCAAAAAACATAAGGCTGAATGTTCTCTCTGTTATGGGGAAGCTAACACACAATAAGCAGGGAGGGGAGAAAAGAATAAAAGTTCATAGAATTAGTCAAAAGGGACTGAAGGGATAAGAAGGGGACAGGAATAGGAAAGACAGTGGAATGATTCTGGCATAAGTGTCCTGTGTACATATGTGAATACACTGTGGTAAATCTCCACATCATATACAACCATGAGACTGAAATCCTAATTAAAATAAGATGTACTCCATGTTTGTATAAATATGTCAAAATATACTCTTTTGTCATGTATAACTAGTAAGAACAAATAAAAAAAAGAATAATAAAGATCAGAGAAGAAATAAGTGAAATCAAAACTAAAATAAGACAGAAGATAGCAGTGCAGCAAGATGTTGACTTTTTAAAAGATAAACCAAATTGACATGCCTTTAGCTAGACTAAAAAAATAAGAGAAGACTTTTTGTAAGTAAAATCAGAGATGAAAAAGAGACATTACAACTGATATCACAGAAATACAAAGATCATAAACAACTACTATAAACAATTCTATACCAATAAATTATAAAGTCAAAAAGAAAAGGATAAATCTCTAGACACGTCGAGTCTACCAAGATTGAATCAAGAAGAAATAGAAAATCTAAACAGACTAATAATGAGATTGAAGCAGTAATTAAGTCTCCCAAACAAAACAAAACAAAAAAGTCTAGTACCTAATAGCTTTACAATTACAATTAAAAAAATATTTCAAGAGGAAATAATTGCAATTCTTCTTATTAATAAATTATTCCAAAACTTTGAACAGGAAGAAACTCCCCTTTTCCATAAGAATTTTATTAATAGGTACATAGGTGTCTCTACTTAACTGGACAGAATGCGATTTTCAAAGAATCAGCCTTCATCGACTAGTACTGAATTTGTACTGCTAAAAGATAGTTTGTCAATATATGTTGTTTTAAAGTTTTTATCAAAGTAATGTTTTATTTACTCCAGAAATGTGATGGGGAAAGAGGTGTGTATGTTTAGTTTTCATTTTATGTAAATGTTAAGGAGTCTTTTCTTAGCTTCAGTCTGGGCCCCATTAAAACAAAAAATATTACTCCGCAATGAAGAATGATAAAATTATGGCATTTGTAGGCAAATGGTCGAAATTGGAGAATATCATGCTAAGTGAGATAAGCCAATCTCAAAAAACTAAAGGACGAATGATCTCGCTGATAAGCGGATGAGGACATATAATGGGGGGTGGGACGGGCTAGCATTAGGTTTAGGGTTAGGTTTAGAGTTAGGCTAAGGAGAGCAGTAAGAATGAAGGAAAGAAGGACTGTGTAGAGGGAAAAGAGGGGTGGGAGGGATGGGAGGGGTGGGAGGGGTGGGGGGGAGGGGAAAAATATAATAAACATTACTCTATGTAAACGTAAAAAAAAATAAATAAATAAATTAAAAAAAAAAAAAATGTAACTCTACCTCATTCATCAGTTATGTGCTCTTTTTCTAGGTAGAATCTAATTTCTTTTCATGGCTCTGGCTATATGGAGACTCCCTGAATCACTTGGTAGGAAACTCAGGTATAATTTACCAATTACTTTGAGAAAAGGGTAAGCAGGAATGGGCAGAAGTAGCATTTTTGTAAAGAAATTGGAATCATTAGAAAGACAGGTGGTTTTATGATACGTCAGGTTAAATCAGATAGGTAAAGAGAGAGAGAGAATCTAGAAGCAAGGCAGACACTATAGACAATATAGAGGTTCAGTTGGGGGTTCAGGCTTAGCTCTGGCAAAATAGTTGCATGTGAATAAATGTTCATGATCAGATTGTCAAATCCAATGAATTGGAAATCTCAGTGTCAGCTTATTAAAATTTCAAAGATATTAGGAATCCAAAGGCACAGATTAAACAGGAAGAGATACAGGCATCCTATATGGCCCCCCAAATTTGTTTTTCAAATGAGATGTGTTTCTGGCCTGGAATAAGACAAGGTCTCCAATTAAGATTTTGTAGGGTTTTTCACACAAGGGTATCTTAAGTTTTTATGCATCTTCAGTTTTATAATCCAGAGAAATTATGCAGCCTGTGGAACCATTTTCAAGAATCCACACCTCATAGGTTCTGTGAGTATAAGTAATTTTGTAGCCAAGAGCTTTCTTTTAATAGTTAAGATTTCCTCCTAGCACTTACCCACACTACCAGGAAGTCCACTTAACAAGGCTGTAGGTGGGGTCATTGATCTTCTTTCCCCTCAATTTGCTGTCAAGTGCTTGTGTTCTCAGTGTGCTAGAATTGTTTATGGAACTGAGTCAATTTACAAAGAAAAGTTATTTATAAAGGTTTATTTGTGTTATTTACATGGTAAATAGTTGTAAGATATTTTCTTCAAAACATTCTGTAAAAAGTAGAGTATATCAAAGATTAATAGTACATATATATTATTATGAACTACACACCAATAAAAAAGTGATTAACAGTCTAATACAAAAATGAATTTAAAGATATGAAAACGTAGTTTGATAGAAAACATAAAAGGCAAATAAACTAACATGAACATTGTCTGCCTCAGGGGTACTAGAAAATGCCAATTACAGAAACAATAAAATGTTTCGTACTGCTAATAATGACATAGATCTTTAAAATATTAACTTGATGGCATCAGAGATGCTAGAGATGATATGGAAAAATGAAATTCTTCACTGGACAAAATTAAAGATGCACTTCCTTTAAGAAATAGCAAGTGAAATAAGCCAAGCCCAAAAAACCAAAGGCCTAATGTTTTCCCTAATAAGTGGAGAATGATATATAATGGGTGTTGGGTGGTGGGGAGTGAGAGAAGAATGGGGGAACTTTAGATTATGTAGATTATGTAGAAGGAAATGAGAGGGAGGGGGTATGAAAAATGGTGGAATGAGACAGACATCATTACCCTATGTACCTGTATGATTACATGAATGGTATGAATCTACATCATGTACAACCATAGAAACGAAATGATGTATCCCATTTGTGTACAATGAATCAAAATGCAGTCTGTAAAAAATTAAAAAAGAAATAAAAAAATAATTGAAAACAAAAAAAGAAATAGCAAGTCTGCCATACAAAGGAATACTGTACAAGAATGGTCATTTTGGCCTCTTTTTTTAATAGCTTGAAATTTGAAGTCTCATAAAATATGGCTACATGCAGTGCTGGAAAAATAATCACTGTAAAGCAGTTAGAGTAAATAAATTAGGTCTTCATATATTAATATTGATAGATTTTGAAAGCATGTTAAGTTGAAAGGAAGAATGAAATATCTAAGAAGGAAAAATATTCAAATATATTACCTTTAGAAATTGTGTAAACAAAATAATTATTACACACATGACACTCTTCCAGTGTATCCATACATTAAACATTTTTTCAGAAGTATACAATCTGAAGAAACAGATAAGGAAATAGCAATGTATTTGAATTTATATAATGTGTGTACTTAAGATCTATGCTTTTCGCAGTATAAAGTAGTTTTCTACTGAAAAAGTCTCCAAAGTGCTAGAAGTATATTGATTTTAAATGAAATTCCAATCTTAATTGCTTTTTCATAGAAATGTTTTTCTCCTTAGATGCAGTTCATCTATCTCATCAGCATATTTTTGAATATAGTATCCAAGCTATTAAAAATGAATAGTGCTTTGGGAATATTGATAGGCTGAAATCTGAATTTAGAGTATTATATGCATACTCACATTAAATATCTCAGAGACCTAATGTTTACAAAGTAGATGAAATTTCTACATGCATGTAGATTTTAAAAATTGAATAAAAAATAAGAGCAGAAAGAAATTCAAAAGCACTGCTGCTTTTATCAGAAAGCATTTTCCTTTCAGTTGTCTACTTTGCTTAAATAAAATAAAAACTAAGCAATTCATTAATAAAAGTAGAACATACAGATAAAAATTCTGAATCTGGAACAAGTGTACCCATAATTATATTTTAAAGTAAACTAATTTTCTGTGTCAGGGCAAAATTTAGCAACAAAAAAGCATTTTAAATAAGATAAAAAGAAAAATAATCATAGTTCTGAGCAAGAAACAGTAACTATCCCTTTTTCTGAAATTATGCATATTTTAATTATATCTTAAGATCTAGGAAGCTTGGCTAGGTCAGCACCCAATCCATCAGGAAAATTAGAATTTATATCAAACTGCACAAGAAAGCAAAAGATTTTAGAGGTCCTTGTCATGGGTTTTTTCTTTTTAATTTTTAAATTTGGTTTGTTTAACAAGAACTTAAGAGAAATTCCTAATAATAAACTATAGTTTATCATATTTATGCAGTTTTCTTCCTTACTGGTGTTTTTAATAATATTAATCACTAGGTATGGATGAAACAAGGTTTAAAACTCTTCAAAATACATAATTGACCTAAAAATTTCCACTTTACTGAATGCCTTTGTGAAACTCCTGTTAAGAAAAACTTTCATCTGTGTCAATAAAGATGAAAGTTAGGGCATTCATTTATCATTTAATAGACTAAATCTTTTAAAGAGCTGTCTCCATGGATAAACTAAATCATGTGGCTAAGAACATGAGCTTTGGAATCCAATGCCTAAATATATTGTAACCTCTGAAATAGTCTGGTCAACAAATTAAGCCTAAAGACTCTAGATTGAATTGCATATTTAAAGGCAATACAGAAACAGAGGAACATGTTAAATTGTCCAAAAGGAGGCAATTGACAAAACCCAGATTATACAGGAAAACAATTCATTTTCTTCAGCAAATAGATTGCATTATAGTGAGAAGAGAAGGGAGGGAGTCTAAACAGAAGAATAGGTCTACATTTTTAGAGTGACTAAAGAAACATATTAAGTGACAACTATATGTCTGGGATGGATCAGCTGTGGTCCGTGAGCTAAATCTAGCCTGCCACCTGCTTTTGTAAATAAAATTTTATTGGAACTCAGCCGTGTCTATTCATTTATGCCTTGACTAAGCTACTTTTACACTAAAACAACAGAGTCTCAACAGAGACCATATGGCTTGCAAAGCATCAAATACTATCTGGCTCTTTACATAAGAGATTTGTCAATTCTTGTTATATATGAATCTTATTTGTATCTTGATTTGAACAAACCAAAAAGCATAATAAAATATGATATGACAATTGGGAAAATCTGACCACTGTATATTAAGATATTACAGAAATCTTATTTTTAAAATACCTGATTATATCATTACAGTAATGTATTATTTTTTGCCTTTTAGAAATACATATTTAAGTATTAAAGGATTAAATAAAAATAATAATTGGTACAAACCTTAATTTTTTTCTTCTTAAGTGTGGATGGGTTTGTTTTTTTTGTTGTTGTTTTGTTTTTTTTGTTGTTTTTTTTTTGCAGTACTGGGGATCGAACTCAGGGCCTGGTGCTTGCAAGGCAAGCACTCTACCAGCTGAGCTATCTCCCCAGCCCTTAAGTGTGGATGAACAAGACTTAACATGCTTTAAAATACATGATTGACCTAAAATTCTATCCATTGAGGACAATGTTGTGGGTTTCATGAAGTTAAAACATTTCTGGTTAGCAAATTTGACATAAGTGCCCAATTGCTATTAACTGATATTATAATTACTATTTGACAAGATATAAAGCTTTAAAGGCAAAACTGTACTGATACTAATCACATGTATAAAAATGAATGATGATAGCTGAATGTGGTGGCACATGCCTATAAACCCAGCTACAAGAGAAGCTGAGGCAGGAGGATTGCAAGTTCAAGGTTATCCTAAGCAATTTAGCAAGACCCTGTCTAGAAATAACATCTAAAAGAGGACTGTGGATATTCCTCAGTGGTAGAACACTTGTCTAGCAAGTATAAGACCCTAGGTTTAATCCCCACTATCACAAAAATAAGCAGAGATAGGTGAAGGGAGGGAAGAGAGAGAATTATATTAGCATCATCTTCAGGAAAAAGTTCTCAGGTATTATTTTGAAAACACATGGTTTCTGAACCATCTTCCGTGTAAGACAGGTCTGGGTAACCAGATTTTATTCTTACTCTAGGTGTTTAGTCTATGGTATTGGACAAACATTTAAGAAACATTGCAGAGTTAACAAATTAGTTTAAATTTCATGTCTGAATTTCTTTTTGTGTTCATGGCATTGAGCATCTTAAAGAATTCAAAGATTTGCCATGGGAGGACAGAAAATACATTTTGTTTGATTTATTCTTTTATCTTTGCATAATTAATAAAATTTTAAGTTCTTAAAATTCAAAATACAAATATAATTAAAGTTAAGGATGAGATGTAAAACACTCCATTCTATCTTTTCCACTGAATAAAATTTTTAAATTTTAGAAAGACAATCAAAATAAAAATCGACTACTTGAGGACTTTAAAATGTAAAAAAATATGAGCAAACAACACCAGAGGGATTATGTTCTCCATTTTTCTCCTCTTTTACCTCCTTCAGATGAAGGAAAACTAAAAGAATTTCTAATCAGTGAAACTTCTGTGAAAGAAATACTACATGTAGTACTTCATACTAAGAAAAATTGATATGTACAAAGAAAATTGTCACTTCAGGAATGCAGGAAGAGCAAAAGAAAAGCTTACTATATGAGTAAATATAATAGAACATGTTGCTTTTATTACATTCTTTTACATCTATATGACTGATGAAACGAAGGTTATATCATTATCTGATGTTTGTGTGTGTAATGTGTTATAACAACTAAAATATAAGGGACTTAGGATATCAGGGATCTGTAAAGTTGTAAGGCTTCTAGTTGAAGTGGAAAATATTAACTCTAAATACACTAAGAAAAATTAGAAATTTAATTTTTAAGTCCTAGAATGACCTACCAAAAACACTTTAAACAAGAAAATTAAAATAGAAGCTAAGAAGTATTTAATCCAAAAGAGGGTATATTTATATTATGCAAATACTAATCCAAAGAAAGTTGGGTTGACTATGTTATTTTTAGTAAAAATATATCTCAAAAGAAGGAATATCTGTAGGGATAAACAAGGATATCACATAATGACAAGCATGTTATTCACCAGGAAGATGTAGTCCTAAATATGTGTACAACTAAGAAATGCATGAACTTTCAAAACATGAAACAAAGTTGATAAAATTTCAGAGAGGGTTGAGTAAATCTGCAGTTGTTCCTGAAAATGTTAAGGCCCCCTCAGTAGTTGATAGCAAAACTAAATCAAAAAATCAGCAATTATTGTAGAAAAATGGAACAAAGCTATAACCAGTTTGGCCCAAGTGTTTCTAGAACCATCCACCTCGAAACAAGAGAATCTATAATATTTTCCAGTGCACATTTAATAGGCACTGAGATAAATCTTACTCTGAATCACAATACAGACCTTAACAAGATTGAAAAATTTGAAATTGTGTTAGATGTTCAGTAATTGTCATAGAATTTAGTGAGTAATTAATAACAGAAAGTTATCTATAAAACCCCCTGTTTGGAAATAGATCAATATGCTTCTATATAACCCACTAGTCAAAGATAAAGTCTAACAGGAAATTAGAAAAAATTTAGAGCTGATTTAAAATATAATACATCAAAATGTGAAATGCACCTAAATCAATAATTATAAGGAAAATTTATAGCATCTGATGTAAAGAAATGTTACACTTCCAAACAGTCTCTTCCAAACACTAGACGAGGGAACACACGGCAACTCATTTTATGAGACCAGCATTACTCTGATATAAAAAAGTCTAAGGCATGGCACTGATGTATCAAAATTTTAAAGGACTGAAACAGTGGTTTGAATCCAGAAGTATCTCCAAACTCTACTATTACTGCATCCTCTGGGAAACTCCTGGAAAAGACTCCATTTAGGAAAATAGTTCATGGAATAGTTTAGAGCCAGACACATCCTGCACTTGTTTTCCACTTGAATTTATTGTTGAATATTTTTTAGACTAACTTTTCTTTGTCAGAGAAGCTGAAATTATGCTGAATCAATCTTAGATTCAAAGAATTCAAAGCTAAACGAACAGTTTGGCAGAAAGTCTTCTAGTAACAAGGAAGTAACAAGGAAAAAATAAAACAAACTGATTATTTTTGGTAGACAGTAGACATATTTTTTCTGTTCCCAAATCTAAATTTGACATAATTGACTATCATATGTTGTGAAATAGTGGAATATTCAATTTTAAGAATTGCTAAGCCTTTTAGAAACCTGTTGAATGTTTGGACACTGTTTACTTCTAATAAAATGCTATGTAGATGAATAACATGTAGGTGGTGACTATTTAAAATAAAACCCCATCACAGTGTTTCTGTAGAGTACAGCTTCCTTTTAAGATGATTTTGCTGAGAAGTTAACATGGGATAAATAACCAATTTTTTTTCCTAATTTTTGTCCTAAAGTAAAAATTCTTTAAGTCAGTTAAAGATGCTTTATTTGCTGAAATTTTCTCTGTTGTCATAATATCCTCATTAATTTCTTGGTAACTTAATTGTCATTTTTCTGTTTCAGTTCAAATCCATTAACCTGTTGAGAAAAACTGAGCACAAAGCCATCAAAATGTAGGCAAACATGCTTTTTAAAAACCTGTTTTTTAAAGCAAGTGGTTCAAAACAACCATTGAATCTCCATCCAGCCAGATCATGCTAGAGAGTATGATCAGTATATCAGAGTAAGACCAGGATGATTGTCACCATAAATCATATATAATGATATAACACCCTCTGATTTATAATTTCAGAAGCCATTTTTGAAGAGGCTATGACAAGGCAACTTAAAATATAAAAAAGTTATCCTTTAATAAAATAATGTTTACATTTTTAAGTAATTTACTCAAGGTTTTAAATTTAATTTACCATGAATGAAGAAAAAGATGTAATAGAATTGATAAATATGTGGAAAGAACAGAGTGCCAATTGGGAACTCTGGGTTCTAATTCTAGTTCTGTTGCCAACGAGGTTAGTAGCTTTGGAAAATCCACTCCTCAGAGCCTAGTTCTAGAAACAAATGGAGTTGCTTAATACATATGTATAAATAATTTGATTCCCAGGTAGTTGATTCAAACCTTAGAATGACAGCCAGTCTAAGGTGAATTTTATGGATACTTCTCAAACAGATTGCATCATGATCACTTCTGTGACTGTTTTACCACTTCTAGTTTGGAGGGCATCTCAAGGGTTATGTAGAATAGATGCTGATGTACAATAGCAAAATTACTAATGCTTGTTTGAATAGCATATGATCTGTCTTTTCTTTCTGTCAGCACAATCACTATACATATGATTTATGGAATCATGTCGATATTTTTTTAGAGTTCATGATCTCAAAGGATGTTCTGAAATTTAGATTTTGAGTTCTTGATGGATTATTGTCATTTCTACAAACAAAAGCTTTTTTGTCTACTTTGAAGGATCACAAAATATCTTTCAGAGCCTTGAATACATAAAAGAAACTTTCCAGGAGTACATGAATGTATTGTGGTTAATTTTAAACATCTTTTGAAGGTATAGAATAGGTTTTTTAATGAGTAAAATTTTCAGCTCACAAATTTTTCAGTTCAGTTTATGTTGCAAATTAAAATTTTCATGTTGAATGATGCAATTAATATAAAACACTAAAAAAATACAAAGAAATCAACAATTTGGTACTATTTATTCTAAAATTTAAATTATACAGTGAATGAATCAGAGTATTTTTTTGTTATAACAGTGACAATACCTTGATGCATCCCCTTCCATCCCCTGATGTACCTCCTTGCCATGTGTCAAGGAAAGAAGTTAAAGCCAGTACCGTACTGATAATATTAGAAAATGAAAGTGGTATTCCAGATCTTCACATTCTTCCCCTCACCTGTTGAAGAAAGCATCAAGTACTGATGGCTTTAGGAACTATGACTAATTAGCCTTCTGAAAATAAGACAGTCTCTATGAATTCTAAACTAATTGGAACTACATTCCCAGCCTGTGTTAAGGATTGGTTCATGGCTTTTTCATTTTTTCCTATCGACTGGAAACCGGAAGAAATCACATGTTTGTTTTTTGAGTTTTGGGATCTTTTTGTTTGTTTTTGTCTTCAGCTGTGCTGGTGATTGCACTCAGGTTCTCATGTATGCTAAGTACTCTGCCACTTAGCAATTCCAACCTAGGTCTTCTTTTTTTAACCTTAGTTCACATATCAATTGTGTCTTCAGATGACTTCATCCTTAAGTGGGTGTCTGAGCTTAATTCCATCTTATGTAGTCAGTCTTTGATTTCTACATTGTACATGTGGTCAGGTAAAATGCAAGATGTTGGTCAGTAGGGATTAACAGATTCTCCTGACTTCAACACTGCCAGACAGATCATCCTTTTGTACTTAGTCTCATATTATTTCTGACTCCCAAAGATGATCTTTTCTCATACAGTTCCCTTTTTCTTGATAATTTGTGTCTGTGTCTTAGGAGTCTACAGAGAGACTGTATTTACTTAATACATTAGGTAGTCTCTAGCAGGGAATTGATTTGTTCAACAAGTTCTTTATATTACAGGAAATCTATATTGTTTTGTACTTTTTCTGCATGTTGTTTTTTAGTATCTGTTTGGAAAGTGTATTGGAGTATGGTGTGAGGTGAGATTCTTAAGTGGGAGATAATTCAATTTCCATTATTTGTTTAATAATACTAACTCCTTTCCTTTAATTTGTGATATATTTATTTTTCACATATAGTATTTGTTCCTCGATCTTTCTATCAGTTCTTAAACAGTTCTACACTCATTTAGTTACATTAGCTATGTTGTATATTTTAATACCTAATTATTTTATAACTTTTAATAGGTGATATTTCTGTTTTTATTTCTAAATGGTCTTGAGAGTATTATTGTTTTCAAATTCAGAAGCAAAACTGCCCAGATTTCAATTAAGAATTTTTGTTAAATGCAGCATTATTGTTTCTTTTTCCATTTGAGAAAACATTTTTTAAATTATGTATTTGCAATAAAAAGTCTATGTTTTGTAGCTCCTATTATTTATATTTATCAACTTTTCTCATCATTTTCATTTCTTTGTCCTTCCCCATTGTATATCAAATGAACTTTTCAGTTCATTCCTTCATCATTGACTCAATTTTTTACAATATTAATTATTGAGGTTTTTTTTTTTTAATCTTCAAGGTGCATTTCAATTTTCCTAATGGAATTTTAGATCTCATAATTCTTTCTCATTTCACCACATTTCTACTTTTATTTCTCCTGCTCTTTACAATTTGATGATTATTGTCCTTTTTATCAACTTTTTATAATGGATATGCAAACTACCTTCTCTCCATTTATTTTAGTTTATTTAATAAGTGATTTTCAGATTCTTTCTCTTCTTTTTGTTGTGTCACTCAACATTTCTCATAGGATCAAGTTTTCCTTCCTTTTCTTTCTTTTTCTTCTTCCTTTCTTCCTTCTTTCCTTCCTTTCTTTTCTTTCCTTTCTTTTCCCTCCCTTCCTCCCTCCCTCCCTTCCTTCCTTCCTTCCTTCCACCTAAACTCTAATGAAGAAATTACCATTATAACTGACTGGTTTTTCTATAGATGCTGCATGGATTATTTCTGGCCCTAGTGGTTGTGTACTTAGAAGCCAGTAAAAACCTCTCTATACTTCTTTGCTGGAGAACAGATAGTGGTACTTGAGTTCAAGGCTTTTCAATTGACCCTCTCATGGAATCCTGTTCCATTGGCCATAGTACTTTGATGAATTTATGGAATGCAATAAAACTAGTGTTCTTAGAGTAAACAGTTTAAGGTCTTTGCTCTATCTTCAGTATATACAGCATCAGTGTCCCTCAACCCCCCATCCCAGTATTCAGCAAGTATAGGAGAGTTTTTCATTTTAGACCATGGATTGTATTTCTCCATTCAACTTAATCAACCACTAGCTTAGAGCTTCTTTTCCCTTTACAGTTTCTTCAGTGAGACAATGGGGCACTGTATTAGGGAAATTAATGACATGTATTGAGCACGTACTGTGAAACAAGTATGTTACCAAATGTTCTAGAATAACGTGTGGGACACTTACTGTTTAATTGTGAAGAGTAATACTGCAGCATCCAAACCAATATGGATCATCAGTAATTATTCTGAATGAACACACACCTAAAATAATTATGGAAGACATGGGACTGTACAATATTTAATATATTCAGATTTATATGTAAAGTGACTGTTAGTATTTCAATGCAGAGAACAAGTTTTAAAGAACTTAGGGGAAAAGAAAGGTCTTCTGGTGCCTGGCATTCCCCCAGGCAATCTCATAGAAAGGAAAGGATTTAAACCTCATGGGAGTAAGGATGGTACTCAAGGAAGGCACTCCAAGTCAGGTAAGTGTACTGATGCCACAGCACAGGGCCTGGGTGTATGAGAAGGGTCCTGTTCACTCTGGGGAAAGCACACTCCATATTTTTGCCAGTACTTTCCTTGGAGATTACAGTTTATGTTTTATGGCTATTTAGGCATTACTCTCTTCTTTGTTAAACTTTATTGAAAGTGCATAGATGCTCGACGAATGCAATAGGGAAAAATGCAAACTTCAAAGAAATTTATGAAGAATGTCTACCGCCTTACACAGCCTTGTTGATTATAGAGCTGTAGTGCATGCTGTAGAGCAGACCTGCTATTTAGTGGTGCTTGAAGTACTAAAGTGATCATTTCATGTGATCCTCTGTAACTGTACAGGAAAACCTCTTTGATTTAGTCAGTGGAAGTTTATTCCTGAGAATATGACACTTTTTAGTGGAATTGCTACTTTATACAATATTATGTTAACATTTGAGGCAGTGTTTCCATGAAAATCCATCTAATGTGGCAGATTGATTTTGAACCATATTGATAAACACATCTACCATGAAAGTATAAAGGCAATGGCAGAATTTGAAAAAAATATCAATTTTATTTCCATTGTCATAGGTCTGGTTAGTCCTTCAATGGCATAGACGAGCAGTGCAATTCAAGTGCAACCCAACTGGCTTATTTGAAAATGGGTCTAGGAAATCATTTTTAAAATGGATTGAACATCAAAAGTCTCTATGTAAATGCTCCAGGGATTCAAATATGTAATAAAGTTTCATTTGAATTTTAATCAAGTTTTCTCCTTTAAGTTGAATATTATTCTGTTTTCCCCTTTCTATAGAAATAAAAATTATGCCTTTTGAGCATAATAGCTTTGCTCTATGAAATAAATTTTTTCTCTATTAGAAAGCTGAGTGTCAACCGCCCTGTATCAGAAAACCTCATCCTCATAAGTTCATGGGGCACGACAAATGTTAAAAATAACAACAATACAATGTATTATCCTAAGGACCGCTATAGTACCTAAAGTGTTCATGTATAACTAAAACAAACTGATAAAATGCACAAAAAAGAAAAACAATGATGAAAACTATTACAAAAGGTATTCATCCTATAAAACAAAAAAGAAAGCTTTAATGATAGTTTGATTAAAAAATATCAAAGTACTTCTGCTTTTTCATAATGAACTAATATTAATAGGTTCATTTAGAGACCAGTTTAGTCTTGTAATATATAGATCTTAAATTTTAACCCAAACTGACAAGCATTTTTTTATTGTCTACCATAGGCAATATTCTATATTAGGTGTTTGACATTCACAAAGCAGAGAAAGACCCACTCATTGTGGTTATGGGGTCAAAAAGTTCATAACTATTTGCATTATTAATAGGTAGCATTTGTGTGTTTTGAAGATGCTTTTGAATTATCTAAATTCCTTTCATTTTTTTATATATTGAAAGAGCAAACATTACTCATAGAATGAGTCAACCAATTCATTCATAAGCAATATCTAATGTATAACATATATATTGCCCTGACAATTTTGTATGCTTTGATTCCTTTTTTAATCAAGATGGGAGCCAAATGCCAACACTTTTATAAAAAGTAAAATAACCAAGTAATTTTAAAATGTTCATTTTAAACAATAAACAGAAGAGATGTAAATTCTACCCTGTGCTATTGCTAACTGGTATGAATATTTGTGCCTCCCCAAAATTCATTTGTTGAAACCTAATCCCATATTACATGTGATAGTATTAAGAGGTACTGCCCTTGGGAAGGTGACTCAGCCATATAGGGGGGTTCCTCAGGAATGGGATTACTTCCTTATAAAGAAGACTCAAAAAAGTTTGTTTTCCCTCTCCATGTGAAGACTGGTGGAAGGCACTATGTATGAGAACAGTATCCTTACTAGATAGTGAGTGACTCTGCTGGTGCCTTTATCTTATACTTCTCAGCCTCCAGTACTATGAGAAGAATATTTCTGTTGTTTGTAACCTACTCAGGTATTTTGTTGTAGAAGTCTGAACAGGCTTAAACACCTATCAATCAGACTTCAGTGATTTGCAGTTTTCCTTAAAAGTGAAAAGTATGGTACTGGAGCATAGCACTGACTGGCTTCAAGTAAGTGCTGCCTGCAGTTTAAGCCATCACAGGGGAATAGATTATCCTGGGCAGTTTCTCGGTGGGTAGTATGCAGGAAGCATCTCTGTCCTCAGGTAGGAAGGTGTATCTCATATACCTCTGAATCCTCAATACTTTATGGGAAATCAACTATAAATATTTGTTTTTGTCTTGAGTAATATGATATTTGAAAGATTTGGCTTATAACTTATTTATTTTATATTTTAACATAATCAATACATATTTTTAGTGCCTCCTGTTTGATAGATCTGAAAGACCTGAAAGAATTAGCATATGGAGACACAGAGCAAATGGGAGAGAATTACAGAATTAGGGAAGCACATGAGCAAAAAGATGAGAAACACTAGATAAGTTTGTTCTTGGGGCCAAATGATCTGAAGTCATAACAATGAACTTTTCATACCCTGATATCTTAAAATCTAGCGGATTCACTGACATTTTGAATGAATCTTTTACACATCCATTGGTAATTTGGAAAATATTTGTTCAATAACTTATGTAAACTTTCCAACTGTTGACACATTTCATTATATAATACAGAAATACATTTGTTAATATTACCATTAACCTCCTGAGAGAACTCTTTGTGTATTAGGAAACTATCAAGTCCATATAGGTTTTTTATACTTCTCTTTTCTGCTTGAAAGATTGAATTTATCATCAGCAGCAAATGCAGTAATGGGTTTTCTTTGAAAAGACAATCTTGTTTCATTCATAGTTGTCTGTTAGCTATTGTTTCAGAAAAAAAATGGTGTTTAACATAAAACAAAGTTCATCTTGCAACCCAATCACCCGAGTCATTTTTCTGGTGAAATCCATCATACTTAATTCTTTTTAAAAGATTCTTATATCTAGTTAATATACCTTCCTAACTGCAGTAATTGAAAGAACACCTTAAATTTCTTTAAAAAGCAACTGATGTTTTGAACACTGTAAGTGGGTAAAAGTTCAAAGAAATATCTGGAAGGATCATGAAATATGATGATTAAATAAAGGGAAGAAAATCCTCATTAATATTTGTAGGCAAATATATCTAGATATATAACGTATTTAGACCTTATAAAAAAGTAACATCTTTGGCCATCTAATAGGATTTGGTCTATAGAATAGTTTTCTCCTTTTAATAACTTTCTGTATGTTTCCATTGCAAGTCAATTTCACTGAATTTCTATTCAGTTTAAGAAGGATGAATTTTATGTTTCTTGTAATTCCCTTTAATCTGGTGTTTTGAATTTTAAATACCTCTGAATGAGAAATAAGTGAACTTTGTGAGGAAATAGTTTTTATTATGGCTACCCACACAAATTAAATCATGAAAAAAGCTTTGTCTCGATTTTTGTTGAGTTACTGATCTCATGTATTTAATGGCCCATTTGAACTGCAAAACTTATATCCCCACACCCACATTTTAGAGATGATGCTCTTGAACTCACGTAGGCATCAATAGTGTGTTTTTGATTCATGTTGATCATTGTATCCTAAGCCTACTGTTGATCAAAAGCCAAATGCAAATCCTATAAACATTCAGTACTGACCCTATTTTCTATTGTCCCATTGGATTTTAGAGCGTTATTGAACTCATGTACTTTAAAGAATTATAAATCATTACAGATTAGCCAACTCTTACATCTTACAATTTCCAAAATTCCTTTCATATCACTGAACTAATTTGCTTCTCACATAATGCTATAATAAGCAGAACAGACATTGGGCATTCTTATTTTGCAGATGAAGAAACTGAGACTCAGCATCATTTTATAATTAGCAGAAGGATGTGAATATGAATTTTCTGACTCTGTTCTACTCCCTTTTCTACTATCATACATGCTTTTCCATAAGCAATTGTGAAAAATCTGAAATGAAATTTGAACAAAGTCAGAGGGGAGAATTGATAGCAGCTGCTGTGCGTACCTCAGATTGTTACTCAGCTGGTTTATGATTCGAATGGAAAATGGAGCCATAATGTAGTTTAGAAAGATTCAGCAAGCATTCTGGTCAGTACACTTTATTAGAAAACCATCTGTTCACACTCAGATAAATGTTAACAGGGATCATAAAGATGGATTGAGATGCTATAAAATGATTTTATTTAATTAAGAAGCGTATTTTCATTATTAATAAAGCACATCTCTCATCCCAAGCTTAGAGCTTCTGATAGTTCCTTAATTACATTTCAGAGCATTATATGAAACCACTTATATTTCTTGAGCATGTTCCTCACATTTCTGCCACAGGGTGTTTTCCCTTAGTCTTTGTTCCTTGAATGCTATTTCCTCGAATCTTATATCCGGTTATTTCTTAAATGCTGTTTCCTCAAATCGTAAGTCCACCTATTTCTTTCTCTCACATCATTGCTCAGGGAACAATATTACCTTCTCAGAGAGAATAATCCTGACTTGTGGTATTTGGTGTAGAATTCCTCCCAACATCACTCCCACAGAATGTATCTGAAGTCATTTTTTGTATATGATAATGTCACCTCATTGCCTGCCTTTCCCCTATCTGAGGTAATCTCCACTTGTCTTGTTCTACAATGCCCTTTTGATGGACTGTAAAGGTTTATATGGTAAGGCAATTATCTACATCCTGAAGCCTGATTAAATTTGACTATAAAAATCTCTAGGTCTAGTTCTTTCAGTGAAAGGTTTGATTTTTGTTTTGTTTTTAGAAAAAAAAAAAAAAAGAAAGGCATTTTAGGTTTTGGGACTGAAACTACCTTTTGTGTTAAACTGGGTCAATTATATTTTCCTGAAAAAATCAAGCATTTAGCAGATATTTTAACCTCTGTGTCACAAAAATTGTTATTCTTTTTAATATTCATTTCTATTCTTATATGTGCTTTCTAATTCTAGATCTTATATATGTGTGTTTTCTGAGAAACTGCATGTATAATCAGACAAGTTTGGGATCTGAAGTCAAGCAGACATGATTTCAAAGCCTGATGCAAGAACTTAGTAATTTAGTGAAATTATAGTTAACTTCTAAGACTGAGTTTGGTTATCTATCAAGTGGGCATTATTAGAGTACTTATCATAAGACTTATTGTGAGGATAAAATGATGTAGTACACATAAAGTACTTAGCGTAATATTTACCATATAGAAAATACTACGTGACTGCTCTTACTAGAAGTGGTATTGCTGATGACTTTTAATAGTTAAACCATATGATATTATGTCATCATTATTATGGTACACCTCAAAAAGGCCTAGAGTAAAATGCAAGTCTAGATGAGACATCTTTACAAGTAAACATGGTTTGGGAAACATCACTCTAGGGCCTGTTTAGTGCCTAGTGAGTATCAGAAATCTCAGTAGATACATAGGGAAAAATAGACAAAAGTAAAATGCCAATGCTAATGAAAAGAAGCATTTAATATATAAAGGTAATATTTTTCTGGTTGCAAACTTTGTACTGACTATAATTTTACTCAATGATAATTTATACAGGTAAATATGGTAGCTTTAATGTCTTACGTTATATAATAAAATTCAGGATACACAATGTTTATCAGTTTGACTTCCTTCCCCAGTGTTCAGACACTGATGTTATGTGCTTTTGATAACTAGACTCTAGGGCTTCTGTGAATAGCAGCAGTGCAGCTACTTAATAATGAAAGGAAAATGTTGGTTATGTTAAGCCATTATATATTAACAGTTAGGTACATGTAAATAAAATAAGTCTTCCATTAAAAAATACATACATACCAAAGGTATTTTATTTTTATTTTGTAAAATTAAATAAGCTATTAAATATAAAAGAACATAGAACACTAAGTAATACATTCTCCTTTGATTCATCTTTCTTTCTCCAAATGTGTCATGTAACCACTGCATTTTGAAAGTGAAAGAATTATATGTGTTGAGGGTTATGAAAAAGAAAGGAAGGTAAGCCTCTAATGCTATTGTCTTTGAGCCCAAAGACAAAACTATTGAGCAAAACTCTCCAGAAATGAATCTAGGCCTGGGTAGTCTGTATAAGGAGTAGGTATTCATACACATTTACCCTTGACCTGTTATCATCTCTTAAGTTCCAACTAGCAGTACCTAGATGAAGCACAACATGAGCACTATGGTGGGCAAGAAGGGATTGGAATCTAGAAGAACATTACCTTGAGTTTTTGCTGTTCGTGTCTTTGTATGAGATTTGTGTCCTCGCTTTTGGGACATGTCTTCCTCTTTGATGCATCTCTCACTTGACCCAAAGGTGTCTGATGCAGAGCAGGTCCTCAGAAAAGTTATTTATTTAGTATTTATATACTGAATATTAACTCTGTGCAGAGATTGATTTACATGGTGGAAATGCTGTAGCAAGCAAAAAAGAGTATTTCCTGGACTTTCTATTCCAGTAGAGGGAGCCACAGAAAAAAGCAGATCTTATAAATTATGTCAAAGAATAGTGCCAAGAAAAATAAGTGAGGAGACAGAATATCAAAGACTGTATCATTATTTGGGATGATCTATTATAGGCTGAACTGTGTTCCCCCAAATTCATATGTCGAAGCGGTAACTCCCAGTACCACAGAGTGTGACTGTTTTTGGACACAGGACCTTTAAAGATGTAACTAAGTTAAATGAATCCATTAGGTTAGGCATTAATACAGACTTACTGGTGTCCTTGTAATTTGAATACAGAAGAGACCAAGACGTGCATGTCCATGTGAAGAAGCAGCAAGAGGGCAGCCCTCTGCAGGCCAAGAAGAGAGACCGCAGGAAAGTAATGCCACTGGCACCTGGATCATGAACTTGCAGCCTTTAGAACTAAGAGAAAATAAATATATGTTGTTGAATCTACCCAGCCTGTGGATTACTTATAGAAGCCCAGCAAACTAATGCAGTCAAGATAGGCCTCTCGGGCTGGGAGATAGCTCAGTTGGTAGAGTGCTTGCCTGGCAAGCACACAGCCCTGGGGTCAATCCCCAGCACCACACACACACACAAAAAAAGATAGGCCTCTCCTCAGAGGTGACCTTTGAACTCTAGCCTGAACGAAGCAAAGGAATGGACTGAATATTTGGTGAAGAGAATATCAAGAAGAAATGGCAACAAACAGAAGTCTTGAAGCAATTAGTCTGTAGTATGCTTGGACTAAACATACATGCAAGAGTGGCCGATTGGATGGGCACAGTGGATACTCAGTACTTTTCTGTTGAATTGGGAGATGTGGGATAAACTAAGTGCTTGTCAACTTTCCACCACTCCTGGACGTTCCTTGTCAGAGCTCTGGCTGACAGACTGGGTACTGCTTTATTGGGAGGACTCAAAGGGCTCTCCTCCACTCTAAGAGAGGAAAGGGGCAAGTGCTGCGATGTGTACCTACAGGGCAGGTAGAAGAGGAAGACATAAAGGACATGGGTGAACTTGTGACCTTCAAATATAAACATTTAATGATGTGTTGAGTCCACATTTAGAATGCCAAGGAGAACGAACAAACTAACCATCACTTCACTTTGATTAAGTTAGGCAGCCGTGCTAAATGTCACTTTACTTCTAAAGCCATATGTCCAAACTGTGAACTTAAATAAATAAGTCTTTCATTTGACTTTCTTTGTGAAACAACTTTTTAAAGACACTTAATAGAAAGGTTTAGGGGCAGTATTAGGAGAGAACAGATAATTACATGCCATTCAGGCTGTTTACAAACACGAATGTTACAGAGCTAGCAAAACTATAATTATACTCTGAGTGAAGGCATGATATACTGGTTTTCATTAGGTAGTTGCACTCTTAAATTTTTTTTTACAGCAAAGAAATGTAGTTTCAAAAGGAAGCTTGTATCTTGAATTTGTAATGAATGTCTGCTCATAATATTGCATTCTGATAATAAATTATTGAAACTACATCTTCCTTTTAATGTAACTTTTACAATACAACTCTTAAATACCGATGTATGTATGGTTTGAAGCAGACTTCATAAGTAAATTTTGCATTTTTGGCAAATGTTCATGAGTTAAGTCTTTGGAAGACTTCTATAGTAACAGTGATACACTAACATTTTTTCCTTTTTTTTAATACATAGTGCCATGGGTTGAATTCTTTAACATTCAGGGAGAGTATCACCTTCATTTTGATAATCATAGCATTTTACATCAGGAGATCTCTCAAGAGGTACTTCACAGTCAATCCCACCTTTAAAAAATGAGTAAGAACTCAGGGAAAGCCAGAACTTTTTCAGGACTGCAGACCAGAGGGAAAATCTAGGAAAGGATGGGAATCTTTTGACTTCTCATGCTGTTTCTTTCTGTCTTAAATAAATAAGTAAGTGAATATGTTTTTTTAAGACCCTTAAGAAATTATAGTCATGCTATAGAATGAACTCATTTTAAGTTTGGTTTTATTTTGTAGATTTAAATACAGATGTCCCAATGTACTGTAGAAAGTTGCTTTCTGGAAAAATGTCTATATATGAAAGCAAAATTCATCTTTTGTAAGGTTTGAAGAAGGCAGGCAGGTGAAAGTCCTTGCCTGGTTTTGATGTACTTGCTTTCAAAGCTTATGGGTCCTGACAGGGATTCAGCCTGTCTGCATGTGCACATGGATTTAACTACATAGCCCACCCTATGTTAGGATGTCTGCCTGGAGTTCTCTACCTGCTTCCCTTCACAAAAGTGGCTACTCCCTAGGCCCTCAGCACCCCTAATGGCTCCACCAGAGGGAGATCCCCCTCTCTTCTTTTGGCCTTCTCAACATTTCATTTATTTTCTAATAATACTCATTGCTCTGTATGTATGTTTTATTGTTTACTTCCTATCTCTTTCACTACGATGTAAACTACTATAAAACACATTCTTCATGTTTTTGGACTTACTACCATAGAGGTTTTGCATTTTATGTAGCATGTAGTAGGCCTTTAGGAAGTTAATGGATATATGGCTGTGTGAATAGACTGTGGGTAAGTATGAAGGAATTATTTGTGATCAAAGTGTAGTTTAACAATGGCTTAAGCTTTTTGCTTCATTTGACTTACATGACTAAAAGATGTCAAACCCATAAAGATTTTAAGTCTGAAAAATTGTGAAACAAGCCTTGAAAAGGGAATGTGAACAAGATGGAATTGTTGGTAATTTGTTGGACTGGGGTTGTGGCTCAGTGGTGAAGTGCTCCTGGGTTCAATATCTGGTACTGGAAAAAAAAAGATTAGGTGATTCATTTTTTTCAAATCCTTTTCTGGAATGATATAAGTCAGTACATAATTGACTTTTCCAAGATCTTATCACCAGATAATGGATTTTAGGATAAGAAAAAACACAGACTTTGGAATCTCTTCTAGAAACTTGGTAAAAATCCAAGGTCAGCTTCACTGATTCTTTCTCAGTAACATAGTGATGATTATACTAGCTGACCCTTTTTGGTTTAAATAAGAATTTGTATGTCAAATACCTAGCGCAGTGCTTAACCACAACTGGCATACAATAAATATTAGTGTTTTTCTGCCATTCCTTAAGCATCACCTCTCCGATGTAATGTTCAGAAATAGGAACCCTACCATGTTGTGCCAAAACAACGTTTACTGATCAGTTAAAGTTGTTGAAATAATAAACCATCATGATTTTAAAAATATTAGGCAAAATACTAAAAAAAAACAATTTCAATGCAAAATTTCTCAAGAAGTGCCTCTTAAATTAGGAAGAGAAATAGGGGGAAATGGTGTGAAAGAGGGGGAGGAATAGGAGAGAAAGAAGGAAGAAAAAGAAAGGAGAAAAAAATGCAGAGTGAAAATTTGAAATGTCAGGTTCATGGTGTTGCACCAGATCTCTTAATCTCATGTAAAATGGATGCTCTTTGTAAAGCAAACACTAATTTAAGGCTATGACTAGAATATGAGCAATAAGTTTATAAAGGAGTTTAAAAAATCTACACTGATAATAATTCTAGAAATGCCCATTTTGAATTGAACTATTTCATAGACATAAGCTTTATTTTTATCTGAAATAAATAAATATAGTCACAATTCTTAAGTGTTACTAACTGCAAATAGGACGAATGTGTGTGTGCGTGTGTGTGTGTGTGTGTGTGCATTTTTTCATATTTTCTTGATCTCTTACGAGGCTTGCAAGTTGTAGTGACATGAGCACATTGACAGATGGCATTGCTCATATTTTTATGGCCAAATACTTCAGAAGATAATCTTTTGACAGTTGAACTGCCAGCTTTCAGCAGTAAGGAAAATTATGCCATTTTACCTATGTGTCATCCAGTTGACCAGAAAGGATTTACTCACACACAGAGATTTGGCAACTTTTTAAGTTAATGTACATATCCAAGTAGATGGCTGTTTGTTCAAACTTAAATAACATTTTAAGCACAAATATTCAGAAGTGTCAACTCTGGCCATTTGCAAAATGAGTATCTTGAAATGATTAGTTGCTATGGCTGATGGAAGAAACATCAATGCAGTCTGCCCCCTAGTAGATGGGTTGTTTTTGTTGGTTTTGATTTTGTTTTATTGTTGTTGTTGTTAAATATACATGACAGTAGGGTGTAGTTTGACATATTATGCATACATGGGGTGCGACCCATTCCAATTTAGGTCCCCTTCTTGTGGTGTTACATGATGTGGAGTTATACTAGTTGTTGGTGCAACCACTCTGAAAAGCAGTATGGCAATTCCTTAGAAAGCTTGGAATGGAACCACAATCGGCCCACTCATCCCACTCCTGGGTTTATACCCAAAGGACTTAAATTCAGCATGCTGCAGTGATGAAGCCACATCAATGTTTATAGCAGCTCAATGCACAATATACAAGCTGTAGTAGTGTTTTGAAAGGGTTGAAAATAGTTGTGCTCCTGAAATCAAACCATCAAACATAATTTTTTGAAAACTTACTGGGTAAGGAGCTATAGAAAAGACACCTGGAAGATGTGAAAATGAGCCGGTCACGGTGGCACAAGCCTGTAATCCCAGTGGCTCAGAAGGCTGAGGCAGGAGGATCATGAATTCAAAGCTAGCCTCACAAAAACCATGTGCTAAGTGAATCAGTGAGACCCTGTTTCTAAATAAAATACAGACATAGGGCTGGGAACATGGTTCAATGGTTGAGTGCCCCTGACTTCAATCCCCAGTATCCCCACCCAAAAAAGATGTGAGAATGAGTCTCCCTCATCTCAAAAATAATGTTTTCTTATTGAGGCACAATAAAATAAAGTAAAAGATTTAAGTGAGAACAAAAATATTCCTTGTAAAAGATAAACTGTGGTATTATTAGTCTTCTGAAAACTGCATGATTGCTTTTCACCATGAGATAGAGACAATCAACTCACAATAGGTGCAATCTGAGGAAAATAAATGGAAAAAGAATATGTAATGGTACTTGGTCTTTAATAATAAAAATGTAATTTAACAAAATGCATCAAATAATTAATTTACAATGACTGGCACTGAGTGGTCATCAGGGGTAGCATCATTGTGTCTCTGGGAAATGGTTGATCCCCTTGGGATTCTGAATGCATTTTGCCTTTGGATCAGAAAAAGATAATTAATGTAAATAAATAAATAGCCTTGTGATTTGAAGACTTAACTACTATAAACTGGCAAATAAATGTTAATCTATAAATTAAACATCGTTGATTGCCAATATTCCAAATGTGAAGTATTACACAATAAATCATGGGACTTTTCCAGATGTGTACTACAAATATTTTGAAATAAACTTTAAGCTAAAATACACAATCAGTAGCTAAAAGGTGAGTTTATAAGTATTTATAAAACTAAGCATAATAATTCAAAAATTATAATACACTAAAACTTAGGTAGCAATCATTTTAAAAGTTAATTTCATGGAATTATTAGATGACTATTAGCAATTTAGGTTTGACGAATGTTAAAATCCTAAATCAAAACTAGCCACTTTATGCAAGAGATTTTAATTTCAAATGACTTATAGATATTTATTCAGAATTCTTTTTTTCTGTTTCATTTTCATTTTGTTTTCAATCAAACAAGGCATTAAAAGAGTGAATTTTATTTACTGGTATAAAGGTATATATAGTATCAGGTTAAACCATATGAACTTGTTTTAATGAGTCAAAACTGTCAAATCAGAAAGTATGATATGGTTTAACAATGTGACAAGGATACAGGTCTTGGTCTAGACATCTTTAAATTTAGCTTATTCTCCAGGTTTCTGTGAAAATGTGTATGATATAGCAACAAATAGAGTCACTAAAATAAGAAAGCTTTTAAAATCTCATGAGAATTGCATACTTAGTGACCTAACAGTATGCACTAAATTGATGTTTGTTTTTAAAAAAATCAGAATTCATATCTATTCAGTGAAACTGAAAAATAGAATTGTTAAGGAGACCAAATATTCCTTTGGTGTGACAAAGGTATAACATCCCCCAAAGCTTGAGTAACATGGAAAAACAAATTAACAAAAATTAATTTTAGTTTTCTTTGAACTTAAAGTAAAAAGTATATAAATGGTATTTCCTTACAGTAGTTAAATACATTAGACAAAATACAACAGTATTTTTTATGTGGTCTCCACATTTTTTTTTTTTAATTCGGTACTGGGGATTGAACCCAGGGTCACTTAATCATTGAGCTTCATCCCCAGTCCTTTTTACTTTTTATTTTGAGACAGGATCTGACACTAAGTTGCTAAAGACCTCAGTAAGTTGCTGAGGCTGGATCCTCCTACCTTAGCCTCCCAAGTCTCTGGGATTACAGGTGTACATAAGTAGGATCCACTGCTATGAACATTTTAAAATCTGAGTATCAACTTCTTATTTTATAGTTTCTAAAACTGAATCCTTTAGAATTATAAAATGCTGACATGACATACACACACTTTGGAATTCTTGTATTATATATAGGCATATCCACTAAACTTAAAACAATAAATCCCAGGACTTACATTCAACAAAGGTAGGCATTAATTAAAAGTGATTTATTCCCTTCTCCACCTCCAGCTTTTAGATATTCTATGAGACCATGCGAAAAGCTGAATTTAGGCTGAATTTTACACAAGAAATCAAAGCAAGAATCAATAAATGGGATAGACTCAAACTAAAAAGCTTTTTCTCAGCAAAGGATATAATTAAGAATGTGAAGAGAGAGCCTACAGAGTGGGAGAAAATCTTTTCCGCACGCACTTCAGATAGCACACTTATCTCCAAAATTTATAAAGAACTTACAAAACTTTATACCAAAAATACAAAGAAGCCAATCAATAAATGGGCCAAGGAACTGGACACTTTACAGAAGAAGACATACAAGCAATTAATAAATGTATGAAAAAGTGTTCAACATCTCTAGGAATTAGAGAAATGCAAATTAAAACAACTGTAAGATTTCATCTTAATCCAATTAGAATGGCTATTATCAAGAACACAAACAATAATGGATGTTGGTGTGGATGTGGGGAAAAAGGCACACTATTTCATTGCTGGTGGACTTGCAAATTGGTGCAGCCACTCTGGAAAGCAGTGTGGAAATTCCTCAGAAAACTTGGAATGGACCTATCTTTTGACCCAGTTATCCCACTCCTTGGTTTATACCCAAAGGACTTAAAATCAGCATACTACAGTAACACAACCACATCAATGTTTATAGCAGCTCAGTTCACAATAGCTAGATCGTGGAGCCAACCTAGATGCCCTTCAGCAGATGAATGGATAAAGAAACTGTGGTATATATACACAATGGAATATTATTCAACCATAAAGAAGAAGAAGAATATGACATTTGCAAATAAATGGATGGAATTGGAGAATATCATGCTAAGTGAAATAAGCCAATCCTGAAAAGCAAAGGCCGAATGTTTTCCCTGATAAGTGGAGAATGATATATAATGGGGGTGGGAGGTGGGGAGGGAGAGAAGATAGGGGGAACTTTAGATTATGTAGAAGGAAATGAGAGGGAGGGGGGTGTAAAAAATGGTGGAATGAGACATATCATTACCCTATGTACATGTATGATTATATGAATGGTATGAATCTACATCGTGTACAACCACAGAAACAAAATGATGTACCCCATTTGTGTACAGTGAATCAAAATGCAGTCTGTAAAAAATTAAAAGATAAATTTAAAAAAACCTTTTAGACCACACTTACTCATCTTTAATTTTACAACTGTGATATAGCAAATAGCACATTTTTCTCAATGTAAAGTTTGAGAAATCCCTCCCCTCTCCTACCGCATGGCCCATTACTTGTTGAAGAGGTAAACCCTCCCTAATATCAAGGTTCTTTGTCCATCTGCAGTACAGACTTCTGCTGCTGCTTTAGAGGTTGACTGAGGTGGTATCTGTACAATGAGAACACGCCATACTAGACTGGTCAGTGTCCACAAGAACCAGGGCTGTGCAGGTACTGTTTTCAACAATGCCCTTCCTGAATCCTTGAGGCTTCACATTCTATCCTCAGAATTCATACTTGGTCCCCCACATGTCTGAAGCAAACCCATAGCAAATGGAATAAATATAGACTGTTAGTAAATTTAAGGATGTTATCCCAGAAAAAGCTATTCTGGTTGGGCAGCTGTGCTTTAGAATGAAATAGATTTTATTATTAATGAAAATCAGAAGTTACTGAAAAGCAGTCAGAAATAACTGTGAGAATAAGTGAGATCTCTCAAAGAACTCTGCATTTATCCATTCTACCACTTAGCACAGTTGGAATTGTATATTATTTACACAATTACTCATTTAATGTCTGTGTTGCTAGAGGATAGGCCCTATGATGGCAAGAACTGTGTTTTTCTCTCATGGTGATATTCTTGTAGGTATTTTAAACATCACTTATACAACTTAATATTTATGCCATTTTGAATAAAGAATGTTATTTTTAATTACAAATTTTGGGGAAAATGAATAAAAATATTCCAGCTTTCCCAAAGACTTACGCATAGAAGTATTAACAGAAAGAACAGAAAGTAACTTTTTCTGCTTACTCTGAAAGAATCTGCAAAGAACTCAGCAAAGCACTCTTGAACTCCTGGGTGACACTACTTATATGTCAAATCGGGTAGATGTTACATGGCTTTTAATTAAAATGCAGCCACAGTAGTAATTTATTATTTTCCTGGAATAAATATGTTTACTGATAACAGATAACTATGACACACACTTGTTTTTAACATTCAAAAGTAACATTTTTTATGTTGGTCATTTTTATCACATAATAATTCTAACAACGTGTTCTGGAGAACACTAATTCTCCATAAATAAGCAAAAAATTAAAAAAATTCTATGCTCAAAATGTTTTGTTGAACCATCTGATTTGCTGCAAGCATCTCAAAGTTTCTGTTTGAATTCTGAATACAAATAGAAATTATAATATCCACTGTTTTTCACCTTCTCCAACAATATAGCCCTTTTTCTGGAAGAACCTCCTTGGTGTAATATTTAGCAAAAAGCATTATCAATCAAATGCACTATTATTTTAAAATGTTTTATGCAAAACCATCGCAAAAGAAATTTGAAGTTTTTCTAATGACTTCTGACTTATGTAATATTTTTAATGACCACCTAGATCAGATTTGTAGAAAACCATGAATTCAGTCACAAAGCAAGTTGGATTTTTCCATATGGAGAAATATTAGCCCCTGCCTGATGCATTTTGGTTTGAGTGGTCCTGATTACTGGTCGTGTTTCTCCATTCCTCAAACTTTTGTTAGTTTTAAGTATTTACTTTTCGGACTGCCTATGCCATCCTTTGTTCTAATTGAAAGATTTTGACCTAGAAGTGAAAAGGTTTTAAACATCAAGGGGCACCCAATTAAGCAACATTACATGAGGTCATTAATGTATTTAATATGAGGGGAAAATCTTCAGAAATTTATGTACTGTGACTTCCTTAGGTCATTTGCATACCTTCACTTAATTTGCCTGAACTTTCAGACACGAAAGCATACTCCTGTTCTATTAAATTGCAATGCTAACCACCTGGAGTTAGCACAGGTATCACATATCAAAGGCAGTTCCCAGCAAGACTGCCCTTGCTTCAGATGCCATTTGAAAGTTCAGCAGTCTTCAGGGCACCTGTACTTCTGACCAAGGGGACAAAAGGGAGGAAGCTCCCAGTATTTCCCCCAATTTCGGTAATTTGCTAGAATGACATAGAACTAATGAAAGTACTGCACTTATTTTATTATAAATGATATAAATAGTTATAAGCCAAATTACGGGACTGATAATAGGGTGGGGTTTGGAAGGGTTCTGAGCAAGATGCCGTGTGCCTACTCCCTGTGGAACCAGGTTGCATCTGCCCTCCATGTATCCATGTAGTCATCAACCAGGAAGTTCTGCCAACCTCGGTTATCCAGAGTTTTTAAGGCTTTATTATGTAGACATGAGTGATTGGATCATTGAACACATGATTAAACTTATTCTCCTTTACTAAGAAAGTAGAATTTATTGGAATTTCAAAGTAAAATTTAAAAAGAGTTACATTTAAACCGTGGTCAGTATTTATGTGAAACTTTTCTTTAATGTTAACTAGTAATAGCCAAGTTACTGAAACGTAGTTTTTTTTTCTGAAAATAATTGCTTTTAAAACATATGTCCAAGTTCATTTTCCAGAATCATCATATTGTGTTGTATTAGAATTCTGTCCTTAGAGGCACACTCAAGCATATGGAGCTCCTTTTCCATTCTAAAAGACACAGAAATTCTCACATCTGAGTTTTATTATTTTTCCCCTACCTTCTCATTTGCTCTCAATTCTGTTAATTTCCTCTAACAACGTTTTCTTCACTTCCCTTCTTATCCTAAGAATTAGCTTCCTATGTGAGTTGAGAGGATTTGAGTAAGGATCCAGTGACCTTCTCTGCAGAGGCCCAGGTGAAGTCTGCCAGGAATGGTTTTGTAAGAGCCAATTCACTGTCTAAGGATCTGCAGATTCCCAGATGCTTAATCTTCGGGAGCTAGACATCCAAATAAACAGTTTTATTCACAATAAGTGGAACATTTAAAGAGAACAATTCCTTACATATGAAACACAATGAATGAGATTATTTTTTGAATAAAATATTCATGTTTTTCCTTCTGAGACCACTTTCTTGGAATATTTGGAGGGTTTTTATTTTACTATTAAGTATATCATCTTACTTAAAGCTTATAATTTGTTATTTTAGACCCAGGCAATATATTTGGATTTGAATTTCAATAATACATCACTTTCTAATGTTAGTACAGTAATTTAGTTTCTGAGAAAGGTAAAGTTTATTGGAATTTCAGACTAAAATTAAGAAACAAATACAATTAAAATGTGGTCAGTAGTTAAATATTTCTTTAGTACTAATAATAACCAATTTACTGAATCATTCCTTTTTTCTGAAAATAATTGCTTATAAAGCATATGTCCAAATTCATACAGTATTGGTAAGTAAATTAATTGATCTGTGTTACATAGATGTGGGCATCTTCTCAGAATACATGGTTTTAGTTCTGCAATTTTTTTTTCATATACGTTATATTTATTATTCTTAATATATCCTTTCTGCCCCAGATAACATGTGGATTCAACCCAATCCCATTTAATGTATTTTTGAATATTCATATTTGTTCTCTTGTGAAGTGCCTGTTCTGCAATTTATATCTGAAAAAGATGAGACCCACTTTTTAACTTGTGTATTAATACGTGCATTTTAAATTATTCTCCCATTTGCTTTATTTTCAGTACATTGAATATCTAAATTTCCTAAAATGTTTTTGTTTTGCTTGTAAGCTTTTGCTAGTTTAATTTTCCAAAATGGTTGCATTTAGAATTCTCCCTTGTATTTTTTTGTGAGCACATTTCTTCATGTTTTTTGACTATCTCAGTGAGCAGTAATGCTAGCATAGTAACCTTTTGTATCTAGCCATTGATTGTTAAGTTCAGAGTTTGTGATTATTCACATATGAAATTCTACCTTCAGCTGTGAGACTTGCAGCATATGAAGATATGCTTCTTGTTCATTATTTTGTCATTTCTACCCAGAACCATACTTCACATTAACCTCTTCCCAACAGTTTCTCAGTACGAAGATAGTGAAAATAGTTAAACCAGCAAAATTTATTTCTTAAGTTGAAGTTCAGTTCCTTCTTCTAAGCTTTTTGTATTCCAAATGGACTTCTTTAAAAAATTCTCTAGTATATCTTCAGACAAGCAGATTATAGTTAAGTGTAAAGAAGCATTCCATGGAATGTAGTGAAAGCAGACTTAATAAATGATGAATTTATTTTTTAATAAAAATCTAGATAGAATTGTTTGAAGTGTTATTAATATCAAGTGATTGAAATGTTAATGCATTTTCTATAGGAATAGATTATGTTAATATTATATGTTCCTGTCCTTATAAGTAATTTATCAAAATTAAACTGCTAAAAGTGTGTTTCACTATTTTTCAATTATACTGAAAAAAAGAACCTGATTTTTTTTTTTTTTTAAAGAAGGGTATGGTGGTCATCGTATTTAAAAAAGAAGAGTAAAAACAAAGCATAAATGTTCCTAAGAACACACACTGTCTCTTCTTCACTTTTCCCACCCTTTCCAGGTGTTAAGCAATTTCACTTAGCCTTTGACATCAAGTTCCCATAAACTGATGTCATTAAAATTGTGGTGATACATACTGAAAATAGGAAGGAAAATGGACAAATGTGTTATCTTTTAATTTCTGTGAATTCAGCCTTGTTCAGTTGGACTTTAGAAAGTAGTTAATACCTTATTTGAAACCAGTTAAATTTTATGTGCAGTTTCCAAACAAAATTTTTGGAAAAGATCCAGTCACATATGGGCCTATCCACTTATCATTAATTATGGGCTTTGTATCCAGGGCTCTTAAAAAAAATGTACATTTCCTGCTTTGGCAAATTTTTCAAAGCTTTACTGAGCAGCGTTTAGGAAAGGATTTTAGCCTATGACTTTTTGGTTGGACCGTCATCAATGGTACTCCAACAAATCTGGTGCCTGCCTTATACCTGGCTCTTCAGGTTTTGATACTGTCTTCAGTAATCTTCATTTTTTATTTATTTATTTGTTTATTTATTTATTTATTTATTTTTTGCAGTGCTGGGGATTGAACCCAGAGCCTTGTGCTTGTAAGGCAATCACTCTACCAACTGAGCTATATCCCCAGCCAAGTAATCTTCATTTACAGTCCAAAAAAAGAATGCTTCTTGTGGATTTTACCCCCACTGGCTATTTATACCTTTTTTTCTATTAATAATCCTCTAAGGGGATACCTGTCTCTAACCTTTAGTAGATATTTCACCCACTTAGATTTATCTTTCTTATGCTCTGCCTCATTTACATGGTAGAAATGGCTTAATATGTTTAAATGGTGCATTTTCTCCCACAAATACTGCCGTCATGCTTCCCCTTGTCTGTCTGTGTCTTACTTCACATAAATAAGAATTGAAAATTGAAGTGGCCGTAGTTCTCATGGAACCTGATAACACTCTTTAAGAATTCACTAACACATAAAACTGAGTTGATCCTTTTCTTGCACACACAAATTATTCTCATCTACTTCCCTCGCTCTAGAAAAGATTCAGGCGTAAGGTTTATGCTAAGTGAGTTGTTTTAGAGATTGATGACTCCTCTTTCCCTCTTCAAGCTGTCTGCCTCTCCCTTGCCAAACAGACAGACCCTTCCATGGTAGTAGTCAAACAGAGGTTTTATCTGCGCTGACAAAAAGTGTTAGTCACTTCTCCTGCCTCCTCTAGGAGGAATCAGACCTGCAGGATCACCTTTCATGGCTGGCCTCATTTTCTGCCCTTTGGCATATTTCCCACCATGTGACCCTTCTGAGTTCATTTATAACCCCTATAACTTCCTTGTCTCAATATGAGAATCCTTAATCTGAAAATCCAAAATCCAGAATGCTCCAAATCCAAAATATTTTGAGCATTGACCTAATACCACCAGGGAAAACTCCACACCTGACTTTATATGACTGGTTACATTCAAAACACAGGCACATTAAAAATATTGTTATTGAATTACTTTCAGACTGTGTATGACGAATATGTGGGACTTAAATGAATTTTGCATTCAAATTTGGGGCCTGTCCTGAAGATCTCTCATTAGGTGTATGCAAATATTCTAAAATCTGAAGAAAAACTGAATTCTGAAATAACTTGTCCATGCATTTTATATAAGGGACACTCAGCTTGTACTTGAAGTACTGACAGACAGGGATTCCATCCTATTCATCTACATTGTATCCCCAGAAGCTATTGAGATAGGCACATGAGGGTACCCAGTGAATGTTTGTGAAAGGACAGAAGAGAGAGAGGGAAAAGAACAAGGTACACAGATTTATAACTTTTAAAGCGCTAAGGACCCACATCTGAGTTAGTCCCCACCCCTGATCCCTATTCTTCATTTAATAGTCTCTTTTATTAATAACTTTTTTGGTTTGGTTTGGTTTGTCATGAATTTTCATGAGGCAAGTTCAGATTTAAATGATCCTTTTGCTTCTTAAACATACCTGAAAGGAATTTCTAGTCTTAGAGTATTAGACTACTATAGTATAAAATAGGGAAACATATTCATGGATCAGGTTTGTGGTCCCATAATTAAAAGTACAGATACTGAGAAAGCAGTGGTAATGCAAGGTAGAGCTATTTTAAAGTTGACCCAGGAGATCTGTGAGAACAGAGAAATGCAATGTTCCTATATTAGAAATTCCCTATTCTTCATATGCAGATATCAGAATTAAAATTGATGTGTTATAGTTCTTAACATCATATCCACCAATCTGCTTAATCTAGTAACCAAAAGAGTGATAAATTGGAGTCAAACCAGAGGATATTTCTCCAGAGAAATGTGCAAATACAAAATTTTAAAGTACTTGAAATTGAATGTATGATGTTATTGGGTTAGGCACTAAAAGGTCACATTACTTAAGATGCAGAGCTCATTTTTTACCAACTCACCTCTAGAAGAGATTTGAACAAGTCTGTTCATCTCACTTTAATCAGAAACTAGAGAATTTTTTTTTAATAAATCAAGCTAGCATTTAAGTAAAATACCATGCTTTTTTTTAAGAGGATTGGAGATAGGCACTAGGCTAAAAGGACACTTTGCTATTGTTATATCCCATAAGACGGTTGTTTAATCCAGTTACAGGAAGGTCAGGGCCTTCTGATATCAGAAAGGCTTTAAAATAATCATCTCATATTTAGATTCCTTGGCATTACACTTCTATATACAAAAGGAATTCTCTGCTATCTCAGTTTATGAAAGGCTTTCTTTATAAGAAAAAGTACATAATTGGATATTCTCTGATTTTTACACATCTCTAGATGAATAATTTTGAGAGTAAGCTTGAAATATTTTCAATAATTGACCTCAGTAATATGGTAGCAGAGTACCTTGAGAGTGGGAACTATTTTTTTTTTAACTTTAGGTTAAAACATGATAATGAAGATGGTAATAGCAGATAATAAATAATGTTTATTTGAATGAATGTGCTCCTATGCTGTTTTAAACATGTAATCTAATCCTCTCAGTCACCCACCAAAGAAGTTGCTGTTGTTATTTCCAAATTTTAGAGTAGGAAAATGAAGTTTAGAGAACTAAAATAACTTTCCCAGAAGACATAGCTAGTCAGTGACTGAGCTGGGATTTAATAAGCAATAAGTTTGTGTTAAATTGAAAATATTCTAACCTAGAATATGTACATACATGTATACACCACAGTGAACCTCAACATCATGTATATCCACCACTGGGATCCTAATTAGAATAAGATGTATTCCATGTTTGTGTAAATATGTCAAAATAGATTCTACTGTCCAGTATAACTAAAGAACAAATAATTTTTTTTTAAATTGACAATCTTCCTTTACAAAGAACCTTGCTTAGTAAGATTTTATTTTCTCAAAGATGTCATTCAGTAAGGATCTCAGCCACTTATATCCCCATTGAGAGTCTTAGTCCATATTTTTGTCCATAAATGCAGATCATCCTCTCCCTTCTGTAACTCTTGCCGAAACTCCTCTTGACTGCAGGCCACCTCATTCAGTCTGCTCATTTTGCTCTCATCTTGTCATATAAACTCAACCCCAAGAAACAGATTTAAGAAAAGCAGGTAAAACTGGTTAATCATAAGATCATTATTTTTAAACAAGTCTCCTAATGAAAAATAGATTTTGTAAAACTTTCTTATATATATTCCTTTCATGAATAATTTAATGTACACAGCCTTGCCTACTTGTTGAACTTACTTTCCCATAGGAACAAGACAAAAATAAGAATCAAAATATTAGTTGAAATAGTTTAGATTTTTTAATTTGTTACCCCACAAATTAAACAAAAGCCCCTTAGAACTAATTTCTAGGAGCCTACTTTTTAAGCAGGTAACCTTGCTTTTTATCCATATAAAGCAAAACAGATTAATGTCCATGGAGTCCTTCTTATTCTTCTTTTTTCTAACACTTTGATCAAAAGATGATTCACCAATCTATACCCCTCACACCCTTTGTACTCTGGCTCACAATTCATCACTAGGAAATCTCCCTTAATTAACTGCACTGTGCTCTGACCTGGGCTTTATACTTCCTCAGTATGGGCCCAGCACCCAGGTTGTGGGGAGAGAGAAAGGATATAATACAACCTTTGGTAGAGACAAAGTATAAATCAATGTGTGTCTCTATTATAAACATAAGCTCATTGATTTTGTATGTATAGAAATCTGTGTGTGATTCTCTACACTGTCCTTGAGCACTGTTGCATGCATGGTCAGATGCTATATTGTGCTAGACCCTGGTGAGCCCCTGCTTGTCAGTTCTTTTGAGCTTTTTTCTGTGCTTCTGAAGCTGCCAGCTGCTTAGTGAATGACTCAGACAGAGTTAAAACGCCTAGAATCATCCCCTTAGAATCCTGAACTGAAATCTACTACCTTTTTTGCCTTCAACTAAATAAAAAAGGATAATTTATTAAAAGTCAGGAATAAGTTTCCCACTTAATTATTATGGTGACAACTGACCTTTTCCTTAAAGAATTGTGTTAAATTCATTCTTTCAGAAGACAACTAATTTTGGTGGGATCTTACTTAATGCTTTTGTCCAGAAAAATCTGGCACATAGGAAACTGAGCTAATGGTATATTATAGTCAGTGAACATTTAATTTAACATTTAGGTTATGTGGCTATACTCTTTGACTTAATTTTCTGCTCTGTAACATTCTAATTTTTGCCTTCTGCTTTTGTAACAAAAAGGAAAATGCCGTATTGTATTTTTATGCCTTCCACAGCAGCATGCTTATTTCTGAACAGGCCAGACTGAACCTCTGCATGCCCTTGGCTCAAATGCATAAATTATTAAATTGTTGGATTAATAAATTTCCATATCTTACAGCATGAAATATAAACATCTAAATTAAAACCTAAACCTCAAATATATAGTACCTTTATTGTTACATTTTCTGCTGACAAAGAATGTGACATTCTTTTTTGTCCCTTAGATATCTCTATCTTTTTTATGTCAGAGATAGCCTAAGGCAGCACCTTTTCAGGACTAAAGAACCTTAAACATTTCTTCATGCCTGGATGAACTCTCAAGGTTCCAATTTCAGAAGAACAAAATGGAAGAGGGGAACACTGATATATAGGAAGGTGCAGACATCCCTCTTGGGTATGTTGAGCTCCATAGTGCCCTCCAAAATATGACCCTTTATATCTGTCTATGGGTAACCCAGATGGCTTATCTGATGGCTGTTCTACCTCCAGGTATTGCGTCTGCATTTCCAACTAAGAACAGTGATGGAGAGAGCAAAAGGTTCATTTCAACATTTTGAACTGCCACTGATTAAGTTTTCCAGGAGCCCTACCCAGTGACTTATCCGTAGCCCAAAAGGTGATGGGAGAATGTAAAATTTTTGCTTGATCTATTCTTCTTATCTTGAACAAAACTGGGGTTGTGTTGATAAAGAAGAAAAATTGGATATGGCCTTAGCAATTAGCACTATCTCCTCCAAGGAGAGTAAGTCTTCACAAAAATGTCAGGTTAACTTCCACTGAATTCCAATTAGAATAATAATGAGGAATTAGTATCATGTAGTATCTATAACTAAACTTAAGAATTTACATTTTGAAGTGTAACTTAGCAGCATATAAAGAAAAATTAATATTCTACACCATTTAAAAATATTCAGGCATTTTGACTTTCTCAAGCATGGCTGAAGAACAACAACAACAAAATAAATAAATGTTTTGATTTTTAAAATGTTCTTCAAAAAAAATCAAGTGATTTTTTTTACCACAAAAGCATTTCCTCTTCTGAAGATTCCCATTATGTAAAATGAGATCAGATAATGAGACTATATAGTCATGAGACTATAGAAGTTTCATCTCAAGACTCATTCATAATGAAGACTTAGATGGAAGATGTACAGACATCATTGTGTCAGATAAACCAACCTGTGTGTTTATCAAGGTTCATTCAGTTCTCTGGCAGAGCATTCAGGCAGAACACCTGGGTGTTTTACAGGAAAGTGTGTTCCACATGTTTTGGGTATTTTGCGACACACGTATGATTAACTCCATTTTGACACTAAAGATTTAATTATGTAAGTTATAACAAAATTCAGTTGAGTGTCAGCCATCTTCCTTAAACCATTTATTCTAGTTTTCATTCTGCTTGTCACTGTTTAGCAAATGTATGAGCATATGATTAAACAGAACAGGCAGCTGCCAGCATGAAGAAATTTGGGAACTAGAGGAAAGATCTCCCCCACAGACATACCATTTCAGTCCTGTTGAGAGAGAGGACTGCTAAGACATGTAAGTTAAGTGCTTCCTGTCTTGTCCCTAAAGAATGGAGTTAGGAATGGAGTTAGTTTCAAATTAGTATTCTGTAAGCTGTTGATATTTTGAAGCCAAAAAGTTAATCAACTTATTTATGATAATAGGTATTTTAAGATATATTTGGAACCCAATACAGATTAATTCTGGTAAATGAAAAAAGTATGAAAGAGAAGAGAAATAGGACACTGCAGCTGGAACCCCAGTCCTCCTGCAAGTAGAACTACACATGCTCAAATGGATCTTCAAAGTAGATGGCAAGGTGCTAAGACACACTCTACCTGTTTTACACCTTGTCCTGAAATGAACTGGGATACTCTGTGCTTTATCAGAATGGAAATCAGTTCTTGTTTTTTGATTGGTATAATTTGGTAGTTCTTTACTATTTGTGTTACACATGAGAATCACAGTCAACTAGAAATAACCTAAATAACTTTGAAAAAAAAGTGATAATTTGATTCACAAAACTCTGCTCTAACTTAAGGCTCTAACAAATTTCAGGTATGTAATATATAGCTATTAACTGTGGTTACCACAATGTGTAATAGATGTCTTTAATTTATTCTTTTTATCTAACTGAAATTGTGTCCTGTAGACCAACATATCCCCAACCTTCCCATCCACCAACCTCTGGAAATCAATGTTTTACTCTATTTCTGAGTTTAGCTTTTTATTTTGTATTTTTTTGTACTATACATGTCAATGAGAACTTTCAATAACTGTCTTTATGTACATGACATGACATATCAGTTAACATGCTATCCCTCAGGTTCATTCATGTTGTCACAAATGACAGGATTTCCTTCTGTTTTGGGACTGACTAGTGGTCCCTAATATACATTTCACATTTTCTTCATCAACTCATCCATCATGGGACACATAAGTTGGTTATAGTAAATAGTGCTGCAATGAATATGAAAGTACAGGTGTCTCTTCAACATACTGATTGCATTTCCTTTGGATGTATACCCAATGATGGCATTTCTGGTTTATACTTTGGGTCTATATTTAAATTTTTGAGAAACTTTCCCATAATGGCTGCACTAATCTGCTTCTCCACCAACAATGTACAAGGATTACCTTGTTTTATTCTAGCTTATATTCTTATACATCCTTTACAGTGTTGAGGTAAGTAACTTCTATCCCTAGTTTCCCCAACATTTTTAGCATAAATGGGTGCTGGATTATTTCAAATGAATTAAGCATTAGAAATATATCAGAATGGCAGCAAGTAATCATCTCTCTATAATAATGAATGTGAATGGGCTAAACTCTTCAATCAAAAGACATAGGTTGGCAGAATGGATGAAAAAACAAGACCCAACCATTTGATGTTTGCAAGAGACTTACCTTACACGCAAAGATATCCACAGGCTAAAGGTAAAGGGATGGAAAAAGATATACCATGAATCTGCATTTGTTTTTTTCCTTCAGTACATTGAATATACTCCTGACTTATATTGGTTCTGCATATATGTGATATGCTTCTTTTGCTGCTTTCAAATTCTTCTTTTTGTGTTTACTTTTGGCCATTTGATTGATCAAAAGTTCATCTTCGTGCACTTTTGTTTGGAATGAATGAGAATGCAGACTGTGTCCTTCCTGTACCTGGATGTTTATATGCTTAACTAAATTTGGAGAGATTTTTAGCTATTAATTATTTAAATGTGCTTTCTGTTTCTTTGTCATTCTCTTCTCTTTTATAACTCCTTTGACTCAATTAGAAAATTTGCTCTGTTGAAGCTATCATATACTGTTTCTTTGTTCATCTTCATTGTTCTTTTATATTTTAAGTAAATTTTTCTTTTGTCTGATGAGTTCTTCTGTTGATGCTATCAACTGCATTTTTCATTTCATTCATTTTATTTTTCAACTTCACAATTTTTCTTTACTTTTTTAAAATTACAGTTTATCTGCTTAATTTTTCATTTTGGTCATTCATTGTTTTCTTGATTTCATTGATTTTTTTCTCAGAATTTTCTTGAACTCTGAGCTTCCTTAAAGTTATTATTTTGAATTCTTCATCAGGCATTTTATAAATCTTCACTTCTTTGGGATTAGCTACTGGACATTATTATGTTTTTTGTAGGGATATATCTCCCTGATTTTTTTCGCATTTCTTGTTGCCTTACATTGATATCTGTGCATTGGATAGAACAGTCATCTCTTTTCAACTTTATAGGCCAACTTGGTGTGGAAAGGCCTTCCCCCTTGTGGCAGGGAGTAGGAGGACACTTGCTGGGTGGGGCAGTGGTCCCAGCATCAGTGACAGCACAACTTTGTAGTCATGCAGCTTTGCCATCAAGATAAGTCTTGATGAGTATTCTGAGATCCTTATTGAGTGGCATGCATCTTTCATAGTGATGTCTACTATGGTACTTCCAAACTCTTTTCTTCCACCAGGAGAGAGTTGCTGAGCTTTTCTCATGGTCAAAGCATGAGAGTCTGATGAGTAGAACATCCATGGACCTGAGCCTTGAAACATAGGGACATATTGAGGGACCGTTGCTCTGGTATCTGAGACAGTGATGGTTCTGGTTCTTGGTACACCCATGGCTGTTTTGGTAACAGTATGCAAGGCATGGGTACTTGTGAAACTAGAAACTAAGAATCAGAGCACAGACATGCTCAGGTACTGTGGCTCCAGGATCAGAGAAGAGCCTAGTTCTGTATGGTATCTGAGTTAATGTCCAAAGCATAGACACATTCAAAGACCATGACTCTGGAACCCAGAGTGCAAACTATCTTGCTATAGCAAGGAGTTTGTTGAAGATGTGGGAGGGTGCATTATAGCCACAGAGACCACATCTAGAGTATTGGCAATAACAGGTAGTCTTCCCTTTGGGGATTGGCTCAGTTCCTGAAGGGGGCATAATAGTAACTACTTCTTGAGGGGAGATGTGTGTGCAGAGAGGAGTTAGGTCTTGTTATAAGCTTTAAAGAAAGTATTTATTTTCAATGGTCTAGATATGTTTGTTTATCAGGCCACCTTTTTGAAGTGTAAATTCCTCTGAATCTAAAAAGAATATTCCTTCATTTATGTATTATGACGGTGAATTTATTTTGTAAATGTTTCCAACACTTTTCTTTCTTTTTTATCCCAATGGTAATGGATTTTTAATGAACAAACAAAATGTATAAGAAAAAACGTCCCTGGTTATGATCAGTAGACTCGATGTTCTAATTAGTCTACTTCTCAGAAGCCCAGTTTTCTTGCCTGTAAAATGTTGATAAGCATTCTGTTTACCTCATAGGGCTTCTGGCATATTTCTTAATTAGTAAGCAAATAATAAAGCCACCTTCTGCTTTTGCACTGATACTGCTATTGTTTCGTGTTAGGCTTACCATTGTCCACTTTTTAGGCCTTCCTTTTATTTTCCTTATATTTAGGCCACATAAATTTTATAAGGTACAGCTATGTTTCTTTTCATGTCCATGTACCTGATGTGGTATAATGCTGCTGCTCTTGGCCTTGTGTAGACTTAGCATGAGACCACATCTGGTCACTTAACAATCATAACCCCTGCTCTAGGACTGAGTTTTTCATCCACACATGTCCCTAAAATCCTACTCCCAAAGATCCTTATATTATCGTTGGCAGAAGTGTCATATGTTGGCAATCTTTGGTAAAATACTGATTTCAACGTTCAAAATTGTTATATGTAAAACTCTACGCCAAGTATTCTCAGATACATCTGAGTAATGAATTACAAGTTGAGTATTTCTTATCCAAAATGCTTGGGATCAGAAGTATTTCCTATTTCAGATGTTTTCAGATTTTTCAGGTATTTGCATATACTCAGTGAGATATGTTGAGGATAGAACCCAATTCTAAACACAAAATTCATTTGTGATTCATATGTACCCTGTGCAATTATAAAAGTAATTTTACACAGTACTTTTAGTGAGCCTGTGTTTTAGTGCACCTATGTGCACCTGAAACAGAAGATCAGGTGTGGAATTTTCTACGTACAGTAGTGGACACTCAAAATTTTGGATTTTGATACATTTTGGATTGGGTATTTTGGGTTTTAGGAATGCTCAATGTGTATAGCAGTTCAGAGAAAAAACTTGAAACTTTACAAATGGTCAAAATAAGTCATTCATTGTGATTGTAAAGTCTTTGAAAAAAATAGGAAATTTTCTTCTTCATTTTCCTCCACCAATGAAAGGGAGAAGGCAGAAAATGTTAAATAAATCAGATATTTGTACTTTTTCTGCAAATTTAATATTTTTACTTTGCATTTTTCTGAACTAATCTACACTAACATTTATTGTGGGCAATAATGACTTTAATTAAGCCAGACTATTTCAAAATAACAGTTATGAAAATTACATAGGTGATAAGACTATTAACTGGACTCGAATTAGTGATTTTTTCTTTCATTAGTTATTTATACATAGTATTGGGGTACATTTTGAAATAGTCATGCAAGCATGAAATATAATTCGCTATCAGTCCCTAGTGCTTTCCTTTAATCTCTCCTCCTCCCTTCCCCAGTTTCCCTTCTTCTATTCTACTGGTCTTCCTTCTATTTATATATATATATTTTTTTATTAGTGATTCATAGATAAAAATCAATGTGGAATTCACTGTGGTATATTTATATTGTGCATAGCATAATTTAGTCCATTTCATTCCACCCTTCCTCTTTTTTATCATCCCTTTTCCCACCCCATCAATCCCTATTTTTAAATGTATTTTGTTATTTATTGTAGGTGCAAGCCAGTTACGATGTGACACGCTATGAAAATATTTTCTCCTTGTTCTGGGTTCTAGAGCAGCTTCTTCAGATGGAAACCAAAGACCACACTGCCGGTATAAGGCATGATGACCAGGAAGTCAAGAGATTTCTTCAGAATCATGATGAAACTATCTTCCAACTCTCAGATGCATTTCCTCTGTTTACTTTTTACTTATGGAGACTGGGCATTCTCTTGAACTCAGCAAAGATAGACACTGTTGAAAATAACTCACTTCCTTAACAATTTACAAATATCAGAAGATCTTGTGCTTAAATATATTCAAGAACATTTTAAATGAGTGTTTTTAAATTGATCTCTAAATGTAATCATTAATTCAACTTAAAGATTAGTCATAAATTGTGTATAAAAGGATTATGAATCATCTTTCTATATATAAAGCAGTCTGCTTCAGTTGAGAATGCTCACCTCATTCCCATGTAATTGTATCTATGTCACTCAACATCATCTGGCCCTGTTGTCTAAAGTGGACCATTGTCTTTCTCATAACAAACATGTAAATTTTGAAAGATTTTCATGTAATAGATGCTAAAAGGTAATGAAGGAGATCTTAGAATTTTTGTGGCTTCATCAATACAAAGTGTTTAAAATAATTAGTTACAAATGCAATTTTAAAAACATTTTCTTACATAACTGCACTTATATCATTGTGTGTCATCTTAGAGGCTACTTATACAGGAGAAAATTTTTTTAATATTTGCATTTAATTTTATAAAATCAACATACTCATCAAGTCTTTTAAAGTATTATTTAGTTCTTTAAAATGTTCAGTGTTTCTTCTCAACAAATAGGTGCTTTGATTTTTGATTAAATATGTTACAAAATTTGTATGATTGTTTAAATGTAGTTAAGTTGTGTATAATTAAGTCATAATTCCAACATCTACCCAGAAAATATACTTTATACTTATTAGAAGTGTTAGTTGAATTTTCCAGTTATGCAATTTCATTGACTTCATTTCAATTATTAAAATTACAGCCAACAGGCTTAATGAGCACACATTATATACTTTCCTGTTGTGTAATTTAAGTACACCAAATATAAATTTGCTTTATTAATTATGTGTGATTTTTGTTAATTATCATTTCTAAATGCCATAGGTACTTAGAAAAGCTTTCTAATTCCTTCTACAATGTATATAAAATTATATCATCTGTCAGAGTTATTTGGGGGGTTATTTGTAGCTGCCTTAAAAAAAAAAATGAAGTCTTAGACTGAGGCTGTAGCTTAGTGGTAGTGCACTTGTCTAGCATGCACAAAGCCCTAACACACTGTGTTAGATTTCTTGCTACAAGTAAAACTTTGGTCTCTTCTACATGTGCTTATTCTCAGATCCAGGTTACCAGAGAAGCAGCCATTTAGGTGACGTTCTTATGACAATGACAGTCGAACAAGATGAAAAGGGCTGGGCTGAGAAATGTCACATTGTCGCTTACACCCACACACAACAACCAAAGTACATCAACTAACCAAGCCCAAAGAAAAAGGGCAGGGAAGTACACTCCACTTGGAGTGGGAGAACTAGGAAAGCTGTATGACAAAAGTCATGAATACAGGACAGGGTAGAGACTCAAGGCCAATAATTTACTCCACCACAAGTACCAGTTAAACACAAAAATTCTAGATCCCGGATTGGGAGGTCTTTCGATGTTTGGATTCTACAGACACCTCTTAAGGTTTCTATGAGTCACTTCAGTTGGTAAGAATACACAGAACCCACTGCCCATGACATCTCCATCTTCTCTCTTCCATAATTATTTAACAAGATTCCTAAGTAACTGTGCTGCACAGTGGCCCTTTTCCTACTGCACCCAGCCAACATAATGATCAGCTTTGAAGCTTTTGTAACTAGAAAAAATTTTTAATTCTAGTAGTATTCAAGGTTTCAAGGTCTGAAAGTTAAACTGCAAATCTTATTTATTATAGAAGATGCAAGATGTTGGGATCATTATTAATATAAAATCAAGTGATATTTTATATCTTGTTTTCTTTTTAGGTAAGCATTTAACTTCAGGCAAAAATATGATAGCTAACCTTTCATTATCTTCTGCTTCAATCCATTTCAGAGTTAAATGTGTAGTAAATTTAGCACTGAGGTCTAAATCTGTATTGAAAAAGAAAATAAAATGAGATATTTGTTTCTGTATGTTTCAATAAAAGAGAAAAAAGTGAAAGAAAGGAGGGAGAGGGAGAAGAAAAGAGTCAATCTAGAATTATAATAGTTAAGAATATTATAGTAATTTAGATATCTAATTTTATCATTAAGAGTTGCGGGGTATGAAGAATGAGGCAGTAGGAATTAGGCAGGATTAAAACTGGTTATAGATGGGAAATAAAGAGGACCATAAAATAATACTAAAAATGGAAGAAATGATAAAAAATGATAATAATTGCTAACCCTCATGGCTTCTATTATATATGATAAATGAATTTTATTATTAATAAAATTATAAGATAGTTACATGAAATATATAATGGAATAAAATTTAAGTAAATGAATAATAATAAATGATATATATATATATATATATAATAATAATAGCCAGGTGCTGAGCTAAGCATTTTATTTCATTTTATTTTTATTTTATTTGTTCCTTTTAGATATACATAGAGTGTTCTTTGACATATTATACATACATTGGGTGTAACTTATTCTAATTAGGATCCCATTCTTGTGGTTGAACATGATGTAGAGTTTCACTGCTTGTGTATTCATTGTGAACATAGGAAAGTTATACCTGATTCATTCTACTGTCTCCTATTTGTATACCCCCTCCCTTCCATTCATTCCCCTTTGTCTAATCCAATGAGTTTCTGTTCCCCCAATTATTGTGTGTTAGCATTCTCATATCATTTTATATATATTAACTCATTTGGTCCTCCCAACAAAAATATGAGATAGATATTATTATTTTCATTTAAGATATGAGGAATTCAGACAAAAGAATGTTAAACAACTTGCTCAAGTCCACACAACCAGGAAATAGGAGAGTTAAGTTTCATCCTCAGGAATTCCGTCTTCCTAGTCCAAAATCCTATTACGTTACACTGCTGGTTTAGTGCAAACAGTCCTTGCACTTCATGAGATTTTCACAAATGCCATTTCTTTGCAGTTATGCTCATAATTTTTATATGCCCTCAAATGTGAATCTTATGGCACAACAGTTGAAAGTACTAGCTTATTATTATCTTATTTTAGTATCTTCAAACCCTATAGACCAGCTATCCCCACCATTTGGAGGAACAACATTTATGACTTTTTCTGAGTTGCAGTTTCTTGTTAATCAAGATTCTAGCTAAGTAATAGATAGTCTCCAAACAACAATGTTCTAAAAAGTACAAAGCCCTTTCTAAAGGGGATCAGTAAGTGTAGGACCTAGCCTCAATGCTCAGTGAAACAGGGAAAGAAAACAAATAATGATTGTTTTCTTCTTGAGTCTATAAATAGATGTAATTATTTCACAAACCATTACAATTTAAGTGATATTTGTTGGTGTTGTATAGCAAAAGGATATTCCTATAAAGGCAGGAAAAAAAGCCATTCTCATTTCTAAATTTTAATGTATATGTATAGATTCTATGAAGGCTACTTTGTGGGGTGAAAATATTGTTGGCTGTGGCTTATAATAACTAGTTTCATTTATTCCTCAAATATTAGGCACCAATTTTTTTGTGCAAACCAATTATTTCCACAAATTTTTAAAAATGATATGCTTTATCTTCTGTCAGATTCCTAAAATTGTTTTAGTTTGTCAGTATACAAAGCAAACTTCATCCATATTTGCTAAATGAGATATTTATGATGTTTAACTAGTAATGAAGGAAAAGGTAGAAAATTTTTATTATTATTGAAATTGAATTAATTCTTTTCAGTTGTTTGTAGAATTACACAATACTAAATTTATCTGGGTAGTGAATAGGCTGGTCTTTTAAGAACATTTTGAATACTAAAGAGTAAGATTGACACAGAAAATTGCCAAAGAAAATGGCATCAGCCCACTTTTCATTTACTATATAAAAGGAGTTTTAAGGATGTATTACTAATAAGAAGCAAAGTTTGTGAAAAGAAAATATTCTAACATTTAGGACATTGAAATAACTCAATTTTATAATTCATAGGTACATGCAATGAATTTGTAAAATTTTCTTCTGATAATATAATATAAATTTGTACTATCTGCTTAATTGATTTGTGAACTTTTCTTCTATTTCAGTTAGTATTTGTAAATATTCCATAGCCAGCCCACGGGGGCAACAATATTAACTGGTAATTATACTAACCATAGTTGTCTCTGAGCACGTGTGTTCCCCAGGCCAGCAGTTTTAGCATAATTTGAGAATTTCTAAGGTACTTATTTTAAACCTCCACCAGGACACACTGCATATCAGAAAAGCTGGTGTTCAGTGATCTGTTTTATCTAATCTTCCAGGTGCTTCTGATGTCTATCAATGCTACTCCCATTGTTTTTGCTGAACAGAAGGATTGAATATACATAAAAAATTATTCAGAAAATAGAAATTCAATCATCTCAAGTTACTTAATTTGATTTTTTAAAATCTTCCCTGGGTATGTCTAAAAAAGGATTTTGTAGAAACTAATTGTTCATGAGCCACTTAAAATAAGTGTATTTGTAAATTTATGGATGTATTAGTTGACTGTAATATAACTTTTAAAAATTAATGTTTGTACTTAGATATAGTTCCTTTATTGAAATACATAATGAGTCCCCATTGGTAGTATTTTTAAAAATTATTGTAATCTGTGTTTAAGATATATAAACTAATTATAACTTTTTTCATAGACTTGGTATAGAGTGCTGATCATGCAGAAAGTTGCAGACATGATGTTACTTTATCCTGGAATGTTATATACCCCAAAGAGTATCAGATTCCTCTTATTCAAAGAAATTATCATACATATAATAAGTATAACTTAAATTATAAATATATTTCTCAACCCTAGAGATGAATTTATAGCTGCCTTAAATCTTTCTGGAGCACAGTTAGATATAAATAATAAACAGTACTTAATTTAATTTTACTCTTATGTTTAACTTAATTCAACCATTTTGGGCCTTAGCCATGTCATGTTCAGACATATATTATGAAGGTATATTATTATCTCCATATAATAATATATAAAGGTACACTATTATCTCCAAATAGATGAGGATGCGAGCATCCCTGACACCTTATAAGGGAACAGAGCAATTACTGCTGTTAGCTTTAATAACTTGACCACTAAGACGTGGTCATGAATGACTAATCATTAGGGACATAAGAAATGCAAGACAGTCAACCATAAGGGAAAAGTATAGACTTCTCACTCAAAATTCAGCATTCATTTTGTAAGAAGAGATCCAAATCACTTGAGACAAAGTTTGAAGTTTGGGGAAAATCTGCTTTACCTGTATTTTGTTGGGGGTTTCTTTGTTTTTTGTTAATGAGAATATTTTTATTTTAATTTTGTATTTATTTTTATTTTTGATTTTTTAAATTTATTCTTTTTTAGTTGTGCTACAACACCAGGATATACCCTGACATAATTACAAAAACATGGCACCCAACCCATTCCATTTCAGGTCCCTGTGTGACTTTGAGAGATGCCATCACAAGCAGCAGTGACTCTATTGTGCTTTTTCTCTTTGACTTGCCTGGAGTACACAGAGCCAGTCCAGGAGTTACCTTGCACAGTGTTCCCTCCAGGAGAGCTCCAGAGCCAGACAACTCTCCCAGAAGAATGATCACTGACCTTTAAACTGTGTAAGTGAAGTTTGCCACCACTGACTAGACATTTATCTTTCAACTTGATAAAACCTAGAAGACAACATGAGATAGGACTGAGAGAATTCAGCCATTCCAATTATAAAAACAAAAATAAAGCTGGAAATAACTAGAAATGCAAGGATTTTTCCAACTTCAAATGAATATGTGGATACTATTCCCAAGTGGAAACTTTTAAAAAAATAATAATTCTAAGGTCACTATAATATTGGCTCATGTGACACTTTCCTTTGAAATAGAATGTCTTGCCATATATGCCACAAGCTATGCACTTTTGCACCCTCTCTTGATTAAGGCAGATAGTAACACCCAACATGTATTGAGTATGTGCTAGGAACTCCACTAAGTAATATTGATTACTTAATTCATCTAACAACCCTCTAAAAAAGGTATATTATTATCTCCAAATAGATGAGGATGCAAACACGGAGTCATTTAAGTAATTTGCCTAAAGTCACAGAACTGGAGATGGGAATCAGAGCCAAGATTGAGATATGCAGTAAGCAACAAAGTCAACAAGCTGTCTGCTCTCCTAACATCCAGTTACCAACAGCTGATCTTAATTTGGCAGTAGAAAACAGTATAAAGAATAAAGTAATCCTGACAGTAAAATTCCATTTTGCACTCTTCATAAAATGTTCTTTTTAGATATATGCAGCATGTGCTTGCAATAATTATAGTGGTGGGAAATTTGCACTCAATTAAGTAAAATTGAATGATGGAAATATTCCTTTACATTTGGAAAAATATAAGTGCAGTTAAGATGCCAAAGATTTCCAATTGGTGGCATTTATTTAGATGAAATAGATGTCAGTTTACTCTGGTGTTTGATTGTTTTGCAAGTCAGTATGAGTAACACTTTCTGAGGATAAAGCAAGTTAAATCTTTCAAAATGCAAGGATCAAAATCAGACATCCGTACATGGATTAGAGTTAATTCCCAATTCTTAGACATGGAAATAAATAATACATTTGAAGCATAGCTTCTCTAAACTGGCTCTGAAATCTTACCTTTTTTTCTTACAAGTATAAAGAAATTTACCTCTATTTCATGATTAGAATTGATCAGTATGATCCTGTTGGTATTGTTTGATATTTTAAACCATTTTATGAAATAATAAAATGTCTTCATAACTTCTTGTATCACAGGGAAAAATATGTAAAGAATAATTAATTTAAAACATGTCTGTGATATGTTCCTCATTTACTCAGTTTCCTTAAATCTGGGAAAAGGTACGTGGACACCTTTACTTGTGATCTGTCTTGTCAACTGGAAATGCATTACATAATCATCAGGGAATGGACCTGGTCTTATCACTAAAGCAACAGTGAAGCCTGGAAGAGAGCATGTTGGAGAAGGTCCAAATAGAAGAGTGGAGGTGGGGGCAGAGCAGAAGACAGAGGGCTGTCATTGACTAGGTCATCTTAAGTCTTAGGACAAGGAACTCAATACCTTATTTTCTCATTATAATAGCATCTGTTTTTCACTTTTAGAGTGTGAAGAACAAAGAGTATCTGTACTTTTTGCTAAGAGAATGTTTCTTTTGAATGTATGCATAAATGATTAGACTAAAATTGTAAAATGTAACTATGCAATTTTATTAAATATCATTAGCCAGCATTGGAAACCAACATTTTGTTTCTTTCCTAATTATCTTTATGGAGATCTTTCAGAGGTAATTTATATACACCTAACAAGATCTAGTAAAGAAAATAGTAACTAGATTTAAAAATGAGGAAATGACTCTATCATAAGAGTAAAACCTCCACTTTGTCATCATTAAAATTTTAAAAAGGATAATTTCACCTTAGGATTCTTTATGTAAGTGAAATGAAGTGATATATGTGAAAAGTACTTGTGAACTTTAAACATTCCACTAAGAGGAGCTGACATATAATGTTATTTTGTGCCAGGGACCATTTCAAGCCCTTTACATATATTACCTCATTTGAATCTCATAGTACTCTATATGGTAGGCAATGTTATTATTTCTATTAGTCATACTTTATCAATGAAGAAATAGTTTCAGAGAGGTTAACTGACTTGTCCAGAGACATAGAGATAGTTACAGAGACAGTATTAAATTTCATTTATTTGTATTTTATTCTACTCCTAGTATTCTACATTAAGTCTAAATTGACTTATAGTTAAATGAAACTGAAATTCCATTTCCACCTGAAACTCTTCCCATTCAGCTTATATACTTAATAGTGAGTATGATGATTATGATAATAAATGTTAGACACAATTTTTAATCAGCTATAATTGTTAACCAATTTCATAATTTGCAAAGTCATTTAACTTGCTAATATGCCAGATAAATCAGTCTTTCAGAGGCATGGAGTGAGATCTGAAACCAATAATGTATTTAGGAGACCCTTTCCTATCAGTCAGGGAGCTATAGAGTAGATTCTGGTTGTCCACACACTAAATAGACAATTCGTGGTGCATGGTTCACATACCAGGCTTCCTGCCTTGCTTCATGGTTACTATTCTGTTCCCCATTGAATCTGAATCCTGGTCCTGGTTTTGGCTGAATACTGGACATTAGATTCCCTTCTTTAGGAAATAATATCTTAATATTCTTTTATTAATTTCCTCAACCTACTGTGTACAGTCATTTCTTATGACTGAAAAATCAGGATGCCATTTTTGAGAGCATAGAGTTGAGAGCTGTGGAAACTTCTTGTCTGGAATTTGAATCCTGAACAGAATCAATGAAATCAGTTGTAGCTCATTCATTATGAAGACAACAGACCAATGAGACTGTTGAGCAATCCTTGCTGCCAGATTCTGTTTTATGCCTTTTCCCAAACCTGAACCTCCAGCTTCCAGTAAAACCTATGATCTACCACTCTCTTTAAGAAATAACATCACTTTTCTGCTTATGTTAACTATAGACAGTTTCTTTAGCTTAGGACTGCTGATCCCTAAAATACCTAATATTAAATTTCAGTACTCTTGCCATTGTCTTTTCCTATGAGTGCCTTCCAGAACATAGCTAGAACAAATTTTCAAGCATTTTCTCCTCCAGGGCTCCCAGACTTCCAATGACACCCCAGCCACTAGCTGACAACTGCATTAATCAAAATAGATCTCCTGTGAACCATAACATAATTAATCACCTTATACTAAATATCACTACTCCATGAAGCATAAGCTACCATGCACTAACTACCTCCCAATCTGGTCTGCCTGGACTGAACTTGAATTCTGTATGCCCTTGAACCCTGTGATTTTAAATACTGAAAGCATCACTAGCAGTTCAGTGATGGGCAGACTCAGATATACAACCTCTGTCCCTTGGATCTTGAAATCCAAGAATATATAAGAACTCTTAACAGAAATTCTCCATTTGCCCCATTAAGCCATTGTCCATACTCCTGTTTTTGTATTTGAAAATTTCAAAATATTAAAAAAACCCTGGTACTATTCAGTTCATTGCCTACATTTTGTAGGTGACAGACAGATACAGGAAAGATTAAACAATGAGCCCAATTCATATTTTTAGCTAATTGACTGATCAAGAACTACTTTTTCAAAAAATAATGTAAGACTGAGCATGGTGGCATATGCCTATAATCCCAGCAACTCAGGAGGCTGAGGCAAGTAAATTCCAAGTTTGAGACTAGTCTCACACTGTGTTTCCAGCACATATAAGTGACCAATAACTGTTGACTATATTACTATACTAATTTGAAACATTATTGGTTTCTCACATGGGAGTTAGAAATGTGGGAGCATATTCTCAATGGTGATCAACTGCCCACATTGTAAATGATATGCTCACAAATAGGTTGGTGGACGTAACTCTGAAGCACCCACCACCACTTCCATCTAGGTATTTCTGCTTTCCATTCCTTCACAGAGTCCACAACTGAATACAGATATCCATATCTAGAAATGTAGCCATTGTATTCTCTCACGTAGCTGTCTTATTTCTGGGTTCTATTCCTTGGTGAAACATAAGCTAAAATTTTAAAAGTGTTTTCTTTAGGAAAAAATTACTGGTTATGAGTAATTATAAATAAAATAATAGCACAAAGTGCATTAGGTTCATCATGGATTAAACTGAATTTGTGTCCTGATGAAAAAAACCTCATGTCCATGTATAAAATGATTTTTGTAGTAAAAAACACTCTATTTTGTATTATCCTCTTTAAAATCAATTTTCATGTCTCAATTCATTTGTGATATAGTACAATATATAGACTGTCAGAACTTCCACCCTTGACAATTTGTTCTTCTAATTTTTAATTAGGTCACTAAAGGTCAGCTGTACATCAGGAGTTGTATAGCTATCTGTGACAAAAGTGTCATGTTATTTCTTTTCCTTTGGTATGTAAAAGGAAGTACTGTTTTGAGGAAAGAATGTTTGAGATTTTGTGTATTGTCCAGACATAGTGGGAAGAAGGACATAAGATTTTCATATTGAGTATATGTAATTTTAAAAGTTGAATAAGAAAATGAATGAAAATAGTTTGTTTCATTTTTTTATTTTCTATGAGAAGCACTTAGTTGTTAGAAGGACCAGGTAGTGAGGAGCATAATACTGATTGATCCATGATTCTATTATTCTATACACTGGGAAATAGGGTCCCACTTCCATTTATTACTGAAGAGAATTTAAGGAGGGAGTTATAAAAATACCGAGTCATAAATAAGAACTTATTCTACTTTTGTTTCACTTTCCACAGTCACTGTTTGCTGTGGCTGTTTCAAACTTGGTATCATTCAAAGAATAGATGACCCCTTTCTGTTCATGGATATTTCTGCTGACAGTACAGAGGGTAGTTCATAGCAAATTTTAATGTCATCACAAAGGGATTACATGCAAATGAGTCTTACCTATACTTTCTTCTCACAATGGGGCAAATGAAGCACAGGAATAAATGTGATCAATTATGGCAGAATGATGCCAGAACTTATTAATAGTCTGAAGGACTATCATCAAGTCAGCTTCTACTCATAGAGAATGTGGAAAATCCATTAGAATGTCAAAAAGCATATATTGTAAAGGTGAACTTACAAGCAGAGTACACTTCTGAACAGGCGATTATATAACAAGAACTAGCCTTGACCCCTGATGCCAGAAAGTGCTACATTATTTCACTTTCACCAGCTTCATTTATGGAAATAAAATTACTGACATCCTGACAATTATGATAATAATGAAGCCGACAGAGATAATGCAAAAACATAAAGTATATTACAATGCAGAAAATAATGTCTAAAAAATTAAATGTAAAGAAGGCAAGAAGTGATATAGTTGGGAATGCAGAGGTCTTCCCTGAAACTTTTACTTTTATAGTGGAGTAAATATCTTAAATATTTCCAGATATAACTGACCTTTATCCATTTCCTTATAGCGCCATGTACCTGCCAAATATTAGGTTACAATTCTGTCAGTATGAAAATTGATTTACAATTAAAATTATTTACTTCTAAGTGAGTACAGAGTAATGAAGGGTGCCATGAAAAAAATGAGCTTCTCAAAGTATAAGCAGACCCATTTATATGTAAGTAACCTTTCTACAGTCATTATTTACTACTGGACACTTTCAAGCCAAAAATAGACCATGTTATTTTCAAAATGCCACTGAAGAAGAAAACTTCACCCTATTCTTTTTCCTTCCTTATTTTAGTTTTAAATCATGACAACTAAAGCCTGACAAATATTCATAGCAAATATAAATGAGTATCCTATGATGCAGAAATTGCCTTTCTAAGTACAATACCCAGAAGAAACCCTGAAAATGTGCAAGAGGGAACATTTATTAATTTTAAAATATGCCATCACTGTTTGTAATGTGTTATCTTTGCCAGATGGAATATTATCCAACAGTTAAAATAAGAGAATGTTAGCACCTTTTATCCAACCTACTTTATCTCCTCTCCCTTCAGGATGATGCTAACTCCAGGTTAGCAGAAGGTGGGGGAATGGGTTAGCCAAGATGAACATACACTTATATGTAAGTGATATCTATGATTTCATAGTTTTGTTTTGGATTCATGAATAGTGGTTTTCTTATAAAAAGATTGTTAAGGAAATAAAGAATGGAAAGGGAAAAAGGAAGGGAGGGAGAGAAGAAGACTATGAATGGACAAATAAGACTGTCACGACACAACTGTTACAGTTTGGATTTGAAATGTCCCCCAAATGGCTCATGTGTTCAAAACATAGTTCCTAATGCAGCAAGGCTAAGATGGGGTTTTTAGGCAATGGTTGGATCTTGTGAGCTCTGACCTTATCACTGGATTAACCTATTTAATGGATTAATTCAATGATTGCTGGATAGCTTACTGGGAGGTGAGATCTACTTTGAGGAAGTAGGTCACTGGGGATGTGCCCTGGAAGGGTTTACCTTCTCCCCAGCCCTTTCCTCTCTGCTCGCCTGCTGACGTGAGCTGAGCTGCCATCCTCTGCATGCTCTTCCACCATGATGTTTCTGTCCTGGAGCCAGATGACCATAGCCTGAATCCTCTGAAACCATGAGCCAAAGTAAATGTTTCTTCTGCTAAGTTGTTCTTGTTAGACACTTTGGTCATGGCAATGAATGTCTGTCTAACACACCAAAGATCATGATTAATCCAATTCTTTGAATACAAGGAACAAAACCCAACATACTTAATCAGCAATAATAGAAATAAAGTGAAAAATCTCTATATACACAGGGCTGTTTTTGTTAAAATACACTGGATTCAATTCTTTAACTTTTGCAAATTATACATTACGCTAATTCTGATTTGTACTAAGCCTCAATAACCTCAATTTGATAATTCGTATTAAGAAATGACAACTCATAGACACCTTGGCCATAATTGAGGGCACCTAAGTAATCTATGAAGTGATCAAATCCATTCTGGTTCTGTATTATCCTGAGTATGTGAACTAAGTATTTGAACCCGTGAAGAGGTAAAACAACCTTCCATCCAAATCTTAAGTGGGAGTTAATTGAGGATAAATAAATATACCTTAATATGGAACAAATATGAAGTTTACTGTAAAAGAAAGTAATACCCCTATAACTTCTATTTTGAATTAGGTGGTGCTTTCTTATTGTGGGGAAATATTTCCCAACATGCAGTTTTGGGACTTGGAAAGTCATCAAACCTTTTAACATTTTATACATAAAGTTCATCAACTTTCTGATGAAACACTGGTATGTATTCCCTAAGGCTCTCATAAGAAAAGTGCTCTATTCTTGTTTTACAAAAATGTGGAGTATTAGATATGTAAGACAATGTAGATGGAAAGACTCAGACATTAGTTCTCAGCCTTTGACTGTTTTAGAAAATTTAAGTTCATATCCATAGAAGATTATTTTATTTTCCCTGTGTTAAACTTATCACCATATAGACTACTTTCCAGACACCATGACCCTTTATCATAACATCTTTAAATATGGTTTAGTCAGCTATTTCACTGTTGTTACTAAAAGATCTGACCAGAACAATCGTAGAGGAAGATTATTTGAGGGCTCATGGTTTCAGAAGTCTTAGTTTATAGAAGGCTGGTTCCATTCCTTGGGACTAGAGGTGAGGCTGAACATCATGGCAGGAAAGGGTGGTGGAGAGAAGCAGCTTACATCATGGTGATCAAGAAGCAGAGAGAGACTCCCCATTCCAGACACAAATACATACCCAAAGCCACTCCCCAATTCCTACCTCCTCTAGGCGCTCTCTATCACTTCAGTTACCACTCAGTTAGTCCCTATCAGGGGATTAAATCACGGGGTCAAGACTCTCACAACCCAAATAATGTCTCCACTGAACCTTCTTGCATTGTCTCACATGTGAGCTTTTGGGGTACATGTCACATCCAAACCTTAACAGAATAGTAAGAAAACTCATCTTAAAATATTGATGTTTGGCACTAACCATCCATTGCAAAGTAAAATCCCAGCATGTTCTAAGAAACAAGTTTTTGTTTATTCATTTGCTTCTTTGTTTTGTTTGCAACCATCTAAAGCCAAGTGCTAGTTGATTGGTTATTTTTGTTCTTGATGGTGATATCTGTCTGCCTGAGGCTTTATGCACAAATGTTGCCATATCAAGATGCTGGTAATTACTTTATATTACTGGATGTGTGCATGTATCTATAACATCTTGAGTAAGTCTATCTGGACTCTCCACTTAATCCAAGTATCACTGACAAGAGGGCATACAAGATACCTAAATGAATTGAATTTGAAATTATAGTTTATTTTATGAGCAATATCTATGAACCATTTTCAACTACATTATTCAGAATTCACAGAGAGTAGATTCTCAAATCCAAGATCTTTGCCTTTTCCTGAGTATTCCTCCCCTTCACATACATACACACACACACAGTCACCAAGGCTTTTACACACTCAATGGGCATCTTCTTTATGAAACACCCCCCCTTAGGATAAATCACATCTTCCTCCTTGCTCACATTGTGCTCACACTGATTTTTATCTTAGCATGTGCATGTCTACATAACTTTGACAGAGTGACAGATATTGTATGTCTCTGTTTTTCCATCTCAGAATGTGTATAGGTATTTGTCTTCTGCAGTCTTAACCTATAAAATGAACATTCCTTCAGAAAAATCACATAAGAAGACCTAACTGAATCATTTGAATTCATTGTTATCAATTTCAATTTAGCTTCAACACTGAACCTCTTCTCTCTTCTCATTACTTTAGTTTCATCACTTCAAGACATCTCTCAAACTACTTTTTCTTTTCCTCAGATCTCTGACATCTCATTTTCCCTCCCTCTTAGAAGATAACCTTTCCCCTACTGTCTTAGTCCATTTTGTGCTTCTATAACAGAATACCACAGGCTGGGTAATTTATAATGAACAGAAATTTATTGAGTTCATGATTCTTCAGGATGGGATGTCCATGATCAGGGGGCCACATCTGGTAGAGCCTTCTTGCTGTGTCATAACATGGTGTAAGTCATCATGCAGATGAGACAGAGCAAGAGATGAACTCACCTTCACAACAAACCCACTCTTGTTATAAAATGAACACAATTCTGTGATAACATGAATCTATTCATAAGGAAAGAGCCCTTATGACCTAACCACCTCTTAAAGCTACCGCCTCTCAACACTTTAGCATTTGGGATAAGTTTCAAACATAGGAACTTTGGGGGACACATTCTAGTCATGATATCCCACCCTGAGGCCCCCAAATTTGTGTTCTTACATACAAAATACATTCATTCCATCCCAGGAACCTCAAAGTCTAACTTGTTCCAGCATCAACTCAAATTTTCAAACTCCAGAAAAATTTCAAACTCATCTAATCCACATGGTTGAGACACAAGGCATGATTCCTGTTGCAGATATAGTCTGTGAAATTAAACAAGATAGATACTTCCAAAGTACAGTGGTAGGACAGGCATAGGATAGACATTCCCATTCCCAAAGAGAGAAACAGGCAAGAAGAAAGGAGGTTGGACTTCCAAAGGTCTCAGATAGCCCATCCACATGGCTTTTCTGGGCCTATCCACAGAGCAGCTCTCATGAGTTGGAGTCTTGTGCCTGCAGCTCCCCCAGAATGGGGTTCCACACTGAGAACACGTTACTACAGTTCTGGAGTCTTAAGGGCTGCCCCAAACCCACAGCTCCACTAGGCATTGCCCTAATGGGGACTCCCTGCAGAGGTACCAATCCTATTTTAAGTCTCTGTCTAGGGTCTCAGACTCTCTGTGACATTCTTTGAAATACAGGAAGAGGTTGCTATAACCCCATAACTCTTACATTTTACATTTTTTTTTTCAGAATTAACACCAAATAGACACAACCATGATTTACAGTTTGTACCTCCTGGAACAGTGGTTTGAGCCACACCTGGGCTTGCTTGAGCCATGGCTGGAGTGGCTGAAAGGCACTGCACTGGTAGGGAGCAGAGCCCCGAGGCTTAGGTCAGTGAGTGCTGAGGTCCTACAAGCACTAATCCAGAAATCTTTCTCTGAAGGCCTTAGCTTACCTTGAGAATCTCTGAAACGCCTCTGAGGTCATTTCCTTTATCTTCATGAACATAACCTGGCTATCTTCTATCCATATTAACCTCTTTAGCAAATAGTTGCTTGGTCACACTCAGTCTTCTCAACTAAACATGCTTTTTTGTTCCTTATATAGCCAGGATGACAATTTTCCAAATATTTTTGTTCTGCTTCCCTTTTATCATGAATTCTAACCTCAAATCATTTTTCTCTTCTCTCATTTTACTATAGGTTAAAAGAAGCCATGTAGCTCCTTGAATGTTTTACTACTGGAATATTTCTTCTGCATGTATCCTAGTCTACAGCTCTTAAGTTCACCCTTCCTTGAAGTCTGAGGTTACAGACATAATGTTGCCATTTGCTGCTGTACAAGTCTGGCCTTTTCTCTATTTTCCAATGCCCGTAACTTATTTCTACAGGAGACCTCAGCACAATGGCCTTCACTAGCTGAATTTCTAGCAAAAGTTTTTTTACAGTCAACTAAGTAATCTCTAAGAAGATCACGTTCTATCTATCTAAAGCTCTTTTCTTCTGGATGCTCCCCAGAATCACCCTTAATGTTCCATTCATGACAATCTAGGCTTTTTCTAACCCGTTCATCCAGATTCTTCCAGTCTCTACAGATCACACAGTTCCACAGCTACTTTCACAATCTCAGATATTTGTTATAACAGCCATACTTCTTGGTACCATTTTCTGTCTTAATCCTGTCTGTGCTGCTATAATGGAATACCACAGACTGGGGGATTTCAAATGAAGAGAAAATTACTTGACCTATGATTCTGGAGGCTCAGAAGTCTGACTGAGGAGTCGCATCTGACGAGGATCTTCTTACTATGTCAAAACATGGCAATATTGTTACAAGGGCAAGAGAGGGATAAACTCACTTTTGTATGAAGTTCATTCTCATGATAATGAAACCACTCCTGAAATAATTATTAATCCACTTTTGAGAACTCACATGAGCAGAGCCCTCATGAGTTAACCACTTCTTGAAGGTCTCACTTCTCAACATTTTTGCATTAGGGATTAAGTTTCCACCACATGCTTGGGAGACAAGTCCAAATCAGTATATTTTACATAAAAATTAGAAAACATTGGAGTTCTCTTAATTTCCTATTACCAAATATAAACCTGCCTACTATCTACAATTAAGTTCATCCTTTACTAATTTTATCATAAAAATATGTGCCTTCCTTCTACAAAGGTGATGAAGGTGCCTACATTTTGAATCACATTACTCTCCACGCTAATATATATAATATATGTATATATATATACATACAATAATATATATTATTTATATTATATATATATATTATAAATATTATATATATATATATACTCTCCACACTAATATATATATATCATATCATAAGAGTATTAAAGTAAGGCATCTTTGGCTTCAATAGATTGGTAAAGAAGTTTTGTTTTGCTGGGAAAACAGTCCATGAGGTTTGGGGGTTTGAGGTTCTCCAGAATGAATCCCTTTTGATTCTAGGATGCTTTTCTTTTCTGTGCAATCTGCTGTTACAAAGAAATCTGACAGAGATCTGAATTCAATCTAAGTTGAAATTCAGCAACCCAGAATAGATAGAATGTCTTATTCTTGGCTATGTCAACTCTGCTATTGTAACAACAACTATAACAACAACAAGTGCTTTGGTTACTGACATAGTAAGATCTGGATTCACTTACTGTGCCTCAAGCTAGAAATTTAAGACTGGACCCTTACCATTTTCTGTCATCAAGCTTTCCAGTGCAGCTGGAAGTAGCAAGTCCTACTTCTTTTCCTATAATTCTTGGTTCTTTCTATTTATTTTCTATCAATAGATACATGCTTCCTCATGTCTTAACTTCATATGCTATTTCACTTTATAGGATTTAAACAACTATTTCACATGCTAAGCCATTAACCACTAGAGTTCTCAATTCTTCACTGACTAGATCTTCAATTCCTTCAAGCCCAATCAACTTGAATGACCCATCTACTGATTTTCATTTCTTTGAGGCCCTGTTACCTCTCCAAGAGCCAAATACTATATTAGTCAGGATTCTTAGTTGCAAACATTAGGAAATATTCTGGCTTATTTAAGGAGAAAATAATTTTAAGGGATATTCTGGAACTTATATAAATTAGAAAAGGGCCAGAAGGCATGATTCTGAAGCTATTTCCCAGGAACAATGGCACCATATTATAGGAGCTACTCTGGAAAAGACAGTAGGTAGTTTAGTGTTACTTCCATAAAATGCGTGAATCTGGGTACTTTAGAAAGTAAAGAGGTTTATCTGGTTCAAAGTTATGATAGCTAGAATGTCCAAACAGCATGATGATGTTGTGTCCTGGAAAGGGTCCTATGTCTGAGTCTTGATATGACAGAGAAACAGAAAGGGAACCAGCCACATGCAGACTGGGCACATGTGCAAAACAGTGAGTTGAGACAGTCAAACTCACTTTATAAGTGAGTTTGGGAACTAATCTGATCTAATCACAGCCTTATTAATCTATCCATGAGGGCAGTGCCCCTGTGATCTAATCATTTTCCACCAGGCTTTACCTCATAAAGATCCACCACCTTGCAATACTGTCACACCAAGACCCTATTTCTTTCCAGCATATGGGTCTTTGAGTACATGGTGGTTGGTGAGAGAGATGGGTGGGTTGGGAACAATCATATCTAAACCATATCTGATATCAAAACAATACCATATGCTTACTTACTAATGCAAATCTTAGGTGGGTTCAAATGGCTGAAGAAGTCTAAGTCACAGTCTAACATCCAAAACTGCGGAAGAGTCTGGCATATAAATTTGATGGCCATTGCCTTAGGAAGACACTAATAATTTGAGGAATCATAAAAATATGCGGCAAACAGTCGATTACCACTAGTGATTAGTGTTACTACATGATGACTGTCACTACACGTTAGGAACATCTGACTAATGTTACCAAACTTAGCATTCACCAATATTTTGGGATCTCCTTCTCTTCCTAGGTAATAATGGAAAACTACATCTATTTCCTTTTAGAACCAACAGAGGCCATTTGACTTACATCAGCTGATGGAATGGAAATGGAAATGACAGGTGTCGCTAAAGGATAGAAATATTTTTGAGTTGATATGCATTTCCACATACTCTCTTGCCCTGCTGTGGTGAACACTGAAGCCCCAAAGGGAGAAGGCAGCATTATAACCAGAAAGATCTCTAGCAGCCCAGGAACCTGAATAAGTAACTAGAAAAGGAGCTCTTTGCTAAAGCAATGAACATATAGCAGAAGCGAGAGAAGTACCTTGTTATTCTAGCTCCTTGAACTTTTTCTGTGACAGTCTTGCCCATGCTGACTGACAGGTGCAGACCTCTCTTCTGACTCTACATTTTATACTGTACATACCTAACAACATGCAAGGCATAGCACTGGGAGGTCACACAAACACTCCAAATTCAATGTTTTAAAATTGATCCTGCACTTTTCCACAAATTGTTCTTCTTCCATTGTTTATTTCTTCAGTAAAGCAGCCAACAGCTGTGTCTATTATAATCTAAGAACCTAAGGATCTTTCCTGATTCTTCCCATTTCCTTCTTATCCATATGCTGTCAATATCCAAGTGTTGTGGTTTTCATTTTTTTTGTATTTCTGTAGTCTCAGATTCATCCAAGAGCCTGGTCCAAAAAACTATCCATTGTATGTTTATGGAAGTAGTCTCATACCTAGTCATACACATTTATCTCTGCCTTCCAACAAGTCTCTACATTACAACCAGCATGGTCCTTTGGTTTTTGTTTGTTTTTAAAAGCAGGTTAATTGTAAAACTTTCATCATTAAAATTCACTAATGTCTTTTCATTTCTCTTAGTGTAAAGCTCATATTCCTGAATGACTCTTTAAGGCGCTACATGTTCTAACCTTTTGTTCTTCTTATCTTCATGCTCATCTCCAGAAATGCTGCCATCCAGTTCTTAGGACATGCCATCCTCCTTTCCACTTCAGAGCTTGCATTCCTGCTGTTTTTCCGCTACCTGAGCTTCTTCAACCCACTGCTACAGTTACAGCTACCACCCCCACTTCTGTGTTTCTCCATCCACCTACCCTGCTTTCTACCATCCATGCATTCTTTACACCTCTGATTAAAGTTTGAAGAAGTCTAAAGTCATCACCTCAGGATGCATGCCTTAATTCCTCATTCCTCTGAAATGTTGTAGTCTCCCAACATAGTTCATCCTGAGCCTCTTCTCTTTGTAATTTTTATGGTGTTCACCTTCCCAGATGGTCTTTAAGTTTCATGATGAACAAAGTATTGACTTTCCCCCCATGGTTCCTTTGATCCTAGCACATAAAGGTAATCAGTCACATTTTTTCTCAAAGAGGGCTTGAAGTTGAATGAATGAATGAATGAATGAATGAATGAAATTAGTAACTCCTACAAGGAACTTGCACATCTTTAAAATACTTCCAGTTTTTTTAGTTCCTCTGCCAACTTAATTCCACATTCAGCTCCTCCTCCTCCTCTTCTTCTTCTTCCTCCTCTTCTTTTCTGTTTCCGTGGTAGATTTAAAAATTATCCTCTTTGCTGGGAGTTTTGGCACACTCCTTTAATCCCAGCTACTTAGGAGGCTGAGGTAGGAGGTTTGCAAATTCAAAGCCAGCCTTGATTCCTTAGTAGACCTTAGGGACCCTGTCTCAATAAAAATTTAAAAGGCTGTGAATATAGCTCAGAGGTAGAGCACTTACTTAGAATATGTGAGGCTCTGGGTTCAATCTCCAGAATGACAGAAAGAAAAAAATATTGCATTTGTTGTTTACATCATGTTATCTGTCCATCTGTTCTTTATTGTGTTTGATTTGTCCTACTTATATTCAGCTTCCAGATTGCATGGAATAGTTTTAGTGTCAGTCTTGTCAGTTTGGAAACCAGGGATTGGTTTGTTTATTTCTCATAACTCATGTTGGCATGAACTACAGACACTTTTTTGGATTCCAGTATTTGCAGAAATCTTGAACTGTCCCCCACCTCTGGGACAGTAGAGAGAAAAAAAAATTTAATAATCTGATTTTATCTCCTCCAAATGGAAGGAAATTCTATTTTGGAATACAAATGTTTGTAGCTTGATTCATGTAAATATTTTAATTTATATTCAGAAAGCACTTCAGTAAATTACTCAAATATTAAAACTTGGGTTCTAAATAACATCTCTTTTTTATAAAAAATTCTAATATTTAATATGACTAATAATATTTCAAAACAATTATTCTGTTATTTAAATAGATTCCAGCAACATAATCATCCAAGTAATGAACTAGAAAGAACAGAACAATTTTCACATAGATTAAGTCACGTTCAAATGTATCTGAAGTACAATTCATTGGTAGAATCTAGGAAAGGATGTTTAAAAGCCCATTCAAAGAGTAATTTATGACTGTTCCAGGATATTTGGTGTCTAATCAATAAATCATGAACCAATGGGGTTTCTTAATGAGCACCATGTTTGGGATAGATAGTAGCAATTTGGCAGGTCCCACAGGTGATTTTAAAAAGTAAATCTAAATTCTCCACAGGTCTGGTCTACCTTCCATCACGGTTTCTTTGAAGGGAGCATGGGAGCTGTCATAATGAGTTCTCCTGTACTATGTTGAAAAAACTGCTATAAAAATGCAAATTCAGGGGCATTAGCGGATTTTTCTCTTGAAGCTGCCTGGATATCATTCAGAGAAATAATAAGCATTTGTGGTAAGGAGGAGGGAGGAGGATTTCAAAAGTGGTTGCAATATGGTCTTTAGCCTATTTTTAAATAGCAACTTTGCTCTAATTAAAGTATGATCTGCACTGAACTTTTTTCTTATATAAAGAGATTTGTTAGAAGATACATAGTATTTCAGGGCAAATATATGAGTCAGAATTACTTGGATTACTGTGAAAATCAAAACTTGTCTACCATCACTGCCTAAATCCAAGATGCTTTTAAGAATTTTCTCCAAGTAGAGCTATTTGCTGTTTGGCAAATACTCATGTATTCTAATTGTAATCTAGAAGCCCTGTAAAATCTCTCTTTTAGTGAAAGAAATGGGGAACCTCATTAGCACATGTGTTTTTGCTATTGTAGTTCACACTGGGGAAGATCCATTTTATGTTTCTCAAGTTGGAAGCTATGGGGTATGTGTCACAGTGCTCAGGAAGCATACTCTTCTAGATGAGGTATAATCCTCCAGATCTGTTGTGAACCTTAGGTCTCTGGTGTTTTGAAATTTGGGCTTGCTGGTGCTAAAGGGACTGCCAAAATTTAGAGATAGTAAAGGATCAGTTTACGAATCCAAGCACATCTTTTATCCACAAACCAAGTCATCCAGACCCCAGATCCCATCCATCCTTTATATGTACTTTCTCAAGGTTCTCACATTAAGGGCTACCATCCACTACCCTAATCACTCCAAGACCAGGTACTAGACAACTTTAGTACCCTCTGAAATTATTCACACTAACTAATCCTAACCTTCTTGCCCCTGACTTGCCCATTCCTTCCTGTGGAAACCACAGTAAAGCCCATTGCCCCTGTTTCCCTGTGTTCCTGCTGTCTCCTAGCTTACCCTGATACTATGTCCACACACGCCCATGGTGAGCTGTGTCCCTGGTCCTCTTAAGATCTGTGAGTTTAAGAAACCATCCATTCAGTGGCAAATATCTCCACGGACCTCATCACACATATATAATATGAAAACCTACATTTTAAATCAATATCCCAATTTGTACACTATTCCCAGGGATACTCATAATTACTCTTTTGGTCAGAGCAGGCATTTCCTTCCTGGGTAGTTTGAAAGGTGCCAACAAGTTTCCAAAATAAGAAGTACCTGGGCTCAATCCCCTCAAATTTCTTTTTAGATTCTCTTTCTTCTTTCTTTCTTTCTTCTTCCTTTCCTGTTTTTCCTTGGATGAAATATTTTAACATCTTCATTGAGGTATAATTGATGTAGAAAGACTACACATACTATTGTGTAGAATTTGATGGTTTGGGACATGGATGAACAATCTATCTTACCGTTATCACAGTCACAGTGATGGACACATCCAGCATCTCCCACAGACTTTTTGTGCTTCTTCGTTTTTGTTTTCATTGTGTTTTGTTTGATTTGCTTTGTTTTTGAGTAAGAACACTTCACATGAGATCTACCCTTTCAAATTTTAAAGTTTGCAATAGTGTATTGTTAACTACAGGTACTATGTTTCACAGCATATTTCTCATTAAAAAGGATAAAATAATATTTTCAAAATGAAAGCACTGAGGGATGTGATCACCAGTGGAAGGTTTCAAAGAGAAACAGCATGTTTTTCTGAATGAAGATCTAAGATTCAAAATAAAATGGTAAAAGAAAAACTTGTAAACACAGAAATACCCATTGTTATAGAAACTCAACTAAAGGAATCAAAGGGCCCTTAGCAGAATAGGCTCATAAAGGCTTTAGATGTATTAAAAGCTTAATTTCATACTTACCCATTAAATCAGATAGTAAACCCTATGATACTTTTATAATTTAACTGATGACAGAGTAAGTGTGGGATTTTTTTCATTGAGACATAATATTTGTACATGTTTACAGGATACAGAAAAATAATTTGATACATGTATATAATGTGTAATAATCAAATCAGGGTAATATGCACTTTCATCTCCTAAAACACTAATCATTTCTATTGTTATGGGGCGCAACATAAGAACAGACCGGTCACCACTGAGAAGTCCAAATTTGAGAGTCTTTATTAAGCTGGCCAGCTGACTGTCTCACACGATGACCAAAAAAATGGCTATTGGGAGAACAGCCCTGAACATAGGGTTGTAGGGGTTCTTATACCAAAAATCACATCAATCATAAGTGTCTGTTGCTATGATTCAAAATTACAAACTAACATCATGAGATCATCGACAGGGGGGACGTGGGTCAAACTGACTCTTACCTAGGTACAAACTAAAGAGTGGTTGCTACAAACTAACATCATGAGATCATCGACAGAGGGGAAAGTGGGTCAAACTCATCCTTACCTAGGTACAAACAAAAGAATGGTTGCTAACATCCACACAATTACCGTTTACATGGTACATTGGTTAAGAGCAATAGAGGTCAAAGGAGACCAATTTTTACTACATAGGAGTTGCCATTGTATATTATTAAACATGTCGTGCTAAGTAACTGATGATGGATACAGAGGCGGGATGTTCCCATGGGAGAAACTTATTTCTTACATAACATGGAGTCTCAGAGCAAAATGGAGTCTGTTTAGTCATTTCCCTTAGAGTCTGGCCTATAACATTCTCATGGAGCCAGATCGTCAGCTCATCACACTATGTGTTAGGAACTTTCATATTCTAGTTATTTTGAAATAGGTATAACATCTCAGATAGTTGTAGATTACAGTTACCCAACCATGATATAGAAAATCAGAACTAATTCCTCCTCTCTAATTGTACTTTGGTACCCATTTTCTGACCTCTTTATATCCCCCTTCCTTCCTGCCCTTCCAGTCTCTAGTGACCACTATTCCATTCTAAGATTGATTTTTCAGATTCCACAAGAATAAAAACATGTGATATTTGTCTTTTTTTGTCTGACTTTTTTCCCTTAATATAATGACTTCCAGTTCCATCTATTTTGCTGCACATGATAAGAAATCATTCAATACTATGGCTGAACAGTATTCCCTTTTGCAGTGTGCCACATTTTGAATACATGCATCCATTGATAGACAGCTCATTTGGCTCCATATCACATGTATTGTGAATTGTGCTGCAATAAACTTGGCATGCAGGTATCTCTTTGACATAATGGTTTTGTTTCCTTTGGATATATACCCAATGTTATGGTTTAGACATGTGGTATCACCCCAAAAGTTCATGTATGAGACAGTGCAAGAATACTCAGAGGTTAAATGACTAGATTGTGAGAGTTGTAAGCTAATCAGTGAATTAATCTACAGATAGGAATTAACTGGGTGGTAACTATGGGCAGGTAAGGTGTAGTTGGAAGAAGAGGGTTACTGAGGGTGTGCATTTGGGGTTAATACTTTTGTCTCTAGTGAGTAGAGCTCTCTGCTTCCTGATTGCCATGTCCTAAACTGCTTCCCTCCTCCAAACCCTTCCACCAAGATGTTCTGTGCCTCACCTTGGGCCCAGAGCAATGGAGTCAATTGTCTGTGGACTGAGACCTCAAACTGTGAGACAAATACATTTTTTTCTCCTCTAAAATTGTTCTTGTTAGGAATTTTGGTCACAGCAATGAAAAAGCTGGCTAAAACACCCAGCTGTGGGACTATCAGATCATGTGGTAGCTCTATTTTTAACTTGTTGAGAAATCACCACACACCACAATGGCTCCACTAATTTACATTCCCACCAGCAGTTTATAAAATTTCTGTTTTATCCATATCCTTCCAGCATTTGTTATTTTTTCTGTCATTTGATAATACACTGGCCATTTTAACTGATTAAGGGATGACATTAGAAAGCAGCATTGTAGTTATCTTCCTCTTAGTCACATCTCAGAAGAAAACCATCTCAACTCTTGAGCACCTAGCAGAAAATAAGATATAGAGAAGGATGAACTGTAACATATGAGTTTACAAAAGGGTAAAGAAGTTGAAATACCCTGGAAGGTGAGCCCCAGGCAGTCAGGGTTCTCATTGGAGGTGAGATGGAATATTTTTTAAAAAGACAGAAAAGAAAGTAAAAGAGTACCAAATATCTTTTTGATAGTTTTGCTATTTTAAGTGCTAACCTTGTCATTAAGTTATGCTTACACATTTCTTAATTCATAGCTGGAATTTTTCTTTTTTCATTATACAACCATCTGTTTTTGTTAAAAGACACATGTGCCATTCGTACATTTTGGTTTGCTACTCTAATGTACTTTGCCTCCACTTGAAAAGAAAATAGTAAAGTCAAAGATGATTTATGAGGAAAAACTTTCCAGAATTAACTCTAAGGTAGATTGAAGACTCTGGTGATCTGAAAGGAGCAGAAAGCTCAGTATCTAGAAGATTAAACTCAAGAGCTCAGGAATGCAGGCATCAATAGCAAAGTCTACCCTCATGTGGACTCCTTTTCCCAGTTCTTGGTGAAGATCTCCTGGCTTGATTAGTGCCTCATGAGCACCTGATATTTTTCTTATCTGACCCACTGCTTTGGTCTGAATATACGTGATCTCTCAAATTTGTATTGAAACTTAATCCCCAGTATGATGATGTTAAGACATGATTAGACCATAAGGTCTCTGCCTTCATGAATGGGATCAGTGTTCTTGTGAAAGATGTCCAAAGGAACTATTTGTTCCCTCTGCCACGTGAAGACACAGAAGACACCATCTATGAGAAACAGGCACTCCCCAGACACCAAATCTGCTGGCACATGATCTTGGACTTCCCACCTACAGAACTGGCCTGTTGTTTGTAAATTTCGCAGTATATGTTATTTTGCTATAGTAGCCTAAGTGGACTGATATACTCACCTATACTTTACTGTCAACACATAAACTGGAGAAACCCATTAGTCATGCCTGTGCTCACAGTCTTCAAGGGACCCATACACACCAGAATAAAAGCATAATCTTTATATTGCCTACAGAGTGCTTTACTATCTGGATACCCATTGTCTGTCTGACCTTCTCTCTTTTAGTCTCCTTCTCTCTCCTCTGCTGCAGTCGCTGACCTGCTTACTGCTTTAGAACTTAACCAGGGACATTCCTGTGCAGGACTGCTCTTTTTGTTGCTTCCACCCCTGAAAATGGTCCTCACTGGTCCCTTCCTGGTCACTGAAAGATGCCAAAGATGTGTAGGCATTATAACATGACATACAATTGAAAATTCAGATAGGTAAATGAGTTTGCTCATTTTACAAAAATTCTGCAGCATTTCCCTAGACAACGTGTTTAATTTATTTGAAGTGTTTGGTTTTAAGATTTTAAAATTTTAAATTCCTGCACTAGTTATCATTTACTGAGCTACAAAATTATCAGGCACTGTGCTTGGAACTGAGAAAGATAGAAAGATAAAGGGAACCTAATCTCACATCTGTACCTGTCTGCTCATGTTCAGGTGAAATGACAAAATGACTTATTCCTTAAAACTACTTAATTATCACAAATTCATTGAAATTAAGTGCAAATGCTTCATGGAGATATTTGCCAAGATTAAGAAATTTAGGAGGAAGCAGTGATTGTTTAAAATAGCATTAATCTGCATTAGAATGACTCTTGGTTTTTCCCTATTAGCCAAAAAGAAGATCCACTGCCCCAGCTGCCTTCTCTAGCCTTAGTGATTTCCTTTAGAGCACATTGAACTTCTTAATTTCCCCAGCCACATTACATGCTGGGTTAATTTAATTTATCGTAGTATTGGGTACTGATCTTGCACCTGTGCATCCTTTATGAAATTTCCTTTCTCCCCCTATCAGTCAAATCCACACTTAATTTTTAACATCCTATTCACATTTCCTCATTGAATTATTTCCTGAATTCCTCTGCTTGTCAGTCACTCAGCCTGCCTATACATGTTTTAGTACTTTGTGAAATCTTTTAACTAGGTATTAGGTGAGCACTTCCTCTGTGGCAGGCCCATTTCTGCAGGCTGGGAATGCTAGTGTAAATGAAACAGAAAGGAAAAAAGTTCCCTTCCTGCATGAAACTTAAAGCCTGAGCAGTGGATGTGTGCAATAGATAAATAAATGTGCTGTTATAAAACTCTGAAAAATAAAGCAGTACATTACTCCAGAATCCTTCCCTGACTCCCCGCTTCCTATAGAAAGATGGGCACTCAGGAAGGTTCTAGGGTGAACATATTAAACCTGTAGAGGGTGGATCAGAAGAAAATAAGATGGAAAATCATTTCAGAGAGAGAGAAGGCACTTGCAGAGTCCCTGAAGTAGGAACATGTTTAGGAGCTCTAAGAACAGCAAAGAAGCTCAACATTTTGTGAACAACAGGACGAGGAAGAGCAGTCAGAGGGAACAGAATCAAATCACGCAGTCTTCTATGTTGGGACCTTACTCTGGGAAAGATTCCAGAGTTTAAGTGGGTTGGGAAGCCATCCAGAGGTTTAAGACATGAGAACTGTGTGATCTAATTCAAATTTGCAATTCATCTGGCTACTTTGGGGAGACTAGACAGTGGGGGTCAGGAATGGAAGCAGGGAAGTGAGTTAGGAGGATATTACATCGTGCTGAGAGATGATGGTAGCACTTATTCTCTGTGTAGTCACTTGGAGTGTTTTACTGTAAGTTGCTTCATGGCAGAACTTGATTTATTCATTTCTTACTGCCCATATCTAGCAAATGCCTGGCACAATAGATAAATGTCTGTTCAGAAGTGCTTATTGAGAAAAAGAAGAAAGGAAGGAAGGAAGGAAGGAAAAAGGAAAGAAAAAATAAGGAAGGGATTATTAAATAAATAAATAATGGGTTTTAAGATTCTTGAAACTAGTGAAAAGAAACTCAGATGACGAAGCTCTCTTCTCAAACAGAATTTTGAAAAGAGAGGAGAGAGAAAGCTTCATCATGCTTTCAGTGAAAGGCACAGATGTGTTTTTCTATTTAAAAATTGAAAATGCTGGAACCTACTTGTGCCAACATTAAATGAATTGTCAGCCATAGAGAGGACTTAATTTGCAGACTGACCAATAGGTTTTAAAGGTTATGGGAAACAGGAAGAATGGCTTACATTGATGAGAAGTGGGTGATGTCTTTAAACAGGAAAGAAGTAATTATCTCTGCCAGCTCTCTTAGTGAGTGGCACTGTGCTCTCCTAGAAAGTCAAGGTCATTGAGCAGATGGTTTATTATTGGGGCAGAGCAAAACAAAATAAACCTCTTATGTGAAATCAGTTTTATTTGGGAAGAGAATTTTCACTTTCACAGATGTACTTGAAGTTGGCACAAAAATGAGAACATGTTGAATTTGAATCAATTGCTCTGATTCCTTATGTTTTCGGCTAACTGTTAGTCAAATGATCTTCTGTATTTGGCAAAATAACAATAAAGAATAAGCTTTAATCTTAAATGCAATGATTAATCACCCAAGAAGCAATTGAAACAAGATTATGTTTGGGACTTAGTTTAAAGACCTTTATTCAATTCCTGTGATAAGAAATTTAATATTTGAATAATCATTTTCACTTACAAACCAGTGCTTTTGAGAGGAAATCAGTAAAAAAATGGTCAGGTATCACTGTGTCTGACTAGCTTGACCATATTATAAAATTACAAAACAAACCATGTGATTCACCTTGCCTAGAAAAATGGTAAGACTGTCCTGATAAGCTGTTCCAGGCAGCTTTAAGACTTTCAGAAGTTTGGGCTACAGACAGCCACATTCAGGGACAGGCTTAAGTACACAGAGATGTCTTAGTATGTGACAAATATCAAGGAAACTTCTGCTTGGAACATCCTTAACTCCTGACATCCATACCATGGTTTTATTTTTGCAGAGCCTGGGGGATTTGTTTTAATCCTAGGGCATTCATTGGTAAATCATAAATCCATTTTTTTAGTCATTCAGAAGAAAAACATTGGAGGTCGTGTTGATTCCTACTTATATACTCCACATCCAATTTGTCCATAAATCTTCATTGGCTTTATCTACAAGATATATCCAGAATCTTCCTCTTCTCACCCTTCATTGCCACCATTATCTCTTTCCTAGATGACCGCAAAGGCTTCCTAACTACCTCCTACTCTCCCCTAAGCGCCCTCAGCAGCCACAGGGAAGACTGCTAAATCAGAAGCTCAATTACATCTCGACTCTCCTCAAATCCCCAGGTTTTACATTAAAAGACAAAGTCAACAGAATGCAAACTATGTGATCTCTGTGCTTTCTTCTGTTGCCTTTCTGTCCTCATCTATGACTTTCTTCTACAGTGGGCATACAGTCCTTTTTCCTATTTCCGGCACAAACCATACACTTTCATTCCTCAGGGCCTTTGCTCTTGCCGTTTATATTTCTGGAGTGATTGATTCCAGGAATTTGTACAACCCACCTCTTGACTTTCAGAATTGGTTGAAATGTCACCTCTCTCTGAGGTTACTCTCTCTTAAATTACAATACCACATCACACATGCCTGTTTCCTTTTCTTCCTTGAACTTCCTAGATTGTGTATTTTACCACCGCAGCTTACATATCTTCCCACTGAAACAGAAGCTCCAAGACAGCATTAGTTTTGTCTGCCTTCACTATTGTATTCCCCAGCAACTAGAACAGTGCCTGGAAAATACTAAGGACACAAAAATATTTGATGAAGTAATAATTCATTCATTATTTTGGATTTTCCCACCTAAATACATTTTATTTATAGACAACAATCAACAGGAGCTTTATTTGGGGCTTTGGCCATATATAATATATGTGAAAATCTGTGGCCATTTTGCTTAAGTCAAAAACTGAAAGTAGTCATATAATCAGAATATGAAGACAGTGAAGTTTAGCATCAATAAAAACAAATATAATGTGTGGGTAGGTTACTAAACCAAAAGACCTATGCTCATGATCTTTTATTATAATTGGTGAATACTGGGGAAAAAAATGGCGTACTCAGCAAAAGTGAGAACTGAGTTTCCATCTCCCATCTCCAGTTCTACATGTTAATGATTGGCTCAAAGTATCTGCTCCTTCATCTGTTGAACTAGATGACTTAAGACCTTTTCCTGTAGTCATGATTCCTCTTAGTAAAGACTTCTGGGCACAATAATTGAATCAACATAAGGAAGCTTCAACATTAAAAAGAAATTTATTATAAGATTTTTGGTATTTTTTAGAATTTTTAAATAACGAATAAATAACTTTTGAGAAGGGAACAGAGTCTAGGGATCTAGTTTGTGGACCTTCCATTAGAGTTTTGCCATTAAAATGACTCAGTTTCCAAGTCCCAAGTTCCATGTCCCTCAGTTCACATCCTTGAAGGAAGTCATAAGTAAGTGTAAATAAGATGCCCATTTCAGTCCAAATATTGCTAAAAGACCATGGTTATGGGATAGTATTATGTTCCTATGGATCTACTATTATGAATGTGTAAACACTCTTCAGAGAAAATAACCAGGGAAGATTCCTTCTATTGAAAGGCTGAGGTGTAGCCCAGTAATAGTGCGTTTGCATAGTGTGCCTGAGGTCCTGGTTCAATCCAGAGTCTCAAATGAAGTTTTTTAAAAAGGAAATTATTTGCTGAAAGTCTAAATCCCAGTTGGTCTAAAACAGCAGAATTTTGACATTAGGATCACTTGTGACTTCACACAATGGAGATCATTCTAATCAGATGAGACATTTTTTACTTTTTAATCATCAATATTAAGGTTAATTCTAGAATGAATTCAAATGGCAGGTTAGTCATTGATATGAAAATTGATCTTAGATACTCTTCAAAATAACATATTTAGATAATATTGATCTCAATAACTTTTACAGTTGAGTTTTATGAATCATAAATATCTATGTGTATGCTTTACCCAGACCCCACATTAAATAGATTCCTATTCTAGTTTATTTATTGGTCATGAATGAACCATGAATTTCCTAGTCATAGTAAATAGATTTTTACTTATTTTAATATATTTCTTATGTCACAATAATATTTTTATGACTGGTTGTTTTAAGATGAATTGTGGGAGCATTATTATTCCTTAATCACACTTGCCTCACTCTCCAAATAATGTCTAACATTTTATTGCAGAGATAAACTGAAAAATAAAAAAATTTGTATTTCTAGGTGTGTACATATGTATATAGTCCATACATGATGCTTATTTGCTTTCTCTTCTGAAACCTAACATAATTAAGTAGAGTAAGTGGAAACTGTCATGTGTTTGACATCTTAAAATACAATCCACTATTTATTTTACCATCAGCTTCTTTGCCCCCTCAAGCAGAGCTTGACCCACTTCTTTGTGGACTTTGGGACAGATTTTGAACCCCTCAAAGAACTACATGTTCTTGCCTTTCTTCTACCAAATTAAGTGTAATTTGTAAATAAAGGTAAAGAGATCAGGTAAGGCTATTTTGAGAGTGATATGTCTACTCTGAAATCCTTGAACCAGAATTTTTGTAGTGTCTGTGGACTGAGTTCTTATTCTAATTTCTAAGTTTCTTCTATTGATATATTTTTCCACAGATAACACTGGTGGAAATTAAATAGTTCATTGCTCTTGGAAAATTTTTAGTCTTTGCTTGATAGTTTAACTTTAAGGCACTTTTTCTTTTTCTCCTTGCTTTGCTTCCATTTGACAAGTTTCAGACAGAATTTAAACTAGGAATCCAATATTCCTAAGTGTTACAGTAACAAGATAAAAAGGAAATTTGTGTGGAAAATTTCCTTAACGCTTACTGCTCAGTTGAGTTCTGAGTTTCCAGTAAGTTCATAAAAAGTTTATGTAGACTTTTCACAATAGAGGACTTCAAAAAGCTAGGAAAATCTCTAGGATAAGTTGTGGGGAAACATGGAATTCTATCAGAATGTAAACTGAACATCAATAGGCAATCAGTAATTCAAAAAATAATGGAATATTAATATACTCTAATCATGTTTTATAAAGGCATAGTATGTTAATATCATTAATAAATATTGTTAATAAAACCAAACCCAGCCTCCTAAAACAATAACAGAACAGAAACAGAAGAATTTTTAGATTTCTAAGTAGTTCTGACTACCATAAGAATAATCTTATTTTTATTGTAAAGTCAAAGCCCCCTGGTTGAGCCTCGGAGCATACTTCTTTATTTCTATTTCCCTTTGGAAGTGAACTAGAAGTCTCAGAAGTAAAGACAGGACAAGCAAGAGATAATTACAAGAGCAAAAAACCACAACTATCAACAAAATTAAATTTTTGGTTTTTGTAATAGCCAGCTTATTTCCAAAGCCTGTTCCATTTAATCCACTACCTTGAACACTAACACTTCAGTTCTCCTGCATGGACACAAGTTGCAACACTTAGCTAGTTTTTGCATTTCCTATCTTTCAGAGGCAACTGCATATTCTGTTCCCATAGGTGTCTCTTCCTATTCTACTTTACATCTCTGGTTAAATCCCAGATAAGAAATTTCTACCCTTTAATTTACAGAAGAACAATAGGAGGAGGGAGGGGCAAGACAAGAGAAGGGGAAGAAGAAGGACAAAGGGAGGAGGAAAAAATCCTAATTTATTTTATTAGTACTTTGCATTAGCTGCTTTATATGTGATTTGTCTATATATTAACATGATCTTCAAAGCAACCATGAATTCCAGAGGATGAGACCACAACTCAGGGAAATGAAATAACCCTTCCAAGGATGTATAGATATAAGATTCAGGCTAAAATTCACATGCAAGGCTATCCTACTTTACAGTTTTACTTTCTTTGCCCTCCTTTTTAAGTCGTGTTTCTGGGCAAAAGGACTCATATCACTTTATTTACAGCCAATCCAGGGCATATTGGTGTCATGGAAATGCATGAGAAAGTTACCTGTCCTAGTAGTGCAATGTATGGTTTCCACAAGTCTGTCTCCTCAAAGATTTATTCTGTAAATGACCTATTCTGTAGGTGAGAACCTATATCCCCAGTTGCAATCATTGCAATACTAACAGTAATTATAGCTGATATCCACTGATTCATTATGAGCTAAGCACTGGTCTGATCCGTTTTTGTAAATTAATACATTCAATCTTTACAGTGTTCTATCAGGTAAGTAATTATTTTCCTATTACAGATGATATAACTAAGAGAGACAAAAATTGCCAAAGGTCACATAGCTGACAATTTACAAAACAGAAATTTGAGCCCAGACAATAACCATTACAATGTAACGAAGTAGCTACAGTGTTAGTGTAATAAAGATTACATATGCTAGTGAACAGCTTTTCCCCTAATGCTTGTCATCTGCCTGCCTATGGAAGGAATGATTTAGATGATTTAAGATAGAGAAAAAAATTATCTTGAAGTTTCAAGAAGTGACTCAGCTAGAAATTTGGAACATAAGAGAAATGCATGAGTAAGTGCTTCAAAAGACCAAATATTTGGATGTCCTTTGAAAGGACTTGTACTATGGTTTAGATCTGAGGTGTAGCCAAAAACGCATGTGTAAGACAATGCAAGAAGGTTAGAGATGAAATGATTGGGTTATGAAAGCCTTCACTTAATCAGTGCATTAATGTACCTGAATGGATTAACTGAGTGGTAGGTAGGGTGTGGTTGGAGGAGGTAGGTCCCTGGGTACATACATTTGGGGTATATGTCTCTGGTAAGTAGAGCTCTGTCTGCTTCCTGATTGACAAGTCCTGAGCTGCTTTCCTCCCCCACACTATTCCGTCGTGATGTCCTGCCTCATCTTAGGCCCAGAACAAAGGAGTTGATCATATATGGACTGAGACCTGAGCCCCAAATAAACTTTTCCTTCTCTACATTGTTCTTGTCAGGTCTTTTGATCAGAGTAATGATAAAACAACCTGAGAAAGGAATGCTAAGATTACAATGTAATTACTTTTATGCCTTTTCAATTTGGCATGACTTAGACTGAACACTTAGTTCTGTGTTTAATGAATTAAAGGCAGATTGAACCATGTATCCCTTCCAATTTTGAAAATGGTATATGTATTTGGTTACAGAGAAGACAAGCTAGCTCCTCAGATGGTTAAAGAGACCAACCTGAAGATTTAAAACAGAAAAAAAAAAATGAGATTTTAGCTCCTTCCAAGTCTTATAATAGCATATTATAAATAGTATGTTTCCAGAGTACTTTGAATAGAAAGAACCTCTTTAAATTACCCTTTGAATTAAGTCCTCATTCTCACCTATTTCTCTTTCCATGGAAACTTTTTGTCAATTTTCTTGTTCACTAAATACACTACGACTTTCATTATTCATTGATATCACTGAAACTGAAAACTTTTAGTGTTTTAGAGTATCTAGAAATATCCAAGAAATTTCAAATAATTTTAGGGAAATAGAGAATAAAAAGCAAAATATGAGTCTCTATGTCTTTGAGATAAGTAAATTATTTGGATTGAGGAGGAAAAAAGAGAATCATGGACAGAAGAAGAAAATAAGTTAATTTTTAAAAATAAATCCATGTTATTGTTTTTAGGAACTGCTGTGTACAATATCTTCCTTATCAGAGACTAAAGGGTGGAAAGAAGAATGGGGAAAGTGAAGATGTTGATGGAAGGTACTAAGTCTCAGTAACACTGAAGGAATAAGTTTTAGTGATATATTGCACTGTAAGGTGAAAATAATAATGCATAATATATTTAATAATTACTAAAATCAATTGTTAACATTTTCACCACCAAAGAAAAAAAATAAATTACTGAGGTGATCAGCATGTTAATTAGCTTGACTGAATCTATACATATGTAGATAGGAAGATTGCAAGTTTGAGGCCTGCCTGGGCAATTACTTAGTAAGACCCTGTCTCAAAATAAAAGTAAAAAAGGATCTGGGAGTGTAACTCTATGGTAGAGTACCTCTGAGTTAAATCCCCAGTAAAACACACACACACACACACACACACACACACACACACACACACACACGGGTTAATATTTTTGCAAAAAATAATGTAATTAATTTGATTCTTTGAGAACTGATTTCCATTCAATACTTTGCAGGAAGGCAAAAAGGACAGATAGCATAGATAATAAATGATTGAGTCAATGTAAATAATAAATGATCAGACTGGGAAGATGCAGCTAATTCAAAGAAAAGGAAATGAAATGCTAACACCTCCAGAGCACTTTCCCAGTCTCAAGTTACAGAGATACCTCTGGAGAATTTCCTACCAACACAAGGAGGTGCTAATGAGTACCCCCTGGGAGTTCCTTTTTCTGCCTTTTGGTCACATAGGCAAGATGGGTAGAAACCTGAAATCCATAAAAGAACAAGATGTACCCCATCCCAGGGGTCACCAACTCAGGGTCCCCAACTCCTCTGGGGAGAAATCTTCTCTCTTTCTCTCTCTCTCTCTCTCCCTCTCTCTCTCTCTCTCTCTCTCTCTCTCTCTCTCTCTCTCTCTCTCTCTCTCTCTCTCTCTGTGTGTGTGTGTGTGTGTGTGTGTGTTCTGTCTCTAAAATAAAATTTGCTTTCTATGCTTTTCAAAACGCTGGAGAAACTGAGGGGGCAAGACAAGGACCCAATCCTGATTTCCAAGACCAGTATCAATACCAGCACACCAAAAGAGCTCTGGTGTCTTAAGTAGATCACTGCTGAAAAAGCTGCAAGAGAACCCTCCCAGAGGAGCAATAGAGGGCAGTTCAAAGTCAACAGAGGATTTAAAAACAAGGACCCAGATATATCCTAAGTAAGCCTCCAGTACCCATAGCGACAACAAACATTAACAGTTCAGCAACTAGTCCAAATAGATAAATCACCACACTCATTACCTATTTAACTCAGATCTTATTACCCAATACATTGTGTCTAATTTTAAACAACAACAAAAAGTAAAGTATACTAAAATGCAAGGAAAAAATACTCAAGTTAAAGGCAATAGAAAAAATAAATATTATGGAAGAACAGAAGTAATGTAAGCAGAGAGACAAAAACTCTAAATAAATCTAGAAATATGAAGCCTAGAAATAAAAAAAAAAAAGATTTCAATGCTAAATCTTTAAAATTAAATAAAATCTAATTTATTTATAAATTCTAAATAAATCCTAGACTAAAAAATTTCAATAAAAAGAAATAAAGAATACCCTCAATGGGCACAACAGACATGACATGACTGAGCAAAGAATCAATGAACTTGAGGACAGGTCAATAAAAACTTCCCTCAAAATAATGCAAAGACAAAGAATTTTTTAAAAGGATGGAAATAAGGACTGAACAACAAAGAACTGTAGGACAATACCAACAGGAGTAACTTACACTTCATTGTAATACCTGAGACCATTCCAAAAGACTGGCAGGAACCACAACACAGACCCAGAAAGTTCAGGGAACACTGAGCTTTCTATACAAAAAATAAAAAAAATTAAAAGAAAAACTTTTGGACATGCCTATTCATTCAGGCAACCAAGGCAAAGACAGAGAAATCCAAATAGAAGAGCAAAAACCTCTAGTTTGGGAAAAACCCCAAACTAGAGGAATAAGTGTAAGAATTAAAGTGGATTTCTCATCAGACCATGAAATCAAGGAGAGAGTGAAGTTAAAGATGGTGAAAATCAATCAACTAGAATTCTATATTTCAGTAACATTATCCTTTAAAAGTAAAGAAGAAATAAAGAGAAAGAAGAAATATAAGAAAATTCATCATGAGCTAACCTTCAAGAAATGTTTGAAAAAACTTCAGAGAGAAAGAAAATGATAAAGGCCAGATATTTGTTTTTGCATACAGAAAGAAAAGCACTGAAGGAGAGATATATAAAGGTAAAATAAAATCTTTTGCCATTCATAACTGATCTAAAAGTTGACTTTGTAAAACAATAATAGTAACAAGAAATTGGGGAATAAAATATGGGTTAAATGAGTGACAGCAATATTATAGGGGAAGTAGGAAGAAATTGGAAATAATTTCTTATGTGATACCTGCACTAAGATGAATAAAGATATAAAGCAGAACTGTAAACTGAAAACTCCAGGATTATCAATTTTTTAAAAAATAATGATTGACAAGTTAAGAGATAAAAGGAAATAATATACAATACCCAATTAAAATCAGAAACATCAGACTAGGGAGTGGAAGTAATCCAATAAACAAAAATGTTTAAAATCTAGTAGATATGAATTCAACTATTTAAGTTGTCATATAAAATATGTATAGTCTAAATAAACTAACGAAGGACAGATGATCTCAGAATGGATCAAAAACAATGTGACTGAACTATATGTTTGTTAAATTCTATTTTTAAACAAATATTCTAAAAGGACAGTATTGGAGAAATATGCAAGATAGTAATTAAAAGGAAATGAGGGCAGCCATATTAATTTTAGGAAGAAAAGGACTTCAGACCAAGATAACTTCCAGAGATAAACAGGTTCATTACATAATGATAAAGAGTCAGTTCTTTAAGAAGACATAATAGTCCTAAATGTGCATGCATTTAACAAAAGAGCAAGAAGACACATGAGGCAAACCTGGTAGAACTAGATGGAGAAACAGACAAATACATTCTTAAGTGGAGGCTTTAACACCTTTTTCTATAATTTATACCTCAAGCAGGCAGAAATTCAATAAGGACATAGATGACCTGAGTAGCATGACCAATTAATTTGATCTAATTGAAATGTACACAATACTTCATTCAACAACAACAGAGTGTGCTTTCTTTTCAAGATTATAGGGAACATTCATCAAGACAGACCACATTGTGGATCATAGAACCCATCTTAACAAATTTAAAAGAATGGAAATCATGCAAAGCATGTTCTCAGATAACAATAGAATTAAATTAAGAATGAATTATAGAAAGATAGCTGTAAAATCTCCAAATGCTTTGGAATTTAAAAACACACTTCTAAACTTGTGGGTCAAAAGGGAGTCTTGAGGACTGGAGTTGTGGCTCAGTGGCAGAGTGCTTGCCTGGCATGTGTGAGGCACTGGTTTCAATCCTCAGGACCACATATAAATAAATCAAATAAAGGTCTCTTGACATCTAAAAAATATTTTTAAAAAAGGAGTCTTGAGAACTTTTAAAATAACATGAACTAAATGAAAATGAAAGCAAGTTATCAAAACTGTGAGATATAACAAAAACAATTCATAAACAATGCATTTATAGTCTTAAATACATTAGAAATAAGAAAAATCTAAAAAATCACGACCTGAGATTTTACTTTAGAAAACTAAATAAAAAAGAGGAATTCAACCTTTAGTAATGGAAATAAAATAAATTCAGTAGATAGTAATAAAATTAAAAATAGAAAATCAACAGGAATGATGGTTTAAAAATTTTGGTTATTGAAAATATCAACAAAATTGATAAATTTCTAGACACACCAACAAGGGTGGTGGGGGGAGGCACAAAGTACCAATATCAGAAATGCAAAAGAGATCAACACTATTGATAATAAGAAAATACTACAAAAATTATGTTCTTATAAATTTGCCAATGTAAATGAATCAATTCCTTGAAAGACAGACATTAATAAAATCCATAAGAGAAATGGTAACCTAAATAGCTCTATACCTAATATAGAAATTTCAAAAGCTCCTAAAAAGGAATCAGTAGACCCAGATGTTTTCACTTGTAAATTCTTTCATACATTTATATATATAAGAAATAATGCCAATTCTTCACAACTTCTTCCAGAAAATAGAAGCAGAGAGAACATTTTGAAATCCATTCTATGAAATCAGAATTTCCTTAACAGCTAAACAAAATGAAGACATTATGAAGAAGTAAAACAATAATATCTCATGAGTATAAATGCAAAAATCTTCAGCATGATATCAACAGATAGAATTCAACAAGATAGAAAAATAATAATTCAACAAAAACAAATGAAATTTATTCTTGGTATCCATAGGTAATTTAGCATTTGATGATAAAGTAATCCTCCACATAAGCAGGAAAAAGAAGAAAAAAAATGAGATAATGATATCAAATGATGCCGATAAAGTATATGATGCAGTTAAGTCTCTTCATAAAATCCCATCCTACTCAGGAATGCAAGGGAATTCTTTCATCTTGATTTGTTTTTAAAAAAGGAATATCTACATCTAATGTCATAATTAATGATAGGAGACAAGATGCTTTGCCCCTAAGATCAGGAAAAAGACATAGAGCTAATCTTATCACTCCTGTTAAACATCATACTGATTGTCCTAGCTAGTGTATTAAAACAAGAAATGAAGACAAAATGTGCACAAAATGGAGGAAAGAAGTAAAACTCTCTGTATTTAGAAACTGCAGATGAGATTTCCAGAACTAAAATCCCCAAAGAATCTGAAAACCAAGAAAACAAATGTAAAAGCATTTCCTGGAACTAACAAAGAAGTATAGTAAAGTTGCAAGATTCAACACCAATGTATAAAACTCAATTATTTTCCTATATCACAGCAATGACTAACTGGAATTCAAAACAAAAAAATCACTATTCACAATAGCACCAAAAAACTAAGTACTTAAGTGTAAATGTAACAAAATAGGTACAAAATCCATGTGTAGAAAGCTATGAAATATTTAAGAAAAAAAATGAAGAGCAAACTGGGTACAGTGACACACACCTGTAATCCCAGTGATTCTGGAGCCTGAGGCAAGAGGATCCTGAGTTCAAAACCAGCTTCAGCAATGTGGAGGCGCTAAGCAACTCGGTGAGACCTTGTCCCTAAATAAAATGCAAAATAGGGCTGGGAATGTAGCTCATTGGTTCAGTGCCCCTGAGTTCAATCCTGGTAACCCCAGACCCCAGTCCCCCAAATCAAAAATATCTAATAAATGGAGGATTTCTTGGTCTTGAATTGGAGGATTCATTCTTATGATGTCAGTTCCTTCCAACTTGATGTCCTTATTCAATACAATCACAGTTAAAATTCGAGCAACCTATAGATAACAAATGGATTCTGAAATTTATATGGAAAAGCAAAGGATAAAAACAAAACTGAAGTAGTCATACTATACAAAATTTAATACTCTCATGAAGTTGCAATAATAGAGAAAATGTAAAAGTAAAGCAGAGTAGGGTAGGCTTATCATTGTTGGGATGGAGATTACTGATAAGGGAAGAAGTCTAGAAAGATGACATGGATCTAAATTAGATTCTAGATAGACAAGATTCTAGATTAGAATGGAGACATCAGTAGAAACTCGTTTAGTTTAATAAAATATTTATAAATATGTGTTTACATGTGTTTAAATACATACACACATTTTCCTTGCTCTGTCAGTTCAGAGTACAGAGGTATTGACCCTCTTTTAGCAATGAACACAACTAACACACATCTTTGATTCTAATACCATATTTCAATAAAAAAAAGAGTAGGGCTCCTTATGACTGATTGGAGAAATGGATCAAGAGATGTACAAAATGCAGTTGGAACATATTGTGATGTTATAAAATAGTGCTAGAAAATAAAACGTACGAACAAAAGATCATGTTTAGGACTGCAAATTGCCTATGAAGCAGACAGGTGAGTGATGTCTGGTGTGCAGTTTATAGCTATGTTATCATCTAGGTGTTGTTTACTTCATGTAATCATTCACAGAATACGTCACCATCTTGTGAACTTAAGATGTATAGTGGCATTACATATATTTCATACCTCAATCAAGTTTGTCAAAAAAGTAAATAAAATAATACTTTTTTTATTTTTATAAAAAACAAACAAAAAACCAACAACGATGATTCCATGTTAAAAAGATGTACCTGCTAACTTGCACTTTCGATGGTCACAGCTAGAAAACCTGAGCAACAAAATAAAAAATCTCACATTAGAAAATAATTCAAAATATCAAATATTTATGAATCCATGCTGACATAAATTATTGACTAAATAAATATATTAGAAAAGACTAGATAAATTGCACATGTAAAAGACTTCCAAATGATTCACCTAGACAGTCCCCATTCAATCAAGTGGAACAATTCTCCATTCTTTAAGTGTTAATGCTTAATTGACTTCCCTACAAAGAATACGTTGTGGAAAGGGAGGCAAAGATGAGGAGTAACTTCACAGTGATGATCTCTGACCAGTGCTTCCTCAGTCAGGTGTTCAAGGTTCACATCGACAGTGATAAGCCATGCTAATACTATGTGTGTAGCCTTGAAATATATAATTTACTTTTGTTCTTTTTCTCTCCTCCCAAACTGGCATAGCAAATAATGAGCCATCATAACTACATATACTGTGATATTCTGAAACAGAAAAAGGACATTTAATAAAAACGAAGGAAACCTGAATAAACCATGAGTTTTAGTTCATAACAGCATAACTGTATTGGTTCATTAACCAGGCAAATTAAAAACTACAGTAATATAAGGCATTAATAATAGAGAAACCTGGGTGTGGAGTACATAAGAACTCTTTGTACTCTCTTTATTATTTCTTTGTGCATCTCAAACAATTCTGAAATTAAAAAGTATATATTTTAAAAAGAGTAAAAACAATATGAAGTTTAAATTTCCTACTTTAATTTCTGTTTTCCATACTTATGTTATTTATGAAGATTTTTCTCTTTCCTTTTTTTTTTTTTTTTTCGTTCCACTCCCCACCCACTAACTATCCCCCTAGGGCAGAAAAGGGGAACAGTGGAAAGAATCTGACCAAACTTTCATGAATGTGGCACAGCGGGTCCCTGCATCAGTTGTGTCCACAGGACACTAATTTTAAAAATTAATAAATAAATAAACTGTAAATGGGTTGGAGAAGGATTGATGGAGTGGAGGGAGGGGAGGGAAGGGGGAAGGGGGAAATCCTAAAACAGGAGCAGTTTGCGTTCCATACTTTTGTGATTATGTCACGGTGTATCCTGGTGTTGTATATAACTAAAAAGAATTTTTAAAAATAATGTTAAAAAAGATTTCACTCAAATTTTCAGTTTGAAAAAAGGCAGGCATTCATTCAATGGCCAAATAAAAGTGTAGTTTCAAATAGTATAAATCATGTTATTGAACATACAAATGTAGGGACTGGGTGTAATAACTCTACTGGACTTCACATCTTTTAAATGTTCAATACATTGAGAAAGAAGTTTGATTAAATAGCAAGAAACACAAGTAGAGCTGAATAAAGCACAATGCAAAGAGAACTTCAGACATTGCTTTTGTCTGCTAAGAGGACATCGGCCATTGTGATTGGGATGACAACTAACACCCTAGCTCTGGAAACATAGACCTGAGCATATATATCAAAATTAAATGGAAAAATTATGTGTACTACTTGATATGCTGCAAACAATTCTTTGTTAGCTCTGAACTCCAACAAATGTGAACACTATTTCTGTGCTCTGCATATGATAATCACTGGACCATGAATCTACTTCAAAGAGATGGAATCATACAGAAACAATTGGAAAAAGCAACCCCTGAAGAACTTTTAACATGCCTATCCAACAGATCTAACCTTACTCAATGATAGTATTTATGGAAATATTTGGAACTTCTTCCATTGAAAAAGTATCCACTCATTCATTACCCAGGATTTGGGACTATCCACTTCCCTTCCTTTGTCCTTGAAGTAGGTTAATCTTTAACTATATTTGAATGGGAAAACTTCACAAAATATCTTTTTAAAGTCAATTTAGGGAAACTAATCCTTTTTCTCACAAGAGTTATATAAGGATAGCAGAATAACCAATCAGGACATGAATAGACAAAAGGGCCCTGTCCCTAAAGAAAATTTGACTTAAATGGAAAAGTTAAATTTCTGATATCAAAATGTTTTAATCATGAGAACAAAAGTGCAAATAAACAAAATCTGTACAAACATGTTTCACTTTACATAACTAAGATGAAATGAGAATTTCTAATGTGTCTCATTGACCTTAGATATGATAAAGATTATATTTTCACAGTTGAAATTAGTTTTGAATAAGCTCAATGCAATAATTGGCATATATACACACACAAATTATTTTCAACTTGGAATTTTTAACTTTTAAAATACTGTCACTTTCTTTCCTTTAGGTCACATTTCATGGTACTTAGTGACATCTGTGGCAGACAGGAGGATGAGTTATCCAGATAGACTGGTATTTTTAAGCTGAGTGAATCTTCTCTTGCAGTGTCTCAGCAAGCAGAAAGGTAGAAATTCACCCTGAGGGGTAGAAAAAGGTGTCTGCCTTACTATAAACAAGACTGTCATTCTCCCTTCGCATTGAAATTTCCTTTGTTCTTTCAAAATTGCATTCAATGAAATTGAGGAGTGGGTAACAAAATTCAAAGGATTCTGATGATGACTTTGGACTAAAGTGGGCAGTGAAGAATAAGAGCAAAGACATGTTCTTTGACATCACTTTCACAAAGTTTGCAACAAGAGATGTCTATTGTCTCTACAAAGTAAATGTTGCATATCAAAATCTCTTTTTAAAAAAATCAGACCACCCTTCTTTATGAAAACCAAATTCCTTCAGATTATTTAATTGGTAATATTCATTCATACACAGTTAAATAGAGCTGCTGAGCATGCATTAGCCTACAGACAGAAGTCATGAGATAATTAGCATCCAGGTTTTAGACACATACATACACATGCATATGTGCATATTATATAATATTTTTGTGAGCATTATATATGTGTGCATTGTGTACATGCATTGTGTCTATGCATATACGTGTGTGTGTGTGTGTGTGTGTGTGTGTGTGTGTTTGTGCCAGAAAAAAGCTGGGTTTTAAGGAAAATGGTTCGATTCAGGCAGCAGCCTAGAAATAAGAAAAAAACCAACATATGAAGAGATGGGTAGTTTGTTGCTAAGCTATTGTAAACCCAATTCTCAAGACTTCTAAATGTCTCTTACAGAGCATACAAAAGGAAAATATAAACCACAGTAAGTAGTAAAGCTAGTATATCAAACTGATCATTATTTCCTAGAGACTCACCTTTATGGAAGCTGAGCTTGCAGGTTAGAGGTTTTTGTTTGTTTTATTGTTTTGTTTTCTTAGGTTTTTTTTTTTTTTTTTTTTGAAGGGAAAGCTGGAAAGTTCCATAATTTGCTACCTATGAAACCATAAGAAAATCCTATAATCTGTCCTTTATCACCTTATCCATGATCTGAGGAATGTGCATAGCACATGATGAAGGCTTAGTAAAGGTCAATAATAATTATGCCTCTATTTCCACAAGCTGAATTGCTCTTTCTCATCTTCCTCCTTGTCTCCACCATTTTTTTTGTCTTTGTAGCTCCTCCAGATCCACAAAAAAGCAGCAATCTAAAAAAATAGCAATCACTAATTTCCCTGAGTTCCTCAGCTCTGCCTTGCAAAGAACCAATTGCATATCTCTCCTTGTGGAAAACACCCTGACATGAATATAAATGGTATAAAAACTGAAAAATTGTACATATTAATAGGGTACTACGTGTTGTTCCTCTCTCTTTAAACACTCATCATTCCTTTATAGTGAAAACATTCAAGCTTTTCTTCTAGCTTTTGAGATGTAAAGTACACAATCACTATGGTCACCCTACTATGCAGTAGCATACCAAAACTTCTTGATCTTATCTAACTGCAATTTAATACCTACTGATCATTCTTTCCCCACTCTATCTCCCCACTCTCAGCCACCCCCACTCCACTTCCGATAACTACTATTCTACTCTCAATGAGATCAATTTCATTATTGTGTTCCACATGTAAGAGAGATGATGTGGCACTTGTCTTTCTGTGTCTGATTTATTTCACTTAACATAATGATCTCCAATTCTGTCCATGTTGTTGCAAATGACATTGCATTTAAATAACAATCTGTTAATATTTTTAAATTCTTTTTCTGTTTTGCATTTCATTTTTTTAGGGACAAATAGCATTTCACATGGGTTTAATTTATTTATCAGTTAGTGGAAATAGATTATTGTGAAGAGTGCTGCAATGAATGTGGGGCAGATATCTCTTCTCCTTACTGATTTAATAACCTTTAGATATATACCTGGGGGTAGGAATGTTGGATAATATGATAACTCTATTTTTAACTTTTGAGAAACCTCCATAATGTTTTCCATAATGACCATAATAATTTACATTCCCTCAGAGTATGCAGACATTTCCTTTTCTCCACATCTTTTTCAGTACTTGTTGATACTTTTTCAGTCTTTTTGATAATACATGCTCTTACTGCAGTGAGGTTATTATTTCATTGTGGTTTTGATTAGGATTTCCCTTACAAATAGTGATGCTGAACATTTTTTTCATACACCTGTTTCATTTTGTATGTCTTTTTTTTTTTTTAAATATCTATTTGGATCTATTGCATACTTAAAAAATCAGATTATTTATCTTTTGCAGTTGAGGTTTTGGAATTCCTTATGTATATTCTTGATACCAATTCCTTGTCAGATGTACAGCTTGCAAATATATTCTCCCATTCTGTAGATTGTCTCTTCACTCTGCTGATCATTTTCTTTGATGTGCACAAAGTTTTTAGCTTGATGTAATATGATTTGTCTGTTTGATTTTATTCCTCATAATTTGGGGACTAGTTCCCCCAAATCCTTGCCCACTTCAGTGTCCCCAAATGTTTCCTATAAGTTTTCTTCTTGGAACTTCATTATCTTGAGTCTTATATTTAAGGCTTTACTCCATTTTGGTTTCATTTTTGCAACTGGTGAGAAAAAGGAGTCTTGTTCCGTTCTTCTCCATATGAATATCTAATTTTCCCATCATCATTTATTGAAAAGACTGTCCTTTTCCAACGTGTGTTCTAGCACCTTTATCAAAAATCAGTTGGCTCTAGGTTTCTGGGTTTGTGTCTAGGCTCTCTATTCTGATCCATTGGTCTATTTTTTGTTTATTTGTTTGTTTTTTAATGACAATACCATGATATTTTTGTTACTACAGCTTTATGTTTTAAAGTCAGATAGTATAATGCCTTCTGCTTTCTTTTCTTTTTCTTTTTTTTTTTTTACTTCAGATGACTTTGGCTAGTAAAGATTTTTTTGTGGTTCCATACAAATTATAGAATTGTTGTTTTTATAAGGATTGTATTGAATCTGCAAATTGCTTTGGGTAGTATGAACATTTTAACACTATTGGTTTTATCAATATATGAACAAGGGATGTCTTCCCCCTGTTTCGTGTCTTGTTCAATTTATTTTATCAATGTTTTATAGTATTAATGGTAGAGATATTTCACCTCTTTGGATTACTTTATTCCTCACTATTTTGTTTTCTGTAGCTATTGTGGATAGATTTCGTTCTTGATTTCTATTTCAGATAATTTACCATTGTTGTATAGTAATGCTATTGACTTTTGCATTTTGATTTTATGTACTTTTACTTGGCTGAATTTGTTTATTAGTTCTAGTATTTTGCTTTTTTTCTTTTCTTTCTTTTATTTACCTGGGTTTTTTTGTTTTGTTTTGTTTTTTTGGTGGAGTCTTTAGGGGTTTCTCCACTAAAATTATGTCATCTGCAAACAGCAACAATTTGACTTCTTTTCCCATTTGAATGCCCCTTATTTCTTTCTATTTTATAAATACTTTGATTAGGATTTCTAGCACTATGTTGAATAAAACTGTTAAAAGTTGGCATTATTTTCTTGTCCCAGATCTTAGAATGTTTTCAGATTCTTCAAATGGTATAATATTAGCTGTTGACTTATTATTTGTCTTTTATTTTGTTGTGCTATATTCCTTCTATACCTGATTTGTTCAGCGTTTTTATCATGAATAGATGATGAATTTTATCAAATGAATTTTCTGACTTTATTGAAATAATAATGTGAGTTTTGTCCTTTATTCAGTTGATGTGGTTCATCACATTTATTGATGAACCATCCCTGCATCCCTGGGGTGAATCTCATTCAGAAATAATGAATAATCTTTTTAATGTGCTGCTGTATTTTGTATGCTAGATTTTATTGAGAAGTTTTGCATCTATGTATTGGCATCAGATCTGCTATTTTGCTGCTGCCATTATTCTGCCTCCCCCACACCATTTGCTATCCCTCCTACTTCCTAGTCAAGTCATTGGTCCAGATTGTTAGCCCGGGAAACTCCTCGGCAGCCATTGGTCCGTGATAATTAGTCCATGGAATTCCACTACTTAAGAGAAGCTCCCCCATCATTTTCTCTCTCTCTCAGCCCTGATATCAGACACTCTGGTTGTCTGCCTAATAAAATCTCTTGTGGGAATTCCCATTTCTGGAGTGGTTTTAATGGGTGCAGTTATTAGGCCGTTACTCAGACAGGGCACCCCAAAGTGCTTGCTCCCCTGGATTCAAGGGTCTGAGCTGCCTTGGAACCCAAACTGAGCTGCATTTTTCTTACACTATGTTCATCAAGGATATCAACCTATAGTTTTCTTTTGTTGTTGTTGTATCATTGTATGGTTTTGGTGTCACAGTAATATGAATTTCACAGAATATCATTTGGGAGAATTCCCTCCTTGTCAATTTTTTGGAATAATTTAAGTTGAATTGGTATCAGTTCTTTAAATATTTGGTGTAACTCAGCAGTGGAGCCATCTGGTCCTGGATTTCTCTTTGATGTATGATTTTTATTATTGATGTAATTCCATTGCTTATTACCTATTATTGATCTATTTGATACCGCCATTTACTGGTGACAAGTTCTGCTTCCTCAGGTATTGAAGTATAACATCGGAGAACCACACCAAGGCAAGCATATTAAGCAGGTTTTATTTAAGGGTAATAATACAGACTTCTCCTGGGAGGGCGAAGGGGGCCATGGCTGATGTTCTAGAGTCCCAAGAAGTGAGCATGCCCACATCTTTTATAGGTTAGGGTCTCCTTTGTTCTGTTCTCTCCCCGCTTATCTGACCTTCCTGCCTACATGCCTAGGTCCAGGAGTTGCCTGTTACATAGCAAAAAAGTTGAGCAGCAGATTGCAAGGGGAGGGCCAAAGTGATTAAGGCAGGTAAAGGCCCAGGGGTGCATTAATTAGCAGCTCCCTGCCTGTTTTCCTTCCAAGTCCAGGTAAATTTGGTAATCAATGGGCTCTGGAGATCCTTGACATTCCATTCTCCCAGGGGCAGTCTCCGACTTCCAGGATGATGTTCAAGGCCTCCATTTCCTTGATTTGACCTGATCTCCTATTTCTATACTAACTACCTGTCCCCAATTCTGGCTTCACATTCAGTTTTTCTATTTCTTCATAACTAAATTTGATAAGATGTAAGTGTGCAGAACTTTTTGCATTTCTTCCAGGTTACCAGATTTGTAGGCATATAGTTATTCTTAATCATCTCTAATCATCTTTTTTATTTCTGTGGTGTCAGATGTAATGTCTCCCTTTTTATCTCTTATTTTATATATTTGAGTCTTCTTTCCTTTTCATTCATTAGTGTGGCTAAGGGTTGGTCAATATTTTTTTTTTTTTATTGTAAGCAAATGGGATACATGTTGCTTCTGTTTGTACATGGAGTCAAGGCATATCATTTGTGTAATCATAAATTTACATAGGGTACTGTTGTTTGATTCATTCTGTTATTTTTTTTCCTTTCCCCCTCCCCTCCCACCCCTCTTTTCTCTCTATACAGTCCTTCCTTCCTCCATTCTTACCACCCTCCTTAACCCTAACCCTAACCCTAACCCTAACACTAACCCCTCCCACCACCCATTATATGTCATCATCCGCTTATCAGTGAGATCATTCATACTTTAGTTTTTTGAGATTGGCTTATCTCACATAGCATGATATTCTCCAATTTCATCCATTTGCCTGCAAATGCCATAATTTTATCATTCTTTATGGTGGAGTAATATTCCATTGTATATATATGCCACAGTTTCTTTATCCATTCATCAATTGAAGGACATCTAGGTTGGTTCCACAATCTGGCTATTGTGAACTGAGCAGCTATGAACATTGATGTGGCTGTATCTCTGTAGTATGCTGATTTTAAGTCCTATAGGAAAGGCCAAGGAGTGGGATAGCTGGGTCAAATGGTGGTTCCATTCCAAGCTTTCTGAGGAATCTCCACACTGCTTTCCAGAGTGGCTGCACTAATTTGCAGCCACACCAGCAATGTATGAGTGTACCTTTTTCCCCACATCCTCGCCAACACCTATTGTTGCTTGTGTTCTTGATAATTGCCATTCTAATTGGGGTGAGATGGAATCATAGGGTAGTTTTGATTTGCATTTCTCTTATTACTAGAGATATTGAACATTTTTTCATATATCTGTTGATTGCTTGTACATCTTCTTCTGTGAAGTGTCTGTTCATTTCCTTAGCCCGTTTGTTGATTGGATTATTTGTATTCTTGGTGTAGAGTTTTTTGATTTCTTTATAGATTCTGGAAATTAGCACTCTATCTGAAGTATGATTGGCAAAGATTCTCTCCCACTCTGTAGGCACTCTCTTCACATTACTGATAGTTTCCTTTGCTGAGAGAAAGCTTTTTAGTTTGAATCTATCCCAGTTGTTGATTTTTGCTTTTATTTCTTGTGCTATGGGAGTCCTGTTAAGGAAGTCTGATCCTAAGCCAACAAGTTAAAGATTTGGACCTACTTTTTCTTCTATAAGATGCAGCGTGTCTGGTCTGATTCTGAGGTCCTTGATCCATTTTGAGTTGAGTTTTGTGCAGGATGAGAGATAGGGGTTTAATTTCATTCTGTTGCATATGGTTTTCCAGTTTTCCCAGCCCCATTTGTTGAAGAGGCTATCTTTTCTCCATTGCATATTTTTGGCCCCTTTGTCAGTTTGAGAAAATTGTATTTATTTGGGTTGGTGTCCATGTCCTCTATTCTGTATCATTGATCTACCTGTCTATTTTAGTACCAATACCATGCCGTTTTTGTTACTATTGCTTTGTAGTATAGATCAAGATCTGGTATTGCGACACCCCTTGCTTTGCTCTTTCTACTGAGGATTGCTTTAGCTATTCTGGGTTTCTTATTCTTCCAGATGAATTTCATAATTGCTTGCTCTATTTCTGTAAGGTACATCATTGGGATTATAATTGGAATTGCATTGAATCTGTATAGAACTTTTGGTAGTATGGCCATTTTGAAATATTAATTCTGCCTATACAAGAACATGGGAGATCTTTCCATCTTCTAAGGTTTTCTTTAATTTCTTTCTTTAGTGTTCTGTAGTTCTCATTGTAGAGGTCTTTCACCTCTTTTGTGAGATTGATTCCCAAGTATTTTATTTTTTTCGAAGCTATTGTGAATGGGATAGTTTTCCTAATTTCTCTTTCTGAAGATTCATCACTTATGTATAAAAATGCCTTAGATTTATGTGCATTGATCTTATATCTCGCTACTTTACTGAATTCACTTATGAGATCTAAAAGTTTTCTGGTGGAATTTCCTGGTTCCTCTAAGCATATAATCATATCATCAGCAAATAGGGATAGTTTGAGTTCTTCTTTTCCTATTCGTATCCCTTTAATTTCTTTGGTCTGTCTAATTGCTCTGGCTAGAGTTTCAAGGACGATATTGAATAGAAGTGGTGAAAGAGGGCATCCCTGCCTTGTTCCAGTTTTTAGAGGGAATGCTTTCAGTTTTTCACCATTTAGAATGATTTTGACCATGGGCTTAGCATAGATGGCCTTTACACTGTTAAGGAATGTTCCCACTATCCCTATTTTTTCTAGTGTTTTGAGCATGAAGGGATGCTGTATTTTATTGAATGCTTTTTCTGCATGTATCGAAATAATCATGTGATTCTTAACTTTAAGTCTGTTGATATGGTGAATGACATTTATTGATTTCTGGATGTTGAACCAACCTTGCATCCCTGGGATAAAACCCACTTGATCATGGTGCACTATCTTTTTAATATATTTTTGTATGCCATTTGCTAAAATTTTGTTGAGAATTTTTGTGTCAATGTTCATTAAGGATATTGGTCTGAAATTTTCTTTCCTCGATGTGTCTCTGTCTGGTTTAGGTATCAGGGTGATATTGGCTTCATAGAATGAGTTTGGGAGGGTTCCTTCCTCTTCTATTTCATGGAATACATTGAGGAGTATTGGAATGAGCTCTTCTTTAAAGGTTTTGTAGAACTCGGCTGAGAACCCATCTGGTCCTGGACTTTTCTTTGTAGGTAGGCTTTTGATGAATTCTTCTATTTCATTACTTGAAATTGGTCTATTTAAATTGTGTATGTCCTCCTCTTTCAGTTTAGACAATTCATATGTCTTAGAAACCTGTTGAGGTCTTCAAAATTTTCTATTTTGTTGGAGAATAGATTTTCAAAATAACTTCTAATTATGTTTTGTATTTCAATTGTGTCTGTTGTGATATTTCCTTGTTCATTCTGAATTTTAATAATTTGAGTTTTCTCCCTCTTTCTCTTTGTTAGTGTGGGTAAGGGTTTATCAATTTTGTTTATTTTTTCAAAGAACCAACTATTTATTTTGTTAATATTTCCGATTGTTTCTTTTGTTTCAATTTTGTTGATTTTGGCTCTGATTTTAACTATTTCCTGTCTTCTACTACTTTTGGTGTTGGTCTGCTCTTCTTTTTCTAGGACTTTGAGCTGTAGTGGTAAGTCGTTTATTTGTTGATTTCTACTTCTTTTGTTGAATGTGCCCCATGAAATAAATCTTCCTCTAAGTACTGCTTTCATAGTGTCCCAGAGATTTTGATATGATGTGTCTTTGTTCTCATTTACTTCTAAGAATTTTTTTATTTCCCTCCTGATGTCTTCTGTTATCCATTCATCATATAATAGTGTATTATTTAATCTCCAGGTATGGAAGAAGTTTTTTATTCTGTCATTTATTTCTAATTTCAATCCATTATGATCTGATAGAGTGCAAGGTAGTATATCTATCTTCTTCTATTTGCTAACAGTAGCTTTGTGGCATAAAATATGGTCTATTTTAGAGAAAGATCCATGTGCTGCTGAGAAGAAAGTGTATTCGTTCTTTGTTGGATGGTATATTCTATATATGTCTGTTAAGTCTAAATTGTTGATTGTGTTATTGAGATTTATGGTTTCTTTATTCAATTTTTGTTTGGAAGATCTATCCAGTGGTGAGAGAGGTGTGTTAAAATCGCCTAGTATTATTGTGTTGTGGTCTATTTGATTTCTGGAATTGAGAAGGATTCGTTTGACGTACATGGATGAGCCAATGTTCGGGGCATAGATATTTATGATTGTTATGTCTTGCTGATTTATGCTTCCTTAAGCAGTATGTAATTTCCTTCTTTATCCCTTCTGACTAGTGTTGGCTTGAAGTCCACATTATCTGAAATGAGGATGGATACTCCAGCTTTTTTGCTGTTTCCATGTGCATGGTATGTTTTTTCCCATCCTTTCACCTTTAGCCTATGGGTATCTCTTTCCATGAGATGAGTCTCTTGCAGGCAGTATATTGTTGGATTTTTCTTTTTAATCCAATCTGCCAGTCTATGTCTTTTGATTGATGAATTCAGGCCATTAACATTCAGGGTTATTATTGTGATATGATTTGTATTCCCAGTCATTCGACTCATTTTTGTTTTTTGACATGATTTGGTCTCCTTTATTTGACTATTCCTTTAGGCTAGTTCCTCCCGTTGCTGATTTTCATCGTTGTTTTTCATCTCTTCCTCACGGAATATTTTGCTGAGAATGTTCTGTAATGCTGGCTTTCTTTTTGTAAATTCCTTTAGCTTTTGTTTATCATGGAAGGATCTTATTTCGTCGTCAAATCTGAAAGTAAGTTTTTCTGGGTATAAGATTCTTGGTTGGCATCCATTTTCTATCAGAGCTTGGTAAATGTTGTTCTAGGCCCTTCTAGCTTTTAGGGTCTGGATTAAAAAATCTGCTGATATTCTTATTGGTTTCCCCCTGAATGTAATTTGGTTCTTTTCTCTCACAGCCTTTAAAATTCTGTCTTTATTTTGTATGTTAGGTATTTTCATAATAATGTGCCTTGGTGTGGGTCTGTTGTAATTTTGTATATTTGGAATCCTATAAGTCTCTTGTACTTGATTTTCCATTTCATTCTTCAGATTTGGGAAATTTTCTGATATCATTTCATTGAATAGATTGTTCATTCCTTTGGTTTGTTTCTCTAAGCCTTCCTCAATCCCAATAATTCTTAAATTTGGCCTTTTCATGATATCCCATAATTCTTGTAGATTCTGTTCATGATTTCTTAACTTCTTCTCTGTTTATTCAACTTTGTTTTCAAGGTTAAATATTTTGTCTTCAGTGTCTGAGGTTCTGTCTTCCAGGTGTTCTATCCTATTGGTTATGCTTTCTATGGAGTTCTTAATTTGGTTTATTGTTTCCTTCATTTCAAGGATTTCTGTTTGTTTTTTTTTTTTTTTTTTTTTCAGTATATTTAACTCTTTATTGAAATGATCTCTTGCTTCCCGTATTTGCTCTTTTAACTCTTGATTGGTGCGATCATTTAATGCCTGCATTTGCTCTTTCATCTCCTCCTTCAATGCCTGCATTTGCTCTTTCATCTCCTCATTTGCTCCACTGATTGTTTTAATCATGTGCATTCTGAACTCTGACATTTCTTCTGCTGTGCTGTCATTGGGTTTTATTGATATAGTATCTAGGTTTGTGTGGGACATTTTCTTCCCTTGTTTTCTCATATTGGTCAGATATCAGTGGGACTCTGAGATATGGCAGATTTCCTCTATTGGCTTATAGTGTCCCTGTAGATTTCCAGTATATCACCTCCCAGCCTTCAGTAGCCTGAAGTCTTGGAGGAACTTGATAATGCAGTGCTTCTGAAGAAAGTTGCCCCTAGTCTGCTACTAGTTCCAGGGCTTGGAGCTGGCTGTGTGCGGAAAGGCTCTCACTGGGCGGTCTGCTCCGAGAAGCTGGCCGTGAAAGGAGCCTGGTGCCGGAGGGAGCAGGGCTGCTTAGGGAACTCCCTGGCTGCCCTGTCCTGGTCTCTGAAGCTGCCTGCAGGCCGGAGCTTGCTGCTGTCTCCGGGACTTGAAGTTGGCTCTGTGCAGAAAGGCTCTCACTGTGAGGCCTGCTCTGAGATCCTCGCTGTGGAAGGAGCCTGCCGCCGGAGGGAGCAGGGCTGCCTGGGGAATACTCTAGCTGCCCTGCCTTGCTCTGAGAAGCTGCCCCTCTCTGGGCTTGCTGCCTGGGCCGAGCTTCACCCAGTGGGGGAGACTCAACCTGTGGCTCTATGTTAGTCCGAGTCTCTCAATGCCTCCCCTTCTTGAATCCTCAGTTATGGAGGGACAGGAGACGCAGTCACCCTCTAGTCCACCATCTTGGAGCAACAGGAGATGCAGTCACCCTCTAGTCCACCATCTTGGATTGCCAATTTTGTTTATCTTTTCAAAGAACCAGCTCTTCTTTTTATTGACCTTTTGTATTTTTTTTTCTTTTTTGCACTTTATCTCATTCATTTATTTTCCATTCTTTATTATTTCTTTCTTCTACTAATTTGCGGTTTGGTTTGTTTTCTTTTATCCAGTTCCTTGAAATGTAGTGATAGGGTTTTTTGTTTGCTTTTGTTTTTGTTTTTGAGATCTTTCTCCTTATTTGATATATAAGTTGATCACTATAAACTTACTTCTTAATACTGCTTTTGCTATATGTCCAAAGATTTGTTATGCTGTATTTTCATTTTCACTTATTTTAATAGATTTTTAACTGTCCTTTCTTCCTTCATTGATACATTGATTTTTCAAAAGCAACCTTTTAAATATCCATGAATTAATATATTTTTTGATGTTTTTCTTTTAATTGATCTGTTCTGGAGAATGTGCTGTGCACTAATGAGTGTCTTTTCTACAACTTTTGGGTGGAATGTTCCATAGATATTTATTATGTCCATTTGATCTAGGGCTAAATTTCACTCTGTTCTTTCTTTGACTTCTATTGAATAATATGTTGACTATCTGAATACTATGTTCATTGCTAAAGCAAGGCATTAAAGCCCCCATTATAATTGTATTACAGTGTATCTCTCCAATTAGGACTATTAATATTTGCTTTGTATGTTTGGGTGCTCCAGTATTGGGTCCTTATATATTAGATTTGGTATTTAGTCTTGCTGAGTTGATTCCTTATTTATGATATAATGCTTTATTTTTCTCTTTTTACTGTTTTTGATTTAAAGCCTATTTTGTCTATTATAAACCTCTCTACTGCTTTCTCTGGGATTTTATGTCCATGAAATATCTTATGCCATTCCTTCACTTTCCGTCTATGTGTTTCCTTAGCGATGAAGTACATTTCTTGTAAGCAACACATAGTTAAGTCTTGTTTTGTATCCATTCAGTCACTCTATGTCCTTTAAGTGGGTAATTTAATCCATTTGCATTCAAGACAATTATTTATAGGTAAGATCTTCCTACAATCATTTTGTAACTTATTTTCTAGCTTTATTGTAGTTCTTCTCTTTTATTTTTCTCATTTTTTTTTACAGACTTCCTTTATGAGTAAGTGATTTACTTCAGTAGTGTTTTGATTTTTTGCTTGTTATTTTGGTTTGTCTAGCATAGATTTTTGCTTTGTGGTTACCATGAGGCTTACAAAAAAATACTTTTGATTATAACAAGCTATTCTGAAATGAAACCAACTTAATATGATTGTAAGAAAAAGGAAAAAAAAAACAGAAAAGTTACTAATTAAAAACTACACTTGCACTCCATTTCACTTCACATTTTGAATTTTTGATGTCCACTTTTACATCTTTCTGTATGGCCTATTAGTTGACATATTAATGAAATCAGTATTATTTTTAATTGTTTTGCTTTTTAACCTTCATGATAAAGAAAGAAATGGTTTGTGTAATATTTGTACAATATTAGAACATTCTGAATTCAGCTTTTCTTATTAATTAGCATCTCTTTTCATCATTTTAAATATTTGCATTTTGCATTTATTATAGAACAGATATGAAGATATCTCAGTTTTTATGTATATGGAAATATTTTTATTTCCTCTTCAATTATAAAGGATAGCTTTGCTGGATACACTATTCTTGATTGAGAGGTTTTCTTTGTTTCATACCATGAAAAACTCATCCTAATTTCTTGAGGACTGAAAGATTTCTGCTTCATGAAAAGTCTGCTGTGAGATAGATTAGAACACCATTCTGTGTTGTTACTTTTCTCTGGCTGTCTAAAGAATCTTTTCTTTATACTTCACCATTAACAACTTCATTACACTATGTCTTGGGGTAGACAAGTTCAATCTGATTGACAGGTGATCTTGGACTTTTCTGTGCCTGGATATTTATTACCTTCTCTCTAGGTTTGTGAAGTTTTCTATTATGATCTCTTTGACTAAACTTTCTGACCCCTGACATTTACTAATCCCTTTTGAATCCAAATTCAAATATTTGCTAGTTTAATTCTATCCCAAAGTTCCTACAGGCTTTCTTCATTTCTTCTAATTCTTTATACTTTCTTTTCCTGTGTATTTTCAAATAATTTGTCTTTAAGCCAATTTGGTTTATTTTATTTGATGTATTTGGCTCTTAATACTTTCTAGCACATTTTATTTATTTTGCTTAGTATATATTCAGTTCAAGAATTTGTTTATTTTTTAAACATTTTTCCACCTCTGTACTAAATTGTTATACTAAAGATTTTTTTCCCCTGTGTTTCTTGAGGCTCATTAAGTTTCCTCAAAACAATTGCTTTAAATTCTTCACTTGAGAATTCACTCACACTGACTACCATCTAATCAGTTTCTGACTTTAGTTGATTTTTAGTTGCAGTCAATGTTTCATGATAACCCTTGAAGTACAACATTATCTGTCCATTGAAGTACTGGATATTTATTTGTAGTCTTCATGATCAGGCTTTGTTCATGTATTTCCATAAATTCTAAAGGAGGCTTCTTATTTTCTCTGAGCCTCTGGTCAATTCTGCTATTTAGCACTAGATAGTGCGTTAAGTTTAGAATTCTCATGAATTTTCCATTGATGTGTTATTGTTTCAGCACTAAAGGGTGATCCAAGCTTAGATTTATCTCAAATCCAGAGTTGTGTTGTAAAGCATTTTCCAGAAGAGTACCTTATAAAGGCGGTCTAACCCAGACATCTCTCTGGGGCTTGATTTTGTCTAACTCTGGCCAGAATTATTAAAGGCAAATGAGACTCAGGTTGGTGCCATGCTAGTGAGTACCAATGCTTCAATGTATGTCACATCCTGAGGCCACATCCTACTAAGACCAGCACAATACTGGAGTAGAACTAGAGCTCACATTTTCATGCATTGCCTGCTGTCAAGGTGGACTCATGGTCTACGATCACTGCAACCAGGTACATGTGATGCTAGTCCAGAAAGAATTACAATAAAGTGAACTATGTATCTCTGCCTGACACCAGAGCTATTCTAGAGGCTCTATGAACAGGCAGTAGCCTGGGCATGGGGGTCATTAGGACCCACTCAGTGTTAGGTTTCACTGGCCTGACACTGAATTCCAAGGCAAAGTCCTAGACTAACTACTTGGCCCTACCCTCAGCAAATGGAGTCTTGCTCCATGCTATGCTACACACAGTTGGTATATTGTTGGTGAAGGTAGTCCCTTGGCCACTGTAGTTGATGCCAAGCTGACTTATGTCTGAGTCTTATAGCTATAAGGACCTGCACAGTTTCAAGGGTGTATTCAAACCATGTCACAACTGCCATTGATGTCAGGTGAAATAAGGGTCTATTCTACTAGGATGCATGTCTCTTTCTGGTGGTGGTACCAGTCTAGAGGTTTTTTCTGTGAGCACTGACCTAGGATAGCTGTGCTGGCTGGAATGGGTGACAGATGGTGGAGACTGTCCCTTGACCACTAAGGCTGATGCTAGGCTGAGTCATACTGAGTCTCACAGCTGTAAGAACCTTTAACCCGTAAGTTGGGGTGTGAATGAAGTAAGGGTTGCCTCCAGACTGTGCATGTCCCTACAGCTGTGAATAAAGACCTAGGCTAAAACTCAGATCTGACCACTAGCTTGCATGTTGTCATTTGATGTTGGTGCAGATCTAGGGGCACCTTCTTTGAACTCTGGCTTATTTATAGAGGCCTTTGATTTCTATCTGAAACTGGTTCTCATAGAAATGGGCTTGTTACTGATCTCCAAAATAAAGTCCTCTGCTAGCTTTGGTGCCTTACTCTCCAGAGGATATAATCTTGTTCCTCCCTCTGCTCCTGAAGGTTAGGGGAGGTGGTGGAGGCAGTTAATCACCTGGTTAATGCAGTTCTGGTGGCTTAGTCTGTAGGTATTGGCCTGGGGGTAAGGTCATGGTCATCTGTTTGGCACTGGGTTTCACAGTAGTTGGCTTGGTTTGGGTTTTAAATGGAAGCCTGGACTTAATTCCCTCTTCTTTTTCCTTAGCTCTTCTGAAAGTAGTTTGGTGTGAGAATAGCCATTCAAATTTGTTGTCTATAGGAGATGATTTATGGACGTTTCTCAGCTACCATCTTGCTCTGCCAGTAAACCAAGTATTTTTAACACTAAGTTAAATCACTAATTTCAGATTTTTTGTGAACTCTTACCAAGACAGACATTCAAACAAAATCACTATTAACCATATTTTTAATCATTCAAAAGAAAGCACATGTGTTAAGATTTAGGAATGTAAAACATGAATTTGTTTTATAGAATACACTAGAGAGTAAATTAGGCTGAAGTTGACAATTAAAGTATGTGTTTAAATGTAAGGCACACTAAAAGACTGCTTAAATGGTAGGTTAGTAATTAAATTTCTCATGGAAACAATTTTATCCTCTTTATCATTAGAATCCTATCATTTCCAAGTATCAGAAACCTAACACCAACTTAAGAAATGCAATTTAATATCTTACATAATTGAAACATCCCATAGATGATACTGGTTCGAGGCACATCTGGTTTATGGAGCATACTATTTCTTCCCTTCCTTTCCTTTCGCTTTAATTTTCTTTCCTTCTTTTCCCTTCTCCTCTCTTTCTTTCATCTTCTTTCCCATTCCTCCCCTCCCTTCCTCTTTTCCTTTTCAACCTCCTCTTCTTCTCTCTTTTTGTCCTTTCTTCTCCTCTCTTCTTTTTTCTTGTTTCTCCATTGCTTCTTCCAACTCTTGACTTTAATTTCTGCTATGTTAACTTCATTTTTAGGTAGGCCCTCTCTTTATGGTGAAAATTTGGTTTTCAGAATCGGAACTTGATTCTAAAAGCTAAGTAAACTTCATGGAAAGAGAAAGTATTTTTGACAACCTTGGCAAAATTTTCATGGGAAATGCTAGTTTGTAGGGGTGGGGTCACTCAGTGATCTCTAAACCAACGAAGGAGCTCTCAAGTTGTGTGCTCTGCTTGAACAAAATGGGGCCACATGACACTCCTGTGAGGAAAACAGAAAACAGAGCCAAGTGCTCCCAAAGTAAGGACTTCAGGGACAGGTAGCTGGTACAATGGTAGCAATGATTATCAAAATTTTATGTACATTGAATTAAACTGAGAGCACTGTTACCACTGCATATACTAATTCAGTAGTCAGGAATGGGGCCAGAAATTCTGAACTTAAGCTCCCAGACAATGTTAATGCTGCTGGTTTGGGAACCATACTTTGAAAACCATTGTTAGGTGGTAAAGGATACCAGGAAGGGAAAGATAATAGACAACAGCAGTTCAACCACCTGGATAGGTTTGGATTGAATTGCATTATCAAAAATTTAGAAGCCTCTCCATGATAAAATTTAAATATTGAATGAAGACAGGATCAGTCCTTAACAATTCCACATGTAATAAAAGAAATCTTAAAATCTCTCAGAAAGTGAAGATAGACTAGTGTGATTTAAGACTAGAATTGCACTGAAGAATAGGTTACTTGCAAAAAAGTTGCAGATTATAAAATGTCCTGTTATACAATAAGATAAATTCTGTATCTGCAAATATACTTTTATGAGGAAAATATAGCTTTAGTTTATCTATCTATATATATATAGTTATGCATCACTAGATAATATGTATAACATATATTTCAAATTCTGCCAAAATAATTCTATACCAGTATACAGTTGTAAAATAAGAATTTCCAACCACAGTTGATTCTTATTATTTTAAATCATAGTTTATAAAAATGTTCTCATGTACAATAAAATTAAAATGCTTTGCTGGTACCAAATGATTAAGAATTAATTACAAAGTAGAGAGAGTCTTTAGGTCTGTGCAGTGTCAGAGCACCCTCCAGTGGCTATTTTGTCTGGGTTGCTTGCATTTACCAAGTTGCTTGCTAATGAACCCATTAAATAGATGATCACATGGTTAGATACAATGAATTTCTCATTCACTACCAAAACTGTCAAACAGCTACAATCAAGAAAGTGTATTATTAGACCTGTGTAAAATCTTAATTCTATAGTATTTCTTCTGATGCCATAAAACATGAAGTTCAATTATGGTTGAAATGCAGTTGTTTTTGTCCACATTCAGCTTGCTACATTTATAAGGAGAAAGAGGTCACATAAAAATTAGTCAACATAGGAATATGTAAATTATGACCTATTGGCGACTAGAAGAATTCAACCAATTCCATTTAATTCTTCATCTTTTGTTATTGATAATTGATTTTATATTACACAAATAAATATATTTAAATTTCAAGTAATAATGTAATAATCAGATGTACCAAGAAGTGAATGCATGCTTATAGAAACATAAAAACTCCAAAAATTTATTTTAAAAATGGTAAACAATTATTCCTATGGGGAATAAAACTGTGTGGTAGGTATTATTATGAAGAAGAAACTGTGCTAGAGGCAGAGATGGTGGTAAACGACACTGATTGAGGCCCTTTCCTCATGCAGCTTAGAGTTCATCTGGGCAAGCAGACAGTGGACAAATAATTACAGATTTAATCACCGTACAGATGGGAAACATATCTGTCTCCCTCAGGGAGTTATTCTCGTGAGCAAAGCTGTGCTTCTTTGTTTTATAACATTAAATTATGTCCCTTGACATTTTCTTCCTATATATCTGTTTCACTCTCAATCTTTTCCCAAAATTAACTCTTAATTACATGAAAACATATTTATCTTTAATGAACATATTTGTTGAACCTCAGTTCTACCTCCTTAAATAGGTTTTATTCTAAAATCCATCTTGAGTCTATAAATATGGGCAATCAAAAGACTACTTGTAAGATGTAACCTCTTCAGAGCTCAGGTATTTTAATGGTTAAGCACATGCAGCAAGCCACCATGGCTATCAACCTTGAGAACCACCCAGATTTTTAGTGTTAGTAAAATAATATTTATATGACTGTAGGATATATTTACTCTTATGCATATATATTTAAACTTCAAAAGTTCCAATTGCTATTAGTTGAATTCTAATACATCTGGAATTATTAGGGAAAGTTTAAGAAGATCTGTTTCATTTGCCATTAAAAAGAACTTGACATTTATTATCTGTTTCAAGGAAACTACTATCCTTCAACAGAATAGCTCTTTATAAGAGCTATTTTTTTTATCAACAAATATATCCATGCATATGTTTTATGGAGGAAATATTCATGACCTTGGAGAAGGAATGTGTAATAGATTGACTTTCTGCAAGAAGATGGCTTTTGTTAATAGATTAGTTGACTTCAAATGCTCAAAGACCACATGACACATAGAAGGGCACCCAATACACAGTTATAAGGTCTATGCTCCTGTGTTTGTCTTGAGCTTTCTGTTTGTTATATTCCTCTTTCATGTTCCCCACGGTTTGCTATTTCTAAAATTTGATAATATTTTAAAACATGTTAATAAGTAAATTTTGCTATTTTTTGAACACCAAGAAAGATCAGCAAAGAGACACAAAATATCTCTCAGAATGCAGGAAAAGAATTTACAAAGGGTATGGGTTTTTACTTTATTTGTAAGCCCATCAGTTTCATAGGTACTGGCAAAAAATACAAGACATCTGGTCAGTAACAAAGGAATTTATTACACACATCAGTAACAGTAGCCAGAGTATCAACATTTTTCATGTTTATATGTCATTTATATATAATGTGAAGAGGATCTAGTCATCCTAGAGATGAGAGATGATACTCATGTTCCAAGTCCTGGTCTGAGTCCCTTTCCCCCAGTGTTGAAGATTGAACACCCAAGAAACATGGCAAGAGCAAAAAGTTTTATTTAAAGAATAGAACAGAGAAAGGGAGAGAGAGAGAGAGAGGGAGAGGGGGAGAGGGGGGGAGAGAGAGAGAGAGAGACAGAGAGAGAGACAGAGAGAGAGTTCATTTCATAAAGGGTGTCCAAAGATGGTGCCCAAGAAAGCGGGGGCGGTGTCCTGCCCTTTTGTAGATTTCAGATTTCCTTTGTTCTCAGGCCCCCTCCTCCCATTCTGCTTACATGACTCAAAAAGGTGGAGTGATCCAAGAGCAGGAAAGAAGCCTCCTAGGGGTACAGGCAGGAAGGGAGCCACCCAGGGGCTATTCAGTAACAACTCCTTTCAGGGAGGATCAATTCCCTGGAGGCAGGTAACCTTGGCAACAAGTTGGAGGAGTGGCAAGTGCTCTGCAAGTATCAGCATTTTATTTCCTTTGAATCAGCCCCCATCTTCCTGACCCAATCATTCATTACCTACTCTGACTGTCCCTTTGCTCCAGCCTCAATCCCCCCTCTGATGATAGAACCCTTACTTCTGTGAGGGTAAACAGACAATGACCACTCTAGCTGCTTCCTACTGAGAGGAGGCAATATAGGACAGCAGCTTGGGTTTCCCTTCTAGAAATGTTTTGGATCAGTCAAGGCATCTGTGGCAAAAGTCTGGTTTGGAAGCAGTGAGTGGTAAAGTCATATGGGCAGTGGATGTTTCTATAAGAGAAACAAGAAGATATGAGTACTGTGGTAAGATTAATGCAACAATAAACACTGCAGCATGTGAACATGCCATGACTGTGATGATGACAAAAACTGGCGATCTTCCTCCAGGAGGCACAAGAGCTGAGAAGTTCCCAAAAACAAGGCTGGTGAGAAAGTAGCCTCTCTTTGGGAATGTAAATCTTTACAGATGTTAATCACATTGCCAGAATTATCAGAAAAGTAAACACAACACTTAGTTTTTATGATGTCACAGATGCCCCATAAGATGTAGTTAAGCTATCTAATGTCATCTGATTTTTGTAAAATATGTTTTCCTTGGCATAACCTGTGTGTTCAATGGAGATCCCTTTATTTCTGTTATTTAGGGCTAGAAAATCATACTTTCAAACAGATCAATTCTGTCTGTGTAGAAGGTTAGGAAGATTTGTAGGCCTTAAATTGACCATTGAACAAAAACCTTCTGACTCTGATAATCTCTTTTGATAGTTATCAGGTGCTCATGCCTAAGAATCCCTCTTTTGTAGCCTCTAGTCTTACTCTTGGTGGGGCTAACACAGTGTACATATTAAAAGAACTATTCTCTTTTCTTTTAAATACCCAGGTATGGCTGTACATTGGTTATAACTTGTTTTGCTAGATGTTTAAGAGCTGGTCAAATTGATCTTGTTCCTATCTATTGTTAAGAGTCAGCTGAATTTCCTGAGGGGGGTCACTCTTAGGAACTTGAGAGCAGCCTCTTAGCTCCTTTATTTCCATCTATCATGGCCTCATTGACCATGTGGCTTCCCTTGGAAGCATCACGGACATTTTCTTCTCCAAAAACCCTTCACTTTGCACCATGTGCACTGGTCTACTTTCTGTACTTCAGGATCTCATTAATCCCCCTTATCAGGTGGTCATATGGGCCAGAGTCCCAAAGCCCTCAGAAAAGTCCCCTTGTTCCCTGGGTTTAAGCTGACTTAGAGGGAAAGAGTCAAATATTGGCTATTTTCTTTCTTGGCCCTTTAACTTCCTTACCTTTAGTCTCTATGCTTTGGTCTTAAATATCCAGCAAGTCAGTTTCACCAATCTTAAAGTGCAAGTACTGGGTTTTAAATTTAATGTGTACAACTTTATAGTTATTTACCCCTTCCATTTATTTGGGGTCAGTATTAGTACTGGAAGTTAGCCTTAAATCTTATCTGGCCTATAGATGATGGTCTATCATCTCAAATTAACTCAGGTTGTTATATTAGAAGTTATACTTCTGTAAGGCACTTATAGATAACAGTTATAAAGTTTACAAGGAAAATACTAAATAAAATTAACAAGAGTAAGAAAATATTTAGTTTGTATAATAGATAAAAACTAAGAAACATATGTTTTATAATCCCAAACCTTTACTTTAAACTTTAGTTTGAGGAATACCAGTGTTGGAAACAGCAAATAAATTATTTCTTTGAACTCCATACCCTTGGAAAACTTAACTGCCACATCTGAAATCTTTCCATGTGAAGATGTAGAAAGACATGCCCATTTGTATTTGGTCCCTGTTATTGGGACCAATTCCATGGCATAGAATTTATGAGTATCATAGCTTTTAATTTAGATGCCTGTTAACCTTGGGTAAAAGAGATGCCAGTGCACCTAAACAGCCTTGAGGCACCAGCTGCCTGGAGGATGAAGAATTACCGTGCAAGTGATAAGGACCCCACCAGGCCAATATCCCACAACTTCTTGATTCTCATTTATCTTAAAGAGCTCTTCCTAACAATGAATTCCTTTGATGTGCTCCCCTATAAAATAAAGGATGGTGGACTTTCTTTCTTTGTTAGAGACCAGACCCATCAGGTCCCATTCACCCATCAAATCCAAGTTGAGAACCTATTTTCCATTTCTTCGTCTTTATTTCTAAATATCATTTCAAACTTTTAATTTCCCACCTACTCACACCTCCTTGCAGTTATCTAATCCCTCATTGTGCAGGACACATCGACAAACTAGCCTGATAAAATGTTCTTCTAAACTTTATGCTTTAAGGACTTGTATACTTGGACAATATGAACACATCTGTTATACCAAGAAGCCAGTAATAGCACTACAATTACACTTATGTTCTTACATTAACCAAGTTTAGCTTTTAAATAAAAATTTACAATTTGTAATTGTAGTGTAATGCTCTAAAATAACAATTGTTATTTAACCAGAATTGTAAAAACCATAATTCCTTCAAGACTAATTTCTCTAAATGATAAAACTTAACAGACACAAGGGATTATCTTGATAGATAAGAGCAGATTAATGTTTTAAGAAATCCTTGCTACTTCAATACATAGATTAAACTTTGGTTTATATCAGTACATTAATATTTGCCCTTAAGAAAACCTTGAATAACTTTATCTGATTGTGCTACTTAAATATAACCAACATAGTTATACACAAACCTCTTGAAATTTACCCTGCATAAACCTTCTGTAACTTACTTAGACATTCTACAACTTTTTACTTTACCCCACAAAAGACTTTCTCATCCAGAAACATTTATTTTTCCTTCTACCTTCCATATTAAAATATATTTCCATACCTAGAACTTTCTTATATCTCTTTCCTAGATGTTGACCCCTTTCCTTAATTCACACTCTGAAACAACCCATATAAAATTTCTGAATTTGGACAAATTACTCCACTTTAATAAGATTAAATGCTTTGTTTTTATAGTACTTTAATTGAAACCCAAATGAAATATTTTGTACCCTTTGTATGACTGATACAATCTTAACTCTTAGTAACCTTGTTTTTAGTGAAGATACAGAAACAAAGAAATCTCAAGCCTTTTAATTTACCCATTTATGAAAATACACATAATGTTTAAATATATTACCTTATGGAATTTAAGAAGTTAAGAGTACTTGATTTTATATTTAGCTGCTGATATTTTAGCATTTAAACTTCATAAATTAATCAGAAGTCTCCTAACAAACACATTTATGATAAATCCCATTGATACTAGATCGAATTTACTCATTTTTTAATTGTAAAAACCGAGATGTTAGATACATGTAGTTAACAGTACTAGTCATCTCTTCCCTGTTGAAAAAAATTCTGGAAGCAATAAATATTACATTGTAGACATTTTATAGAACCCAACACTGTTAACTGACCACATAGAAAAACTTGTGAATTAGTAATTTTAAAGACATCTTTATTCTGAACTGTTTATCTAATTTGAATTGAACCTTTCTCTTTTTTTTTAAGTCACATGAACTAAGAGTTATTTGAATCCATTTTTATTTAATATTTTGATTTTTGAGCGCTCATTTATCTATATGCCAATTTTGATACCACGTACATGATATATGGACATCAGCACATATGTAGACACAATACAGTTGACACAGGTGTGCACATGTACATAAAACAGACAGGAATTTTGTAGCTGTTTATAGATAGATCCCCTCAAGTAGGAGGCAAAGCTACAGATGTTTATTAATGCCTCTCCTAGATTTAATTTGTTAGAAATTAAAATAGAACTTAACAGGCTTTTGCATTATGTCTGAAATATAGTGCAGGCCTTGAACAGTTGGAAATGCCAGGTTAAAGTCTGATAGCCACAGTAGACACTTACATTGAAGTTTCAGGTGGCCACTTGTCCTCTATGACTATCAGATTTATTCCCAACACCATATTTATGTCCTTCTTAGGATTTCATGAAGGAGATTTTCTAATGTGTTTGAGTGATAACCCTTGAATGTTGGCCTCTAAACAGACTGAGTATAAAAACATCAATAGTTAGATAAGGCTAATCAGAAAAGTATATTGATTTAGGCATGGAAGATCAAATGTGAATTCACCATAAAGTCATTAGTTCAAAATTAGAATTAAAAACAAAAAAGGGAGTCTTAAAAAATGACATAATCATAATTACTCTAGTAAAGGAGCATGCAGAACATCTTTATCAGATCAGAGTGCACTTTTTGACTCAGATTAGAGTCATTTCAGATATTCAAAGAATGAGAGAGCCCTGAAATCCTTGGGTAAAGATTTTCAAGGTAAAGAAGACTTGTATATATGAGATCATTCCATTTCTTCCTCCCTGTGCTGTAGTGTTTAGGAAAGAACTTGTTAAGAAAGCAAGGTGATAGTGTGAGAGCACATAAGATAGCCAGTCATTTAGGTCCTACAGTGGCTTGAATTTAAAAGTGACACTTTTTTTTCCTTTTCTCTCAACTGGTTCTCTGCAAGCCTTGTAAGTCTTGCAAGCTCTGCAAGCCCTGTAAGCCTCTGAAATTTACATTTCAAATCAAGCCTTGGAAAGATAGAGCACTGGCAGAAGCTAAATAAGAGAAGCTGCTGTTTTGAGCAAACCCTCATGCATAGGGTATTTTAACCTTTTTTTTTTTTTCATTTCCCTAGTTGGTAATCAGGCCAAATTTGAATACAAAAATTATAAAACATCTTTTCCCATTGCTTTTGAGAATGAGGCTCCCCTCTGAACAACAACATGAAACAAAAGAATTAAAGAATTCAGATCCTATAGGGGCCTACACCAGGAAACAGTCTCCTTGGCTAGGAAATGTCTCCTTGATGCTGGAGCCTCTAGTTCCTGGGGCCTTTAGTGCCCAGTAGTTTTTGCCTCTCCTTCCATTTATGACCTCTGTGTTTAATTGCTGCCTCGCCAGTGTGGTCATATCCCATGTGTTTTTCCATGGGCAGCCATGAAAAAGATGCAAGCCTCCAGATTATCCACTTTTACCATGTGACTTGGTAGTTTATTATCCACTCTTACCATGTTCCCTGGGAGAACATGGAAACTCCCTTTTGAAATGAATTTTGATCTGTGTTGAGCCTCCCATTGGTTAATGAACTTTTGCAGGGGAGAATTGGACCTCACTTAGAATGGAGGATTATAGATGAGCCTAATTTATATTTTTGACACAATTTGGGTTTTTTAAACAAGGTCTGAGAAGTCCTTAGGCCTGTACATAGGAACCTTGGACTATCTCCTTCCTTTTTACAGAACAGGCTGAACTGTAGAATGGTATTAAAATTTATATTTCCCTCTGATGGCCATGATTCTCTATCAGATAGAAAGTTGGTATTGAAATCATGTTTTTTAGCAGAAGAACACTTGGGGTAAAGACTGGAATAAAGAGTTTATGCTTGCCATGGACCAAAGGAATCTTCAGATGGCTGTAGCTATAAATCTACATTTTGCAATCAAAGAAGCTCAGAGTACACAGGAGCAATAAATGAAACAATAATGGGAATATCTACAGGCTTGTAAAGACTTAATATGCAAACAAAGGGAACCCAGGCATTTCCTTACAAACCATTTCATGTTCCTCTTTCAACCCTAGAGTGTGATCTGTGAGGGGGAGGGATATGCTCAGGAGGAGCGAACATGGGAAAGTGCAGTTTGGGTCATTTGGAAGTGCATGTGTTATTGGGGTTTTCACTCAGGGCTGCTTGATTAACCAGTCACCAAAGGATAACCAATAAGGGTGGTTGGGAGTGGAGTTGGAGAAGAAACCTTCAAGGTTCACTGAGGAGTGGTCCCAACCAGAATCTCTAAGTTGTTTCAACCCTTTGTCTGTCTCCACCCATCCAAAGGCAGACAAGGATTAGAGATACTGTGTACTCACACCAAATGTGCACTGAGCCTGGATAGGATAGTGAGAAATGGCTTTGGCAGAAACCAACATACCCCTGAACTAGAGGGCAAGGTGATTAGGAGCCACCCAGGCCATAAACCCTGTTACACAAGTCTTGTAGAATGGTGACTTGCTCTAACTGCATTTAATTAGCCGATAGGTACCCATTATTGTTCTCCAGAAAGATGCACCTCAGAAATATGTGGGGTGCTTGCAAAAGAGCTTACCACAGTGGTGATCCTGGATGAGCCCCTATCTGATACCAGAGATGATACTGGGGTTCCAATTCCCTTTCCCCCAGTGTTGAAGATTGAACACCCAAGAAACACTGAGGCTAGAGCAAAGAATTTTATTTAAAGAACAGAAGAGAGGGGGGTGGGGAGAGAGAGAGAGAGACTCCTTCACAGAGGAGGGTGTCCAAAGCTAGTGCCTGAGAAAGTGGGGGTGTCCTGCCCTTTTGTGGATTTCAGATTTCCTTTGTTCTCAGGCCCCCTCCTCCCATTCTGCTTACATGACCCCAAAAGTTGGAGTGATTCAAAGGCAGGAATGAAGCCACCTAGGGTTACAGGCAGGAAGGGAGCCACCCAGGGGCTATTCATTAACAACTCCTTTCAGAGAGGATCAATTCCCTGGAGGCAGGTAACCTTGGCAACAGGTTGGAGGAGTGGCAAGTGCTCTGCAAGTATCAGCATTTTATTTCCTTTGAATCAGTTTGAATCAGCCCCCATCTTCCTGACCCAATCATTCATTACCTACCCTGACTGTCCTTTCGCCTTAGCCTTACTGGCACTCACCACAGATTACATTATAGGAGGGAACCCAGATCTTTTCTAAAGATGAACTAGCAGGCCAGCCCTTCCCATGGAGGGTAAAAACTATCTTTTTCTCCCAAGGCTACATGCAAATTTTTCTGTCTTTGGTTTACAAAGGAAAAATTGTTGAGAAGATAATAGTTTAAAGCAGTGGACAGACTCAAAAAGATAATAGTTTAAAGCAGTGTACAGACTCATAAGACCTGCAAGGGGAAAAACAAAAAACAAAAAACCCTGGAAATAAATTTAAAAATCTCTATTTATATGTTTATGTTATATAATGCATTAATGTATTCTATATTAATGTGTACTTATGTATCATTTTATCATATCTATATACATTAAGTATATATTTGATTAAATATCTGGTTAGTAAGTAGTTCATTGAGTTGAAAAAGTATTTTTAATTCTTATTCTAAATAGTTAGCCTAATAGTCCCTTAGTCCTCTCACCTGTAAGACTGAGATAATAAGAGGACCCATTAATTGTACTGTTTTAAAATTTAAATGAGACGATGCATTGAAAGCACCCAAAATTTTAGTTGGTTTATGTACATCAGTGCAAAAAATGTTAGCTCTTATTATTTTATTATTATTAATGTTCATATTTTATCATGCTTTCAAAGTCATATCTTGTAACTACTTATTTTACTAGGCAACTATTAATAGCTATCAATATATCCAGATAATGTGTTTATATATCAATATCTGTATATACATATTTATAAAAAATGCTTTGTGTATTACAAATATATTAAATATATAATTATATTTACTTTCTAAGTGTTTAGCATGCTTTTCTTCTGCATGTGGAACACTGTTTATTATTTGACTGAAGCAGACTCAAGTTGAAATGTAGAATCAAGTTAAAATAGAAGATACTAGACTATGACAATTCCCTCTAGAAACAAGTCCTGAAAGCAGCAAAATAATTCTCTCCTTTGTAGATAGAATCCTTTTTAATAAACTGGGAACCATCAGGATATGGAAAAAAGAAATAGATGAAGTTTGGAAAGGAAACTGAAGAAAGAACTTTCATTAAAAGCACTATGATTTTCCCTTCAAAGAGTATTCATAGAGAGTCTGTTAAAAGGAAATGAAATGGTTTCCTCCTGTGGGAGAACATTAGGGGATTCTTTTTTGTTTTTCAAATTCCCTTCTACCAAGTATCTTCTTTTTAATAGCAGGACCAAGTCCTGCTGCCAAACATATGCTGCTATAAATGGCAACTTGCCAGTTTCTCAGTGGTTTCGGATCATCTTTTATTTCCCAGGGAATGAAAACTTAGTGGGAAAGAGAAACTCAGGTATAGTGAACTGGCACAATCAGTACTTTGTGTACAGGACCAGGGTGGGGGCAGGCAGGAGGAAATTAGGGATGAAGAAGGTATTAGGGTATAGAATATAGGATTCATTCTGCTAAATGTTCTGCCAGAGACTTTTCTCTCTTGGTATTTAAAATTACCCTCAGTAGTGTAAGCCTCAGTTGAAGTTAAACAATAAAACTGCTTGCTAAATTTACATAGGCAAAGTCAAAGTAGTTACTAATTCTCCTAGGTTATTTATCCTCTTTTTGCACAAACAGCTCCACACAACAAAAATAAATAAATGTGCATCTGTCTGTTTATAATGAAAAGCATGCCAATACTATCACCTAGTAATTATCATCCCAGGAGTTTAATTAAAAGCTAATAACTCATTTTATTACTATGTTGCCTTAATTCTCTGGCAAAAGAAGTCAAGTCCATAGATAGAGTCAATTGTAGGCCATGATATGTCATTTAAAAATTATTATGTATATATTTTATCACGTTGTAACATTTATATAGTGAAATGGTTACCATATTCAGTCGAATTAACATAACCACTATCTTACATAGTTGGGGGTTTTTTGCAGGAGGGTTGGATAGGAATACCTAAACTGTATCCTCTGAGCAAATCTCAGTATGCAATACAATATTATTAACTATTTTCTCTATATTATTTGGTAGGTCCCTGGGCTTACTCATCTACATAACTAACTGTAACTTGGTACCCTTTGGCCTACATTCCCTACTCTTCTCCCCCAGTAACTATTTTTCTCCTCTCCATTTCTGTGTATTCAAGTTGTTTTTTAATTCCACATATAAGTGAGATGGTTCAGCAGTATTTTTCTTTCTGCTTCTGGCTTACTTTGCTTAGTATAATATCCTTCAGCTTCATTCCTGTTTCCTCAAGAGGTTGAATCCTCTTTGTATAAGATTAAATAATATTCCTCTGTGTGTGTGTTTTCATCCATTTGTCAGAAACAACTCACCTGTCCAAACCCAAAGAATGAACTGAGAGACACAAGGTACAGAAAAAACCAAGACTTTTCTTTACTAAGGTCCTGCAAAATTGGGTGCCTGGTGGTCAGGACCCACAGATTGGGTACAACCAGCAAGTTATCCCCTAGAGCACAAGGTTCCTTCCCCAGTTCCTAACTGGCTGAGTCCTATGGGATGCACAATCTTCCCAATGTCACCTAGGTTTTACTGTCTCATATGAGTTGTTTAAAGAAATATACCTTTATTTGTTCCCTCCTCCTTTTGTTCTCTTGTGGCGGGAAATTTCTCTTGGATTGAGAACATTTTGGCACATAATCTGTTTATCTCTATTGGGTCTTGAGGTGAGGAGGGCTTCCTTCTCATCTTCTGTTTGTCAAGGGGCTGTGAATTTTTATACTTTTGAATTTTTATAAGAATTAACTGCTTGCAACTTTTCATTCTCCTCTCCTCTCCAGCTGCCTTTCTGACATTCCAAGTAATTTTACATTTAAAGCTAAATACTGTATTTTGAAAATGGACTACTGGACTTTATATTTCTCACACATTTGTCTGTGAATGGACACTTAGGTTGTTCCCATACATGGCCATTGCAAATAATGCTGCAATGAACATAGAAGTACAAATATCTCTAAGAGGTACTCATTTCATTTTTCTTTGCACATGTACCCAAAAGAGAGATTGCTGGCTTACAGAGTAATCTATTTTTTAAGGAATATTCTTACTTTTTTGCATAATAAGTCCACCAATTTACATTCCCACCAATAGTACACAAAGGTTCCCTTTTCTCCACTCCCTCACCAGCACTTCCTGTCTCTTCACTTTCTGATGACATCTATCCTAATGGATGTGAAGTAAGAGTTCATTGTGGTTTTGATAGACATTTCCTTGGTGTTTGATGTTGAGTACCTTTGTATATACATACATATTTTGGCCATTTGTATGTCTTCTTTTAAAATATGTACATTTTAGATCCTCTGCTCATCTTTTAATCAGGTTACTTTAAACCTTTGTTCAGTTCTGTTTTGCTTTAATCTTGAGCTGTGCAAACTCCCCATGTGTTCTGGCTATCCGCCCTGTATCAGATGCATTGTTTGAGAATATTCTCTCTAAATCCATAGGCTCCATTTCATTTGATTCACTGTTTTCTAAGTGTGCTGAAGCTTTTTGGTTGCTGTCCCATTTGTTAATTTTTGCTTTTGTTGCCTGAGTTTAGTTCTGATAGCTAGAAATTCATTGCCAAGGCCATGTCAAGGAGCTTTCCCCTGTGTTTTCTGTGGGAATCTTGTGACTTCAGGTCTTATATTTAGGTCTCTATCTATTTCAAGTTGATTTCAGTGTGTGGTGAAAGATAGGGGTCCAATTTCATTCTTGTGCCTGCGGAGATTCAGTTTTCCCAACATTATTTATTTAAGACTATTCTTTCCTTGTTGTGTCTCTTGGACACCGTTGTTAAAAATTAGTGAACTGGATATGCTTAGGTTTTTTTCTTTAGCCTTTTGAACAACTTTCTGATTATATATCATAAATTGATTGCTGTGTTTTTCTATTATTTTTCATAAACAATGTTTTTTTTTTGTTGTTGGAATAAAGTCTTCATGTCTCCCAATTATTCCATCCCATTCATATTTAAATACTTTCCAGAATGACACTCATTTGTACAATTGAAAGCATCAAAATATGCAGATAAATATGGTTCATAGTTAACTCCCATTTTTTTTTTTATTTTTGGCTTAATCTGAGGGTCTTAAGGTGATAATTGATATTCAGAACAAAAATAAAATTCTGTCACAGATGTCACTGCTAGGATTATCAAACCTATGTTGTTCCAACCCTTGTAGTGTGTCATTAGTAGCAAAAAATATGAGAGACTCAGAGAACACTGAAAGCAAAGAAATAGTTTCCTCTTCCACCCCACCCTGAGTCCCATCATGTTGTCCACATGAAGCAGCTGAAAAGATCCTTAAAGTTGGCAAATCCCTATATGATACAAATTTCAGCAGTGAAAAATTGTCTGCCTAATAATTTACGTTAACAGTGTTACACTAGTCTGTGGAAATGTGGGACTCCCTTTCCCAAAAAACAGGTTATTTTTTTTCCAGAATGGAAGAATTTAGTTTGACGTATGTATTCACTAAAACATCTTAACTGGAAAGAACATAAAGATCCCACCTACTTATCTCTAACCAGTGGAAATTACCAATATTTATAAAAATAAATGTACAGGAAGTAGGTATTATAGCCTTAATGCATATGTACAGTTTGGTTCTCAAAAGGATCTTGGGGTTATAGGTTCTTTTAGAATATATTAGTAATTTACACTGATTAAAGATAGAGACAGGAGGAAGTCACATATCTCTTTCTTGTCAAAATCACTAAAAGAGGATGTTTCAATATGGATATGCAAATTTATTTTGAAAGGGGCTCAGTAACTTAGGCAACCCACAGGCTCAAGAGCAACTCTCATAGTCTAACTATTTCTCATACGACCCAATAAAAGGATAGTTATGACTGACAGAGTAGCTCAGTGGTAAAACCCTTTCTAGTATATGTAAGACCCTGCATTCCATCCCCAGTATTGCAAAAAAGATGAGAGAGAGAGATGGAGAGAGAGAAACATATTTACATGGCTAAGCAGGGCTACGGTGATTTTCCCAAATCCTCTTTATTTTACCAAAATAATCTCACCAAAATAAAAAACGTTAAAAAATAAAAACCTGTAAGTTTTAATTTTTGTTTTGGAAAAAAAATGGAGCTAAAACAAACAAGCCAACAAATAAGAAAGAAAAAAAATTCATCCAGTCATACAAGATAACAGAGTTCACTATATATCATTTATATGTATTAATATGTGGATGAAATATTTTGCTATTAAGATATTAAGATTTTCCATCTTTTCTATGAAATATTAATTGTGTGGGGAAAAATCTATTAACAACAGTTAAGGAAGGAAAGAAGACATGTCAGGGACTAAAATGGAGCAAATGTTATTCTAACTTATGATTATGTCAAAATATAATCCCACCATAATGTAAACTATAATGCACTAATAATAACATGAAAAAAAGGTAACAATGGCTAAGAAAAGTATAAGAGGAATTTGAGATGTTTGTTATCCATGGGCTTTTTCATTGCTTGCTTTTTTTAATCTAAATTAGTAAAATTGAAAATAATGATTACTTAAGCAACTAAGTCCAGAATCACAAAGATAACTTTTTCCTTTAAAAGTAGCAAAAGCATCAAAAAGAATAAAAATTTAAAAGGCAAATTAAAGCCAATTCATTTTGTAGCATTTAATTTTGTTTTGCATCTACTAAGGCATTACTTTAGCTAATCTCAATTAAGATATACCAGATATATTAGGATAGGTACATGCTATGATATTCACCATCTCAAAATCTCAGTGGCTTACAATATATGTATTTTCTCCCTCAATGTAAAGTTCATCGCAGGTTTTGTGTAGGGTCCTGTGCTCAGTGTAATGGCTGTTGTTCAGGCTGTTTCAAACTCAGAGCTGCCCATTAACATGTGACTCAGACCCTGGCCTTGGGTTAAGAGCAGAACTGGAGGATCTGAGGGCACTTTTCCTTACTGCTTCAGCCCAGAACTAGTCACTGTTCCAGTCCTCAAAGGGACTGGAAAATGTAGGGGTATTGATGAAATCCTCGGTGAATATCACTGTCTTTGTTACATTAAACACTTAAAAACCAGCTCAAAGAGTTCAAGGTTTCTAATATTCTTTCTCCCAAATATTATTTCCCGACTTTAACATACAAAAATTTCTATGAGTTTGAGTAAGATTTTGATTACATAGATTTTTTATTTTTTTGGTAGATAAACAGAACCAAAAGAGAACTTCATCAGAATTCAGGAATTATGTTCACCAGTACTGTGTTCTAGTTCTAGTTTTTGTTGTCTTTTCCTCTTTTAGCCAATTTTTCTTATATCAGAGAAAATGCAAGCATTTTCTTATAGATTGCAAGAGGAGCAACAAACTTTCTCTCTCTCTCTCCTTTTCTACTCTTTCTCTCCTGACTTTGTTCTTCTCTCTGTCTTCCTTCATTTAACTCCCTCTCTCTGTGCCCACCCTCTCTGGGAAGACTCTCAAAGACAGAAACAAACCATGCAGTGATTTTTCCCCTTAGTGTTATTCTTTTATTTAAAATTTGTAGGGGTTGGGGGTGTAGCTAGGGGTAGAGCCATGGGGCAAAATAATAGTAAATAAATAAAGAACATTTGCTTCTGCTTCCTGTTTGAGAAATATATCTTCAGATTGAAGTGAATATTTTTTGTCTTTACACTTTAGAAAAATTCTCACTGCTTTAGATTTCCTTAGTTGTGTTTTATATTGAGGACACTCATTGATCTCAAAAGGAATACAACTGATTGAACCCAAATGAGAACAATGAAACATTTTAAAACAATTATAAGATAGCTGGAGCCGACTACAAGAGAATTGAGTGAAATATTTTCATCAAAGTACCTCTGACATTTTCTGACTTTGCTTTTATTTTTAGGGTACACTATTATCCCTTCAGTACCCTGCTACATGAATCTGATTTTGAACCTGATTTATAATCCATAATTATGGAAGGTTTAATTGTGAATTAAATATTTTCTCCAAAACTAAATTTGATTCATTTTAATAAAATTATATTTTAGTTTTGTTGTGACTAGGAGTCAAGTCAACATTTAAGTATCTCCTTTCGTTAAATATAATAGATTGTTAAGATTTTGTATTTTTAATTATGATACTGAAAGTATATAGTACTTTCCACTGACAGTACTTTCCACTGACAGATTTTCAAGTATATGAAAAGATCTTTCCTACTCTCCTTAGATAAGTCTCCATAGTGAATTGAGGTATGACTCCCAAACGTAAATACCTCAGGAATCTGTGAATCTGATCTTATTTGGAAGAAAGATCTTTGCAGATGTGATTAAATTAAGGCTCTCGAAATGATATCATCCTGCATTAGGGCAGGCCTGATATTCAAAGATGGTGCCCTTTTACAAATAAAAGAGGACCTAGAGGAAAAGGCCACTCGAAGAGTGGTGCAGAGTGGGGTTACTCTTCTACAAGCCAAGAAATGTTTAGAGGCTCCAGAAGCTGTGAGAAGCAAAGAAAGATCCTCCCTTAGAGTCTTCAGAGGGAGTATAACCCTTTTGATATCTTATTTTGAGACTTCTGAATCTAGAACTGTGAAAGAATAAATTTTTGTTGTTTTAATCTACCAAGTTTATGGTGATTTGTTACAAAGGCCCTAGGAGCACTAGAGTCTCCTAGAAGTTTCTACTCTATGAAGAAAATTGTTTGAAGTCGGATGTGTGAGAAGAGATGTCATGTGTTAAAATCACACATTTTGGGAGAATGTGCCTGTCTAGGAGTTTAAAACAACATGAACTTCTAACCCTGGCAACTATCTGCTAAATGATTTTTAAGTTTTCTGCTGTGTATTTTGTATTAACATACTTCAAGAATTCCATGCCAGTATCCCTTCTTGTCTCTCCACTGAGCAAATGTGTCTTCTTCAGGAAAATGAAAACAAAAAAAGATCCATGACAACGGTGGTTCATAAATAAATTTGATTAATAAATTAGAAAATTAAAAAACCCAACAGTTGGTTTGTGAAAAAAGAAGGCAACTGGCTAGGAATCACTTTCTCTGAGTTAGGGTCCATTTGATAGGACACAAAGAAATTCTTCATGTTATGGCTAATAACATTGTATCACATTTTTTAAATCTTTCCAGGTATCTTTAAGGACTTTTTAAAAATATGAAACAAGTTAAGAACTCATTATAAAGAAGTTTCTTTCCCACTGTTTGAAAATATAAGGTAAACAAAACAGACATTAATTCATGTTCTCAAATGCAGACCAAATAAGTAGAATGGGTTTTTTACCTATGTGGTATATTTATTATTTTTAGAGGTAATAGGTAAGAAAGATATAAAAGATTCCACTCAGGATCCTCACATGGTAGATCCTCACTGACCTCATTTGCAGAATAGGGGTATAATAGTATCTATCTTGTAAGACTGGGATAAGAATCAGATAACTTAAACCAGGCATGGTGGCATGTATCTGTAATCAGCTGCTCAGGAAGCTGAGGCAGGAGGATCATAAGTTCAAGGTCACCCTCAGCAACTTAGCGAGGCCCTAAGCAACTTAGTGAGAACTTGTCTCAAAAGTAAGTAAATAAATAAATAAAAAGAGGGCAGAGGGATGTGGCTCTATGGTTAAGTGCCCTGGATTCAACCCCTGGTAACACACAGACACATATACACACACAAAGAATCAGGTAACTTGATATAGGTTCATTTTTAAATACCGGCCCAAGGTTAGAACTTAAAATTGTTAGCTCCTATTTTTAGCTACTAGGTTCAAGCTAGCCACTCAGAATTTTCTAGATTTTTGTTTGTTATAAAATTCCAAAGAAGTCTTTCTTATGTGTTTTCAGAACACATAGCAGATAAGAAACAACAAATTAATAAGTGGTAGAAGGTGTCATTAGCCATAGTTACCTTAGAAAGGTTCTTAATAGCCTGCTGTTTGAGGGAAGGCACAAAACTAAGCAGTGATAAAGAACTATATTTCTCCCCAGTTCAATAATGGATGTTTATACTTTTCTCATGGAGTGTATGGTGTTGTTAGGAAATAGCTTGAAAAACATTGTAAGTATCTTTAGATAAAACCCCAGAAGTTAACTCCATTAAAAGTTTCAAAAGAAAAAAATAACTTTCCCATAAAACATATTTTATTAAGAATACAGTTACCTTATCATTCCTCCTTAGATTAAATGAACAGTCATATATATTTTTCAACTAAAAAAACTCATTAAAATTACCTTGTTATTCAAAGTTACAAAGAAAGACAAATTCATGTGTCATTAGTCCTATAACATTTTCCCAAAATAGTGCAGAAAATTACTGTAGTGCATGATATTTATTCATTTGTCCACTAACTGTATTATTTTTAGGGATTGAGAACCCTGTATCGGTTCAATTGTCTGCAGAATTGGGTACCTTGGTACCCAAGTTATTATTATTATATTATCCCCCAGTGAAAATAGAAATACCAAGAGATTCAGTAAATTCCACTGCTAAAATCTATTTTCATTCCACTCTAAGATATACTGTCACTTTGGAATCTCTTAGAGTAACCTTGGGGATGCTCATCTTTTGACTTCTCTTTCAATTTCTTCAGAGTATGAATAACTGAAGAATAGAGGCCAAGCTGGGGTGCTGACTCAGGAGCACTGGGGATTTATGGTTTGCATGGAAACCATTGGTAAATTCTACTTACTGCCCAATTGTCTGACTATCTTGGTGATTTTGAACAGCTCACTGCGTTCCCATCAGTAAACAGTAGTCAGCTTGCTTCATGGAGAGGTGTTAAGACTCGCACACACACAGGTGGTAGAGACAAGGAAACAAGGGGAGGGAGCCAAAGAGTGACCCACCTGTAACATGTCTGGGAAGCAGTATCTTGTTGAAAAATAAGAAGAAAGGAAAAGGAAGGATGGACAGCTGAAATCTCAAGGTCCTTTGGACTATCGGTAGCATTTAAAACTCCCAAAACACGTTCCTTCTTCTTGTCTGCTCCTCTTCTCTTTTGAGTTACTGTGAAATCTTGATTGTTCTAACCTCTTGACCTGTCTGCATTATTCCCTTTTCCTTTTCAGTCTCTGATCTTTTTCTGTTTTCTCTCTGTCCTCACTTTCTTTCTTGGAAATTCACTCCTCATTATGATGTTTTGAAAAGCTGAAACAGTACATTAATGCCTTTTAAATTTTGAGCTGTTTCATAAGAACAACATATTATCATGCCATTTTGATAAAAAGATAAATGACAAAATTGGTAAATTGGAATACATAAAATGAATAGCTACTCAAATGATGCCATAAAAGAACATGAAAATATAAACCACAAAGTGGAAGAGCTGCTATTTATGCAATATTAAAGTTTCTATGAACCAATAAAACAAAGACAATTAGCAAAACAGGAAAAGAACTGAAAGGATCCTTCAAAAACATGAAATTCTAATGGCCTAAAAACATAAGAAAAGTTACACCACCTTACTAGAAATCAGGTGAACTCAAATTATAATGATTCTGAAATAGCACCAATCATTTGCATCGAAACATTTAAAATACCAAGTGTAGGTAATATGTGATGCAATGAGAACTCATGGACCCCAATTAATGGGGTGTTGAGTGTTTAGTCCTTTTTGGAAAGCTGCTTGACTTTCTAAGTAAGTTAAAGATTTTCATTCCTGGTATCCATCAATTCTACTTCTAAATATAAAGAGAAACTACTGCAAATCTACATAAGAAATCATACCCAAGTGTTTTTAGAGCTATGTCACATACAATGGACCTAAATTGGAAACAACCTGGGTTAGTCAGTTTTTTGTTACTGTGTCCAAAATACCTGACAAGAACAACTTAGAAGAGGAAAGATTTACTTTGGCTCACAGTTTCAGAGGTCAATAGTCAGCATTGCTTTGGGACTGATGCGAGGAGGCAGAACATTATGGCAGAAGGGCATAGCAGAGGAAAGCTGCTCAGTTCAGCCTCTGATCTTCTTCTGTTTTCTCTCTGTCCTCACTTTCTTTCTTGGAAATTCACTCTTCATTATGATGTTTTGAAAAGCTGAAACAGTATATTAATGCCTTTTAAATTTTGAGCTGTTTCATAAGTACAACATATTATCATGCCATTTTGATAAAAGGCATGATAAGGAGAGAGGCAGGGGAAGGAAGGGGCCCTGTACAAGAGACAGGTGCCCCACAAGGCACACTCCCAGTGACCTACTTCCTCTAACCATGCTCCACCTGCCTGTAGTTACTACCACCTCTCAGTAGTCCGTTCATACTAATCTATCAAATGAATGAGTCCACTGAAAGGTTAGAATCCTCAAAAGTCAATCATTTTCTTAAAGCCTCAGTTCTTAACTTGCTACATTGGGGATCCAGCCTTAGAACATGAGAATTATTCATGAAGTCTATCAATAAATATTCAGTGTCCACTAAGTTCCATGCTCTGACTAGGTTCTGAACTATGAGACTAAGCCCATCATGGCCCCTGCCATCTGGGTCTTTAGTGTCTAGTTTCGTGCCTGGCTTGGCTTGTAACAGTCTCTCCCATTTCATTTCCACTATCTCCCTCTTCTTTTTAGGTTTTATTCTTCTCATATGAACTAGAGTTCAATTTCTCTAACTGGAAAGCAGGTTTTTCTGCCCTCCGTTTTCACTGCTCTGGCTTTACCAGTCTACTAGACTGGTCCTTGAAATCTGATTACTGTATTCTCTGACAAAAGTGATTCTCTGATCTACTCCCTACCCCAGAATGTTAAGTTCAACATTTGTACGTAATGATGCCTACTTATCAGGAATATCTCAAATGTTACCTCTTCCATAAAATCTTTCTGGTGTGTAAGATGTCCTTTTGGTCATTTTGGAACCACTATAGTGGTGGGTAGAGAACTATATTCTCCTATTATAGTTATTTGAAATGAATAATAACAGCCCTTTCCATACCCTAGATTTAATCAACATGTCCTTTCTACATAGAATAGACTTTTCTTCAATTGCTTAACTTCTTTGATGATATTTCCACAAAGTTCATTTTCATAATCTATTTGTAATTCAGTAGAATTTACAACTAGTAAATGCATTTCATCAATATTAAGATTCTATCCCTGCAAGGAACATACCTACAATTGCAACTGCTGTGAATACAAAAATTAAAAGAATCCAATGTCTCAGAAAGTTCTATGAGTTTATATTAATACTTCTGCAAATTGATAAAGAAGATAAAAGCTAATTCAAATAACTTTTTTTTTCAATTTGATCTTTAAAAAGATGGCATAGCTATAAAACATGCCCCTTTCTGCTTCACAGATAGGCAGAGGAATATACCAGAATTTTAAAAAATTAAACTGCTCATTGCTCTGGAAAGTTTCCTTCAAATACTTCCTACAGAAACAGTTTAAAGATCTATTATTTAATTATAGAATTCCCCCCAATATTTTCTTTCTCATATTAGAAGCTGTTAATATTTTCATGCAAGACTCATTCTTATTTTAATATTTTCTTTGGTTTAAATTCTTTTATATAATGATACTTTAAAAAAGAAATTTCCAAGTAACTGACTTTTCTCTTTGCCACAAAAATAATATCCAGCAATTCTTTCTAGTGTTATAACTATGCAAATTTTCATATGAAGGTATTTTTTGAAGAATTTTTATTTAAAATGTTGTATGCAATAAAGCCTCAAAAACAAAACTGTCAACAATTTTACCGATTTTTTTTTATTGTAAACAAATGGGATACATGTTGTTTCTCTGCCTGTACATGGTGTAAAGGCATACCATTTGTGCAATCATAAATTTACATAGGGTAATGTTGTTTGATTCATTCTGCCATTTTTTTCCCTTCTCCCCCACCTCTCCTACCCCTTCCCTCCCTCTATACAAGCCTTACTTTCTCCATTCCTGCCCCCCTCCCTAAACCAACTCCAACCCCAACACTAACCCCTCCCACCCCCCATTATGTGTCATCATCCACTTATTAGTGATATCATTCTTCCTTTGGTTTTTTGAGATTGACTTATCTCACTTAGCATGATATTCTCCAGTTTCATCCATTTGCCTGCAAATGCCATAATTTTATCATTCTTTATGGCTGAGTAATATTCCATTGTATATATATACCACAGTTTCTTTATCCATTCATCAATTGAAGGACATCTAGGTTGGTTCCACAATCTGGCTATTGTGAACTGAGCAGCTATGAACATTGATGTGGCTGTATCTCTGTAATATGCTGATTTTAAGTCCTTTGGGTATAGGCCAAGGAGTGGGATAGCTGGGTCAAATGGTGGTTCCATTCCAAGTTTTCTAAGGAGTCTCCATACTGCTTTCCAGAGTGGCTGCACTAATTTGCAGCCCCACCAGCAATGTAAGAGTGTACCTTTCTCCCCAGATCCTCGCCAACACCTGTTGTTGCTTGTATTCTTGATAATCACCATTCTAATTGGGGTGAGATGGAATCTTAGGGTGGTTTTGATTTGCATTTCTCTTATTACTAGAGATGTTGAACATTTTTCCATATGTTTGTTGATTGCTTGTAGATCTTCTTCTGTGAAGTGTCTATTCATTTCCTTAGCCCATTTGTCGATTGGATTATTTGCATTCTTGGTGTAGAGTTTTTTGAGTTCTTTATAGATTCTGGAGATTAGCGCTCTATCTGAAGTATGATTGGCAAAGATTTTCTCCCACTCTGTAGGCTCTTTCTTCGCATTGCTGATAGTTTCCTTTGCTGAGAGAAAACTTTTTAGTTTGAATCTATCCCAGTTATTAATTCTTGCTTTTATTTCTTGTGCTATGGGAGTCCTGTTGAGGAAGTCTGGTCCTAAGCCAACATGTTGAAGCTCTGGACGTACTTTTTCTTCTATAAGATGCAAGGTCTCTGGTCTGATTCCAAGGTCCTTAATCCATTTTGAGTTTAGTTTCATGCATGGTGAGAGATATGGGTTTAGTTTCATTCTGTTGCATATGGATTTCCAATTCTCCCAGCACCATTTGTTGAAGAGGCTATCTTTTCTCCATTGCATATTTTTGGCCCCTTTGTCTAGTATGAGAAAATTGTATTTATTTGGGTTTGTGTCCGTGTCCTCTATTCTGTATCATTGATCCACCTTTCTATTTTGGTACCAATACCATGCCGTTTTTGTTACTATTGCTTTGTAGTAGAGTTGAAGATCTGGTATTGCGATAACCCTCTGCTTCACTCTTTCTGCCAAGGATTGCTTTAGCTATTATGGGTTTTTTATTCTTCCAGATGAATTTCATATTTGCTTGCTCTATTTCTGTAAGGTACATCATTGGGATTTTAATTGGAATTGCATTGAATCTGTTTAGCACTTTAGGTAGTATGGCCATTTTGACAATATTAATTCTTCCTATCCAGGAACATGGGAGATCTTTCCATCTTCTAAGGTTTTCTTTAATTTCTTTCTTTAGTGTTCTGTAGTTCTCATTGTAGAGGTCTTTCACCTCTTTTGTGAGATTGATTCCCAAGTATTTTATTTTTTTCGAGGCTATTGTTAATGGGGTAGTTTTCCTAATTTCTCCTTGTGAAGATTCATCGCTTATGTATAAAAATGCCTTTGATTTATGTGCATTGATCTTATATCCCGCTACTTTACTGAATTCACTTATGAGATCTAAAAGTTTTCTGGTGGAATTTCCTGGTTCCTCTAAGTATACAATCATATCATCAGCAAATAGGGATAGTTTGAGTTCTTCTTTTCCTATTCATATCCCTTTAATTTCTTTGGTCTGTCTAATTGCTCTGGCTAGCATTTCAAGGATGATATTGAATAGAAGTGGTGAAAGAGGGCATCCCTGCCTTGTTCCAGTTTTTAGAGGGAATGCTTTCAGTTTTTCACCATTTAGAATGATATTAGCCATGGGCTTAGCGTAGATGGCCTTTACAATGTTAAGGAATGTTCCCACTATTCCTATTTTTTCTAGTGTTTTGAGCATGAAGGGGTGCTGTATTTTATCAAATGCTTTTTCTGCATCTATCGAAATAATCATGTGATTCTTGACTTTAAGTCTATTGATATGGTGAATGACAATTATTGATTTCCTGATGTTGAACCAACCTTGCATCCCTGGGATGAAACCCACTTGATCATGGTGCACTATCTTTTTAATATGTTTTTGTATGCGATTTGCTAAAATTTTGTTGAGAATTTTTGCGTCGATGTTCATTAAGAATATTGGTTTGAAATTTTCTTTCCTCAATGTGTCTCTGTCTGGTTTAGGTATCAGGGTAATATTGGCTTCCTAGAATGAGTTTGGTAGGGTTCCGTCCTCTTCTATTTTATGGAATACTTTGAGAAGTATTGGAATGAGCTCTTCTTTAAAGGTTTTGTAAAACTCGGCTGAGAACCCATCTGGTCCTGGACTTTTCTTTGTTGGTAGGCTTTTGATGACTTCTTCTATTTCATTACTTGAAATTGGTCTATTTAAATTGTGTATGTCCTCCTCGTTCAGTTTAGGTAATTCATATGTCTCTAGAAACCTGTTGATGTCTTCGAAATTTTCTATTTTGTTGGAGTATAGGTTTTCAAAATAGCTTCTAATTATGTTTTGTATTTCAGTCGTGTCTGTTGTGATATTTCCTTGTTCATTCCGAATTTTAGTGATTTGGGTTTTCTCTCGTCTTCTCTTTGTTAGTGTGGCTAAAGGTTTATCAATTTTGTTTATTTTTTCGAAGAACCAACTATTTATTTTGTCAATTTTTTGTATTGTTTCTTTTGTTTCAATTTTGTTGATTTCAACTCTGAGTTTGACTATTTCCTGTCTTCTACAACTTTTGGTGTTGGTCTGTTCTTCTTTTTCTAGGGCTTTGAGCTGTAGTGTTAGGTCATTTATTTTTTGAGTTTTACTTCTTTTATTAAATGCGCTCCATGAAATAAATCTTCCTCTAAGTACTGCTTTCATAGTGTCCCAGAGATTTTGATATGATGTTTCTTTGTTCTCGTTTACCTCTAAGAATTTTTTAATTTCCTTCCTAATATCTTCTGTTATCCATTCATCATATAATAGCATATTGTTTAATCTCCAGGTGTTGGAGTAGTTTCTGTTTTTTACTCTTCCATTTATTTCTAACTTCAATCCATTATGATCTGATAGAATACAAGGTAGGGTCTCTATCTTCTTGTATTTGCTGACATTAGCTTTGTGGCATAATATATGGTCTATTTTAGAGAAGGATCCATGTGCTGCTGAGAAGAAAGTGTATTCGATCTTGGTTGGATGGTATATTCTATAAATGTCTGTTAAGTCTAAATTATTGATTGTGTTATTGAGATCTATGGTTTTTTGTTCAATTTTTGTTTGGAAGATCTGTCCAGTGGTGAAAGAGGCGTGTTAAAATCACCTAGAATTATTGTGTTATGGTCTATTTGGTTTCTAAAATTGAGAAGGCTTTGTTTAACATACATGGATGAGCCAGTGTTTGGGGCATAGATGTTTATGATTGTTATATTTTGCTGATTTATGCTTCCCTTAAGCAGTATGAAATGTCCTTCTTTATCCCTTCTGACTAACATTGGCTTGAAGTCCACATTATCTGAAATGAGGATGGATACTCCAGCTTTTTTGGTGAGTCCATGTGCATGGTATGTTTTCCCCCATCCTTTCACCTTTAGTCTATGGGTATCTCTTTCTATGAGGTGAGTCTCTTGCAGGCAACATATTGTTGGATCTTTCTTTTTAATCCAATCTGCCAGTCTATGTCTTTTGATTGATGAATTCAGGCCATTAACATTCAGGGTTATTATTGTGATATGATTTGTATTCCCGGTCATTTGGTTCATATTTAAAATTTTTGACACATCTTGGTTCCTCCTTTATTTGACAGTTCCTTTAGGATAATTCCTCCCTTTGCTGATTTGCTTCTTTGTTTTTTATCTCTTCCTCATGAAATATTTTGCTGAGAATGTTCTGTAATGCTGGCTTTCTTTTTGTAAATTCTTTTAGCTTTTGTTTATCATGGAATGATTTTATTTCATCGTCAAATTTGAAGGTAAGTTTTGCTGGGTATAATATTCTTGGTTGGCATCCATTTTCTTTCAGAGCTTGAAAAATGTTGTTCCAGGCCCTTCTAGCTTTTAGGGTCTGGATTGAAAAATCTGCTGATATCCGTATTGGTTTCCCCCTGAATGTAATTTGGTTCTTTCTCTCACTGCCTTTAAAATTCTGTCTTTATTTTGTATGTTTGGTATTTTCATTATAATGTGCCTTGGTGTGGGTCTGTTGTAATTTTGTGTATTTGGAGTCCTATAAGCCTCTTGGACTTGATTTTCCATTTCATTCTTCAGATTTGGGAAATTTTCTGATATTATTTCATTGAATAGATTGTTCATTCCTTTGGTTTGTTTCTCTAAGCCTTCCTCAATCCCAATAATTCTCAAATTTGGCCTTTTCATGATATCCCATAGTTCTTGCAGATTCTGTTCTTGATTTCTTAACTTCTTCTCTGTTTGTTCAACTTTGTTTTCGAGGTTAAATATTTTGTCTTCAATATCTGAAGTTCTGTCTTCCAGGTGTTCTGTCCTATTGGTTATGCTTTCTATGGAGTTCTTAATTTGGTTTATTGTTTCCTTCATTTCAAGGATTTCTGTTTGGTTTTTTTTCAATATCTCTAACTCTTTATTGAAATGATTCTTTGCTTCCTGAATTTGCTGTGTTAACTGTCGATTGGTGCGATCATTCAATGCCTGCATTTGCACTTTCATCTCATCCTTTGCTTCCCTAATCATTTTAATTATGTACATTCTGAACTCCCTTTCTGTCATTTCTTCTGCCATGCTGTCATTGGATTTTATTGTTGTAACATCTAGATTTGTTTGGGGCATTTTCTTCCCTTCTTTTCTCATATTGTTCAGGAATCAGTGGGTCATTAAGATATTGCAGATTTCCTCTATCAACTTATAATGTCCCTGAAGATTGCTAGTATATCCTCTCTTATCCTTCAGTAGCCTGAAGTCTTGGAGGAAGTTGATAATGCGGAGCTCCACGAAGAAGCTGCCTCTCTAGGGGTGGTGACCCTCAGGTGGTGTATATTCCCTGCTAGTGGGCAGAGGTGCCTCCACTTGTTGACCAATGGTCATCCAATGGGGAACTAGGCTGTGGGCTGAGGCAAGTCCTGTTTCTGCCTGTGTCTCTGTTTTTACCGTCCCTGTGGGAAAACCTCCCCCGGCAGGGAAGACTCACTCGGTGGAGGTTCCCCTCAATCTACAACTACCGCCTGGGCTGGGCTGTCTTCCTCTGCAATGTTCCCAGGGGCCCAGACCTACCTCCTGGGCCTGGGAGCCTCACCCTTCACAGGCGAGTCTCCTTAGGCTGCCTCTCCCAAAGAATCTGCCTGCAGTCCTGGAAACTTCGCTCCGCCCCTAGGCGTGTCTCTGTGCGGCTCTTCCAGCAAGAAGCCACCTAGCTCCTGGGACCCTGCTCTGCACCTAATCCCCTGGCTATGCGGCCCCTCCTCTGAGCCGCCACCTGGAGCCCCGTACAATAGCTCCGATACCCAGAGACCCGCCACACACCTCTTCCTCGGGAGAGCCGCTAAGTGTTCTCACGCAGTCACTAGGAGTCCAAGCAACTCACTTCACGTCTCCTCCTCCCGCCAACCGCCCGTAGCCCTAGGCAGTCACTCCGAGTCCAAGTGACCCGCCCTGTTCCTCCTCCTCCTCCTCGGGTAGCCCCCTGTGTGTTCAGGAGCGGTGGCTCCGAGACCAAGTGACCCACTGCGCTCCTCCTCCAGGCAGGCCACCGTTGTTCAGGAGCACTCGTTCTGAGTTCAAACAGCTCGCCACGCAGCTCCTCCTCAGGCAGCCGCCCGGAGCCTCAGTGGTTGCTCCGAGTCCAAGTGCTGTGCTGAGCCGCCTCCTCTACGATGATCCCAGTTGTCCGTGTTTACCACTCCACCGGGGGGGGAGGGATGTTTCGCTGGGCAACTCTACTTCACAAAGTTCCCTGTGTTCCGGGGCTACCGCCCCATCCGGGACGCCTCCTCAAAGGGAGAGACTCACCTGGCGGCTTTGAGTTGGTCCCAAGCCTTTCACTATCTCCTCTTTTGAATCCTGTGTCCTGGAGCAACATGAAATGCAGCCGCCCTCTAGTCTGCCATCTTGAAAACCCCTTACCGATTTTTTTTTTTTAACCACACACTCCTAACAATGCACCCAAGGAGGAAAGGATGTTGGTGAAACAAAGCTCACTTGCCTTAAAGATGCCCAAACGGCCCAGTGCACCACAGCAAACTCCTCTCCAGGAATTTTGCATTTAATGTTTTTGAGGTTTGAAGAGCAAGGAATAATCATATCTTAACCACAATTCTGAGCAACCATATTTATTTGTAAGATATGAGTACTTGGATACTATTAGGTATGCATAGTATGCTACCTGAGGAATGTGAGCACAGGGCTTGTGAGAGATGCTCTGTAGACCACCATAAATAGGGGAACTAGGGGCAGTTTAACCTTGTGGAAGTCAGTTTCCCCATCATGTGAAATGGAAAAAATAATTTGTCACCTTTTGGATTAATAAAAAGTAAGATGATTACTGGAGGGAAGAGTTGATTTTCTAATAGTCATTGAAGTAGTAATAATAGAAAAAAAAAAGTTCCTGCTTTGTGGAGGGAGGTTGAACGTAGTGGTTAGAAAATATTAATTTCTTATTGTCTAGAAACACATTAAGAATGGAAACCATATTCATATTTCACAAAACTGTAAGTAATGTGGTATCTGTAAAAAACCAAAACAGAACAAAATTGCTGTGTCAATTCTGAAGAGTCCTTTCCTTGAAGCCATGCCATGCTGTTCATCCAGACTGGACCTGGCTTAACCAAAGCATGCATAACTCTGATAGCTCATCACCGGGGTTGAATTGAGTGAGTAATCTTTCCTGTTACATGCTGGTTATGTAACTAAATCGGAACTGAACAAACAACTTGTCTTACAGAGCACAGTCGGAGACTGTAACTACATGTATGTTGTGCTTTCTGCCCTCATAAATTTACTAGAATAGCTGAAAACTACCCCATCAGGTCACTGTTCTCTGTATGTCATGTAGGAATACGAGTAGTATCTAAAGTTGAAATATTTCTATTTGTGTTGTATGCTAGTCTAATGGTTTCAGTTTAACTTTCCTATTAATGAAACGAAGCCCTGACACCCCATATACCCACTGGAATTAGTCTTCTGTGGGCAGGGAATACCAATAGAAATTGTAAACATGGCACGTGGTAAAGCTGATAAGTTGCTCTGCTCCCACAGGGCCTTGAGGCCATAAGCAGGCCACAAGCAGAGCATTCATCCCAGAGTAGCCACTTTTAGGTTATTAGCATCTGGACATCTATCAAGGAAGGCTGGGTTCCCTGATCTCTCAGGTGTGGGAAGGGACACACCATCTAGACCTGCAAGTCTGAAATCTGTAGGAAAGCCACCTGTTACTATGGCACAGCGAAATGTTAATGAGGGATTTTCAGAGAATTTCCTTATAATTAAAAAAGAGAATTCATTTAGATGGGGATAAATTAATATGTGTAAGAAACTGCTTGATATCTGTTATTTCCACAAATTATAGTAATGATTGAATTTTGGAGCTGGACAGGCTTGTGTTTTGATAAGACGATAAGCAGTATGTGTAACAGTAAGAATGGAGGCAGTGTCAGTGGGGCTAACATCATCATCTTAACAACCTTTGCCTAAAGAAGTGAACAGTCAGGGTTAAATTTCAGGAAAAACATGCACACTTCTGAGAAGAGGAAGGAGCTACCAAGAAGTAATCCACAGACTAGGTAAAAACTGGCCCATGATTAAAGGAAACAAGGCCACTGAGCTTTTGAAAATCCTGATATAAATTCTCTAGCTTTGTGTGTTCTCTTGCAGGCCTCTGTAAAAGCCTGCCTTGTTCTTTTTATACACTTTTATTTCCCTTTAACTCTCTCTCTAGTTTTAAGGCAACAATTACTAGCAATAGGACCAACTAGTGACTGAGTTATTGCTTTCTTTTTGGAACTGGTTCTACTTCCAGCACTACTTTCCTTGCTTGATATTTCTGCTAAATGGACTTGGGTTGATAACACTTAGGGTATAAACTAAACCTTCACTTTCTTCCTTCATATTCCTAAGCCTTTTCCCTAATAAACTGATTGACTTATATTGGAAACATCTTAAAACTGTACTGAGACTCCTTTTACAAGTCTTTCCGACCTTTTAGACTTCAAATAACAAGAGAGCATAGAATTGCCCAAGCCAATGGCACACCATGTTGGGAGAAGTGATCTAAGTTCCAACTGATCAGGTTGATGCTTCCTTGCCTTTTCTGCTGGCCAGATGGTTCCTTGTCCAAGTCTCAGTGCTCTTGGGTAAAATTAGAGTGAACTTTGGTCAGGCTCCCAGTACTACAAAAAGTTAAATGAAATAGAATCTCCATAGGGCTAGGGACCCCAAAATTCCCTATCATCATGAAGGTCAAATTATACTAGGACATTGAATATGCCAAAATATATATATACATGGGCAGATCATATATGAATGTGTGTCATCAGGGGAGTAATACATATTGATATAATTCCAAATTTAGAAAGACTTACCTCCCAATTCATGCTAAATTCTTAGAATGTATGTGTTGAGAAATGTTCTACTCTATTTTTGTTCTACTTAAAATAATTTATAAAAAATATCAGTTTAATGTAACAAACTAAAATATTTTAAATTAGCTGGGCATAGTGACACACATCCTTAACCTCAGTAACTTAGAAGGCTGAGGCAGGAGGACTTCAAGTTTGAAGACAACATTAGCAACTTAGTGAAACCCTGCCTCAAAATAAAAATAAAAAGGGCTAGACATACAGGTCAGTGGGTAAGTACCCCTAGGTTTAATCCCTGGTACCGAACACACAGACACACAATAACAATAATAATAATAAATATAACATTTTAAATTATCAAGGAAATTCTAAATGCCAAAATCGTGGTCTCTATTTAAATACCTCTCTTGGGAAATTGTCTTTTAATACTTTCTCAGTTAAAAAGCATTCAGAGAGACATACTTTGGAGAGCATTAATACATTATGAATATTTATTCTACTATTAAATTCTTACTAGGTTTTATTTGAAAGTCCTTAGTCAGCAAAATTCCCTTTAAAATTTTTGTCATAATGAGGATTTTAAACTAGTATATTGTAAAGATCTCTGGTCAACAATGTCACAAACAACAATCCTAAACAAGCATACAAAACCAGCACAAAATCCTGCAAACAAATTAAGCAAAGTTGCAGTGGAGAACACTTGCTGCTTTTCTGAAATAGGAATGGAGCACTTTTCGATAGTTTTTAAGGTGAATTTCAACTTGCTGGTAGGTATATTTTGATGAAAAGACTTCACAAAACAATCTGAATCTTGATCAAAGAGAAAAAGGGAACAGGGCAGAAGCATCTTCTAGGAACATTCACCAGTCCACCCACCTCTGAGCACTGGGGAGAGTCCCTTCCTGGCCACAATCCACTTCCTTTATCTACATTCTCTACCTCTATAACTGTCTCTCCCAGGCTTGCTCTGTTTGATATCAGAATCTCTATTTTGATGCTTTTTATCTTTTAAAACTTTCAAACCTGATTTTTTAAGGGCAGTCATATTGTATGTTCAAGGTTTGATTGTAGTGAAATATCAAATGTACCTATTAGCTGCTCTCCGCATTCAATTTGAGGCACATAGAAAAACCACAGTATCTTATTGCTGTGGAGAACTGATTTTGTTTCCTTTCTCCTCCAATTTATCCTCCTTTTTTGGGCCCAGACATATGCTGAAGATAAGTAGCTCATTTCATGTTGCAAATCAAAATTTACAGGATGATGCTATACTATTAGGAGATAAGTTGAGAAGTGAAATTTAATTGTTGAACCACAACACTAATCTTGTTGAAGCTAATATCTAGAAAAGTCAGGGTTTATGAATCTTTGGTGTCCTATAGAAGAGGCACAAGTCCTGCAAAGGAAAAACTTTTTCCTATTGACCCAAGAAGGATGAATATATGCAGTATCCTGAGAGTCTATAAAATGTTAGCCTCAGGTCCACATACCAGCTGAGATTAAATTACAGATTGAAAAGCTACTTCAACCATACCATGAACATTAGTCTCATGGATGCTACATGGCTTGAAAAACCCTGGTCAAACCTGCCTAAATATTGAGTGTCTTAGTATATGTTATTGAAATCTCCATATGCTTGACTGGCCAGAGTAAGAGTGGGTTTTAAAAGAATGTCATCTTCCTTTGAATGATTATTCATGAATTTTTGAAATAAAAACTGTAAATTTTGCAATGAATCTTTTCAATTGGTTATTAATTATCAATAAACTGAATATTTCTATTCCATGGGGAGAAATAATTGTTGACAGGTATTATGGTTTTGATATGTGATGTCCCCCCAAAAAAACTCATATATGAGGCAGTGCATTAAGGTTTAGAGGTGAAATGATTTGGTTATGAAAGCCTTAACCCAATTGGTGAATTAATTCCCTGATAAGGCTTGACTGGGTAGTAACTGCAATCAGGTAGGGTGTGGCTAGAGGAGGCAAGTCATTGGAGGCAAGCCTTTGGGTTTATATTTTGTTCTAGTTAGGAGAGCTGTCTCTGTCCCTGATTCCTAGCACCATGTTTCCAGCTGTTGTCTTCCACAACATTCTTCCTCCATGGTGTTCTGCTTCACCTCAGGCCCCAAGGAATATAGTTGGCCATCTATGAACTGAGACCTCTGAAACCACAGGTGCCTAATAAGCTTTTTCTCCTTAAATTTGTTCTTGTTGGGTCTTTTGGTCACAGCAATGAAAAAAATGAACCAAAACAACAGGAGAGAAGTAACTATAGAGAAAGAATCTTAAGTAGTTGGGGAAATAAGTCACATGTCACAAATGCAATGAAAGATTTTGCTTTCAAAAATCAAATGCTGGTATAGGTTAACACACATTTCATGGATAAAATGATAGCAAATATACAGAGAAAAAAATTAAAGGAAAAGAATTAATTATAGAGGTAATAATGTAAGAACAGGTTAAAAGTTGAAAAGATTGAACTACATATTCTCTTAGATGATCTATAATGAAAAGCGAATAAAAGGCATTGCTAATGAGAGGGGAAAGGTCATCAGAGTGGAGTGTCAATCACAGCTTAGTCAAAGAGAAGTTAGAAAGTAAAACTTGGCAAGTCATAGGAGGTAAATAGTTCCAGAAGGAAGACTTCAGAAGCAAGACACCTGAAAAGAAAAAGATAAAAGGAGCATAAAAGCAAGCAGGGATATTCACAGGTAGAAAATTATGTATATAAGGCAGAGTCCATGAAGAACTTTGAAAACTGGAAATGATTTTACCTGCAGGTTAGCAGAAGTTCAACATCAAGTTAACCAGTGCTTTTAATAACAATTCTCTTCACATCCTAGGTGCTTATCTTTAGGATAAAGATTTAAAAACAGAATAATATAAATTTGGCATCAAGGTGTTGATTTGGAGACTAGAAGTCATAGCTTCCAGTATAAAAAGAAAAAAATGGAAAATATGTAGGATCTTAGAATCGCAAGGTTGAAAGCTTCTGAAGGGCATTAATTGCTTGAATACCATCTACAGATTATCTTCCAAAAGTTTACTTTCTATTTGACCCCGTCTATTCAATGGTGGGAGCTCATTACCTCATAAGGTAGTCCATTTTAGTCACAGTACTCTGTCAGTCGGGTCTTTGTATTACTCTGGAGTCTCTCTCTGTCCTCTCTCTCTCTCTCTCTTTCTCTCTCTTTCTGTCTCTCTCTATCATTGATCCAAACTTCAGAACCATGTGAACATTCTAAAGTTCTCTTTTATGTTGCGGGCAGCTAATGTGTCTCCTATCATGTGTATTCTTCAGGCTAAATAAAGACATATTTCACTATTGCTCATAAAATATGGTTGTAAAACCCTGCTATGAACAGGAGTGTTCTGATCTGATCATGCTCCACTTCAAGTAAAAGTGTTAGTATAATCTAATTGGCATCCTGGAACTTACTATTTTGTCAATGTGGTGTAAATCAATTTAGTTTTGTAATGAGCTGTATCATAATGTTAATACTTATTCAGGTTAAGAATGTGTCTGCTAAGTCATATTTACTTGATTCTGTATATGCAGTATGTAAATAGTTTTATCTCAATTTTTGGATCTTAGAGTAATAACTGATGATGCCTTATTTTATTGGTCTATTCTTCTGCTTGTGAGAATTCTCCCTTGTCACCCCACCTTTTTTCCACTTCTTCTTTTGATTGTTAGATTACATGTTTTGATTGGCAGTGATTCTTCAACTTGTCACTTTAGTTAGTAATATAAATTTGATCAACATAAGGCAGAGATCAGATCCATAGACTATGTTACTAAAGTTCTCACATGGGTTTGGGGTCCAAATATTCCTAGGTGTATAATCAACTAAAATACATTTCTCCTCTTTGTCTTCAAAGATGCCTTGAGAAACTGTCAAATATCTTGCTTCTACCTTTCATCTACAGTATTAGTAAGTCTATATAAAAGTTACATGAGGTGACAGACGTATTCTTATTGAAGTTATACAGGGTCCTAGAGATCATGGTCTTCCTTTTTTTTTTTTTTCTTTTCTTTTTCAAGCCCCAGGTTATTTTCTTTTAACTATTTTTTAAATAAAGATAAAAGTAATACATTCTCATTATAAAAATAAAAATCATGGATCTATGAAAAGTGAAAGTCTTCCATTCTTTCCAGAGTCCGTCCACAACTCAATAGAAGTAAACATCCAATAGTTTGGCATATATGCTTTCAAACATTTTGTTTTATATTGATATTCAAATGTACACATAGATATCTGGTTATACTCTAGATCTATGGGTATGATTACAGATATAAATAATATGTAGATTTTTATACCTTCCTTCTATTGTATGTTTATGATACATTAATGAATCCACCAAAGTAGTCAATGTATCTATCCTGATCATTGACTTTGCTTTTTTATTTTATTCAGTTTGAGCCAGGTGTGGTGGTGCATTCCTGTAAACTCAGCAACTTGATAAGACTGAAGCAGGAGGATCATAAGTTTGCAGCCAGCCTGGGCAACTTAGAGAGACTCTCTGCAACTTAGCAAGATGCTATCTCAAAACATAAAAAGGACTGGGGATGTGGCTTAGTGGTAAAGTGCCCCTGCATTTAATCCCTAGTATCAAAAAACAAACAAGTAAGTCACCCAATTTGTTTCCATGGATAAATGTAAATCACATTGATGTTTGTATCAAGTCTAGGTATCATCTTATGCCTTTCCATAATTATTTGTCGCTCTTCTCTGCTCTCTTTTGTATCCTGACAGGCTGGCACTCACTGTTTGACTTTCAGTTCAGTTGAACTAGAAGAAAGTACCAGCAAAAGTGGAGAGAAGGTGAGTTTTCTTCCCTCTTAAGGCAGGCCTTGGGTTGTCTATATCACATGAACAAAAAGTCCCAGCTCCACTAAAGGTGGCTCTCTCCTTTTCTGGTGACAACCCCACATTCCTTGTTAGGCACAGAGGTGGTGACTTGTCCCACTGTTACCAGCACCACTTTCCCTGCCCCTTACCTACACATTTTCAAATTCTTTATTAAATTCTGCTTAAATTACACAATATTAGCAAGTAAGTGGTTTCTGACCAGAATTCTGGTGGCTACACTTATTGAAGATTTTTGAATTGTTTATAATATTTTGTACATCAAAAATATTTCATTGAACTTTCTGTACATATATTGTGTAAAACTTGGGAGATTACTTCTGTCAGAAAGTTTTCTAGAAGGTGAATTTATGGACATCTGTGTTTTAATTTTTTTCAGATTATTACCAAATTTGCCATAAAATGTAAAATTTTACTTATAATAAAGGGGTTGATGGATTACATATGAGGGTTAGTGGAATTACAAACTGAGTTCCCCTGTAGATTATGCAGTTCTTCTGAAGTATTTAGTAGTTCATTCTAGAACTTTCTATGGTCTGAAATAAAAATCATCACTCACAGTTTTCAGAACCCAATTTTTCTTAAGAAAAATATTGGAGGAGTATGTTTTCTAAGCTTTTATTTCCATTCTCTCTCCTCTTCCCAGAATGCCTCCTATTCCTGGGATAGTAGTGTGGGAGGCCATTGGAGGTACTCCCCACCCTGGGAGGCAATCCTCTAAATCTTCTCCAATGCCCTCTTCTTAAAGCTGTTTAGAGTCTAGAAACAAAAACAAAAACTTCACTAATTTGATGTCCTTAAGAGTGATTATGGAAGCAGAATAAATGGAGAATTCTATCCTCTGAATAATCGGCTGACCTACATAGTGCACAGATCTCTACTTCACAATAAGCCCCAGTCAGATGTGAACCTTTTACATATTAGCAAAGCTTTGTTTAGTTTCTTAAACCAAATCTTAGCCTTGTCCATCCTCTTCTAATATCTTTATTTTTTTATATTTAACACTGATTATACTCCCATTCATACTAATCCTTTTATTTTCTCTTTCAGTATTATTTTTTTGAAGTGTATATTACATAAAATAAAAGATACACATTTAAAGTATAAAATTCAATGATTTTTGACCAAAATACATATAACTGCACATATCTATATGTGTGTATGCCGCTGTCACTCCAATTAGTATATATGTTTTTCTCATTTTGGAAAATTCTTTATCCCCAAATCGATAAATTTATTTTCCTAGATTGAATTCTGGGCATTTTATAAACCTTTACATTTAGGTATGATCCATATTATACAACTGAAAATTATTAATTTTGTATAGTATTACTTAAAAATTTCTCTATAGTTTTTTCTGTTGACATTTGTTATAGTAAAAAGTTCATTGACTACATACGTATGGACTGAAATATTTATTCCAAATCAATCAAATAATTATTTCTCCTTATGCCACTTTCTCCCACTGTCTTCAGTACTGTTCTTTAAAGCAAATTTTCTAGTCAAAATTTTATAGTGCAACACTTTTTTATTCAAAATTGTTTTGGCTATTCTAGGTCCTTTGAATACCCACATAAATTCTAAAATCTTCTTTTCTATTTCCATAAAGACTCCTGCTGGGATTTTGATTGCAATCGTATTAAGTCCATAGATTATTCTAAAAAACTGTCTATTTAAACCGTATTGAATTCTTCAGATAAGGGACATGCAATATCTCTTAATTTACTTACATCTCTCAAAATTTCTGTCAACAATATACAATATTTTTCAGTGTAAAGATCTTATATATCTTCATTACAAGTTGTTATCATTAAATATGTTGTATGCTATTGTAAATGATATTATTTAAATTTATTTTCCAATTATTTATTTTCAATAGGGGAAATATTGTAGTTGTTGATCTGTTGATTTTTCATCTTAAAACCTGTGTTAGCAATCCACGGATTTTGATGGACTTTCTCCTGCAGGCTAATGTGAGAAGCAAGTCTGATTAGCAGAATCAGACTTGACTGAGTCATGGAATACAGAAGTCTGACTCCCAGGAACTGACAGTCACAAAAGACTGTTTCAGATAGCCTGGGGTAGGTAACTCTGTACAGAGGTGGCTCACCATCTGAGGAAATGCTAATTCTCTAAGCAAATGGCTTCCCTAACTTCACCCCATCCTGTTCCTCACAGAAGAAGCCCCTCCTAGTCCTTCTTTACCTGTGTGACTATGAATAAAGGGCAGGTGAGGTCCTCCATGCATGGTTTTTTGAAGCCAGATCTTGGTATGGCCCAATCTATCACACCCCCTCCCATTTGAAAAGATTATTGGCTTCTGTGTTTATTTAATTAGATAAGTTTCTTAGTGATTAATCAATAGCTAGCACCCTCCTCCAACAGAATCCCTTTCCCTTATCCGTGCTGGACGTGGCAGAATCCTCCACAGGTTAAGGCTATTGCTTTGTAAGAGATTGAGGAGATGGGTGGAAATGGAGGCTTTGCAGTAGACAAGGTCTCCTCAGCCCTCCAGAATTAGAGCTTTCTCAAAATATGGTTCTGATCTTCCCTGAAGACAACTGGTGAGATTTCCGGAAGAAAAGTCTAAAAGAGAGTGGTAGTTCCTAGTGTCTGCTGCTATCAGAGAACTCACAATCTTTCCTACTGTGCCACACAGTTGGTGGTATCTCTCCCAGGTAAGCAAATGTGCATGTTTTTCCTGCATGTACCTAGCTCAAGACTTTCTCAATGCTTGCATTGCTTCTTTAAAAATCTATGAGTTTTTCATTAGTTCTTTTAATTAGTTGTGGAATTTTCAGCCATCATTTCTTCATACTCCCCCAATTCTTTTTCCATGACTCATTTTTTTTTTTTTTTAATATATTAGACTTCTTGGTATAGGGCCACTACTGTTAAAGCTCTGTTAAGTTTTTCCTGTTTTTCTTTGTGTTTAATTTTAGGTAATTTCCAATCTCCATGGTTTCAAGTTCTTTGGTCGTCTCTCTGTGGTGTCTAATTTGCTGTGAAGACTGTGCAATAGAATTTTCTAAAATTTCAGATAATGCATTTTTCTACTTCAAAAGTTGGGCTTAGTTCTCTTTGAAATCAATCTATGTCTTCATCGTGTTTCTTTTTTCCTTTTAAACATAGAACCTTTTTAAAATTAGATATTTTTAAAGATCTAGTCTTCTAATGCCATCATCACCATCACTCTCACTTCTACCGCATGATTTTTCTTCTTCTTATAAGTAATGTTTTCCTGTTTCTTTACATATTCAGGAATTTTTACATGGATGGATATTATGAATATTATGGAGGTGAATATCTGGATTTTGATTTCTTCCTTTAAAGACTGTGAAGTTTAAAGTCAAGTAAGCTTCCTTTATCCTTTAGAAGCTTCTTTTAAAGAAGTGTTAAACAATTATACAGAAGGCTTTTTTCTAGGGCTGAGTTTAGCTCTATAGTTACCCCATGACCCTTCTGACACTCTGATGAATGTCACAGGAGTTCACTGAGGTGAATCCTTTTTGGCTGGTGGGAACTAAAATGGCTACTTGAAAAATTCAACCTCTGAGACTGATCAGCTTGTAGTTCCTTAGTATTTCTTGCCTTACCTTGAGAAGCTTCACCATATACCTGTCCAATTTAATATTCACAACAGATTCTTTAGTAGGACTAAGTAGTTTTCTGGAGCTCTGTTTCTGTAATATTTCTACTTTCTAACACTTTGTTGTGCAAATTCCAGTTGCTGTAGGCTTCCCAACCTCTGATCTCTGTGTTCTCAACTAAGCCTATGATGTTCCACTTTGGTTCCTCCACCCCGTGCTGTGGTCTCCAGGTATTGTTCTAAGCAGAAATGTGGGCCAATCAACTTGTTTCTTTCTGTTCCTGGAGAGATCAATTTCCTGAACTACCTATTATTCCATGTATAAAAATATGTTTCCTATATTTAGTTCAATTTCCATTTACAGCAGGAAGGAAAGTTTGTTCATAATTACTATCATGACCAACCATGTACCTATAATTGTTTAAGTCTTTGTGAGTTCTCACATTTGCTTCATCTGTGGATCTGTTTTCATTAACTTTCTTCTCTGTTCATCGAATTTTCCTATATCTTTTTTATCCCTCCAGTTTACTTTCAATTGACCACTGGAAATGACATATAGAGACTAGATTCTTTTATTTCCTTCTGGATATCGATGAATTTTGTTGTAGCAAGCATTTTAATTACTGGTTGATGACCTTTATATTGTACAAGCTTGGTTGTAGGCTTTGTAAGATGGATCTGTTTAGGATTTACTTTCAGGATCAGGGTGTGCCCCTAAGTCCTGAAGTATCGCACTCCCTGCCCGCAGAGAGATAAGACACAGGCCTGGTTCTTTTGAGCTCTTTATTTTGCGCGCTTCTTCCTCATAGTTCTTTCTTTGTTCTCTTTCTTTGTGGAACTTACACTCCAATATATACAGTACTTGTAACCAATCAGCATTTTCGCACGAGGGGAAAGCATTAACAGATACAGGCAGCGAAGGCAGGCATATAGTGGACCTGTACTGTCCATCAGGGAGCTTAGCCAATCCCTGGAACTTCCTCAAAATAATGTCAGTTGTTTGTGCAAAAGTTAACTGCTCTGGCTCACTGCCAGGCGCCATCTTAGCCTTGCCACACCTAGGGCCAGGGGTCTGGCCGAAACCCCGACAGTTCCCCCTTTTCTCTTTTAAAAAGAAAAGGAAAGCTCGGGACCGTGCCTGTCTTAGGCGGAGTGGTCAACCACCGTCCTTACCCGTCATCGGATAACTGTAGAGCATGCTACAGCTCCTGTCTTAGGTCGGTACAGTGGTCACCTCCTTCCTTACCCGTCTGGCTAGCGATCCAGCCTCGTGAGCCATACTTGTGGGGAACTGCCGGCCTCTAGGGCAGCCATGGCCTGATGGAAAATGATACGATCTCTAGCTTGATCTCGGCGCATGCGCATGATAAAGCGTGTGAGGAAGACAACAGCAACAACCATGAACATACAAAAGGCTCCCATACCTGCCCATTGTTTTACAAAACTGAAAGAAGAGGATAGCCAACTTAGCACTTCGGACATAGGGGCTACATTAACTCTAGTAGCATTGAGACTAACAATTTGAGATCTAAGAATAGCAGTAAGATTATCAAATGTATAAGACCAGTTTGTTTGTAGCTGAGCAGACAAGATTCTAGACAAGTTTGCTGCATAGTTAAGGTTATGGTAAGCTACAGGTGTAACGCACAGTCCCGTCAGACGATAAATACATCCCACGTTTAACAGTTCTTGTAAGATGTCCATTTGTTCTTGAAGTAAGTCCACTCGCTGGTTCATAAGGAGTATGCCTGCTGTTAGATGTTGGTTTAGGGTCTCTTTAGTCTGTAAGGCTGCAGCTATATTTTCGGCCAAGTGATTGACTGCTGTTGCTGTAGGTATGGCAGTTGCTAGTGCTGCTGTTGCAGAAACCACTATTGCAGTGACCATAGCCGCTGTGATGTCAAATTCTCTCCTGTTTCTTGATAGCAACACTGGCAATTTTGCATCTGTAACAGAGACTGGGACTGGTAGGAAGGTAGGAACACACATTAAGTCTGCCAGCAGGAACCTAGAAGCATTTTAGCACAAATCTAAAGTACAATTGAAAGAAGCAGTTGTTTTGTTACATAGTTGAACTGTTCCTCCTAAGAGACTAAAAAGGGGTAGTAAGTTAGTTTATTCCGTGGAAACACACAAACTGAGCCGCAGCTCCAGTAAAGCACCGGGTTACCCTTATTACCCAGAGTTAAAAAAAACCCCAAACAAAGAGACAAAGAGAAAGTTTATCTTTAGGGGACCTGAAGGTCTCCTCTATTCCCCCTTTTTGTTTATAAAGAACATTTTTGAGGGTGAGATGTGTATGTTCAACAATACCTTGTTTTTGTGGGTTATAAGGTACATCTGTGGTTAGAGTTATTTTAATTTTAGTGAGGAATTGGTTCTTACCAATTTTAGTTTTTAAAGAAAAATTTAGACTTTATAATGCAGTACAATCTTTAACAGTTGCTTAACCATAATTGTATAAACCCCTATTTTTAAGACAAATTGTTCTAAAGGATAAAACTTAATAGACACAAAGTTAAGAGTAAATTAGTGTTTCTAAGAAATTCTTGTCATTTTACCATGTCATTTTACCATATAGATTAAACTTTGGCTTATATCAACACATTAGTATTTCACCTTAGGAAAAACCTAAAATAGCTTTAGCTGTTTTACATACATACAACCAACTTAGTTACACACAGATTTGTTGAAACTTGTCCTTTGTTACACACAGACTTTCTTAGCCAGAAACATTTCCTTTTTCTTTTTATTAAATACATTTTTAAACCCAGAACCTTTTATTTTTTCTTTTTATTTGTCGACCCCTTTTTGTTTACATTTTGAAACAACTCTTATGAAATTTCTGAACTTAGATAAATCACCCTATTTTAATAAGATTAAATATTTTGTTATTTATAGTACTCTTAATTGAAACACAGGTGAAACTTTTGGGACCCTTTATATGTAGAATTTCACTTGTTAGGACATAACTTTTAGTAACCTTGTTTTTAGTTTAGTGATGACACAAAGTAAGTTTAAACCCTTTTTATTTACCAACCTATGTAAACACCAATAATGTTTAAGTATGTTACCCCATGTAATTTAAGGAGTTAAAAGTACTTGATGTTATTTAACAATTAGCATTTTAACTTTGTAAATTAACCAGACGTCTCTACAAACACATTTGAGTAATCCCATACATGTTAACTCCAATTTATTTATTTTATAAAAACCAAGATATCAGACAAGTGTCCTGAACAGGATCCGTTGCCTCTTTCCTGCTGAAGAAAAGTCCTAGAAGCAATTGATATTAGACATTGTTTAACATTAACATTTCATTAGTTTGACCACCTGGAGACTTGTAAGTTATTTTTAAAAATATTTTACTTTTATTAGTTTACCCAATTAAAATTGAACCCTTTTAAATCACGTGAATAAAAGTATTTGGATCCATTTTTAAATTTTAATTTTAAGAGCGCTCAGTTTTGATGCAGATAAGACATAACACCAGACAGTACGACATACAAATAACACAAAATCAAAGGCCTTGTAATTTATAGGTGAATGTTCATTGCAATGAAACAGCTGTTTAAAAAACTTCAGTTGAATAAAAAATAGAACTGATCAAAAATAAAATCATTAACCTAGGTATGTAGGATTAAAATTATGAGCTCAAAAATACAGCATTAAAGAAAAAAAAACAAAACAAAACAAGAATCCTGAAGAATAAGTCAGTTTTATGCAGCGGCCCAGGAATTTAAAACGGACACTTTTTTTCTTCTTTTCTTCTTATCTTTAGGTTACCCCCCTTTTCTCCTTGAGACGCTGTAGTTACATTCCAATGTGGCAGGGGGAGGGAGGATCACCCAGGACTTTTTAACCCTTTTTTTCCTGGTTGAGAAATCAGGTTAGGTTTGAATGCAGAAAATCACAAAACATTATTTTTTACTACTTTTAAGGAATGGAGCTGCTGAGCTCTCTGCCTAGGGGGACCCTCCCCTAAACTGATTTCCCTCTTTCTAACAAGTTGTTCCTTACACCCACTTTCATTTTTATTTTTGTTTGTCCCTGATCTTATTGACGCCCTTTTTGATGTTTTAGACCTTTTCTCTTATATTTTCTCCAAAACCTGACTGCCCTCAGTCAGAGGCTCCACAAAAGAGTGTTTTTTTAACTATTGCCCACAGGTCTCGAGTCTTCACCGGTGTCAATGTCATCATTAATAGGGCGCTTAGACTGCATTTTTAGCTTCCCAAATGTCCTTTCTAGCTCCTCCCCTGAAAGTTCCTCTTTTGAATCTTCCCCTTCTGAGTTATTATTTCTTTCTGAGTTCTGAGAACAGAACCGTTTCTCTTTAATCTCTTCTAAAACCTGACTTCCCTCTTCCAGGGGTCCCTTTAGATTTTGTTTATCTTTATGTTGTAAGCAAGATTTAATCAGGGACCAAATGGCTAAAGTTCCAACAGGTAACAGCTTTTGCTTTTTTGTTATGTGTAGATCCTCTCCCAGGTGCTTCCACTGAGGAATATATTTAACAACCCTTTATCTAAAAACCACGGAGAGACCTTTTTTATGGTATCAAGGAATGCTCAAGCTGTTCTGCCTTCAGCAGCATTCTGTGATTCCCCAACAACTCCCTAAGAGGCTGCTTCATTCCAGTCCCAGACAGTTCTGTTCCTATGATTAAATCTTACAGCACTAAGAGCTCCAAGCACACAAACAAGCCACACAACAAACACAAAAATAACACACCACACACACAGTTTGGTACCACTGCATCTATCTATGTAGACTCAATTTTTTCTGGGTTCTTTACCCTTCACTGCCGGCTACCAATGACGGACTCAAGGTCATAAATGAACTACCAATGACGGACTCAAGGTCTTAAAATGAAATACCAATGACGGACTCAAGGTCTTAATATGAAATACCAATGACGGACTCAAGGTCTTAATATGAAATACCAATGACGGACTCAAGGTCTTAATATGAAATACCAATGACGGACTCAAGGTCATAAATGAAAATAAATAATTACCTCTTACTTTATCTGTAGATTCCCGGGTTTCGGCGCCAGCTATCGCACTCCCTGCCCGCAGAGAGATAAGACACAGGCCTGGTTCTTTTGAGCTCTTTATTTTGCGCGCTTCTTCCTCATAGTTCTTTCTTTGTTCTCTTTCTTTGTGGAACTTACACTCCAATATATACAGTACTTGTAACCAATCAGCATTTTCGCACGAGGGGAAAGCATTAACAGATACAGGCAGCGAAGGCAGGCATATAGTGGACCTGTACTGTCCATCAGGGAGCTTAGCCAATCCCTGGAACTTCCTCAAAATAATGTCAGTTGTTTGTGCAAAAGTTAACTGCTCTGGCTCACTGCCAGGCGCCATCTTAGCCTTGCCACACCTAGGGCCAGGGGTCCGGCCGAAACCCCGACACTGAAGCATTTGTGAAATGCCTCGTTGTTTGCTAAGCCTCTATAATTTGGAGAGATTAAACTCCATACTCTGCCTCACCTTCACTAGAAAACGGTTTACATCTTTTTTCAGTGCTTTTAGACTTCCAGATGTTTTCTCTCTCAGTTCCTTGGTGAAGGATATGGCAAATTGGCCCCAAAGAACTTTCCTTACTATTCCTCTAACTGCTCTGCCCCACCCTAAATGAGCCTGCCAACAAAACTCCTCCCATGACCTGGCTTTGCTGAGGCCCTATAAAACCCAGACCCTTGTGGTTGCCCACTGCCATTTTTCCCCCAGAAGACGTACCCCTCATGGCTGAATAAAGCATTGCTTGGTCCATGAGTTCTACCTCCACTTTTTCTCTAAGTGCCTTCACTTGGAATCTCACAGCTTATGGATTATTAAGAATGGGTGGAAAGATTGTATGAGGCAGACTTGTCTCTGATTCTCTTTTCTGGGCTAATACCTACCTTATTTTCCATTTTCTGCCACAGTCTTGAAATCCAAATTCTGTTTTGGGGCCCAATGTAAGAACAGATCATTCATCACTGAGAAGTCTTTATTAGCCAGTCACTGACTGTCTCACACAATGCCCAGAAATAGCTACTGGGAGAACAGCACCAACCATAGGGCTGTAGGGTTTTTATACCATAAGTCAGTACATCAATCATAAGTGGCTGTTTTTATGATTCAAAACTACAAATTAACATCATGAGATCTAAAATCATAAACAGAAGGGAAAGTGGGTCAAAATGACCTTAGATGGGTACAAGTTAAAGACTGGTTACTAACATCTAGACCATCACTGTTGACATGGTACGTTGTTTAGGAAAAATAGGAATCAAAAAGAGAACAATTTTTCATTATACAAGAATTGCCATTTTGTGTTGCCAAACATGTCTTGCTAAGCAACTGATGATGGGTACAGAGGTGGGGTGTTCCATAGAAGAAGTATTTCCTACATAACATGGAGTCTCAGGGTAATATGAAGTCTGTTTAGTCATTGCCCATATAACCTGGCCTATAACATTTCCATGGAGTCAAATATGTCTACCCGTCTCATCCTTAACACAGTAGGACTACAACTTGTGCTTGAATATTTGCTTTGCTGTGGGGATGGGCGAATGCACCAAAGGGAAAATTAATAAATATGGATCTTTTAAGGGCGATGTGATCCCTAACTTCTGCTTTAAGTTCTTTCAAATAGTTCCTTCAGTATGTCATTCACAATTTATTATTACTGGAAGTAGGGTTAGATGTACCAAGATATTTCATTACCAAAAGCCAGAACTTGTTATAGGACCTTTCAAAATTGTTAGGTATCTCAGAATTTATAGTAGTCAAGTAAAAACCTGAATGTTTATGTAAATACCTCAGTAAATTGCTAAATATTAATGAGAGTTAACCAATGAAAATCAAGAGTTAAACCTTTGATATAAGTGGATTTCAATTATATCATTTGCAATAATAATGGAAACTCAGATCTTTTAGTTCCTAAGCGTGTATATATTTTTCTCAAAATTACAACATACTTAAAACTATACACCATCATCCTAGCTTTTCTCAGAAATTCTTATGTAAAACAAAACAGCACTGAAATAACTTTCAGGGAGTTTTATTGAATGTTTTCAGCAGTTACTAAAGCCCTGCACACTGATGTTGCACATTTGGAGGTGGGAATGCTGGCCCTCCAGTCAGAGGTACAAAATACAGTAGCAAGGACATTCTGCCTCTGAATGTGTTTAATATGAGAAAGGCTGTACTTTTCCATTAACTCAGAGTCCTCATTTACCTTGTACAATCTATGAGGAAAGGTCTTATTAAAATAAATTTAATAGTCTAAAGGAGATTAGAAAGGGTACTTAATTTAATGGAGAAAGAGCTGCTTTTAAGCACAGTTTCTCAGTTTAAAAGTACACATTTAAAAACCAAGCAATTGAAAGACTAATTAGAAATCATTCTTATCTTTTCACTGAAGCATGAACAGTAATGTAAGTGTGGTTTAGGATCTTATTAGCTTATTTCTTATTTTAGTGTTTAGCATTTTCAAGTTGCCCTTCTCCCCCTGTACTTGCTTGCTACTAACATTACAGAAAGTTGTGATTATTACTTTTTGTATCTGTCCCCTCTGATCACCTGTCTTACCTTCATGGTCCCTGTACTCAGCATAGGGCCTTAGATGTGATAGGTACACCCAAGATTTGATTGTATATATTTTTATTTTCAATGAATAGTGTTCCACAATTTCTCTGACTGATATTTTATTACATTTGTAAAAGGAAATTTAAAAATTCTGTTGTACCACAAGTTCAGAGAACTTTGGTACTGTAGAAGGTAGGCCACAGAAGTTTAGTAAAGGAAATTTCACATGAGATCAGAATTTAAGTTAGGGTTTTACCTGAGAATTGTTTTCCATCTGTCTCTCAAAGCTCTCCCATTAGCTGAGTGATTTTGCTGAGTTTCGGAGTGTGTAGCACTGGACCTAGACACCTCAGAAGCCTGATTTGCCATTCAGGCGTATCATCTAAACTTGCTTTCTGTGCAATATTAGAAATTTGATTTCTGAAATCTGTGACTCCTGCATAGTTAGGTAATCCCCCTTATGTCTGATGTATTCTTTCTGTGAAGTCACATTATAATATCAGATTAGAATCTGAAATTTGTTTTCTAGGAATAAAATATTAAAAGGAATTACTTGTATTATAAAATGTGACATACAAAAAGAAGTTATAATACTAATTGTAATACTAGTACAAATAAATACAATGTAATAAATACAACAGCTACCATTTATAGGGCACTTATCATAGAGCAGCCTCTTTTCTAAATGCCATAATTCCAAATATACTTGTTCATACAATAGAAATATATGTTTTCAGAACAAGATAGGATCTGTTGGATCACTTGTCAAAACAACTGTGACTACAAAATCTCATTCTATTTGACGTCTTTTATACATGTTAAAACCTAATTTTGAATTTCCAGATTCCTTGTGAGGCATGTACCACACTATTTTGCAATGGTACAGTAACTCTCCTATCTTTCTTACATAGTTTTGGTGAGAATCAACAATGGTAATAATATTAGATGTTGCTAATTTATAGCATTCAATATGTGCCAGGCACTGTTTTATCCATTACAGATGCTGATGCTTTAACAGGACAATAATCTTATGAGGTAGGTATTACTGTAATCCTCATTTCTCAGAAATGTACAATGAAGTATAAGGAAATCAACCACCATGATCAAATTCACATAGGCTGTAGGTGACAGAGTCAGAGCTCCCAGGGAGTTACTTTCTGAGTAATGGAGTTTAATTTTTTCTATAGAAATATTGTTTTCTTGTTGTTGTTGTTGTTTGGTTTTTTACTCAATTTCTTTGGAGATGTCATTCATTCAACAAAATTGACTTGTTATTATGCTTCAGGACTACATTCACTTTTTGTAACTTTTACAGATGACTACTTAAATCTATATGTGGCTTAGATGGGAGATATGGAATAATGTGTGAAATCCTTAATTAGAAAGATAAACTGAGGAAGTAGGATAATGCAATAAAAGGGAGATGGAAAAACATAATGAAATTGTCAACTTTGCAAAAAAGTGTTTAAAGATAATATTCTCTGAATTTCTCATTTCCTTTTTTTTGGGGGGGGGGGTGCTGGGGATCGAACCCAGGGCCTTGTGCTTACAAGTACTCTACTGACTGAGCTATCTCCCCAGCCCCATCTCATTTCCTTTTAGCACATTCAAATCACGTGTTTTAAAGTATTTTCAGTTCTTGAAAATAACCCCAGGAATGGTTCAGATATTATCCAGTGCTTTAATTCTCATTTTCATAACCTTATTAAAAATTCTGAAAATATGAAAACTAAACACTACAATATAGCAATCTCTGCTTAACTATGGTTTTCCTTTCCAAAGTTTTAGCTACATGTAGTAACCATGGCCTATAAATATTAAATGAAAAATTCTAGAAATAAATAATTCTTAAAATTTAAATAACTTTCATTATTGTATATAGTTATAATTACCTATTTATCATCAGTTACTAATCTCTTTCATTGTGTAATTTATAAATTAAACTTTATCATAGTGTTAGTCAGATTCTTGTTGCTGTGACAAAATAATGAAAATCAACTTACAGGAAGAAAGATTTATTTTGGATCACAGTTTCTTAGGTGAAGTTCATGGTCAGCTGTCTCTACCACTCCAGACCTATGGTGAGGTAGAAACACTAAGGAGACAGCAGAGCAAAGTTCCTCACCTCACAGCAAATAGGAGCAGAGAGAGAAAGTGAGGAAGGGGTCAGGGGACAAGATACACCCTTTCAGAGCACAACTCACATGACCTACTTTCTCCAACTAAGTCCACAATGTATAGTTTCAACCATTTTCTGATAGTCTGTTAAATTATCAACCCATCAATGAATTAATGCAATCAAGAGATCAGAGCCTAAATTCATGATCCAATCACTTCCACCAAACACCATATTGCTGCACTGCGAAACCAGTCTTCAACACATAAGCCTTTAGGGGACATTCCAGATCCAAACCAGAATGTATCCGTATGTGTAGGAGAAAGACATACACAAGGTTTAAAGCTATCTACAGTTTGAGGTTTCTTGGAAGGTATCCTCTGTAAAGGACAGACTATAAAGTGAGACTGCTGTACATTTTAGCAGGGCTTAATTAATTTTGGAAGCCACCATTACTGAGATGACAAATGTGGCATAAAGAAAGCTTCATGTAGTTAGAAATATATAATTGTTTAACATTAACTTTAAGAAAGAAAATGATTTTTCTTCTCTTTCCTTAGTGAACAAGAAAGATATTAAAGAACTAAAGGCATAAATAATATTTTCATAGATTAGACAAAAAGAAAGAAAGTATAATATCAGAGAAGAGAAATTTATATTAGAGAAAAATGGAAGTCTTGTTTAAAATGTGAAACAGGAAAACAGAAGACTGGACATATAAAGTGTATTATAAGGACTGAAATTGTCAGAGCAATCTTCATATATGTAAAGCAGACTTGAAAATAAAAATGAATATGTTTCTGAGATAAATTTTTATTGTACACCTAATCCTTCCCCAGATTTGACAATTTTTCTGAAGTGTCCATCATTATTAATCAATGCATTAATTGTCTCATTCATCCATCTATTCAATAATTACATGTTCATGGGCAACTGTGGATGAAAGATGACTGACCTAATCAAGGATTGATGAGTGTGAATATATTAATAAGTAACTAGAACAAAGAGAATAAGATATATCTTATAGATAGAAAGTCTCCTTAAAGATATATTTGAAAACTAGCTTCATAGTATTCTTTATTAAGGAACATTTACATGCAGTGACATGCATATATCTTAAAATTTTAATCAATTGAGACATTTTTACAACTCAATGATAATGATGCATAATTTGAATATAGTACAATTCACCTTTTTGGGTGTAAAGTTATACGAGTTTTGACAGTTGCATAACTACCTCCACAACTCGGATGAAGAACTGTTCAGGGAACACCTCAAAGTGTTCCCTGGTGCTGTCTTTTCATAATCAAGCAGCTCTGCACCCCTGGCAACCACTGGTAGGTATATTTTCCATTCCCATAGTTATATTTTCCAGAACATCATCTAAATGGAATTACATGAAATTGAAAATCATTTCCTCTGGCTTCTTTCACTTACCATAATGCATTTGTAATTTTTCCTGTACTACTGTTGGTATTGCTAGTTTGGGCTTTTGATTGCCAAGCAGTACCACAAATTGTTAGTCCAAGAACCCATCAAAGGACATTTGGGTTCCTTCTAATTTTAAGTGATTAAGAATAATGATATTATAAAATTGAAGTACAGACTTTTGAATAAATACAGATCATTAGTTCTCCAAGCTAACCTCCTAAGGTGAGGGGTTGCTCAGTCATGTGAGAAGTTCAACTTCAAAGAGGCTGCCACACTCTGCTTTCTATACTACACCATTTTGCATTTCCCAGAAGATGTATGGAAGTTCTAGTTGCTCATATCTTGTAAGAACTTGGTTTTGTTGGGTTTTCTACACCTTTACAATAGGTGAATTCTGGTGTCTTATTGCAGTTTTAATTTACATCTCTGTAATGTCTAAGGGCATTAAATATCTTCTGTTTCTTTCTATCCACTTATTTTGTTTGATGAAGTGTCTGTTCAAATTCATTTTTAAATAACTGACACTTTTTCTTATTCTTAATTTTTGAAAATTAATTATACATTCTACATTTAAGTACACTATGAAACGAGTAATTTGAAAGTGTTTTCTCCCAGTTGGTATCTCGTCTTTTTGTTCTTTTAACAGTACTTTTCATAGAAAAAAATTTTAAAATTTTTCTAAATCTCCTTGTTATTATTACTTTACTTATATTTTTATTATTAAGCCCAACAAGTTCTTATCTAACTTGAGGAACCTGTAGGGCATTGAGGTAAGAAAAATAAAGCAGGCACAGAAGGTCAAATATTGACTGATCCTACATATGTGTGAAATTTAAAAGTCAAACTCAGAAGTAGAGCCTAGAATGGTGGTTACCAGGATCTGGGTTCTGGTGGTGGAGGAAAAGGGGTGTGTTTGTCAAAGGGTACAAACTTTAAGTTAGGTGAAATATGTTTTTCAGATCTTTTGCATGGCATTGTGGCTATAATTATTATAAAATAATTCATATTTCAAAATTTCTGAGAGATTTTAAATGCCCATATGACAAAATGAAAGAAAAATGTGTGTGTTGATGGCAATGTTAATTCCATAACATATAAAAATATGTACACAAAATATCTACTCCAAAATGTACACAATTGCTGTTTGTTGATTAAAAATAAAATGACAATGTATTTTATAATATTGAGAACATTAATTGATAAGTTAATTAATTAATTGATAAATACTTAATAAAGGTAAATGATAGATATTTAAAAGATTTTATGTTTACTTTCTGGAAGTTTCATAGTTTTAGGTATATTTATAAGTTTGTGTGTCACCTTGAGTTGATTTTTCTATATGGTGTGAGATATGGATTGAAGTTATTATTCTCTTTATTACAGATATTTCATTGCCTATAAATATACAATTACTCTAGACTATTTGATAAGACTAGTCTTTCACCATTGATTTTCTACTTTTATCAAAAGTCAATTAATACATTTGTGTTTTTGTATATCTGACTTTATTAACTTTCATTGTCTCCATGTTCACACTACTTTGTTTTTATTATTATTGCTTTATGGTCATTGTGAAAGAGAAGCGTGAGTCTTTCCATTTTGTTCTCCTTTATCAAAATCCTTAAGGCTTCTTAGTTTCTTCACCTTTCTGACTGTGTTTTGCAATCAGGTTACTAATACCTCCACAAAATACTGTTGGAATTTTGGTTAAGACTGTGTGAAATCTATATCAATTTTAGGAGAATTATTATTTTAATTAAATCCAATGATTAATTTTAATCTTCTTTGATATCTTTCATAAGCACTTTGTAGTTTCAACATTCAGATTATACCTGTATTTTGTTAGATTTACCTTCAAGTATTTTATTATTTTGACTCCAGTAAATGATGTTTATTTTAGTCCTAGTTTCTAATTGTTCAAAGCTACTATGTAGAAATGTTTAGTTTTGTATTGACCTTGTATTCTATGATTTCATTCAATTCACTTATTAGTTCTAAGAGATACTTTTGTAGGTCTTATGGTATTCTGTATTTTTAATAATGTCCTTAAAATAGAAATGTCTTATATCTTCTTGTCCTATCTGTATGCCATTTTTCCTACTCAACCTATTTCATTAGTTATGATTTCCAATATGATGTTGAATAGAGGTGATGAGAATCCTTGTTCAGTTCTTGATGTTTTGGTGAAAGTCTTCAGGCTTTGCTCATTGAGTTTTACATTAACTAGAGGTACTCTTAGAATAAAATTTTTTTCTCATATTCATAGTTTGTTGAAAGTTATCATTAATAGTTATTGACACACATTGATTACTTTCTGCATCTATTGGTAAGATCATGCAGTTTTTCTTCTCCAGTTGGTTAATTTGGTGGATTACATTGATCAGTTTTTTAGTGTTGACCATCCTGAAATAAACCCCATTTGGTTGTGATCTATTACCTTTGGGTTATATTTTGTTGGATTCAATCAGTAACATTTTGGTGAGAGTTTGCATGTCTGTCTCCATGTTGGTTTGTAATTTCTTTCCTTACAGTGTCTCTATCTATTCTGGTATCAGGGTTATGTTGACCTCCTAAAATGATTTTACAACACTTATTTCCTTTCTACTTTGTATAATTATGCAAATTCATGTGCCTTTCCATGGAAATCATCTAGAACAAGAAGTTTTGTTGTTGTTAGAAGATCTTAAACTACCAATTCAATTTCTTTAAAGATACAGTACTCTTTAGGTACTCTATTTCTCTTGTGTAAGTTTTGACAATTTTTGACAATTTTTATATTTCAATTTGTTGATGTTAATCTGTATTTTTAAATGTATTATGCCTAGGATTATTCATAGTAGTCTCTGATTATCCATTTAAGAAAGCAAAAAATAAATGGAATTACTTTAAACTAAAAAGCTTCTGCACAGTAAAGGAAACAATCATCAAAGTGAAGAGACAGTCTACACAATGAGAGAAAATATTTGGGGAATATACACCAAATTAGAGGTTGATGTCTAGAATAAAAGAGACCACTCAACTCAATAGCATAAAGCAACAACAACAACAAAAACATCCAAATAATCTGATTTTAAAATGGGAAAACAATTTGAATTCACTGGTCATGGTGGTGCACACCTGTAATTCCAGTAACTTGGGAGACTGTGGCAGGAATATTGCAAGTTCAAAGCCAGTCTCTGCAATTTAGCCAGACCCTAAGCAACTTAGCAAGATCCTTTCTCAAAAAGGGTTGGGGATGTGACTCAGTGTTCAAGGACCCCTGGGTTCAATTCTTGGCAGAAAAAAAAATGATCTGAATTGACATTGCTCAAAAGAAGACATACAAATGGTCAACATGTATATGAAAAGATGCTCAACATCACTAATCACTAAAAAAAATAGAAATGAAAACTACAATTTGACCTTGTCCCAATCGGTATAGCTATAATGAAAAAGACATCCTCCCCAAAAAAGCAAATTCTGATATGGATATGGAAAAGAAGGAACTCATATATTATTGGTGGGAATGATGTGGGGACAGGAGGGAGAGGGGGAGAAGAGAAAGAGATCCCATTTTAATTTTAATTCAATTAAAAATATTAATTTTCCAAGAATCTTACTTCAATCCAAGTGTTATTCAGTATTATTTGGCTTAATTTCCAATAATTTGAAGGATCTTCATGGCTTTGTTACTAGTATAGTTTACTTCTATTTTGATTAGATGGTCAAGGAAGATACTTTGTATAATATCAATTCTTTTGAATTTGTTAAAGTTTGTGTTATGACCCAGGATATAATTTTTTGTTGATGAATGATTCATGTTGTTATGGGTTGGATATGTAGTGTCCCCAAAAGCTCAAGTGTAAGACAATGCAAGAATGTTCAGAGGTGCAATGATTAGATTGTAAGTGCTATGACTAATCAGTTGGTTAATCCACTTGAATGGATTAACTGCATGGTATATGTAGGCAGGTCGGATGTGGCTGGAGGATGTTGGTCACTGGGTGCATTCCTTTGGCTTTATATTGTGTCCCTGGCTAATAAAGCTCTCTTCTTCCTAGCTGTCCTGTCCTGAGCTGCTTTCCTCTGTGAAGCCTTTCCACCATGATGTTCTCCTCACCTCTGGTCCAGAGCTATGGTGTCAGCTGACCTTGGGTTGAACCTCTGAAACTGTGAATTAAAATAAGCTTTTCCTACACCAAGTTGTTCTTGTCAGTTACGTTGGTCATAGTGATGAAAAAGCTGACTAAAACACATATGTGCTAGTAAAAACTAGTTATTTTTATGATGTTGGGTAGAGTATCCTATAAATGTCTATTAAGATTCTCTATCTTGAGGGGTTTTTCAAGAGGGCAGACTACAGGGCGGCTGCATTTCACGTTGCTCCAGGATGCAGGATTCAAAAGAGGAGATAGTGAGAGGCTTGGGACCAACTCAAAGCCGCCGGGTGAGTCTCTCCCGTTGGGGAGGCGTCCCGGATGGGGCGGTAGTCCCTGAACGCAGGGAACTTTGTGAAGTAGAGTTGCTCGGCGAGAAGCCCCTCCCCCCACAGGAGCAGTAAACACAGACAACTGGGATCATAGTAAAGGAGGCAGCTCAGCACAGCGCTTCAACTCGGAGCAACAACTGGGGCTCCGGGCGGCTGCCTAAGGAGGCGCTGCATGGCGAGCTGTTTGAACTCAGAGCCAGTGCTCCTGAACACCGGGGGGTTGCCCGGAGGAAGAGGAGGAGTGCGGCGGGTCGCTTGGTCTAGGAGTGACTGCATCAGAGCCACAGGCAGTTGTCAGAGGAGGAACTGCGTGGCGAGCTGTTTGAACTCAGAACGACTGCTCCAGAACACCGGTGGCCTGCCTGGAGGAGGAGTGCGGTGAGTCACTTGGTCTCGGAGCCACCGCTCCTGAACACCCAGGGGGCTACCCCGAGGAGGAGGAGGAGGAACAGGATGGGTCACTTGGACTCGGAGTGACTGCCTAGGGCTACGGGCGGTTGGTGGGAGGAGGAGACTCGAAGTGAGTTGCTTGGACTCCTAGTGACTCCGGGCGGCTGTCCGGAGGAGGAGGTGTGTGGCAGGTCTCTGGGTCTCGGAGCTATTGTACGGGGCTCTAGGTGGCGGCTCAGAGGAGGGGCCGCATAGCCAGGCAATTAGGTGCAGAGCAGGGTCCCAGGAGCTAGGTGGCTTCTTGCTGGAAGAGCCGCACAGAGACATGCCTAGGGGCGGAGCAAAGTTTCCAGGACTGCAGGCAGATTCTCTGAGGAGAGGCAGACTAAGGAGACTTGCCTGCGAAAGGTGAGGCTCCCAGGCCCAGGAGGTAGGTCCGGGCCCCTCAGAACGTTGCAGAGGAAGACAGCCCAGCCCAGGCGGTAGTTGTAGATTGAGGGGAACCTCTAGGAGGGGAACTGATCAGCAAGACGTCCCCGCCGAGTGAGTCTTCCCTGCCGGGGGAGGTTTTCCCACAGGGACGGTAAAACCAAAGACACAGGCATAAACAGGCCTTGCCTCAGCCCACAGCCTAATTCCCCATTGGATTACCAATGGTCAACAAGTGGAGGCACTTCTGCCCACTAGCAGGGAATATACACCACCTGAGGGTCACCAACCCTAGAGAGGCAGCTTCTTTGTGGAGCTCTGCATTATCAACTTCCTCCAAGACTGCAGGCTACTGAAGGATAAGAGGGGATATACTAGCAATCTTCAGGGACATTATAAGTCGATAGAGGAAATCTGCAATATCTTAATGACCCACTGATTCCTGAACAATATGAGAAAACAAGGGAAGAAAATGCCCCAAACAAATCTAGATGTTACATCAATAAATTCAATGACAGCATGGCAGAAGAAATGACAAAAAAGGAGTTCAGAATGTACATAATTAAAATGATTAGGGAAGCAAACGATGAGATGAAAGAGCAAATGCAGGCACTGAATGATCGCACCAATCCACAGTTAACAGAGCAAATTCAGGAAGCAAAGAATCATTTCAATAAAGAGTTAGAGATATTGAAAAAAAACCAAACAGAAATCCTTGAAATGAAGGAAACAATAAACCAAATTAAGAACTCCATAGAAAGCATAACCAATAGGATAGAACACCTGGAAGACAGAACTTCAGATATTGAAGACAAAATATTTAACCTCGAAAACAAAGTTGAACAAACAGAGAAGATGGTAAGAAATCATGAACAGAATCTCCAAGAACTATGGGATATCATGAAAAGGCCAAATTTGAGAATTATTGGGATTGAGGAAGGCTTAGAGAAACAAACCAAAGGAATGAACAATCTATTCAATGAAAAAATATCAGAAAATTTCCCAAATCTGAAGAATGAAATGGAAAATCAAGTCCAAGAGGCTTATAGGACTCCAAATACACAAAATTACAACAGACCCACACCAAGGCACATTATAATGAAAATACCTAACATACAAAATAAAGACAGAATTTTAAAGGCTGTGAGAGAAAAGAACCAAATTACATTCAGGGGGAAGCCAATACGGATATCAGCAGATTTTTCAATCCAGACCCTAAAAGCTAGAAGGGCCTGGAACAACATTTTTCAAGCTCTAAAAGAAAATGGATGCCAACCAAGAATCTTATACCCAGCAAAACTTACCTTCAAATTTGATGATGAAATGAAATCATTCCATGATAAACAAAAGCTAAAAGAATTTACAAAAAGAAAGCCAGCATTACAGAACATTCTCAGCAAAATATTTCATGAGGAAGAGATAAAAAACAAAGAAGCAAATCAGCAAAGGGAGGAATTATCCTAAAGGAACTGTCAAATAAAGGAGGAACCAAGATGTGTCAAAAATTTTAAATATGAACCAAATGACCGGGAATACAAATCATATCTCCATAATAACCCTGAATGTTAATGGCCTGAATTCATCAATCAAACGACATAGACTGGCAGATTGGATTAAAAAGAAAGATACAACAATATGTTGCCTGCAAGAGACTCACCTCATAGAAAGAGATACCAATGGACTAAAGGTGAAAGGATGGGGGAAAACACACCATGCACATGGACTCAGCAAAAAAGCTGGAGTATCCATCCTCATTTCAGATAATGTGGACTTCAAGCCAATGTTAGTCAGAAGGGATAAAGAAGGACATTTCATAATGCTAAAGGGAAGCATAAATCAGCAAGATATAACAATCATAAACATCTATGCCCCAAACAGAAGCTCATCCATGTATGTGAAACAAATCCTTCTCAATTTTAGAAACCAAATAGACCATAACACAATAATACTAGGTGATTTTAACACGCCTCTCTCACCATTGGACAGATCTTCCAAACAAAAATTGAACAAAGAAACCATAGATCTCAATAACACAATCAATAATTTAGACTTAACAGACATTTATAGAACATACCATCCAACCAAGAGCGAATACACTTTCTTCTCAGCAGCACATGGATCCTTCTCTAAAATAGACCATATATTATGCCACAAACCTAATGTCAGCAAATACAAGAAGATAGAGACACTACCTTGTATTCTATGAGATCATAATAGATTGAAGTTAGAAATAAATGAAAGAGTAAACAACAGAAACTACTCCAACACTTGGAGATTAAACAATATGCTATTATATGATGAATGGATAACAGAAGATATTAGGAAGGAAATTTAAAATTTCTTAGAGGTAAACGAGAACAAAGAAACATCATATCAAAATCTCTGGGACACTATGAAAGCAGTACTTAGAGGAAGATTTATTTCATGGAGCGCATTTAATAAAAGAAGTAAAACTCAAAAAATAAATGACCTAACACTACAGCTCAAAGCCCTAGAAAAAGAAGAACAGACCAACACCAAAAGTAGTAGAAGACAGGAAATAGTCAAACTCAGAGCTGAAATCAACGAAATTGAAACAAATGAAACAATACAAAAAATTGACAAAATAAATAGTTGGTTCTTCGAAAAAATAAACAAAATTGATAAACCTTTAGCCACACTAACAAAGAGAAGACGAGAGAAAACCCAAATCACTAAAATTCGGAATGAACAAGGAAATATCACAACAGACACGAGTGAAATACAAAACATAATTAGAAGCTATTTTGAAAACCTATACTCCAACAAAATAGAAAATTCCGAAGACATCAACAGGTTTCTAGAGACATATGAATTGCCTAAACTGAACGAGGAGGACATACACAATTTAAATAGACCAATTTCAAGTAATGAAATAGAAGAAGTCATCAAAAGCCTACCAACAATGAAAAGTCCAGGCCAGATGGGTTCTCAGCTGAGTTCTACAAAACCTTTAAAACAGAGCTCATTCCAATACTTCTCAAAGTATTCCATAAAATAGAAGAGGAGGGAACCCTCCCAAACTCATTCTAGGAAGCCAATATTACCCTGATACCTAAACCAGACAGAGACACATCGAGGAAAGAAAATTTCAGACCAATATCCTCAATGAACATCGACGCAAAAATTCTCAACAAAATTTTAGCAAATCGCATACAAAAACATATTAAAGAGATAGTGCACCATGATCAAGTGGGTTACATCCCAGGGATGCAAGGTTGGTTCAACATCAGGAAATCAATAATTGTCATTCACCATATCAATAGACTTAAAGTCAAGAATCACATGATTATTTCAATAGATGCAGAAAAAGCATTTGATAAAATACAGCACCCCTTCATGCTCAAAACACTAGAAAAAATAGGGATAGTGGGAACATTCCTTAACATTGTAAAGGCCATCTATGCTAAGCCCATGGCTAATATCATCTAAATGGTGAAAAACTGAAAGCATTCCCTCTAAAAACTGGAACAAAGCAGGAATGCCTTCTTTCACCACTTTTCAATATCATCCTGGAAACTCTAGCCAGAGCAATTAGACAGACCAAAGAAATTAAAGGGATATGAATAGGAAAAGAAGAACTCAAACTATCCCTATTTGCTGATGATATGATTGTATACTTAGAGGAACCAGGAAATTCCACCAGAAAACTTTTAGATCTCATAAGTGAATTCAGTAAAGTAGCAGGATATAAGATCAATGCACATAAATCTAAGGCATTTCTATACATAAGTGATGAATCTTCAGAAAGAGAAATTAGGAAAACGACCCCATTCACAATAGCTTCGAAAAAAAAAAAATACTTGGGAATCAATCTCACAAAAGAGGTGAAAGACCTCTACAATGAGATCTACAGAATACTAAAGAAAGAAATTAAAGAAAACCTTAGAAGATGGAAAGATCTCCCATTTTCTTGGATAGGAAGAATTAATATTGTCAAAATGGCCATACTACCAAAAGTGCTATACAGATTCAATGCAATTCCAATTAAAATCCCAATGATGTACCTTACAGAAATAGAGCAAGCAATTATGAAATTCATCTGGAAGAATAAGAAACCCAGAATAGCTAAAGCAATCCTTGGCAGAAAGAGTGAAGCAGGGGGTTATCGCAATACCAGATCTTCAACTCTACTACAAAGCAATAGTAACAAAAACGGCATGGTATTGGTACCAAAATAGAAAGGTGGATCAATGGTATAGAATAGAGGACATGGACACAAACCCAAATAAATACAATTTTCTCATACTAGACAAAGGGGCCAAAAATCTGCAATGGAGAAAAGATAGCCTCTTCAACAAATGGTGCTGGGAGAATTGGAAATCCATATGCAACAGAATGAAACTAAACCCATATCTCTCACCATGCACAAAACTAAACTCAAAATGGATTAAGGATCTCGGAATCAGACCAGAGACCTTGCATCTTATAGAAGAAAAAGTAGGCCCATAGCTTCAACATGTCGGCTTAGGACCAGACTTCCTCAACAGGACTCCCATAGCACAAGAAATAAAAGCAAGAATCAATAACTGGGATAGATTCAAACTAAAAAGTTTTCTCTCAGCAAAGGAAACTATCAGCAATGTGAAGAAAGAGCCTACAGAGTGGGAGAAAATCTTTGCCAATCATACTTCAGATAGAGCACTAATCTCCAGAATCTATAAAGAACTCAAAAAACTCTACACCAAGAATGCAAATAATCCAATCGACAAATGGGCTAAGGAAATGGATAGACACTTCACAGAAGAAGATCTACAAGCAATCAACAAACATATGGAAAAATGTTCAACATCTCTAGTAATAAGAGAAATGCAAATCAAAACCACCCTAAGATTCCATCTCACTCCAATTAGAATGGCGATTTTCAAGAACACAAGCAACAATAGGTGTTGGCGAGGATGTGGGGAGAAAGGCACACTCATACTTTGCTGGTGGGCCTGCAAATTAGTGCAGCCACTCTGGAAAGCAGTATGGAGACTCCTTAGAAAACTTGGAATGGAACCACCATTTGACCCAGCTATCCCACTCCTTGGTCTATACCCAAAGGACTTAAAATCAGCATATTACAGAGATACAGCCACATCAATGTTCATAGCTGCTCAGTTCACAATAGCCAGATTGTGGAACCAACCTAGATGTCCTTCAATTGATGAATGGATAAAGAAAATGTGGTATATATATACAATGGAATATTACTCAGCCATAAAGAATGATAAAATTATGGCATTTGCAGGCAAATGGATGAAACTGGAGAATATCATGCTAAGTGAGTTAAGCCAATCTCAAAAAACCAAAGGAAGAATGATATCGCTAATAAGTGGATGATGACACATAACGGGAGGTGGGAGGAGTTAGTGTTGGGGTTGGAGTTGGGTTTAGGGAGGTGGGCAGGAATGGAGGAAGGAAGGACTGTATAGAGGGAGGGGAGGGTTGGGAGCGGTGGGGGAGAAGGGAAAAAAATGGCAGAATGAATCAAACAGCATTACCCTATGTAAATTTATGATTACACAAATGGTATGCCTTTACGCCATGTACAGGCAGAGAAATGACATGTATCCCATTTGTTTACAATAAAAAAAAAAAAGAAAACCTAAAAAAAAAAAAAGATTCTCTATCTTAATCAATTACTAAGAAAAGATAGCATTGAAATCTCTAATTTTGTTTTGATTTATCTCTTTCTTATTTTTGTTCTCTTTAAATACAACTAAAAGATACTGCTAGATTAATTAAAAAAAAAACAAATAAACCATGTTTTTGTCTACCAGATACCCACTTGAAATATAATTTAAAGATAAATTAAAAGGAAAATTATGGAAAATCTATACCTTAGAAACATTAATCAGTGAAAAGATGGTGGATATAATAATAATGAAGTAAATATCAGAATAAGGGCATTCACAGATAAAAAGGAATTGTGTAGTAATAAAGAAGCAATTCACTAAAAAGACAAAACAATTCTAAATGTGTATATATCTCAGCAGCGGAACTTCAAGATACATTATACAATGAATTTTTTGTATTTTTACTGTATCATTTATATAATACAGTTAATCTATTTTAAGATATAGTTGGTTGCCAGGAACTGGAAGAAGGGGAAAACAGAAATAGAGGTACTAAGAATGTGCATAAAGTTTTGCTTAAGTAAGATGAATAAACTCTAGATGTCTGTTGTACAATATTGCCCTATAGTCAACCACTGTGTGTCATCATTCAAAAATGTGTTATGACGGCAGATATCATGTTTGTTTTTATCACAATAAAATAAAGACTTTATAAATGGTGCAACAGGATGATGATGAATTATATGTAATTGTATTCTCACTACCACAATAAAGACAGAGAATGGTTCCCTTGCCATAAGGAGTTTTCCCTTCCTGTTTGAAGTTGATCCTGTAAATTTGTAGACCACCTTCAGTCCCTACTCCAGGCTCCAGACAATTTTTTATCTTTTTTAATAAAAAAAAAAGATTTATATATTCTGGGGTTTAAAATGAAGTTGTTCATAAATTATCTTCTTTATTAAAATGGATATTTACAAAGCATTTAATGCAATACTTGACAGAGTTCCTTGTGTTTAGTATTGCTTGTTGTTATTCTGGAAGAGCAATATGAACAGGAAACAATATATAGAAGAGTTTAAAAGAATACATCAATTTTAATTTCAAAAAAATGAATTACCAAAATTAACTCAAGAAAATATAGAACTTTCCAACAGACTAAAAAACATTTTTATGTCCGCAGGAAGATACACATTAAATTTACGAGTGGCTAAAGATCTACTACCAAAAAATGTGGCAGACACAAATCATTTCATGAAAGAGTTCTAACAAACAATATTATTCAACTATTCAGAATACAGCAAATGATAAGACACTTTCAGTTTTATTTGACGTATTTTTAAAACAAAGTATTTTAATATACAGAAATTAATAAATCTAATAAACAACCAAATATCTACCACTCTGATTCAACAAATATAAAATAACTTATTTCCTTTAAATCTTTATAATCTGCTTTTACCTCTTCAGGTCTTTCATTTTTCTTCCTTCTTTCATTCATGTTTATATATCTTTTTCTCCATACAAGTATGACAATATCCAATAAAGAATTTTGTGAATTTTCAAAAATTTCAACAACTTTATCCTAATCCATCAATGTATTATTTTATAATGTTACTTTTTTAACATTCTGATTTCATTTTTATTCATATGATATATGTAGATGTAATACATTTAAGTGCCACATATATCAATAATAATCTGTAGTTGTTTTGCACTATATGCCTGGTGTATGTTTTATTACTGTTTAATTTTTACAATAACCCATTGAATTCTAAGTTATTATTATTGTTATTTCTATTATTTTTAGATAAAGAAAATGAGTCACACACAGAGAAAGTGACTTCCTCAAGGTCATCCGTCAGCCAGGTGGAAGGATTTGAATCTGGGACATATGGCTCCATTTTCTGAGTTCAGCTACTCTACAACATTATCTCTCATTGTTAAACTTTCCATTGTTTCACTGAAATGTACCATTATCTTGGATTGTAGTTTTTTACTTTTTAACAGAAAATATTAGATAGTTAATAGTTAAATTTATCATACGCATATATATCATAATATGCATATATGTATAATCTTATACCATGTAATATTTTATTTTACCCATATTAACTCATTTAATCTTCATAATATTATTAAATGGTAGTTACTGTTATCATCACTTTACAGATAAGAAATAGCACTACAGAGAAGTTAAATAATTTGCCCAAGGTTATATGCTTAATAAGTGGCAAAGTCAGATTGATACCAATGAAATTATAGCAATGAAACTCTTCTCATTGATCATTTCTTTCCTCTGACTCTGTATCTCTAGATGTTAAATTCTTACTCTCCACCCCTATTCTTGGGCATGTGTTTAGGTAAATATATTTTGGTGACAGTTATTTTATCTCAGCACTTAGAATATTTTACTGTATTTCTTTCTGACATATATCAAAGCAAATGAAAAATTCACGTCCATTTAATTTTCCTTTCTTTTTAGATCATCTCTTTTCTCTATAGTAGCCTTTAAAATTATTGTGCTTATCTTTTATATTTTATAATTTTAATACAGAGTATGTAGGATGTGAAGATTCAGTCTTAGTAGTTGTGGATTCTTATTTTGGAAAATACTCATCAAGCATGTCTTTGACAATGATTTCTCTGCCATCACTGTACACAAAATGCATGTGTGTGCACACACACATACATGTACTATAAAATGACACTATAACATATTCTTATATAATACTGTAGCTCCTTTATGTGAAAGAGCCCCATCCTAACCCTGATTTTAAATAGTGAGTGCCTCTCATTTCTTGCCCCATGTGGGTCACTTTTGGTACTTTTTCTCTGTAGAATTAAACTTTCCACTCCCTGATCCCACTTAGTTGAATTCCCAAAGTCCCACAGGCTTTCCAGCATTTCTCTTCTTTGTCTACCAGTTGTTTATCTCATTAATTTTCTCCATCATTATTATGTGATCATGGCTAGAAGAACAGGAAACACTCCAAACATGATCTTTAAATGCCATTTAACTGACGAGTTTCATCAATTTATTTTTAAAAGTCTGCTTATAACTTTAAAGTACAGCCTTTTATTCTATTCTACTAAAAATAACTTCCAATAACTTTGTTTGGTTTAGGCAGATTATTTAAAAATGGACATCTATTTTGAGTTAATTCACTTTATCTGAATTTTGAATCTTTTAGATTCATGATTACCAATATAAAATCTTTTGTTTATAAGAATGATAGCTCTTTTGAGTTCCTTATTTCATTGAGTTTCCATTTAATAACATCTCCTTATACTAATTCTAAGGCTTTGTATTTGCATTTTTTCAGCCAAGACCACTAAATCATTTTTGAATCATTTTTGAATAAGCTAATGATGCTTAAGTATAAAGAAAAAAATTAGGACAATGAAATTCTGTACATTACTTTTATTAAAGTACAAAGCCTTAAAAGGAAATATGTACTAATTATCAAAAATTTTTTCTTTAATGTATGTGATTAACTATGGATTTATTTTTTTGGCAGAGCAAAGAGAATACAGAAAAGAAGAGAGAACTTTACCTTTAATTTTATACAGCACTCACAGAAATGTTATATTGGTCATTTAGTAATTCAAACACTTGTTTTAAGTGAGCATCCTTCCAGTTAAGATAGTTAGGAAGTTGGAATGTTTTTATGATTAAAAACATATTTCATATTTAAAAACATATTTCTGTATTTCAAGTAAAACTGCATATGACCTTTATTCAGTGCAAATATTGCTTTATCTGTAAAATCTTGTATCCACACAAATCTAGATCACTTCTAGACTATGCAAGGAAGTGGAGAGTAAAAGAACTTTTTGCTTGAGAGAGTCCTCTATTTGGCTTTCACCAAGTGCTAGAGGTGTGCAGCAGTAATGTTTATGCCCAATGAACTACTCTCTACCTCATTTACACCAATAAACACATGGAACCTGAATGTCTGCATGTGATTTTCAGCAATTCATAAGGAGAGGAGAGGAAAATATTCCATTTTATTCTTTATCATTGATATGAACATAAAGCATTTTCTGCTAAGAAATATGATTTTTTTTTTCTTGGTAATTCTAGCAAAGTGGCATCTAGTCCAATTAAAAGGCTGTTCCTTTCCTATTAGTTTAAGAAGTCAGCACCCACGCTTCACGGTGGTGTTCAGCTCTCAGTTATTAATAGCTCTCTTGACATCTTATTAAATTGGAGAGGATTTCAGACCCAAGATTAAATGGCATGTATGAATCTCTTCATGTTATTTGAAATACATATCATATCCACATAAGGTAATATTTCTATTATCTTTATTTTGTATAGCACCATGAATTCTATGAATTATTATTGCCAGGTCCTTAGAAAGCGTCATTTTCCACAAATAAGGAATCAAAAGCAAAATCATAAAAGAAAAGTTTAATCATAAAAAATACATTTTCCCCAAGGAAGATGAAGCAAATAAGTCATCAGCTATTTCTACCAAAACCTGTGACATAGGAAGGCAAAATAGTTCCTCAATTTTTACAAAGCAGATTTTTCCTCCAAGATTCAGATAAAGTCAATTAATTAAGAGAGTTGTTTGTATGTGAATGATCTATTTGAGCCTAAACTCCAAGACATTGGAACCTATTTTCAGTTAAAATGGACTACAAGATTGTAAATGTTGTAAGCAGACCTTGTAGGGTAAATTGATGAAACTTTCAGTCCAAATGTAATTGAAAATTCGAGATTAGTTTCCTAATCTTTCAGCTCCAATCGTTATGAAACCTGTATTAGTGTGTTTTTCATTGCTTTGGTCAAATATCTGAGACTAGGTATAGAAAGTAAAGAGGTCATTTACCTGACAATTATGGAGGCTGAAAGTATAAGAACATGTGACCCTACTTCTTTGACCTCTTGTGAGTATTCCTTGGTTGCAACACATTGTGGGAGATGGCATGATATAAGGAGTGCATACCAGAGGAAGAAATCACATGGTGAGACAAGAAGCCAGAGAGTGGAGAGGGGTCAGCTTTGCTCTTTTATAGCATCTCTCTTATGATAACTAATCAAAGTCCAATAGGAACTATCTGGGTCTCTTGGGCTGTGATGTCCCCAATGACTATCCATTAAGCTCTCTCTCTCAAGGATTCTACCACCTCTTACATCACCACACAAAACATCAAGTTTTAATAAATGAAACTTTGGGGGACACACACAAACCTTGTCAAAACCATAGTAGTACCCATATTTAGAATTTTGCTTTATTAAAGTATAATTCACACATAATAAAATGCACACAGTTTAAGAGTAGAGTTTGAGTTTTAACAAAAACACCTCTATGTGGTTTTATCACCCCTAAAATTATTCTTTCATGTCCATTACCAGTCAATCCCCTTCTGCTGTCCCTGGATTTAGTAATTGCTAATCTGTATGCTTGTTATCACTAGAGATTATGATGGTCTTTCTATACTTCCTTTGGATCTGTATTGTATGTATCCATCTATATAGAGCTTGTTTTACTATATGTATTGGTTTTTAAATAAACTTTTTATTTTAGAAAAATTTTACACTAACACAAACATTGCAAAAATTGTGAAGACTATTCCAAAAGTCCCACAGCCTGTTTCCCCTATTTCTAGAATTTTATATCAATATAGTACATTTGCCACTAAAAGAACAAATATTGGTGCCTTATTATTAACCAAAGTCCAAGTTTTATGCAGGTATTCTTACTTTTTTGCTTCATGTCCTTTTCTCTCTTCCAAAATCCCATCCAGGCCACTTCATCATACCAAGTCTTCCCGTTTCTTAGGCTAATCATGGCTGTGTCAGTGTTTCAGATTTTCCTTGCTTGTGATGACCTTGACAGGTTTGAAGAGTATGCTCAGATATTTTGTAGAATATTTCCCAGTGGGTTTTGTCTGTTTTTGTTGTTGTTGTTGTTGTTTGTTTTTCTCATGTTTAGGCTGTAGCTATGAATTTGGAAGGAAGACCACAGAGGTCAAGCGCCATTTTTATTACATGATATTATGGTTATATGCTATGAACCTGAATTTCACTGTTGTTAACCTTATTTACCCTGCTGGGGTAGTGATTGTAAGGTTTCCTTAAGGTAAATTTCCTCTTTTCTCCTCGATTTCCAGATGGTACTCTTGAAAGTAAGTCTAAACGTCAAATACCCTTGAAGAGTGGTGTTTTAGTCAGCCTTTTGGTTGCTGTGACTAAAAGAATCTGAAGAGCACAATTATAGAAGAGGAAAAATTTATTTGAGGGCTCATGGTTTCAGAGGTTCTAGTCCATAGAAGACTGCTCCATTCCTCAGGGCAAGGTGAGGCTGAACATCATGTTGGAAGAGTGTGGCAGGGGGAAGTAGCTCACATCATCAGGAAGCAGAGAGAGACTCCACTGGTCAGATACAAATGTATACCCAAAGCCACACCCAATTCCCACCTCTCTCAGTCACACCCTGCCACTTCAGGGATTAAATCACTGATTGGGTTAAGACTCTTAGGACCCAATCACTTCTCCTCTGAACCTTCTTGTATTGTCTCACAGGTGAGCTTTTGGGGGATACCTCATATCTAAACTGTAACAAGTGGGGAAATTATGATCTATCTCCTTAAGGGTAGAATAACAAATGAGGTATCTAGAATACTTTGGGAGATGTGTTGTTCTTATTTATTCATTTATGTAAGCATACATAGACTCTTGGACATCTATTTTATACCTTTGAGTTATAAGACAATGCTTTGTTGGTCAAAATTTTCCAGGTTTGGCTATTTGGAACTCTTTCAATTGACCCATTTTTCCCTTTCACATACTCCCTTCATAATTTTCTGGTTTTGCCTTTTTATTTTTAGCCTTTCCTTACATTTTAGCACTATAAGATGCTTCAACTTACATTGTATATACCCTGCTTAAGCTCCCAGATCAGCCATAATAAGTGCTGATTCCCTCATAGAATAGTATTAGAAACTAAGATATTGGTATGCTTCTTGCTATTAAGTTATCATCATATCATCACTTCTTGGTCTTCTGAGCTGGCAGAGAAAGAACATTCACATGTTCACACCAATTCATGTAAGAACACGTATCTATGTGTCTGTCTTCGTCTACATATAGTTTAGGCTCTATATGAGTTCACACTGATGTCTTCAACTCTATTACCACACCATCATCTGGTTATCTCTCAATGATTACCTGCAACTTACCACTCCAACAGTAGAAGCGTACTCTCAACATCCACTATACATCAACTTAATTATTAACTCCTACGTGTATGTGTAGATCTATATGCACAGAAATGTCTAACTATACATATTCAAATACATGTATATAGATGTATTTATGGTCTACAAATATTTAGGAGTTCAGTATTGTTAACCTGTACTCCTTTATCAAATAAAGTGCTATATTTTTTTTCTTTAGTCTTGAGTTTCATAGTTTCACTGATTTCTTTTTTTTTTTATTGTAAACAAATGGGATACATGTTGTTTCTCTATTTGTACATGGAGTCAAGGCATACCATTTGTGTAATCATAAATTTACATAGGGCAATATTGTTTGATTCATTCTGTTATTTTTTTCCCTTCCCCCCACCCCTCCCACCCCTCTTTTCCCTCTATACAGTCCTTCCTTCCTCCATTCTTACCACACTCCTTATCCCTAACCCTAAACCTAACCCTAACCCTAATGCTAACCCCTCTCACCCCCCCATTATATGTCCTCATCCGCTTATCAGTGAGATCATTCGTCCTTTATTTTTTGAGATTGGTTTATCTCACTTAGCTTGATATTCTCCAATTTCATCCATTTGCCTGCAAATGCCATAATTTTATCATTTTTCATGGCTGAGTAATATTCCATTGTATATATATGCCACAGTTTCTTTATCCATTCATCAACTGAAGGGCATCTAGGTTGGTTCCACAATCTGGCTATTGTGAATTGAGCAGCAATGAACATTGATGTGACTGTATCTCTGTACTATGCTGATTTTTAAGTCCTTTGGGTATAGACCAAGGAGTGGGATAGCTGGGTCAAATGGTGTTTCCATTCCAAGCTTTCTGAGGAATCTCCATACTGCTTTCCAGAGTGGCTGCACTAATTTGCAACCCCACCAGCAATGTATGAGTGTTCCTTTTTCCCCCACATCTTCACCAACACCTATTGTTGCTTGTGTTCTTGATAATCGCCATTCTAATTGGGGTGAGATGAAATCTTAGGGTAGTTTTGATTTGCATTTCTCTTATTACTAGAGATGTTTGAACATTTTTTCATATATCTGTTGATTGCTTTTACATCTTCTTCTGTGAAGTGTCTGTTCATTTCCTTAGCCCATTTGTTGATTGGATTATTTGTATTCTTGGTGTAGAGTTTTTTGAGTTCTTTATAGATTCTGGAGATTAGTGCTCTATCTGAAGTATGAGTGGCAAAGATATTCTCCCACTCTGTAGGCTCTCTCTTCACATTACTGATAATTTCCTTTGCTGAGAGAAAGCTTTTTAGTTTGAATCTATCCCAGTTGTTGATTCTTGCTTTTATTTCTTGTGCTATGGGAGTCCTGTTAAGGAAGTCTGATCCTAAGCCAACAAGTTGAAGATTTGTACCTACTTTGTCTTCTATAAGATGCAGGGTCTCTGGTCTGATTCCGAGGTCCTTGATCCATTTTGAGTTGAGTTTTGTGCAGGATGAGAGATAGAGTTTTAATTTCATTCTGTTGCATATGGATTTCCAATTCTCCCAGCACCATTTGTTGAAGAGGCTATCTTTTCTCCATTGCATGTTTTTGGCCCCTTTGTCTAGTATGAGAAATTTGTATTTATTTGTGTTTGTGTCCATGTCCTCTATTCTGTACCATTGATCTACCTGTCTATTTTAGTTCCAATACCATGCCTTTTTTGTTACTATTGCTTTGTAATAGAGTTGAAGATCTGGTATTGCGATACCCCCTGCTTCGCTCTTTCTACTGAGGATTGCTTTAGTTATTCTGGGTTTTTTATTCTTCCAGATGAATTTCATGATTGCTTGCTCTTTTTCTGTAAAGTACATCATTGGTATTTTAATTGGAATTGCATTGAATCTGTATAACACTTTAGGTAGTATGGCCATTTTGACAATATTAATTCTACCTATCCAAGAACATGGGAGATCTTTCCATCTTCTAAGGTGCTCTTTAATTTCTTTCTTTAGTGTTCTGTAGTTCTCATTGTAGAGGTCTTTCACCTCTTTTGTGAGATTGATTCCCAAGTATTTTATTTTTTTCAATGCTATCATGAATGGGGTAGTTTTCCTCATTTCTCTTTCTAAAGATTCATCACTTATGTATAAAAATGCATTGGATTTATGAGCATTGATCTTGTAACCTGCTACTTTACTGAATTCACTTATGAATTCTAAAAGTTTTCTGGTGGAATTTCGAGGTTCCTCTAAATATGTAATCATGTCATCAGCGAACAGGGATAGTTTGAGTTCTTCTTTTCCTATTCGTATCCCTTTAATTTCTTTGGTTTGTCTAATTGCTCTGGCTAGATTTTCAAGGATGATGTTGAATAGAAGTGGTGAAAGAGGGCATCCCTGCCTTGTTCCACTGATTTCTTAAGTTACTTAACTGATTTCTTAAGTTACTTAGTTCAACAAATTTCTTCCTTATACTCTTCAGTGATGTTGTTTCATGCATTTCATTATAGTCTGCTTTCTATCCTGGAATTCGTACGAGATGTGAACAACAGAGAAAGAGAAATTAAAGATTTGTCTTTTTTGGGTTTTTGTATATATTAATATGTGCTCTTTGTGCTATAGGGCTCTTTTGGGTTTGATAAATATATAATGTGAGAACTGTGGCAAAATGAATAGTGTTTAACTGCTCTAAAGTGTTTGCTGTACTAATCTACTTAACCTTTCACTTTTCCAAACCTCTGACAACCACTAATCTGTTTACATCTCTGTACTTTTGACTTTTCCAAGATTAATGGCAAAATCATACATTATGTAGCCTTTTTCAACCAGGCTTCTTCATTCACTTGGAAATACTTGTTTAACATTTATCCATGACTTTCATAACCTGCTAAAGTATATTTCAAAAATGGATGTACTACCATGTGTTTATGCACCTACCTTTTGAAAAACACCTTAGTTACTTCCATTTTCATCATTTATGGATAAAACTAAAGACATTTTTGCATTCTTAAGTTTTCAGATCATTGGATAAAGACATAATGAGTATAATTGCTGGACCATATGGTACTATAATATTTGCCTTTGTAAGAAACTGCCAAACTATGATCCCAAATGACCAGTATTTTACATCTCCCCAGTAATGCAGGAGAATTCTTGGTGCTTCATAACTTCACAAGCAATTTCCATTGTCAATTTTTGAAAATTTTTACACATTTTAATAGGTATATAGTGATACCATATCATTAATTATTTCACTTTTACTTAGTACAAATGATTTTGAGTATCTTTTCATGTCTATTTGCTATTATTTTATCTTTTCTAGTGAAGTCTATTCAGATCTTTTGTCTTTCTTTCCTTAATGGGGTTGTTTCTTATCACTGATTTTTTTGTTTATTGTATTCATAAGTAAATCATCATATCTGTTTTGAAAATGTTTTATTCTAGTTGCATCATTCTAATTGTGTCTCTCATAGTTAATTTTAATAAGGTCTAATTTGGTGTTTTTCTATCGTGAATTGTGATTTAATATTGTATCTAAAACAAAGACAAAAAAGATAGTAAATTTGACATTTCACAAATTAAGATCTACGCGAATGGATAATAAATCAGTAGATGATGATGTTCAATAGCACTAATCAACAGGAGGTAATTGGATTAATATTTAGACAACACTAATGTCAAAAATGATTAAATGATAATAGGAACCGTTGGTGAGGATGGGGAGAAACTAAAACTCACAATGATAAATAACAGACATGAGTGGTAGGAACATGAGATTAAAGGAATAATTCTATAAATTGGGACCACATGCTTTCTTTTAAAAATTATCTGCAGCCCTGTCTGATTTATGTCCATAGGATAAAATCATTCCTCAGCAAACAACCTGTTATCTGCATGAGAAATGCAGACCTGGAATACTGATAAGAAAAGCACAAGTTACCTAGTGGGTGGGGGTGGAGGGGTGTTAACCCTTATACAGACTACCTTCCAGAACTCAGAGTGATAAGGATAATTCTCCCTGACCATAAAATCTATAAGAGCACGTTACCCAGAGTTTCCCTAGACCTTTACCATGTGCAATAGCGATTTGGAAGTTTAAGGCAATCCTACTGTCAGCTAAAACTTAAGAGGTGGACCTGGGTGAGATTCTCTGGAAACTTTCCTGGGACCCTCCCCCACCCCCAGTAAAACTGGAGGGCTGGAGGGGGACTCCATCCTGCTCTCAGAGAGGCCCTGCTCTCTCCTTTCAGAGTGTCCCCCTTTCCCTTTTTCCTATTCCTTCTAATAAACTTTGTTACTTTTTTACTAGTGTCTTAACCTGGAATCCCCTCAAGCAAGAAGACACATATCTGGGGCTGGGACCTCTATGGCTGCCTTGCTTAGTCTCTTCCAGTGCATCTCCACTGTAACAACATCACTTTTATTAAATATGTGAAAAAATTACACTTTGAAAAACTGCTTATCAATTATAAAATTATACATGGGGGCTGTAATTCAATGAGAACATTTGCCTGGCATGTGCAAGGCCCTGAGTTCAGTTCCACTGCACTGCAAAAAAATAAATAAAATTAAATTTAAAAAATACACACATTTATATATAGTTTATGAATGTAAAAGCTATTAATATAAAATATACTAATATAAATATATATGGCTTTTTTTAAAATCATACAACTTAGGTGATTTTGGGAAATTATTGGGCTATTCTAGCTTCAAATAAAAGCTATTAAGTAGTAGTGTTAGTGGAGTGACATAAAATGATTTATTCGAGGAAAAAATTTCCTGCTGCAGAGAATTAATTTTCTGGGTAAGTGAAGGCAATAATGGCAGGAGGGAAAGCATTTAAATGTCACTTGAGTGCTGATGTTGATAATGGGGGCTGTGGGGATGGAAAGAAATGGATGGTTCAGGATATATCTTGGGGGGCAGTTAATGGGACTTGAGAAAAAATTAGGTGTGAGATGTGAACAGCAGAGAAAGAGAAATCAAAGATTAGCCTTAATATTTTGGTTTAAGTTACTGTCATGCATGAAGGTGCCATTTAACTGGTACTGAAAAATTCTAGGGAATGAGAAGGTGCTTTGTAAATAAGAGTTACAGTTGCATGTATTAAATTTGAGATATTATTACATATCTAACAAAAATATATAAGTACACTGTCAAAGATGTCAAAAATTTATCTGGTATATGAATCATGAATACTTCCCAGTTTACTTTTTGTTTTTTAACTTGATTTGTTATAGTTATGTGTGAGTATATAGTACAAATTACAATATATATTATATACTGTATAGGAAAGTGAGATGTGTTTTCTTTATATGTATTATATATGTATATATGTATATATTTCTTTTAATGGTCATCTTAAAAAAAGACAAGCTCTGAATGCTTTAAAACTTCATACTAGAAAAATTTATAATGGCAGTTAGCAAAGTTCTTTGTAATCATTGCATTTCTATCTAGTTGTATTAAAATTATACTTTAAATTTTCAAGCTCTAAAGTATTTGTACATACCAAAGTGAAGTTCAAAACAGTCTGAAGGGAAACAATTGTTCCTACTAATCACCTTGCCAGTGGAGAGACCCTAAATAGGATGCTTCCGTTTAAATGAATTCCCAGTAACCCAAAGTAGATGTTGTTGAATGATTTAATCTTATTTGCTCAATGAATTTTTGAACTTAAACATTTCAGAAACTAAGTAACTACATTTACATTTTGATCTTTGAGATAATTTATTTATGAATATTCAGTTTTTACATAAGATACCTGATCACAAGAAAAAGCTGTGTTGTTTCTCTTCCAGTTGCTATTACAGGTGTCAGAATCATCCCTATATTTACAGTGTGTTTGAAGGGATGTGAAATGCACTGTTGTCTCTTCTTTCCAAGCATTTAACTTAAAGTCACATTTTTCAGAATAACAACTTTGTGTCAAATAGTATATTAGATATATAACTGATGGGAAATGGGTTTAAACACCCCAAATATTCTGATTTATTATAAGATGAAAACTGAACTGACTCCCAACCAGCAGTTGCCTTTTTATCAGTGATAATCTTGACATCACTAGCTCAGCATGCCTATGGAAGAGAGTTGGACCAAAAATACAAAAATGTTCAGAAAGGAGAAAGGACGCAGGGTGAAAAAAACAAAACTATACCTGTGCTTTTAATATATACGTATACACAAGAGACTCTAGTTAGGGTCATAGGAGTGTTGTACATAATTTATAGCATGGATTATCATCCAGAAAGAAGTAAAAGGAAATTTGGAGAGAAACTCTGTTTACTATGAGGGCACTTACTACCATCCTGAAATTTTTAGTATCTTCAGCAACGTTGGAAATAGGTGTAAGATAATAATACCTTGTTCATAATGGAAAAAATTATGCTATAGAGAGCTTTCAAAGGATAAGAAATTGTCACATAAGGTCAATGTATTGAAAAGAACTCATTTTTCTGTTCCTCTGCATGAATACCATTCAGGGCCCCCACTCTTTTTATCTGGGGTCATCAGCCTTCATGTTAACTCCAACTGGTATTTTTCTACTAGATAATGGGTACTTAGGTTAAGTTAAACTTCTGTGGCTCAATATACTCAAATAAATATAAATATTCTTAAATTTTTAATTAATTATTAATTTTCCCTTGGGAATTACAGTAAGCACAAAATCAGGTAAATTAATACCTACTGATTTTCTTTGTTACTTTATTATTGCAGTTTTATTTTACTTGTCATATTTGAAATTTTCAAACTATATTAGCATGGATCCCCATTTTCAAGAAACTACAGATAAAGACTGGCAGAAGATAAGTGTGTGACAGACATTAGAACTATTTCTTAAAGATTCCCTCTCATTTTCCTAATGGAATTTCCTAATAGGTATTGATTCTGTGAGGATTATATCTTTAGGGTAATCACAGTGTCACTACAAAAAAAAAATAGTTTAAAGGCTTATAAACAACTTTTTTTATAAGAAGCTCAGAGATTGAATCTCAAAGCCTTAAAAGCCAAATGTCAGCTTAAAAACACCGTACAAATGAGAAAATTCAGAAATATTATTTTTTCTCTAAAGATTCTCATCCAATTTACAAGTACACACACATATATACCATTTATTTTATACATGCAAATGACTGTCAAGGCTGCACTGAGCCTAGACGCTGAAGCTGACCTTGGGAGACCATCTGACAGTAAATGAGATGAATCAGCACTCAAATTAAAGGAACACTGGTCATTTTAATCAAAACCACTAATTGGTTTTCCCATAAAAAAGACAATTAAACAACTGAAACATTTCACTAATATTAACAAAAAGAAAACAATCAATTGCTTATGATAAATGACCAAATTAAGATTTTTTTATGTCATAAAAGTTTCCTAGATAAATATCTTAGAGTTCATTTTTCTTTGTAAAGATTCACAATAAGGTAACCCTAACGAAAAAATATATAGGACATCCATGATCCATGGTACACTCTATCCTATGTGCATGGTAAATGATATCTATGAAAACTATTAAAATGCTGATAATCAGATGCTAAATTAAAAACACGATTTTCACTTAGGTCTCAGCTATGTAAAATTATATATGATTAATAATTTTAAAATTATAATAAAAATTTAAACAAAGCATTTGCTAAATTATTTTGACATTATCAAAATAAAAATATAATACATTATAATAAAAATCTCTTGAAGCAGAAATTACAGGGCAATCCACATTTTCTTTTTATAATTTTCTGAGTTTTGGGGTCTTTCTACGGTCTGTCGATAATGTTTTTATAATCAGTGAAACATACATATTATTACTTTAATAGCTTTATCTATTATCTTTTGTTCACAATATCTTGGTGCTAATAATTATGGTCTAAAAATGAGTCTATCTGTGAAGGTCCTGACAACTGTGGACAAATCTGCTAATGATTTATAAATAACCCCAGGAGATTACCTCTATCTTATAAAAAACACAGCTTCATGTTCTCTTTATTCTAACTTAGCAATTTGGCCTGAAACTTAATAGACTATTTTAATTAACGCTGTTTTCATTCCAACAATATTCTCTCCTTCTGTTAAATTCAGAGCAGCTGCTGTGTTCAAAAACTAAAGAGGGGCCTGCATGTGAGTTGTTTGGCCAGAAAGAAGGTTCCTCCTTTTCTCTGCAGTGTTGTGAACACGCTCATTTCTCACATGGGAAACAAATCAACATCAGGCATGCTGTCATTCAGATACCCCAAATCACTGGTGTTTCTTCAGGTGTAAGGGCATTGTCAAGCTGTGCTGAAACAGAATATAATCCTGACAAAAATAAAGCCCCTTGAAGGAAAACTCCCATGAAAGACTGCACCAGTTTCTGAATTGGATCTATCATAAATTACTATAACCCATTTTGTGTAGCATGTTGAACATGGTACATAGTAGGAGCTCAATAAATGTCTATTAAATAAATGTGAAATGTAATTATAATGTAAGAAGAGAGGTTCTATAGGTTGCCATCATATTTCAAAGTTAGAGTTTACATATTATGGTCTATATAATAGGAATCTTCTAAAAAAGAATAGTGAAATACTTATTGTCTGACTTTAATAGCATTGTATTTGGAAATCAGACAGAACTAAATTCAGTCGCTGATTTTGCACTGTGAGCTTAAGTCCTTCAGTGAATTGTTTAATTTCTTAAGCCTTGGTTTCTTTCTTTGTAAAATGGGAAAACTAAGACCTAACTGAGAGGGTTTTGATAAGAATTGAATAAAATAATGTGGGTGGAGCAATACCTGAGATATATTAAGTGCTAAATAGACATTAACTGTTATTCTCTTGAAATGATCATTCTATGTTGTTAAAAGCTGGTATCTTAAGTAAAAACGAAGTATATAGATAAGTTTGATGCCTGACATTAGACAATTCTAGTTTCAAGTCCTGTATCTATCCTTTTTTTTTTTTATTATTGTAAACAAATGGGATACATGTTGTTTCTCTATTTGTACATGGAGTCAAGGCATACCATTTGTGTAATCATAAATTTACATAGGGCAATGTTGTTTGATTTATTCTGTTATTTTTTCCCTTCCCCCCACCCCTCCCACCCCTCTTTTCCCTCTATACAGTCCTTCCTTCCTCCATTCTTACCACTCTCCTTATCCCTAACCCTAAACCTAACCCTAACCCTAACGCTAACCCCTCCCACTCCCCATTATATGTCCTCATCTGCTTAACAGCGAGATCATTCATCCTTTAGTTTTTTGAGATTGGCTTATCTCACTTAGCATGATATTCTCCAATTTCATCCATTTACCTGTAAATGCCATAATTTTATCATTCTTCATGGTGGAGTAATATTCCATTGTGTATATATGCCACAGTTTCTTTATCCATTCATCAACTGAAGGGCATCTAGGTTGGTTCCACAATCTGGCTATGGTGAATTGAGCAGCAATGAACATTGATGTGGCTGTATCTCTGTACTATGCTGATTTTAAGTCCTTTGGGTATAGACCAAGGAGTGGGATAGCTGGGTCAAATGGTGTTTCCATTCCAAGCTTTCTGAGGAATCTCCATACTGCTTTCCAGAGTGGCTGCACTAATTTGCAACCCCACCAGCAATGTATGAGTGTACCTTTTTCCCCCACATCCTCGCCAACACCTATTGTTGCTTGTGTTCTTGATAATTGCCATTCTAATTGGGGTGAGATGAAATCTTAGGGTAGTTTTGATTTGCATTTCTCTTATTACTAGAGATGTTGAACATTTTTTCATATGTCTGTTGATTGCTTGTAGATCTTCTTCTGTGAAGTGTCTGTTCATTTCCTTAGCCCATTTGTCAGTTGGATTATTTGCATTCTTGGTGTAGAGTTTTTTGAGTTCTTTATAGATTCTGGAGATTAGTGCTCTATCTGAAGTATGATTGGCAAAGATTTTCTCCCACTCTGTAGGCTCTTTCTTTGCATTGCTGATAGTTTCCTTTGCTGAGAGAAAGCTTTTTAGTTTGAATCTATCCCAGTTATTGATTCTTGCTTTTATTTCTTGTGCTATGGGAGTCCTGTTAAGGAAGTCTGATCCTAAGCCAACAAGTTGAAGATTTGTACCTACTTTTTCTTCTATAAGATGCAAGGTCTCTGGTCTGATTCCGAGGTCCTTAATCTATTTTGAGTTTAGTTTCCTGCATGGTGAGAGATATGGGTTTAGTTTCATTCTGTTGCATACGGATTTCCAATTCTCCCAGCACCATTTGTTGAAGAGGCTATCTTTTCTCCATTGCATGTTTTTGGCACCTTTGTCTAGTATGAGAAAATTGTATTTATTTGGGTTTGTGTCCATGTCTCTATTCTGTACCATTGATCCACCTTTCTATTTTGGTACCAATACCATGCCATTTTTGTTACTATTGCTTTGTAGTAGAGTTGAAGATCTGGTATTGCAATACCCCCTGCTTCACTCTTTCTACTGAGGATTGCTTTAGCTATTCTGGCTTTTTTATTCTTCCAGATGAATTTCATAATTGCTTGCTCTATTTCTGTAAGGTACATCATTGGGATTTTAATTGGAATTGCATTGAATCTGTATAGCACTTTTGGTAGTATGGCCATTTTGACAATATTAATTCTTCCTATCCAAGAAAATGGGAGATCTTTCCATCTTCTAAGGTTTTCTTTAATTTCTTTCTTTAGTATTCTGTAGATCTCATTGTAGAGGTCTTTCACCTCTTTTGTGAGATTGATTCCCAAGTATTTTTTTTTTTCGAAGCTATTGTGAATGGGGTAGTTTTCCTAATTTCTCTTTCTGAAGATTCATCACTTATGTATAAAATGCCTTAGATTTATGTGCATTGATCTTATATCCCGCTACTTTACTGAATTCACTTATGAGATCTAAAAGTTTTCTGGTGGAATTTCCTGGTTCCTCTAAGTATATAATCATATCATCAGCAAATAGGGATAGTTTGAGTTCTTCTTTTCCTATTTGTATCCCTTTAATTTCTTTGGTTTGTCTAATTGCTCTGGCTAGAGTTTCAAGGACGATTTTGAAAAGAAGTGGTGAAAGAGGGCATCCCTGCCTTGTTACAGTTTTTAGGGGGAATGCTTTCAGTTTTTCACCATTTAGAATGATATTAGCCATAGGCTTAGCATAGATGGCCTTTACAATGTTAAGGAATGTTCCCATTATCCCTATTTTTTCTAGTGTTTTGAGCATGAAGGGGGGCTGTATGTTATCAAATGCTTTTTCTGCATCTATTGAAATAATCATGTGATTCTTGACTTTAAGTCTATTGATATGGTGAATTACATTTATTGTTTTCCTGATGTTGAACCAACCTTGCATCCCTGGGATGAAACCCACTTGATCATGGTGCACTATCTTTTTAATATGTTTTTGTATGTGATTTGCTAAAATTTTGTTGAGAATTTTTGCGTCGATGTTCATTAAGGATATTGGTCTGAAATTTTCTTTTTCGATGTGTCTCTATCTGGTTTAGGTATCAGGGTAATATTGACTTCATAGAATGAGTTTGGGAGGGTTCCCTCCTCTTCTATTTTATGGAATACTTTGAGAAGTATTGGAATGAGCTCTTCTTTAAAGGTTTTGTAGAACTCGGCTGAGAACCCATCTGGTCCTGGACTTTTCTTTGTTGGTAGGCTTTTGATGACTTCTTCTATTTCATTACTTGAAATTGGTCTATTTAAATTGTGTATGTCCTCCTCGTTCAGTTTAGGCCATTCATATGTCTCTAGAAACCTGTTGATGTCTTCGAAATTTTCTATTTTTTTGGAGTATAGGTTTTCAAAATAGCTTCTAATTATGTTTTGTATTTCAGTCGTGTCTGTTGTGATATTTCCTTGTTCATTCCGAATTTTAGTGATTTGGATTTTCTCTTGTCTTCTCTTTGTTAGTGTGGCTAAAGGTTTATCAATTTTGTTTATTTTTTCGAAGAACCAACTATTTGTTTTGTCAATTTTTTGTATTGTTTCTTTCGTTTCAATTTCATTGATTTCAGCTCTGAGTTTAACTATTTCCTGTCTTTTACTACTTTTGGTGTTGGTCTCTTCTTTTTCTAGGGCTTTGAGCTGTAGTGTTAGGTCGTTTATTTGTTGAGTTTTACTTCTTTTATTAAATGCGTTCCATGAAATAAATTTTCCTCTAAGTACTGCTTTCATAGTGTCCCAGAGATTTTGATATGATGTTTCTTTGTTCTCGTTTACCTCTAAGAAATTTTTAATTTCCTTCCTAATATGTTCTGTTATCCATTCAACATATAATAGCATATTGTTTAATCTCCAGGTGTTGGAGTAGTTTCTGTTTTTTACTCTTTCATTTATTTCTAACTTCAATCCATTATGATCCGATAGAATACAAGGTAGTGTCTCTATCTTCTTGTATTTGCTGACATTAGCTTTGTGGCATAATATATGGTCTATTTTAGAGAAGGATCCATGTGCTGCTGAGAAGAAAGTGTATTTGCTCTTGGTTGGATGGTATATTCTATAAATGTCTGTTAAGTCTAAATTATTGATTGTGTTATTGAGATCTACGTTTTCTTTGTTCAATTTTTGTTTGGAAGATCTGTCCAGTGGTGAGAGAGGCGTGTTAAAATCACCTAGTATTATTGTGTTACAGTCTATTTGGTTTCTAAAATTGAGAAGGATTTGTTTGACATACATGGATGAGCCACTGTTTGGGGCATAGATGTTTATGATTGTTATATCTTGCTGATTTATGCTTCCCTTTAGCATTATGAAATATCCTTCTTTATCCCTTCTGACTAACTTTGGCTTGAAGTCCACATTATCTGAAATGAGGATGGATACTCCAGCTTTTTTGCTGAGTCCATGTGCATGGTATGTTTTTCCCCATCCTTTCACCTTTAGTCTATGGGTATCTCTTTCTATGAGGTGAGTCTCTTGCAGGAAACATATAGTTGGATCTTTCTTTTTAATCCAATCTGCCAGTCTATGTCTTTTGATTGATGAATTCAGGCCATTAGCATTCAGGGTTATTATTGATATGTAATTTCTATTCCCGGTCATTTGGTTCATTTTTTAAATTTTATTTATTTATTTATTTATTTATTTTTGAAACACCTTGATTTCTCCTTTATTTGACAGTTCCTTTAGGATAATTCCTCCCTTTGCTGATTTGCTTCTTTGTTTTTTATCTCTTCCTCATGGAATATTTTGCTGAGAATGTTCTGTAATGCTGGCTTTCTTTTTGTAAATTCTTTTAGCTTTTGTTTATCATGGAATGATCTTATTTCATTGTCAAATTTGAAGGTAAGTTTTGCTGGATATAAGATTCTTGGTTGGCATCCATTTTCTTTCAGAGCTTGAAAAATGTTGTTCCAGGCCCTTCTAGCTTTGAGGGTCTGGATTGAAAAATCTGCTGATATCCGTATTGGTTTCCCCCTGAATGTAATTTGGTTCTTTTCTCTCACTGCCTTTAAAATTCTGTCTTTATTTTGTATGTTCGGTATTTTCATTATAATGTGCCTTGGTGTGGGTCTGTTGTAATTTTGTGTATTTGGAGTCCTATAAGCCTCTTGGACTTGATTTTCCATTTCATTCTTCAGATTTGGGAAATTTTCTGATATTTTTTCATTGAATAGATTGTTCATTCCTTTGGTTTGTTTCTCTAAGCCTTCCTCAATCCCAATAGTTCTCAAATTTGGCCTTTTCATGATATCCCATAGTTCTTGCAGATTCTGTTCATGATTTCTTACCATCTTCTCTGTTTGTTCAACTTTGTTTTCAAGGTTAAATATTTTGTCTTCAATATCTGAGGTTCTGTCTTCCAGGTGTTCTATCCTATTGGTTATGCTTTCTATGGAGTTCTTAATTTGGTCAATTGTTTCCTTCATTTCAAGGATTTCTGTTTGGTTTTTTTTCAATATCTCTAACTCTTTATTGAAATAATCTTTTGCTTCCTGTATTTGTTCTTTTAACTGTCGATTGGTGTGATCATTCAATGCCTGCATTTGCTCTTTCATCTCATCATTCAATGCCTGCATTTGCTCTTTCTTCTCATCGTTTCCTTCCATGATCATTTTAATTATGTACATTCTGAACTCCCTTTCTGTCATTTCTTCGCCGTGCTGTCGTTGGATTTTATTGATGTAACATCTAGATTTGTTTGGGGCATTTTCTTCCCTTGTTTTCTCATATTGTTCAGGAATCAGTGGGTTATTAAGTATTGCAGATTTCCTCTATTGACTTATAATGTCCCTGAAGATTACTAGTATATCCCCTCTTATCCTTCAGTAGGCTGCAGTCTTGTAGGATGTTGATAATGTGGTGCTCCACAAGGAAGCTGCCTCTCTAGGGTTGGTTACCCTCAGGTGGGGTATATTCCCTGATAGTAGGCAGAGGTGCCTCCACTTGTTGACCAATGGTCATCCAAAGGGGAACTAGGCTGCGGGCTGAGGCAAGGCCTGTTTCTGCCTGTGTCTCTGGTTTTACCATCCTTGTGGGAAAACCTCACCCCGCAGGGTAGACTCACCCGATGGGGAGGTCTCGCTGGTCAGTTCCCTCCTAGAGGTTCCTCTCAATCTACAACTACCGCCTGGGCTGGACTGTCTTCCTCTGCAACGTTCCCAGGGGCCCGGACCTATCTCCTGGGCCTGGGAGCCTCACCCTTCGCAGACAAGTCTCCTTAGGCTGCCTCTCCTTAGCGAATCTGCCCGCAGTCCTGGAAACTTCACTCCGCTCCTAGGCATGTCTCTGTGCGGCTCTTCCAGCAAGAAGCTGCCTAGGTCCTGGGACCCTGCTCTGCACCTAATCGCCTGGCTATGCGGCCCCTCCTCTGAGTCGCCACCTGGAGCCTCGTACAAAAGCTGGAGACCCAGAGACCCGCCACACACCTCTTCCTCGGGAGAGCCGCTAAGTGTTCTGACGCAGTCACTAGGAGTCCAAGCAACTCACTTCATGTCTCCTCCTCCCGCCAACCGCCCGTAGCCCTAGGCAGTCACTCTGAGTCCAAGTGAACTGCCCTGATCCTCCTCCTCCTCGGGGGAGACCCCCGGGTGTTCAGGAGCGGTCACTTGGAGACCAAGTGACCCACCGCGCTCCTCCTCCAGGCAGGCCACAGGTGTTAAGGAGCGTTCGCTTTGAGTCCAAACAACTCACCACTCGCCTCCTCCTTTGGCAACCGCCTGTAGCTCTGATGCAGTCACTCCGGGATCAAGCGACCCGCCACGTTCCTCCTCTTCCTCCGGGCAGCCCCCCGGTGTTCAGAAGCGGTCATTCTGAGTCTAAACAACTCACCACACAGCTCCTCCTCTGGCAACCGCCTGTATCTCTGGTGTGGTCACTCCTAGACCAAGCGACCCGCTGCAGTTCTTCTCTTCTTCCGGGCAACCCCCCCGGTGTTCAGAAGCGATCGCTCTGAGTCCAAACAGCTCGCCACGCTGCTCCTCCTCAGACAGCCGCCCAGAGTCCCAGTGGTTGCTCTGAGTCCAAGCGCTGTACTGAGCCGCCTCCTCTATGATGATCCCAGTTGTCCGTGTTTACTGCTTCAGCAGGGGGCAGGGGTGTCTCGCCGGGCAACTCTACTTCACAAAGTTCCCTGCGTTCAGGGACTACCACCCCATCCGGTACGCCTCCCCAACGGGAGAGACTCACCCGGCGGCTTTGAGTTGGTCCCAAGTCTCTCACTATCTCCTCTTTTGAATCCTGCGTCCTGGAGCAACATGAAATGCAGCTGCCCTCTAGTCCACCATCTTGAAAAACCAAGACCCACCTTTTCAAAATACTTTTTCTTTATTTTTTATTTCAATATCATTTGCTAATAATTTTTTACTTCTGCGAGATTTAGGCTTAAATTTTTCTTCTTTCTCTGGGTTTAAGATGGGAACTTAGATTACTGTTTTAGATCTTTCTTCTTTTTTGATATAGTTAATGGTATAACACTTGCTCTCATCACCTTTTTTGCTGCACCCACAAAGTTTGATAAGCTTTATTTTCATTTTTATTTATTTGGTTCAACATATTTTAAAATTTTTCTTAAGATTTTGTTTTTTATTTACATTTATAAGTATGTTCTTCAGTCTCTTAAGTGTTTGGAGATTTTCTTGAATGTCATTTTTTATTTATTTCTAGTTTAGCTTCATGATGATGTGATAATATTTTTTTATAGTTTTGATTCTCTTAATTTTTTAAACTGTGTTTTTTTTGTTGTTGTTTTTTTTTTTTTTTTTTTTTTTTTTTTTTTCGTGGTGCTGGGGATTGAACCCAGGGCCTTGTGCTTTTGAGGCAGGCACTATATCCCCAGCCCTAAACTGTGTTTTGTGACACAGAATTCAGTCAGTTTTGTTGGATGTACATACAAGCTTGAGAACTCCACATCTTCTCTACAGGTGATTTTTTTTTTTTATTTATAATTAAAAGGAAGCCCACAGTTATATTTTTCCTTTTAACTCTCTCCACCTTACACCATGGGATTACTGATAAAATTCTTTTCAATATCTTATTTTTCAGCATTCTATTGGTATATCCCTAGGGAGTCTAAAAATTGCATATTATAAGATATAACAAAAATACTTTTTAAGCAGAAATTATAGTTAAAATGTAAATATCAGAATATGATTTGTCATTGTTTTTGAGATTTAAGGACATAGAAATTAAGCAGAAAAAATAAAATTAAAATGAGACTGTCTTAAATCCCAAATTTCATTGATAATGTCAATTTTATGATTTATTTAGCAGATACAGTCTATTGATTGGTGGCTCAAGAAATAACAATAAGTCACAGAAATTGTTTAATAAATACTAACTTTTGTGGTCAGCAATTTATTCATGTATATTGTTGATTTTTAGCAAATAATAAAGTTAGTGATAAGACTGTTACTTTTATGCTATGGTCATTATGTAGTTAACAAAATTCTATTTTTTCCCTGTAAAAGAATGTAAATACACAACATTATTTTTATTTTCATGGGAATAATATTTTAATATTATGGTATGATTCTTTGTCCTAATGAATAATATACATATTTACTTCAACCTATAAAATTTTACACTTATTTTTGTGCAGAAAAAAAATGCATCCAAACATTTCAGCTCTATAACTAGTATTTAAGCAGAAACGAACAAAACAATTTGATGTTCGCAGATTGAACTAGAGTTTTAAATAGTTTTATAATCAAGATTTGGGGGTTGAAAAATTAAAAGATTGAGTTTCCATTAACTTAAATGGGTAGGACTGCAGATAGGAAAGTATTGTAGAAAATGTTCAGAGATTCCATTTTGAATATTTATATTTCATGTTTCTATAAAATACTTTTTAAGCAGAAATTATAACCAAGAAGATAGAGTAGGCCATTCAGAATATGTGTCTACGGTTCATTATAAAAAGTCAGGCTGAAGACATATGCTTGAGAGTGATCACCGATTACAGGTTACTTATAACTATGAGGCTGGAGAAAACATGTTAAGAGAACAAGTCCTGAGCCACAGGCCCTATAGCTTTAAGTATTCTATAGGTGATGAGGAAGCTGTAGGTGAGCGTGAGAGTGAGAGGGAGTGAAGTGTTAGAAAGAACCTTCCTATTAATTTAATTAATACACTAATTCCACTAATTTTTAATTTAATTAGTAGTTGATCAACTAATTTAGCCAATTCAAGCAGAAAAGAATGCTTATTTCTGTCAAATGCTGCTGCCAAGTTGGGAGAGATGAGAATGTGCCATTCGATTCAGTAGCACTGAAGACGTTAGTGATCTTGACAAAGTTGAGTGGAGAGATAAAAGCAAAAGTCCTATTGAAGCAGGATCAGAGAGGATGCAAGAAAGTGAAATGGAGACAACAAATAAGAGACAATTCTTATTATAGCATTTTCTTCTACTTCTAAATTGCCTTCATCTGTCAGTTCCCTTTAGGTGATACACTGGTTTGATTAGAGTCATGAATAATCTGATGATGGACATTTTCTTTGCTTGCAATTCTGTTTTTTTAGATAAGTTTTTGCCCCTGAAAGCTCTTTTCCATTACTAGCTTTCTGATCTGGGCGGTTTTCTTCTCATGGTGTACCGTGTCCCTGTGTCTCTTAAGGAGGGTATAACCTGCTGCCTCAGAGAACAGTCTACTATGTTCTACTCTCTTAGGGTTGCTTTCATTTCCCTTCAGGAACAGGACACTGTTTTCTCCACAAGAAAAAAAAAAAAAAAAAAAGATTCTACCCTCAGTGAATTCTTATTAGTTATATACACATTGGTTAGACATTCTTTGCCAAAGGAGGCATAAGAATGTTAATCCCTATCTACTGTCTATGACTGGTAAACATTTTTCAGTATTTTAAATAATTCTTTAGTCATTTTGGTTTATTTTGTGGGGAGGAAGGTAGGCAGGGGATAATCTTCTGTACTCAGATCATACATCCTTTAAGACTGGGTCTTTAAAATAAAATTCCAGCTATTTACAAACTGACTTCCATTTAACATGTTACTAAACTTCTCTGACTTGGTTTTGTTATCCATAACATAATTGATGAAACAAGAGAGTTATGAAAACTACCAAGTTAGGTACAAGTTAAGTCCTATATAAGTTTTTACTTAGAAAATGTTCTGTATCTTGACTGTATCAGTGTTCATGTCTTGCTTATGGAATTTTACCATAGTTTTATAAGATGTTGCCCTTTGGGAATCTGGGTAAAGGGCCCGTGGGACCTCTTTGTATTATTTTTTTAAGCTGCATGTGTATCTCTAATGATTTCAAATAAAATTTAATTAAAAATAAAGATTAAAAAGAAATCACACAAGGATCTTCATGATATATGAGCAACACTACTTGTCTGTTATTGGCAACACTAAAAGCATATTTAAACTTGAAAGAAGACACTTTAACTGAACATATTTTATATATATATATATATATATATATATATATATATATATATATTCTTACTCTAGAGAAGTATTAGGAGGATGTAAGAAGAAGTTCATATTATTGCCAAGATTTAAGGAAAATTACTTGCAGCAAATTTTGCAGCATTTTTCTATAAATAAGACACATTACAAAATCATGTTAGGAAGATTAAAAACACGATAGCAGAGCAGCAAGGGACATACTGCTCTTGGATTCTGTGATTAAAAGAAACATTTTTGTGTATCCTCCAAATTAATTTAGAGTACTTTCAATGTCCTTAAGGCATATAACAGGATAATGTAAGGTCACAAGCTTTAAAGATAGCAATCATAACCCAATCCAATTTCTTCATGCTGGCTGCAATTTTATTGTTTTTTTCCTTTCAAGGCTGTTTTAAATCAAGGAATTAATAGTAATGCTTAATATTTAAATCTTTTTGCCTTTAAAATTATATTGCAGCACACTAGAAAGATTTAAAAAAATAACGAGAATATTAGAAAAATAAAAATTCTGCTGTGCATGTTACATTTTTAATTTTGAAACTTAAGTACTCAAAAGAGATCTGGTTTTTATTTTAATCACTATCAATTCATTTTTTAGCTTATATTTTGGAAAATGCTGTTTTTGTTGTTAGCAAGGTCATCAAAGAGTTTTAAAATCAAAGGCAAAAGATGTGTTTTCTGTTGTTTTATAAATATTACTATGGGTATGAGATTTTTATTAAAATAGTTTTGCTTTTAAAGTTTCAAGATACTTATATAGGAAAAGGTTAGGAAATGAAAACAGAAAATGTGAATTTAATGGGCTCATCAAATATTAACTGAATAGCTAGATGAACTCATTGTCTCAGAGGAAAGGCTGTAAATAAATGATAATAAATAGACTTAACAACTGCTGCCACAGAGGAAGTGTTCAGGAGCATGAAGCAGAGGACTTGACACCCAGACACGGAAGGAGGAAAACTCTGAGTATGTAGATTCCAGATACCTGTGCTGCATGTCAAATGTGAAGGATGTGGGAAGGTTATTCCAGAGAATAATACCAAAAGCTTGTAGAAAATCAAGTATGCAAACAAGGGGTAAGAAAATAGGGAAAGGCAAGAGTTGAGGCCTGTGTAGGGGGAACGCTGATGAAGAAAAATATCTTTTTTTTGCAGGGAGTCCTTTTTGAATGCTGGACAGGTGTGGGTTAACTCGTCCAAGTTCGTTACAAGAATAACTGTTTCTCAGAGATAATGGCCTTCTTATTCTGAAGGAAAACAAGCCTGATAGCTGCTGACAGGTCAAGATAAGAACCAAGAAGTTTTCATACAATTCAGCAACATGACATCGTTAACGACCTTGATGAAATCTAGAAAGATGTTAGGAACAAAGTTAACTAGAGTTAACAATGAACCTAGAAGAGTCTATAGACTGTACCAGGACCTCTGAGGTTGATAGTTGATACCATGAAAACAAAAGTGGTAAAATTGTGTATGGTGGATGGAGGTTAATAAACATCCTTGAATAATAATCATCTAAATCCTTACTATTAAAACACTTTCCAGAGGAGTTTAGCTGGGAGTGCTAGAAGATGAGCTCTGATCCATGCATAAGGAGATCCATTCCCAGAACTTAGAAATCAAATCAGAAAATGTCACCATATGATACTGAAGTTAATCGTCTTCATAAGGTCTATGTGTGTGTCCATCAGCAGAGAGAAGACTTGGGAAGAAACAGCTTGTGGAAGTTCTACTGTTAACCTTAATGGGGTTCTTGATTACTACCAGCTGACTACTCTGTCTCACAAACCTTATCAAATAATTAATTTAAGTCAATTGGGAGTAATGAATTGAAGCATGACTGAAAAATCGGTGCTAGAACACTAAGATGGTAGTTTAGATACATAAAATACTAGAGGTGAATGTACATAAAGGAGATATCTTCAAAATGGGGTGTGTACATCTTTTAGGGTCCATAAAGTGTCAATGGATCCATGCGAAAGTTTAAATATCCCCATTTTCTAAACACACACCTGTGTATATGTATATGTATATATACATAGATATGCATGTATGGATGTATTTAATATGCCTATTATCATCTGAAAAAGGAATTATTGACCCCTACTGTGTTGACATTGGCCAGTGTTCAGCCATCTCCCTGTGGAGGGTCATCTCCCAGATACACCTCAATATGAAGGTTTTATAAAGGCCTCCTTCTCTCCCCCTCCTTCACCACATCATACACACTGCTGTTTGCACATCAAGATTGATTCAAAGCAGACAGAAAACAGGTATAATTGTTTAAAGATTAGAAAACTGAAAGGAGCAAACACATTCAGGAAGTTACCATTCAATGCTATAGGAATGAATACAGGGACAATGTAGATGAGTGAGGACATGAAGTTGAAATTTAATTGTAATATTAAAGCATAACTTTTCCTCTCTTTATGTTCCTCTTGAATAGTCAGTGGATTTTATGCTCAGTATTTTGGGGGGAAATGGTGGCAAAGTTGTGTTAGGGAGGAATATGGACAAATCTATAAATCCTTACAGATTTTTTTCCCCCAGAAAACGGATATACCAATTAGGGAGAGGATTCCTGGGGTAAATGATATGTGTTGAGAGGAACAGAAGGAACATGAGGCTCCAATCTCCAAACCCCAAGATTAAAAGGAGTACAGTGAAGAGAACAGGTAGAGAAATATAGAAAAGGGAAGGGAGAAATGAGAGAGAAGGGAGAAAGAGAGTTCTTGACATCTCACAGGTATATGAAATCACCAGGGAATAGTTTGTGTTGCATCTGGGAAGATGGAGCCAGACACACTTTCTCTTAAGTATTGTACATTTTATGTGGCACAGCGTATGGGTGAGTCACAGAATCTGGAGTAATCAGCTGGACCTGGGAAATGTATATCTCACTGTCAAATTGTTGGAGCCAAGCCAAGAACTACTCTTGTCTTCCTTCCCTGGACTTTTGCCTGGACACTACATAAGACCCTTGTATTGTTAACGAATTCCTGGAAATACAAATGGGAGTGCTGGTAACCCTAGAAAAAATTGAAACTTCCAATTGAAAGTAGGCAGAAATAAAGGAGAGCTTTAGAAAAATAAGTTTAACTTGAGACTGGATATTATATAATCATTGTATATCTATAAGGAATTTGGATTAAACTGGAAAGTAACATTACTATTATAGAAGTATAAGTACAAGAGTTCAAAATTCTATTTCTTATTAGAAGGTTATTGTGCAGAAGATGTCAGAGGTGAAATAGAGTAAACGTTTTCTGATGAGTGGAGAGATATATTCTTTATTATAAATTAATAAACTGTCATTTTTTAAAAAATCAATATCCTCTTGAAGCTGTTATTATTTTAATAAATCTTCAAGATTCAGAATCACTAACCCTGAGAATCAGATCCTTATGCAGAAGGACTCTGCTAAGAAATAGATCTTCCAGTAAACACAATCTGACCAGCTGGCTTAATTCTCTCTTGGTAGCTGAGAGTTTGGAAGAGGAAGAAACTGCCTTCATATGACCTTGAGGAATAAAAACCCCTCTAGCAGTCAAACAGACTATGGGGATAGGAGATTTGAAATCAGTTTGAGGCTGTGTATATAGTATCACTGAGAGTAAGAAAAAGCACTACTTTATAACCATTGCTGGAATTTTAGGAAAATAGCTAGGGCCTTATTCTTACTCCTTTCTAAGAGTTGGCAAATATGCAACAACATTTCAAAAAGAAGTCTATGCTAAGTATCTTAATGATACCTATAGACGATCAATTTTTTTTCAATGCTGGGGACTGAACCCCAGGGCCTTTACCACAAAAATATGCCCCTAGTTCGATACCCCACTTTTTAAAAATTTTGAGACAGAGTCGAGCTAAATTGCAGAAACTGGGCTCTAATTTTCTATCCTCCTATCTCAGTCCTCTCTAGTTTTTGGGAGTACAAGCATGTGCCACCATGATCAATTTGATTCTTAATACTATAGAATTGACAATATTTTCCTTCCTTCCTTCTTTCCCTCCCTCTCTCTATTTCTGCCTCCTTCCCTTTCTTCTCTTCTTAAATATTTATATGCTAAATAAACTTTCTTGGTACCAGGAAAACAAAGGTCTGTTATATAGTCTGAGGTTAGGTTGGGAAGAACAGTCAATAAATAAACCAGTGCATGTATCAATACATGTTATGCCATATGGTAAGAAGCATTCCGAAAAAGAAAAGAAACCAAGGAAGAAAAGAGAGTGCCAGAAGGGTGCAAGGGTAGAGTTTTAAATAAGATGGGCCAGGAGTAGTGAAGGTGAGCGAGTGAGCCATGAAGATTCACAAGAAAAAGTATTCAAAATGAATACAAGTATAAAAGTACTGAGGCAGGAGAATGACTGTCATATTTGAGGGACAACAAGGAGTTAACTGTAGATGGTGTAGAGAGAAGTAGATGAGAGCAAAATTGCTATCTGAGAGAACAGACCAGGTGGAGCCCTGTAGATCATTGTGAGGTCTTTGATTTTCACTCCTAGAGGGGCAGAGAGTGATTGGCGTACTGTTTGCAAAATTGCAATATCTTAAAGTTTTAAACGATCACTCTGTAAAGTTGAGAAAGACAAAACTCAAGGTTAACTCTAATGTTCTGCCTCCACTTCTTCCCAGAACGAAAGACACTGACAGATGCAGAGATGGCGAAACTCGCAAATTGCGAGTCTGGAGGGAAGATTGGGAATCTGGATTTTGCATGTTATGCTAGAGACTTCCACTAGGTTGACAAATGGAAATGTCTACTTGGTAGCCAGGTGAAAGTCTGAATTCAGGAGAGAAGTCTAAGCTGGAGATAAAATTCTGGTCAGTGTTTGCATCTAAATGGTATTTAATGCCATGGAACTAGATGAGATCATCTAGGGATTGAATCAGACTAAAGAGGTCTGAGACTGGAACCCCCAGTCACACTACCTGAGCAGTGGAAGATGGAAAGAGGATACTGAGAAAGACAAGCCAGTTACTGAGGAGGAAAACACAATAATTTGCTCTTTTAGTCATGTGAAGTAAGTGTAGAACTGATTATGTCAAAGGCTACAGATTAATTCAATAAATTGGGAAATTAGAGTTGGATTTAAAAACTTGAAGCTTTGATCATAACAGTTTTGGTGGGCAAGAGATAATGCTTAAATAAAGTAGGTTCAAAAGAGAATGGGAAGAGAGAAGCTGTAACATCTTCTCAAGATAAGGAGCTGAAGTCAGTAACTGGAAGAATATTTGGGATTAAGATGGGATACCTACACAGTAAGTAAAATTGGTTACACAGGAAAGACATGACATAGTTTACCTAACTTAATGGAGGAGAAAGAGGTTTGGGACACAAGTGGAGCAATTGCCTGAGCTATGTGCATAGCCAGTTCATTGACAATAACCGCAGGAAGGGCAGAATGTATGGTCCCAGATGCAGGTGAATGAATGGACATGGAGATAGGAACTGTGGACCTTTTATTCTTATTCCTTCTACTTTGTGGAATAAGAAATGATGTTAACTGCTCAAAATAATTGTGGACAAATGAAATGAAGGCAAATGAAAGGATACAATGTGGTGGTAACTCCTTATTCATAAGGTATATATTCCCCGACTCCAAGTGGATGCTCAAAACTATGGGTGGTACCAAACCCCATGTACAATCACTGTGATACTGATAGGTTGCAAACAGACACAGTGCTAGGAGCATGGGTTTGTGGGGATGGTTCTGCAGACTGGGCCTGCTGTGTTGACTTCCACCCCATAAACACACACACTCTCTCTCTTTTAAAGAAGACAACAGGCAAAACCCCTGTTGTCTACTGAAGAAAAGAATACAGACCCAAGATTATTCCATGCTGGTAAGAGGAGCAAAGCTGGGGCTGTGGTGGGTGTGTGCTTTCGTGATCTTTATACAGATCAGAATTCCAGGAAGATAATATATTTAGAAACAAAACCCAATGATCAAAAAATCTATAAAAACAATGTGTGGTTCAAGGCCATCCAGAGTTGCCTTTGGATCATTAGCATGTCATTATGTAACAGTGGTCCACTTCAGCTTTTGAATATAGCACTCTCTGCTCTGCAGCCTAAAGGGGCATTTTTTTTTCTTTTCCTCTTCTCCCTGACCCCCTTCCTAAACTGGGGAGCAGGGAAAGATTACTTTTCCCATTCTAGGTACACTCACCACAGGAAGGAGATGTCACCAGAAGATCTAGAAGTGACTATCTTCCAAATTAACAAGTGAATTTCAACAGGGTGCACCTGGGTCTCCTGTCAGGGCACCTGGGTCTCCTGGAATATAACCTTTGAGGAGCTTCTTTAAAAGCCCTCTGTTCTCCCTGATGGGCAGAATCAGAGTCTCTGGTCCCCTGTGCTTCTCCTTTGCTAGCAAAGCAATAAACCTTCTTTTTCCTTTTTCTCAAAACCATGTCCTCGTTATTAAATTGGCATAAATTGGCATTGGAGACTGAGCTTTCAGTAAGAATTATAATAGTAAAATACCCCCACCTGCCAAGGGTTTCGCTTGGGTACTTGTGTGTAAGACCATGGCAGCAGGACTTAGAAATTCGAAGTTCCTGTTGTCAGTCAAAAGTAAAAATGTAGACCTGGGCAGGACGTTCTGGAAACTTTCCTGAGACCCCCAAATAAAACTAGAGGGCTGGGGGTAGGGGACATTCACATTCCTCTCCTTTCTGAGAGGACCCACTCTCACCTTTTCTCCCTTGAGAGTATCTTTTAATCTTTTACCTTTCCCTTCTAATAAACTTCTGCCTACTTCTACATGCAAGTTGCTTGAAATCTTTCCTATTGGGTCTCAAGAACTGGCGGCTGCAGATTCCCATGGTTGCTCTGGCTCTGTGGGTCTCTTCTGCATCAACACCACAACAGTCATTGATCTGGTAACTGAGACCACAACTAGTGACTAATGGATGGGTAGCATATATTGGGGATATGCTAGACGAAGGAACAATTCACATCCCTGGCAAAACAGAGCCGAAAAGCGTGATTTCATCATGCTACTCAGATTGATGCATAACTTGAAGCATGTAAGTTGTTTACTTTGGAAATGTTACATTTAATATTGTGGGACTGAGGCAAAGTGCTTTCTGTAAAAAAAATATATCATATTCATTTATTGGCACTTTTTTTTAATTGTTGTAGTCACTCTCATATTAAACTTTTCCAATATAAATTCAGACAGCTGAATCCATGGAAAGCAAAACCACAGGGAGAGGGGAAGCAGTTGGAGCAGTTGGAGATGTTGATCATCCAGAGTTGGAGCTTGGGTAAATGATTTTAGGAATTGGAAAGAGCATTATTTTAGTGATGAGTCATAGGACTTACGCTTGGTAAAGAGGAAACTCTTAAAAAAAAGTTGCACTGGACCCAGTTAAACAGGCAAAGAAGAGTTTATTCAAGATTATGGTAAGAGGAGCAAGAGCGATGGAAATCAATTCCATGAAATCAAAAGGCAGAAGGGTTTTTAAACACTGGGGTGAGATAATGGAAAATTACTAGAGGATGTTAGGGTGGCGGTCGGTCAGTGGGATATGTCTAGCACAGGGAGTCTTTTCTGAGCTTGCAAATGTTTTTCTTTGTGATAAGTCCATCTTAGTTGACTAATTAGCATTTGCCAATTTAGGCTTTACCCTCCCACTGAGACTGGGAGATAGGAGCACTGTCTTTGATGATTACATTTCAAAGGGATGACTTCCAGGTCTTTGACAAAGACATTCCTGGTTTATAAAACAGGGTAAGAGGCTGGAAGATTTGTCTACATTTCAAAGGCACATAGAAAGAACTTGCAATTGCAAGCTTTCTAAAGAAAATGCTCTGTGCAAAGGGAATTTAGGAGCCTATAAGTCAGCAAGTAACTTGTATAAACTTTAGTCAAGGTCAGGAGATTGTTAAGACCCTCTTTGTCAGAGTGAGTAAAGAAGATGGTGAAAGACAACAACAACAAAAAAATGAATGTTAGAATAAATGGATTGCAAGCTACTCTTTGGTTAAATAATTTTACATGTTGGCATACTGGTGAGAATTGGTAAGAAATACAGGTCTTAGAGAATAATATTTTCTCCACTCTGGAGGGGTAAGCTTTTCTGCTCCTGGGAGGAAAAAAAAAAAAAAAAAAATGGCATATTAGAAGCAAAATCTATTGCATTAAAGGCAATCTAACCTTTAATCTCAGGGTTCCTACTGACCCATTTTATATTTGAGTGAATGTTACCAAAGGCTTTTCCCCAACGCCAATTCATGCCAATTGAATAATGAGGACATGGTTTTGAGAAAAAGGAAAAAGAAGTTTTATTGCTTTGCTAGCAAAGGAGAAACACAGAAGACTCCAGTCCCAGAGGCTGTGGTATTGCCCATTAGGGAAAACAGAGGGCTTTTAAAGAAGCTTTGAAGGCTGCATTCCAGGTGTGCCCCAACAGGGGGTCCCAGGTATGGCCCAGATGTTGTGTTGAAAGTCACTTGTTAATTTGGGAGATGGTCACTTCCTAGTTCTTCTGGTGACATCTCCCTCCTGTGAAGAACAGATAACTCAAGGCAATCTTGTTCCCCACCCCCAGCTTAGAGATGGGGAGAGGGAGAAGAGGAAAAGAAAAAAAAAATGTCCTTTTTGAAATAAGCAGCAAGGCTATATTCAAAAAAATGAAGTGGACCACTGTTACATGAAGACTTCAAAGCAAATGAAAGAACTTTGTGAATTGTACCATAACAAATCTCAATAAATAAGGATAGAATATAAACATCTTGTATATGTACACTGTATATAACATGAGGTTATGAGAATAATTCTATAAAATGGGCCCACTGTGCTGACCCCCCACATGCTTTCTTTTCCAAGAAGCAATTTACCTTGCATCCCTGCCTGGACTAAGTGGACAGGACATGTCATATTCCTCAGCAAATTACCTGTTAACTGCAGGAGAAATATAGACCCAAGATAATGTTGATGGGAGGAACCTAGACTTTTGTGACCAGATCCTGAAACTCTAGGAGATAAGAATAGTTCCTCCTGACCATAAAATCTGTATGGTTAAGAATCCAATTAGAACCAAGGTAACCTAGAGTTGCCAAGACAGCATGGGGGATGGGGGACTGGAAAGTTTGATGTCACCCTGCTGTCAGTCAAAAGTCAAGAGGTAGACGTGGGTGGGACTCTCTAGATACTTCTTTGGGATCCCCAGATAAAACTGGAGTGTAGGAGAGGCACATTACCCCTCTCCTCTCTGAGAGGACCCACTCTCTCCCTTGAGAATGTTCCCTTTCACCTAAATAAACTCATTCCTGTTACTCTCTCTCTTGTTTTTTTTAAGGAGTAAACAGTCCACTGTTTTTTTTTCCCAGGTGCTGGGGATTGAGCCCTGGACTGAGCCCTGGGCCTCATGCATCCAAGGCAAGCACTCTACCAACTGATCTACCTGAGCAACATGTCTGAAATCTTTCTGATTTTGTGGCAAGAATTTTAAGAGAGGAGCCTTTGTGTTGCCTCAATTTCTCAGAAGTACCCAGATCTGTAACAGAAGAATTAGTCCATGTTTATGAATAAAGGAATTATATCTGATAGTTTTTTTTAATTGTCTAGCCAAGAATCCACCTTGGTGTACTTCAATATTAATAAAGTAATTTTTGTTGTCATTCTCTTTATGGAATATGGAACCATAATTGTGAGACAAATAGTAGATCAAATTTATTTACTGACATCTTTTAGTACTCTGTTGTAACCATTTTTATATTTAACTTTTCTAAATATAAATTTTCTTAATAAGTATTTTATGTCACAGACAGCCACTGTGTAGAATATTTTTACTTTAGAAAGGGTCACTGACGGCTCCCTGTAGAGGCATTTTTTTTTTTTTTTATTACTAGCACACTGAATAGTGACTTCCAATTGTTAACCAAAGAATATATCAGAATGAGCATAACTAGCAGGTTTGCTGAAAAACCTTTTGACTTGAAGCCCTACATTTTAATAAAATTGGTTACTTTAATAGGCAATTTACCTCCTCTGAAAGCATTTTCCTATCCATCTCTAAAGAAGATAGGTGGTGGTTACTTTCACTTTAATGACACACTCAAAATCCACTTTATAGATATAGTGGGAAAAATGCTTTTAGTCAGGACTTGTGGTAGCAATTTCTTTGAGGCAAATACTGTATTTCTCCATTTCAATTTCATAGCAATTGCCAATTTAAAGTGTTCCATTGATATGAATATTATCTTATAGGATTCTGATAAGAGATTTGAAAATATTGGAAATGTCAATATATTTGAACTACAAACCAGTTTGAAGAATGTCTTTAATATCAAATATTTTTCCAATTCTAATTACTTTTTTATAAGTAGTCTAAACAAAGGAGAATCGTGTTAAAAAACGGAATAATAGATTCTGATTGCTGATTATAGAGGAAAAAAAATATCAATTACATACCTGAGCTCTAGAGAAACAAAGTTAAAACAAAGTAAATTCATGTTTAACAGTGGTCCACCTCATGCTTTGTGTAGGACTGAAATGGGACAGAAGAGGCTTGACACCTGAGGAATTTTCAGGAAGCAAGTTTATTGACTGCAGGGTTCTGAGGTTACTCATGCCTACGAATTCTTCCTCTGAACAAAGATTTTGGAAATTCCATGAACTTTATACCAGTGTGTGTGTTGCAGGGTGGGGGACTTGGACAAGTACTCTCTGTTTCACTCCTTAGACCAGACACAGGTTTCACAAGTTTTGTTTTTTTTTTTTTTTTTTCTGCAAACGTGGCACTTACAAAAGGGTAAACTACCAACCACAATTTTATCTGCATGCAGAAGTTTTTGCTGATAGAAAGCTTTCTGAAGAAGAACTTATATGATATAAATATAGTGGGGGTTTGTGGAGGTTTCTGCTTAATTATGGTAAGGGTCTTCTGGATGGGGGTCTCTGGCCTGTTTCATAACCCTTGTGCCACTGAGGCTTATTTTAAAATGGACATGTTTTCTTTTCCATTTTTTCTCTTCTGCCTCCTTAAACTTAGGGAGGGGAACAGGAGTACCTTTTCCCATCCTAGGCCTACTTACCTATATCTGAGCACACATCCACCACAGGAACCAAGCCATTCAGAATTTCAGGAATGACCAGAAGATCTAAGAAATGGCTATCTCCCAAATTAACAAGTGAATCACAAATCCCATCTCTTCTTTAAAAATCTTCTGTTCTTCCTGATGGACTGAATCACAGCCTCTGGGACCGGAGTCTCTGTGCTTCTCCTTTGCTAAACAAAGCAATAAAACTTCTTTTTCCTTTTCCTTTTTCTCTCTCAAAACCATGTTATTCAATTGGCATCAGAAAAAAGGACTGAGCTTTTGGTAACATTTGGACATCCAGAATCACATTTATTAAATTATGTGCAAACCCATTCTTTCAGTTTAAAATGTGCAATGACTTCTTTTCATGTTATGAAGATAGGCAGTTTGAGGTTGTTGAGGCTGGGGACAGAAAGACAGTGGAGGTAATAAATAATTGGGTCAGAAAGATGGGGGCTGATTCAGTAGAAAATAAAATGCTAATACCCCAGGGTTCTTCCCCCTCCTGCAGAATATTGCCAAGGATACCTACCTCCAGGGAATTATTCCTCCCTACAGAGAGTTGTAAGGACTGTTAATGAATGTGTCTCCCCCGCCCCTCAGGATCACTCCACCTTTGGCCCACCTTTTGGATGGGGGTAGGAGAGTGCATGAGAACAAAGGAATTCTAAAATGTATAAAAGTGGCACGACACCCCCACTTCCTCAGATACCCAGCTCTGGGGACCCTTCTCTTTGGAGAAGTCTATCTCTGTTCTATCCTATATATAAATCTTGCTTTCTATGCTTGCCTCTGTGTTTCTTGGGTGTTCAGTCTTCACATCTGGGGAAATGGAACTGCGCCCTGATTCATTCTCATCACTGACCTCACTGTGGTTGCCAGCATTTAATATCCTTCAGAAAAATGATATGAAATGCATAGATCTATTCCATGCATTCGAATATGAGAATAAACATTGCAGCTGCATATCAACTGTTTTCATTCCATGATAACTGTTCTGACTTCCTGCATAGAGAATGTGGCTCCCACTGCATAGTCCAGTGAGTAAAGCAGTCATCTGGCTAACATCTTGTGGGGATCAAACTGACATGGACATTGCATAAGTCAGTGCATTTCTCCTTGCTTCTCTTACTCATTTTTAGAAAAATGAGAGAAAAATGCTATGGTAAATTGTCACTGCTCTGGGAATTTCATAAGAATTTTAAATTATGTTTGCCAAGTGCAAGCACTGGATGAATAAGCAGAGCAACATGCAAAAATCACCAAGAGAAGATGCAGAGGGGATTTCATAATGTCATAGCTTTGTGTTTACTGATTGTGATTTTTTACATAATTTCCAAAAGTAATTATTTTTGCTTATGACTTTAAGTAAATATTGTTAAATATATCTGTTTCTTTAAAGGAGTGTCAGTAAGTCTTGTTTTAGTTTTTTAATCTAAGAAAAAATTTAAAAGTCTCATGTGTAGGTATGCTACCATATTATTATCCGCTATATAATGACATATACATATTTATTTACATCATAGATTGATAGATACTGAGAGAGAGAGAGACAGAGAGAGACAGAGAGAGACAGAGAGAGACAGAGAGAGACAGAGAGAAGAAAGGAAGTCATTCTCCTTGAGTACTTATGAGAAATTGTTACTAAAAATTTAGTCCTTGTCCCAAATGTTAATTTAACAATGAGGGCATGGTTTGGGGAAAAAGGAAAAAGAGAGTTCATTGCTTTGCAAGCCAAGAAGAAGCACAGGTGACTCCTGTCCAGTGACTGCGTCTGCCCGTCAGGGAGAACAAAGAACTTTTAAAGAAGCTCCTCAAAGGCTGCATTCCAGGCATGCCCTGATGTGGGGTCCCAGGTGCACCCTGTCGGTGTGCTGAAATGCACTTTTAATTTGGGAGAAAGTCACTTTCTAGATCTTCTGGTGACATCTCCTTCCTGTGGTGGATGTGTGCTCAAGGACACAGTTAATTTGGCCTAGGATGGGAAAAGGGAATCTTGTTCCCCACCCCCAGTTTAGGGAGGGGGACAGGATGAAGAGGAAAATTTTAAAGCAGAAGAGGACTATATTCAAAAGGTGAAGTGAACCACTGCTACAGAATTGGTTGCAGGACCCAGGCAGATAACAAAATCTGCACACGCTCAAGTCTCTTATATAAAATGGTTCAGTATCTGCATATAATATACACATATCCTCATTTATACTTTAAATCATTTGTATTTTTTAATATTCTATATAAAGCTTGATATGATGTAAATGCTATAGAAATTGTTGCTATACTGTATTGTTTAGGGAATGACAAAAATTCTGTATATGTTCAGTACAGATGCATAGAAATATTTTTCAAATATTTTTAATCTGTAGTTTATTGTTTCTGTGGATATAGAAATTACAGATACAGTGGTCATTTTATCATAAATAGTATACACATAGATATTACATAGCAAAGATAATAGTGAAAATTGTGTACTCCCCAAATCCTAAAGAGTGCTTTATGCTATTTCAGATTGGATAATCTAGAACTACATTTCCTGGAATCATCTTCCCTATAAGACACCAACTTCTACGTGGCCATAAAAGAAACTTACATATTTAGACCAATGAGGTGGCAACAGTTATTCCCTAAAGGCCATGGTATTTGGAGGCAGAGAAAGAGATGCAGATATGTTTGGTGGTCCCAGTTTACCCTCACTCTTACTCTCTCTGAATTTTCTTAGTCTTCCTGATCACTGACCCTTGTGAACCATGACCCCCTGGTTGGTTCACCTCTGCATGTTTGGCTGAAAACTCACAGTCAATGAGAGGTAATGGCCTTCCATATACTTCTATACCAACGCCTTCGCAGCCTGGATGTTCCTGATTCCAGATTTTCTAAGTGGTGACATGGTGATCTCTGTCAGTGTTTCAAAGGAACCACTTGATGACCTATTAGGACTGCTTAATATTTCAGCTCTCCTTTGTGAATATTCATTCTCCAAATTCCTCCCACCATTGTGTAATGTCTAATTCCTGTCGCTAATTCCTATTTCCATAAACTCCTAATGTTTCTGCTGTCTTCATTGAGAGGTGATATGAATCTGCATTCATCTCTACAATTCTTTTCTATCATTTTATGTTTTTGATATCAATGAACTCATTCAGTCAACATTTGATAGTCAAGATAACTCTTACTCCCTCTGCCCCTTTCATTCTTCCTTGATTCCTTTTGTGTTTTCCTCCCTAGAAAGTAAGTAGTATTGAGCAGAGACTTTACATGCCTTGTTTCTCCATCATACCTTCTGCACCTGTGACATATATGCTGTTATTTCTGCTAAACAATAAATTGTTGCTGACTGACTTGAATAAATACTACTAAGATGGAGTGATTTACTAATCAAATTCTTAATACCATGTTTTCCTAATGAATAGTCTGATTGATTATTGAATCCCAAGTTTTCCACAGCCTTCATCAGTCTCCCTATAATTAACTGTAACCCAGTGTTGTGTAAACATAATACAATTTGCCTTCATTTGCAGAAATGTTGATTGCCTCCTGAAAATAATCAATAACATGATTTTGTAAATAATCATAAATTTGGAAAAATATATAAAAAGACAAAATTTAAATTAAACTAATGCTATGGTTCCAAATAACATGTGCTGTTTTCTTTGTAAGATACTTGATTTTAAGCATCCTTACTCTTTGGATAATATACCTAACTTAAAAAAAAATGTTTTAAATCCAGGAGAAGCATTTAGTCTCGATGTTGCATTTATTAATGGCATTTTTTTAAAGTTGAAAAAACCTGAAGCATTGATTATCTTTTGGGTGAAATACAATTTTTATTAAAAAGTCATTCTATCACATAAAGAGTTTAAATATTTACCTGTATTTTTTTTAATAAACTGCCATGCAGGAGTTAACTTTGCAATATCTAATTGTCTTTTATAGCAAATTCCAAATCATCAGCTAGAATAACTTAAAAAGGAGCAATTGAAAGAAATAGAGGTACCTAACTTCAAGATAAGACAGTTGGGAAGGCTATATGATGTATGAGTCATTAAACAGCTTACAGAAAAGTGTTTTTGCACCATTTGTCAGTAAGACTTTGTTCATGCCAATCCTTATATTAAAGATTCTAGTAGTTGCTTGTTTTTCTTTGTACATAGCCCATGTCTCTTATCCTTGATAAACTTTTGAGAATAAATGAAGTATTTTTGGTTATTGTGTCTAACCTTTGCACTCCATTTATTATTCACATATGAGATGAAAATGTGGCTGCATAGATGTGCCTTAATTTAAAAAAACTCTGCCATCAGTTGTATTCAAGAAAACATGTTTCCAGTTTCATGTTGTTAAGATTATAAAATAGGAATTTGTTTTAGTAATCTGAGCTTTTAAAACTAGTAACACAGAATTAAGAATAAAAGAAAATTAAAGTTGAGAATTTACACTTTGTTTTAGGCATAATTCTGGACTTTTATCCAATATTCCTATACGTTGGGTATTCAATCAAATATTAATCTAGGTACTTCTGTGATGGAATTTGGAATATGATATTAAGAGTCTAATCAACTGAACTCAAAATAGGGAATTTAACTTGGACTATCCCACCACACTCAGTGTCATCACATGGGACTTTAAAAGGAGAAGAAAGAGGTAGGGAAATAGTCAATATTGTAAAAGAACAGAGAAGAAATAAGACTTGAAAGGAAGGTCAGAGACATTTGAAGCATGAGAAGGACCCTTCACTAAGGCAGAGTTTGAAGATAGAGGAAGGGGCCATGAGATGAATAGGGGCCACCTCTAGAAGAGACAAATGATCCCCAGACTACAGCCAGTAAAGAAATGGGAAGCTCAGTTCTGTAAGCACAAGTACCTGAATTACACCAACCACCTGAGGGAGACTGGGAGTAGACACACTGAGACTCAGAAAAGAATCGAGTTGCACCAGCAATTTGGGCAAGTGAAATCAGAGGCAGACAGCTAGCTGAACAGTGCTCGCCCAGACTTCTGGCTTAAAGAACTGTGGGATAACAAACAGGTGATATCTGAAGATGCTACATTTTTGGAGATTTGTTACATTAGCAGGAAAAAGAATTCATGCCTATATGAGCCAAGAAAATTAGGCAGCACAAACTAGTGGAGTAGAAATGACCCAGTGGTGCTTCCTGAATTTTTAAAAATCATTTTACCAAGTGAGATTTGTAAAATGTTCACTAGGAAGTATCTAGTCAATTATCAGATTCCAGTAATGCAACTTCAAAGTGTCTAGAATTTGCAGAGGGGAAATGAAGGAGAACAGGTAACATTATTTGAAAGTGTTTTGACCTTAGGTGCAAAGCTTACAGAAACCTCATCATTTCATAGTGACAACACAGCTGAACTGCAATAATTTTAATTGAATTGAGGATGTATGTTTTCGTTCCTAGACTAATGGTTTACACACTCTCAAAGTTCCAAGTCTTTTATGCTTTCTATACAGAATCTTCGCATCCCTTTTGTTGTGTCACATTGACAAAACTGCCTCTAAGACTCAGTGTGATCCATTTGGAGACAACACTGCACTCATTAGAAAACACTTTCACAAGAGACAGTTGATTTATAAAATACTTTAAAAATCAATGAACATTTAGAAATAGTGACAAATGATAAAACCACAAATTTCAAAATCTCAGTGGTTTTCTTTTATAACAACATATATTTACTAAGAATCTACTGTGTGTCTTGCACTTGGGAAGCTGCTAGGATGCAATGGAAGAATAAAATTCAAGTTGCAGCCAGAGGGATCTAGGTTCGAATCAAATCCACACCCTTTGCTACTTTGTCTTCAGGTGAGTCACACAACACCTTGGGCTCTGCTATCTTCATCTGTATGCTGAGAACCATATTAACCATTTCAAAAACCAGTTGTGTGGATTGAGTGTAGGGATCGCATGTGTAGAGATATGTCTAGTTGGTGCCAAAGGCAAGTTGAATATGATGTACTCCAATGACATAAGGCTCTAATCCTGGAAGCTATAAATGTAAGCTTTCATGGAAAAGGATGTTTGTGGATGTGATTATGCATAGGATCTTGAGGACAAAATTAGCTTAGGTGGGATGTAAACATAATCACAAGTGCCCTCATAAGAAAAGAGAAGAGGGAGATTTAACATAGAAGAAGAAATGGCACTGTGACCAATGGAGGCAGAAAAACGAAGAGATGAAGCCACTATCCAGCCACCAGAAGGTGGAAAAGCCAACGAATGACTTCTTCTGCAGAGCCTTTGGTAAGAGCCCAGTCCTACTGATACCTTAATTCCAGTCATCTGGTACTCTGAACACTGAAGTTCTGTTGTTTTAAGCCTCCAAGTTTGTTGTAATTTGTTACAGAAGCCACAGGACACCAATACAGTATTCAATGAGTGCTAATTTGTTTTTATGTCTTTGGCAGGATTTTCTTTGCCTCTATTGGTAACACCTCATTAGAACTTCCATTCAGTCATCCTTGGCCTTCTGATATCACTGGAATACAACTCTTTCACCTAGCTTTCATGATTACTCACTGAATGTATGGGGTTACAATTATGCCTACACTTGTTTACTAGCAGTCAGCTATCTGAAAGGCACTGTGTTAGAAGGTGTGGAAGACCCCAAGATAGATAAAGACAGTGTTCTGGCCTCCAAGAACTTGTAATCTGCTTTAGCATCATACCTGTTAAAGGCAAGTAGCACTAAATAGGTTAAAAAAAAAAAAAAAAAGAATGGAAAATCAAAGGAGGGAAGCATTACTTCCTACTTCAGAATCAGCAAAGACTTTATGGACTAATTCACCTTTAATCTGGTCTTCAAGATAGCTATGCTTTTTGCAAATGGGAAGACAGGGCAGGAAAGAACAGTAAACATTGGAGGAACTATGAGACAGCTTAATAAATGGGACCATTATATGCAAGAGAAAGTGAGGGAAGGAAAGGCTTTTTAACAAGAGGAAGAGCAATGCATATAGTTGTGGCAAGCTGAGTCTCTGGATATTGTCCAATTACTTCATGCAGGTTGAAATCAAGTCTGGTTCTCTATTTCCTAAGATTCCACAATGTTTACTCTCAAACACTGGAAACTCTATCAGGGCTACAAAAGACTTGGCAAATAGGATACAGAGTACTAACAGAAATGTCCTAAAAAATTAGTCAGACTGAGTGAAGCAACAAAAGGGAAATCTATAGGTAGTTTCTGGCTATTTCAAATTATTCTTTTAGTGACCGGATTCCCATGTGAATTTGATAGAATTTAAGTAGAATATCATAGTACCAGCTTTCCTGCATACTTTTTTCATTGTTTCACTATAAAGCTCCCATAACTTTGAAATGTTTGCATTATTATTTTTTCTCTTTTCAAAAGACTATGTAGGGCCCAAAATAGTCAAGTCATGATATGATTTTAGTTAAAAAATAAGTTTAAAAAAAAGAATTCAAACGGTTGGAGACATGATTCCACCAAACAGCTTGCTGCTGGTTTATTGGACTATTAGATTTTCTTACACCTGAATTTTCTCTAAGTCAATTCACTGCTGTTGGTGTTTGGGTCTAAATTGGAAGATCAATACTGATTACCTGGTGTAGATTATCCCCCCTTTTATGCTGATGTAGACCAAGTGAGAGGAGGAAATGAAGAGTAGGAAGACCACTCAGGCAGACGCAGGAGAGAAGAGATTGACAATGCCATGGGAGCATCTAGCGGACTTGGGACCGTTTGCTCCTGGAGATTGTGTGCATTGCCAATGAATGAAAAATCTAACACAAAACCCAAACAGAAACCTCCGAAAGTCAGAGGATGGAGGGAAAACTACAGAGAGACCCAGCTAAACTGAAACAATGGTGTTTTTCTATTATGCTGTTGTTGACAAGTAAAGAGAGTACTTACTTTAAAAATACTTAAAATAATTATGGTTATTCTGTTATTTGTTCCTTTGAAGATGTTTCTTTCATACATGGTTGTGCAGCACCAGCTGCAAAAGCATTGTAGTCTTGACAATTTTGAAGATACTTGATTGAGTGAACAGATAACAGACTGTCATCTATTTATAACTTAATTCATTCAATAATATAATAATGAATCGTTTCTGTAATGATATAGATATGGCAGGTATCAGGTCTAATTCATAGATCAGGAAGCATAGTTGTTGGCTTGCCAACATCATCTAAGTTCTAATTTGCTGATTTAAGAGTCAGTCTTCCGTTTGGGTTGCTGCCAATCAAACTAACTGAGTATTGTACACAAAGACAGATATTTATTTTTAAGGTGCTGGGTATTGAACACAGGGCCTTGCCCATGCTTGGCAAGTGCTCCATTACTAAGCTACATCCCCAGCCATGATGTAGCAATTGTGACCCAGTTATCCCACTCCTCGGTTTATACCCAAAGGATTTAAAATTAGCCTACTACAGTAACGCAGCCACATCGATGTTTATAGCAGTTCAATTCACAATAGCTAGATTGTGGAAGCAACCTAGAAGCGCTTCAACAGATGAATGGATAAAGAAACTGTGGTATATATACACAATGGAGTATTATTCAACCATAAAGAAGAATAATATTAACAGCATTTGCAGATAAATAGATGGAATTGGAGAATATCATGCTAAGTGAAATAAGCCAATCCCAAAAAAACCAAAGGCCGAATGTTTTCCTTGATAAATGAATGATGATATATAATGGGGGTTGGGGAGTGGGGAGTGAGAGAAGAATGGAGGAACTTTAGATTATATAGAGGGAAATGAGAGGGAGGGGGGATATGAAAAATGGTGGAATGAGACAGACATCACTACCCTGGGTACATGTATGATTATACGAATGGTATGAATCTACATTGTGCACAACCGTAGAAATGAAATGATGTACCCCATTTGTGTACAATGAATCAAAGTGCAGTCTGTAAAAAAAAAAAAAAAAAGTATTAGGTGTTATCTAACAAAACAGCTAACCATTTAAGTATTGTGTTGTATAAGCTAATTTATATGCTTTCTCCTCATAACCATCCAATGAGATGTTAATATCATTCTTATTTAATTGATGGACAGCAAGTATCATGAAGCTGTTAGATAAAGTGCTTACGGTAATGTGAAGCCAAATTTGAATCCAGGGGTTTGGGATTCAAAGCCTTCATTTCTAACTACTAAGCATGTTCCCTCACATTCAGATGCATAAGAAATAAAATTATTTTAGCTCTAATATCTACCAAGAAGCTAATAATAATCACTGCTTAATTCTGTGTTTGATTTAATATGGGCATGCTTACAATTTACTCCTCACCAACCCACAGCCAGAAATACTCAGCCAAATTAGAACAGAAAGGTGATTTGAGTTACTGCAGAGAGTCTCTTTAAATAATTAAGATTCTTTTGTTCCATTCTCTTCTGGATATGCAAGAACTGACTTCTGAATAATATGTAAGGTGAACTGAAAGAACTCAGGAAATAATACTATAAATCAATAGGTAAAGTCAATAAGGGGAGATAGGGATAAAGACATTTTAATCTTTTATCAATATTTTCTTCATTATTACAGGCATCTTATCAGCCTGGCTTGCTTGGATCCCAAAATGGATCTATTAGATAAATGTTCCACTTTCTATTTCACTTGTCTGGGAGGAATTTCTTAATGCCTGTCATTTACATTTCAATAGTAGAGAAGAGTAAGTTATAACTTAGACTAACATATGTCACTTAACCTTAGGTTAAAAAAACAAAAACAAAAACAGTCCACTGATGTCAAACATGTGCTTAACTCTGAACAGTGAGGAGTAAACCCTAATTTTTCAGTGATCAATCAGGTCTCATAGGAAATCTTAAAGAATACGGAGCGACTGAGTCTGGCTTTGCTCTATACCCTACCAAAAAAAAGTGAAAGTAGTTTAAACATATCTGCCTCCTTCAGGCAACCAGAGAGGAATTTCCATTGCAAACTTTATTTGGTGTTCTTCAGTCAAATACAATCAATAGGATATGCATATATATTATATGTATATATGTGTGATGTGTGTGTGTGTGTGTGTATATATATATAGAGAGAGAGAGAGGTGGGGGAACTGAGACACACACACACACACACACACACACACACACACACGGATAGGCAGGGGGACTGAGAGATTTATTTTAAACTTTTTCAAGCTATTGTGAAGTCCAAAATCTGAAGTTTGTAGGGGCAGGCTGGCAAGCTAGAAACTCAAGCAAGAGTTCTAAGTAATATTCCTTCTTCTCTGAAAACCCATATTTGCTTTTAAGGCAAATGATTAGATAAGGTTCACCCACATTATCAAGGCTAATCCACTTTACTTGAAATCCAATGATTGCAAATACTATTCACAACTACACACTACCTTCAAAAGCAGCCTCTAGACTAGTATTTGACCAAGCCACTGGGCACCATGTTCTACCAAGTTAACACATAATGAGCCATCACACTCAGAGTCCTCTCTGCCTCTCCCCCTTTGAATCCTCATTACACATTCATAGTTATGTGCTCAAGCCAATAAAATAATCTTCAAACTTTCATTACCTTTTCCCTGGCCTGTTCCAATAATGCCTCAGCTCACCCTGAAATCATCATTACTCAACATTGGTACCATTGTTCTTCTGACTATCTGGACAAGAAGGTCCCCTCTTCTCTCTGGATACTCCTTATAATGGATCTCACAGCAACGACCACAGGCCAGCAGCCCATCTAGACTAATCCAAACACAAAAGGAGTGAATGAGATTCTGAGCTTAAAATGAAATTTGAAATTTCCTGTGGTATTTCTGGTGATTTTCCCTGGGAATGGAAAATAATAATATAATATATGGTTTTATATAATTTACTTACAATCTGGCATTTATCCCCTTCTGGGGATTATAGAATACATAATTAGACCATTGCATAGCTCCTCACCACTCTCTTTTATCCAGTTTTACTTCTGCTATGATTTGAGTTTTGTCCCTTTCAAAACTCATGTTGAAATTTAATTGCTAATCATAATAGTATTAAGAAATGGAAGTTTTGAGAGGCTAAGAATGCCATTTTGAAAAGATGAGTTCATCCCCCTTTTGCTTCACTTGGCTCTTCCACCTTCTGTCATAGGAACATCTGGGCTTTTTTCCCTCTAGAGGACTCAACATTCAAGACACCATCTTGGAAGAAGGCAGTGGCCTCTCCAAACACTAGGCTTGCAGATATCTTCCTCTTAGACTTCCCAACCTCCATATTTGGGAGTCAATAAATTATCCAGTGAATTCTGTTATAGCAGCACAACATGAACGGAGACACTTTCCTTCTGTTTTCAATCACTGAAATAATTCTTCCTCAGATTTTGCCAATTGCTATATGAACAGCATTTGACAAATTGCTGCTTAGCCTGTTCTTTCTCCAGGATTCCAAATGCATCTTTCTTTGTATTATTCACATTCTAGATAAAAGTCCCCTCAAAAAATGGCTCTACCTTTAAACTATTTCTTTTTTCTCTCATGCTGATTATTTATACACAATTAACTCACTATTTTTTTTTTCTGTACTAATTGGTACTTGAGTAATCTTATTCTTCTTTTTTCTTGTTTTTCTATCACCCCCTCACATCTTTCAACTCTACAGAGATAGGTGGGCTTTGAGATTTTGCCTATATACCACTGTATTCTTGCACCCAGAAGGCTTGATAGTTACTAGGTATTTAAAAATATTTGCTAATGAAATGCGTTCAGCAAGGATCAATTCTGAAATAGAAGGAATATGGTACTGGCCACTCTGGAATGGGAATGAGTACAATGTATCACAAATGTTCATCATTTCCACTGAATGTGGAGGAATTTTTGAAGTATTTTTGAAAATAACCATTTCATTTTTAATTTAATTAAATGTGGAACATTTTGCATCCCTTAGGACTATTTCACTAATATAAAGAACATTTTGTCCAAACTTGTTATAATCTGGAAAGCCAGGTTACAAAGATCCAAAAAATGTCCAGATGGGAAAATTACATATTAATTGTTTCTAATTACTTCTGTTTTACTTTTGTATCTTTCTATAATCAGTTCAGTTTCCCTATTTTTTAATTACTATGAATTTTTTTTTCTATCAGTAGAAAACCTATCTAATATATCTTGATTTTAGAATGTTACTTCCTATGGGACAGTGGGGAATTAATTCTTTTGGAGCATTATACATAAATGTAAAGTGTTTACACTATGCTTTCAGATTTCACTGACTGATGGCTGACTTTCTGAGACATATCAAAGTTGGGTGAAGCTGAAGTGTATTCATTTTTATTTCTATGTGCTATTCCCTTACATGAATAAACTAGAATTTATATATCCATATTAAAGTTAGTAGACATTATGATTGTTTCAATTTAATGATCATGGTGAATAATATCGCTATGAATGTTCTTGCTTATTCTGATGCACATGTATTGAATTATTGTATATTTACATGGGAATGAAAATGGCTGTCATCAGACATGTAGATTCACAAGTTTTAGTGGCTGTAATACATAATTAACTCACAACTCAGTCCCAATTCTTGGGAAATTAGATTAATTTCAATTGAGGAGTGGTGTGGGAGGGGAAATAGTAATTTTATAACAAAATTTAGTTAAACTTAAAGGGAGGGTTTGTTAAGCTATAGCAGTTTGCATGTCATATAAAAAATATGTTCTACCTTTTTCTGAGATAAGAATAATGCATTCTCCCTCTTTAAGAATAGAGAAGAATTGAGTTGTCCTTTATGGCCAGCACTTCCTCTGTTAACTGGTCAACCTCTGCTCTGGGTTTTGCCTGCGTTGTCAGTCCTAGGTGAAGTTATGGAAGCAATCCTAGGCACATACTTGGGTAAACTACCTTCTTATTTCACCAGTGCCACAAACAACTGAAATACACTATTGCTTATTTTAAAAATATTTCTGGTAGTTGATTTACTCATAAAATAAGAAATCTAGACTAGATTATTACTAAGTTCATTTAAGCTTTAAAGTTAACTATCATCTGACTCTTTAATATAGTATTCATATTTTCTCACTCATCATATACCTGTAGGCTGTATTGACTCCTTCAGGAATTAGTAAGTGGTAAATATTTCCAGCGATGTTAAATACAACAAATTACCTAGTACATTATTACAGAAACCCAAAATTGTTCTGATAATTTTCCAGCATGGATGATTATTCTTCATTTAGAGAAGAGATCTGAGCATTCATGCTCTAACTCCATTATTGTCATTTTAATAAATTAGATTTAGAGCATCACATTGCTATTTTAAGGCATTCAATTAGAGGAGCAACATATTGAGAACACCAGCAATCTGTAATTAGAAAATACTGTATTGTATTCTCTAAATATAGAAGTTTATATTTACTTTTTTTCTGTGAAAAGAACTCTAAGATTTAAAAAACAAAAACAAAAACAGGGTGACTCTTTGAAATGAAGAGGGAGACAAGCAAAATTAAGGTTTGAGAACAAGTGCCCCCCAGGTGTTTGCTGGTCTGCCTGAGCTTTTAGAGAGTAAGTGCCACTCTCATTATCTTAGCTTTGATGTGAGTTTGGCATCAACCTTCACACACTGGATCTTCTTCAGATGTTCGACAATAAGATACCGTCTAGGAAATGTGAATGTGCTGTTAGAATAAAGCAAGCATATATTTTATATCCTTACATCTTCATAAAGGAATAATGGAAACTTTTTTTAGGTGACTAGAATACCAAACTTATGAATGAGTCTGCTGCTACAAATCAGAAAATAAGGAGTTTTATTTAGTTTTGTGTGTTTTTAAGCTATGAAAAAAACATAAACATTTTATTTCATATATAACTACCCTATTGTATTGCTACCAATATATAGAACAACAATACATACACACACATGCATTGCCTTTATTTTATATATATATACATATATGCACACATATACATTTATATATATTATGTGCATATGTGTGTGTATGTGTGCATTTGATCTATTAAAACCTGAGGCACAGAACTTTTTTAGAAACATGATTTCGTTTTGGGAGAGAGTGAGAAAGAACACAAAAACTATTTCATTGCTTTACTGCATATTAATGAATAAAAAGTCCTCTCATAATCAACAAACTTTATATGAATCTTTCCAGTTCTCCATTTGTACCACCTGAATGATACTGTTTAAATGAAAATTATGACAGCTTTCTAAAATTCTACCTATAGGTATTTCTTATAGTTCTTGATATCTTCAAATTCCAAACTCCTGGTTTGTCATGTTTCTAGGACGTAACTAGCTAAAAGACATCTTGAAGGTAATGGAAAAGAGAAAGCAAACAGAAGCAGTATCCTTGATGGGTTAAGAGATGAGTGTCTTTAAGACAGTGAGAGCCTGCTTGCATAAGTCAAGTGTGTACATTTAAGAATCACCCTGTCTTATTCCCATTAGGACCTGGATGAGCACAACACAATGACGGCCCAGCACTGCGACATATCGTGATCATATCCTGAGTACCTACAAATACACCAAAAAGCCCCGCTTGGCTCAGAGTTTACTATCAGGCCATAGTAATGCATAGGCACAGAAAAATCAAACAAGGCAGAAAATGGCACATTTAAAAACATTTTATAGAGAAAGGGAAGGGAAATTGAATAACATGAAAGGGGAGAATTTCAAAGTAAAATTACAGTCACCTAGAAATTATTGGTAGAAAAATCAATACCATAGAGGAAGAAATGCAAAAGTAATTCAAAATTCTAATACTTTTAAAGTTTTTAGTGTTTCTGAATGGCTATAGAAGATAGGGCTAAAATAGTGCAATAAAAATGAAAGGGCTGGGGAAGTGACTGCAGTGCTTCCCTAGCATGCATGAAGCTCTGGTTTCAATCCCCAGTACCAAAAAAACAAAACCAAAACTTAAATAATGGAGTGAAAAATAAAATGGAGAAAATAGTACAATAGTGATTAGTCAAAAAATAAAAAATACATGTGGAAAAAATTCACAAGTATGTGATGCATAGGAAATTAAATATAGTATTAAAAGATAATCCATTGACACCTCCAAAATGCAAAAATTCCTAAAGTGATATTTGTGATTAGGGATCAAATACAATGCCAAAATGATTTGCAGTGAGGGTGTATATAAGTACTGTATTTGCTGTGCTATTATGACTTGGATCTGAAATGTCTCCAAAAGGCTCATGTTTTGAAGGCTTGGTGTCCAACTGTTCAAAGTGAAGCTTTTGGGAAGTATTACATCATGAGGGCTCTCATATCATCAGTGGACTGATCTATTGATGACCAGATAGACTACAGAAATTGTAGGCAGGTAGAGCATGGTACAATTAATAAGTCATGGGGGCTTCCTTTTTCTTCACTCTGCTTCCTATGTGCCATGAACTGAGCAAATTTCCACTTCCATGCCCTTCTGCCCTGATGTTCTGCCTTGCTCAGGCCCAAAGCAATGGACCTACCCGACATGAACTGAAATTTCTGGAACTGTGAACCAAAATAAATCTTTTCTCCTTTAAATTATTTTTTTTCAGGTATTTGTCACAGAGACAAAAAGCTTACTAACACAGGTACTGTAGTACATAAGCAATGATTTGCATTAAAAGTCTTCTTTATGACTGAATAATATTCCATTGTGTATACATGGTACCACTGCTCACCGGTGACGAGTTCTGTTTCCTCAGTTGTTGAAGTATAACATCAGAGAAGTACGCCAAGGCAAGCATATTAAGCAGGTTTTATTTAAAGGTAATAATACAGACTTTTCCTGGTAGGGTGAAGGGGGCCATAGCTGATGTTCTAAAGTCCCAAGACTTCAGAACCCTACATCTTTTTTAGGCTAATGTCTCTTTTGTTATCACTGGATAACACTTTTGTTCTCTCCCCACTTAACTCTCCTTCTTGCCTACATGACTAGGCCTGGTTTTGCAGGTGAGATGCATAAAGTGAGAATCGAATGGGCAGGGGGAGGGCCAAAGTGATTCAGTCAGGCAAGGACCCAGAGGGCATTAATTTGCTGCGCCTTGCCTTCAGTCCTTGATAAGGGCAGGTAAATTTGGTAATCAATGAACTTTGGAGGTCCTTGACATTCCATTCTCCCTGGGACAGTCTCCAACTTCCAGAGGCAATGGCTTTCATGGTCTCCATTTCCTGGATTTGACCCAATCCCTGATATCTACACTAACTGCGTGTCCCCACATCTGACTTCATATATACCACAGTTTCTTTATCCATTCATCTGTTGAAGGGCATCCAGGTTGGTTCCACAGTCTAGCTATAAATATTGATGTGGCTGTGTTACTGTACTATGCTGATTTTAAGTCCTTTGGGTATAGGCCAAGGAGTGGGATAGCTGGGACAAATGGTGGTTCCATTCCAAGTTTTCTAAGGAGTCTCCACACTGCTTTCCAGAGTGGCTGCACTAATTTGCAACCCCACCAGCAATGTATGAGTGTACCTTTTCCCCCACATCCTCGCCAAAACCTAATGTTGCTTGTATTTTTGATAATCGCCATGCTAATTGGGGTGAGATGGAATCTTAGGGTAGTTTTGATTTGCATTTCTCTTATTACCAGAGATGTTGAACATTTTTTCATACATCTGTCAGTTGCTTGTAGATCTTCTTCTGTGAAGTGTCAGTTCATTTCCTTAGCCCATTTGTTGATTGGGTTATTTGTATTCTTGGTGTAGAGTATTTTGAGTTCTTTATAGATTCTGGAGATTAGTGCTCTATCTGAAGTATGTGTGGCAAAGATTTTTCTCCCACTCTGTAGACTGTCTCTTCACATCGCTGATAGTTTCCTTTGCTGAGAAAAAGCTTTTTAGTTTGAATCTATCCCAGTTATTAATTCCTGCTTGTATTTCTTGTGCTTTGGGAGTCATATTAAGGAAGTCTGATCCTAAGCCGACATGATAAAGATTTGTACCAACTTTTTCTTCTATTAGGTGCCAGGTCGCTGGTCTGATTCCAGGGTCCTTGATCCATTTTGAGTTGAATTTTGTACAGGGTGAGAGATAGGGATTTAGTTTCATTCTGCTGCATATGGATTTCCAGTTTTCCCAGCACCATTTGTTGAAGAGGCTATATTTTCTTCATTGGATGTTTTTGGCACCTTTGTCTACTATAAGAAAACTGTTTTTATAGGGTTTGTGTCTGTGTCCTCTATTCTGTACTATTGATCTACCTGTCTATTTTAGTGCCAATACCATGTGCCATTTTTGTTACTATTGCTTTGTAGTACAGTTGAAGATCTGGTATTGCAATACCCCCTGCTTCACTCTTCCTGCTAAGGATTGCTTTAGCTACTCTGAGTTTCTTTTTCTTCCAGATGAATTTCATGATTGCTTGCTCTATTTCTGTAAAGTACATCATTGGGATTTTAATTGGAATTGCATTGAATCTGTATAGCACTTTTGGAAGTATCACCATTTTAACAATATTAATTCTGCCTATCCAAGAACATGGAAGATCTTTCCATCTTCTAAGGTTTTCTTTAATTTCTTTCTTTAGTGTTCTGTTGTTCTCATTGTAGAGGTCTTTCACTTCTTTTGTTAAATTGATTCCCAAGTTTTTTATTTTTTTCGAGGCTATTGTGAATGGAGTAGTTTGCCTAACTTCTCTTCCTGAGGATTCATCACTTATGTATAAAAATGCATTAGATTTATGAGCTTTGATCTTATATCTTGCTACTTTACTGAATTCACTTATGAGTTCTAAAAGTTTTCTGTGGAAATTTCCAGGTTCCTCTAAATATGTAATCATGTCATCAGCAAATAGGGATAGTTTGAGTTCTTCTTTTCATATTTGTATCCCTTTAATTTCTTTGGCATGCCTAATTGCTCTGGCTAGAGTTTCAAGGACAATGTTGAATAAAAGTGGTGAAAGAGGGCATCCCTGCCTTGTTCCAGTTTTTAGAGGGAATGCTTTCAGTTTTTCACCATTTAGAATGATATTGGCCATGGGCTTAGCATAGATGGCCTTTACAATGTTAAGGAATGTTCTCACTATCCGTATTTTTTCTAGTGTTTTGAACATGAAGGGGTGGTGTATTTTATCAAATGCTTTTTCTGCATCTATCAAAATAATCATGTGATTCTTGACATTAAGTCTGTTGATTTGGTGAATTACATTTATTGATTTCCTAATGTTGAACCAACCTTGCATCCCTGGGATAAAACCCACTTGATCGTGGTACACTATCTTTTTAATATATTTTTGTATGCGATTTGCTAAAATTTTGTTGAGAATTTTTGTGTCAATGTTCATTAAGGATATTGGTCTGAAATTTTCTTTCCTCAATGTGTCTCTGTCTGGTTTAGGTATCAGGGTGATATTGGCTTCATAGAATGAGTTTGGGGGGGTTCCCTCCTCTTCTGTTTCATGGAATACTTTGAAGAGTATTGGAATGAGCTCTTCTTTAAAGGTTTGGTAGAACTTGGCTGAGAACCCATCTGGTCCTGGACTTTTCTTTGTCGTAGGCTTTGGATGACTTCTATTTCATGACTTGAAATTGATCTATTTAAATTGTGTATGTCCTCCTGGATCAGTTTAGGTGATTTATATGTCTCTGGAAACCTGTTGATGTCTTCGAGATTTTCTATTTTGTTGGAGTACAGATTTTCAAAATAGCTTCTAATTATGTTTTGTATTTCACTCTTGTCTATCGTGATATTTCCTTTTTCATCCCAAATTTTAGTGATTTGAGTTTTCTCTTGTCTTCTCTTTGTTAGTGTGGCTAAGGGTTTATCAATTTTGTTTATTTTTTCAAAGAACCAACTATTTATTTTGCCAATTTTTTCAATTGTTTCTTTTGTTTCAATTTCATTGATTTCAGCTCTGATTTTACCTCTTTCCTGTCTTCTACTACTTTTGGTGTTGGTCTGTTTTTCTTTTTATAGGGCTTTGAGCTGTAGTGTTAGGTCATTTATTTGTTGATTTTTTTCTTCTTTTATTGAATGTGCTCCATGAAATAAATTTTCCTCTAAGTACTGCTTTCATAGTGTCCCAGATATTTTGATATAATGTATCTTTTTACCTCTATGAATTTTTAAATTTCCCTCCTGATGTCTTCTGTTATCCATTCATCATTCAATAGTGTATTATTTAATCTCCAAGTGTTGGAATAGCTTCTGCTTTTTTTTTTTCCTGTCATTTATTTCTAATTTCAATCCATTATGATCTGATAGAATACAAGGTAGTGTCTCTATCTTCTTGTATTTGCTAATAGTAGCTTTATGGCATAAAATATGGTCTATTTTAGAGAAGGATCCATGTGCTGCTGAGAAGAAAGTGTATTCGTTCTTTGTTGGATGGTACATTCTATAAATGTCTGTTAACTTTAAATTATTAATCATGTTATTAATATCTATGGTTTCTGTTTTCAATTTTTGTTTGGAAGATCTGTCCAGTAGGGAGAGTGGTATGTTAAAATCACCTAGTATTGTTGTGTTGTGGTCTATTTGATTCCTGGAATTGAGAAGGATTTGTTTGATGTACATGGATGAGCCACTGTTTGGGGCATAGATATTTATGGTTGTTATGTCTTGCTGATTTATGCTTCCCTTATGCAGCATGAAATGTCCCTCTTTATCCCTTTTGACTAACTTTGGCTTGAAGTCCACATTATCTGATATGTAGATGGATACTCCAACTTTTTTGCTGAGTCCACGTGCACGGTATGTTTTTTCCCATCCTTTCACCTTTAGTCTGTGGGTATCTCTTTCTATGAGATGAGTCTCCTGCAGGCAGCATATTGTTGGATCTTTCTTTTTAATCCAACCTGCCAGTCTATGTCTTTTGATTGATGAGTTCAGGCCATTAATATTCAGGGTTATTAATGATATATGATTTGTATTCCCAGTCATTTGACTCATGTTTGTTTTTTGACATGATTTGGTTTCTCCTTTATCTGGCTATTCCTTTAGGCTAGTTCCTCCCTTTGCTGATTTACATCATTGTTTTTCATCTCTTCCTCATGGAATATTTTGCTGAGAATGTTCTGTAATGCCTGCTTTCTTTTTGTAAATTCTTTTAGCTTTTGTTTATCGTGGAAGGATTTTATTTTGTCATCAAATCTGAAGGTAAGTTTTGCTGGGTATAAGATTTTTGGTTGGCATCTGTCTTCTTTCAGAACTTGAATAATGTTGTTCCAGGCCCTTCTAGCTTTGAGGGTCTGGGTTGAAAAATCTGCTGATATCCGTATTGATTTCCCCCAGAATGTAATTTGATTCTTTTCTCTCACAGCCTTTAAAATTCTGTCTTTATTTTGTACGTTAGGTGTTTTCATTATAATGTGTCTTGGTGTGGGTATGTTGTAATTTTGTATATTTGGAGTTCTATAAGCCTCTTGTACCTGGTTTTCCATTTCATCTTCAGCTTTGGGAAATAATCTGATTTTACTTCATTGAATAGATTGTTCATTCCTTTGGTTTGTTTCTCTAAGCCTTCCTTAATCCCAATAATTCCTAAATTTGGCCTTTTCATGATATCCCATAATTCTTGTAGATTCTGTTCATGATTTCTTACCATCTTCTGTTTGGTCAACATTGTTTTCAAGGTTAAATATTTTGCCCTCAATGTCTGAGGTTCTGTCTTCCAGTGTTCTATCCTATTGGTTATGCTTTCTATGAAGTTTTTAACTTGGTTTATTATTTCCTTCATTTCAAGGATTTCTGTTTGTTTTTTTCAGTATCTCTAACTCTTTATTGAAATGATCTCTTGCTTCCCGTATTTGCTCTTTTAACTGTTGATTGTTGCGACCATTCAAGCCTGCATTTGCTCTTTCATCTCCTCGTTTGCTTCTCTGATCATTTTAATTACGTACATTCTGAACTCCCTTTCTGACATTTCTTCTGCCAGGCTGTCATTGGATTTTATTGATGTAGCATCTAGGTTTGTTTGAGACAGTTTCTTCCATTGTTTTCTCATATTGCTCAGGTATCTACCCCTCTATAGTGAAACTCTGAGATATTGCAGGTTTCCTCTATTGACTTATAGTGTTCCTATAGATTTCCAGTAATTCACCTCGTTCCTTTCAGTAGCCTTAAGTCTTAGAGGAACTTGATAATGCAATGATCCACAAGGAAGCTGCCTCTCTAGGGGTGGTGATCTTCAGGTGGGGTATATTCCCTGCTAGTGGGCAGCGGCACCTGCACTTGTTGACCTATGGTCAGTCAAAAGGGGGACTACAATGCAGGCTCGGGCATGGCTGGTCTGGGCCTGTGTCTCTGGTTCTACTGCCCTGGTGGGAAAGCCTCACCTGGCGGGGAAGATTCACCCAGTAGGGAAGTCTAGCTGGGTAGCTATCCTCGGAGATGTTCCCTTTGGTCCAGAACTACTGTCTTGGCTGGGCAGCCTTCCTTTGAGATGTTCCCAGAGGTCTGGACCTATCTCCTGGGCCAGGGTGCCTCACCCTGCAAGTGAGTCTCTCACTGGGCAGCCCTCCTCTGCGATGTTCCCTGGGTCCAGACCTACCACCTAGGCCAGGGAACCTTGCTCTGCACCGAAGCCTCTTGCTGTGCGGCCCTCCTCTACAATGCTCCTGGTTGTCCGGGTTCACCGCTCCAGCAGGGGAGTCTCGCTGGGCAACTCCACTCCATGAAGTTCCCTGTGTTCTGGGACTACCGCCCTGTCCAGGGAGCCCCTCCCAGTGTGAAAGACTCACCCGTGCGGTTCACAGTTGGTCCTGTGTCTCTCAATACCTCCTTTACTTGAATCCTGAGTCCTGGAGTGACATGAAGTGCAGTAACCCTCTAGTCCGCCATCTTGAAACCCCCTAGTATGCTAATTTTAAGTCCTTTGGGTATAAACGGAGGAGTGAGATAACTGGGTTGAAAGGTGGGTCCATTCAAAGTTTTCTGAGGAATCTCCACATTGCTTTCCAGAGTGGCTGCACCAATTTCTGACTCCACCAGCATTGTAAAAGTGTGCCTTTTCCCCACATCCATGCCAACATCTATTATTGTTTGTGTTCTTGATAATAGTCATTCTAATTGAAGTAAGATGAAATCTTACAGTTGTTTTAATTTACATTTCTTTAATTACAGATGTTGAACACTTTTTCATATATTTGTTAATTGCCTGTGTATCTTCTTCTGTAAAGTAGAAATGAAAAGATGTACACCATTTGTGTACAATGAATCAAAATGCAGTCTGTAAAAATAAAAAAAAAGTTTTAAAAATTAGAAAAAAATGATTTGCAGTAAAGGTATATATAGTACTGAATTATTTAGGACACATGGTAATAGATTACTGTGTCCCATTCTAAAAGACAAATTTTTAATTTCATGTAAAGGGTATTTTGATGAGGATGAAGAATTGGGCTTTTGTTTACATATTCTGCTATTTCCAAGACACTTTTAAAAATCTGGCTTTATATAAGATCTTTAGAGTGGAGTAACTCTTTTAATAAGATCTCCCTTGGGCCTCCAACATGGTTGCTTCTCTATGTTGATAAAATGTGAAATCTTTAAATTCCTTCTCATGAAACTTCCAGAAAGTGAATTTGCAGATCAAGTTAGAGAAGTTATGGTTGTCAATTAATCATTTACTTTTAAGAGTAGATCTAAGTTCTTGGAACCTGAAGCTTATATGTTTGAAAAATAGCTTTAAGGAAAAGAATACAAAATGATAAATACAAAATGAGGCAGAGGACCTTGGAAGGTAAATAAGATATCTTGAGGTATATGCTTCATTAACTTTTAGGTAAATCAGTCACTGTGCTGCATCTGAAAGCAGCCAGATCCTTTATTTATCTAAAATTATTAGAGTAGGATGTGCAATAAAATTTTCTGTACTATCCCAGGATTGTCACTAACCTCTCAAAGATGATGGAAATGGATGATAAGGCTCCTAAATTCTAAATAGAGTTTATAGGTACATCCATGGGGATTTCTAAGAGAGGATTCCCAGAGCCTAGCTAGTCCTTTGTCTACTCTCTCTTGTACCTTACAACTATTCTTTTAGAGAAAGTTGAAGATCTATAGAAGAAAACACTGAATAAAATTCACAGAAAAGAAAATGGCTTTTCCTACCAACCAAGTCAAATAGATAAGGGTGCAAGAGATTGGAATTATCTGAAAGTGGGTACATGGGTATTACATATCCTGGCAGCATGTTTGCTAATCTATAGATATTTAAATGTCTGGCCTATGATGTTAAGAAAGTGAGGATGAAAAAAATTTTCAAGAGAAGCCGTATGTGTTCTCAGGAATTTGGAATTTACTTAGAGTCACCTGTAATGTCAACAAGTAAAGAAGCTATACTGCCTTGCTTGGTGGAGTAAAGATATCTAAGTGTTAGTGACCCAAGTTGAGTCTACTATTTAATTCCTGAAAATAAAACTTTCCAATTACTCCAATATGACTGTAAGGGCCATCATACATGGACAATGTTGATTTGGTAACATGTTTTAAGGTCATGGTGGTGGAAAGGTAATTGTTTTTTTCATTTTTATGTCCTATGGACTTAAGATCTTTCAATAAGTTACAGTTACTTGGAAGTCATTCTTTAGTAAGTTATCTTGCAATAAGTTGGTAAGTTCCTTGGAGGAAATTAGGTTTATATAGTATACCTAATTAGCTTTTAATACAGTGCCTTCAGCGCTGTATTTGTTCCATAACTGTATGCCAGCTGGTTGATTATGACCCTGTGCTCTGTATCATTCTCCATTGGACACTAAGAGCAAGAGCATCAGTTTTTGGAAAGCTGACCTGGCACAGACAGCTAATTTATCACATTTTATATTACATTACTGAAGTGAAGATCTTTTCATAATTCTGAATAGTCAGTATGTGCTCCATTTCTTTCAGGTGTTTTAACAGTTATATAACAGCAAGGGGTCCTTATCCACAATCCATCTATGGTTCAACAATGGAATCCATATGGACTCTCCCCAGGAACAGGAAAACTCAAATGTTCACTGAACATTCCTTCATCCAATTCCAAGATGTAGTCCCTGAAATGCTAATGATCATGCAATTATGTTTCAGCTTCGAAATGTCAGTTATCAGTTTTTCTCTAGCACCTTTTGAGATGTGACAGTATTTCTCATTTGATTCCTCTGCTTTCTCAGCTAATGTGATTTCCTTTGATGACAGTCAGTATTGTTCTGAGACATTCAATACATGCTTTAAAGGGACATTTCACAGTTTTAATAAAATCATTAAGTTATAAACATAAGAATTACAGAGCATGTCAAAAGAAGGAGCTCAAATATAATGTACAGGATGACTCAGGGTATATTACTTAGTGAAACCTGGGGTTCATTTGTCCTGAACCATTTTTATCCTGGTCTCTACTACAAATATTTTAGTTATCACCGTTGTCGCTACATCTCTTTTAGAATACTAATAAATTGTACTTCTCATGAAAGTTATCGTCCAACATTTGGAATAGAATATCAGAGCCCTTAATAAGTAATAATAATATGGAGACTTACATAACTATTGGAATTGCACTGTGAAGTTTCTGTGGAGATCGATTAAATCAGGATATCAGTGATCAGACAAACTTGAAGTAGGAAGAGAATGTTCACATGAGGTTTTAAACAATAAGATTCTTCCGTACTTGAATTAGAAGTTTATTTTTGACATCCAAAATTTAACACATCTTAACTTCTTAAAATTGAAGTTGCACTAATTTAAAAACAACTGTAGAAAACTTTTTCTGTCTTTGAGCCTTATCGCATTCTTCATATTGAACTTTTTCAGCAGGCTATGTTTTCTGTTGTGCAATAGAATTGAGTCCTCCTGGCTCTTTAGGTATAGGAACTCTTGGTTGTGATGTGTTTACTGCAAGGACAATCAAAGACTAGCCAGGCATATTGTCTGAGGAGTATGTCTTTAAATGCCATATGTAAAGTAAATTGTCCTCTGGTGGTCAAAAACAGTGTCATCTGATTTGGTGCATGCCCTGGCAAGTTTTCTCCAGAAACCCACTGGGACCAGACTCTCCATCCAAGTTCATTCCTAACCAATTAGCTAACCACACTGGCCCAGGTTTCCAGTACAGTATTCTTATTTTCATAGGTCCTCAGAGGACCTATCTTTTCAGGGTCTAGGATCTCTCTTTACATGTCCTTCTTGCCAGTCCTATCTTATCACTAGATGAAATCTCCAAGTAGCAACTCCATTTCTTCCTGAGGCTTGCCTCACCACTGCCCAAAAGTCCTGAGCATCACCACTACCCTCTAAGAGAAGGAGCTGGAATTCTCCATTATCCCTGCTCCTCAGGTCCCTGCTCCCTGGACTGGTCTCTCTTCATTTTCAAAACTAAGCACAGTCATCCATTTTAACTTTGCTGTATAACATATTTTATATTAAAAGGTCAGAATTAATACTAAACATTATAAAGAATATTTGGGACATGGGTGACAAATTTCTAATGAAACTAAGAAAAATTACATTTAGAATCTTCTATGATTCATTGAAAATTATCAATTACCTAAGACAATAAGCCCGACTATGAATATCTAACTTGCTTTTTTGTAGCTTCATGGAATATGGAATAAGTGATCCACAATTTTCCTGAAAATAAGACTGTTTTAGAGCATCAAAACCAAGACTGGGTTAAAAGATAATCAATTTTTCATTATCTGATTAATGTACTAACCTTAAGATCACCACTTTATCAAATGTGAGAACTACTGAGTATTTAAACACCTTGGAGAGCTTATTTCAACTTGGCTTAGTGGCATTCTTGCAAAGAAGAAAATCAGATTTTTATCCCTTCAAATTTTTTTCCTTCTAGCTAAAGGATAACCTGGAGATTTTAATGCCACATCTGTATCCTAATTTCCCCTGAGTTCAGGAGTGGCAGTTCTGTGGTACCACTGTTAGGGCACATAGGGACCCTTTGGGAATGTAAGCAAAAATAATCAAAATGGTTTCAGCAGCATTATGAAAACACAAATAACCAAGATGGAAGCAGCCCTCAAAGAGATGGGCCAACTTTCCTTTATTCCACAATGGAGTCAATCAATCAGGCACAAAGGGGCTCATTTTCAGGATGGAAAATGGCCACTGGTTACAGAGGGGCTTTGAGTTTTATAGGTTACAATGAGAGTGAATTAATCATTGGAGACTGAAGCAGAATGTGTCAGTTTGGGCAGTCAGGAAAAAAGTTGTTAAAAGTCGGAAGCTTACAGTTACTGGGAAGAGATGAAAGCTCAGAACTGAGCTAGAGTTCACTGTTCATCTTCTTCCTCAGGGACCCACTGTTACCCAGAGCTTCACTATGTACCTTTCTCCTTCCAGGATACATTAGTAATGGGAAAGTCCAGGTGCCAGCAATTCAGTATCAACCTCCTCTTTCCAGGATCCATTGTTGTTGGGAAGGGATGAATGTTTGCTTTTGGTGGAAATGCTGAAGATGAACCCAGGAAGGGAGGGAAATTTGTTTTTTTCCCCTGGGGTCCCAATGTTACTGGGAAAGGATTAACTTGGAGAGGATTAATGATTGCCTCTTTACTCCTGCTTCTTCCAGGTTGGACAATTTTGGGGGGTTATCATTTCCCTCTCCTGGGGATTACCATTTTCCATATCCATCAGAGAACATGAATGTATGAAACATTCATGTTGGTGATAAATAGTATGTACATCTTTCTTTTTAAAGCCCAGGACCATTAATGGCACAATATTCATAATAATGTGTCAATGTCCATCAGTGACCTTTATAATCATGATCAACAGAATGACATATGGACTGCCTTTAACGGAGGAACAAAAGTTTGATGGGCGAGTGATGATTAACTCTAAAGCAATAAATAAAATTATCATAATGAAAAATACAGCAATACAAATTTAGGCAGAGTGTAACTGATAAATGACTCTTAGCCTGGCCCAACCCACTTTCAAATGATGTTAGGATCATCCTTTTCCCTTCTTGTGAATCCTTTAGGACCCAGTTCAGTAAAGAAGTAGATTTCAGTATTTTTACATTTATATTAGTGTGATGGTATGGGTCAACCCAAAATATTGCTTTTTTACCACCCTTTCAATAATATGACTTCATATTTTACATGATTTACAATCTCATGGTAAAAATGAATACAAAAGTTTCAAAATGAAGAGATTGTGATTTAGCAAGCATAGCTTGTTTCCATGATGGGATAAGAAATTATTATAGCATATTTACATTCACAAAGAAGAAACCTAACATTCTGTTACTTGTATCATTTGCATTATCCTGATATTATATTAAACTTTAATTTATACTTGACGATTATGCATGAATCTGTTTTAAGGAAGAAATTGTGAGCAACACACTAGCAATTATCTGAAACACTTTAAATATTAACACACTTAGTCCTCATAACAATCTTTGAAATTAGGACTGTTATTATCTCCATTTAAAGATGAAGTGACTGAAGCTTAAAGAATAGGGAGTAGAGTCACAGTTTGAAACCAGGCACTCTGACTTCACAGTTCATGTGTAACAGGGATCCACTTCACCTTTTGAATATAGCCCTCTCTGCTTATTTTTAAAGGGACAAGTTTTCTTTTACCTCTTCTCCCTGTCCCACTTCCTAACCTGGGGGAAGGGAAGATTACCTTTTCCCATCCTAGGCAGAATTATCTGTTCTTGAGCATGTACCCACCACAGGAAGGAGATGTCACCAGAAGATCTAGTAAGTGACTATCTCCCAAGTTAACAAGTGAATTTCAACACATCTTCAGGGTACACCAGAATCCCTGTCAGGAAACACCTGGAATACAGACTTTGAAGAGCTTCTTTAGAAGTCCTCTGTTCTCCCTTATGGGCAGAACCTCAGCCTCTGAGATAGAAGTCCCCCGTGTTTCTCTGCTAGCAAAACAATAAACATTCTTTTTTCTTTTTCTCAAAACTGTGTCCTCCTTTCTAAATTGGCACTGGGGTCAAGGACCAAGCTTTCAGTGACACATGTGCTTGACTTTGAAAATAAACAAATTCACTTCGTTACAACATTCTTTCAGAATGAATAAAAGAACCAATAAAAAAATAAATAAAAGAATAAAAAAATGAATAAAAGAACCAATAAAAACAGTTCAATGCTGTGAACAAATTTACATACAGTGACATATCTCTATATATCTTTACTAGATTTAAAAAGAACGAAGATGTCAATCACTCTAAACAGACTAGAATGATCACATCAAAAAGTTCTTTGAAAAGTGAAGAAACAAGAAGATGTAAAATATAATTAAGATAAAGTTTCACTGTCTCCACTTTACATATGAGATCTTACAGAGATCAAGAGGTAAGGATCTGTTCACTCTGCCTGTTCATTTGAAGAGTCATTCTGTAAGTATAATTATATTTATCACTGTGTCTTTTGTCACACTAGATTTGTTCTTCATAGAAGAAAGGAGCAGAATGTACTGCCCAATAAAGTCTGGTATGTCAATATATAGTTGAAAATTTAATACTTACATTATGTTTTAAAATTTTAAGTTGTTCCATGATATTATAAAACTAAAAGATGTTATGGTATCAGGTTGCATATTTCCATAAAGTAAGAAACTTTGGAAAATTTGGAAGAATTTTAATATTAAAATTAATTTTTATCTAAAAGTATTGTTTAATCTAGATAATCTGAAAATTGAAAGCAATGTTACCTTGGTTAATTTGGTTTCTAGAATGTAAATGCACATTTTTTTTTATTACTAAAGCAAAACACTCAAAAAGTAATGTTTACGGCAAAAAAAAAAATCTGATTCCTATTGTTGATCCTGACTACACAAACCACTATTTCTTAACCTCAGGTTTCGATATTCAATATGAGGAGAGTGGAGACAATTTTCTCAGTGAGAAATGAAACAAATAGGATACTGTATTTAATGTACTGGAAAAACTGTTTTATAGAAGGAGTGAAGGATACATAACAGTTACCTACATTCAATATCCTCTGCTTAGCTACCTAATTTATTTGACTTTTGTTCTTCGTAGTTAAAGAAAGACAAAAGTGATATTTCAATTGCCATAAACATGTATGTGTATTATTAAAATACACACCTAGTTTTTAGGTAGACTGTAGACTTTGGGTTGAATAAATGATTGAATAAATGGAGAAATAAACTTAGATAATATTAAATAACTATGGCTAATTATTGGACAGAGGAGATACTCAAAGGTGAATAAAATTATACTTTAATTTTGTGCAATATAGAGGGAAAGAATTTTTTCATGTCAGTTATTTTTCTTTTTCAGAATTCCCACTTGGTTATTTTTTTAAAAATTTCTGTCTTTTAATTAATATTCTTCGTAGTAAGGCATTATCATCGTACCTTCCCTTTTTTTTTTTCAGCACATTTTTCCTTTAATTTCTTAAACAAATATTTATAATAGCTCTTTTGAAGTCTGTCAGGTGTTATGGTTTAGATATGGTGTCTCCCAAAAGCTCACATATGAGACAATGCAAGAAGGTTTGGAGGAGAAATGATTGGGTTATAGCCTTAACCAGTGAATTGATCCCTGATGGGATTGACTGAGTGGTAACTGGAGGCAGGTGGGGTGTGACTGGAGGAAGTGGTTTGTTGGGGGCATGGCTATGGGGTACATATTTTGCATCTGGAGATTGGAGTCTCTGTCTGCTTTCTGATTGTCATGTGAGCTGCTTCCCTCTGCCACATTCTTCTGCCATGTTGTTCCTGTGTCACCTCAAGCCCTAAGGAATGGAGCTGACTGTCTATGGATTGAGGCCTCTGAAACCATAAGCCCTTAAATAAACTTTTCCTCCTCCACAATTGTGCTGATCGGGTCTTTAAGTCACAGCGGCAAAAAAACTGATTAAAACATCAGATATACCTGACAGGGGGCTCTTCTGAAAGGCAGTTTCTATTGATTTCTTTTCTTCTATGTATGGGTTGCCCCTTCCTGTTTCTTTTTTTTTTTTTAATTTTTTTTAAATTGTGGTTAACTCCATTGTATGTAATTTGCTTATATTTACCAAAACTTTATAGACCAATTTCTATCATTATAAGTAGTGAGTATGTGACACATAATTGTCTTAAAAACCATGAGCAACTTAAATAAGAGAGGACTTGGTGTCAGTTTTTTAGGAAATCATTTGTTTGTACTATAATCAAGTCTTCTGTGTGCAATTTTGTGTTTTTGCAGTATATATGTTTTTTTAGTTAAAGCTACTATAATCCTAAATATATGAAAAAAATTAAAACCCAAGTCAATAGGTTTTTTGTACAAAGATGAATCAGACTTTTTCCTCACTATGAATTATTTTATTTTCCCCATGTATGTTTTACTTCATTAATTTCTTTTTTTAATTTATTTTTTTTGTAAACAAATGGGATACATGTTGTTTCTGTTTGTACATGGAGTAACAGCATACCATTTGCATATTCATACATTTACATAGAGTAATGATGTTTGACTCATTCTGTTATTTTTTCCTTCCCCCCCACCCCTCCCACCTCTCTTTTCCCTCTATACAGTCCCTCCTTCCTCCATTCTTGCCCCCCTTCCACCCTCCATTACGTGTCATCATCCACTTATCAGTGAGATCTTTCGTCTTTTGGATTTTTGAGATTGGCTTATCTCACTTAACATGATATTCTCTAAATTAAATTTATTTATTGGTGCATATTAATTATACAGAATGCACCCTCCTGGTTTGTTTTTTTTTTTTTACATGCCTCTTAATTTTTGTTGTTGAAACCTGAACATTTTAGAAAATATATCATAGCAACTGGATGCTAACTTCCTCTCCTCCACATCTTCCCCAGGACTTGTTTGCATGTTCTCTTGTTTGGTGATTTGGCTGAAATATTTTACTGAAGTCTCTTCTATTGAAGCCTATTTCTGTGCAGTTTGCAGCCTCTGAAGTGGCTTTTTGTGCATAGTCATACTGGCAAGGCAGGAATTCTAGGAGGGCTCCCTTTATCTCTTTCCCTGTTTCCCAGTTAAACTGCCTACCTCTGTAGGTATCACCTCAGCTATTAGCCTCACTGTTTACTAGTTGACTTCTCCAATATTTTCAACAATACTAGGGGACATAAATCATGCCACAGTCTGATTAAATTTGGGATCCTTTACATGAGTCCAGTTTTTTCAGGTTTGCTTTAACTTCAGGAGGATTCTTCTTACCTGTTTCTTTCCCTAAATCTCTCTGCCATATAGTCCTTAGGCTAATGTTCTGTGCCACTTCTCAGGAACTGGGGGCAAAAGCAATGGTCACTTCTCTCAGAATGACATCTCTGCTGTGTGAGGAGGATGTTGGGTGAGATACTTTAGTTTTCTTTGCTCGTGTCTCCCAGGCAGGAAACTGTCCTAGAAGAGAGCTGGAGAAGGGTTATTAAGACCTCGATCTTCTTGGACTACCACCCTTGGGTAAAAGATTTCCTTGTAGGAGCAGAGGTTAGTTAAAGGAAGAGCACCCCAGACTATACCTCTCCATTCCTCTTGCCTGGAAAAAAATTGTCCACAACATGAGTCTGTGGGAGAAGTAGAGAAGTTGTTGTGGCTTCCCCATTCTGGGCAGGTACTTGTCCCCTGCCTGGTAGCTGAGGAAGAGGGAACCCCATCTTGGACCCATCCTCCCTGAGTAAAGCTTCCACCATGCGGAGCTGGGTGTGGCTGAAGTGCCACAGATTCCCACTGCCCTTGGTAAGATTTAGTGGATTATTTTTTATTAAATGTTTCTTCATTTGCTATATTCCTTGAAGAAAATTTCCCAAATATGAACAACAACAACAAAAAAATGTATATCATTTATACAGAATATGGTTGTTTTACTGAGAAGAGAGTCCACGGAGCTTCTTGTGGGATTACTTTACAGTTGCTTTATATTCTAATATTTACATTGTTTAAGAGGTTAGAATTCTAATAGAGTCTTAATTTTATTTTTAAGAATAGTGTACAAAATTAATGAGACCTTTAATGTATATGATGAGAAGAAAAATGGGTCATATGTTCCTTTACGAATGAAAAATTACTGTTTAATAGAAAATAAAAACACCTTTTATAATAGTAAAATGATTTTATGAGATTTAGAAGATTAAATTAGTGTGCTCACTGATATACAATCAATTAACTCATAAGCAAAATGGGCCAAATAATTTTACAAAGCTTCAAGAACTAAATGACTGAGCAGTGTTTTATGTCAACTATTTACTTGCATCTGACAAAACTACATCCAATCACAAATAAGATTCAGACTGTCCAGTTGCCCTGGGAACCAATCAGTCAACAACAGCATTTCAGAAGGGGCCACTTGTAACTAAGTAAGGGTTGAAGCATTTGAAAAGCATAGCAAAACAAAATAAATATACATTTACTCAGGTCATACCTAGAGAAAATGAAAACTAAGATTCCCCTTTAACAGTAATATGTCCAAGACATCTAAGTCAATATAACCACATAAGTCCAGAGATGCACAAGTTGCTAAAAACCAAACAGACCCTCTAAACTATTTAAAAGCAAACATATAATATATGAGATTTTTAAATAAAAGGCTCTGTGTGCAACATAATGTGGTACTCTCCATGGTCTGCTTCTAGAATTTGACTCTTTCAAGCTGTTGTCAATTTTTCAAACTCCAATTTACAGCCAGTTACTCTCTCTCTCTCTCTTTCTCTCTCTCTCTCTCTTTCTCTTTCTCTCTCTCTGTCTCACACACACACACACACACTCCGCTTGGAGGCAGAAAGTCCCTGATACATTTAGATGACTTTTGTGAACTTTCCTTTGTGTGTGTGTTGCATTTTCTCAACAGTCTTTGCAACCAAGGATTTTTACTTATTCAACATTGTTCATATTACATGTGCTCCTTCATTTTGAATATAAATTTTTTCATTTTTCTGGAAAATTCTCATTCACTATCTCTCTTTTCTTTTAACATCTCCTGCTATCCATATCTCCTGTTTCCATTTTTCATCCTTATTTCAACCTGTATTGCATTTTGAATGATCTTAGATATATATTCTAGTTCATTAGTACCATTATACCATTCCTTATGAATATAATTAGCTTTAATTCTTCTATTGAGTTTTTAATTTAAATAAGTCTTATTTTTCATCTCTAATTGTATTTATCTCCAGTTGTCACTTTTAAAACCTGTGTTTTCTTTTTAATTTATCTCACTTGTCACTATTCTTATCCTTTTCTATAAATATGTTAAGTTCTTGGGGTATGCATTCTGTTATTGCATCTCTTCGTTCTAAAATTAATCATATTTTTAAACTCTAGAGTTTTGGGGTATATACTTGCATTTACTAAAAGTAGCAATACAAATGTTCCAATTAATAAGAATTAAAAAACAAAAGAGCAGTACATTCCTATATCTAGCTGGATGTGGTGGTGCATGCCTGTAATTCCAGTGGCTTGTGGGGCTAAGGCAAGAGAACTGCAGATTTGAAGCCAGCCTCAATAACTTAGTGAGGCCCTAAGCAACTTAGCAAGACCCTATCTCAAAATAAAAAATATAAAAAAGGGCTTGGGATGTTTTTCAGTGGTTAAGGGCCCCTGGGTTCAATCTCCAATAAACACACACACACACACACTCACACACACACACACAATCCCTGTATCTACTAAGGAATTGGCTGGTAGGAGGGAAAGTCTTTTCCTGAACTCTAAATCACTAATACTGCAAATGCACTGCTTTTTAATTATGAAAGACTTGACTAGATAATATAAGGAGTAGTTATGTTCTGTGCAGATAAACGGACCCAACAAAAGATAGGATTTCGGGAGAGTCTACTAACTTCTAGAGGTTCTAAGTCTATAGTTGATAAAACTCTACTCAAGTGAGTCTTTTCTTTCTTTTTTGTACCCGGGGTGCTTAACCACAGAGCCACATCCCCAGGCCTTTTTAAAATATTTTACTTTGAGACAGGGTCTCCCTGAGTTACTTAGGGCCTCACTAAGATGCTGAGGCTGGCTTTGAACTAACATTCTCCTGCCTCAGCCTCCCAAGCCACTGGGATTACAGATATGACCCACCATGCCTGGCTACTTGCATATTTTCTTTCTTTTTTAAATAGTTTTTTAGTTGTAGATGGACACAATACCTCTATTTGATTTACTATTTTTATGTGGTGCTGAGGATCAAACCCAGTGACTCACACATGCTAGGCAAGTGCTTCTCCACTGAGCTACAACTCCAGCTCCCTAAGTGCATATTTTCTAATGTACCTAAATATATATGATGGGGAAATTTCATTGCTGCTAAGAAAGGAATCCAGCTATTAATGAGTTAAATGTTTTCAAAGTAATCTAAAAAGAGGAATGACTTCCAGGAGATTTGTAATGTATGATATAAAAGTAAGCTGGGGAATTTGTAGACCATCTCAAACATCAAAGATCAGAGGCAGAGATATATGAAAAACAAAAACTATTTTAAAAATTCCCAGTCTGGCTCAATTCATAAAATTCATCCTGAATTTGTATTTATGATGTGATCCAGGAGCTTTCATGGCAAAAAATAATTAAAATCAGCAAAATGAAGAGACATTTTTAAGACTTTATCCTCTGTCTATTCATATTCCTTATTCCATTCATATACACAGACCTATCTGAAAGCTTACTCTTATATAAGGCACATAATGTTAGTCTCTGCTAACATTAGGTGCAACACATAGAAAATGTAAGAAGTAAAATCACATCTGTTAAAATAATAAGTGATTTCTTAGTTCTGCGCTAAGTTCTATTTGTGCATTGTATCATATATAATTCAATCCATGGAACAACCCTCAGAGACACCCTCCTACGTGGTACAGATGAGAAATCTAAGGACAAAGAGGCTAACTTGAAGGCTAATAAGTGACGGACATTAGATAGACCTAGAAGGCCGAATTGAAGAGGGAAATTTATAGGTCTGAGAAAATTAACATCACAATGGCAAAGAACATTAAAGAATATACGGCGTTTATTGCGAATGACTGAAGACTGGAAGAGAGTGTTCTCAGAGTGAATAAACCTGAACAAGTCTGGGGGTTAGAAAAAACAGCATATTTGAGATTTGAGATTTTTAAAGTAGTTAAATTTGATTTCTGAAGATGTGCAAGGCTAGATGTTCTAGACGTCCAAGGGCCAAGAGGGCATCAGAAAGACATCTTGAGCCTTACTAATAATGTTACTTTAAATGCAAGGTAGAATTACACATTTAAGCTATGGAATGATTCAATCAGAGTAGAAGCAACAGAGAAGCCAGATCAATTTAAATGTCATTGCAATAATCAAAGTAGAGATGATATTGACTTAAATGAGGTGATGGTGGAAAAGCTGGATAGATTTGAGAATAAAGGAATGAAAGGCAAATTGAGTAAGACTTATAATTTCTAGCATATGAAAGCACAAGAATAAGTATCTATGGATGATAATGAAGTTTTTGACTCAAACAGCCAGGAGAAGGGCGGTGTCATTAATAGGTATTTGGAACACATAGATACATTTGTGAGGAAAATGATGGCATTACTCACATTATAAACCTGCTGGTTTAGGTGATTGATACATGTAGAAAGAGTTGTACAGTAGGGAGCCTGATGTAAAAATCTGAATTTCGCTACAGAGATTGGAATCTGAGATGTTGATTGAGGACTCGGCAAATCAGAGATAACAGAGGTAGCAAGATTGTCAAGAAGAGGCTTAGAATGAAATGAAAATTACACCCAGGACAGATACCTGGGAACAAACACTTCAACTGACAAAAGAAGAAGCAGCAGCTTCAAAGAGAGCTGATGGGGAATGAAGTAATCTGAAAAAAATCAAAACAACAACAACAAAAAATTAGCTGGAAACAAAATGGAAAACTAATTCCAAACTTGTTACAGGAGTTCTAACAGATGCAAGAACTAAAATGGGCTAACTTTGAAGAGTTATAAGGCCTTTAAAAAAATAAACTTTCTCTTTTTATTTATTATAAAAACCAGTAGGGTCTTGAATGCTGCTCCAAGCTTCAAAATAGAATCTGAACCTACTACTTAAATTGCTACTAGCAAAGGCAAGCTTAGGGAATATGATAAATCAACCAACATAGTGCTTGTTCTATGTGAAAAAACTCTCCTCTGAAAAGAGAAAATAAAAACGGGCAATGTGATCCCAGAGAGAAATAAACCATATTCATCAGCTAGAAAAGGATGTAGACATAAAGGATCCTCTTTACAGTCTTATCACTATTAATAATCCAAATGAAAAAGGAAATATGACAAAAACCAAACCATGTACTGTTTCAGAATCCAAGAAGAAAAATTCAACCAAATAGATAAGTGAAAGAATTGTTTAAAATATTTTCAATGTAGATTACTTATTAAAGGCCCATATTAACAAGTTCATCATGAAAGGACCCAGTTTTGATCATTGTTTACTTAAAGGTCAGTTAACATACCATGAATACATATTTAGTATAGAATTTTTTCACTTTCAGAAAGATGATATTAAAAAACAAATACTTGGTAACAACTACATGATCTTACCTGGAAGAAAAAACAGTGTTTCCTGGTTACTCTCTTATGCTCCATAATTTGTTTATTTTTCTACATGATTATAATGTTGACACCTTTGTGTCTTAATTTGCCAAAATAAAGGACCAATGTGCTGTCTTGGGCTTATAACATTTTAGGAATTAAGATATGACAAAATTATATAATTTATCATAAGCAATAATGTAATAAATACAGTTTAAAATATACAAATATATAATTTTCTAAAACAACATAAAGACTAAATCAAATTATAATATTCCAATATTTTTAGGGAAGGGGATAATTTTGTTATTTATCAATTAAGCAGTTAATTAATTATTAATTAACCATTTAATAATATAAAGGAATATATATCCAGGTAGAATAAAATGTGTAACAAAAAGAAAAAGAAACTTGTCTTATACTTAGAAACAATAAGGCAATGCTTTCTAGTTGATAAGCGATAAAGAATCAAATAGATCAGTGGAATAATAGAAAAATATGAGAGCTTGCCATAAATATAAAAATTTGATATATAAAAAATGGTAGTTCCAATTAGTTTTTAAAATGAATGAATAAATGCCTACAGCTAAAGTTGGGAATTCATCTCAGCAAATAAATAAACAAATATATTCCTACTGGATTAAATATTTAATGTAAAAATAAATACTTTAAAGATCAAATGCATATTCTATTACTAGGAGAGAACTTCTTAATGAAACAGAAAAATCCTGAAATATGAGAGAAAAAATCGGTATAACTACACAAAAATTAAGAACAATTATGTAGAAAAATACACAAACACAACCAAATAGATAAACAAAAGAATGGTTCAAGATATTTTCAATGTAGATTACTTATTAAAGGCCCATGTTAAAAAGTTCATCATGAAAGGACCAAAAGCCTAATAGAAATTTGGGCAAAAGAGCTTAATAAAAATTCATGGGAAATCAAATTAACTGATCAGTAGACACAATGGTTCTCAAATTACAGACAGTAATAAAAATGTAAATCAAAGTTAATATTGAGATATTCTATTACCTCCACCAAATTGCCATAAGTTAAATAAGAAACATACTATTTCCATTGAAATTCCCTATTCCTGGTAGAGAAGGGAAAATATATATACATTTCCATGAAAATCATCGTATTTAGAAAAAGTAGTTTGACTTCATTCATCAAAATTAAAAATACATACCAAGTCACCCAGGAATTTTCATTCCAGAAAGACATCCCATAGAAATAAAAGCAGCAGTAAATAAGAGATGTTTACCAGGATGTTTATTACAGTATCACTCAAAGTGGTGAAAATGAATGGCAATAGTCAATGAGCATCAAAGGGAGCGAGGAGTTAATACATTATGGTGTCTTTACCTCATGGAAGTTTACAGCCATTATAAAATGAATTGGAGAGGTGCCTGCATTCCAGGCACTACTAGAGAGTAAGAAAAATAAAATTTAGAGAAGGATATGTAATATGTCCTGTTTATAAATCAGTAAAATAATGACATCTTACTCTTATATCTGTCTGTGAATATAAATGTGTGTGCACACACATGCTTATACTGATGTTAATAGTTAAAACAGTAAAGCAAGTTGTTTATGCAGATTATATATTTTGGGATATAGGGTAGATGCCACAAGAGATAGTTAGAGGGAAAGGAGAGTTAACACAAGTTAAGAATACTGCTCTTACAATAGTTCTATTATGAAATAATATATTCTATTTATGAATGTATAATACGTGTACTATAGCACACACATATAACTTTTGCAAGTACAAGAAAAGAAAAATTATGCTGGTGACTTGCATAATAGATTTTCAAATACTGAAGAGAAAAGTTGAAGAATAATGTGCATAGTATAGTTCTCTTTTGGTAAAAATAATAGACACGCATATTTCTTAATGTGTTTGGACTATATAGTAACTAAAAGAAAGATGTGGAAAAATATATACTTGGTTGTTAACATTGGTTATTATAGGGTGATGGAAATAGATGGAAGGAGTGTGCTTTGGGCAAGTTAGCTTTTCTTTTGAAACTTGAATTCCCCAACTTGTTAAAACAAGCACATATGACTGGGATCACCTGAAAAATAATAAATAAAATTTAATGGTTGAATTTTGCATTATATTTTGTTTTCTTTTCATCTCATTCCATTCCTATTAAAGTCTTTGCTCAGTGTCTCTATGAAAAATACCAAGCTAATGACAATTTTTTTCTTAATTGACTTATAGGAAATTGCTGTATAAGGGTCATTTTCCTCCTAAAAATTCATTCTGTCTTATATTTCCTTACATATTTAACAAACTTTAGTAAGGACTTGCTGTACATCTTGAAACAAAAGTGAAAACAACATATTAAAGGCCATAGTATTAAGTGGGAAGATCATAGTAGTAAATAACCTACATCAAAAAAAATGAAAAGATCTCAAATTAAAAAAAAAGAAAAAAGCCAATAATGCACTTTCAAGATTTAGAAAACCAGGAGAAAAGCAAACCAGGAGAAAAGTATCAGGAGTAAAGCAATAATTCATTTATTTCAGAGAAGAAATAAATGAAGTCAAGACTAAAATAAATAAATAAAATAGATCAATGAAGCACTATTTTGTTTTTCAAAACTTTAACTGTCCTAACAAAAGAAAAAGAGAAAACTCAAATAACATTAAAGATGAAAACGGTGACATTACAACTGATACTACAGAAATAAGAAATAAACTTCTGTGAACAATTATATGTTAACAAATTAGAATGGATAAATTCCTGGACACATATAATGTATTAAAATTGAATCAAGTAGAAATAGAAAATCTAAACAGAAAAATAATGAGCAATAAGATTGAAGCAGTAATTAAATTTCTTATCAAAGAAAAGTCCAAGTCCTGATAACTTCATTGCTGCATTCTACCAGATGCTTGAAGAAGATCTAATACCAACACTTACTTCTCATGCATTTTTAAAACATTGAAGAGGCAGAAATATTTCTGAACTCTTCATAAAAGGTCAGCATTACCTTCATACCAAAGCCAGACAAGGACAATATAGGAAAAGAACATTACAGGTCAGTATCCTTGATGAAAATGAAGGCAAAATTCTCAACAAAACAGTAGCAAACAAATCACAGAAGCACATTGAAAAGGTCATGCATTTTGATCAAGTGGGATTTATCGCAGGGGTGCAAAGATGACTCGACATATGCAAATCTATAAATCTGATAGACCACATTGACAAAATGAAGGAAAAACCCCAAAACTCTCATGATCATCCTAATGGATGCAGAAAAAGCATTAGATAAAATTCAACACCCTTCCTTGATGAAAGTTCTCAACAAATTAGGGACAGACTACACTTCATCACAATAAGAGTCACACAGTATACTCAATGGTAACAAACTGAAAGCCTTTCCTCTATGATCAGGAATGAGATAAGTATGCCCCCTTTTGCAACTTCTCCTCCTAAAGTTCTGGGAGTTCTAGTCAAGGAAGTTAGTCAAGAGAAAGAAATAAAAGACATCCAAATAAGAAGGATGTAGAGAATTGGCATTTGATTATAACATGATCTTATATGTAAGGAATTCTAAAGACTCCACCAAAATAATTTGCTAGAAGAAATAAATGAATACAGTGCAGTTGCAAATTACAAGATGAATACAAAAAAAATAGTAGTATTCTTATATTGGAACAATGAACTATCTGAAAACAAATTCAAGAAAACAATCCATTTGCAATAGCTATGATAAAATTAAAAACTCTGAAATAAATTTAACCAAGGTGGTAATAGATCTTTACACTGAAAATTATAAGATATTGAGGAAAGAAACTGAAACAGACAACAATAATTGGAAAGATATTTCATTTTTGTGAATTAGAATAATTAACACTATAAAATATTAATATAACCCATAGTGATCTACAGAATCAATGTAGCCCCTATTAAAATTCCAATGTCATTTTACACAAATCTAGAAATAGAAAAAATCCTAAGCTCATACAGAACCATAATAAAAGCTGAATAGCCATAGCAACATCGAAAAAAAGGAACAAAGCTGGAACCAATATATGACTTTACTTCAACTATATAACAAACCTACAATAATTAAGCTAGCATGGTATTGGCTTAAAAATAGAAACTTAACCAATGAAACAATACAGCAAGCCCCGGAAGCAAACCTATGCATTTATAGTCAACTAATTTTCTGTTGAGCTGCCAACAACATTCAGTTTAAAAAGGACTCTTTCTTCAATAAAGGTTGTTGAGAAAATTGTATATACACCTGCAGAAGAATAAAATTGACTCATATCCCTCTTTCTGTTAATAAACCAAGTCAAATGGATTACAGACTTAAAAGAAAGACTTGACACCATAAAAAAAAGCAAGAAGAAAACATTGAAGGAAAAGAATAACATTGGTCTGGTCAATGATTTTATTTATTTATTTTTTGTATTTGACTCTAAAAACTCAAGTAAAAAAAGCAAAAATAGGCAAATGTAATTACATTAAACTAAAAAAACTTCTGCAAGCAAAGGAAATAATTAACATAATTGAGACAATTATAAATTAGGAAAATATTTGTAAGAAATACATCTGATAAGGGAAAATATATAAGGAATGCAAACACAAGCAGACAAATATCTAATTTTAAATATGGTAAAAGGACATGAGTAGACATTTCCCAAAAGAAGTCGTGCAGTTGACCAAACAGGTATGTGAAAACATTCAACATCACTAAGACTAAGGGAAATTAAAATGAAAACCACAGTAAGATATCACCTCATGTCTGCTAGAATGACTACCACCAATAAGATGAATGGTAACAGGTTCTGATGAGGATGTGGAGAGAGGAAAACTCTTGCACCCTGTTGGTGACCATGTAAATTAGAACAGCCATTATGGAAAACTATGTGGAAGATCCTCAAAAAACTAAAAATAGAATTCTAAAACCTTTTAGCAATTCTACTTCCTAAGCACTTGGAATCAGTATTTTGAAGAGATGCCTGCACGCCTATGTTATTTCAGCATAAGTTACAATGTCCAGGTTATTGAATCAACTTAAGTGTCCATCAGCAGATGAGTGGATAAACAATATGTGCTCTATACAGACAACAGAATACTATTTAGCCTTAAAAATGAGAAACAAGAGAAGTTCTGTCATTTGCAACAGCTATGAACCTGGAGGATATTATGCCAAGTGAAATAAACCAGATGCAAAGATTTTTCTCACTTTTACATGTAATCTGAAACAATTGTACTCATTAGAGGCAGAGTAGAATCATTTTTTTATCAGAGCCTGGGGATGCAAGGGATGAGGAGATACTGCTTAAAGAGTGCCAAGTTTCAACTAGATAGAAGGAATAAATGATGAGCATTTAAAGTGATGTATACATCAGTTATCTATTGAAAATCAGACCACACTCCACACATATATCACAATATCACTAGGCACTCCACAATTATATATAATTTGTTAAAAATTAAAAATAAATGAATAAATTGCAAAAAATAAACTCTGCTTTGATCAACAACTGACTAAGTAATCACAAAAAATAATAAACATATTTCCCTTTTGTATTATCAATGAATATGCAGAATAATAAAGTCTAGAACTGGTGAAAAATATAAAAACTTCCCACTTTCCTACAATGTTGAAAGGAGGGTAAATTAATGACAATGTTGGTAACATGTGTAAAACCTTACCACATACATTCTTAGTAGCACTATTATTTAAACTGCTCTTTTAGAGAATCAGGGAAAATTCTGTGCTAAGCTTCAAGAATAGAGGAGTTCAGAGCTATGTTATTTGTAATTACACAAAACTGGAAATACTTAAGTGTACTTTCTATAAGAAGTATTTGGTTAAGTAGATTATATTATATTTGTATAATGGAATAATACATATTAATTAAAAATTATCTCAAAAAATATTGACATACATATGTTCATGTTATATTTATGAGTGACAATACTATGCTTTAAAATATAGGTATGCTTAATATACAGTCCATATATATGTTTTAAATGTATTTATTTATAATTTTGGAGAAAGATTAATATGACAATATTTTAGTAGTAAGATGACTTATTTTTTGACATTTTTCAACAGTTTTTGTATGAATCACATATTATTTATAAAAATAGATATTATTTTTAAAATATAAGGATGAATTATATTCTCTCTCTCTAGTTCCTAATGTTTAAGTTGCAGGGAATTTTCTTTGGTGGTTTACAGAAAAAGAGGTAGTGAATTCTATTCCAGAAGGGTGATCTGAGTACAGCCTCTCTGTACTTCCTCACATTCATAAAGATAAAATAAAATCTTTAAATAACATTAACTTTAAGGATTCTATAATAATATGGAAGAACAAAAATGTCACTTCTTATGAACCAAAGGAGACACAGAACTCTGGGAATAACATTAAGCAAGATTCAATGAAAGAGATAATCAAAACACAAGACCAGCAACAAGAAATCATTAATAAGGAGAAATGTTCTACACCTGACAACAATGGACTTTTGGAGTAGGAGATGATGCAGGAACAGCACACAGGATGTCATTGCAGGCACTGGGCAAGGTGGCTTTTCTGTGTAGTTTCAACCTTGGGTTAGGCAAAAACAAAAGGGGTTCTGCCACCAGTTGGAGAGAAGGAGCATGGAATCCTGCATAAGAAAGACAAAACAGTATCAGCTATTCCCACATGATTTTATGCTCAGATTTGGAGACAGTTAATTTGTGGACAGTGAGTCACAGCTATGTGGCCAACACCAATAGAAATCTTGTACACTGATGCCAGTCAGCTTACCTCTGAAGAATTTCAAACATCACTGGTGGGAGAAATAAAAACTGTCAGCGTGATCCACTAAGAAAAGACAACTAGAACTTTCACATTTGTTCTTTCCTAGATCCTGTCCTACGTGTCCCTTTGTTGATGCATTTAACTAATTATAATCTGCATCCTCTTATTGCAGTAGGTTGTAACCATAAGTTAAATCACTTTTCTGAGTTCTGTGATAGCTTTTAGGGAATTATTGAATCTGAGAGTATTCCTAGGAATCTCTTGACTTGCTCTGTGCTCAGTGTAGTGCAAGTAATAAGTCCAGCTCAATCTCTCCCCTTTCTTGATTTTCTTCATCCCATGCATATTCCCCATGTTTTGTTGGTATATAGTTTAGCAAAATTTTTAATTTAATTTCCACAAAAGAAAAGTCTGAAATGTGAATAGTTTAAAAGACTGAAGACTTGGTCAAAAATTGGTAAATTGAGATAATGAGAAGCTACTAGTACGTCTTTTCCTACTTCTCACCCCCACCCTTTTGATGATTTGTGGATGAGAACATTAAGACAAATTGTTGTAAAAATGAATAAATCTTAGGAACCAAGTCCTAGAAAATAATACAGCTAAATGTGGTTATTGAAAAAGAAAAATATTCTATACTTACCTAAACAAAATAATTATTCCACTCCATTTAACATTTATCAGATCTCATTAAGAGTATTACATTGAGATTATATTTTGTCATAATAATAGAGAAAAAATTTTAGTGTCTTAAATGAATCAAAGCTTCAGCAAATAATGTTCCATGAAGAAGGGTTGTTAGGACTGTACCTTTTCAGACTACTGGAAGGATTATAATAAAACATGACTGTCTGATAATACAGAGAGGACCATTTTCAAGGAGATTCATCTCACTTCTTCCTAATTTATAAAGGGATTATAAACATAGACAAGAAGAATTCAAATTAATTATAAGAGATTAGATGTAGGTAACTACACATAAAATTTCCTGTGCTATGCTATCCAGGTGTTAGGGTTTGGAAGTGTGTTGTGCCCCAAAAGCTCATGTGTGAGCCAGTGCAAGAAGGCTTAGAGGAAAAATGAATGAGTTGTGAGAGTCTCCACCCAGTCAGTGAACTAATGCCCTGATAGGGATTAACTGAGTGTTAACTGAAGGCTTGTAGGGTGTGGTCAGAGGAGGTGGGTCATTGAGGGCATGTCTTTGGGGGTACATATTTCATTTCTGGTGAGTGGAGTCTCTCTCAGCTTCCTGATGTCATGTTCCCAACTGCTTTTCTCCCACACACCCTTTGCCATGATGTTGCGCCTCACCTTGAGCCTTGAGGAATGGAGTCAGCCTTACTCCATGTACAAACAGAGAACATTAAGACAAATTGTTGTAAAAATGAATAAATCTTAGGAACCAAGTCCTAGAAAATAATACAGCTAAATGTAGTTATTGAAAAAGAAAAATATTCTATACTTACCTAAACAAAATAATTATTCCATTCCATTTAACATTTATCAGATCTCATTAGACTATAGACTGAGACCTTTGAAACTGTGAGCACCCAAATAAACTTTTCCTCCTTAAAACTATTCTTGTCAGGTCTTTTGGTAACCTCAGTAAAGATGCTAACTTAAACATGAGGCTAGATTCTTGGTCTAGGTAGTTAATATTCTTTTGTGATCTAATCTAAATTAAACACTGGTTCCAGGGAATTCATTGACTGATCCTTAGTAACAAAAGAGAATACTTCAAAATATATTTGCTAACATGTATGTAGAGAACAACAATAGATTATGGAAGAAATTCTCACAAATAACACAGTTAAATTTGTACTATTTTGTAATTATTGAGATTTTTTTTCTCTTTTATCTATAGGCTTCCAATTTCTGAAAAGCAGAGAATGTGTTTTATTAGATTTTTTACATCCTTATTGCATAGTAGGGTCCTCTACATTTAAAAATTTTTAAAAATGATCATAATATTAGCCTATAACTGAATGTTTCAAAAAAAAATGTTAGTCGAAAATGTCTAAGATTGTTCAAATGTTCCAAAATTTTAAATTCATTACTATGTAACAGTGCACATGTCCTGGTAAACCATATGCATTAAGTGAAGGCTGGGAAGGTTTGAGATGACACACAATCCTCAAGGCTTCAATATGCAATATCATTGTCCAAACAACAACATCAACTGGACTATAACACCTGAACTGAAAGTATTTATAATTTTTGTATGTTAATGGCACACATGGACTATAGCGTTTATTTCTGCGTGCCATCTTTAAGTTACAAGGTAATGTAAACTTCCATGTAAGAGGGAATAGGAGACAGAGACTGCTAAACTAGGGACATATGTAAAAGAATTGAAAATTCAGGCTGTTCATTATTATATTATTTTAGGGAAAAGAAGAGAGTATTCACAGGGAAGCAGTGGTAGTGACTTTTGAGGGGTTGCTGTGTAGAAATGGAATGGGAATATTTTTTTTCTCATGTGGACCTTTAAGGCAACAATGGGATTATAAATGGAGCTGAACTATATATACACACACATATTTCTTTATATATATTTGTATATTTCTTTATATCTCTATATATTTCTTTTTTTAGAACAATAGAAATACTTCACACACCAGTCAGGTTTATCACAAGAGAGACTGAGTTTAATTCCCTACCAAAGGAACTGTTGTGTCTAAACAGAAGATGTACAACCACTTGGGATTTCAAAAAAGAGATGAGTCAAAAGACCTCTAAAGTCTCTTCAAAGCTTCTTTAAATTCCCTAAGTCGATCTGTTTTTCACAAGTCTAGTATTTAACCTTGAAACAACAGTAACAAGTAAATACATAGTCCTTGGTTCCTGTGACTATATTTCTTGGCAGCATTTCATTTGTTCTCTTTCGAAACTCTTATCATGCTAGACAAGTACCTGTGAGGCCAGTTTTTAAAAATTTATTAACAACAGGTTACTTTATCCAGTTGTAAAACATTATATGACATGAAAAAATGCCAACCAAATTTGTTATTTCTATACAAATCCAACACTTTTGCTACATATAATTTTAGTATGGAGAACAACAACTTAGCAAAGTGCTCTCCTAAGCTTTACACTCAACTAAGTTTAACTTTTAAAGTACAATTTAGAATCCAGAGTGTATGGTAACAATAATCACATGTCTGCATGAGTTAACAAAAACCAAAAGATAGCCTTAAATCTCACATACATTTAGGAAACAGTGTTAATGATCAGAAATTGACTTAGTCAAAGCAAACAGATATAAGACAGGTCTTCAAATGACAGTATGGTCCTTCTATGATAGATACAATGTATAAGAGAGCATTTATTGGTTATCTTGCTGACAAACTTACATAAACTTTCATTTTATAAAGTTTTACATAACATTTAGGTAAGGCTTAGACAGATACAGTTCTCATATGCATAAATATACCTAGTCACATATATTTAGGGTATCAACTATATTGCTATAACCTAAGTAACAGTTGTTTGTTTAACCAGTTACAAAGTAATCATTTATGACTTTAAAACAGGTACAATCCCTAATCCCTTTATGACTTAGTTTCCCCAAGTAATAAAATCTAACAAATATGAGAAAGTTATCTTGATACATAACAGCAGACCAATGTTTCAGACTTTGTTTAATATCAGTATATTAAAGTTCAAATAATTTTGACCATGCTTCTTATAGCCAATTTCATCACAAACACAAACTTTTTGAGAGTTACCTTCCACAAAGCTTCAGCGACTTAATTAGACATCCACAACTTGTTTACATTCTTAGTTTTATCCTCTTTCATCTTGGACTTTATCCCAGGGGTATTACTTTACCAGAAAAAATACTTTCTCATCTGGAAACGTTTCTTTTACCTTCTAATTTTCCGTTCTAAAATATATTTCCATACCTATAACTTTATTTTATCTTTTCTGGTTTTGGACCTTTTCTTAAATTCATACTCCAAAATAATTCTTATGGATGTAATCTCTGCATTTAATTTACACAACCAATCTTTCCCTAGAAATTACCCATAGGATCAACACAGTATTGGTCATGTCTTTAAAAAGGGCCAGTAACAGATACAAACAAAACAAGAACACAGACAGACAACCAGAGGAAATTCCTAAACCCAAGGCCAACAAACAGATGAGAACCTTGAACAGACCAGAAGGGAGTAAATATCTCTAGGTTCTCAAGTCCTGTTTAACTGTGACTCCTACACCGGTGGTGCCACAGATGTCCCCATAAAGAGGGACCAGATGTGTAGAATCAAGGGTCTTGGCATGTACACCAGGTGACTTACCAGATGGCCAAGGGAGTTGCAACTTTACTGAGTTCAGTTTCCTTTTTCTCAAAGAGAATCACAATGGTGCAACCTATATCATTCAGGGAGAGAAGGCGGGAGTTCCCCGAAGCAAAAGGAGCTTCAGCAGCTGCTGAGACAGTCCCCATGTCCCTCTATTTACTCACAGGAATAGCTCCTTGGTTCGACCTGAGAAGCTCACCCGTCTCCTAACTCTCCAGAAATTGGCTCTCAACAAGTTTGCCGGCTATCTTGCATCCTCAGCATGAAAGTGGTGATCCCTGGAGAGCCAGGCCTGCCAAGAAACCTGGAGTGGGGGCTGCTCTTGGGTCCCACTGGGGCACCAAATTGGTTACTGAAAGCCTAGTCCTTGTCCCTGATGCCAATCTAATAATGACATGATTTTGAGAAAAAGAAAAAAAAAAAAAAAAGGTTTATTGCTTTCCTAGTAAAGGATAAAGACAGGGGACTCCTGTCCCAAAGGCTATGATTCTATATGAGACCATTTTTAACCAAAATGATTATAGGCCTTGGAAGGAAATTGCTACCAAGTGATGCAGTGCTTATGACTTAGTGGATCATAATATAATAAAGAAGGAAAAAAAGAAAACTTTCTTATCTATTCTCTTTTTCTTTGTTATAACAACTGTCCATGTAGTAATACCAGGCAAAGCCCATACCAAAAGGTAGAAATTGTAAAGGAGAAACTATTGAAAGTAGAATTCATTGAGCAAACAGTGAATGCAGAGTTTCTATGCACCAGGACTGTAACAGAAATGTGTATCACATGACAGGATCCTGTTTTCAAAGAACTTGTTTGGGTGGGTTTTAGGGATTTGATGAGCAGGTACATAATAAAACACATGTAAAAAGAGTGACCAACCTAGATGTCCTTCAACAGATGAATGGGTAAAGAAAATGTGGTATATATACACAATAGAATATTATTCAATCATAAAGAAGAATAAAATTATGGCATTTGCAGATAAATGGATTTGGAGAATATCATGCTAAGTGAAATAAGACAATCCCAAAAAACCAAAGGCCAAATGTTTTCCCTGATAAATGGATGATGATATATAAGGGAGTGGTGGGGTTGGAGGTGAGAGAAGAATGGAGGAACTTTAGGTTATATAGAGGGAAATGAGAGGGAGGAGAGGATGGGGGTATGAAAAATGATGGAATGAAACAGACATCATTACCCTATGTACATGTCTGATTACACAAATGGTATGAATGTACACCATGCACAACCATAGAAATGAAAAGATGTACCCCATTTTTGTACAATGAATCAAAATGAAGTCTGTAAAAATAAAAATATAATTAAAAAATAAATTAATAAAAAAGAGTGAATGACACTAAAATAGAGAGATATACAGGAGTCATAAAGGAAATGGCCAGAGTGGATAATATACTTTGAAGAAAGTACCAGAAACTTTGTCTGGAATAGAGACGTTTGCAGACAATGAGGTTGATAAGTGATATGAAATCAGAGTTATTCATATAAACAATAGAATATTAAATATCTTTCCTCCTAACTCATAAATGACTGCTGGTTTTTTAAATCAATTACAGTTTTGTCTCTTCCTATAAATAAGATTTTCTTTTACTTTCTTATTGGTACATTATAATTATACATAATAGTGGGATTCATTGTTATATATTTGCATATACAGATAGTATTATAAGTAAGATTTCTTGAGCTACCTAACTATAGAATTACCCCAGCTTCCTGACAGTATCCACTCCAGAACAAAGATTCTTTGATCCACACCCAAATTATTCGATATTCAATATTAGAATCCTATTATAGGTCCTGTTTGACCATTTGCTGCTGTATTAATAGTTTCCCACAGCATATATTTCTCCTTCACTGCAATGAGTAATAAACCTAACTTGTTCAACTATTAGGTGTATTTCTAGGGATTGTTGACTAAAGGACATTGGCACCATAGAACAAAAAGATTTACTAAAATTCATGATGTCAGTGGATAATAGATAACTAGTAAGATATAATACCGCCTGCACATCCTGGTGGTTTTAGCCCGATGAGCTCCATCGGCACTGGGTATGACCTGTCAGCTTCTACATTCTCTCCTGATGGAAGAGTTTTTCAAGTTGAATATGCTATGAAGGCTGTAGAAAATAGTAGTACAGCTATTGGGATCAGATGTAAAGATGGTGTTGTCTTTGGGGTAGAAAAATCAGTGCTGTCTAAACTTTATGAAGAAGGTTCCAATAAAGGACAGGAATGGCTGGAATGGCTGTAGCAGGTTTGTTGGCAGATGCTCGTTCTTTAGCAGACATAGCAAGAGAAGAAGCTTCCAACTTTAGATCCAACTTCGGCTACAACATTCCTCTAAATCATCTTGCAGACAGAGTGGCTGTGTACATACATGCTTATGCTCTACAGAGCTGTTAGACCTTTTGGCTGCAGTTTCATGTTAGGATCTTTCAGTGTGAATGATGGTGCACAAGTCTACATGATTGACCCATCAGGTGTTTCATACGGTTATTGAGGCTGTGCCATTGGCAAAGCCAGGCAAGTTACAAAGACAGAAATAGAAAAACTTCAGATGAAAGAAATGACCTGCCGTGATGTTGTTAAAGAAGTTGCAAAAATAATTTACATAGTACATGACAAAGTTAAAGTTAAAGCTTTTGACATAGAGCTCAGCTGGGTTAGTGAATTAACTAAAGGAAGACATGAAATTGTTCCAAAAGATATAAGGGAAGAAGCAGAGAAATATGCTAAGGAATCTTTGAAGGAAGAAGATGAATCAAATGATGATAACATGTAACATTTACTTCAGCAACTATTCTGTTATAAATTTCTGTATCAGTCCTGTGTAACTTCAGCCCCATGGATTACACACAGTCGTTGACCAATTTTCATTAAGTTTTTGTCTTGTAGCCAAAAAGAAAAAGATATAATAACTAAATTTGAAATAATTATTATAATATTGCTATAAATTCTCATTTTTCCTTGAAACATAGTAATATATAAATAGATTTTAGTGGAAAAATGATATAAATCTTATAAAATGGACAATAAATCAGTCCCAAACTTTATGTCATGAATCAAATAATTTTTAGATTTTCACCTCCTGTAGTATTGAGCTTTTCATTGCTGTAACAAAATACTTGAGGCAGCCTACTGTTTTAAAGAAAATATGTTTATTTAGCTCAGGTTTTAGAAGTTTAACGTCTCGATGACTAGGCCTAAGTTCTGGTAAAGACTTTCCCTACCCTCACTATGTTACATCATGGCAGAAGTCCTGAATATGTGTAAAGGAAAGGAATGACATCTCAAAAGCCAGAGCGAATTGTGTGTGGCCAGGCTTAGGCCTTTATAACAGTCCTCTCAAGAGAAATAATCAGGGTCCGATGAATAAACCTTAATCCCTCTGAGAGCATGTCCCTGCTGACCTAAACACTTCCACTAGATCACATCTCTTAAAGAGATTATTAGCTTCTATAGTGCTATACCAGGGACCAAGCTACAAACACATGAACCTTTGTAGGAACAAAGAATATCCAGACCATAGTATTCTACTCTTGGCCCCCCAAAGATGATGTTCATCTAATGATGAAAAATGCATTCATTGGATTTCCTATAATCCCAAAGTCTTCATTGTTATGACATTACTCAAAAATTCAAGTCCCAAGTCTCCTCTGAGACTCAAGGCAGACTCTTTCACCTACAAATCTGTATAAGGAAAGGGGAAAAAAAGTACATACTTTCAGAACAAAATGGAAGGAAAATCAGAAGGTGAGCATTCCTATTCCAAAAACGTAATTGGCCTTTTGGAAAGGGTAAATTGCAAGGCTAAAAACCCAGCAGAGCAGCTGGTGAATCCCAAACCTAAACTCCAAGCCCAGCGTCTTGTACATACTGCAGAGAGGCTCTGGGCAGCCCCACCCCTCTGGGCCACAGCCCACACAGTTTTTCTCACGGGTTGCATGGTGACGTGTGGCCTTCCAGTGCTGGCATGGCACCCCGATGGTTGCTTTTCCCTTCTGAGGGCCCTATTTCAGTTTCTCTCCCATAAGCATCACTCCATCTGTTACCCAAAGCTCAGTCCTTGTCCTGATGCCAATTTAAGAGGACACAGTTTTGAGAAAAAGAAAAAGGAGTGTTTATTGTTTTGCTAGCAAAGGAGAAGCACCAGGGGACTCTTGTCCAGAGGCTGTGATTCTATCCATCAGGGAGAACAGAGAGCTTTTCAAGAGCTCCTCAAAGGCTGCATTCCAGGTGTTTCCTGACAGGGGGTCCCAGGTGCACCCTGATGGTGTGCTGAAATTCACTTGTTAATTTGGGAGATAGTCACTTCCTAGATCTTCTGGTGACACATTCTTCCTGTGGTGGGTGTGTGCTCAAGGACAGATAACTTGACTGAGGATGGGAAAAGGTAATCTTATTCCTGGGCCTCCAGTTAAGGAGAGGGACAGGGAGAAGAGGAAAAGAAAACACATGTTCCTTTTAAAATAAGCCTCTGAGCAGAGGGGGGCTATATTCAAAAGGTGAAGTGGACCACCGTTTCCTGACCAGGGCTCTTTACTAGTGTTTCAGATTCTTATCATGCTGCACTTTCTTTTGAAATCTTATTGGACATCACCTTGACCCCATAGTCTTCACAAACTTCATGCCTGCAAACTCAGCTCATTGTGAACCCACAAAATATCTGCCACCAGTCCACGTTGCATCTGTGCCTCTTTGTTGAAAGGTTGCAGCCAGCAGAATTCAGGGGAATGAATCCATGGGTAGCACTAACTACAGAGCCTGTAGAAGACACCCTGGGTTCCCTGAAGTTCTCTGGTGATGGGACCTTTGATAGATCTCAAATACTTCTGACATGTTTTTGAGGCATTTTTTTTCTATTGTCCTGATGCAAAGCACTTGACTTCTTTTTATCAACTAGTGCTATCACACCTTCCAACAGAATCCCCTTTTCTCTTTGAGAACTCATTGGCATGATTTCTACTGTCCACATTCTATTAGCGTCCTGCCTACAGACTTTTATGGAAAGTTATAGTAATGGCCTCACTCCTCAGAACCAAGTGTCTGTATTTTCTTTTCATTACCATGAGAAATACCTGAGGCAGGCTAACTTTTAAATGAAGAGATTTATTTAATTCACAGTTTTGGATGCTGAATGTCCAGGGGAATGGAACTAAAGACCAACTACTTATCCAGAAGGTGGGGAAGGAAAAGACCAGGTCCAGAATAGAAAAGGAGGGACAGAAGAGAGAGACATGAATTACAGAGAAAAGAGATCTGCAGCTATCTTTAAATAGCCTCCCAGATGGAAATTCCCTCATGGCTTGAACCCCGGACAGTGTGTTTAAACTGCAGAATTATTTCAGGCATATCTACGGAAAATCTTTCTTCTTCTGACTTTTTCTGATTCTAATACTCCTCCAATCACATTTGCATACTTTACTTCCTTAATGAAAGTTGTTTTTTTTTTCTTTAAAAATGAAAGGTTTTAACATTTTGTGCAATTTGCAGACTTCATTCATCTCTGGTGTATTGAGTAAATGAATATCTGATAAAACTCTCCTAATAATCTCTCCTTTTATCAAAAAGCAACTAGCTTCTCCAGATGAAAACTGTGAACCCAACACTATCTCCTTTGTAAGGCTCAGTCAGGTTGCTGGAGCACACCTTCCTGCCTGAACGTCTTCCAGACACCGCGCTTCTCTTCCCCTCGGTTCACTGTGGCTCCTTCAATGTCACTCATTCCCACTAACATCTAGACTGACAAGCCCTGGGAAAGGATGGGAGTGCAGTTGTGTGAGACTCAGTCCCCAGGAGGGGGTGACTGACACTTCTCTGTCTTCTGCACAATCATAATCGTTGCCAATTTCAAGGTGGTGGTGCTGCTGCGCCGTTCCTTGTTAATGACATTTCTCAACTATTCTGAGAGGATAACAGAACATTGACAGACTCAGATACATCTTGACATTGATTATAACTTGTATGCTTGGGACTTTCTTTTATAAGTCTCTCCAAAAGTCAAATACTAATCTTTTCAGCTAACTTGCTTTATGTCTCATTGTTACCAATCAATCACACTTGTAATTGACTTTTGCTTTTATAACCGCTCTAACACTCCTGTGACTCTGAGGATGATCAAGCCGCTTTCCTCTAGCTTCTTCATTGGATACCATACAACCCAGAAGGCTATCAGTCATAATGTTAAGAGTCTTACAGTAGAAGTTTCTCTAATCTAAAACTTTGAAAATAAGCCTAATGTATAAAACTTTGAGTCATAATAAGCACTCAAACTCCTTTTAAATACATGTAGTATTGATAAAGCCATTTAAAGATATCTCCTGCTTTTAGTGAGTATGGACATATGCAAAAACTAATACAGATTATATATTAATATATTAGAGAACATATCAATTCATGTAATATTAATATATTAAACCCTACTTCTAAAAGGTGCTGTCCTATAAAATTAATATTAATCAACAAATGTTTTGAAGACCATTTGAAGATTGAACAATTCTTTGCATTATCCTTGTTAAAATCAAAAACTCATTTTATAGTAATTGCTACTTTTGTTATTTGTGAAATATTAATATTTTTCCAGTGACCTTTTATAAGAAAGAGAAGCAAATCATTTTCTCATTATTTCAAATAAATCAAATATCTAATTATAGCATAGGATTTATTTTATTGAATTCCTGCAAAACCTGGTTGTTTTGGTAGTACAGATGCTTAATATAAAACTTTAAGGCATTTTTTGTACCATAACTATGAATGAGTAGTAAATCTGTGGGGATGCTGAGTCCAAATAAGTCAAGGAAAGGAAATGCAATCATCTCAAATTATAATTTATCAAGAAAAAGTCAATGATGTTTATCTTTGGAAAAAATTTGTATTAGTTGGGAAAGTAAGTTACCTTCAGATTTTGTTTCACTTATTTCCTAAATCTACACAGTAAATATATATGTAAAAACTGGTACTGTATAAATTCCTGAATCATCTTGGAGTTTCACAGTTCAAATTCAACTTATGCACACCTTTACTCATACTTATATATGATTGTGAACTCATTATACCTGAACAGTAAGAATTTCAGGCTTCATAGACAGAGGAAATACAATCATCTCTTTTTCTCCATGTGAAATTGTTTTCAGGAACCCTTGCACATACTTAAATTCACAAATTCTCAAGTCCATTATAGAAAATGACATAGAATTTGTATATAAACTATGCACATCCTCCTATGTAATATATATTTTAATTAATCTGTACATTACTTATAATACCTAGTACAGTGCAAATGTTATATAAATAGTTATACTGTAACATTTAGGGAAAAATGACAAGACAAAAATCTGAATATGTTCAGTTTAGATACAATATTTTTCGAACATTTTACCCATGATGGATCCTGAATGTTTCCTAAAGGTCCATGTGTTAAAGTCTTTGACCCCAGTATGGGGCTATTGAGAGGTAATGGAACTTTTAAGAAGTGGGACCTAGTGGGAAATCTTTAGGTCATTGGAGGAATGCCCTGAAGGGAATTGTCAGACCCTTGACCCCTTCCTTTCTTTTTGGTTGAAGTGAACAGTTTTTCTCTACCTTATACTCCTGCTATGATGTATGGCCTTATCACTGACCCCAAACCAAAGGGACAATACATCATGAAATGAAACTTCCAAAATTGTGAATTGAAATGAAACTTCTCTTTATATGTTAATTGTCTCAGGTATTTCGCTATAGTGATGAAAGCTGACTATTGAATCTATAGTTCAGAGCCCATGAATACAGAGAGCTCACTATATAGATCTATCTCAAAATTCATCTGTGGGTATAGATGTGCTTTAGCTTGGCTACTTATGGCAAGTTCAAATTTCAAAGACTTGAAGAATTATTCCCTCCTTTTTTCCCAAAATTGACTTGTAGGAAATGTGAATGAGGAGTTTAAGGATATTAGATGGGATAAAAAAGCAAATGGACAGTAGAATTGCTAAATGGAAACATTTGCACCACTTTCTACAGAAAAAACACCACCTTGGTAACTGATATAAATTGTTACCTGCCAAGTCACAGCTCTTAGATTTGTAGGATTTCTTCTTACCTTAATTTTCTGAGGTAGATTAGATAGTACTCCTGGGTACATTCAGTAGAAACACAGGTCTAAACGAGACTTCGTAACTTTTTAAGATATTCCAAGCTGCAATTAGATACTTCAATGTAATTGATTTTTATTATTAAAGATTTTTAGGCATTATAACTTTTTCCATCCATTTATTTTATATCTCAATGTTCTTCCCAGTATATAGTCAGAAACTTATACCTTTCCTGCTAATGCTGAATTCTTTTACCATTGTATGTCTAAATTGAAACAGACATGTTCCAAGGATAGTTCATGGTCATAGCATTTTAATCTTCCTGCTCTATTTGATTCTTCCTGATTTGATGAAAACTAATAAAGACTTTTAAAAGTAAAAGTTTTTCTTCTCTCAAATAGTGTCATAAATACTTTTTCACTACTTTGCCTGCAATGTAAATCATTAATTACTAAATTAATGACATATACTTGAGTTCCTATGTATCAAGCACTGTACTATGCACACACTCTCCTGACTACTATAAATAAAATCTAAAAATGAAGACAAAATTTGCCAACAATCACTAAATATAATTAAATTAATAAATGTGGTAAGTGTTAATAAAAGTAGTAAAATTTAAAAGCAATTAAAAAATTGCAATCTTTAATTGTTATAGCTGTGCTTGTTGGGAGTGACGGTATTTATTAGTGAGCAATGGAACTAATCTGAGAGTGAAGAAATTCTAGTGAGGGGAAGGCAATAATCAGAGCAGACATGTTTATGCCCTAAAGGCTGGGAACGCTCTAAAACCTAGGAGTCTAGAGCAATGGAAAGTATTTTCAGGCTGAAGTTACATTTTCATGAAATCAAATAGGACATAACAGTGGAAATGCAATTGGAATATGTAAAGAATAGATGTAGCAAAAAGTGCAAATGTAGAAACTAAGTTCTTTGTAATTAGTATATTAAAAAGTACTGTATTAAGAAACTAGCTGATTTTTGAATGAATGGTGTCTTAGTCGATTTGAGCTGCTATAACAAAACATCATAGACTGAGTAGATTATAAACAACAGAGATTTATTTATCCCAGGTATAAAAGCTGAGAAGTTCAAGATCAAGTTGCTGGTAGAATTTGTGAAGATCTACTTGCTCATAGGTGGCTTTTTTCTCACAGTAATTTCACAATGGAAGAAGGGATGAGAATCTCTCTCCTGTCTCTACTTATAGGACCACTAACTCATTCACGAAGTTTCTTCTCCTGTGACCTAATCACCTCTAAAAGTTCTACCTTTTAATATCATCAAGTTTGGGCTTATGACTACAAAATATGAATTCAGGAGGAACATTAAGTCCATCACAACTGGAATGAATATGAAGATAGATAAGTGAAAAAGTAGGCCTAGCATGATAAAGGAGGAATAGTAAATCTGTGGAAATAAATCTTCAAATATCCTTAACAAGAAGTTTATGAATATCCTAGAGGAGACAAATTATAGAAAGTGAAATTATCTTATAGCATTATGTATTATACACTTCTGCATACAGCCTTCTGCACTCAGGATAGGACACAGTCCCTGAAAATCCTAAATATTCACAATCCTAATTAAAGCTCTTTAGACACAGGGAAAACATGCCTCCACATCTATTGCTCTATATTCTCAAAACAAAAATGACTGCTCTCAAACTTCACGATTTGTGGGGTGAGCTATTTCAGGGTACCAGGAGGAGCTGAGCAAGAGACTGTTTTGGAAAAAGGAAAGAATACTTAACTCAGTGTGCATGAAACTTCTTACATAATATGTTTTGTTTCTTGCTTGTGCTAAAAATCATTTTCTTGTTTCTTTTTCTATTCCAGTATGTAGTTCTAGGGGTACTCATGAATTAGCATGGCATTTGAAATATTGTATGGGGTACCTGGCATATAGTTTAATCTCCAGAAAAAATGTCATATTCTTTCAGATTTGTATAAACATAGATTTAGGCATAATGAGTATCTTGATGCCATTCTTATCAATGACAATTAGATAGACATTGAAATCGGATGATGACACATAATGGGGGGTGGGAGGGGTTAGTTTTAGGGTTAGAGTTAGGGTTAGGGAGGGGGGCAAGAATGGAGGAAGGAAGCTGTATAGAGCGAAAAGATGGTGGGAGGGGTGGAGGGAAGGGAAAAAATAACAGAATGAATCAAACAACATTACCCTATGTAAATTTATGATTACACAAATGGTATGTCTTAACTCCATGTACAAACAGAGAAACAACATGTATCCCATTTGTTTACAATTAAAAAAAAAAGAGTATTGGTTGATCCACATGGTGTATACATAAAATATCTTTATATAGTGTTCATACAATTTATTCTTAATTCAACTATCAAAATTTATAATTAGCATTGAAAGAGTAATAAAAATTGTTTTGCCTTTTAAAAAAAGAAAATATTTAACATTTACATAAATTATTTAAATTAAAATATTTATTTATTTAATAGTAATTTAAATCTAAATATTCAGTAATCAAAATTTATTTTGTATCTTTAATGATGATTTTTAATATAATAAAACATTTGTGAAAATATACACAAAATAGTTTTAACTTTTTGAATTTTTACATATACTTAATTTATGTAATTAATAAAATGGTTATTTTTTTATACATGAAATACAATTCTATTTCTTTGTAATACTACCAGTTGAACACAAAATGCATACAAATTTTGATTATGATACAAAAAAATAGATATTTATTTTTCTTCTCTAAGACCTTCATGAGGTTAACTATTAGAACATTTTATTTCTTTTATTTTGCTGTTTTCCTCAGGTTCTCTTATTGTGAATAAATAATTCATTCCTAACCGTTCTTTTTTATTTTCATTTCCCTTGTATTTCATATAATGATAAGCAAGTGTAAAGTGACTAAAACCAGGAATAAATTAAATTATAAAAAAAGAGAAGGAGAATAATTGTGGGGGAAAAAAGTGAGAACCAGAAAAAATGAGAAAGGGGAGGTTAAATCGGAAAATTACAAAATTGTCCATCAAATCACTAATGAAGGAGCTTGAGGAGAAGCAGGGAAACAAGAAGCCCTGGAGAGGGGAGGAGGCCAGCCACCAGGACTTGTGCCCTCCCGGCTCAGCTCTGCAGGTATGTCCAGTCACCGCACTTGGGAGTTCATTCTCCATGGATGCAAGGTGGGACTGGGTTTCAAAGGTCACTTCTGTGTAAAGTATTCCCTGTTTGCGAAAATTCACACACATAAATTAAAATGACTATGTTGCCTGAATTATGATTGGTTTACATTTACTAATTACAATTTCACAAAACCGAGTATCTAAACATGAATATGTGAAAAGATAGAACACCTGCACTGTAATCTGACTTACCAAGTGGTTAAGAAACATGGTCTGCCAATGTGTTGTACTTGTTAGGATCAGTATTTTGTATCTAGTAAAGTATTTCACATATTTAGGTCCCAAATGTTCTTCTTATGTTTCATAATGAAAGGCATATAAGTAACAGTGTTAGGCTATTTAAACTTGAGGCTAATTCTAGGTTCGGTGGTGCACTGATAATCATACTTTACTGCCTTTTTCTTCTATTATTGCAAGACTTTCAGTTAGTAATGGGGATTTCACATGTGTTCACAATGAACTCCATTTATCTACCAACAAACATCTCTTGTGTTTGTTTTGTTCTTTCTTCCGGCTCTGGTGTCCTTGTAGACATGTCTCCCATACAGTCCTGTATAGATAGTTGATTCTCCAAATCGTATTATTTTCTCTGAGGTTATTATCCATCTATCTATCTATCTATCTATCTATCTATCGATTGATCTATCATCTGTTTATTTATCTATCATCATATCTATAGATCCTTGTAACCCTTGCACTTCTCTTTTGAGCACTATTGGAAATAAAGCTCCATATTTTTCCTACGATGCATTCCAAACATCAAACTCAGATCCAAGGTTTCCAGGGCCTAGAGAAGAATGCTGATTCTACCAGCAACAGTATGTCTGATTCACTTTTCCAGGTATTGCTGTGCTTGCTGATGTTTTCTTCCCACTTGGCACTTTGCCGCCACCCTAGAGAACTCTATTGCTGATACCCTGAGGCCTTCAAAGTGCCAAATTGATGCTTTGTTCTCAGGAGTTCTCCAGGCTCTGAAGCAATTAATTCTGTTTTCCTCCCAGAAGTGAAAAGAATGCCTCTCAACGCCTCTTAAATTGTATTTTGTACCCTGAATGTCTTTTAGTGGAAGCAGCTCTTTCAGTTTACTTACAACACAGTTTTACTTAGGACTCAGATCTGAATTCTTTGGAAAAGAGTGTGTATTTATGTGTATATGTGTGCATGCAAACATAGGTGACAGACCTTGGTTCCTCACTTAAAATTGCCTCTGCTTTTGAATTTGGAAGACTTTGTTTCAAGTTTGAGGTGGTTGCCTAACTTCTTTTCCTACACATCCTTCCTCTATAGCCCACACACAGGTGCTCCAAAAATTCCCATATCTGAATCTGTTGTGGACACAATTTGCCTTGAGACTTGGATCACACACTAGCCATGCCAAGGGTGGAGAGAAGGGCACCCCAGGGCAGCACAGCCACTCTGTGCAGCTGGTCAGTTGTGGGATATGCCTTCATCATCAGTAAACATTTTATTTGATGCTGGGGACTGAACCCAGGTCCTCACCCATGCTAGGAAAAGGCTTTACCACTCAACTACATCCCCAGTTCATCAATAAACATTCTTAATAGATATGCCATCATTTTGGCTCACCAGATACTATTCAAATTTGATTTTAATTCAACATCTCCATTATAATTATAAAAAATATATAGTGGGGTATTTATTGTCAAAACTTCTCATAGCTAAGAATTAAAAAGCATTATCTTGACCATTCCTAATCCCCACTCAGAGTTGTTCCACCTTGACAAGCTCCAGAAGCTCTGTCCTGAGTCATTCTTGCATTAAATTGGGAAAGACTACTTGCTTTCTCACTTGCCAAATTTTCATTCTATTCTCAAGTATATGTTTGTTATTTCTGTAATTATATTCTTGTGATGTGATAATAACTATGGATATTTTAAAATACATAGAAACATAGATGTGTGAATAAAAATCACCTCTATAAAATGGCTAAAATTTTGTTATGTGTACATTTTCTTCTACTATAGGAATATGGTATAGTTTTTAATTCTGCCCCTTTCACTTTTTATTTAAGAACATTCTCTCATGTTAATAAATGTTCATCAGGTATTATTTTAATACAGCATATAAGAATTTTATTTTTGGATTTGATTCATTTTTAAAAACTAACATCAAGAATGCACAGAGAACTTCTTCACATACAAACACCCACATATTTATTCATATATATATATATATATACATATATATATATATATGATACAATAATACCAGTAAACCTAATTAACAATAGCTCACATATATAAATATCATCCTATGTGCCAGGCTGTTTGCCTGCATTATCTTATTATTTAATCTTTCCCACAACCATCTGAGGTACTTACTAGTATTCCCATTTGGCAAATGAAAAAAAAAAAAAAAAAACCTGACGCATAGGGATTTCAATAATTTCACAATGTCCCAGAAAAAGTAAGCTTTGAGGTACAGGTCTAGGGGATACATAGAAGAACTTAGACTCTTGAAAACTATGTTCTACAGTGTTCACAATAATATTTACATGCTAATAGGTTCTTAAAGGTAGATTACTGAGTCAAGTGTTACAAAGAAAAGCCTCGAATTTTTCAAACTACTTGGGAACTGCTCTTGAAAGCAGAGTCTAGACTTCACAGATACCAGGTTTAAATGTTAGCTCCTTAGAAAACTGAACAGCACTGTTAGATTTCAAATAGGGGTTCCATTATAAGGTTCAGAAGTGGACAATAAAATGGACACAGATATGGAAATAAAAAAGGACTGAAATGAAAGAGAAGAAGAGTGACATGGGCACATATCCCGGAAAATGAGAAATGTCAAGTTTTAAGTACAGGAAAATAAATTTGAAAGATGGACTAATTTTCTTCTTCCCTTACTAGCATGTTTCTGTCAACAAAGCAGAGGTATACCCTCAGTTCCAGAAACTTTTCTTACTTAATTGAAACCAAAGAGAAAATACAAAGATCAGTAAAAACTACAAAAGAATCAAAATAAGAAAAGTGTGATTGCTGGGTGTGGTGGTACACTGCTGTAATCCCAGTGGCTCAGAAGGAGAGGCAGGAGGATTGAGTGAGGCCTTAAGCAAATTAGTGAGACCTTGTCTTACAATAAAAAAAAAAAAGTGAAATTAAAAGATGTCTAATAAGTAGATAAAAGATACCTGACAAAATGATCATTGTCATTTTGAATAAAGATTTTTTCTTACTATTTTTCTTTTTTTCATAATCACATATTCCCAAGAATGATATTCATTTTATATCTAATAGTAAAACACATAAACAATATTCTTAAAGAAGTCATTCCATAAAAGTGAAAATAGAGTCATCACTTGATATCCATGAGCAATTGATTCCAAGGATTGCACAGATACCCAAATCTGCAGACACCCAGGACCCTAACTGCATAGTACTTGTGTGCAACCTATGCACAAATATTTTTAAACTCTAATACTCTAATTAAAGTGCATAATACATGTACATACAATATAAGTAGCTGTTATACTTCCTTGTTTAGGGAATAATAAGAGGAAATTCTGAACACAATCAGCGTAGATGTAACATTTTTTTCTAGTATTTTCAATTCATGTTTGGTTGAATCCAAAGATGTGGAACCCATGGATATGGAAAGTCAAAAAATGAAAAGTGATAAAAACCTCAAAGGTAAAATCTGCATATAGTAATTTGAGCTTGATATTTAAATGTAGAATGTCAAACTGGTTCAGCACTAATTGCCTCATTCCACACCTTGGGTGTGAAGTCCCTTCATGGAAACTGGGAATAGAAAAGTATTTATTAATTTACTGAGACTTTAAGTTGAAGTAAGGCTCAGTTTCATTTAGGTTTTTAAAATGCTAGTAATTTAACATAAACTGTCATTTCTGTACCTTGAACAGCCTCTTAGGGAGCCTCTTGTGAGGCCTTGATATGATATGTCCAAGGAATAGGGGGGAGTCAGAGGACCACTGTGGAGCTGCCACTGGGTTTGAAAGTTGAACAAGAAAATGCCAGCAAAGGGCCCTGAAAAGCTTTGGTTGGGGGACAGAGAGAAGAGGTGAATGGACAGACAATGGCACTTTCTAGGATATAAATAATGAAGACACTTACGAAAAGATTTTGTAAGTTCTGCTTTGAGAAAGATAATGAGCGTCTTTTTCCTCATGTTTTTATAGATTCACGAGGAAAATAACTGCTCTTTTAAATGTGTATTGACTTAAATCTGGTTTGGGAGCTGTTCGGAAGTTCAAAGCTTACCTTCAAGGTAGAAGGAGACAGCCTAGCAGGGCCTGTGACATCTGGGATGCATAAGCCTCATAGAATTTAGTTTATCCCCTTGTTATTGAAGATTGGGTTTTTCATTTCATCCACAGAGAAATCTAAAATATCACAACTTTACATAGTCTTTCTATATAGGCAATAAGAGGAACTAAATAGAGGTACCTTCCTCCACAAAATTTTATGTTTACTTTATTATCACTAATAATTTTGTTTTCTTGCTTTCATTCGGGTTTGAGTTTTATATTACTTTGTATTATTTCAGTAAACTCATAATTATTTTATGCATTTGGCCCTATAATTTAGAATATTGAAATATTTCATTTTAATGAAAAAAGTTTAACATATCCTAAGTTCAATTATGAAAAATTCATTCCAAATTTTTCCTACTTGAAGCACTAAATCTGTTTTTGCCAGTCTAGATAATCAGATACTTCATGACTCTGCAAACATAGAGGTAAGAATTTTTCTAGTCACATACATGGTGGGGGGGACACTGGAGACTCATAAAATATGTTTCACAGGAGTAGTGAGGTGAAAGTTCATTTGCAGAAAGTTCAAATTGAAGAGAGTCAGCAGAGACAACAATGTGAGGGGTTTCTCAAATTCCTAAAAGTGAGCAGAAAAGGAGAGTGGTCACTGAAGGGTTTTGTGCAATCAAAAGGTGTGTATTAAAATAAGTGACATTAAAACATGACAATCTTATAACAAGCAAGTCCTTAACTGGCAACTGTCTCTTGAAACACGTTCCACTCACTTCTGTGATTATTAGTCAGTGTGCACTCTTTATGATGATATTATTTGAAAATTATCCCTGCTGATGGGAATAATTTAGTGGGTAGAGAAAGATTAGTGCTAAAGGAGGTGGAGGAGTTAATCATAGCATGGAACCCGTAGGTGATAGACTTGTGCAGAGCTAGTGCAAAGACAGCACATCAGAGCTGGGTTGATCTCTTCAGCAGCAGGAAAGACAGAGGAGGGGCACAGATACAGGAAGACTAGGAGCTCCAGGAGTGGCAAAATGAGGATTTCCCTCTGTTTGCTCTTATTCTTTAAGCACAGAAATAATATAGCAAGGTCATCAGTGAATGTGATACAGGGAGGAGATGCTTGAAATTTGAGGAAGGAGTTGAAGGCTGCAGAAGAAGCAGAGCCTCAGGACACAGCCTGGATTCCATTAGAACAAGAGGGAAACTTTCCAAGAAGTAGAGGAGTACATATGGAATTTTACAAAGATGAACTGTGAATTCCAAAGGAGCAGTAGAAGGGTTTGGGATATTGATTTTCAACACTGGCTAAACATTGGGATCAAATGGAAATAAATAGTAGTGCCTGGATCATGCCTAAAATGTATTTGATCTAAGACCTTACAGCTGGACTCAGGTATTAGATTTTTCTAAAAGTTCTTCACACAATTCTAATGTGCAAACAAAGATGGGGCTGAGGAACTAAGAGTGTTAGGTAGAAGGTAGCAATGAGCAGTGAAATGCAGGCAAGGTCACAAGTCTTCTTTAAATTACTTTAGGGTCTTCTTTAAACTACTTCCAAAGTAAATGAGGAAGCTAAGTGGTAGTTAATTTGTAGAAAATAAACAGAAGCAAAGGAGCTAATGGGAAGACACAGCAAGAGAAAAGGATTAATGGGACTAACTCTTGACAGGGTCCATTGAGGTTGGTGTGAAGCTAGGAATTATGACTAAAGTTCTCTCCATTTCTCTGGGAAGGACGAATCCTTTAGTAGCACAGGCGCACTAAGATAACTTCTGACTAGCAATTGACCCCAGTGCCCACATTAACATGGGATAATTGTAGATGAAGTCCCCTAAATAGAATGGCCACCATGACACTCTTGGAGAGGACTAACTGAGGTCAAAAACTCCACTGCCTGATGTGAAAGAGGAGTTGAACACCTGATTGGTGATGGTTGCTAAAGGAGGACTACAATTTTCAAGTTAACTATAAAACAATAATAAAATTGGGGACAATTTTATAAGAACATAAGAATATAAGAACAATTTTATTAACTCATTAAGAACATTCCATTATGATTTTATGTACATCACTGTGATTTCTTCACATCAAGAGGGGAGTGAAGGGAGAGGAAGTGGTATGGGGGTAGGAATGACAATAGAGTGAAACAGACATTATTACCTCATGTACATATATGACTGCATGACTGATGTGATCCTACAATATGTATAATCAGAAAAGTGAGAGATTACACTCCACTTACGTATGTTCTATCAAAATGTATAAATGCATTCTGTCATGTATGACAAATTAGAACAAATAAAAAAAATACCTATTTTAAAATTAGGTTTATCCTCACATGTCTCTTGGAATTGAATCCTCATTAACTTATTTGGCTCTTCAAAGCTATGGTTTGGGGAAAAGAAGCAGTTCAGAAGTCACCCCAAACTGACAGTCAAAAGGGAAGAACTCAAAAGGCTGAGGACTGAGCAGTTGGGATTCTCTTGCATCTGTGTTATTTTCCAGGAAACAAACTATTGTGTTGAGCTTTGTTTTGTATTTTGAGAAAAGTTAGCCTCTTCTACCCTTTCTTTCCCTTTCCCCCTCCTCCCTGTCCCCCCATTTCTGTTCCTTTCATCCGTTTCTTTCCCTCCCTCCTTCGTTCTATCTCCCTCTCCTTTTCTTCCCTTTCTGCCTCTCTTTCTGTCTCATTTTTTCAACCTGATTTCAGATAATTCTCAGATGACACATGGGAACACCAGTACTCTGGATAGACACAAGTTTTCCTATGACCCTCAGCCTTTGGGAGTCCCTCAGCTACACATAACCTTTGTGTCTGCAGGGACTTTTCTTTTGGTCTTTGAATTCTTCCAGGAATATAGTAATGACATACAGAACCTACTTAATATAAAATTTAGCTAAGGGAATGATGTCCACCTCTGACCTTGCTCCGGAAGCGCTCTTAAGAAAGGCCAGTGATACCCTCTCACATTCACACCAATATTGTGCTTATCTAAAAATGTCCTTAAATTTTATGTTTTTTAACTTTGTTTGAACTTTTAAGAAATACTTCATGATACAGACTGGATGCTTCCAGCAAGCATGGAGTTAATCCTGTGCCTTCTAGATGTGCATTAGCGTTCGTAGCAATGAAGCCCCATTTCAGTAAATGGCTTTGTCTATTGTGCTCGCTGGCAGCCCTCACACTTAAAACAAATTAATGCTACTCTTAAGAGGGAGAGCAATATTTTTCACTGTTAGTCAGACACACGCATCACTGGTCTGAACATCCTTTTGAGTAGAAATTGGTTATAAATGACGGCAATTCCTTACAAAAGTAAAATGAAGTAAGAAATAAGAGGTGAGGGTGTTGCTTTGGCAACAATTTTCAGGGGAACATTTCTTTCCCATACTGGACCAGCCCACCCAACTTTCTAAATGCCTTTAATACCATTGGTGATGAGAACCAATCAGGGTCAAATTCCATTTCCCCAGAAGTGAAGATTGAACACCTGAGAAATGCCAAGGCAAGCGTAGAAAGCAAGTTTTATTTAAAGGATAGAGCAGAGGTACACTTCTCTGCAGAGAAGAGGGTCCCAGAGCTGGATATCCAAAGAAGTGGGGGTGTCCTGCCCCTTTTATATTTTTAGAGTTCCTTTGTTCTCATGCCCTCCTTCTCCCCTATCTTGCCCCTCTCCTCTCCCCATCCTGTGTACATGACCAAAAGGTGAGCCAAAAGGTGAAGGTAAAGGGATCCAAGGCATGAAGCCGCCCAGGGGTACAGGGAGGAAGGGAGCAGCCCAGGAAGCATTAGTCAACAACTCCTACAACTCCCTGGGGGAGGAATAATTCCTGGGGGCAGGTTACCTTAACAACAGGTTGAAGAAGGAAGGGTTTTGGAGATGTCAGCATCTGATTTCCTTTCCTTTCCAATCAGCTCTCTTCTTCCCAAATCAGACCCAATTATTTATTATCTACACTGACTGCCTTTTGACCCCTGGCTTCACCTTCATTAACAACAATGGAAAATAAAATATGAAAAGGGACAAATCTTTCTTTCTCTTGAAACCATTTAAGTTGCCTGGAGTGGATGAGTTAAACCCTAGGCCTGAGCACTGAGATCATGGAATAAACCATAAGGTTCTTGCCATTGACATTCATGTTGGGCTTCCGTTTTGTATTTTGAGCCCAAGTGCCTGTGGATTTGTAGATAAAGCCAAGGAGAAATAGAGAATATTCCAAGCTACCCGGGAATGCAATGCCACATGTCACAAGTTAAGCAAAAATGCATGCCTCATATGTCCTTGAAATACATTACTATAGCACAAGGTTAGGAAACATAGAAGAGTCACTTTGATTATGGACTCCAGAGGATTTCAACAAGGTCTTCACCATAGTAATAAGATTTATTTTTCCCAAGGCAGAAGGAGTATATTGAAAGAAATTATATCTTTTTTTTTTTTTTTGCAATGAGGAAAACATTTAAGGATCAAGAGTATTATAACCATATGCATTTGATTCAAAATTTTATTTTTGATAATTCAGAGGAAAATCTTTTTTGGAGGGTGAGTGGGTACTGGGGATTCAACTCAGGGGCACTTGACTACTGAGTCACATCCCCAGTCTCACTGAGTTGCTTAGCACCTCATTTTTGCCGAGGCTGGCTTTGAAGTCACGATCCTCCTGCCTCAGCCTCCTGAGCCACTGGGATTATAGGTGGACCCCACTGAGCCCAGCCGAGAGTAAAACCTTAAAACTCTATAACAAAATCCCATAGTCACAAACAGGCACTTTTATTAAACTTTCCTAAGAGAATTGTAACAAGAATGGACAAAGCTTTGAAAGCCAAACCCCACACAATATTTCAAAGTTAACTTTTACCTATCTAGTTCTTTGTCTAATTGCAAGATATACCAACCTAGGAACAAGGAAAATCTGAACAAAATCAGTACTAGCTGTGTTTAATGTTCAGAAGATTGTCTTTTACCTTTATATTTAATTCAGGTTTATAAACTCAAAGATTATTCATAATGAATTTTCATTTTAATGTATTCTTCAGAATTGTGCATCTGCAATACCTCATATATTTATGCACGGTAATAATACTTAGCATTTATATGAAGCTTTTCATCTTCAAAGTACATTATATACATTAGGAAATTCATCATCTTGTCACCCTTATGAGTAAGGTAAATATGGTTATCTCTATTTTACAGATAGGAAACTGAAAAAGACAAGTCATCCATAGGCATAATTAAAAGGGCACTTCAGCCTTGTTTGTGTAGTAGGGTTATAAAACATTTATATCCTATTTTAAAATTAATAAACTTAGAATGCATTAAACTATTATCTTGAAAATGTTATATATCTAAATTGCTAGGCTTGCCTCAAAGCACATACTCTCCAGATACAGTAGGAAATTTAAAAAATAAATTTAAAATAATTTTATTTATCCCACCTCAACTTTCTCATTGTTTCTAATCTAGTTCTAAACATGTAAAAAGATCATTCACTATACTTAATAGTAAGAGGCTTGACTTGTTTCTTATTTGTTGTACTTCCCTACCAAATTGTTAAACATTTTCTTCTTGACGTGTTTTGTTGAAAAACTGAGGATTCTTTACATTTTAGGAGGTTGCCTACTGAGAGTCCTCTACAATGATATAATTTATTTGAATAATGTCAACATTCAATGCACTATACAACTATTTATCTATTCTGTTGTGGTCTTAATATTACTTAAAGCATGTAAACACAGCTGTTTCCAGTCAGTTCGCTTATCAAAATGTGTTGCTCATGTTTGCAGTGATGCTTAATCCATTGTTTGACATTGACATATGAATTTACCTAAGATGTCATGACCTGTCGAAATGGCTGTTTTCAGAATCATGGCTTTGGAGTGCAAATTAACATTAAATTACAAGAGAAGGTCATTGCTGTCTCAGGAACTGACTCCAATGCAGAGATGAGTGTGAACATTTTATCAGAGAGTTCTCTCTGTTGCAGGGAACAACATCAGAAAGGAAGGAAGGAAATAGTTTTGAGCATGGGGAGAAGCTGAAATGTAATAAAGCAGCAATAGAGAGAGATGGATATTTAAAGCTCAGATGTCCATTTAGAGTTGTTCCAAACTTAAGCAAGGGAATTGGGCTGTACTTCAAAATCAAGCAGTCATAGGATGCTAGGAAATCCTGGGGCAACGGTATATTCTGGATAAGCAGATTCCTTCATCCAGAAGGAAATTCCCAGAAAAGGAATCAACACTGAGACATCAGCAGACAAAGCTCCTGATCCTGAAGGGGAATCTAGGAAACATGTAATAACAACCATTACAATAAGGCAATGGATACAAAGGCAAGAAGCAATCTGCTCCAACTGTTTAGCCCAGAGTCTAAGCCTGGGCTCCGGCAGATCTCTCATTCCATCTTGAGCCATTGTAGCCCTTAAAATTAGCTTATAGAAGAAGCATTCCTAAAGTGAGGATGAAACATGAAGCAGACTTATAGGATGGGTACTCAGAATATATACAACTTAGCAAGAAATAGTCATCAAAGCAAAATTGTTGATTAATTCCTCCCCTGAGCTCACTAGGAAGAGATAGTCAATGCAATGGCCCAAGGATCTAAGATCAAGACCAAAATGCTAAAGCCAGAACAAGTTGTCCACAAAAGGTTACCTTGAGAAAATATTTCCAGAAATGTAAAACTGATCCAAATATAAGGACTGTTACAGTTTGGATCTTAAATGTCCCCCAAAGGCTTATATGTTAAAGGTTTGGACCCCACCTGATGGCGCTATTGGGAAATGGTGGAACCTTTAGGAGATGGGCCCCAGTTAGAGGAAGAAGGTTATTGAATGTGTGCCCTTGAAGAGAATATTGGGACCCTTCTCCCTTCCCCTCTCTTTCTCTCTTTGCTTTCCAGTCACTACAAAGGTGAGCCACTTTGTTCACATGTGCTCCTTGTCATGACATTATGCTTTGCTGCAGACTCAACATTATGCAGTCAAGTGACCTTGGATTTAAACCTATGGAATCTTGAGCCTTTTCTTTTTTTTAAGTTGTTTATCTCAAGTATTTTATCACAGCAAAGGAAAACTGTCTAACTCAAGAACCATGTAGTATTAAGCACTGGGAAAACAACATAAAAAATGAAATCCTGGAGGCAGACACATAAATAAATACATTTGGGAGTTGAAGATAATTAAAAATGAACTGGAACAAGTTGGACAGAAAAGAGGATGATCCTGCAAAATTGTTGTGAACTCTATTTTAACCTAACCTTCTTGAAAACTGTGTTTCAGATTGTACTATGGAGATAGATTAGAAAGTTACAGGATGAATATTTAGAGAAAAGGACTTCTGTGTCTTAAAGTACGCCCTAACTTGTTGAGTATTCATCAAGCTTTTAAGTTTCACCCAGCAAATGGATGACACTAATGACATAAAGAAGGGCAAATTCATATAGATTGATTAAAGAGTCATACAGAAGCCAATGTGAAATTAAGATTAAGAATCATCCTGCTGTTAGTGTGGGACATTTTTTTAATCAGGAAATCTATGGATGGGATCTAGATGCTAGGGTTAAATAAGGTCAAAGAGCTTTGTTCCTTAATTTCCTAAAGGAAGTAGACCATTCATATCTCATTTTCAAGACATTTCTAGCAGAATATTGACCATAAGATTACCAGAAAGATTTCTGCATTTGATTCTTTTAAAAAATGTGAGACCTTTTAAGTTACTTTGGTAGCATGTATGATCTGAGGCTTAGTATAAAGAAAGCAATTGCTCAAAATCTTGAGCTGAAGGATCTGTTATTAAGAATGTGCAAATGAGGTTTGATGGCTTAAAGAGGTCATTCCATTGGACTGCTACAAGCTTTTACAGGGCTCAGAAAATTTAGTAAAGTGGGAAAGTAGTTTAATGATCAGCTCCCATTAAATTGATACCTGTTTTATTCAGCATATATGAACTCTGCGCTTCACAATGATTCTTTGTAAGTAGAAGCTTAAAATGCCATCTGCAACATGAAATATAAGGTATGTGGGTGTTACAAAAGCATTCTGTCTCTGTGATGAGGTACCTCTGGGGAGAGTTCACTACTTGCAGCATCTTTTATCTGTGAGTCGGAGTTCCTCACCAGGGCAATTTCAGAGTGACCCTCATTACACAAGGGCTGTGAAATCAATGTGTGTTCTTTGTTGGGACTAGTAGACCAGTCCCATTGTGGTCAAATTTCCTGGCAGAGTTTGCCAATGCAGGAATGAATAAAAGGTATTAATTTGATTGCACTATAGTTTATTCTTATCCTCTGATGTGAAAAGATTAGTTGATAAGTAAATAATGGTCATGTCTGCCTGATCAGGGGTTGAGGAAAAGGGAAACATTTGAGGGAAGAAATTTGAAGAATGGGGTTAAAGTTGCTGCTCTGCCTACTCTGTCATTAGTATCAAGAGTGATTGTGAGACCAAAGATGATATCGGTATTGAACATAAACCAGAATCCAGTCCCATTTAGAAGACTTAGCACCCAAGAAATGTGGAGGCAAGAGTAAAACGTTTTATTTGAAGAATAGAACCTCCTCTGAAGAGAAGCGGGGTCCAAAGCTGGTGCCCGAGGGCGTCGGGGTGTCTTCCCCCTTTTATAGATTTTAGATTTCCTTTCTTCTCATGCCCCTTCCTCCCATCCTGTCCAGGTGACCAAAGGGCAGGAAGGGACAGGCCAAGGGGTAATTCTCCTTATTCTCCTTCTCCTTCAATTATCTGCCCAGAAAGGCAGGAAGGGAGCTGCTCAGGAGGTATTCATTAATGACTCCTTGCTGGGAGGAAAAATTCCCTGGAAACAGGTAACCTTGGCAACAGGTGGCCAAGGAGGGGAGCGTCCTGGAGATATAAGCATTTTATTTCCTTTGAGTCAGCCCCCATCTTCTTGACCCAACCCAGTCATTCATTATCTATACAGACCGTTCTTTTGCCCTAGTCTCAGTTGTACACAGTTATTTAAATCTTTGAGGCTTAATTCTTCAACTATAAAATGAGAAAAAAATCATGTAGTCTTAGAGGTCCCTTCCATCACCTTGATTCCGATATGATACTTGTCTGTATTTCAAGAGTCAGAGACAATTGTGAAGATACTATCTTGAGAGAAAGGTTATTTTTGTGGGTCTCAAAATACAACAAAAACAACTGTGACATCTATTCTATTGGGAACTCTGAGTTATCCAGAGAATGTGAGATTTGAAGTGAAGTATAGTGAAGACTTTATATTTCAGAAAAAAATCACACACACATAATTTGGCATACTACAACATCATTACTTCCAGTGTACTTTATGACATTTACAGTACTTCTTAGTTGTGTAAATAACAATGAAAACTGTAACTGTATTTTGGAAAATCACTGAGAACTCTCTAAATAAGGACTCAAGCTTTATTTTAGAACATAACAACTATGTAGTTAGTCAAGTGTTTGGGCTGTTTTGATTCGAAAGAAAAAGCATTCACACTGGCTTAAATATGAAGGATCTTTGTTAGTTTGCCTGACTGAAGAGCTCAGTGGTTGAATCAACTTCAGCACACTTGGTTTAGGGGATTCAGATGGTGTCATCATGACTCTTCCTATCCTTTTTTAGCCTCTCTTCTTCATGTGACTTACCAGCATAAAAATGACTGCAGAGATCAGGCTGCATTACTCCAGGTTCCTAACAGTAACAAAAATTTCATTTCATCTCATTGCCTTTGACCCCAATCACTTGCCCATTTCTATGCTCATGGATGTGGCTAAAGAATGGGATACTCAGATGGTCAGACTTGAGTCCCACGCTTATTCAAGGAACAAATGTGGAGTCTGACTTCAAGCACATGGACTGAAGTTCAGGGAAAAAAAGATGATTCTATAGAGAAAACTCAGCGTACTTCTAGCAGAAGATGGGACTGGATGATGGGCTACAAAATAGTATACGCATACCAAATTATGAACTTAAAATATCATCAAGCTGTGACCTTTTTCACTGATTTCTTTCAAGTGCAGGATTATTTTCTTTCCTGCTCTTACAAACCTAACGAAGTAGCAAAATTGACTGCCAAATAATATGTTTTAACCTGCACTGATATCACAATAGGGTGATTGACAAATGTCAGTGGGATTAATTAACACAGTGGATTTTAGCACTAAGCAATTTTGTTTAAGTTAAAATTTATGTGAAGCTCAGACTGATAAAAATTGAGCTTTATGAATAAAGAAAGGGTAAGTGGGGATCCTCTTTCTCAGTTTTCTTCTCCAACTATCCTGTACTATTCCCTAGGGTTTACCTCCTCAGAGTTCCACACAGCAGTATAGTAAGAGTGAAAGAGATGTTTCCAGCTCCAAGGTCCTGCTCTTCCTCCTCTACAAGGACTAGGGAAGACTTGACAAAAAAATTATGTGCTAAATCTGAAAGCAAATATAGAAGACAATAATTTTGAAGGTCTCTCCATAATCTCAAGGAAGAACTTTCTGGAGCCTGGCGTGAGCTTTTTAGGTTTATTTGACTGAGAGGTATGCTGTTTACTGTTGGTTGATCCTCTAAGTATCAGAAGCCAACATTTCCCTGAGTATTCCTGTTTTTGTCCACTGTTGCCTCCAGGTTTCCTTACTGATTCCTTCTTAAAATAAGGTCTGAGGCATGCAGTTCTTTCAACTCTCATGCAGGAACTTAACAATGGGGCAATAAATTATGAATGAGGGAAAAATTCTAAAGTCCTGTGATTAGTTCTGACTTTTTAAGTGAGCTTATGCCTCTGGGCTATGTCAACCCCATGTGTTTATCAGACTCTTTTTCCCTCTTAGATGAGATAGGAAGGCTAGAGGGGACTAAAGTCAGGTATTTCCCTTTCCCCAGGTCAGTTCCACTATGGTAATATCTATGTCTGCTAGTCTCTGATAAACTAATTTGCTTTGAGCACTGGTCACTGATATGGAGGACATAGATCTTTGGGCATATTTTAAAATGTACGCTTTCCTTTCCCCTTACTGGAATCATAAAGGAATTTTTCTCCAAACTTCATTGTGACAAACTGGTAAGTGTTTTGGAAGGCAAATCTCACAAGAGTATATATATATATATATATATATATATATATATATATATAAACTGAAATAGAGGATCCCCACTTACCCCTTCTTTATCCATAAAGCTCAATTTTTATCCCCTTGAGTTTCATATAAATTTTTACTTAAACATAATTGCTTAGTACTAAAATCTACTGTGTTAATTTATTCCACTGACATTAGTCAATCACCCTATTGTGATACCAATGCAGGTTAAAACATTATTTGGCAGCCAATTTTGCTACTTCATTAGGTTTCTAAGAGCAGGAGAGAAAATAATTGTGAAAATAAAGATGAAAAACCCAAGTATTTCAATTAAAAGATTATGCAGTCTAATTTTAGATGGTATGTATGATCAAACAAATTAATAGCAAAAAAATCAATTATAAAATGTGAAGAGAACCTGAAAACCTAAATGGACAACCTAATAGCAAAATAAAAAAAAAAATAATAGGTTAGTGACCCAAAACTGGGCTCCCAGAGTCTGTAACTATGTAACTATCAAGTGTCTTCATACTGAGCCTCCAGAAATTTGTCAACTACAGTTTAAGTATTCTTACCAGTTTTGGTCTCAATGACTGATTTAATATCCTGGGCTTCTATTTCCATTGAGCTACACTTCTTAATATCTTCCTCTCTCTCCAGTTTTTTGGAATAGTAATTTGCTCTATGACCCCATTTCTCTGATGGATTGAGTTGTTGATATGTTTTTGTTCTGAGGACAGGAGTAGTGACTTCCATACATGACAATGTAGAAACTAGAACTTGTTATGCGATATGTATAACATACAATATATATGTGTGTGCATGTGTGTGTATATACACACATGATGTAAGTATATTTTACTAAAATGGCATCAGATGAACATACTGTCTCAATCTGCTTTTTGTAAGTATGTTTCATGTTGACCAATTATATTTATAATATATGTTAATATTTGCATAATGCCCCCTTATATAGATAAAACATAATTGGGTTAATCAATCACTAATGTTAGAATCAAAGTTAGTTGCCTAGATTTTTTAATGTAGTAAGGATATTTTACTTGAAATCCACTCTCAATAAAATTTTAAATTCAATGTATGTTATTACTGCATATAAACACAATGTTGTGTAGCAGATGTCTACAAATTATTTTTCTTGCAAAACTGAAACTTTATCCTCATTGAACAGCAATTCCCATTTACCCCTTACTAATACACCCCCAACCCTTGACAACCATTATTCCACTCTCTCTCTACGTAATTTGACTATTCAAGATGCTTTCTGTAAGTGGAATCATATAGTATTTGTCTTTCTGTTACTTGTTTATTTCACTTGGCATACTAGCCTTCAGATTTATTTATGTTGTTAATAATAGAATTTCATATTTTAGGGCTAAAATATTTCCTTTACATATAAATATAAATATATATGATATATATATAATATCACATTTTAATATATATATCACATTTTAACCCATTCACTTGTTAAGTCACATTTTAGTTGTTTCTAAATCTTGACTTTTATGATTAATACTGAGATGAACATGGAAGTGCAGATTTCTCTTCAAGATTTTGATTTCAATTCCTTTGGTTATGTATCCAGCAGTGAAATTGCTGAATCATATTGTAGTTCTGACTTCAGTTTTTCTGAAGAATTTCCATAATATTTTCCATAATGGCTATACCAATTTATATTTTCACTAATAGTGTACTGGGGTTTTTTTTCCCTCCACATGATCATCAATGCTTGTAATCTCTTGACTTAGTTATAATAGCCACCTTAAAAGGTATGAAGTGATAGCGCATTATGAATTTTATTGTTGGAGTCCCCTCATCATTAATGATATTGGGCACATTTTCACATACCTGTTAGTCATTTGTATATTTTCTCTGGAAAAATATCTGGTCAGGTTCTTTTCACATTTTCTTACTGGATTGTTATTACAGTATTATTGTTATTATTATTGTGTGACCATATGTATGTGGGCTCATTTCTTAGCTCTCTGTTTTATTCCACTGATCTTCATGTTCATTTTTATGCCTGCATTATATAGTGTTTTACAGACTATAACTTTGTAATGTATTTTGAAATCAGAAGAAATGATACTTCAGACTTTTTCTTTCTCAAGATTGCTTTAGCTGTTCAATGTCTTTCTTAGTTCCTTATGAATTTTGTGATTCATTTTCCATTTCTATAAAAGTGCCATTGAATTTTCACAGATACTGCATTAGATTTCTAGCCCACATTGGGTAGTGGATCACTTCCAATTCCATGGATGCAAAGTACCCATTTTTGTCCATCACATAAACCAGCAAGTGAAGTGAGCTTAATTTGGATCCCTGTGCACATCTATGTTGCTTTCCTTGTATTTTCCAGTATTTAAAAGAAAAGTAGTATTTCATATGGTAACAATTTACTGGCAAAATGTTCAGAGAAGGTGGACTCTTGCATCCCCTCTTTGGTATTGTCCATCTCTTTCTAGCTTTCCTTTGGTTGATTCTATTATCTTTCCCCTCCCTTTCCCATCTGCCCAGTGCCCTTGGCTTCCACCCTTATGTGAGTCTCAGAGAACTGTTTGTTCGATGTGTTGTGTGGGGTGAAGATCTCTGGCAATAATGTAAAGGATGCTTTCCCTCCCTTTTCTCCCTACCTCTTCCTCCACTTCATTCTCAGTAACAGAAGAAATGTGTCCAAGATGTGTCTCATGGGGAACATCCTGCAGAAGTTTCACAATTAGCACCAAAGTTCACAAAAACACAGAAATCTCAAAATCAGCTAAATTAGAGATCTGGGTGGAGAAAGGAAGCTGACTGTTTTCTTTTCACAGCACAGTGTGTGATATTTATGGAATAAAACACTTGGATTTTCATCTTTTAACTAATATTAAGGATAAGCTGAGCTACAGACAACTTTAAAAAAATGGAAAAGTACCACAAAAATACTATTTGGAAATTAACTTCTTTTTTCTTGTCTTTTCATGTGCATAATTTATTTAAGTGTGCCTAATTTTTATTTCTTTAAATATTAAATAATCATTTAAATACCAAAGCTGAATGTCATTATCATATTTAATTAAAAATAGGATACTGAAAACATAGCACAAACTCTACACACAGGGAAGATAGTTGAGGTTTAGCTATGGGACAAGAATATAAAATATTCAGACATGTATAATTAAATATACAAAAAATAGCAAAGACATTCCTGGAGTTAAGATCAAACAATGATCCTGAATATTTAAAGCATTATATATTGATCAGCCTGGTTATAAATAACCATAATTTCACTGCATTATAAAAAAAGTGATAATCTTAAATTAGAACAAAAAGAGAGAAACCCTGTGAGAAACTGAATAAATACACTAGAGTGAGTAACAGCTGACCTTTGAGCAGAAAAGGGTCCTTCACAGGTATTTTTGGAATATATATTTGGAAAACCTAGAGGTTTGTGTGGAAAACCACATTTAATAACCTCCCTTTTCTTTTTCTACATGAAACTAAAATCTTCCCAGGACCAAGCAGGCAGGTGACTGAAAACTTGAGAGTTTCACTGTGTGTGGGAATGTACTTTTTCTTTGCTCATCAGCATATAATTTTGCATGAGAATATCAGAGTTTGGAAAGTGAATCCTGGAAGTGTCCCTTCTTCTTCCTGTAGGGCACATTTTGTTCTCATAAACATGTATGAGATGTCATGCACAGAGATCTGCTTTTGAAAGTCAACATTACTCTGGATATAATCTTCTCATTTTATGTAAGAACACTTTTACATTAAAATTTTGACTGGCTTACATTGTTTATTTTATTATTGAATCATTTTAATTTGTTACTTTCCAATGCCTAGACTTTTTAAACAGAAACATTTTTCATAACCACTAAGCTTTAAAACTGATGACAATAAGTTAGTCACTGGTTCCTCCCCCACCCAGGAAACCTTCAACACTCCCTCTTTTAAGATGTCATCTCTGTGTGTCGTTCTGCTTGAAGAGGTTCAAGAAATGCACCTAATTACAGAGATTAGGTAACACACTAAAGTTTTTTGATAATGGTTTATAATTATCACAACCAATTTGGACAGAAACTCTTATCATCTTTCTAAGGTTGCAGACTTAATAAAACCAAAAGTTTTAGTTGCCTCTCTTTATTCAAACAAGTAAATGCTGTAGGATCTGTTACCTTCAGCAATGCTCAAATCCCCTCTCCAGAAGAAAAGTGCTACCCCAATATGTCATATGTTTCTAAATGCCACAACACAACTTCTTTAGCGCTTATGTAATCTGGTGTTCTGTTCCAGTTCCTTTCACCAACGTATGAGAATCAGCTCTGCTTGCCCAAGGTTCAGAAGCAGTTTGCACTTGACTTCAATTCATCTTGCCCTGCAAAAGAAAGTAATTCCCCTTATAGTTCTCACCCCCTTCTAGTTATCTCCTGTGTACCTGTGTGTAGACTTTGTCTCCTAGTCTGTGTCCAGGATTTGAGATAAATCTTTCCTTATCTTTTTTAGAATGCTATTTTTCTCCTCATAATGATAGCATTTACGAAATACTTATTTTAGATTAGTGCTGGTTTAAGTGTTCTGCATATGTTAATGAAATAAGTCTTCATGATAACTTTAAGGAGAATAATACAGAGCCCTATTTCATGAGATGAGGAAGCTGCAGAACAGAGTTGTCACACAGCATGCCCAATGTCAGTCAATTGTGGAAAAAGCAGGATTCAGAACCAAGCACATTAATTTCAGAATTCCCATTCTTAGCCCCACACCCTATTATTCTGCCATATCTACCTCACCATTTTTTTCCTTAAGACATTTTCTCTTTTTTTATTATTATTTTTTAATTTTTTAAAGACTATCCATGAATGTTTAAATCCCTTATCCCTTATCTAAATGGCATAGTATTTGGATACAGTTTGCATATATCCTATTATATAACTTCAGCATGTATAAATTACTTATAATACCTAATAAGTATAAATGCTATGTAAATAGTTAAAAAAAGAAGACATCATTTCTCTTCTACCTTCAATGTTTCACATTTATCTTCTGGGGAGACATATGTCCTACCTTCTTCCTTGTTGAAGGCAGCTGGAACTTTAAACCATAATTGAAATATCTCATCATCTTAAGCAGAGTTTATCATTGTTAAGGATGGGGATAGAGATGTGATTACAAGAATCCAGTATACAATTCGTTGTTTAGAAAAATTTATTTTTATTTTGATTGATGTCTGATAATCGTACATATTTATGGAACATGATGTGATGTTTCAATTCATTTATACATTGTATAAGTGATCAAATTAAGGTAATTAGCATTTCCATCACTTTAAACATTTCCTTTCTTTGTAGTAAGAACATTAAAAATTCTATCTTCTAACTATTTTGAAATATAATGATGCATGATTGTCCAGCCTCCAGTTGTCATTATTCTGCTTTCAACATCTATGAGATTGTGAATGTGGAGGTCTGGGTAAGCAGAGTCTTTATAATGGTGTAGTGGTGCAGCCTAGTCTCTTCATTCCTGCTCATGATCATTACCATTTTAGAACTCCCAAGGTGAGAAATGTTTGCATTTGTGCCAATTCAACTATTTACTTTCTTCAAGCTTACTTGTAGATGTGTATGATTAATTACTACACATTCCTCCTAAAAGTCTGCAAAGGCTAGATTCCTCAGCACATTAACATGCATACACTGGTGCTTGTGCACTGGAATTGGGGGTTTAACTGTTGGGAACACTAATGCAATAATTTTGTTTTCCAATTGTTGCTTGTAACCATCTTCTATTCAACCCTTCTTTTAATATTTTGAACTGATTTTATATTTCCAATCTTTTTCAGTTATAAAAAGTTACGTCTTGTCAAATCTAGATGAAAACACCCATTTTGTGTATAACTTGAACATCTTGGGTCTATGAGGGATTAGAGTGGAAAAAGGACATGGTCAGTTCTTTTTCTTCCCTCTTGCATGCCAGCATCTTAGTGGATGACCTGCCTCTTGTGTAGTCCTGCCCAACTGCTACCTTCCTTTCCAAGGTCTTTCCTCTCCCATGTTGGAACTTCGGAGGAAGAACATGGACGAGGAGCACCTCACAATAGGGGCAGTATTCCTTGGCTATTCCTGGTGTGGTCTGGTTCTCTGTGCTACCACTGCTGCTGAACTTTTGTGTAAATTTTATGTGTGGCTCAGCTTTATCCCTGCACCTTTTTTTTGTCATTAAGGACCTCCTCAAAGAAGGCAGTGTGGTCTTCTTTTAGCTCTGTATATGAAACAATCTTCCCACTTTCCCTTCTGGTGGAACCTCACCTTGTTTGGCCCCTTGGAAAACCCTTATACAAAGTTAAAAACAAAACTTTACTTGTTTACTGTGACTATGAATGTTTGATATTGAGTTTGCACATAACAGAACAAATCTATAATTTACTTGAAACTGTACTGTGTTTTGCTGCTAAATTCAATTTTATTAATTCTTAGAGCTATAAAAGCTGTTTGTATTCGATGATGTTAAGTTAAACATAGCAGAAAATCTGTTACTATTCTGAAGAAAACTGTGTTTCATTTATTCCTGCTACAAATGTCTCCATTCTAACATATGCAATGGAATGTACTCAATAGTTTATGCTGCACTGATATTGTGTGACTAAAGTTGAGATCTCATTACCTCCAGAGCTGTATTTAATTAACCTTTCATTCAAGGGTAAAAGAAATAAGATATAAAGATGATCTACCTGCAAATACATGTCAACACTATTGCATATGGATAAACATGCTTGAATAAGTATATAGGAAGTCGCCGAAATGACTTCTGTATCAAGTGGAGATTCAAAAGCTTGCCTTTTAAGGATAATTCTGCTTTACTAAACTCACTGTGTTCACTAGATTTGGTGGTACTCCCTGAGTGTCTGTCAGTTTCAGCTTTGCCCTATTCCATGTCCTTTTGTATCTTCAACTAACACTGGTCTGGTATTCTCTTTCCTTGGCACATGATTATAACTTTTCCTCTTTCCCTCCTCACTATTATTCCTCCTGCTATCTAGTTGTGAGACTGTATTGCTTTTGCCCTCTGATGTTTCTAGAACACAAATGAAACTTTGATTCAAGGCAATTAGAAATGCATAGCCATTTATGATAAAACTCATTTTTTTTGGAAATGATCTGAAGAAAATAGTCTGCAAGACTCTGCTAAGGAAATAAAACCTAATTCTTACATGAAGTCAGGCAAACACAGTCAAGATTAAATGAAGAATCTACTTATTCTTTGTGTAGAAAAGGAATCATCTGAATGTATTTTATGTCTTGAGCTAAAAAGTGAGGTGCTGGAAAGACCATACAAGTAAAAGTAGAAAGTGGAAGTAGAAATTGTTTTCTTTTGTGTTCTGTGCAGGATTTTGCTCAAATTTTCAAAAATTAACAGAATTGCTTCTAGAATTGTATACATCAGAGATTAAAGCTTGTCAATCCTTTTTAGATCTGATTTTCTCTTTCCCCAGAGAAAAAAACTGATGCAGAGCTGCAGAGGGTCATCTGGTTAGTTTGTGTTAGATGGCTCAAAGGTATCTGTTATTTTCCCTGCACTTAATCTTTCTTTTCTGAGTGTGTGTATACTGCAGCACACAATAATGATGGAACATGCTCATTTCTCCTGGCTTCCGGAGGCCTTTCTCATTCCCTAACTTACCTTTTGAAAAATAGCAGAAAGGGAGACCATGATCCATAATTCTTTCTTGATGTTTTTCCAAATGCCTGGAGTTTACTCATGGCATTTGGAAGCCTGCCCAGTGTAGAAAACATACACTATGTTATATGTATTTTCCAGATTCGGGGTGAAATCAGTTAGCATTTAGAAGAGGTTTCCTTGATTATGCATTCCTTTTTATCAATTCCCAGGTCTCTGACTTTGCAGATGTTTTGTTGTAGTATCTGCTTTAGAGAACACTACACTATTTATGACATTTCCATCTAACCTTCTGAGCTCCTTGCTTCATCAAACATATCCTGCCCTAGGTGTGACCTTGAAGTATAACTGTCTTGTTCAATCAATAAGTTTTTGACCACTTACTGTGCAGTCATTTCTGTGCCAAGCACTGTCAGAGGATCCAAAGAAGAACAAGAAAGCATTCACAGAGCTTTTCCTTTATTTTAGGTAGATAAAATGAGAACTTATGAGCAAATTAAGAAGCCATTAAAAAGTGAACTATGAGAATAAAAAAGCAGTAGAATAAGACTGGGGAATAAAAAAGAGCATCAGTGTATTTGGTCTCCTTTGAGAAAATGCACAGTGGAGGTTAAGATGTAGAGTGGAACCTGAAATAATGAATAGAATTTGGTGAGTGAGAAAAACTAGGAATATTTCAGAGAGGGAGACTAGTATGGGCAGAAGCTCAGCAGTGGAAACAGTCATTAAATCGAGGGAGAGTCTGATGTGCATATTAGTGAGCATGCAAGTGAGTGTGGGTGACAGGGAGCGTGCCCTTGGTCCTGCAGGGTTTATGCAGTAGGCAGTGGCATATGGATTTGGCACAAGAATGTCATGATAAAGAACTATGGAGATAGTGTTGCTTGAAGTGCAGCCTGCAGATCACCCCTCTCAGAATTTGTGTTGCACTCCTTAAAGCAACATATTTCTGTCACTGCCACCACAAAAAGAATGCACAACAGCTACAGCAATCAAACTGCTGTCTTGTGCTACCCTTTTATGATCTCAGCCTCTTCTCATTTCTGTATGTATGTCAAAATTCACGGAACTATATGTAAAAACCTCAGTTTGACTATATATTAATTTAAAACACAGAAAATAAACACAAGATCATCCTCACCAACAAAAACAAATAGCATGTAACTGGGTTCCACATTCCATGTACTAAAACAAGTACCTACAGCATTGAGCCCAAACATTTACATTTCTTAAAAATGTTTCTGTTCTTTCTTTCTTTCTTTCTTTTTTTTTTTGTCAGTTCTGGGGATTGAACCCAGGGCCACTCTATATCCCGAGTCCTTTCTATTGTTTACTTTGAGACAGGTCTTGCTACATTGCTGAGGCTGGTCTTCAACTTGTGATCCTCTTGCCTCAGTCTCCTGAGTCTCTGGGATTACAGCTGTGTGCTACTGTGAACAGTTTAAAAACAGTTAATTCTGCTTAAACACTCTCTACTTATCCTTCTCTGCCCCTTATAGTATAATTATATCACTATATTCAGTTATGAGTCTTTTTCTTTCTTTCTTTTTTTTTTTTTTGACTCACCTTTGTTTCCGTCAATTCTTCAACTTTACACAGCAGTCTTCTTTTACTGTTTCTTGCTGCATCACCAATAAATGGTATTTTTTGACTGTACATTTCTATGATGAGAAAATTGTTCTCTCATGCCTCCCTCCAGCTCCGTCTCACCCATTCTCCCTTAGAAGCCAAACTTACATTTACATTGACAAGGTTGGAGACATGTAAGTTTCTTTCCCCAATGATACTTAATTTGTATATAATTCGATTCTAAAAGTTAAAAAGTAACCAACCACATTTTTATCACAATGTGTAATTACTGTTTATTGGAGCAGCAGAAAGTTTGCCAGAATGCCATCTTCCTGGGCACTACTATGGAGAACATTTCTTATATTTTACCTATTTTTGTTATTCTCACATTTCCCCAAACATTTTTAGGCCTTTAAAGTGTGTCATATTTGGTCTTTTTTTTTTTTTTTTTTTGGATACATGTGTTTTATTGGTAAACACCTTACAGGTGGAGCAGGGCAGCAATGAGGGCCTCAGTGAAGTCATGGCAAGTAGAATAGCCACTCATGTCAGAGGTTCGAACCTGTGGGGGAGAAGTGTCATCATCCTGCAGCCTAGGCCCCCATCCCTAACCACCACCACCACCAACACCACCCAGTATAGAGTTCCCTAAGGAAGCCAGTCCCACCCAGGACAACGTAGGCTCTGCCCAGAAAAACAATTATGGTCCACTGTCTAGAGGTTCAAGGTCTCTTCCCTGGTCCACTGTACTGAAGGGATGTGTAAGTAGTATGGTCCTTGTGAGGTTGGAGGGAATAAAGGGTTCTAGCCCCCATGGGGGTGCAGATGACCAATGACAGACTTGATGAAGTTGGTTGTGGTGCTGTAGCTGCCCATGTCTGGAGTCCGTACCTTGCCAACTTTGATCACCTTCTTTACCGCATCTGCGATCATGCTGGAGTGATACTCAAGATTCAGATGCCGCAGCATGTTGGAAGCTGACAGCAGCATAGCTGTGGGGGTGGCTATATTCCTGTTCACTGCCTGAGCAAATGGGTGTTGGGCACCCATCTCAAACACTGCATACTCTGCACTGTAGCTCTCACAAGGGACCAGGCCAGCACCCCCAACCAGGCCAGCAGCCAGATTGTCAATAATGTTGCTGTAGAGATTGGGCATCACAAGCACATGGAACTGGCAGGGATTCTGCATGAGCTGCATGCAGCAATTGTCTATGATCATTGTCTCAAACTTGATTTTGGGGTACAGTTCAGCAACTTCCTCGCAGCACTGCAGGAACAATCCATCCCCAAGTTTTATGATGTTAGCCTTGTGGACAGCTGTGACCTTGCCCTGCCCCTTTTTGGTGTCGTAGTCAAAGGCAAACTTTGCAATCCGCTGAGACTTGGTTGGAGTGACAATCTTCAAGCATGCAATCACCCTCCTTGCACTTTCTTGTTCCAAAGAGCTACACTCTCCTTCTGTCTGCTCACGAATGATCACCAGGTCTAGATTGTTGTGCCGGGTCATGTACCCTGGAAGTGACTTCACATGGACTACATTGGCAAACAAGTCCCAACTTACACCTCAGTCGCATATCATAGGAAGCTAGTTCCCATTTATACTCCATTGGGGTATGGATCTTTCCAATGATAGCCACCTTGTTCTCCTTCATAGAACTCAGCACCTGCTCCAGCTTCTCCTCAGAGGCCATATTCTGCACCTCACTCAGGTGGTGCTCCTGGAACTCTACCGGGACAGCGGCAGCCTTGAACACCTCCTTGACCGCGTGCATGAGCTCTGGACCCACGCCATCTCCAGGAAGCATGGTCACTGGAAAGGCTCCCTCCACCCTCAAGTCTTGGGCCTGGCTCGGCGTCGTGGCCTGAGCAGTAGCAGAGGTACTCAGACTTTGCCATGCCCCAGGGTTTCCGATGGGGACCACCACTCGGGTCAGCCAGCGGACACAGCTCAATGTCGCCATGCTCGTCGCCGGATATTTGGTCTTGGAATTTAAGGGTAAACAAAAAAGATAATTTCTACCTTAATGATGCTTACAATTCTGAAAAGGATATCAAAAGTAACAAAAATCAAATGAATATAGATTTTAATGACAGGTAGTGAAAAAATGTAATGAAACAGATTGTTAGGTAGCATCACAGAGGGGATGCTATTATAGCGAGTGTGATCAGGGAAGGTTCCCTGGAGAGGAGACCCTCACACAGGGTCCTAAGGGAAGTGAGGATTAACCGTGTAGTTATCTGGACTAGATAACAACAAAAGGCAAGGATTCTGAGGAAAGAGATGCTTGCCATACATAATGACTTCTGAAAAGGACATTGGGTTTGGAAGAAAATGAAAGGGAGAAGTTTGAATGAACTTGCACTGGAATCAGCAAGTAACCAGACCATTTAAGGATCTAGGGGTTAAGAAATCAATTTTTGCTCCATGTATAACATGAAGCCCTTGTGTTTTAGACAACAAGTACCACATTCAGTCTTATGTGTTAAAACAAGATAGCTGCGGATGCCATGTGTAACACAGATGGAAGGGAGTCGAAGCAGGGATACTTGGGGAGGCCTCTGTGCTAGTTCAGGCATGAGATGTTGATGGTTTGTGGGCGATGGGGCAGTGAAGGTGGTAAAACATGATTTAATTTGGAATGTAATCATCTCTTAATCCCCAAGGGCCTACCTTTTGGAGGTCTCCTCCAGGGGAGGCTGGCTTGTGGTCCTATTGCTCAGTCAGCCTACTGCTGTGCTGTCATCCAGGGTTGGTGCTTCTATGCTGGATTTTCTATTTCATTGTTCACTGCTCCATTTTCCTGGACTTCCTAAGAAAATGTACACGAGGAAACTTACCTGCATTCTTGTCAGTTTGAGGTTTATTGTATTACCACATCTATTTGATAGTTCAGTCTTGGTCAAAATTCAAGAATTAACTAGTTTAGCCAAGCATGGTGGGGCACATTTGTAATCCCAGCTACTCGAGAAACTGATGCAGGAGGATTAGTTCAAGGCTAGCCTCAGTAACTCAAAATAAAATAAAATAAAAAGGATGGGGGAATGTAGCTCAGTGTTGGAGTACTCCTGGAATCAATCTCCAGTACTGGGGGAGAGGGGGTGGGAAAGAAGAAGAAGAATTGAACTAATTTTCCTCAGAATTTTCAGCTTATTTCTTTGTTGTCTTTCAATATTTGGCATTGCTTGTCATATTAGTCTATTTTAGGTTACAAAAATGAAAAAAAGGTTGGGCTACCTTATAAAGAAAAAAGTTAATTTAACTCATGGTTCTGGAGGTTCAAGGGCATGATGATGGTATCAGCTTGGCTTTGGAGAGGACTGCATGCTGGATGGCATCACAATGATGGACACGTGTTTGAGAGGGAGAGATCACATGACAAGGCAGAAGACAGTGACCAGGGGTCAAGCTCAGGCTTTGATGGTAACTCATCTCTGGTGATAACTAACTCAGGGGTTCCATGAGAACTACTTAATCCCCTCTAAAGGCAATACCACATAGATCTGCTGCTAGGTTCTACCTCTTAAAATTCTACCCTCTCAACACCAGCACCATGAGGATCAAACCTCTAATACATGAACCTTTGGAGGATAGATCACATCTAAATCATAGCACTTAGGCTTGACAAACTTGCTTGTTTTGCCTTCTACAGGTCATTTATTCTCTAAGATGGTTAACATCATTTCATAATTATATATCTGATAATAGACTTTGTTCATCCATTGTGCTGGGCAATCTGATGACTTGGGTTCTTATTCAATTCTGGAAATTTCTTTTATATTATTCCTTTGGCAATTTCTGTTGCATGTGATCTATATCTGCTGTTTTGAAACTCCACGTTGTCTACAATAGGAACATTTTATTGACCCTCTTACACTTAACTTTTCCTCCTTTTTGGTCACTGTTTCATGCTTGCAAATCATAGGTTGCATTGCTTGGCTTTGTTTCATCAACCAGCATATCACAAATTTTGTGTTAGTTTTCTCTTGCTGCTATAATAAATTACTCTGAACATAGTAGTATAAACAACACAAATGTATTGCCTAGATATGGAGGTCAGAAGTCCAACACAGCTCTCACCAGATTAAAATCAGGCAGATATAGGCAGAGCCTATTCCTTTTATAGGCTCTAGGTGAAAATATGTTTCCCAACTTTTCCCAGCTTCTGCAGGCTCCTTGCATTTTGGGCTCACACAGTAATCCGCTTTTTACTTCTTCAAAGCCAACAATATTGCATCAGTCTTTCTGTCTGCCCAAAGCCAGGAGAGTTTCTTTGCTTTATAGGACTTACATGTTTAGATTTTGCAAACTTGGATAATCCAGAGTAGGCGCTTCATTTTAGCACCTGTAATCTTAAGCACACCTACAAAGCATCTTTTGCAGGTAAGGCAATACATCTATAGGTCTCATAAGTTGAGATGTGGACACTATTACAGGTTATTATTCTGCCAATCACACACTTCCTGCTGGAAGTTTATTGGAATCTGCATCTGTTGATTTTCCCTCCCCTTCTCTTGGTGATTATTGACATGTATGCCATTCTATGTTATTTTATGAACATTCTACTGTAATTACATGTAGAAGAGAAAGTAAATGGATGAATGTAGTTTGGTATTCTGAATTAGAAGACTTTAGTAGTTTCTTTTAAAATTTACTGTCGAATAGGTTCTTGAGTACAGGAATGATACAATGACATTTTATTTTTAAAATGTACTTTCAAAATGATTTAGCATTTGCATTATTTTTTTTGCTGTTCTCTGAATTTAAACAGGAATTTCTTTATTAAGTTTCTTAATTAATTCTATCTCTTGAGATTGAGTCTTATTGTTTTCTTTTATATCTTTGACATTTTTAAGTATTTTGTATATGTTCAAATGTTGACACACTTTTTATTATATTTGTGTGTTTTTACTTATATGTGTCTGTGTCTGTATATTTCCAAATGTCCAAGTGGTATCAATTATTTCCTTGGAGATCCAAAAAAAATGATTTCAAAATAATTTGAATTTAGTAAGATTAATCATAAAATATTTAATCTAACCTTGTAGGTTAATTATTTTAAATGTTAAAGACTTCTTATTGCATTTTAAATTTCTTGTTAACATGCTTCCTCTAGTTTACTAAAACTTGAAGTACTCTACTATTCTTACTGGAAACCATAATTTTCCAAGTAGTTTTCTATAGAAACTTGGATTATTTTGTGATGTTATTAGCTCTTGGTAAAAAGTGCACTCTGTGGGCAAATGATGTGGGAAAATGATTTAAAAGCACATTAAGAAAAATTATCCAGCAAAAGAAAACACGCATTTTTAAATCTTTGGTCAGCCCCAGATACTCTAAATATATTCAATCATGAAGCATTTTTGTTTTAATTTGAGGATCTTCCCCTAACAATTCCCATGAAGTTGTAGCCCAGAAACTCTTTGAAAATGCTGCCATGACCAATACACTAATTGTTTTGTTCTAAATATTTTGACTTTATCACATGCAAATGCAATTTAAGGAGTGTTATTTGAAACTGGATTCTCCGCTTCGGGAGATTCTCCACTGGCAGGTGGGGTCTGCATAAACGCAGGCCTATGCAGCTCGAAAAGTCTGGTTTAGTGTTAGCAGCTCATCAAGGCAGGGGATGCCCGCCAGCATCAGCTCTGAGGGTAACAGCTGGTAAAGCGGGATTCTTCTCCACTACTAATGAGTGGCATGTTGCAGCTCTTAATGGTATTCTATGCCCTACAGTGTTGAAGCAGACCACAGGTCACCATCAAGTTCTTTCTGGGTTTTTGTTGCAAATCCAAATAATGTGAATCATGGACAAGAGTGAAAGAAGTAGGGTTTATTTAAGCTTGAAGAATTGGGACAGAACTCATGCAGGGCTAATTTAAGAGACCCAATAACAGGTTGCAAGGTATGTATGCTAGTCTAGGGGTTTATATAGCACCTGGGTCAATGCTGTTGGTCCAAATTTATGCTAATCAGGTTTTGGAAAAGTACAAATTGCTATTGGTTAGCCCTGAAATCTTCATTTGGGTTGGCCCCCACTTCTTTTCTCACTGCTTATCAACCAGGACCACCAGGGTGACAGGTGGGCATGCCCTGGCTCAACGAGGCCCTAGCTCCTTTGACTTCAAGAGCTTGCTAGCATGGTGAACTCTGTGAAACTGGGGCCTGTGCTCACCACCTGGGCTTCAGACCACTGGCACTACCATTCTTCTGCTTCTTGACCAGATTAGTAAGTGGGCTGTGTGGCTCAGCAGCCTGGGAGTCATGTCATTATGATTTAGAGGGCTTTAGAATATATGCTCAAAGGCACGTGATCAGGCAGTCTTCCCCCTGGTTCTTTTGCCTGTGGACACTATGGGATGCATCAATCACACACTTGTGCATTTGAGAGCTCAGTATGAATGTTCACAAGGTATTCAGGATTACTTTTGAATAACAGCACTGTTTTGGCCTTTTCTTCTGTGAATGTTGATTTCACAAGTTGCAGAAAGAGCAGAAAACAGAATGTAGTGGGGCCCAAGATACTTCCTTCAGTTCAGCTTATTTCTGTAGACCCAGCTCATTTAGTTTGTGATGGTAGCAGCCATCTTCTTTCCCAGGTGACCTTGGAAAAACATCAGAATCAATTTATTAGGCATTCATTTGTACTTTTCCTTGTTTCAGAAAACGTTTCATGAGTGTTTAAAAATATATAACTTATAACAAGATACTAAATTAAATATTGTAGACTACATGTTTATCGCTATTGGGCCATCAGTTTAGTGCTTTATTTTCTAGAAACCAAATGAAGAAAAAAAAATCCTTATTAACTGAAAGAGTCACAGTATCACTGAATAAAAATAATTCATTGCTTAAGGGAATTACAATTATTCTTTATACTAGAATCAGGCAGAATCTTATCCTGGGAGCTTTGTAAAGAGAGCGATCTGATATTTAGTCAGCAATATTCTCTCTATTAATAAATTTTGTAAAGATCCTTTTAATGACCCTATTAATAAAGGTTGATGCTATCACACCTAAACATAAATTAATAATAAAGATTTGGGGGATTGGCTAGGCATGGTTTTAATTTAATACTAATTAGGTGTCCAGCTCCTAGTTGGCCTTGAAGAGAATTAGAGTCCGAGTAATAAGACCATTGCCCTGAATGTAGCAGTTGCCAACAGATCTTTGAGAAGGTGATAATTATTCTCCAGAGGGAGCTTCTATTAAATAATACATCTGAATGTTTTTTCTTCAGAGCTCACACTAGTATTTTTTGCACAAATCCTGCACCACTGAGAATGAAACAAAAGGATGCTGCTCACTATGGCCATGAACTGAAAGATTGCTCCTCAGTTTGGGTCTGACCTTATTTAGCAATCTCAGTTCCCAAAGCGCAGAATTGATTTTTCAGATATATCTTTAAAATGTTCAAATATTTAGCCCCCAAGGTTTAGTTCTATTTACTGCTCGTAGATGTAATATTCTCATACATTAGGAACTTGCACATAAAGAAATTGAAACTCTGAATGGGTGTGCACATTGATCTAGTTCATTGAGCTTGCAAGTGGCAGAGCAGGGACTTGAACCCACGTCTATCTGACTTCACATTTCATGATCTTAACTACCACTGTGCTGAGAGAGTTCTTGCTGGGTTTGAACTACATGCTCTCCTTCACAAAGAAAGAGAAGGAAAGGACACTGCAGACAGAAGCCATAACAACTTCACAGCTAATAATTCTGGAAATTCAGATACTTTAACTCTTCTCTGATGCTCCACGGTCCCAAACCTTATTTCTTCTGTCAGGAGAGCTAGGCTTTCTCAATGCCAGCCTTTGTGTCATGCTTCAAGGACAGCATGTCTGATGTACCTTTTGAATTTCAGGGACACCATTTTTCAGAGGAGGCTACATTCTTTCATTTATTTTCTGTACTCTCAGGCGGCATTTGATTTGACAGCCAGGTCCTCAGTCTTCTTCTCGAGGGATTACAGCTGTTGAACTGCTTTCATCTTTGTGGCTGTGTGTGTGTGTGTGTGTGTGTGTGAGAGAGAGAGAGAGAGAGAGAGAGAGAGAGAGAGAGAGAGATAAAGGATCAAGAAGGCTGTGCAAACTCTTTTCTTCCGAGTTTTTCCCTGGCATTCTCAGGGCAATGTTAGTTGTAAAATCATCCCCCTTGTAGGTGGTTAGATAATTGAAATTCATTGCAGCAGGGAGAAAATCCGTTCTGGAGGCTTACTTCTCTGTAGATTATTTGTTAGGGTTTTGACCCTGGATTTGCATTAGTCAAGATGGGGTGACTTAGAGGAGGGGCAAAGGGTTCCCTGAAATGTTCTGAATGGTAATGATCACATCCCAACTCTGTACATCAAGGTGGGTCTCTTACCTTGCACACCTCCCTTCGGTGTGCTTCTTTTCATGTTCTTTTTGAGTCAGGCCCTCCTGCAAAGCATCTTTAGCAAACACTATTTGAGGACTAGATGTATAGTGTTCTATTAAAGTGAGGTTTTATCAGACAACCTTTATTTTAAACTCTAAGAAGGCTGACAACCTCATCACCCTCTTTTTCCCTGTTTCCTACATGATTTCCTCTGGCATTCATGTTAACAGGATGCATTTGTCAATGAGGATGATCTATTCTTTTTTTCATGAGCAATCTGGCTTAAAAAATATGTTCTCTTCTGACAAGCATAAGACTGACATTAGCCAGAAAGAGAAAGTCTAATTTTAAAGTCTAATTTTCTAATTCATTGAATATAATAGACATGGAATGGAGTCCAAATTCACAATTCTATAAGATTTTGAGGAATATGAAAAAGAGATTGTTAGTATTTTTTGTATCTAAATATGATGGCCCTGGGATGGTAAAAGAATAAAAGATATGTTAGGACAAATTGCTAAGTTCACAAAACCTATAGGGTGTAAATTAAATATTAGCTTCTGTTTCCCAAATTTAATCATTTTGGCTACAATTGGAACTCACAAAGAAAATGGAAAATTGCATATAATAGAAGGTGGTTGTCCCCTTATTAAAAGAAATAAAGTTAATATATAAAATAATACAAGGCAATATGTAATGGAAAGGCATCAATATGAAGTCTTTCTGACATTTCTATTACTTTACAAGTTTACAATTGGAAAGTTAGTAAACAAGAATCTGTTTCAAATATATTAAAGATTTCAAAATTATTTAGAGAGCTGGATGTGGTGGTGCACACCTGTATGCCACCATCTCAGGAGGCTGAGGCAGGAAGATGCCAACTTCATGACCAGCCTCAGGTGCTTAGAGAGGCTCTAAGCAAATTTGTGAGTGAGTCCCAAATTTAAAAAAAAATTCAGAAAAGGAAATTTATTCTCACTAATCTGCTTTCACTTTTTAATCATTGATTTTATATTATCTATAAACTAGGATGGTTAAAATCCATTACAATCACTCAGCAAATGCTGAAGCAACCAGGGTTTTTTAAGTGTACATGTCTGATATTCAAATAAAAATTATAAGCCATATCAAAGAGGAAAAAGTGGAAAATAGAAACAAATAAAACTCCAGATACTGAAGTTGTTAGACTTGAACTTTGAGATAATTGTTGTAAATATGTTTAAAAAAAACACATGTTGAACAGAAATAATGGACCAAAGAACTGGAATTTGTAAACTGGAATAAAATAGAAAAACTAAAACTTACAAATATGAATAAATTTATTATAGTTGATTAGACACAGCTGAGAAAGAAGAATTAGTGAACTAGGGGACATGATAACAGAATATATTCAGACTGAAATACAGAAAGTAAAATAATTGAAAGATACATAAATAAGAATATATATGGACACATAGAACAGGTGTGCCATACATGTCGCTGGAGTTCTGAGAGAGAGAATGAAGGAACAAATGCTATTTGAAGAGACAATGAATGAAAATCATTGAAAATGGACAGAAGGAATTAGGCCAGAGCTTCAAGAAGGGCTATAAGCCTGGAGCAGAATGAATGGAAAAATGCTAAAAAATTAAAACAAAGGTAAATTCTTGTGAGTCACATTTATTAACAACAAATCAGGAACAAGACTAATAATGTCACGAGAAGAAATGGAAACCAATAAGCTGTAGAGTATCACCTTAAACAAGCCAAAGGAAATCACTATCAAACTAATGCTATAACCTGTGAAACTGCTCCTCAAAACAAACAAACAAAATACAAACAAACAAGAAGCAGGACTAGCCCAGACATGTTTTCTCTGGGTGCCTTTGCCCCTGCCCGGAGGTCTTCTCCTGGAGCAGAGCATACCTGTTGCAGAGGCTGCTGCTTCAGGCACACACCCAGACGTGTTTTCTCCAGGCATGGCTGGATGCTGTCAGTGCTGTTGCAGACGCCCGGAGGTCTGCTGCTCTAAGCTGCCTTGGACACCTGAAGGTGTTCTCTCTGGGTGCTGCTGCCATCTACACTGCAGCAGCTGCTACTACTGACACTGCTGCTGCCAAAGTCACTGCTGCTCCCTGGAGTTCACCTGGAGGTCTTCTTTCTGGGTGCTGCTGCAGAGGCAGCACCCAGTCACCACCTCTGCCACTGCTGCCACTGACCCCTGACCTGCTGCCAACACCACTGATGACTGCAGCTGCTGGTGACTCCCTGCCCGCTGCCACTGACCCCCGCCACTACTGCATCCACCACCACCCAGAGATCTACTGCCAGGGAGACTCCAGGCTTGTTTGCACGTGGCAGCATCCATTTTGAATGCCAGCCAGAGTCCAGGGCTTGGGGTGCCAGCAGGTTTGCTGTCACTGCCATCTTGGGACACAGCCACCCCTGTCTGGGGACACCAACCATGACCTGGAGGTTCAGTGTCGGGGTGCCTGCTGGTTTGGCTGCACCTGGAGTCTTCCTCCTGGGAGTGTTGGTTGCCGCCATCTAGATACTGTTTCTCAGGATTACTCATCCCTGGTGGTCTCTCTCCAAATTTCAGTGGCACTGAGATTATGGAACTGCAATGTGACTGAACCCGGGACATCTGGGGTCCAGATTGTGGAACAATGACTGGGTCTTCCAGGTCTGGTCTGGGCTGGGTAGTTTTGTGGAAAGTCAGAGACAGGGCTGAGAAACTTTCAGATGCTGGCAGAGAGGGTTGTTCAATTGTCCACACAGATTTATTTTATTTTTATTTTATTCTCCTCTGGTATCTCTCTCCACCATATTTGGAGCAGCGTGTTTTTTGTGCACCAGTTTGTTGAGGACAGTGATATATGCATGGTGTTTTGTAGTTCTGCTGTGTATTCTTATGTTTTCAATTTTTTTCTCTTTTTACGTAGTCTTACTCTCACTTGTCTGTTTTCCTGGATTCCCTTTCTACCTTTTCTCCACCTAACAACCAGTCTCTGTTGGTTCCTCTTCCATTCTTCCTGTGGATTTTTGCTTCTGGCTTCTCTTTTTCTCCCTCATTAACATCATGTCCTGCACTGTTTCTGTTCTTTCTTTGCCCTCGATTTGAGATTGTAAATCATTTTGGTAAGTTTTCTGTTTATATTCTGAACAGTAATTGAAATTATCATTGCTGTTTATAGCGGGAGGGCAGTGGATGCCTTGGTGGCAGCTTTGCACTGGGTATTGTTTGCACTGGGTGCTGTTGTTTGCACTGGGTGCTGTTGAGGTTGGCACCCCACTTGATGGTGGGGTACTGGAAATCTTCAGGGGCAGTATATGTCTACAGGGTGGAATTTGTACTGTCTCAGATCCATACAACTAGATGGGAAAACACACAAGCAACATGAAAAAACAAGTGAACAAAGAGCTCCAAACAAACCAAGATGCCCAATAAAAGTTTCTACTGAAAACACAGTAGAAGAAATGTACAAGGAGTTTAGAATAGACATAGTTAAACTGATCTGTGAAGTAAAGGATGGTATAAACAGTGAAATCCAAGAGAAAATACAGGAAGTGAAAGATCAATAAAGAGTGTGAAAAATAAGCAGAAATCCTCAAAATGAAGGAATCAATAAACCAAATTATAAAGTCAATGGAAAGCATTACCAAGAGACTAGATCCTTTGGAAGACAGACTCTCAGGCAATGAAGACAAAATATTTAATATTGAAAATAAAGTTGATCATGCAGAGAAGATGGTAAGAATCAATGAACAGAACTTCAAAGAATTATGGGATAACATGAAAAGACAAATTAAAGAGTTATCAGGATAGATGAAGGAGCAGAGATACAAACCAAACGAATGCACAATCTTTTCCATGACATAGTATCAGAAAATTTCCCAAACCTAAGGAATGAAATTGAAAATCAAATACAGGAGGTTTACAGGACCCCAAATATAAAAAATTACAGCAGACCCACACCAAGACACATTATAATGAGAATAACTAAAATAAAGAATAAGGATAAAATCTTAAAGGCTGTGAGGGAAAGAAAAAAAAGCTTATTATACATAGGGAAAACCAATTCGGATCACAACTGATTTCTCAACCTAGACGCTCAAAGCTAGGAGGTCATGGAGCAACATATTTCAGGCTCTGAAAGAAAATGGATACCAACAAAGAAGCCTATATCCAGCAAAATTGTTTCAGATTTAAGGTGAAATAAAAACCTTCCATGATAAACAAAAGGTAAAAGAATTCACAATTAGAAAACCTGCACTACAGAACATTCTCAACAAAATATTCCATGAGGATGAAGTGAAAAAAAGAAAAGTGAAAACCAACAAAGGGAGGAAGTACACTAAAGGAATAGTCAAAGGAGAGGCTAAATCAAATTAAAAGACAGAAATAAACCAAAATGACCAGGAATAAAGTCATATCTGAGTAATAACCTTGATTATTAATGGCCTAAACTCATCAATCAAAAAATATAGACTTGGAGATTGGATTTAAAAAACAAGACCCAACAATATGCTGTCTCCAAGAGATTCCCCTCATAGGCAAAGACATCCACAGACTGAAGGTAAAAGGATGGGAAAAAATATATCACTCATATGGACCATGTGAACAAGCCGGGGTTTCCATCCTCATAACAGATAAAGTGTACTTCAAGCCCAAGTTAATCAGAAGGGACAAAGAAGTCCTTTCATTCTACTGAAGGGAATTATACATCAGCAAGACATCAAACAAACCCTTCTTAATTTCAAGAATCAAATAGACTGCAATACAATAATACTGGGTGACATTAACACACCTCTCTCCCTACAGAACAGATCTTCGAAATAAAAAATAAAGAAAGAAACTATAGAACTCAATAATATAATCAATAATTTAGACTTAACAGACATATATAGAATATTCCATCCATCGACGAGAGAATATACTTCTTTCTTAGCAGCACATGGATCCTTCTCTAAAGTAGATCTATCTTATGCCCCAAAGCAACTCTTAGTAAATACAAAAAAATGGAGATAATACCCTGCATTCTATCAGATCACAATGTACTGAAGTTAGAAATCAATGATAAAATTAAAAAATAGAAGCCACTCTAACACATGGAGACTAAATAATACACTCTTGAATGATGAATGTATCATAGAATAAATCAAGGATGACATGAAAAATTACTTAGAGATAAATGAGAATACCATTACAACATATCAAAATGTCTGGGACACTGTGAAGGTAGTGCTAACAGGAAAGTTCATTGCATTGAGCTCGTTTTTTAAAAGGACAAAAAGTCAACAATAAATGACCTAACATTATATCTCAAAGCCCTAGACAAGAATGAACAAATCAACACCAAAAACAGAAGACAGGAAATAATTAAAATCAGAGCTGAAATCAATGAAACTGAAACAAAAGAAACAATTGAAAAAATAGACAAAACAAAAAGTTGATTCTTTGGAAAAAAATCAATAAAATTGATAAACCCCTAGCCACACTAATGAAGAGAAAATAGAGAAGATCCAAATTACTAAACTATGTGATGAAAAAGGAAATATCACAACAGACACAACTGGAAAGCAGAAGATAATTAGAAACTATTTTGAAAATTTATACTCCAATAAAATAGAAAATATTGAAGGCATTGACAATTTCTAGAGACATTTGACCTACCTAAACTGAATCAGGAGTTCATACACTATTTAAGCAGAAAAATTCCAAGTAATAAAATAGAAAATGCCATCAAAAGTCTCACAATTAAAAAAAGTCCAGGACCAGACAGAGTCTCGACCAAGTTCTATAGGACCTTCAAAGAAGAATGAACACCAATACTCCTCAAATTATTCCATGAAATAGAAAAGGAGGGAACACTTTCAAACTTATTCTATGAGGCTACTATCACCCCGATACCAAAACCAGACAAAGACACATCAAGGAAAGAAAACTTCAGACCAATATCCCTGATGAATATAGATGCAAAAATTCTCATTAAAATTCTGGCAAATCACATACAAAAACATATTAAAAAGATAGTGCACCATAATCAAGTGGGGTTCATCCCAGGGATGCAGAATTTGTTCAACATTTGGAAAATAAAAAACATAATTCATCATATCAATAGACTTAAAAACAAGAATCATATGATCATCTCAATAGATGCAGAAAACTCATTTGACAAAATTTAGCACTCCTTCATGTTCAAAAAATTAAAAATCTAGAGATAGTAGGAACATAACTCAACATCATAAAAGCCATGTATGCTAAGCCCAAGGCTAACATCATTCTAAATGAAGAAAAACTGAAAGTATTACCTCTGAAAACAAAACAAGGATGCCCTCTTTTACTTCTGTTCAATATAGTCCTTGAAACTCTAGCCAGAGCAATTAGACAGAAGAAAGGAATTAAATATATACAAATAGGTCAAGAAGAACTCAAACTATCACTATTTGCAGACAACATGATTCTATATTTAGAAGATCAAAAAAATTCCACCACAAAACTCCTAGAACTAACAAATGAATTCAGCAAAGTAGCTGGATATAAAATCAATAACCCCAAATCAAACACATTCCTATACATCAGTAATAAATCCACTAAAAGGGAAATAATGAACACTACCCCATTCACGATTGCTTCAAAAGAAAAAAAAATACTTAAATACTTGGGAATTAATCTAACAAAAGAGGTGAGGGACCTCACAATGAAAACTACAGAACAGTAAAGAAAGAAATTGAAGAAGACCTTAGAGAATGGAAAGATCTTCCCATGCTCCTAGATAGACAGAATTAATATTGTCAAAATGGCCATACTACCAAAAGCATTATACAAATTTAATGCAATTCCTATTAAAATCCCAATGACATTCTTCATAGAACTAGAAAAAGCAATCATGGAATCCATTTGGAAAAATAAGGGACCCAGAATAGCCAAAGCAATTCTTACCAAGAAAAATGAAATAGAAGGCATCATAATACCAGTCAAACTATACTACAAAGCTATTGTAATAAAAATAGCATTGTTTGATACCAAAACAGACACATAGACCAGTGGTACAAAATAGAAGACACAGAGGCAAACCCACATAAATACAGTTATCTCATACTGGACAAAAGTGCCCAAAACATTAACTGGAGAAAAGATAGACTATTCAACAAATGGTGTTGAGAAAAATGGAAAGCCACATGTAACAAAATGAAATTAACTCTTTATCTCTCACTCTGCATGAAACTCAACTCAAAGTGGATCAAAGACCTAGTTAGGCATTAGAACAGAGATTCTGCAACTACTAGAAGAAAAAGTAGGCCCAAATCTTCACCATGTTGGCCTAGGATCTGACTTCCTTAACAAGACCCCTAAAGCACAATGGGATGAACTCAAACTAAAAAGCTCCTTCTCAGCAAAAGAAACAATCAATAATGTGAAGAGAGAGCCTACATATTGGAAGAAAATCTTTACCATATGCACCTCAGATAAAGCATTAATTTCTGTGATATATAAAGAACTCAAAATACTTAACACCAAATAAACAAATAATCCAATCAATAAATGGACTAAGGAACTGAACAGACACTTCACAAAAGAAGAAATAAAATTGATCAACAAATATGTGAAAAATGTTCAACATCTCTTGCAATTAGAGAAATACAAATCAAAACTAAGATTTCATCTTGCTCCAATCAGAATGGCAATAATCAAGACTACAAGCAACAATAAATGTTGTTAAGGATGTGGGGAAAAAGGTACATTTAAACATTGCTGGCAGGAATGCAAAATGGTGCGACCATTATGGAAAGCAGTATGGAGATTCCTCAGAAAACTTGGAATGGAACCACCATTTGACCCAAACCTCAGTCTACACCCAAAGGACTTAAAGTCCACATACTATAGTGACACAGCCACATCAATGTTTATAGCAGCTCAACTCACAATAGCTAAACTATGGAAGCAACCTAGGTGTCCTCCAACAGATGAATGGATAAATAAAATATGATATATATATGTATATATATCACTATATATCATTTTATATATATATATAAAATATAATGGAATACGACTCAGTTTTAAAGAAGAATAAAATTATGGCACTTGCTGGTTAAAGGATGGAATTGGAAAATATCATGGTTAGTGTACTAAGTCAAACCCAAATCCCAAAGGCTGAATGTTTTCCCTGTTATGCAGATGCTAATTCACCATAAAGGAGGAGGGGTGCTAGGGAAGAATGGAGTTACTTTATATTAGGTAGAGGGAAGTGTAGGGAGGGGAAGGGGTAAGGGGTAGGAAGGATAGTAGAGTGAAACAGACATTACTACATCATGTACATATATGACTGGCCGATGTTATCCTACAATATGTACAATCAGAAAAATGAGAAATTACACTCCATTTATGTATGATCTATCAAAACGTATAAATGCATTCTACTGTCAAGTACAACTAATTAGAACAAATTAAAAAATAAATTAAAAAACACATTGAAAATGAAAGAAATTAGGGGCTGGAGTTGCTGCTCCATGGTTGAATGCTTGCCTAGCATGTGTGAAGCACTGGGTTTGATCTTCAGCAACACATAAAAAATAAATAAATAAAATAAAGGCATTGTGTCCATCTACAACTAAAAAAAATTTTTTTAATGAAAATGAAAGAAATTAAAGAAACACCAATGAGAACTTTTTTTTTAGTAGAAGAGAAACAATATTAAAGTTCAAAATTTCAAAAAAACTAAAAAATATTAGGAAGTACAAATATGGGAATAAACATAAAAATTAATTTTTTGCAGAATAACAAACCTTATAGAGTTAAATATATGATGAATCAAAATGTATAAAAACAATAACAAAAGATGAGAGAACAGATGTAGGTGTAGGTCCAAGCACCATTAGAAACTGGAAAAAATACTAATTTACAATTAATACAGTAAGTTAAGGTTTAATTTTATAATCTTTAGATTACATTATCTGCTTTTAGATATTATAAAACTAGTATTATATGACATATATTCTGTATACCCATTATGCCCATCATCTTTTATTCAATCCTATATTTAGTTCACTGATTCATGTTGCATATAGAAATAATACATTTTCATTTCCAAATAATGAATTATTTGTGTATATTTTTATATGTATGTATACCTATACATGTATAATGTATGTATATATACACACTTGTACTATGTATAACTATTTACATACAGAAATATATATATATATACATATATATGCAGATAGAAATGTACTATGTGTACATGTGTTTTTCAATGTGTATAATACATATATGGAAATATAATATAATATGTATATGTGTATATAGTATATGTGTTATATACAAACATACTTAAAATATATAATACTTAATTTAAAAAGTTATTGGTTTATAATCTGGAGTTCTTATAAAAAATACTGAACTGTAAGAGATATGACAGGGTAGCTAAGAGCTTATTATACAGCATAAGGAAGTAAATGAATCAATAAAATCTGCTTACATTTGTTACCAGGTAAACTATGTTCTCACTGTGCTCACCATAATCAGCTTCTTTCACTTTATTATCATTTTCGTCTGAAATGTCCCTCAAAGGTCCATGTATTAAAGGCTTAGATCTCAGCTTGGTGTTATTGTTGGAAATTTTAAGATGTGGGTCCCAGTGTGAGATTTTAGATCATTGGGGGTGTGCTCTGGAATCAGATTGTGGAACCTCTTCCTTGCTTGCTTCCTGACCAGGAGAGGAGTGGTCTTGCTTTACTGTGCATTCCTGCCATGATGTTTTCCTCCCCTCTCCCAAAAGAGATCTAAAAACAATGGATCCACCAGATCATGGACTAGAACCTCCAAAACTTTGAGCCCAAATAAGCTTTTTCTCTTTGTAAATTGACTATCTCAGATATTTGATATAATAACAGAAAGCAGACTAATGCAGAGTATTAAGAATGGTATTCTGAAGGATGACCTTCCCTTTGCTCTGTTTTCAAACTTTTCATTTTGTTTTTCTTTGTTTTTTTTTTTTTCCCACACAGCCTACATCCATTAGAATTTTTTCCAGTTGAACTTTAAAACTACATCTTGAACATAACACTTCTTCTCATTATCTGCACAATTACAACTCTAGTGCAAATCATCAGCCAAGACCTAAGAAGAATCCAGAGAAATATAAGGGATAGAGCACAACTAGGAAGTTGATAAACCTGAGGTTCAATACCACTCCTAGATTTGAAGAAGCAAGGGGAGGAGGTTGTTGTAGGACTGAGAGGGATGTCTGGCAGAACCTGAGCTTGAGTTTGGCAACACAGTCAGCTTGAGGGACTCACTTTGGGGAAAGAAGACTGAATAAAAAATATAGAATTTACTGACTTTTATACCACAGTTCTTTGTTCATGCTCCCCTTTGGTTGAGGCCCACCTGAAACCAGCAGTCTGGGGAGCCTATTGGTATGATACATACATTCTGACATAGAAGAGGGCAAAAGGGGTGGAGAGTGAATTGAGCAGGGGGATACATCTCCTAAGGGAACTTTTCATTTCCAGAATTGCTCCCTTTTATTTTTCATGAAGCAGCCAGGACAATTTTCCTACATCCTAAGGCAGATCATACCACCTCTGCTTTTCTGAAAATCTTTCAGTTGATTTCAGTTAACTGCAGTATAATCTAAGCTTTTCCCGTGGGCTGCTAGGCCCATCAATACTCCTTTAACTGTATCTCTAATTTGTTCTTTCTTTTGGGCAAGATTCTTTCCATATAACTATTTCTCTTTACCAAAACACTTTAAAAATTCTTCCAATCACATATCTATAATTTCTATTATTTCTTAAAATCCATCACCACTCCAATATAGGCTTGGTTTAGTTCTTAATTTACTGTCTTCTGCTTATATGTCACTTGCTTAAAGAGACTTTACTAGACCTCTCCATATGAACCTGCACCTCAACATGCTTTATTTTTTTTCTAGAGCTTAACTGCCAAATGTTTCTAATACATATTTATTTATTACCTTCCACATCACTGTGGAACACAAGTTCTATGAGAGGAGGAAGACATTTTTCCTTTGCTTTATCCCTAAGTGACTTATGCAATTAGCCACACATCAATGTGGAGAGGTAAACTGTTGTAATGAACAACTCTGAATTAACACAATAAAACTTATCCCTTGACCATGTCACAATCTAGTGCAGTTTGTTGCAGGTTGATGTCTTAGTCTATTTTGTGCTGCTATAACAGAATACCTGAGACTGGATTGTTTTTGAGAACAAAAATATTTCTCATAGTTTTGAAATTCCAAGGTCCAGGCACTGGCATGTGATGTCTGGTTAGGGTCTTTCTAGTTGTGTCCTCACATGGTGGAAAGCTGAAGGGCAAGAGCACCAGCTGTCTGAGGGCTGTGTGAAGCCTCTTTTATAAAGAGGAGCATAATCCAACTTATGAGGGAAGAGTCTTCATAGCCCAGGCACCTTCTAAAGCCCTTACCACTTAGTGAGAACACACTGATGACAACTGCATTTTGGAGGGTATACATTCAAAAAGTAGCAGGTGACAACTAAGCATTCTAAGTTCCCATCAATGTGTAGATACATCCATACAGGTAGACCACTAGTGGGTCGTGCCGTTGTTTCCAAGCATCTTCTAGTGCACTAAGCTCCAGACACCTTCCACTTTATTTGTACCTGCTCCAAAAGGATCCATACCTGCTCTAAGACCAGATTACAAATGAGAGGGAGGGAGGTGGGAAAGAGGGGGAAAGAGAGAAAGGGGGAGAGAGCAGGGTGGGGAGAGGATTATATTTATATATAAGATTATTTTAATATTTCATTCTTCCTCTCTTCAATCAACAATAAGGACATTAGGGAGGGCAAAGAACAGTCATTGTCTAACTAACTTTAATTTTTCATTTCCCTAACATCTCTTTGAAACCATCCAACTTTATCCAACTATATAAATTTTTTGTTTTGGTCAGGACCTCTTCTTGTTTGTGTTAGTGAAGAGCCCCTGGTGTTTCTGGAGTTCATTTTTCATATAATATATTCCAATCAGTGTGATATCTAGCTGTGAGTCTTACATTTTGATTTCTTTCATTGATCTAAAGACTTTTTCTGCATTGTCATCTGTCAATCAATACCTATTTCTAGGATTATTTAAAGGTACTCATTTAATTTTTGCAGTACTAGAAATATTTCAATAAGAATAATCGATTTTCTGCCACACATAAGAGAACAAATAAGTTGATGAATTTAAAGGAATAATGTCCCCGAGGAAAAAAATAATTTCTGCCTTTATTACTCTGAATTAAGAGGCATAATAAAAATTGTCACAAAGTCTCAAATAATTAAATGTGCAAGTACATTTACAAGTGCAGACATAACTACAAGGGAGGTTACCAGAAGGCACAGGACAAAACTTTCTGCTCCAAAGAACTCATTTGTATGAGTATTTTACTTTATAAAGAGTGACTAGTTTTTAAGCAAACAAGCAATGAAAACGAGTTTTGCATTTTTTAACAGAGCAAGTATGTATAGATTTTTATTTCTGCCATGCTCTTCCAGTTGACTCTAAGGCTTTAACTCTGTGCTGATCAGTTATCCAAAGGGAATGACTCTGTGTGAATCTACCTATCCAGCGTAGCATTTTCTAATTTTCTATTTTAGTAGATATTTTCCCCAAGCAATAATATGGTTTCAGTTGTCTAACTGAAAGTATGATTTAATTGAACATACCAATTTTTGTTCATGTTTTTGTGTATGTTCTTGTGCATGTTCCCAGCATATATATATTTGTTTTCTTAAGAAAAAATCATTACATCTGCATCATATCCCATTGTTTTCAAAACAAGAAAATTTGTGAGCACTATATCTCAACATCTTTACGAATCCCTCAAATTGTGAATATCATTGATATATACCACACCCCAAAGAAAAGGTCTCAGTCTCCAGATCCAGAATGATGTTTTGAACATAACACTAAACTTGTTATAGGATTAAAATAAATAGTACTCCTAGAATAAAGCAATTGTTTACATAGTTTTAGATAATATCAAACATCTCCAAATCAACAATGGAACTCAGTATCCATTTTACTGGAGGATTTCTGTGTGTGAAACAAGAAAAGACCTAATTAGCCATGCTGAGGGTAGGTGTTAGACAGCTCACTAATTTTCTACATTGTCTAAATGATGCCATCTCACCACCAAGCCCTGCAATGACTTACAGGGAAAAGAACCTATGCCTAGCTTGTGAAAAGGCTCTACTGGCTAGAAAACATTTCCATCAATCCTTTCCTCCTAAGCTCTGGTACATTTCCTCTGGGGTAGAAGCAAAGAACATTTTTATTTTCAGTTCAACATTATACAATTTTTATTAAAAGAGAATTACAGCCGAATAGTCAATTTTTCATATAGCAGTTTTATCTTTGTGTCTTTGGAGACTTTTCAGTGTAATAGAGAAAAAGGGGATTTCATTTATATCATTTTCTGAATAAGACAAACTTCTTACACTGAGCAAATTATGGACTTTGGCATCCCTCACTGTCAAGTCCATGAGGCCTTGACATTGCTATATGCCGTACTACTCTTTATCTAAGAGTTTCGTGGCACTGGATATCACTTGGATTCAAGAGCAATATAATGATAGTTGGTAAATAAACACTAACATGTTTTGTGGGTACTTTATCCATGATGAGTTACTATGAGATTTTTACTTACAGGTGGTCACACCTGTAGGAACTAGGTTATGTAGTAGACCCCACATTACTATCTACAGGACACACACAAAAGTCTGGAGCTGAGATTTTCAGTTGACTCGTGTCCAGTACAACTGTTTATTGAGCTTATTATATTTTGGCCTCCTGCTTAAAGTTTTGCCCCCTATCCCTCCAAAATGGAAATATATGTTTCTCTATGGCAGTATTTTTATTCCATCAAAACACTTATTTTTTTTTTTTCTGGTTCCCTTGAATCAGGTCTTGATCTTATCTTTTCTTAATTATCCTCAAATTGAAGGATCTTCCACCATCAACTTGACTAGATCAGTTCCACACTGTTATTCATCCTTTCCCATTGCACTTGATATTATAAAACAATTCTCCAAACATTTCCACTTCTTGGAATTGAGCCCAAACAAAATTGCAGAGTGAGTGAAATTATCTTCAAGGCCCTCAAGTCCTATTTCAATCTTGCTGCCTTTCTTTTGGACAATAGCCATAACAGATGTTAAGCTTCATACCCTTCTGTCTTCCATCTTCACAATAGAATCCTACCCAGCAGCTGAAATTGTTACTCCAATTATATTTTTACTGATTAGGAAATATAATGATTTCTTACAATTATATTGCAATAATATAATGGTAAGCAACAGTCAAAAGGCACACTTATGCAATCCATGATTCCATCCTTATGGTAGTCTGACGTCAGTGCATTGCTGAGGGGACTTCTCTTTTCTCTGCTCCTGCCTCTGCACTGTCATCTTTAGCCTTTCCCCTGCTGTTAGATGACATCAGTGATAGTTAGGGCACTATTCTAATTTGATCTCTGAGCTAAGATGCACATTTATATAACTCATACCACACAGAGCATTGGCACCATACCAAGTAGTCTGAGAAAAAATTTAAAGCAAAGGAATTGCCAATAATCACTCATTGGATTTTGGGGGTGTCAGGAACTCCCTAAGACAAATCAGGATTTTAGATTTCTGGTATGGAGAATCTTGTTCTCCAAATTTTACTGTATAATTTAATACCATTTTATGATGAACTAATTCTAAATGCACCAAGCAAAACTTTTAGCTTCATCTCTCTCTCCACTATCCTGGTTTTGTGTACACACAAAAACCACTGAAATTTTGAAACTCATCTCATAAATTCTAGATGCCTCCGCAATGATTTCCACTACTAGCACTACTTCACCTTGCAGTGTTATCTTATCAACTGAAGGCTAAGCCTTTTAGACCAACACTTTTCAAGCTGTGCTCAGTAGCAGAGGATTACCACCCCATCCACACCTGCTTCTCTCAGCACAGTCCTGCTTATGGATCTTCTTCAAGTTTTCACCATAAGAAAAAGGATTTTAGAGCAAAATATCCTGAAACCTTGTTAGATGGTTCAAAATTTTTAAAAATTTATTTTATGATGTGAGCACATTATTTAACTAGCATATTTTGACATTAAGTGATCATTGCCATTGATTTATGAGGCACATATTTTCAAATAAACGATTAGAATTGTTCATATGCTCTTCAGGAAATGTGGACTTTATGAAGTTGAATCTAAGTATTGCAAATTATAAAAATTATTCTAAAGAAAGGATAATATTATTTCCCCAAATTGCCATAATATTTTGGTTTTTGTTTGTTGCTGTTTTTGCTTTTGTTTGGGTGTGGTGATAATATGACATATTAAAAAATTCAAGTTCTATCAAACTTTAAGTGTATAGCACTATCACACATATATGCATTTTTTAACCTAAAACTAACAATTTCAAATATGAAAGGTAAGAATGTTAGAAAATAGTGATTGGTATATTAATATTTCCTAGTAAGGGAAAGGATTTATGCAAAATGTGGACTAAAGATTGTAAGATCAGGACCTGGCCTTGTGGCTCAGTGGTAGAGCACTTGACTGGCATGTGTGAGGGCCTGGGTTTGATCCTCAGCACCATGTTTAAATAAATAAAACATCCACTGATGACTAAAAAACTATTAAAAAAAAAAGATTGTAAGATCATACCATATCTTTCCATGACATGAACAATTCTTTACATTTTGTGAGAGCCAAATTAATGGTGTAAAATATGTTCTACTGCATGGAAACTAAACAATGAAACAAGGAATGATTTCTCAGAGTTATCAAACACTGTTTATGTTTGTTAGCTTGTATACATCTTTGTGGAGCTTTGTGAGCCCATTATAAATAGAATGTTGTTATTGTTTATTTTATGTTTTAAAGACTTTTGCCAAACAGAAGTCTCTGAGGACCTTTCTACAATTTCCAAACAATTTCTGTTATGCACACTAGGTTGTAATTTTCAATAAAGGATTTTCGGTGATGAATATTATCCTTCCAAAGCACAGTTTGACATGCTTTTATATTTGTCCTCTGTACACTCTTGGCTGAATTATTAGCTCCTGTAACTTCAATATATTCTAATCTCAGAGCAATTATAGTCTTTAAACCAATAATGGATGAGACCACAGAGGAGTTGGGCAACTCGAAGTAGCCAACAAAAGTTTGTCAATCATAATTTGAATGTCTTAATAGAGCCAAACACAAGTTTCAATCCCTCTTATACATATTTGAAAAAAACATAAGATGTTATCTTGGTTACTTGGGGAAAATATGTACCCTGGTTATCATAGTTATCTTGTTGTATCTTAATTAATACCACTGATGAAACAATCAGTCTGTATTTCAATGAACAAGAAAGCCAACCTGACTATCTAAAGTAGACTGAGGGAGTCAGTGGAATGTATATGCTTGCAAACCTTTGGGTTGATTCCACAGCGCCTATCCAATTTGTAATCATTTTTGTTTTGCTCACAGTTGTTTGATATCTGTGGTCCAGAAACTTACATGCTTCTGTGTAGTCACTCCTGACAGATGATTCAATGAAAAGCTCAGAGACAAAAGGATACAATCATACTGTTCAATAATCAAAGTAAAAAAAAATCATACCTAATCAAACCTCACTTTCAAGGAGAATCAACACCTACAGTGAAAATCTGAGCAATTATTGATGACTTTACCTCAGATGTCCAACAAAGAACCAATGGAGGTATCAAGAAATGAGAGTTACCACGCTTTGGGCAAAGACTGATTCTTCTGTTGCCATGGTAACAAAGCAACCAGAACTCATTCTTAACCTGATTAATAAATGCTATACTTCTAGTTATTGCAAAAGTTAACCACTAGAGACAGTTTCAATTCTGCTTAATCAACCAGTGACAATATGCTTCAGTACATATAGTTTTGCAAAACTCTTTGCAGCCAAAGAGCAGAGAACTTTTGGTTCTAGAAGTCAGCCAGACAAGAAAGAACTCATTCCAGTGACTCCCAGCATTCCAATGAGTGCTAGACAAACAATATTTATATCTAAATAATCACTTGCCTATTGTAATGTGAAATCACCAGTGTCTCTAAGTTTGCCAATTGCTGAACTTTGTGCTTCCCAGAAACCCTGTTTGACTGACATTCTGCTCTGCTCAGAGAGATGGTGCCTGACCAACATAGCTTCACTTCCTTAAGTGAGCAATACATCCAGGGGTATGTGTTTTAGATACTGAATGGTGCCTTCCTCTCTTGGCAGGGTTGTGGTTACATTTATGTATGAATTTGTCACAATGTTATTTAATAAAATGTTCATTTTTATATTTAAATTATATCTCAAATAAAACAGTTTTATGGCTTGGATCTAGGAATGTCTCTCCAAAGCTCATGTGTTAGGGGATGCAGCAATGTTTAGAGATGAAAGGATTGGATTATGAGAGCTCTAATTATATTATTGGATTAATCCATTCTCTGGGTGAATAATTTGAATGAACTACTGCAGGCAGATAGGGCATGACTGGAGAAAGTATATCACTGGGTGTGGCCTTGAACTAAATCTGTCCCTGGCCCATCCTCCCTCCCTCCATCCCTACCCTCCCCCTCTCCTTCATGGTTCCCATGAGCTGAGCAACTGAGCACCTTTGCTCCACCAAACTCTTCTGATAAGATGTTTCTGTCTTGGAGGCGGCTGACCATGGGCTAAAACTTTGAAACCATGAGACAAAATAATTTTTTTCCCTCTAAGTTTATCTTGTCATATATTTGGTTACAGTGACAAAATACTGACTAACACAAATAACCAAAAGCAGTGGGTGGGTTTTGAAGTTGAGATGAAAGCACAGAACATTAACTATGTGGATTTTCTTGTACTGACATCATCAGACCGTAAGACACATATTTGATTTCAGGGGATCTGTGGAAGTTTAAAAACTTTAATTGCTAAACTGTGGAACCAAACTAGATGCCCTTCAATTAATGAATGGATAAAGAAACTGTGGTATACATAAACAATGGAAAATTACTCAGTCTTAAAGAAGAATGAAATTATGTCATTTGCATAAATGAATGGAGTTGGAGAATATCATGCTCAACTAAATAAGCCAATCCCAAAAAACCAAAGGCCAAATGTTTTCTCTGATAGGTGGATGCTGATCCATGATAGGGTTTGCGGGGTGGGGGAAGAAGGGAGGAACATTAGATTGGACAGAGAGGAATGAGAGGAGGGGAGGGGATATGGGGATGGGAAACATGGTGGAATGAGATAGACATTATTACCCTATATACATGTAAGATTACACGGATGGTGTGAATCTGCCTTGTGTATAACAAGAAAAATGAAAAGTTGTGCACCATTTGTGTAAAATGAGTTGAAATGCATTTTGCTGTCATATACAACTAATTGTAACAAATGGAAAAAAAGGAAAAAAAAGGAAAACAACTGCTACATACATTATAATGACATTTCAACAGTAGGTATTGAAAAATATAGTTTAAAATGCTAATAGTAATGATATATAGAGTGATTCGGAGATGCTTAAAAAACACAAACTAAAATATCAGTTGTGATGTGAACATTGTGAAAAGGGTCAAAAACCAAAGCAACCCAAGATTCCTTAGGTTATTCAGGAGGAAGATAGAGATACTGGTTGGTTTGTTCAGTCACTCTGCACATTTAAGGATGTTTTCTTTTTGAGATGGGTTCTATACTGCCCAAGCTAAACTTGAACTCATGATCCTCCTGCCTCAGCCACCTGAGTAGCTAGGATTACATGCATGCACTACCACATCCAGTTTGCATGTTAAAAAATTCAATTATCATTCAATTTAATTATTAGGTAAAGAACATAAAATGTGCGATTTATACTTCAGCAGAGGGAATTAGAAGAATAGAGAATATCTGAGCAATCTAAAATCTAATAGAAGGGAAAAGAGGAGAAAAAAAGAATCAAAGAAAATGCATAATTAGTATCACGCTGGAACCAAGTTATAATTTCTCAGCTCTCAAGAACTGGTATTCACATCTCTTTTCACCTCTACTTCAATGGCTTCACATTAGCTATTTGAATTCTGCCATGTTGAAAGTATTTACACTAGGGAAATAAGCAAAGATTACAAATTGGGGCTTTTGATTCAGAGAACCAGTTTTTAATTATTTACCAATACACTTTCGTGCATGGTAAGTGTAAAACATAATCATAATACTAAAATAAGCACAAAAATATGGGCTTAGAAATACTAATATCTAATCAAAATGGCATTGTGCCAGAAAAGTTTTGAAGTTGTTATTTAATAATATACAATAATATAATAATAATTTCATGGTAAAGATGTAAAAATCCAAAGTTTATACAGAGTTAAAAATAAATTCTTAATATATATAAAGCAAAAAAAGAATTATAATGAAAAATGGAAAAATTAATAGAGTAGGGAATTTTAATACACTCTTCTAAGAAGCAAATACATTAAATTGGCAAAAAATCACTAAGCATATGAGAAAATTATACTTCCCAAACAGCTGCATGATCTAATGAACATACACAGTACCCTAAAGCTAATAAATATAGGATAAAAATGATTTCAAAGCACATATGAAACATTTATTGAATGATCATAAAGAAGTTTCATAGTAAAGAATTAGTAAACAAACCCATTTCTTAGTCGTATGGCTATAAAAAGAAAATTTAAGAGGAAAGTTAAAGTCATACACTTGACAACAAAATAAATACCTATATCATTGGTCAGAAAAGAAGTTAAATTGAAATTTTGAAAATTTTTGCCACTTAAGTATGTCAAAAGCACTGTTACAAAAGCTTTGTTAAGGTACTAATCAGTTACATAATAAGAAATGAACAGCCTGCAGTGTGAAATGTTAGAAAACAAAACAACTTAACAATTAACTATGAAATGCTAATCTCTAAAGTTAGAAAAAGAAAATTGAACAATGAAGGATTAGAAACAATGACATGTCTTCGAGAAAAAAAGTAAATGACCAAAATTAACTAAATACAGAATAGATACAAACATTTTGATCAGCATTAAGGAAATCAACCAAACCTCCAAAATATATTCACATACACACGTGCACGCGCGCGCGCACACACACACACACACACGGAAGTGGAGACAAAAACGTAGAGACAAAAATCTAAATTGCCATTATTTGTATTCAATATGATTATTTATGCAGGAAACTGTGAACCTATACAGCAAACCATTAGAGCTAATTGAAATGGAAAAGAACCAAAGTAACACCATTTGTTCTAATCTGACTCCAGGCTTACTTATGATGTTTTCCCTTCAGCCTCCTGTATTTACGTTGACTGTACAGTAGGAACTTCCCACGTCCCTGACTATGGCCCTGATGTAAAACAAAATGACTCCAAAATGTGTAATCAAAACAATTCTCTCATGTAATCAAAACAACAGTTTCTACAGGGTCTTTCTGACCTACATGTGCCTCAATCGTTCTTGTGGTTTTTGTGGAAACTCTGTACTTCCAAAGTTCAGGTGCTGGGAGTTCTTTGAGGCATTAGCCTGCTCCCAGCCACTGCTTGCCTGGCATGCTCATTAAAGAACCCTTTTTTCCCTTTTCACCTTGGCTCAATGTGCATGGGGGTTTGTAATTTTCCTATACTTCTTAATATTTGGAGGCCCAGGTAAGATAGGGGGTTTGAGGCCACCCCAGCCCTGGGACTCAGCCTCACTCTGGACCTTCCCAATCATCCAGGAAGAGGCGAGGGAGGCGGCACCCTGATGAAATCCCAGGGCCTCATACCTTCCTTTGAGTCTGGGGTGGTCTGGAGTAGACTGCTGTATTCCTGGACATCAAAAGGATCAGGTCCTTCTAACCCTCCTGGCGGGTAAGTCCGCTCTGGCTTGGGTTTGGGAAGGGAGCTCCTGATGAGGAGCTTCCCCAGTCCTCTCAAGCCATATTAGGACACCAACAGTGGAGGATTTTGGTTTTCTGACTCTCTCGAGAAATTTGGTTCTGGTTTTGGATTATCTGGCTGCTTGCTTTTGGATTTGTCTGACTGCATAATTCACTGTATTCTTGACTAAATATGTTCTGGGTACTTTTCCTAAAAATGTCTCCTTGTCAATGTCTTTGTCCTGTCTGGTCTCTGTTATATGTTGTGAGGAAAGGTAAGCTGGTCTGTCCTCTGGACTCGCTTTGGTTTAGTGGCTACCGGAAGCCGACAGGGATACTCACCTCTCCCTGCAGGAAGAGTTCCTCTGCCCTGTCCTGGGATAAAATTTGTTGTGTAAATTAAATACACAGATAACATTCAGAAGATCTGTTTCAGAATATAAACTTAAGAAAGGGTCCAAATGTTTCAACTGCATTTCAATTAGAGTACTGTAAGTAACATAAAGTATTTCATCTTATTAAAATGGAGTAATTTATCTAAATTTAAAATTTTATGAAGACTGTTTTCAAATTGTAAATTTAAAAGGAGAGAAAGCGATATAAGAAGGTTTGTGAAAGGTAATTGACATTAGATATAAGGTTTAAGATGGGAAATTAAACATAAGGCTTGTGATGGTAATTACACATAAGCCTGGTGTTGGGAAAGTAGACATAAGACTTGTGATGGTGATTAGATATAAGGCTTGTGTTAGGAAGAGAAAAGGTCTGAGTAAGTGACAGGGTCTGAGTAAGTGATAGGAGGGTCTGATTAAGTAAAGGGCAAATTTCAAAAAGTTTGTGTTTGTGATTAAATTGGCTACATATAGTTAGCACAAAGTTATTTGAGATTTAATGTACTGATAAAAGAAAATCTAAAACGTTGATATGCTCCTATCAAGATAATTTCTTATATTTGTCAGGTTTTATTACTTGGGAAAACTAAGTCTTAAAGAAATTAAGGTATGTTCCTGTTCTGAAGTCTGAAATGAATACTTTGTAACTGGTTAAACAAACAACTTTAGGTTATAACAATATTGTTAACACCCAAAATATATGTGACTAGGTGTACGTATGCATCTGAGAACTATATCTCTCTGAGCCTTGTCTAAGTGTTATGTAAAGTTTGAAGACCTGTCTTATATCTGATTGCTTTGACTAAGTCAATTTCTGATCATTAACACTATTTCCTAGAAGTATAAGAGATTTAAGGCTATCTTTGATTTTTGTTAACCCATGAAGACCTGTGATTTTTGTTACCCAACACTCTGAATTCTAAATTATACTTTTAAAGTTAAACTTAATTAAATGTAAAGCTTGGGAAAACATGCTGTCAAGTTGGTGTCCTCGAACTAAAATTATGTATAGCAAAAGTCTTGGATTTGTATAGAAATAACAAATTTGGTTGGTATTTATTCACGTCATTTGATGTTTTATAACTGAATAAAGTAACTTGTTGACAATAAGTTAGATATACAATTTTGTGTTACTCTTCACACTGAATTTGGAAGTTAAATGCATTTTTAGAAGATAATAAGGAGATCCTGATCTGTTTAAAGGTGACATTGTAAACATGGAAGCATTCTTCTACTTTTTCCACATACACAAAGAAGTTAAAGTTCTCTTAGCCTTTCTTTTGATTTCAGATGTAATGTTTATTGTGTTATTTGTGAAGAGCCTTGCCTTACCTCTCAATCCCACCTTACTCCATATTAAAATGGCTCCAAAATAGGCTAGACTTCAGCTCATTTAAAGTTGTGTTCAAAATTTGATTTTTGTTGTAAAGATTGCTGTGATCTCAAACAGGAGAGATAATGTATAACTAAGTAAAGGTTCAAGATCAGGGAGATTGAGGGGACCCCAGAGAGCAAGAAGCCAATCAGTACACATTATGCAAAGAGGAGGGTCATTAGAGACAGAAGTGTCCTTGATGCTTCTAAGGGAAGCCATGTGGTCAGGGAAACCCTGACCCATCCTAGCGTAGATGGCACTAGTGGGACTAAGAGTCTTCTCACAAGTCCCCAAGAGCAATTCCTGATGAATCTCAGCTGATTCTTAAGAGTAGATAGGAACAAGTTCAGTTTTGATCAACTTGGTCTTAAACACCTGGCAGGAGAGTATAGCCTAAGCACAGTCCTTATGGACATTAAGAAAAAAAAAAAAAAAAGAAAAAAAGAAAGAAAAGAAAGAAAAGAAAAAAACAATGTTTTTTCTTAAAAATAAAACCTAAGATGTACACTTATATTAGCCCTACCAAAAGTAAGTAAAGCTGGAGGCTATTAAAAAATGTTCTTGTGTAAAAGTGCCTAGTAATAATAATCCTTAGACCCAGAATCTTCCCCTAAGCCAAAATCAAGGAGTTGAAGGCCCCTTACAAGAAATGGGGGAAAGAAGTGGAAAAGAACCAAAGTAACACCATTTTGTTCTGACCTGACTCCACTGTATGCTTGCTTACACTGTTTTCTTTTAAGTCTTCTGAAGCTGTATCTATGTTGACAGTGCAGTAGGACCTTCCCAGTTCCCTGATGTATAACAAAATGACTCCGAAATATATAATCAAAACAATTCTTTCATGTAATCAAAATAACTGTCTCTACAGGGTTTTTCTGACCTACATGTGCTTCACTTGTTCTTGTGGTTTTTGCCTTTATAAACTCGGTCCTTCCAAAATTCAGGTGCTGGGAGTTCTTTGAGGCATTAGCCTGCTCCCAGCCACCACTTGCTTGGCATGTTCATTAAAGGACCCTTTTGTCCCTTTCAATTTGGCTCAATATGCATGGTGGTTTGTAATTGTTGCACACTCCATAATGCTAATAGTATTTTTCAGCAAAAATTATTGAATAGAAAATAATTATAAAAACATCAATAGCATGTTCCAACACATACCAGCACTTCACTTATGTAAATGTCTTGAACATGAATCAACATTTATCTTATATGTATGTATACATGTCTGTTTAGTTTAGTGAGGGGTGCATATGTAATGGGCCAAAGACAAATCTATAGAAAGGATAAGCATTGACATTAGAATAAAGGAGGGAGGGAAATGGTAAAAAGTACAAAGATGGCCTTATCTATGATGATTTTTTTCTAAAGAAACATGTGAACAAAAGAGTATAAATTAATGATCCTTAAATTTATATTTGCCATGTGGGTGTTTGTTACATTATAATCTATGTTTTCTGCTTGTCTAGAGCACATCCAAATAACAATAGTGGAGTTGAAAAATATCTCAACTGGAGACTGGAGCAGAGATGTTGAGCAGAGGCAACTCTCCCAAGGCATTTACGTTCAATGGAACAGTTGTTACAGAGCAGCTGGAGGTCAAGGGAAGGCTGGTTTATAATTTTGGAAGAGAGGACAGGGACCTGACAGAGAAGCCAAAAACACTATGCTGGAATAGAGCAGAATTGATAAACAGGACCCTGAGAGCACAAGTGAAAAAAGAGCAGAACAAGTCTGTTATATCACAGAGGGGAGGAGAAATGCAGAAGGCTAGCAATGTTAGTAAATACAGGTCAAAGACAATGTCTAATGTAAAGCCCCTGTGTAGCACAGTCTTTCTAAGTACATATCCTCACTTTCCTAGCTATATCAAGTCTTGTTCTTGTAACAACAAGCTTCATGAGATGGGATCAAGATCCCCAAAGAACAGAACAGGGATAGCTTGGTGCCAGGAAAAACCACAGATGTCCATCATCTTGATGTCCAAGGCGGTTGCAGAACTAAGAGTCTGGGCAGAAGTTGCCTTCTTGAGGAGCCAACATTTACCTTTGCTGCCTTTCCTCTGATCACCTTTTTCTTCCTTCTGGTTCCCAGCCTTCTCCTGTGGGGAAATTTGCATTGATTTACAGGTGAGGGCAATGTCTCCACTGAAGTGACCAAGGGAGGCAGCGGGTAGAGTAGTCAGATGGCCCTTGCCCTTAAGACATGTTCTTCTCATCAAGATGATCTCGAAGTACAAAGAAAGCAAGCAAAAGTCTGACCCCCACCTCCAACCTTTCTACTGGGGCTAGCAGGTGTAGAGATTTAGAGGAAATTTTGAGCATAGTGGAGATCCAGACTTTCTCTAGAAAAAAATAAAAGAAGCTCCCATTTGGAGAGATATTTGAGGATTATAGGGACAGAGGACCCAGGGGAGATACTTAGGATAGAGGGGAGAGGCACATATTGCCAGAGTGGAGTTAGAATGAGATTAGAGGAGAAAAAATTGCAGGGACTTTTATTCTGGGTGTTTACCAAGACAAAGGTAGATGTAGCACATGGTGTGTTCATCTCACTGCTAGATGGTGAGATAGGTGGAAGAAGGGAATTGGGGTGCACTGCTAGGTTCTTAGAATAGCCCTGGGAAAACTGAAAAGGAAACTTCTCCAAGAACTTCCCAAGAGTATGGCATCTAATCCAGAGTTTTAATCAGCTTTTCATGTGTAAATTTAAAGCTTTTCTTTGCATTCAACTGATAATGATTTTTCTTCACAGTATATGGCGCACTATGGAGGATCTTAAGTATGATTTAATGTAGACTGGGGCACAGTGGCACACACCTGTAATCCCAGTAACTTTGGAGGCTGAGGCAGGAGGATCACAAGTTTGAGGTCATTCTCAGCAAATTCACAAGATCCTAAGCAACTTAGGCTCTTTTTATTAATTTATTTTTAAAATAAAAGGACTGGTGATGTAGCTCAGTGGTAAAGCACCTTTGGGTTCAACCCCTAGTATAATTTATAATAATATACATACATATATCATGCACACACCTTTTTTGGTGAAAGTGTTGCCTGGGAGCATCAGAGCACAGGCAGAGCTCCTGATCACTCTGATCTTCATTCTTTATAAAATGAGAATATTGGACTGTATGATCTCTAAAAGTGCTATCAATACCAAAGTGCTATAATTCAGTGATTCTCTGTGATAATTTGCTCCAATAAAATGTGATCAGTCATCCAATGCCTTCTTAATAGAGAAGCTCTTGTTCAACCACCTAACTGTTTTCTCCAACAACAACTGCTGGAGAAATATTAGAAAAGACTTAAAATTAATTCATGGAATTATAGAGTGGGCCTAAAGCATTACTAACCCACTACCTTCTCCTTACAGGTGAGAGCATCATAGTCCAAGACTGAGTTAATGGCTTGTTCAAAGGAACATGAACATTAACAGTACACTCAACAGTTCTTTTGTAGGCTATGGCATTTAAAAGTTGTTTTCCATATTTAACTATTTTATTTAACTGTTGACTTACATGAAACTGCTTTCATAAAAGGTTGAACTCTTTGACATAATTTTTATTTTTTTGGGATTTAAATAGAAAACCCAAGATTTTCAATGCAGGAACTCAAAAAGGCTTCATCATAGCGTTATACATTCTGTATGCATACTTAAATTTAGGCACTTACAATGGTTTATTTATTAGTTTGTTTCCTACCCAATATAGGAATTAATTGTCTTGGGTGAGAAAAAAGATTATATTAAAACTCATGGTCCATCTCATTTAAATGGAATTGAAATTAGGAGATGTCTTACTGAGATACGACTTCAGACCAATTCTGTCTACACTCATTCAAAATGAGTATACTTAAGGGGAATTCAATCTCATAGTTCAGTTTTTAAATTATAGGTGATTTCTGATAGTGATGCTTGAAAACTATTGACAACTTCATAAGCCATAATAATTCTGAATAGTTAAAAGAATAACCAAGTAACAATCATTGCTTTTTAAATGTGAAAATAATGATTAAAGGGCTATTCTAATTGTGTAATTCTCTGAGGTATTTAGAGTTTTAAGCAACTGTGAAATACTTTGTCATGTGTTTATTAAAAAATAAATTGTGCAAAGGAAAGAAGCAGCCTCTTGAACTGTGATCACATTCAGGAAGAACCATCTTTATCTTTTCCTTTAGGATTTCTTCTGTTTGTTTCTAGTAGCATTTTAATTTTATTTTATACTACAGACTAGTCTTCCTGGGACACTATATGAAATAGAGAGAATTCAAGATTTAAATTATGTTCCGGGCAAAAATAAAAATTAAAAAAAAGGTATTTTGACTAATGTCCTTTGATAGCTAGAGTAGAAAAAATGGCCACACCAGAGTAAATATCATCAGTTCAACTAAAAACACATTCTTGAAGCAAAGCTTTAACAAGGAAGAAAGAGAACATAAATTGATCAAAGATGATGTGAATTTTACCCTTCTGAGAAGAGAAAATAGGCAACTCCCACTGCCATGGTAATATAGATTTTACAGCGCGCAATTACACCATGTTTAAGGATACATTTATACTGAGGTATATACAATGTGCACTTTGTAGATGTACACCTTTATTGCAATTGTCCTAACAGGGAGCTAATTATCTTTAGGAAGGGATTTCATTTGATATGAAGAATGAGTTATACAGTTAGTATTAGTCTGGGAGTCTCAAAGTATTTTTAAAAATTAATTCAATTTCTGTGTGTATGTTTGTGTTTGCGTGTGTATGTGTGTGTTTCTTTTAACTTTATGAACTGTATATAGAATGAAGAAAATATAAAAAGTAAGAAAGTTAAGTAATGTAAGTGTTAAACTAGTTAGTCTGTCATTAACTGGGAGGACATAGCAAACATTTACTACAATCAAAATTTAAATAGAATTAAGCATCTCTTGGAAATAAGCACTATAGAGTAGATGCAAAGAAACCTTATGATAGTAAGTGTGTAAGACAGCATCTTGCCTCTTTAACTTTCATCATGTAAAAATGATGGCATATTAGTAATTATCTTTGGAAAAGGACTGTTTAGGTATTAACACTATTTTTCAAAGAAAAAGGTAAATAACTTCATTAACACAAAACGTTTTCAAAAATCACTTGTGGCTAACATTAAAAAGTCTGTTTGAAAATATTATATTGATTCAGTACTAGAAACAGTTCTAGTTATAAGATTCACTTTGTACAGTTCTATAATAAGTTAATAAAATCTAATGATGAATTATTGGAAAGGGTAGAAAAGTGAAGATATTTTCAGTTGTATTCTATTTTGCTTTTAAAGTTATCAGTATCCTATGAAGCTAACCAAAACTAAGTTGGATCTCTACTAGGCATTTTCCCTTGCTAACAAAAGAAATTGCTTAGTGTTTCCATTTAAATGTGAAACAAACCAGTCATGTGATATAGACAAGGAAAAACAACTTGCTCACAAAGACTACAGACTTTTAAATAATGAAAATACAGTCTTAGGAGTCATATGCACCTGTATCTAGGACATAAAGTGATGCATCTATGCTCTTTGAGAGTATGATACCATCAAAACCTTTACTTCTGGAGCTATATCTGAGGTTTCTGAATCTAGAGCTGCATCCATCTCTCAACATCACTCAGCATTAAGCAAATTACCCCACCTCTGTGAAAACTGGAAGTAAATAAAAATCAAACAAGTATTTTCCCAATGTGTATTTCACAGAATACTCTTTATGGTTTAAGTAAATGATAAATGAAAATATGTCCTATATTGAGTTATGATAAAGAGATGTTAGGTTAAGCAAGTTTCTTTGTTTTTCCCTGGTCTTCTCAAAGAATTCAGTATTCTAATGTGCATTTTCAAGGTCCAAGAGTACAACACAGCATGACACATTTCCCAAGCATATTTGTATATTATGGAATTTTGTTTTCAATGGAGAATGTACTACAGCAACACAGCTTAGAGCACACTTTGGGAAATGTGACTATAAATACCGACTTTCACACATTTTAAAAGAGCAAAACCTCTGTAACGAAGAACTTCTTAGTTCTGTAAAAGGATTATTTTCCCCTCAAACCATGAAGCCAAATGTATGAGTGCAATTAATATTTAATTTGTGGTCAGTAGAAAAGAGAACACTTAAGTTAGAAGACTTAATTTAAATCAGATTATATCTGAGGAATCAAGGGACATAGCAAGTATTTGAATTTATTATTCTAGTATAATATTATACCCAAAGCCCAAATGTCCTGAGGTCTTGATTGTTACTGTGATTTATTAGACAAGAACATAAGTGAGATCTGAATACAAATCTCCTGGAGATATAGCCAAACTCTAAAGGCATCCCTGATAATGTAGTATAAAATCATGCTAAAATTCAGTTTATAACACTAAAACATACACAGTTTGACTTGATTATCACTTCATATGGAGCAAGTTAATGCAGTTAGGTCATATAGGAATAAGCATCAATTATTAAAGGCAACTTCAGGTCTGGGAGGCGTGAAGAGTTCAGCAAATCCTATCCCCTGGCAAAAAAGTATAAAATTACAAAAGATATAAAATTCATCTTGGGGACCTAGAAACTGATCAAAGGCAAGTAACATTTTAAGAAGTATTCATACAGAAAAGCTAATAGAACTCTCTTGAGTAAGGCTTCAGCCAGTGTCCAGAATATTTCAGACTGTAAGACCATTTCCATAGCTTAAAAGGTTCAGTGTATATTCTTTAAATGTATGAAACTAATTTAGAAATGAAGAAGAGTAAAAAAAAAAAAAGGGAAATTAGTAATTGGAAATTTAATAATGTATTTCTAAATAAGCCTGAGTCACACCGCATAGAAAGAGATAGCCATAGACTAAAGGTGAAAGGATGGGGAAAAACATACCATGCACATGGACTCAGCAAAAAAGCTGGAGTATCCATCCTCATTTCAGATAATGTGGACTTCAAGCCAATGTTAGTCAGAAGGGATAAAGAAGGACATTTCATACTGCTTAAGGGAAGCATAAATCAGCAAGACATAACAATCAAAAACATCTATGCCCCAAACAGAAGCTCATCCATGTATGTCAAACAAATCCTTCTCAATTTCAGGAACCAAATAGACCACAACACAATAATACTAGGTGATTTTAACACACCTCTCTCACCACTGGACCCATCTTCCAAACAAAAATTGAACAAAGAAACCATAGATCTCAATAACACAATCAATAATTTAGACTTAACAGACATTTATAGAATATACCATCCAACCAAGAGCGAATACACTTTCTTCTCAGCAGCACATGGATCCTTCTCTAAAATAGACCATATATTATGCCACAAAGCTAATGTTAGCAAATACAAGAAGATAGAGACACTACCTTGTATTCCATCAGATCATAATGGATTGAAGTTAGAAATAAATGAAAGAGTAAAAAAGAGAAACTACTCCAACACCTGGAGATTAAACAATATGCTATTATATGATGAATGGATAACAGAAGATATTAGGAAGGAAATTAAAAATTTCTTAGAGGTAAATGAGAACAAAGAAATATCATATCAAAATCTCTGGGACACTATGAAAGCAGTACTTAGAGGAAAATTTATTTCATGGAGCGCATTTAATAAAAGAAGTAAACTCAACAAATAAACGACCTAACACCACAGCTCAAAGCCCTAGAAAAAGAAGAGCAGACCAACACCAAAGTAGTAGAAGACATGAAATAGTTAAACTCAGAGCTGAAATCAACGAAATTGAAACAAAAGAAACAATTCAAAAAATTGACAAAATAAATAGTTGGTTCTTCGAAAAAATAAACAAAATTGATAAACCTTTAGCTACACTAACAAAGAGAAGACGAGAGAAAACCCAAATCACTAAAATTCGGAATGAACAAGGAAATATCACAACAGACACGACTGAAATACAAAACATAATTAGAAGCTATTTTGAAAATCTATACTCCAACAAAATAGAAAATTTCGAAGACATCAACAGGTTTCTAGAGACATATGAATTACCTAAACTAAACAAGGAGGACATACACAATTTAAATAGACCAATTTCAAGTCATGAAATAGAAGAAGTCATCAAAAGCCTACCAACAAAGAAAAGTCCAGGACCAGATGGGTTCTCAGCTGAGTTCTACAAAACCTTTAAAGAAGAGCTCATTCCAATACTCCTCAAAGTATTCCATAAAATAGAAGAGGAGGGAACCCTCCCAAAATCATTCTATGAAGCCAATATTACCCTGATACCTAAACCAGACAGAGACACATCGAGGAAAGAAAATTTCAGACCAATATCCTTAATGAACATCGATGCAAAAATTCTCAACAAAATTTTAGCAAATCGAATACAAAAATATATTAAAAAGATAGTGCACCATGATCAAGTGGGTTACATCCCAGGGATGCAAGGTTGGTTCAACATCAGGAAATCAATAAATGTAATTCACCATATCAATAGACTTAAAGTCAAGAATCACATGATTATTTCAATAGATGCAGAGAAAGCATTTGATAAACTACAGCACCCCTTCTTGCTAAAAACACTAGAAAAAATAGGGATATTGGGAACATTCCTTAACATTGTAAAGGCCATCTACGCTAAGCCCATGGCTAATATCATTCTAAATGGTGAAAAACAAAGCATTCCCCCTAAAATCTGGAACAAAGCAGGGATGCCTTCTTTCACCACTTTTCAATATCATCCTTGAAACTCTAGCCAGAGCAATTAGACAGACCAAAGAAATTAAAGGGATACGAATAGGAAAAGAAGAACTCAAACTATCCCTATTTGCAGATGATATGATTATATACTTAGAGGAACCAGGAAATTCCACCAGAAAACTTTTAGATCTCATTAGTGAATTCAGTAAAGTAGCGGGATATAAGATCAATGCACATAAATCTAAGGCATTTTTATACATAAGTGATGAATCTTCAGAAAGAGAAATTAGGAAAACTACCCCATTCACAATAGCTTAAAAAAAAATAAAATACTTGGGAATCAATCTCACAAAAGAGGTGAAGGACCTCTACAATGAGAACTACAGAACACTAAAGAAAAAAATTAAAGCAAACCTTAGAAGATGGAAAGATCTCCCATGTTCTTGGATAGGAAGAATTAATATTGTCAAAATGGCCATACTACCAAAAGTTCTATACAGATTCAATGCAATTCCAATTAAAATCCCAATGATGTACCTTACAGAAATAGAGCAAGCAATTATGAAATTCATCTGGAAGAATAAAAAACCCAGAATAGCTAAAGCAATCCTTGGCAGAAAGAGTGAGCAGGGGGTATTGCAATACCAGATCTTCAACTCTACTACAAAGCAATGATAACAAAAATGGCATGGTATTGGTACCAAAATAGAAAGGTGGATCAATGGTACAGAATAGAGGACATGGATACAAACCCAAATAAATACAATTTTCTCATACTAGACAAAGGGGCCAAAAATATGCAATGGAGAAAAGATAGCCTCTTCAACAAATGGTGCTGGGAGAATTGGAAATCCATATGCAACAGAATGAAATTAAACCCATATCTCTCACCATGCATGAAACTAAACTCAAAATGGATTAAGGACCTTGGAATCAGACCAGAGACCCTGCATCTTATAGAAGAAAAAGTAGGTCCAGAGCTTCAACATGTCGGCTTAGGACCAGACTTCCTCAACAGGACTCCCATAGCACAAGAAATAAAAGCAAGAATCAATAACTGGGATAGATTCAAACTAAAAAACTTTCTCTCAGCAAAGGAAACTACCAGCAATGTGAAGAAAGAGCCTACAGAGTGGGAGAAAATCTTTGCCAATCATACTTCAGATAGAGCGCTAATCTCCAGAATCTATAAAGAACTCAAAAAACTCTACACCAAGAATGCAAATAATCCAATCGACAAATGGGCTAAGGAAATGAATAGACACTTCACAGAAGAAGATCTACAAGCAATCAACAAACATATGGAAAAATGTTCAACATCTCTAGTAATAAGAGAAATGCAAATCAAAACCACCCTAAGATTCCATCTCACCCCAATTAGAATGGCGATTATCAAGAATACAAGCAACAACAGGTGTTGGCAAGGATGTGGGGAGAAAGGTACACTCATACATTGCTGGTGGGGTTGCAAATTAGTGCAGCCACTCTGGAAAGCAGTATGGAGACTCCTTAGAAAACTTGGAATGGAACCACCATTTGTCCCAGCTATCCCACTCCTTGGCCTATGCCCAAAGGACTTCAAATCAGCCTATTACAGAGATACAGCCACATCAATGTTCATAGCTGCTCAGTTCACAATAGCCAGATTGTGGAACCAACCTAGATGTCCTTCAATTGATGAATGGATAAAGAAACTGTGGTATATATATACAACGGAATATTACTCCACCATGAAGAATGATAAAATTATGGCATTTCAGGTAAATGGATGAAATTGGAGAATATCATGCTAAGTGAGATAAGCCAATCTCAAAAAACCAAAGGAAGAATGTTATCACTAATAAGTGGATGATGACACATAATGGGGGGTGGGAGGGGTTAGTGTTAGGGTTAGAGTTAGGGTTAGGGAGGGGGGCAAGAATGGAGGAAGGAAGGACTGTATAGAGGGAAAAGAGGGGTGGGAGGGGTGGGTGGAAGAGAAAAATAACAGAATGAATCAAACAACATTACCCTATGTAAATTTATGATTACACAAATGGTATGCCTTTACGCCATGTACAAACAGAGAATCAACATGTATCCCATTTGTTTACAATAAAATAAAATTAAATTAAATTTAAAAAAAAATAAGCCTGAGTCAAAGAAGAAATCAAAGGAAAATTAGAAAACATTTTAACTGAATTAATATAAAAATTTAACTTATCAAAATTCACAGGATTCAGAAAAATCATAATTATAGGTATATTTAGAACTTCAAGCATTGAAGTGAGAAATAAAGGTTAAAATTTAAAAATCAAAGCCTTTTCTAAAAAAAATGCAATAAATAGAAGACAGATAATAAAAGTTAAGAAGTAAACTAATAAAAACAGGAAAAATCAGAAATCTAAAATAAGGTTCATGAAAAGATGAAATAAAATAGGACAAAAGAGAACTACAATTTAAATAACAATGAGATACCAGTACACACCTATTAAAAAAATGCTAAACGCTAAAACACTGACAACACCAAATGCTGGCAAGAAGGTGGAGCACAGAGAACGCTCATTCATTGCTGCAGGAATCCAAAATGTTATAGCTACTTTGGAAGACGGTGTGAGAATTTTATAAAACGCTTAAGATACTCATTATACGATCTAGCAATGATGCTGCTGTTTCTTCCCATATGAGTTGAAAACTTGTGTCTACCCCCAGGTCCCTGTCCATTAATATTTATGGCAGCTGTATTTGTGACTTCCCCAAAGTGGAAGCAGCCAAGACATTCTTCAATAGGTGAATGCTAAATATACAGCACATCCATGCTATGACATATTAGGATGTGATCAAAAGTCATGAGCTACCAAACCACAAAAAAAAAATGAAAGTTTTAAACACATATGTCTAGGAAGTCTGTATGAGAAGACTACATACCGTGAGTCTCCAAACATTCTAAAAAAGGTGAAACTATGAAAATATGTTGTATAATATTACATTTGTGGATACACATTATGCATTTATCAAAAGCCATAGAATTGTTCAACATGATGATTGAATCTTAATGTAAAGTAAGGACTTGATAGTTATACTTATACCTTAATATTTACACCTTAAGTATAAGGTAACTGTATGGGTACATCAGTTGTAAGAATTGTACCATGCTACAATGCAAGATGTGAATAACAGAGGAAGCTGAGTGTGGGAGACAGAACAATATGTGGGAACCCTCCATATTACCTGCTCAATTTTTCTGTAAACCTAAAACTATAAAAAATAAAGCCTACTAGTCAAAATATATTTTTCAAGAATCAGGATCAAGTGAGTTAAATTCCAAGAATGCAGTGAATTGAAAGGATTTGGTCAATGACATGAGTAAAATGATTAAAATCTGTTGAACTCCTCTTCATTACTTCCAACGACCTGGCCCGGCAATAACAGCAACCTTAGCACCTTCAAGTGATGATCTTTCTATACTGTTTCTTTACCTAGAGGCTCTATGATCTGAAAGTCATCTCCATGAGGGTGATTCATAAACAAGAACATTTCTAATTTTCCTTTTTGCATGTGATACCTGGCATTGGTGGATTGTGTCTGAATTAAATCAACAAAAGTGTGAATGGGAGGATTCAAGATGGCGGACTAGAGGATGACTGCATTCCATGTCACTCTAGGTCTCAGGATTCAAGAAGAAGAAATATTGAGAGACTCGGGACCAGTTCATACTTCCCCGAAGGGGTGGTAGAAATGGACAGCCGGGAACTATGTGGAGTTGAGCTGCTGGGCAAGACTTCCCCACCAAAAAGGTAGAACCAGAGACCCAGGCTCAGACTAGGCAGCCCCAGCCAGCAGTCTAGAGGCCCTTCGGCTGACCTTTGGTCAACACATGGAGGTGCCTCTGCCGACTGGCAGGGAATATACCCCACCTGGAGGCCACCATCCCTACAGGGGCAGCTTCTTTGTTGATCACAGCATTATCAAGTTCCTCCAAGACTTCAGGCTACTGAAAGGAAGGAGGTGAGTTAGTGGAAACCTTCAGGGACACTATAAGTCAATAGGGGGGAAACTGCACTATCTCAGATTTTCTCTCCTAGAGTGAAGATCTGAGGAAGATACCTGAGTGATATGAGAAAACAAGGGAAGAAATTGTCCCAAACAAACCTAGATGCTACATCAATAAAATCCAATGACAGCGTGGCAGAAGAAATGTCAGAAAGGGAGTTCAGAATGTACACAATTGAAATGATCAGAGAAGCAAATGTTGAGATAAGAGAGCAAATGCAGGCATTGAACGATTGCACCAATCAACAGTTAAAAGAGCAAATGCGGGAAACAAAAGATCATTTCAATAAAGAGTTGGAGATACTGAAAAAAAAAACCAAATAAACAGAAATCCTTGAAAAGAAGAAAACAATAAACCAAGTTAAAAACTCCATAGAAAGCATAACCAATAGGATAGAACACCTGGAAGACAGAATCTCAGACATTAAAGACAAAATATTTAATCTTGAAAACAAAGTTGACCAAACAGAGAAGACAGTAAGAAATTATGAACAGAATCTCCAAGAATTATGGGATATCATGAAAAGGCCAAATTTAAGAATTATTGGAATTGAGGAAGGCACAGAGAAACAAACCAAAGGAATGAACAATCTATTCAATGAAATAATATCAGAAAATTTCCCAAATCTGAAGAATGAAATGGAAAATCAAGTACAAGAGGCATATAGGACACCAAATGAACAAAATTATAACAGACCCACACCAAGGCACATTATGATGAAAATATCTAACATACAAAATAAAGATAAAATGTTAAAGGCTGTGAGAAAAAAAAATCAAATTACATTGAGGGGGAAACCAATATGGATATAAGCAGATTTTTCAACCCAGACCCTAAAAGCTAGAAGGGCCTGGACGGACATTTTTCAACCTCTGAAAGAAAATGGATGCCAACCAAGAATCTTATACCCAGAAAAACTTACCTTCAGATTTGATGATGAAATAAAATCCTTCCATGATAAACAAAAGCTAAAAGACCTTAAAATAGAAAGCTGGCACTATGGAATATTCTCAGCAAAATATTCCATGAGGAAGAGGTGAAAATTAATGATGTATATCAGAAAAGGGAGGAATGACACTAAAGGAATAGCCAAATAAAGGAGAAACCAGTCATGTTAAAAAATAAAAATAAGCCAAAATGACTGGGAATACAAATCATATCTCAATAATAACCCTTAATGTTAATGGCCTGAACTCATGAATCAAAAGACACAGACTGACAGATTGGATTAAAAAGAAAGACCCAACAATATCTTGTCTTCAAGAGACTCATCTCATAGAAAGAGATACCCACAGACTAAGGTGAAAGAATGGGAAAAAACATACCATGCTCATGGACTCAACAAAAAGCTGGAGTATCCATCCTCATATCAGATAATGTGGGCTTCAAGTCAAAGTTAGTCAGAAGGGATAAAGAAGGACATTTCCTACTGCTTAAGGGAAGCATAAATCAGCAAGACATAGCAACTAAATATTTATGCTGCAAACAGTGGTTCATCCATGTACGTCAAACAAATCCTTCTCAATTCCAGGAACCAAATAGACCACAACACAATAATATTGGGTGACTTTAACACACCTCTCTCACCACTGGACAGATCTTCCAAACAAAAATTGAACAAAGAAACCATACATCTCATTAACACAATCGATAATTTAGACTTAATTAACATATATAGAATATTCAATCCAACAATGAGTGAATACACTTTCTTCTCAGCAGCACATGGATCATTGTCTAAAATAGACCATATATTATGCCACAAAGCTACTGTTAGCAAATACAAGAAGATAGAGACACTACCTTGTATTCTATCAGATCATAATGGATTGAAATTAGAAATAAATGACAGGAAAAAAAAAAAAAAAAACAGAAACTTCTCCAATACCTGGAGATTAAATAATACACTATTATATGATGAATGGACAACAGAAGACATCAGGGGGGAAATAAAAAAATTCTTAGAGGTAAACGAGAACAAAGATACAACATAACAAAATCTCTGGGACACTATGAAAGCAGTACTTAGAGGAAAATTCATTTCATAAAAGAAGAAAAAATCAACAAATAAACGACCTAACACTACAGCTCAATGTCCTAGAAAAAGAAGAACAGAGCAACACCAAAAGTAGTAGAAGACAGGAAATAGTTAAAATTAGAGGTGAAATCAACGAAATTGAAACAAAAGAAACAATTGAAAATGTGACAAAATAAAAAGTTGGTTCTTTGAAAAAATAAACAAAATTGATAAACCCTTAGCCACAATAACAAAGAGAAGGAGAGAGAAAACTCAAATTACTAAAATTTGGGATGAAAAAAGGAAATATCATGATAGACAAGAGTGAAATACAAAACATAATTAGAAGCTATTTTGAAAATCTATACTCCAAAAAAATAGAAAATTCCGAAGACATCAACAGGTTTCTACAGACATATGGTTCACCCAAACTGAATCAGGAGGACATACACAATTTAAATAGATCAATTTCAAGCAACAAAATGGAAGAAGTCATCAAAAACCTACCACAAAGAAAAGTCCAGGACCAGATGGGTTCTCAGTCAAGTTCTACAAAACCTTTAAAGAAGAGCTCACTCCAATACTCCTCAAAGTATTCCATAAAATAGAAGAGGAGGGAACACTTCCAAACTCATTCTATGAAGCTAATATCACCCTGACACCTAAACCAGGAAGAGACACATTGAGGAAAGAAAATTTCAGACCAATATCTCTAATGAACATAGATGCAAAAATTCTCAACAAAATTTTAGCAAATCGAATACAAAAATATATTAAAAAGATAGTGCACCACGATCAAGTGGGTTTCATCCCAGGGATGCAAGGTTGGTTCAACACCTGGAAATCAATAAATGTAATTCACCATATCAACAGACTTAAAGTCAAGAATCACATGGTTATTTTGATAGATGCAGAAAAAGCATTTGATAAAATACAGTACCCCTTCATGATCGAAACACTAGAAAAAATAGGGATAGTAGGAACATTCCTCAACATTGTAAAGGCTGTCTATACTAAACCCATGGCCAATATCATTCTAAATGGTGAAAAACTGAAAGCATTCCCCCTAAAAACTGAAACAAGGCAGGGATGACCTCTTTCACCACTTTTATTCAACATTGTCCTTGAAATTCTAGCCAGAGCAATTAGACAGACCAAAGAAATTAAAGGAATATGAATAGGAAAAGAAGAACTCAAACTATTCCTATCTGCTGATGACATGATTGTATATTTAGAGGAGTTGAAAAATTCTGCCAGAAAACTTCTAGAACTCATAAATGCATTCAGTAAAGTAGCAGGATATAAGATCAGTGCTCATAAATCTAATGCATTTTTAATCATAAGTGATGAATCCTCAGAAAGAGAATTTAGGAAAACTACCCCATTCACAATAGCCTCAAAGAAAATAAAATACTTGGGAATCGATCTAACAAAAGAGGTGAAGGACCTCTACAATGAGAACTACAGAACACTAAAGAAAGAAATTAAATTAGAAGATGAAAAGATCTTCCATGTTCTTGGATAGGCAGAATTAATATTGTCAAAATGGACATACTACCAAAAGTTCTATACAGATTCAATGCAATTTCAATTAGAATCCCAATGATGTACCTCACAGAAATAGAGCAAGCAATCATGAAATTCATCTGGAAAAATAAGAGACCCAGAATAGCTAAAACAATCCTTAGCAGGAAGAGTGAAGCAGGGTGTATCACAATACCAGAATGTCAACTATACTACAAAGCAATAGTAACAACAACTGCATGTTATTGGCACCAAAATAGACAGGTAGATCAATGGTACAGAATAGAGGACACAGAGACAAATCCAAATAAATACAGTTTTTTCATAGTAGACAAAGGTGCCAAAAACATACAATGGAGAAAAGATAACTTGTTCAACAAATGGTGCTGGGAAAACTGGAAATCCATATGCAGCAAAATGAAACTAAACCTCTATGTCTCACCCTGCAAAAAACTCAACTCAATATGGATCAAGGACCTCAGAATCAGACCAGAGACCCTGCACCTTATAGAAGAAAAAGTTGGTCCAGATCTTCATTATGTTGATTTAGGATCATACTTCCTTTTCATGTCTCATAAAGCACAAGAAATAAAAGCAGGAATCAATGATTGGGATAGACTCAAACTAAAAAGCTTTCTCTCAGCAAAGGAAACTATCAGCAATGCGAAGAAAGAGCCTACAGAGTGGGAGAAAATCTTTGCCAATCATACTTCAGATAGAGCACTAATCTCCAGAATCTATAAAGAACTCAAAAAACTCTACACCAAGAATACAAATAACCCAATCAACAAATGGGCTAAGGAAATGAACAGACACTTCACAGAAGAAGATCTACAAGCAATCAACAGATACATGAAAAAATGTTCAACTTCTCTAGTAATAAGAGAAATGCCAATCAAAACTACCCTAAGATTCCATCTCACCCCAATTAGAATGGTAATTATCAAGAAAACAGGCAATACGTGTTGGCAAGGTTGTGGGGGAAAAGGTACACTCATACCTTGCTGGTGGGGTTGCAAATTAGTGCAGCCACTCTGGAAAGCAGTGTGGAGATTCCTTAGAAAACTTAGAATGGAACCACCATTTGACCCAGCTATCCCACTCCTTGGCCTATACCCAAAGGACTTAAAATCAGCATACTACAAAGATGCAGCCACATCAATGTTCATAGCTGCTCAATTCACAATAGCTAGATTGTGGGACCAACCTAGATGCCCTTCGATAGATAAATAAATAAAGAAACAGTGGTATATATACTGAATGAAATATTACTTAGCCATACAGAATAATAAAATTATGGCATTTGCAGGCAAATGGAAGAAGTTGGAGAATATCATACTAAGTGAGATAAGTCGATCCCCAAAAACCAAAGGACGAATGATCTCACTGATAATCTGATGATGATACATAATGTGGAGGTGGGAGGGAGGCAAGAATGGAGGAAGGATGGACTATATAGAGGGAAAAGAGGGATGAGAAGGGTAGGGGGAAGGAAAAATAACAGAATGAGTCAAACATCAACACCCTATGTAAATGTCTGATTACACAAATGGTATGCCTCTACTTCATGTACAACCAGAGAAACAAGTTGTATCCCAGAAAGTAATAAAAGAATCCACTTAATGGGTTAACTGGTTAAAAAAAAAAAAAAAGAACTATGGAACGTCTAGTCCTTAGGGCTTCACCTGAAGAGTTGCATAGCCTGATGAAACCTTTACCCAAGGACCCGTGAGAGGAGCTGCATCTGTTCAAGCTGGAATTTTTTAACTGAATTAATTGAGGCTAGAGATATTCATAACCTCAGAGTGGTTTCGGGGTGTTTACCTAAAAAAAAAAACAGTGTGAATGGTGAGTAGGGGAAAATAGTATTAGGAGAGATTAGCCAGGCAGAGTCAACTAGAATTAGTAATTTGTCATCTGTGGAAAATTAAGTTGAAGTCAGGAGAACTTTATAGCATTGGCATCTGATTAAATAGTGGGACCTTGGTTAAAATACAGATTATATGAGATAAGTAGTGTTGCGGGTGTAGTAGGATTTTGCTTAAAGTTGAATGTAGGGGATTACAGGTTAAGGTAGAAGGTGAAGTCAGAAGTACTGGCCTGAAATTTGTAAAAGAATGTGAGTTATAGCTGTGTAAATGGTAGTTGGTGTACATATTAGTCTATAGGTATAGATGGCATAAACAAAGTATAAGGTTTAAACAGAAAAATGGGCTCTTGAAGAACACCATTATTTAAGGTACTGGGTATAGAAAAGACCACAAGCTCACTGAAAAACATTGAAAAAACTTAGGATTGAATAGACAAAGGGGAAAGAAAAAAGAAAAAAGTAAAGGGATGTCATGTTTCGTTGATTTTGAATTTTATAATTTGGGATTTCCTCTTTTATTTCTTACACATTTTTTGAATAAAATACTTTTAAATCAGAAAATGCAATTTTTACCCCAGCTCTTAAACATCTTTGTGTTGTTTCTGCATTGATGAAAAGGAAAAAATTGGAGGCAAATGTTTCAGAAACTACAGAAAACAAGCAATATACGTTAATAACATTGCACTTCTGAATATATTTGCTACTAAATACAATGTGTTTTTCCAGTTGTAAAATTCAGCATTTCATAGTTTGTCTTTTGATCTTATATTTTTAACAAAATATGTTTCTGTTACTAATGAAATTAAGAGTTATGTTTTTAACCAAATCACACAGAATTTCTCAATGTGTTTTTTCTGAAACACATACTGTTTATCTCAAATGGTTCATTTTTTTAATTAGAATAAAACCTTCCATAATATCCTTGGGTTCACTCTGAATTCACCATAGTCCACCTTTTCAATTCACCCAATAGTACAACACACAAACACACACACACACACACACACACACACACACACACACACGTGCACCTACACACATACAGCCCACGTTTAAAGGTGGGCCTTGAGACTGGCCCACTGAACAGGATCCCCGTCATGATAGAGGTTGTATAGCCCTTCTCTACTCCCTGCCCCTTGGTTTCAACAGCCATTATTTCTCAGCCATTCCCTTCTGAAACAATATCCTTCACAGATGCCCACTAAGAAACTTTCTCATGGTTGGCCAGAACATAAGTGCCATGGCCAGGTTGGGTACCAACAGGCAAGGTGGTTTGCACATAGGGGAAGGGAAAATGGAGGAAATTCTCTGAGGAGACACCTAAAGTTAGATTGCTTATTACTAATTGAAGTGGCATCCATTTGGTCCTATTTCTTTATTTTATACTTTAATACAACTGAGTATTACAATTATAATCAATTGATAAACCCCAACTGAATTTAGAACTGAAGTTTTTTTTTTTTTTTTTGGTACTGAGGATTAAACCCAGGGGCGCTTAACCACTGAACCACATGCCCAATCCTTTTTAAATATTTTATTTAGAGACAGGACCCTGCCAAGTTGTTGGGGCTGGCTTTGAACTTTCCATCCTCCTGCCTCAGCCTCCCAAGCCACTGGCATTACAATCGTGAGCCACTGGGCCCAGCTAGAACTGAACATTTTTATTGTGAAATCTTCTGCACCCATTTCCCCAAGAATCTACCTTCTTGCCCCTCTATCTTTTGATGTGGCCTTCAATGTCTGACTGTGCCAGGTATGTATCTTCTTGTTAAGAGTTTAAGAACTATGAAATATTCTTATACGCATATTCTGTTTGCTCTGGTGTAAGCACATAAGAATTCTTAGAAACAAACAAGATGAGTTTATACCTATTGTTACTCCCTAGAGTGAGAAACATCCTTGAAAAAGTGCTTAGACTTAAAATTTCCTGAGTTATTATGAGAAAATTTGAAATACCAAGACATTTATTTGGGTGAGTAAAACAGTGTTTGCACATTTGACATGCCTAGAAGAGAAAAACACCAAGGGCATAAACTCATTGTTTTACATACATTCATCTTTTATTGCTTTGAAGAACATAAACTAAGTATTTTTAGGGGACTATGCAGGAATTTGAAGTATACTGATGAATGATGCCTATTGATTCTAACTGGTGATTATCTACAGAGAAGTCACATAAATGAAGAATATGAAAAGATAAAAGACAACATTTCATTTGCAAGGTGTAACTCTACTTTATTGGAATGGCCTCTGTTCCCTATTTCTTTTGACCACGGAGAATGACTTTTTCAACTTATTTTAACTTTGATCAATTTCCCTTTGATTTTCTGCAGAATAAAAAAGCTTAACATATCTTACACAGATGCACCTCACAGAGTTACACTGGTGACAAGAGAAGTTTCCCTGTGGTTTTGACATGTGGCCAATTCCTGCTGACCTAACACTCATTCATATCCAAGGAAGCAACTTCTGATAGAGCAAGTTTGGCTGGTAAGAAAAGACTCTATTTTCCTGCCCAGCAGGTGTTCAGTGAAATGATACATTTCAATGCATCTGCTATAAGAAAGATTTCTTAAAGAAATTTTGTCTTTTTGCATAACAAAAGAAAAACCTAACCCCTGATTAGATATGGCCAGGTGGGTTTACTCAAGATACTCACTAAGACCATAGTATTTAATCTCATATTGTTAATGTTTAAACTTGGAGATGTGATCTAGCCAGAAACTTCTCTACTTCCATCTGTATCTTTGAACAAAAGAACAACAAAAGAATAAAAGCTGTTTTATTTCTTTGAAAAGATTCGCTGGAGATTTCTATACCTGCCCAATTATGAAGCCTCAAACTATCTGAAGATAAGGAACTCCTCTGTCATTTAAATTGAAGGACCATCTGGGGTTGGGAGGAGGTCAATTTCCCAGGAATTAGAAGCAGGCTGACTCAGACCTTTCTCCTTTGTATATGAGTCCATGAATGATCCCAGTTACATATTTTACCTTCTTATCAACATGCACATGAGATATCAGATAATGCATTGGGATTCTGAGAATATAGTAGAAATTCTAATTCTGCTTGTTTTTTTCTCATCTCCTTTTGTAATTCTGTTTGAGAATTTTTTTTACAAAATATATAAATCAATAAAATATGAGAATGGGAGTACTACCACAAAGAATAGAAAAATGTTTTTATTTCATAGGAATACACATTTCAGAAAGTCTGAGGTACCAGTCTAGGGCTACTATAATAGCCTCCTGAGCCAACCAAGATAGACCCTGACTCAACCATCTCTCAGAGTATCGCTAAAGAAGCTTCATTTGAATACCTAATCATGATAGTTCTCTGTGCAATTATTTCTAATGAGTTGTTAAAGTTTGCATCCCAGTGTACCCTCAATCCCACACTTAGTTCCAGCTGTAATTTTGGAGCTGTTTCCATTGGGGTTCAGTACTTTCAGTATATTGATACTTGCACTATTTTATGAACATACACTGATGTTCTTTTGCCTTTGTTGAAAATACTCACTGTCTTGAACGTTCTTTACTAAAAATTTCCTAATAAAGAATAGGCTTCCCAGCTCCCAACAGACAGAATAGAGAATTGTTTCCCTGCCATATTCATTTCTCTCTTTATTTACTCTTTTCTTTCTTTCTTCTTCCTTTCTCAGGTAGCAGGTCAACAATATTTTTTTAAAAATATTTATAAAATTCTGCCATATAATTTCAAAGTACATTTAACTCTCTTAAGCATTTGCCCTGTGTTGCTCTGTACTTCTGTGTTTGCTTGTGTTTGTGTCTTTCTCTCATTCTAACTGTATGCCTACAGGAGGAAGGGTGGATTTTAAACTTGCTTTCTGCAAGCACCTTACTCAACGCCAATTCACCTACTTGGATTTTAAAAAGTACTTGTTGAATTATTTAGAGCTGAATCAAAGATAATATCCATAACTCATTCTCAGTAATAAAGAATGAGAAATATGTCTTGTTAGTTATTTGATTCTAAAATAGTATCCTATATGCGTTAGCTGTGAATTTATATTGCTGTTTACAGCTCTTCCAATGTTTCTAGCTTTAGAAATAAGTTCACATTTGAAAAGATTTCATGGATGCTCAGGGGCATTTTCCTGGAAAAATGATCTTTGTGATGACCTTAGGAGTTATTGTTTGAAAATACTTATATTTTATATGTCTCAATTATTTTAACTCAGATGTAAAGGCCTCAGGAGGTAATTGAGTGATATTTTGTGACTTATGAGACTCAAAAGACACTTCTGGCAGCCCACATACAAACATATCATCATCATCACCATCATCATCATCAGAGTTGTCCCTGAAGAGTGTGCTGTATTTTAAAAAAGAGACCCATGTTATTTATGACTATAATTTTATGAATTTCACCTTTAGCCCAGTTTCATTTTATTTTGTTTTGTTTTCAGAGCTTCACACCACAAATGTGAAAAGCCCCTCATCTAAAGGTTCATAATAAAACAGGATAGTGATGTATCTCCCCACAAACTTTAATGACAATATATCCCCTAAAATTATAGGTTTTTAGAGTTGGTCAGACAGGAAATAATTATTTTGAAAAATATCAGAAACATCTTTACAAAAGAAAAAAAAGAATTATGCATTTGTCTAAGGAAAAACTGAATAGGTTTCATCTTATGTAGGTTTTATATATTTATATATATTTTATACATATTTTTTACATTTTGATAATAATAAATAGCATATTTTCCCCTAGCAAATGTGAGATTTTGATATATTGTACTCCTAGTGATCAGTGGGGTTGTGGTGGTCTCAGGTTCATAAGAAATCCAATTATGTGGTTATGGAACTACCCCTTCTATAAGGCAAAAAAATCCATGAGAGACAAGGAAAGAAAGGAACAAGAAATGGTATTGAGTCCTTTCTGTGCCTCAGGCTTGCTTCTATGCACTGTGTACATTTTTCTTTATTTAATCATCATAAGATTCTGTCATCAAAATGCAAAACTAGTGAATAGAGGTGTCAACATGCTACCATGGGCAGGGGAAGAATAGGGAGAGATTGGCCAACAGGTTCTGATGTTCTATTGCACAGTAGGATGACTGGGGTTAACAATGTACTGAAATTTCCAAAATAGCTGGAAGAAAGAATTTTGAATGCTCTCGCCTTAAGAAATCATAAATATATGAGATGGTGGATGTGTTAAATACTCATATAGATATCCACTGAAACATCACAATGTAGCCCATACTTAAGTACAATTATTATGTCAATTTGAAAAGAACATTTTTTAAAATAAGCAAAAGCTAAAAATTGATTTCAAAACACAAGGGTATTTTTTTGGGGTGGTTGTTTATTATTTTGTTTCTGTTTTATATTTGTATATCTTCTGATACACTATCATATCACTGGCTGCCAGAGACTACCAGAAAAATTACATCTAGAAGTGTTTATAGGCCCAATGAAGTGAGCCAAAAATATACATATACTAATAAAAGAAGGACTATGGATCTTCCTGGTCCTTCAAAAATATGCTCAACATTTCCAGTAATTTCCTTAGATTTTGGTGTATCTAATAAAAAACATGCTTTATTCCTATTCTAGTTTGGAACCACTTTAGCATAAAACCATTAGTGTCAGGTTTAAGTAAAAGTCTTAATTAGTGATAACCTAATTAGCATGTATTTGAATCTGTTGTTATAACAGATAATTAAAACTCACTGAGATTTGAAATGCCTCCCCAAAAGAATGAAACCTGCAGCCCCAAGCTGCTGGCTTCCTATTACTCAGCTTTGCATCATTACAATGAAATACCTGAGATAATGAACTTATAAGAGAAAAGGTTTATTTGGGTTACAGTGCAGGAAATTCGGGTCCAAGTTATAATAGACCTGTTGCTCTGGGCTGCTGGTGGGGGTGTCCCATGGTAATGGTGGAGAATGTGTGGCAGAGCAAACTTCTCACTTCCTGAGTTAGTAAGAGAGGAAGAGGCCTGGGGCTCAACGGCCATGTCAAAGGCACACTCCCAAGAGCCTCTTACTAAGCCCCTCCTCCTAAAAGTCCCAGCATCTTCCAATAATGCCCCTTGGGGACCATGCCTTTAGCACAAGGGGATGTTAGGGGATATACAAAATCCAAACTGCAGCACTTGCTCCTAGTAAGAGTGATCAGTAATGAACTGAATTGATTCTTCAATCCATTAGTCAGGGTCACACAGCCAAAGTGAATCTCACTGTATATTCCAAAGGCACAGAGAAACAATGTATATAGTTTACTTAGGAAATTATTTCCAGAATGAAAATGAGGAATTTTTCTCTATTTGATAATGTTATGTATATCTTTACTGCATTCTACCTCTAATATCTTCCAACTACCACCATCAAGGGAATCTTTACTTAATAGGAATAACTATCCTCTGAATTCTACTAAATATGTCATATAGTTTGTACGAGGACTTGAGGCTTTATATTTCATCCTGAGCAAGTATTTTCCTTACAAGTCCTGTTATATCAGGACTTCCTTAAGGGGCGGGGGGGAAGTAATTTGAGAATCTCTCACCCTGCACAAAACTCAACTCAAAATGGATCAAGGACCTTGGAATCAGTCCAGAGATCCTTCATCTTATAGAAGAAAAAGTAGGTCCAAATCTTCAACATGTCGGCCCAGGATCAGACTTCCTTAACATGACTCCCAAAGCACAAGAAATAAAAGCAAGAATCAACAACTGGGATAGATTCAAACTAAAAAGCTTTCTCTCAGCAAAGGAAATATCAGCAATGTGAAGAGAGAGCCTACAGAGTGGGAGAAAATCTTTGCCAATCATACTTCCGATAGAGCACGAATCTCCATAATCTATAAAGAACTCATAAAACTCTACACCAAGAATACAAATAATCCAATCAACAAATGGGCTAAGGATATGAACAGACACTTCACAGAAGAATATCTACAAGCAATCAACAAACATATGAAAAAATGTTCAACTTCTCTAGTAATAAGAGAAATACAAATCAAAACTACCCTAAGATTTCATCTCACCCCAATTAGAATGGTGATTATCAAGAATACAAGCAACAGTAGGTATTGGTGAGGATGTGGGGGAAAAGGTACACTTATACATTTCTGGTGGGGTTGCAAATTAGTGCAGCCACTCTGGAAAGCAGTGTGGAGATTCCTCAGAAAGCTTGGAATGGAAACACCATTTGACCCAGCTATCCCACTCCTTGGCCTATACCCAAAGGACTTAAAATCAGCATACTACAGAGATACAACCACATCAATGTTCATAGCTGCTCAATTCACCATAGCCAGATTGTGGAACCAACCTAGATGTCCTTCAATTGATGAATGGATAAAGAAACTGTGGTATATTTATACAATGGAATATTACTTAGCCATACAGAATAATAAAATTATGGGGAAATGAATGAAATTGGAGAATATCATGCTAAGTGAGATAAGCCAATCTCAAAAATCCAAAGGAAGAATGATGTAGCTGCTAAGTGGATGATGACACATAATGGGGGGGGGGTTAAGAATGGAGGAAGGAGGGACTGTATAGTTGGGAAAGAGGGGTGGGGGGTGGGGTGAAGGGAAAAAATAACAGAATGAATCAAACAACATTACCCTATGTAAATGTGTGATTACACAAATGGTATTCCTTTACTCCATGTACAGAGAAACAACATGTATCCCATTTGTTACAATAAAAAAAATTAAAAATAAATAAACAAACAAAATAAAGGTATTGTGTCCAACTACAACTAAGAATATTAACAAAAAAGAATAGATGTAATGGAACCTCAAAGGAAAGGCAAATTTACTTATTTGTCAAACAGGATTGGGAATATTTATCTATTAAAAAAAGTGTAAAAACTACTTTTTCCACATTTTATGAATGCACATATTGCTATGTCATGTAATTGTGCATGAAATATTTATCTGGTGTTTTCTAGAGCATCAAAACAAAAAAGCCCTGAGCCCTGAAGTTCCAATGATGGCAAGAGAATCCACAGATTTTTGTTCAACCCTCCATAATGGTTACAACTTGTTACTTGTTCTCCAGGAAGCCTTGACCTCATCTGGTGAACTGTGAGGATAGCTGTGGTCTCAGAGGAAGGTTGGACTAGGATATGAATTCAGATGGCTATGTCTATGTGTATACACCTACCTTAACCCCTCTAAGATGGTTTCCTTCATTAAAAGGCTAGGGCTAATAATATTATTTATATCTGATGAATTTAAAAAATATATAAAACACTTGGTATGCAACATAATGTTAAGCATTATTGTTCTCAATAGGGTTCTGTCACTTTTCCTTTTATACTGAGATGAGCAGTTATATAGTATCTTTTCTTTCTCCTCTACAGCATTTGACATCTTTTTATACATAATAAAAGACTGTTTAATTGATGCTTTAAATAATTGATCAATTTCAAATCTACTTTTAAAGAAATTCATGTCTGATTCTTGGCCTGAATTGCATTTGATATACTACTTGTATTGGATTAGACATAAACATTAAAATTAAAACTCACTTTTGTATATTTACATATATTTGTATATTTGTAAAAGTACAAATATTCACAATCTTTTCTTTTAATAATTATTTGCTTTTTCTAATCTCTCATAGCTCTATTTTTTATAAATGACATTAAATTTCACTATTTAAATTATAGTTTCATATATTAATAGATCAATTTTCTATATATCATTTTTATAATTGAATACAATGCCTTGTATCTTATCTGACAGTCACACAAATACAGATGAAGAAGGAATATAATAATACTGATTTTCTATATTGTGCTGATGATGTGGTGATGATGACGATGATGATGGTATGGATAAGAAAGAAGGAAATAATAACACCAGATAATATTATTGATTTTTTTTTATGTTAAGGGCCAACTAAGTGCTTTTATAAATTAGCAAAAATAATCTTCTCAGCAATTCCATGCAGTGACAAAGATTATTCCGTATTCTAAAATTTTGAAACTAAGTTTCAGAGATGCTAGTAAATTGGTCCAAAATAGCCTAGAGCAGGCAAGCTTTGATTCCCTTTGAGACTGCATTACTTCAGAACCAAGTAAGCTAGTGACAGCATGTTTGGCTTTGGTTTTTTATTTTTCTTAAATGCCAAGGAACAAGTTTAATTAATGGGAACTCCTCAAGATTCAGATCATTAGTTTGAACATGTTGAAAAATCAACCATGATAACATCAAGGTCCTTGTCGTTTTGTTCTTAAAACACATAAAATAACTACAAGACTTCATTGTTAGATCATTTTCTTCTACTTAAAATACAATAATAGCCTGTTATCTTAACTCTTACATTTCTTGCTGATGCACAACATCTATTGGCTAATAATATGTGTAATTTAAAATTAGTTTTTCAGACTATTTGCTGGAGTAAAGGTGACCCTTTAAGACAGGATAAAAATTAATAGAAACAAAATTTACCTTTCAATTTTTATTTTAGCTTAAATATGTTTTAACTGATGCATAAAAGCATAAAAATTACACTTATTAATGGGGTGCCATGTAATGTTTCACAGTACCAGTGTACATTATATAATGTTTAATCAGGTTAAACACATTTATCTCCTCAAGTATTTATCATTATTTTCATAATGAAAACTTCCAAAATAATTTATTCTACTTTTGTAAAATACATATAAAATACATACTATATTATTATTATATATGATCACCTACTGTTCAATAGCACTTTAAACTTCTTGTTATGAGTAGAAGACTAACCTTTCCCCACCCTTCCTTCCCCTCTACTTTCCCCAGTCTCTGGTAAGCACCATTCTATTCTCAACTTTTATGAGATAGACTTCTTTAAACTCCACATGTGAGTGAGCTCCTGTACCACTTGTGTTCCTGTTGCCTGGATTATCTCATTTAACATAATGATCTCCTGTTTCATCATGTTACAAATGACGACTTCATTCATTTTTATGATCGAAGAGTATTCCATTATGTATAGTACCATTTTTTATTCATTCATCACTGTTGGACTCAGGTTGTTTCCATTTCTTGGCTATTGTGAACAGTGCTGCAGTTAACATTGGAATATCGATATCTCCTGGATATGCTGATTTCATTTCCTTTGGCTATATACATAGTAAGGGATTGCTAGATTATTTAGTAGTTTATTTTTCATTTCTAAGGAACCTTCATATTGTTTTCCATAATATACTGATTTACATTCTCACCAAAAGTGCTCAAGGGGTCTCTTTTCTCCACATCCTCCCAGCACTTGTTATTTTTAGTCTTTTGACAATTTCTATCCTTACAGTAGTGAGGTGATCTCTCACTGTAGTTTAGATTTGTATTTCCTTAATGATGAGTGGTCCTAAGCATTTTTTCAAGCACTTGATGATGATTTGTATGTCTCCTTTGGAGAAATGTCTATTTAGGTTTATAGATTATTTTGAAAATCTGTTAAGAATTATTGTTAAGTCTTTCTTAATTTACCAAGCCTCCATTTCCTCATCTTCAACATTATTATAATAATGCATAGCATATTTCTTTTAATGGGCACTGGAAATAAAATTTATAAAATTATTACGGGCTGAATTGTCTCCCCTGAAGTTCATATGCTGTAGCCCTAACCCCTAGTACCTCAGAGTGTGCCAGTATCTGAACATGGGATCTTTAATGTGGTAATTAACTTAAAATGAAATCATTAAGGTGGCTCTAATCCAGTCTGACTGGTGTTCTTATAAGAAAAGGAAATTTAGACATAAAAAAGATAAGCGGGCACCTGTGCACAGAGGGCTGACCACATATAGAAAATTCAAGTTCGTCTTCTTCTTCCTCTTGCCCCTCCTCCTCCTTCTTCTTTTTAGTACTGGGAATTAATCCCAGGAGTGCTTTACCACTGAGACACATCCCTAGTCCTTTTTATTTTATATTTTGAGGCAGAGTTTTGCTAAGTTCCTGAGAGTCTAACTAAGTGACTGAAGCTGGCCTCCAACTTCTGATCCTCCTGTCTTAGCCTCCTGGGTTGCTGAGATTATAGCCATGTACCACCACACCCAGCTTAAATTCAGGTTCTTTATCTGCATATTTTCATATTCCTTAATAGTGTTACTGCTTGTCTTTATATTCCTTGGCAGCATTACTCTAAGTGCAAACTCTTTTAATTTTTATAGTACATAATTTATCTTTTTTCTTTTATGGTTTATGATTTTGTGTCTTTTCTGATTAATAGTTGACTTAACCAAGGTGAAAAATATTTCCATCCATGTTTTCCCACAGGAATTTTATAATTTATATTTAGGTTTATGGTCCACTTCAGATTAATATTTTATATGATATATAGGTAGAGATTCCTTCTTTTCCATGTGATTGTTCAATTATTTCAACACTATTTATTGAAAAGCAGATGCTTTCCCAACTGAATTACTTTGAACCATTTGTTAAAAAAGAGTTGAGTTATATATATATATATATATAAAATGCTGTAATCTCTTTTTAACTTATCAATGTCCTTCCTTCAAAACTTTAATCTTACTATAGCCTCATAAATCTCAAAATCATATAGTATGAGTTGTCCAAATTTATAGTTCTTTTAAAATTTATTTTTGCTATTCTATGTCCTTTGAAATTTCATATAAATTGTGGAAATAACTTTTTAATATCTACAAAGGCAACTTCTGGGATTACATTGAATTTACAGACCATTGGTGCATGTCAACAGTATACATTTAAATTTTTTTAGATCTTCTTAAATTTCTTTCACCAAGATTTCATATGATTTAATTTGTCCTGAACATTTTTTCATGAATATTTTTAGGTATATTCTTAATAATTTCATGTTTTAATTGCTACTATAGATGACATTTAAATTATGGAAATATTCTACATACCAACCCCGTATATTGTGATTTTCCTAAATATATTATTTCTAGTATATTTGTGTTGTTCTGGAATTGTCTGGAAGACAATAATTTGTTCCATGAATAGACAGTTTTATTCCATCTTTTCCTAATTTCTTGTCTTTCACTTCTTTTTTTTTTTTTTTTTTTTTTTTTTTTTTTTGCGGTACTGGGGATCGAACTCAGGGCCTTGTGCTTGCAAGGCAAGCACTCTACCAGCTGAGCTATCTCCCCAGCCCTGTCTTTCACTTCTTTAACTTCATTTTTTGCACTTATCAGAGACTCCAGTACAATTTTATATAAAAATGGTGAGAGCAAGTATTCTTGTGTTATTCCAAATCTTAGAGGGAATGTAGTCAATCTTTCATAATTAGTTCTGATGCAATTGTGGTTTTATTTTTTTATATAACCATTGTTCCTTTAAGGAAGTAGTCTTTTGAACTTGATAAAAGATTTTATCTCAAATAGATGTTCGATTTTGGCAAATATTTTTTTCTGCATCTTATGAAATGATTTTTTTTTTTAACTTTGTTGCTAGAGCAGATTGCTGGTTTTGTTTTTTATTATTGAGTCTACCTTGCATACTGGAGATAAATGCCACTTGGTCATAACATTATCTTTCTCAATTTGAACTGCTGTATTTTGTTGAATATTTTTGTGGCTGTGCTCATGAAGGGTGTTCTGTGATTTAATTTCTACATTAAATGTTTGGTAGAATTCACCAACTGAGTCATGTGGTCCTGAATATTTTTTTCCCTACAAATTCAATTACTGTAACAAACATAAGGTTATCCGGCTCATCTATTGCTCATTTGGTAAACTTTGATTATTTGTGTCTTTCAAGGAATTTCCCCATTCCATTTAAGTTGTTGAATTTATCAATATTAATTGGTCATAATATTCCTTTGTCATCCTTTTAAAGACAGTATGACTTATATGGAGGTCCTCTCTTACATTCCTGATGTTAATAATTAGTGTCTTGACTCTTTACTTACTGATTAGTAGTTTGACAAAGGCTTTATTAATTTTACAGATCTTTCTTAAATTATGTTTCTGGTTATAGTGATTAAATTATTAGTTTTATACTTTCAGATTTTTCTATAATTGCCCTTTATTATTTCTTTCTATTAGTTCCAGGTTTAATTTTCTATTGTTTTTATTTCTTAAAGGTCAACTTTGATAAAAGTTTTATCATGTAATAATTTAATGATATGTATTTGCAAGCATTGCTTTAGTTTTTTACATTTGAAGAATATTTTTTATTTTCATTTAATTCAAATACATTCAAATTTCCTTTGATTTTTGACACATTTATTACTTAGAAGTTATCTTTTAATTCCAAGTAGTTGGAGCATTTCCACATATCTTTCTAGGTTTTCTGGTTTTTAATTTTATTGTACTCAGAAGCTGTGATTTCAGTCCTTTTAAATTTTTTTGAGACTGTTTGTTGTTGTTGTTTGTTTGTTTTTTGTCTAGGATATGATATACCCTGGAGAATGTTTCATGTATATTTTAAAAGAATTTGTGGCCTGAAAATATTAATTTGTTCACATTGTTTGATAGTATTGTTATTCTATATCATTACTGATTTTCAGTTTGCTTATTCTATCAATTACTGAGGGATGAATTCAGGTTTCCATTTATAATTGTGAATCAGTTTTTGTTACATGTAGTTTGTAACTCTTTGTCACATGTAGTTTGTTTGTTTTTCATTTGTTTGCATTTTATTATTATTATTGTTAATTTTGGTATGGGGGATTAAACCTAAGGGTGCTTAACCACTGAACCACATTCCTACCCTTTTTTATTTTCATTTTAAATTTGGAGACAGGGTCTCCCTAAGTTGCTCAGGACCTCGCTAAGTTGCTGAGGCTGGCTTTGAACTTGAGATCTTCCTGCCTTCACCTCCTAATCCCCTGGGATCATAGACTTGTGCCTCCACACCCAGTGAGACTATTTTAAAGTTCAGGGAAATTTAGGCTCATTGTAGTTTCTCCGTGACTCCCTGATCAAAATGCAATGCCGTCTAGTTCTTTCATTGTGGTCTATTTTGTCTGATGTTAGTATGGCACCTCTACCTTTTGTTTTCTCAAAATTTTATGTTCAATATTTTCCCATCCTTTTACTTTTCACCTTCCTGTGCCTTTATATTTAATGTGTATTTCTCAGATTATCTTTGGATTTTGCTTATGGATCTGAAAGACTCTATTTGGATAGTTAAGCTATATACTTCCAATCTAATCCCTAATATTGTTGGATTTAAACATTTAATTTTTCTGTATACTCTGTTCTCAATTGTTCTTTGCTCTTCTCCTATCTTTTCTTTAAAATGTTTAGATCAAGTATTCTTATTGTCCAATTTCATCTTCATTATTGGCTTAGCAGTTATACCTCTTTAAAATAATTTTAACAGTTTCTTTAAGTTTTAAGATGTGCATCATTAACTTGTTACAGTTTCTTAAAAAATATTACATTACAAATGTATAGTGTACAGATTTACATTTATTACATTACAGTTTAAGGTATGACTTGACTTTTAGACAATTAATTTTAAAATATGAGACAGACATCATTACCCTATATACATGTATGATTACCCAAATGGTATGAATCTACATCGTGCACAACCATAGAAAAGAAAAGATGTACCCCATCTATGTACAACAAATGAAAATGAAGTCTGAAAAATAAAAAAAGAATTTCACTATTATGTATAATTCTAATGCACTAATAAAAATAAGAATATTCATAAAAGTATGTTAAGGGAAATGTCATTATATTTATCCTGATTTTTATCATTTCTGGTACTCATTTTTATGCATAAATCAAAGTTTTCTTCTATGTTCCATGTAAGTATATACTTTTACAACCCTGACTGAAGAATTCTTTTCAAATTTTTTTTTTATGATGTAGGTCTACTATTAAGAATTTTCTCAGTTCATGTTTTCCTGAAAGGCCTCCATTTCCATTAATTTTTGAAAATTATTTTACTGGACATAAGTTTCTGGATGGTGACTTTTTGCTCTTGCTTTGTTTCTTGAATTTTTTTTTTATTGTAAGCAAATGGGATACATGTTGATTCTCTGTTTGTACATGGCGTAAAGGCATACCATTTGTATAATCATAAATTTACATAGGGTAATGTTGTTTGATTCATTCTGTTATTTTTTTCCCTTCACCCCCACCCCTCCCACCCCTCTTTTCCCTCTATACAGTCCTTCCCTTCTCCATTCTTGCCCCCCTCCCTAACCCTAACTCTAACCCTAACACTAACTCCTCCCACCCCCCATTATGTGTCATCATCCACTTATTAGCGATATCATTCATCCTTTGGATTTTTGAGATTGGCTTATCTCACTTAGCATGATATTCTCCAATTTCATCCATTTGCCTGCAAATGCCTTAATTTTATCATTCTTTATGGCTGAGTAATATTCCAATGTATATATATACCACAGTTTCTTTATCCATTCATCAATTGAAGGACATCTAGGCTGGTTCCACAATCTGGCTATTGTGAACTGAGCAGCTATGAATATTGATGTGGCTGTATCTCTGTAATAGGCTGATTTGAAGTCCTTTGGGCATAGGCCAAGGAGTGGGATAGCTGGGACAAATGGTGGTTCCATTCCAAGTTTTCTAAGGAGTCTCCATACTGCTTTCCAGAGTGGCTGCACTAATTTGCAACCCCACCAGCAATGTATGAGTGTACCTTTCTCCCCACATCCTCGCCAAACCTGTTGTTGCTTGTATTCTTGATAATCGCCATTCTAATTAGGGTGAGATGGAATCTTAGGGTGGTTTTGATTTGCATTTCTCTTATTACTAGAGATGTTGAACATTTCTCCATATGTTTGTTGATTGCTTGTATATCTTCTTCTGTGAAGTGTCTATTCATTTCCTTAGCCCATTTGTCGATTGGATTATTTGCATTCTTGGTGTAGAGTTTTTTGAGTTTTTTATAGATTCTGGAGATTAGTGCTCTATCTGAAGTATGATTGGCAAAGATTTTCTCCCACTCTGTAGGCTCTTTTTTTGCATTGCTGATAGTTTCCTTTGCTGAGAGAAAGCTTTTTAGTTTGAATCTATCCCAGTTATTGATTCTTGCTTTTATTTCTTGTGCAATGGGAGTCCTGTTGAGGAAGTCTGGTCCTAAGCCGACATGTTGAAGCTCTGGACCTACTTTTTCTTCTATAAGATGCAAGGTCTCTGGTCTGATTCCGAGGTCCTTAATCCATTTTGAGTTTAGTTTCGTGCATGGTGAGAGATATGGGTTTAGTTTCATTCTGTTGCATATGGATTTCCAATTCTCCCAGCAACATTTGTTGAAGAGGCTATCTTTTCTCCATTGCATATTTTTGGCCCCTTTGTCTAGTATGAGAAAATTGTATTTATTTGGGTTTGTATCCGTGTCCTCTATTCTGTACCATTGATCCACCTTTCTATTTTGGTACCAATACCATGCTGTTTTTGTTATCATTGCTTTGTAGTAGAGTTGAAGATCTGGTATAGCGATACCCCCTGCTTCACTCTTTCTGCCAAGGATTGCTTTAGCTATTCTGGGTTTTTTATTCTTCCAGATGAATTTCATAATTGCTTGCTCTATTTCTGTGAGGTACATCATTGGGATTTTAATTGGAATTGCATTGAATCTGTATAGCACTTTTGGTAGTATGGCCATTTTGACAATATTAATTCTTCCTATCCAAGAACATGGGAGATCTTTCCATCTTCTAAGGTTTGCTTTAATTATTTTCTTTAGTGTTCTGTAGTTCTCATTGTGAAGGTCCTTCACCTCTTTTGTGAGATTGATTCCCAAGTATTTTATTTTTTTCGAGGCTATCGTGAATGGGGTAGTTTTCCTAATTTCTCTTTCTGAAGATTCATCGCTTATGTATAAAAATGCCTTAGATTTATGTGCATTGATCTTATATCCCGCTACTTTACTGAATTCACTAATGAGATCTAAAAGTTTTCTGGTGGAATTTCCTGGTTCCTCTAAGTATATAATCATATCATCAGCAAATAGGGATAGTTTGAGTTCTTCTTTTCCTATTCGTATCCCTTTAATTTCTTTGGTCTGTCTAATTGCTCTGGCTAGAGTTTCAAGGACGATATTGAAAAGAAGTGGTGAAAGAAGGCAACCCTGCCTTGTTCCAGTTTTTAGGGGGAATGCTTTCAGTTTTTCACCATTTAGAATGATATTAGCAATGGGCTTAGCATAGATGGCCTTTACTATGTTAAGGAATGTTCCCACTATCCCTATTTTTTCTACTGTTTTTAGCATGAAGGGGTGCTGTATTTTATCAAATGCTTTCTCTGCATCTATTGAAATAATCATGTGATTCTTGACTTTAAGTCTATTGATATGGTGAATTACATTTATTGATTTCCTGATGTTGAACCAACCTTGCATCCCTGGGATGAAGCCCACTTGATCATGGTGCACTATCTTTTTAATATGTTTTTGTATGCGATTTGCTAAAATTTTGTTGAGAATTTTTGCATCGATGTTCATTAAGGATATTGGTTTGAAATTTTCTTTCCTCGATGTGTCTCTGTCTGGTTTAGGTATCAGGGTGATATTGGCTTCATAGAATGAGTTTGGGAGGGTTCCCTCCTCTTCTATTTTCTGGAATACTTTGAGAAGTATTGGAATGAGCTCTTCTTTAAAGGTTTTGTAAAACTCGGCTGAGAACCCATCTGGTCCTGGACTTTTCTTTGTTGGTAGACTTTTGATTACTTCTTCTATTTCATTACTTAAAATTGGTCTATTTAAATTGTGTATGTCCTCCTCGTTCAGTTTAGGTATTTCATATGTCTCTAGAAACCTGTTGATGTCTTCGAAATTTTCTATTTTGTTGGAGTATAGATTTTCAAAATAGCTTCTAATTATGTTTTGTATTTCAGTCATGTCTGTTGTGATATTTCCTTGTTCATTCCGAATTTAGTGATTTGGGTTTTCTCTCGTCTTCTCTTTGTTAGTGTAGCTAAAGGTTTATCAATTTTGTTTATTTTTTCGAAGAACCAACTATTTATTTTGTCAATTTTTTGTATTGTTTCTTTTGTTTCAATTTCGTTGATTTCAACTCTGAGTTAACTATTTCCTGTCTTCTACTACTTTTGGTGTTGGTCTGTTCTTTTCCTAGGGCTTTGAACTGTAGTGTTAGGTCGTTTATTTGTTGAGTTTTACTTCTTTTATTAAATGCGCTCCATGAAATAAATTTTCCTCTAAGTACTGCTTTCATAGTGTCCCAGAGATTTTGATATGATGTTTCTTTGTTCTCATTTACTTCTAAGAATTTTTTAATTTCCTTCCTAATAAATTCTGTTATCCATTCATCATATAATAGCATATTGTTTAATCTCCAGGTGTTGGAGTAGTTTCTGTTTTTTACTCTTTCATTTATTTCTAACTTCAATCCATTATGATCTGATAGAATACAAGGTAGTGTCTCTATCTTCTTGTATTTGCTGACATTAGGTTTGTGGCATAATATATGGTCTATTTTAGAGAAGGATCCATGTGCTGTTGAGAAGAAAGTGTATTTGCTCTTGGTTGGATGCTATATTCTATAAATGTCTGTTAAGTCTAAATTATTGATTGTGTTATTGAGATCTATGGTTTCTTTGTTCAATTTTTGTTTGGAAGATCTGTCCAGTGGTGAGAGAGGTGTGTTAAAATCACCTAGTATTATTGTGTTATGGTCTATTTGATGTCTAAAATTGAGAAGGATTTGTTTGACATACATGGATGAGCCACTGTTTGGGGCATAGATATTTATGATTGTTATATCTTGCTGATTTATGCTTCCCTTAAGCAGTATGAAATGTCCTTCTTTATCCCTTCTGACTAACATTGGCTTGAAGTCCACATTATCTGAAATGAGGATGGATACTCCAGTTTTTTTGCTGAGTCCATGTGCATGGTATGTTTTTCCCCATCCTTTCACCTTTAGTCTATGGGTGTCTCTTTCTATGAGGTGAGTCTCTTGCAGGCAACATATTGTTGGATCTTTCTTTTTAATCCAATCTGCCAGTCTATGTCTTTTGATTGATGAGTTCAGGCCATTAACATTCAGGGTTATTATTGAGATATGATTTGTATTCCCGGTTATTTGGTTCATATTTAAAATTTTATTTATTTATTTATTTTTTTTTTGACACAACTTGGTTCCTCCTTTATTTGACAGTTCCTTTAGGATAATTCCTCCCTTTGCTGATTTGCTTCTTTGTTTTTTATCTCTTCCTCATGAAATATTTTGCTGAGAATGTTCTGTAATGCTGGCTTTCTTTTTGTAAATTCTTTTAGCTTTTTTTATCATGCAAGGATTTTATTTCATCGTCAGATTTGAAGGTAAGTTTTGCTGGGTATAAGATTCTTGGTTGGCATCCATTTTCTTTCAGAGCTTGAAAAATGTTGTTCCAGGCTCTTCTAGCTTTTAGGGTCTGGATTGAAAAATCTGCTGATATCCGTATTGGTTTCCCCCTGAATGTAATTTGGTTCTTTTCTCTCACAGCCTTTAAAATTCTGTCTTTATTTTGTATATTCCGTATTTTCATTATAATATGCCTTGGTGTGGGTCTGCTGTAATTTTGTGTATTTGGAGTCCTATAAGCCTCTTGTACTTGATTTTCCATTTCATTCTTCAGATTTGGGAAATTTTCTGATATTATTTCATTGAATAGATTGTTCATTCCTTTGGTTTGTTTCTCTAAGCCTTCCTCAATCCCAATAATTCTCAAATTTGGCCTTTTCATGATATCCCATAGTTCTTGGAGATTCTGTTCATGATTTCTTACCATCTTCTCTGTTTGTTCAACTTTGTTTTCGAGGTTAAATATTTTGTCTTCCAGGTGTTCTATCCTATTGGTTATGCTTTCTATAGAGTTCTTAATTTGGTTAATTGTTTCCTTCATTTCAAGGATTTCTGTTTGGTTTTTTTTCAATATCTGTAACTCTTTATTGAAATGATCTTTTGCTTCCTGAATTTGCTCTGTTAACTGTCGATTGGTGCGATCATTCAATGCCTCCATTTGCTCTTTCATCTCATCGTTTGCTTCCCTAATCATTTTAATTATGTACATTCTGAACTCCCTTTCTGTCATTTCTTCTGCCATGCTGTCGTTGGATTTTATTGATGTAACATCTAGATTTGTTTGGGGCATTTTCTTCCCTTGTTTTCTCATATTGTTCAGGAATCAGTGGGTCATGAAGATATTGCAGATTTCCTCTATCGACTTATAATGTCCCTGAAGATTGCTAGTATATCCCCTCTTATCCTTCAGTAGCCTGAAGTCTTGGAGGAAGTTGATAATGGGGAGCTCCACGAAGAAGCTGCCTCTCTAGGGGTGGTGGTCTTCAGGTGGGGTATATTCCCTTCTAATGGGCAGAGGTGCCTCTACTTGTTGACCAATGGTCATCTAAGGGGGAACTAGGCTGTGGGCTGAGGCAAGGCCTGTTTGTGCCTGTGTCTCTGGTTTTACCGTCCCTGTGGGAAAACCTCACCCGGCAGGGAAGACTCACCCGGTGGGGTGGTCTCGCTGGTCAGTTCCCCTCCTAGAGGTTCCCCTCAATCTACAACTACCGCCTGGGCTGGGCTGTCTTCCTCTGCAACGTTCCCAGGGGCCCGGACCTACGTCCTGGGCCTGGGAGCCTCACCCTTCGCAGGCGAGTCTCCTTAGGCTGCCTCTCCTCAGAGAATCTGCCTGCAGTCCTGGAAACTTCGCTCCGCCCCTAGGCGTGTCTCTGTGCGGCTCTTCCAGCAAGAAGCCACCTAGCTCCTGGTACCCTGCTCTGCACCTAATCGCCTGGCTATGCGGCCCTCCTCTGAGCCGCCACCTGGAGCCCCGTACAATAGCTCTGAGACCCAGAGACCCGCCACACACCTCTTCCTCCGGATAGCTGCCCGGTGTTCCGACGCAGTCACTAGGAGTCCAAGCAACTCACTTCGCATCTCCTCCTCCCCCCGCCACCGGCCCGTAGCCCTAGGCAGTCACTCCGTGTCCAAGTGACCTGCCCTGTTCCTCCTCCTCCTCTTCAGGGTAGCCCCCCGGGTGTTCAGGAGCAGTGGCTCTGAGACCAAGTGGCCCACCGCGCTCCTCCTCCAGGCAGGCCACCGGTGTTCAGGAGCGGTCGCTTTGAGTCCAATCAACTCACCACTCGCCTCCTCTTCTGGCAAGCACCTATGGCTCTGATGCAGTCACTTCTAGACCAAGCGACCCGCCGCGCTCCTCCTCTTCCTCCGGGCAGCCCCCCCAGTGTTCAGAAGCGGTCGTTCTGAGTCCAAACAGCTCGCCACCCAGCTCCTCCTCAGGCAGCCGCCCGGAGCCCCAGTGGTTGCTCCAAGTCCAAGCGCTGTGCTGAGCCGCCTCCTCTACGACGATCCCAGTTGTCTGTGTTTACTGCTCCAGCCGGGGGAGGGGCGTCTTGCCGAGCAACTCTACTTCACAAATTTCCCTGCGTTCTGGGGCTACCGCCCCATCCAGGACGCCTCCCCAACGGGAGAGACTCACCCTGCGGCTTTGAGTTGGTCCCAAGTCTCTCACTATCTCCTCTTTTGAATCTTGCGTCCTGGAGCAACGTGAAATGCAGCCGCCCTCTAGTCCGCCATCTTGAAAACCCCCTGTTTCTTGAATTTTAAAGAAGTGATTTCCTTGCATTCTATGTTGAATTTTTTCAGACAAAAAGCATGCTGTTAATCTTATCTTTGTTATTCATTACAATATGTCTTTTTTCTCCATTGTCATAATTTTCTTTTTACTTTTTCTTCTTCAGGAGTTTAGCTAAGGGGTGGTTAGCTGTGTGCCTGTATGTATGTACATGTGTGTCAATTTATTTGAATTCTCTGAATTGCTTGCCTCTGAGGTTTTCTGCCTTCATTAATTTTTCCAAAGCTTTTTCTTTTGATTATAACACTTTGTCTCTTCTGGTTTGAGTTTGAATTGTTTCTATTTATATTCCTTTAAGTTTACTGAGTTTTTGTTTTGTTTTAATAGATCTGTCAAAGGAATACTTCATCTCTGATATTGTCTTTTTTATGTGATTTTTATATTTGTAGCAATTCTATTTTACTCTTTCTTATATTTCCTTCTCTTTTCAGAAACCTCTTTTCTCTTCATGGATGTCTTACAACTTTTACATTGTACCTTTGAGCCTATTAGTTGTAGTTATTTTATTATTACAGATCTCTGTATCTGGTTCAGTTGACTTCTTCACCCCTTAATGATGGTATGTTTATTATATCTAAAATTGAGAGTGAAAAGTTGAATAAACTCTATTATTAGACAATTAGATGTATGTAATGAGAGCATAAATGTTTAAAATTATATTTTTAAAGTAGTAGAATTTGATATGCTGAATGCTAGATTTAATAATTCTAGTGTATCCATTCACTAGGAAAAGAAATTATAACACCATTAAACAGCACTGAATCAATGTCTTGATCAAGAGGGAGCAAAAGATTTCTAAAGGAGGAAATCCTGCACACATATAAAAAGGGTCATGAGCCACTTGAGAAACTCCAGGAATTCTGTGCAAAGAATATTCTTCTGTCAAATATCCCACTGAGAATGTTCTTGTGGGAAGAGTATGGGAAAGCCTATATCTTTGAAAATTTCAGTTCAAGTTCTGAATATTTACACTCTCAATCTTTCATGGCTTATCAGGGGATGGTAAAATTGCAATAAAGTACTTCATTATGTTACCAAAAAGAGAACAATCTGAGGTACAGGTGCCTGGAAAAGGTTGCATTGTTCAAAAGGCTCTGATTTCTAAGAATTTTTGTTAAAACTTCCAAATGATCTGCACATCAAGTATGATTTTTCAGAAACATGTACGTAATCACACATCAGCAAAGTTATTGGTAATAGCATGATAGTAAATGTTCCCAAGACCAGCTTCCATTAAAATATGGACAGGAGAATGGAAAATTTTGGAAAACCAGTCTTTTCTCTATAGTTCACTTTGACAACACTGGAAAAAGCCTGGGGAAAGTGAAAAAGGTTGCCTTCTCCCTTGCTCAAGGACACTACTTGCATTTAGTCTGCTCACAAGAACACAAAACAAATGGTGAAGTGCAATTGGCAATTAGCTTCTTTTCTGTTATTAGCAATCATTACATTGCTCTTAGCTCTGCATTTGTGCCAGCATATATAATTATATAAATTTTCTTTTTTTACTTTCCTTTAACTGTCATCTACAGACAGCTTAATATTTGCTACCTGCCTATTCATTGCTTCTGTTTTAGTTAATTACTTAAATGTTCAGTTTGAACTTTTTATTTGAAATTAGGGTAGTTGATCATACGAACTACATTTATAAAGCACTTACTAGATGCCAGTCATTATCCTTTTTGGTTATCACCAGCTTTGGGAAGCATGTAATATTGTATTTATTTTACAGATGAGGGAAGCAAGGCTTGTAGAGTTTAAGTCTCATGTTAAATTTCCCCAAGCTGGTAATAGATGGAGAACTTGATCCCACACGTACCTGATTACTCTGCATCTGCTCTTAACCATTGCATTCTACTGCACCATCCTTCCTTGCTAGACTGTCTTCAAAAATTTACCTTTATATTTAAACTGGATACCAATAACTGTTAACTCCAAACTTAACTATGAGGATTTCTTAAGTTTCCCTCTGAGAGCAGATCTCTTCTAGCTGTTGCAAAATTGAGTTACAGTACTCATTACTCTAACCAAAATTCATGCATTTCAAATCACAATTCATATATTTCAAACCAGCATCTTCTGTGCCATGTCATTTTGTAGTGCCCTATAATTAGCTGCTAGTAATACCATATGGATGATCCACATATATCTTTAATTTCACTTATATCTAATTTCATGTACATACATATATGTCAGAAGAAGGATTGCAGTTATACAGTCATAATGACACATTTGGGGTGTTTTGCTTAAATAATATACAGCCTCAGGTCTTGATGACCCAAGCTTTAATTAACGGCTTGTGACAAGAATGTGTTTGAAGAGATGGATTTTATTTGGTGCATGTATGTTTTTCAATAACACTTCCACTTTTCAAACACCAGACAGTGTGGTTTTGAGGGTCTCTAAGAACTTTCTTCATCAGACACATTATTGAATTGGATACTATAATTGATGTAAAATAAAGCTATCTGTGGTCAGCTCAAATTTAAATTTATGATTATACATTGGTGTAATTTATTTTTCTCTGAATTTAGAGAAGTTCTAAGAACAAACAGGACAGAATTAGAGCATTAAATACATAAATATTCTACCCTCTTAACTGCATGTACATAGTTATGCAATAAGTAAAAAATTAAAGAAGAAAATTTAAAGAACAAACAACAATTTACAAAAATATAAACATTTTGGAAACTGGAAATTGAATGTAAATATTAAGAAGTTAAGGAAATGAAGCCAAAGGCTTGCTACATCTCAGATTTAGAAAAATGCAATAACAGACTAAAATTTAGTCCCAGAGGATTAACAGGCACAGAAAGCAATCTTCATATGCCTGGAGTCTTAATTTAGACCCATTGCTTGAAGAAAAATGTTAAGAATTGCTCTCGGTGATTGGCTATCTGTGACTAAGGCTATAGGAACATGTGAGCTGAAGATATGGGAAAATATAAACAGTTTCATAGAAGAAAAAAACCAAGTTTGACTCTGTAACTGGCTGGAACCCCAATAACCTGAATGCCAATTCACTTGGAACGTGATTCAGACAAACCAATAGAAAAAAGGTCATATAGGAGGAGATAGGGAAAGAAAGAGAAGAACAAGAAAATACTAGAGAGAGAGAAAGAAAAGGGAGAGAGAGAGAGAATCCCTTCTAATCAAAGTGGCCCAACAAATCTCTTTTGAATTCACTGAAGAACAATACATGTTAGAGCAAAAATCAATGACAACATTAATTCACTTCCTATGAAGTCAATACATGAAATTGATAAACATACTAACGTAAATATCTCTAGGTTGCCTTAAATGATAAATTAAGGCATAGCACTGATAAACAATTCTGAAAAAATAACTTGTTAAAATAATAGGGAAGAAACTTAAACAACAACAATAATAACAAAACAAGAAGAAATATATGTGGAATAAGTATAGGTGTTTATGAAAAGATCCATTAGAAATCTTGAAGAAAATGTATTCATTGTATACTGCCTTCTGATATTTTTTGAGCAGATATAATGTTTTTGTAAAAAACTGGAAATCCATATGCAGCAAAATGAAATTAAACCTCTATCTCTCCCCCTGCACAAAACTCAACTCAAAATGAATCAAGGACCTAGGAATTAGACCAGAGACCCTGCACCTAATAGAAGAAAAAGTAGGTCCAAAATCTTCACAGTGTCGGCTTAGGACCAGACTTCCTTAACATGACTCCCAAAGCACAAGAAATAAAAGCAGGAATCAATGATTGGGATAGATTCAAACTAAAAAACTTTTCCTCAGCAAAGGAAACAATCAACAATGTGAAGAGAGAGCCTACAGAGTGGGAGAGAATCTTTACCTCATGCACTTCAGATAGAGCACTAATCTCCAGAATCTATAAAGAACTCAGAAAACTTTACATCAAGAATTCAAATATTCCAATCATTAAATGGGCTAAGGAAATGAGCAGACACATCACAGAAGAAGATCTACAATCAAAAAATATATGAAAAAATGTTTAACATCTCTAGTAATAAGAGAAATGCGAATCAAAATTACCCTAACATTTCATCTCACCCCAATTAGAAGGTCTATTATCAAGAATACAAGCAACAATAGGTGTTGGTGAGGATGTGGGGGAAAAGATACACTCATACATTGCTGGCAGGGTTGCAAATTGGTGCAGTCATTCTGGAAAGCAGTATGGAGATTCCTTAGAAACTTGGAATGGAACCACCATTTGACCCAACTATTCCACTCCTTTGCCTATACCCAAAAGACTTAAAATCAGCATACTACAGTGATGCAGCCACATCAATGTTTATAGCAGCTCATTTCACAATAGCTAGATTGTGGAACCAACCTAGATGCCCTTCAACAGATGAATGGATAAAGAAACACTGGTATATATACACAATGGAATATTATTCAGCCATATGGAAGAATAAAATTATGGCATTTGCAGGTAAATGAATGCAGTTGGAGATTATCATGCTAAGTGAAATAAACCAATCCCAAAAAAACTAAGGCCAAATGATTTCTCTGATAAGTGAATGATTATACATAACGGGTGCCAGGGAGGGACAGAGGCAAGAATGGAAGAAGGATAGAATGTATAGAGAAAAATGAGCAGTGGGGAGGGGGTGGGGGGTAGGAAAGATAATAGAATGAGACAAACATCATTACCCTATGTACATGTATGATTACACAACAGTGTGACTCTACTTTGTGTACAACCAGAAAAACTAAAGTTGTATTCCATTTGTGTACAATGAATCAAAATTTTAAAAAATTAAAAACAGGGAGAACAATGAGCTAATCAACTATTATGGTCAATAATTTGCCTAAAAAGTTAAGCTACAAACAAAATCCTATTAGAAAAATTTTTAAAAATGTGTGTATGATTAACTGCAGTAAGAGAAGCAAATATATGTTTGGTAAGTGAATCAGTTCAGCTTTACACAATGATTTCATTTGCTTAATGAATTAAAACCCTAAGCTCATATCATAATGGCATTTTATGATTTGCATCTAAGAATTAATAAAAAGCTTTCGAGGTTCATTTGTGTGCACAATATATTTCTCTTTCATCATAGTGATCATATTGATTTATACATGCATATACAATCACACACACTTAAAGTCATTGTAATAAAAACTCATTAAAATAATTGCTTCCAATGAAGCATTACCCATTTATTATACAATCTTTTGTATATGACTTCCCTATTTCTTTTATTCAGGTTAAGTGTCTGTTTCCCCACTTCTTTATTTGGGATGTCTTTGAGATTTGAGTTGACTAATTGAATACGGCAAAAATGACACTGTATGACTCCCTATGCTAGGCCGTAAGAGATCACAAACTTCTGCTTTCTCAGTATTTGAATGAATTTTTCATCATGGGAAAAAGTGATTTGGGGCTATTAAAGAATGAGAGGCTCCAAAGAAGAGAAGTTCTGCCTCAGTGAATACCCAGTGTTAGACATGTAATGGAAGTAACCCTGAAATATCCACCCCAGTTAAAGTTCAGGTGACTGAAAAAATGAGAGACCTCATATAAGATGAACATAAGAAAATCCAGCTCGGCCCAACAGAAATTAAACAAATACATAGCTGTGGTTTTTTTCAGTCACAAAGTTTTGTAGTCATTTTTTATGCAGAAATTAATAACTTATGTGAAAATTAGTACCTAGAAACAGGGTGCTATCAAAACAACAACAACAAAAATAAAGGCTTGACTTAGGAACCCTGTGGTAGCTGGGGGCTGCAAGGCAATGAAGATACTATCATTTTCTTGTCTAATTGCTTTGGCTAGTACTTTCAGTTCTATATTGAATAGAAGTGGTAAGAATGAACAACCTTGTCTTGTAATAGAATAAAAGCTTTCAGTTTTCCCCCATTTATTATCATATTAACTGTGGTATATTCATAGATGGATTTTATTCTGTTGAGGTAAGTATCTTTTATAATTACTGTTTTGAGAGTTTTAATCATGAATAAGCATGTACATTGCACTTGTCCAAAGTTTTCTGTGCATCTATTGAATGATTGTAAGTTTTTCTTTCATTTTATTAATGTGGTAGATCATTTAAATTGATTTTTGTATGCAGTTATATCCTTACAAGCCAGGTATAAATCCCAGTTACTCATGGTATATAACCCTTCATTGTGTTGTTGAATACAGTTCAGTACTATTTTGTTGAGGATTTTCACATCTATGTTAATTAAGAATATTGGCCAGTAGCCATTTTTTGTGGTGTCTTTGTCTAGTTTTGGTGTCAACGTGATACAAACTTCCTAAAATGACCTTGGAGTTCCTCCTCCTATTTTTGGAAGACTTTAAGAAGTATTAGTGTTCATTTTTCTTTGAATGTTTGCTAAATTCACCTTTGAATCCTTGGGTTCTGAAGATTTTCCTTGCTTAGAGCTTTCTGCTTTCTGTATTTATTTATTTATTTACTTACTTATTTATTTGTACATTTGTACCAGGGATTGAACTCAGGGACACTTGACCACTGAGCCTCATCCCCAGCTTTATTTTGTATTTTATTTAGAGGCAGGGTCTAGCTGAGTTGCTTAGTGCCTTGCTTTTGCTGGGACTGGTTTTGAACTATCAATCTCCTCTCAGCCACCCAAGCCCAAGCTGCTGGGATTAGAGGCCTGCACTACTGCACTTGACCTTGCTTACTGTTTTAACTCCTTAATGTTTTATTTATCTATTAGGCCTTCAGTTTGGGTAATTTGTATGTTTCTGGGAGTTTAGCGTTTCTTTTAGATCATTTAACTATTTATAATAGCCTGTTATGACCTTCATTATTTCTGAGGCATTGCTTGTCATGTTTTTTCTATCCTTTCTTATTTGAATCTTCTTCCTTTTTTTAATCCAAGAATTGATAGGTTTTTTTTTTTTGTTTGTTTGTTTTGTTTTTTTTTTTTTTTTTTTTTTTTTGTGGTACTGGGGATCGAACTCAGGGCCTTGTGCTTGCAAGGCAAGCACTCTACCAGCTGAGCTATCTCCCCAGCCCAGAATTGACAGTTTTATATATGTTTTAAATACAAATTCTTCATTCTGTTTACTTTCCTGCTGTTTTTCTTTTCTTCTCTGTTTGACTTATTTACATTCTAATTGTTATCAATTATTATTATCCCTATCTATTTAGGTCATAGTTTGTTGTAGTTTGCTATTTTTCTAGTTCCTCAAGGAATGAATTTCATTTCATTCTCTGTACTTCTGTTTAGAGATACTTCTTTTTAATGGAGGCATTTAGTGCTATAAACTCCCTTCTTGGATTGTACCCGCTGCACTATGTAAGTTTTGTTATGTTATTTTGTCCAGTTTCTTTCAATTCTCTTTTGATTTTGTATTTGATTCAATAGTTGTTCAAGATCATGTCATTTGGTTTCTATGTATTTGTTACTTTTCCTGTTTTCTTACTGTTGTTTATTACTAGTTTTATTTCAAGGTGGTTGAAAATCATTTGGAATGATTAAGATTTTGAATGTGTTGAGACCTGCTCTGTTACCTTACATTTGATCCACTCTGAAGAACATATGTGAACCTGAGAAGAGTGTATATTCTTCTTTTGTAGTCTTTGGCTATGAATGACAAGTTCTAGAAATTTCTGTTAGATACATCTGTTTTATAGTGTTTTATAGTTATGCTATTTCTTTATTAGTTTTCTATTTGGATGATCTATTCATTAGAGTAGGTATCCATGAATTATTTTCTTGTGGTATTACAATCTATTTTTCACTTCAAATGTCAATATTTGCTTTATATATTTAGGATTTTTATGTTGGGTATGTATATATTTACCTATTATATCTTCCTTTTAAATTGACTTTCTCATTATATTGGTTTTCTTTTTCTCTTTGTCATATTTTGATTCAAAGTTCAATTTTCTTTGATATATAGATAGTCATCCCTGCTTTTTTAAGTTACCACCTACACATAATATATTTTCATCTCTTCAGTTTCCATCTATATGTGTCTTTAAAGGTGAAGTGAATTTCTTATATGAAATGTATTGTTGGATACTGAATATTTTAATATCAGTCATTAACTCTGTGTGTTTTACTTGAAGAATTTAATCCACTTACCATTAAAGTAATTATTGAAAGGTAAGGACAAGCTCTTGACATTTTGTTTATTATGTCTTCATAGTAGTTCTTTTGTTCCTTTCTTGCTGTTTTTCTATGTGATATAATGATTTTTATAGTAATATGCTTTAATTCCTTTCTATTAATATTTTTCATATCTACAAGGTTTTTTTCCCTTGTGGTTATCATGAGGTTTACATTAAAAGTCTTATACAAGGGGATCTGAAGTGAGTAACAATTTAATTTTATTGCATACAAATATTCTTGTTTTAGCCAGCTATTACACAGCTGTGACTAAAGGATCTGATCAGAACAATTTTAAAGGAGGAAAAGTTTGCTCACAGTTTCAGAGGTCTTAGTTCATAGAAGGCCGGTTCTATTCCTTGGGGCTTGAGGTGAGGCTGAACACCATTGTGGAAGAGTGTGGCAGAGGGAAGCAACTCACATGATTTTAGGAACCAGAGAGAGATCCACCTGCTAGACACAAATATATATACCTCAAAGCCAGACCCCAATTCCCACCTCCTTCAGCCACACCCTACCTGCCTTCAGTTATCACTCAGTTAATCCCATCATGGATTAACTAACTGATTAGGTTTTGACTCTCAAAGCCCAATCATTCCTCCTCCAAACCTTATTACATTGTCTCACACGTGAGCCTTTGGGGGACACCTCATATCCAAACCATGACAACTCTACACATTTACTTCCCTCACACTATCATCTTATGTTATTAATGTTATGATTCACTTCTTTAAATTAACAAAGTATTGCATGACCATAATTTTAAATCACTTTGTCTTTTAATTTTTATGTTAAAGTGATTTTCACACCACAATTACAATATTTATTCTGAATTTGACAATGTAGTTATTTTGCCAGTGATCTTTATTATTTGATATGTTCTCATGTTTTTAAGCAGCATTTTTTTGTTTGTTTGTTTCAACCCAAAGAACTCCCTTTAGCATTTACTGTAAGTCATGACTGATCATGGTAAACTCTCTTTAGTGTGTCTGAGAGGGTCTTTACCTGACCTTCATGAAGGACAGCATTGTCTAGTATAATATTCCTCATTGGCATTTGTTTTTCCTGTACTATAATTTCATCATTCTTCTGCCTTCTGGTCTACTATGTTCTAGTGAAAATTATGCAGATGGTCTTATGGAAGAGTGATTTTATATGTATCAAGTGTTCTCTTGCTATTTGCAAAATTTTCTTTATCTTCAACTTTAATATTAAATTTATTACAATGTGCCTTCGTTTATGGGCTGATTCTGGAATATTTGTATTTTATCAATCAGAATGTCCATATCCCTTCCAAAATTGGGAAAATTTTCTGTCATTATTTCTTTAGGTAAGGTGGCTGTCTCATTGTTTCACTTGTCTCCCAGTGGAAATTCCATAATGCATCCATGTGTCCACTTCATAGTGTCACATACATCTGGCAGGCGTTCTTCACTCCTTTTCATTTCGTTTTTCTTTTTTTCTCCTCAGACTGGATAATCTCATATGACCTGTTTTCTAGTTCACAATCTTGTTTCTTCTGTTTCATCAACTCTGGTGTTGAAGAGTTTTATTTTATTTTTCACTTCATTTATTGTACTCTCCAGACCCAGAACTTATGTTGGGTTCTTTGTTGTGATTTCTATCTTTTTGTTAAACTTTTTGTTTTGTTAATGTTTTCTTTTCCTGATTTTATTGAGTTGTTATCTGTGTCCTCTATGAACACTCTCTTTTTACACCATGGTTTAGGCAGTTACAGACTTTGCCAGGTCTTTGAACTGATGGGACTGCCTCTAATATTTTAATTGAGTGGAACTTGAGCCAGGTTATAGGGCCTCTGCTGTGTGAACAGTTGGGTTTCAGATAGCAGGCTTGTTACTGTGCTGTGGGTGATGTGGTTCCTGCCAGATCTCCAGGTGAACAGACTGCTTCTGAGATAATGGTAGAGCATGACTGGAGTCATACCATGGATCATTTCTGGTTCCATATCAAATATGCAACACTGGGCCTTTTACCAGGGGTATAGAAGACACGAATTCCATCAGAACCACGTGAATGCTCCTGGGTTCTTAGAGGGTCAGATCTCTCTCCAGGATTGTGCTAGAGTTGATTGGAGGTGGATCGCAGAGTTCCTACAAGATCAGCAGTCAGGTCCAAGATTGGTGGCTCTGGTACTAGGGATATATACATGGCTATTCATTGTTCCCATGGTAGATGGTGCTGTTTGGAGGACTCTGGATGAACAGGTCTTGAGCTGAATCCATTGGGGGATGGGAATGCTTTGGGTCTGTATTGAAACCAAATTCAGTGAGTCTGCCATCAGGACATAGGCCTGCCTTCTCAAAGTTGTTTTCATCATTCTTGAACTCACTGGGGTTTTACAACCTCCTAACTAGATCCAAAATCTCCCATAGGGGCACTTTTTTCTGTGTTTGGCTGCCAGATCATTTTTTGTGTGGAGGGATATAAGATGGGGAACTTCTGTTCCTTCATTTGATTGACATTGCTCCTCCGATAACCTGCTCTTTGACTTCATAATTCTCTAGATGAAGAGTGGCTACACCTGAAGAGTTGCATATAAAGAATCTCATCTATCATGATCCTGTTAAAGATAATGGTTGCTATGATCAGATGAAATTGTGGAGGCCATAGGGAAGGAATAAGTACATTTTGTATGTGGGGAAAATACAACACACTTGGTTTAGAGGATGGGTACTATGATAGAATGCCCCCATTATGCCCTCCCCCACCCAAATCACACTTCTTTATGTCCACTCCCTTTTGTAATATGACTGTCCATCTTGTCACACTAACAAGTGGAATCTAAACTATCACCTTGAATCTATGTTGGCTTTGATTATATCTTAGTGAATATAATATGGCTGAAATAATTTTATACAAATTTGAAGACTAGACCTAAATAAACCTTAAAAATTGTGTTTTCCAGCTCTTGGAATGATTACCCCACCAAAGGAATAAGTCAAACATAGCTAAGTGGGTGATAGAAGGTTACATGGATGAGGAATAAAGCCCCTCAGATTGTACATTTTGTTTATTGCTAGTCTCTAAGACTTAGTGCCCTAAAGCATAATTAGGTAACAAATAAGTATTAAAAAATAATTTATGTCCTTGCATTTGTAAAGCTAATACAACAAAATTTAAGATAAGAAGTCATTTTTATTTATAAAAGGGTATATTACCATAGTACACACTGAGTTGTAGCAACTACTAATTTTACAGTTTCTGTGTTTGGCTGTAAATGATGCACACCTACCCTCTTTGGTGGATTGCTTTTAATCAGTGGAGCATATGAACTCTTACAAAGATTCAGAAATCTCTGAGGATCTATGATGTTCTATGCCTAGGGCATGCCTATAGCTGGTGCCTAGCTACTATGGAGTACAAAACTAGGTTCCATTGCTTCAAGTCAGAATACATTCAGAAATAATATTAATGTTTGAGTTCCTCAAATGATTGAGAATTCTGGGGTGTCACCAAAATTATATCTGTTCTGGGATATTTACCATTTCTTTTTTAATTATTGCATACTCTTATTCCTCCTGGGAGTACTTGCTTAGTAAATTACCTGCACCTGGATCTTTGACTTATGATATACACCAGAGAGAACCTGTCCTACAGCAAATGTGTAAAATTAGTGTAAGAAATAACTGAGATTTTAACTGATGTCTAAGATGTGAAGAAATAGAAAGAATATTTCCCCCACATTATAACAAGATGATGTCAGTTAAATTACAAAATGATAGATTTTCTTTATCCTATCAGAGAACAATAGTCTTGGGGAAAAAATAGCTTGGGTTAAGGAAAGTCAAGTTTTGCCAAGCAGATGGGATACAAACACACAGTCAAGCATATATGGTGGAGCATGGGGGCAAGAGAAACTAGTGCCATGCAAGGACTTATCCATTTTTTTAACAATTGGATAAAGACAAAATAGAGCCTTGCACAACAGCTTAAAAACCCTGAGAGTGATAGACAGTAGAGGTCTTCATAATACTTGCAGGTTCTTTATCAAACACCTCTGCTGTATGAGGACATGTTGGGATACGAGATAAATCCTGTCCTAGGGTGCAGACTTGAGTAAGGAGAGCATCCAGAAAAGTCATAAACCCCATTCAAAACCTTTTCCTCAATAGAACAAAAGCCTTATGTTGCTGGGATAATGGAAGCACAAACTATCACTTCTAGGATAAGATGGAGATAAAGCTGAGAAATGGCACAACCCCACTTCCAAAAACTCTCTAGTTCTGAGGTGGGGGAAATTGTCCTGGGACCAGGCCAGCATAGGTCTCCTCTGATTAGGAGAAGAGTGGGAAATGTTTTCTTACTCAAGACCCACTAAAGATTCAGAGCAGAGCTTGGCTTCTATGGGTAGTGAGGCATCTTAGTGATTAACTAAGAGAATTCCAACCTTGAGTCCAAACTTGCCTAAGTTTTGAAGCTGGATCAAAGTGAGCCCTAAAACCAAGAACTCGAGTACCAAAATAACAAGTACGGCAGTCTACCGTTGTTGAAAGCAAGAGCATCACAAGACTTTGTATCAGGCGCAAGAACAAAAGAGAAGGCTGGATGATGAGAGTGGATAAGAAACATTCAGGAAAACACTCTGGAAACCCAGTGTTTCCCCTAAAGTAGTGCTAGAATTCTAAGCAGGTGGTCCACGGAAAGGACACATAGCAACAACAAATGCCAAATCCACTGCACTCATGACTAGATGAGCTCAAGCCTATGTTAACAGAGTAGCAGAGGAGATGTGCACGTTTCTGTACTAAATACTATTCACCCCAGTCCCACTGTGCTTCCCTTGTGTACTGATTCCATAAAACAACAAGAGAAACAAAAAATAGGGAATGAAGAACACATTTATACAGAGCAATCAAATTAAATTAGACTCACAAAAGACTTTGGTGTTGTAATTATCAAGGAATAAACATAAAATAACTTTAAAAATGTTTAAAAGTATTGATCATTAAAACGAGGATTAAAAATAGCATCAGATTTGTGTAGTTGTGTAGATTAAATAACAATGGGAATAAAGTGCATTCTTTTAAAATTTGTCCTAAAGAGTTGTACATGACAGAATGCATTTTGACACATCATATATATAAAGTGCATTCTTAACAAAATATTTTATACAGGGCAAAGGTTTAATAGTTGTAGTCATCGTTACCTTGGGGACTTAGTAAACTACTGTTGGCTGTCTGAATGCTTTTGTGATAAACTTGGATCGATTGATTCACGGGAACCATTTCTGCCTTGAAGCTTTTGCAACAATAAAATCAATTCTGCAAAGGCTTACTGGTTTTACTTAAGATTGCTGAGCAAATCTACAGACTTACTTTGCTCATCCCAAACTGATTTTTACCATATCTTTCCTTCTTTTACCTCAGTTATGGGTTTTGTCATGAAAGGAAAATGAAATGGCAGCTGAACTTCTCCATTGTGTTAGAAACTTGGCTATTCATAGCTCTTTCAATCCTCTATCAAGACCATTGTAAAGTTTCTTCTCACAAAAACCATCAATGACCCCATTAAAGTCTGTATCTGTTTTGGAAAAATGGAAAATTCCATTTTTCCATTTCTGATGATTTTATTTCTCTTTATCCTTATCATAAACCAAACATACTATATAGCACCACAGAACAATTTAAAGTATCATTTGCAATATGCTTTTGGATTATTATTTTTTTACCTTGAAATGTGTATTTGCTTTTATAAGTGAAATTCAATTATGAGTCTATACTCATGTATGAATCAGTGATATCCCATTGCAATGATGAATATTGTTCTTAATAACTCAATATTAGCATTCAAGAGACAAAACCTGGTTTACAGAATCAACTTTCTTCAACCTATCTTTCACAGTTTACAGATCCCTTATATTTTTATATTGCTTCAATTATTTCTCTTGACACATTCTGTGCCTTGAAACACAAACTTTGATTAATAAAATATATAGAATCCAGGCAATAGAACATACCCATCTGTTCTAACCTTAGGTTCTCCTTAATTGCTATAACTGTCTGATATTTAAGGTATGAATATCATTGAACAGCTACTTATAACAGGGAGACATATTGAGTATATCTAACATATGGCACCTTCATGGTTGCTGTAGTTCTTTCCAGAGTGATTCATCAAAATTAAAGTGTGTGCCAAGTACAATATAAAAATAAGGCCAAGAAGTATCTTTGTATGCTTTGGCTGTCCTGTGAATGATGCTGTCTATCAGAATCTTGATGGAAAATTGAACCACCACCAAGGATTTATCCCCATGTACTCATGTTTCTCTAGCAATTTTACTGTAGTTTCCAAATTAAACTATGGTTATTTTTAAAGTGTAATTATTTTAAGAGGCTTATCCCAGAGGTGCTAGTATCCTGTCGTTAGTTCATTTTCCTTACTTAGGGAGCATCATTGACCTCCACATCAGTGGCAAGGCCAGGATTACCTAGGCTGTGTGACTGCAGAGTCCACCCTCCCTGATATTCTGCCTTTGGTTATATCATCTAGGTAGTCAAACTCTGTCACTAGTTAGATGACCTCGGAAGGCACTTACCTTCTCTGAGACATAGTTTCCTTGTGTGGAAAACAGTGGTAAATTTGTGCCCACCTCACAGTTTTGCTGTGAGAATTAGGTAAGTATTTGAAATAGTGTAAGCACTACAAAAGTGTTGGTTAGATAAGTTACTTTACTTTACATAGAACCTTAGAGTTGTCTTATTGGTTTTAGTTAACATTTTAATAAGTAGCTTAAAATATGAATATAATTTGTAATTAAATAAAAGAATAATTGTTAGTCTGTGACTCACTTAAAAATATTAAGATAAACCCCCCCATATAGTTGTATGATTACTTGATTGAAGATACTGAGTGAGCACACAGTCACTCAAATCCTTCATGGAAATGTAATGGTAATAATTATGATAGTTATCATTTACCATGTTCCAGACACTATTCTAAATATTAATGTGTTGATTCTAATTGTTAGAATAACCCTACAGAACAGGTACCGCCATTTACAGATGAGGAAACTGAAGAATAGAGAAGTATCTTGCAAAGTTCATGCAGTTAAAATCTGGTAGGAGAGATAAAGGAATTTATTGTTTCCTGACCATTTCCCCTTGTAGCTCATCCTTATCCCAGAGTGATAAAATCTTACAGAGAAGTAAAAATAAAGCATATACAGAATCACTATCCCTTCAAAAGTTGATCATTCTCCACATATTTATAGTACAATAAAATTCTGTCATTTACAGCAAAATAGACTGAACTGGAAGACATTGTGTTAAATGGTATAAGCCAGACACAGTCAGACAAGTATTGCATGTTCTCTCTCTTATGTGGAAACGTCAAAAATGTTAACCTAAATGAAAAAATAGTCATTCCTAGGAATTAGGATGGATGGCAGGGTACATGGTGGAGAAGAAGGATGACTGGATATGATTAATGCATGCTATATGTATGTATGTAGAAATATCACACTGATCCTCTTTCATGTGTACAATTGATGTGTTAATAATAACAAATTATAGGCCAAAACATATGTAATCTCTAAACTATAGCTTTCCCACTATATGGAGCTAACATGCTATTAATGATCACTTCTGTTGATAGTGGTGAATAAGTTCAAAAAGAAACAGAACTTTAGTCCCTTCCTTAATTGCAGGCAAAAAATCAAGGTTTCTGGTGGTTCTCATTGTTTCCCTAGCTATGAAAGCTGAGGTTTTCAAATGCAGCAGAGAAGGAAGTAGGTCTGTCATTTGCAAAAATGTAAGACATTTTATGAAAGAATTAGTCTCATCTAAATAGTTGGAATTTTCATAACGAAAATCATGCATTTTAATACATAGTTAAGAGCTCCCACTTCTTTGTGACCCAACCACTTTCAGATTCTTCTTTTCTTACTGGAAAGTAAGCAGAAAACATCTAAGAGAACATCTAGAATTTAGAAAATTATTTTCTAGATTAATGACTTACATATGACTGCAAACCACACTGACATTGAGCAGGTTTGTAGAGTTGATTTGAATAGACTTGTCCCAAAATCTGGGCTCTATCTGCCCAGAGAATGTTTCTGACCCATATATTCTTTTCTTCTCTCTCTTTTTTTTTTTTTTTTTTTGAGCCCCCAGGATGTTTTACCATTAAGCTATATCCCCAACCCTTTTTATTTTTACTTTCCAGAGGTCTCCCTAAATTGCTTAGGACCCCCACTAAGTTACTGAGGTTAGTTTCAAAGGTTCAGTCTTAGTCTCCCAAGTCACTGGGATATAGGCATGCACCACCACATCCAGATCCCTTGGTCTATACATTCTTTAAAGTGGGTAGAGATGATCCCAGAGACATAGCTACTCTCCACTTTCAAGACATAGACCTGGAGGATATAGAAAGAATTTTGTTCTCTACTCCATGCCATTTTCACATTTTCAGTTGCATTGGCAATGAAAATAGCAAGGCCCTGACAAGAATTTCAGGGATGAACGATGAGATGGAAAGGTGCTCAGATAGGCAGACTTTGATCCTCAGCTGGTCAGATAGCCTTTGGGAGACTTCTCTGAAAGGAGAACAGAAGCAGGCTTCAGTTGCTTACCAGATCTTCTGCTTATGCCAGGTGAGAAAAAGAGGAATTGCTCTAGCTGTTAGAAGAGATGGATGGAAGGGCAGGAGATTAAAGCAGAAGGCACACCTTTCATCTCTCAGGACACAACTCTATAGCCTTTGAATTAATAAATGAGAAACAAGACCTTGACATCCTCCTTTGAACTAGACTGACTCAACAAGGATCTATTACCAGCTCCTAATGCACTGCAATTACTGATAAACCAGTCAACTAGAAAGATAGTTTCCTGTCCCCCTGCAGCTGATAGTGTAGAAGGGAATAATTACTCAGTTAATTACAATTCTGATGAGTGGAACCCATAATAGAAAATCTAACTTAGCTTAGTGAAACAAAACACCAAAAAGCATTTAAGATGAGGCCTCAAGAATGGGTAAATTTCAGTTTATCTACATGGAGATGGTGATGGAGCTGAAGTAGAAAATTTCAGGCACAGGAAAAAGAAACATAGCCTTGAAGGTTCACTCACAGGCTGAATTTATAGTTAAAAATGTTACTCTATCCTCTTCTATCCAGAAACAATGATAGAGGAAGGCAGAAAGATTCTATTAGTGCATATATATCACTTGCTCTTTCTGTGCTATCAAACCACTAAATTCTTTAAGTTCACTATATTATATATTCCAAGTAGCAGTCTATGATGAGCTATGTACTGTCTTTCCATTTACACACAAGGAAACAAAAGAGCAAGGAGTTTACACTGAATACAAATGATAAGGCCTAGATTCAATTACAACATACATCCCAAACTTGCCAAAACACAATCCTACACTTTTTAGGAAGAAACAGAAATAAAAACATATTATTCAGAGCAGAATAAATCGGACTGGGGAAAAGAAATGTGTGAGGATGTGCCTTTCTATTTATTATTCTACTTTCATCCTAGAAAGAAAGAAAGAGAAAAAAAAGAAAAACGAAAGAAAGCACGAGTCAAAAAAAGCCAGCCTGACTATTAAGAAAACTCTGTGAGGATTCGTGGGGAATCAACATGATCGGGAATCACTGTGCAGCTGTTACACATGATCCTAGGATCTTCCATTCTCCAGTAGGGGGTCTGTCATCTCAAAAATCAAATCCTTCATTTTCAGCAGGAAAGAATGTTTACAAGGTGAAATTGAAGGTGATTCTTTTCAAAATACAAAGTGGTTTAAGTGATATTGATCAAATTATATTGTTATATTGTAATATTGTGTACTGTTTGAAAATATGAAATGACAGATTCCATCAATATGTACAACCATAATGCACAAATACAAAAGTGTGGGGGAAAAACCCACAAATTGGTTTACCCAAGAAATGTCCAGTTTTTTCTTGAGATGCAATATAGCAACCTGGACAGGAATATTGTAGAAAATAATTACCTTAAGCCCCAAAGTTCCTTTCATATTCCCCTCACCAAAAAAACCAAAACAAACAAACAAACAAACAAAAAAAAAAACGAAAAAAACACCACCACCAACAACAACAAACCACCATAGGGGAAAAGAGTTCAGAAAGATCCAAATAATTCAAATAGAATATACATAGAATTGCAGTGAGAAGAAAACTTCAAAATTCACCTCCAAACATCATTTGACATCACACTGCCAGAAGATAACTTTTCTTATATCACCTAAGGAGACAAAGTGATCGTTCCCAGAATAAACTATTCAAAGGAAAGGAGCCCACAAATTCATTCATCTTGGTAAGAGTTGTCAACTTTATGTTTTAAACCCCTGAAAATTTCAGTCACACAAGAATAAGGCATTCTTTTGTATCTTTTAGTGAGTCAAATCTAAGCGAAAACAAATCAATACATGTTTTTCAAACCTAAAATGTATGTCTTCATCTCTGAGAAAAGTCAAAAATAAAATTCTTTTAACAGCAAAAGTTGCATTCAATTGTAAGTCCTCTCTTTTTCATTTGTTGGTGATAGATTTTTTTCTTATTTAATATATAAAATATGTAGTTTGGTTTTTCTTTTACTAAGGCTTTATAATCATCTCCTTGGGATTGAGTTCCAAGTTTTTTGGATACTACTGATGTGCTAATTGGTTTTTAAAATCCTCTCAAAAACATAATTCATTTAATTGCCACATATGGCCTTTCCTTTAAATATTAATGACTTCAACAAGTAATTTCTATGAAGAAAATAAAATTTCAAAAACTCTCTAAAATAGTAGAATCAAAATCTGGTAAATTTTGTTTATCTGTCACAACTAATGTATTAGTCAGGGTCCTCTAGAGGAACAGAATCAACAGGAAGTATGATTATAAAAAGGGGATTTATTAAATTGTTTTATACAACCAGACTCTGGATACTCCACAATGGTGGTCTGCAGGCTGGAGAGCTAGAGGAACCAATAGCTTGCAGTTCAAGAGACTAAAGTCTCAGAAAAAGAGGGTTCAATGGTGCTACTCCAGTTGGAGACCAAAGACTTCTAGAAACTCCCTGGAGGATCACTGGCAGAGTCTGCTTTGGAAGAGTGAAGGAGCAAGAGTCTGATGTCCTCAGGTGATCACAGCAGCAATCAAGAACCCATTAAAGAAGAATGAGTTGCACTGCTGCTACTTCCTTGTTCTTCTGACTTTTATTCCATCTAAGCCATCATCCTATTGAACAGTGCTTCCCATGCTTAGGGAGAGTCTCTAGTTTAGTTGCTTGTCCCACATGCCAATCATTCCTAGACACACTCTCATTGACATACCAGAAGCCTCTTTGGCATTCTCTTAATTCAATCAAGTTGACAATTCAATTAACCATTACAACTAAAAATTAGTACAGATTTGAGGAAATATCGTTTTCTTTATAAGCGTGGATAACAAAACTAAGTGTAAGTGTGCTTTGGTAGTCACCACTAAGAAGTAATGAAAAAGAATAGGAGAAACATAGACAACTCTGTCTCTAGTTCAAAATCTTGGGGAAAAAAACAAAACAAAACAAAACAATAGATCAATGGAAGACTGATCCAGGGATTGAGGGAACAGGGAGTACAAAATCTAGCCCAGTTTTCTCATTTGACAAAGAGACTTGGAATGGAAGACCATGTTTACACAACTAGCCAGATCCATATAAACTAATACTAACTCTTCTTGAAACCTTTTATGTGTTATCCTATGGGTCGCACTATCCTTGATATGGATAAAATGAAAACAAAGACACTAAATGACTTCACCACGAGCTCACAAGAAAAATTAATGGCATAACTAATACTAAAATATAGGACCAGTGCTCTAAACTCTGCATTTCTTGGGCAAGACCTTCCATAATACAACTCACACTTACAAACACTATTTGAAACAGTTTGTTCTAGACTTTAAGGTTCAGAAACAGGAACACACTATTCATTCCTTTGGAGTTTTGCATCATCAACAGGATTTATCTTCCATTAACCACATGGCCAAAGTTATTTCCAGGTATCTTTGAGACTTCAATTGTTCAATATCCAAGTGAGAAAAAAAGGTAACATTCCAAGTCTCCTGGATGTAATATTTTGAGAAGATAAATTTGAAGTATTCCTTTCCTCCAGGGAGAGTAATTCCATAAAAGCAGAAACAAGAATGATAATTTTTTAAAAAATGTGATCAAAAGTAAGTATGAGATTGATTATCACAAAATAACTTACTTTTCTATAATACAAATGTAAAATATTCTATTCTAGACAAGTCAAGCTTCAGAATAAGTCAAATTTTTCTACATTATGATGATCAAATCCGACTCCACTATTAGTTTCCAATTACTTTCATTTTCTTTCTCCTGCTAGTTTATCATGAAATATCATCTTAGGTTACCATGTGGATCATTTCAAAATCACAGAATCTCAGTAAGCATGTCTTCTCTTGGTCTTACCATGCACTTGACCAATTTCTGTGTCTTGCATCTTCATCAGTTTCATATATGCTTTTAAATTCCAAATAAAAACATTTATTTTTTTTTCTTGAATCAGTAATTCTCTCATGCCCTATTCGTTTTGTTATTCTATAATTTAAATGGGAGATTTGGCATAGGCAAATTATGTATGAACACTTATAAAAAGAGTTTTTGTACTGATTTTTATGAAAACTGTGACTTTCAAACTGGACTTCCAGTAAGTCAAACACTACAACTTATTGTAACTTACTTCAAAAATAAGCAAAATAAAGATTTTAAATAGTGGTAGAACTTTAGGTAATATAATACAAACATTTTGGGCTTTATGTAAGCAAATCTTATTTATTTATTTGAGCTTTATAGTTATACACAGTACTTTGGTTAATCCTGACAAACTCATACATGCATGAAAATTGATTTCAATTTCATGATCCTCTTCTTTTCCCTTCCCCTTTTCCTTCCCATCCTCTTTCTGCTCTCCCATTCTCCTTCCTCTAATCTACTAGACTTCCTTCCATTCATCTCTTAAGTCATATTTGATTGGTGCTTTATGTTATCCTATCCTTCCTTCCCCCTTTCCATTATTTCACTCTAGCTTCTGCATATAAGCAAAAAATTATTCAACCTTTGAGTTTCTAAATTTGCCTAATTCCACTTAGCATGATAATCTCCATTTCCATCCATGTACTGGCAAAAGCCATAATTTAATTCCTTTTTATTGCTGAACTCTATTGCGTGCTTATATTTTGTGTGATTATCTATCTATCTATCTAGATCAGTTTCTAAATCCACATATCTATTAATGGGCATCTGGGTTGATTTCATAATTTTGCTACTGTGAATTGAGCTGCTATACACATAAAGGTAGCTATATTGCTATAGTATGCTGATTTTAGATCTTTCGGGAAAAATACCAAGGAATGGGATAACTGGTTCACATAGTAGTTCCATCCTTAGTTTTCTCAGGAATTACCATACTGCTTTCCAGAGTGGTTGTAGTAGGCTGCAGCCCCACCAAAAATGGATAAGTGCACCTTTTTACCCATGACCTCACTAGCATTTATTAATGTTTGCATTCCTGATCATTGGCATTTTTACTGTGTGAAATGAAATCTTAGTGTAGTTTTGATAGCTTTGATTTATATTTCCTTGATTGCTAGAAATGGTGAACATTTTTGCATGTATTTGTTGGCCATTTGTGTGTCTTCTTTTGAAAAGTTTGTTTAGTTCTTTTGTCCACTTATTGATTGAATTACTTGATTTTTTTTTTTTTGATGCTAAGTTTTTTTTAGTTCTTTATATATTCTGGATATTACTTCCTTATCAAAGGAGTAGCTGGCCAAGATTTACTCACATTCTTTAGTCTCTTTCTTCATGCTCTTAATCATTTCCTTTACTGTGCAGAAACTTTTTAGTTTGATGGCATCCCACTTATTGATTCTTGGTTTTATTTTTTGCACTCTGGTTAAGGAAGTTGGTACCAGTAACTACATGATCGAATGTTGACCCTATGTTTTCTTCTAGCAGTTGTAAAGTTTCTGGTCTAATTTGAGTTTTGTGCAAGTTGAGTGAGAGGGGTCTAATTTCATTTTTCTATAAATGGCTATCCAGTTTTCCCAGCACCATTTGTTAAATGGATGTCTTTTCTCAAAAATATATTTTTGACACCTTTGTCAAATATCACATGGCTATAGTTACATGGATTTACCTCTGTGTCTTCTGTTCTGTTCCATTGGTCCACATGTTTATTTTGATGCCAATACCATACTTTTTTTTTTCTACAGCTCTGCAGGATTTCAGATCAGATATTGTGATGCCCCCTGTGTTACTTTTCTTGCTTAGTATTAGTTTGTCTATTCTGAGTCTCTTATTCTTCAAAATAAATTTAAGAATTTTTTTCTAATTCTAATCAGAATTAGAATAATTAGAATTCTAATTCTAGTGACAAATTAAGAATGTCATTGGCATATTGATAGTAATTGCATTGAATCAGTATATTACTTTTGGTAGTATGGTCATTTTGATAATATTGATTCTCCCTATTTAAGACCATGGAATGTCTTTTCATCTCCTAAGGTCTTCTTCAATTTCTTTTTTCAGTGTTCCATAATTCTCCTTGTAGATCTCTTTTACCTCCTTGATTGGATTAATTCCCAAGTATTTAATTTTGTTTTGTTGAGGTTATTGTGAATGGAATGGTTTTCCTGATTTCTTCCTCTGCTGAATCATTATTGGATTATAGGAAATGTATTGATTTATGGCTGTTGACCTTGTATCCTGGTACTTTGCTGAACTCATTTATAAGATCTAGAAGTCTTCTCGTGGAGTTTTTTGATCTCCTAAATATAGAATCATATTGTCAACAACAGAGAGAGTTTAACTTCTTTTTTTCCTATTTGTATTCCCTTGATTTCCCTTCCTTTCCTGACCACCATGGATAATGTTTTGAGAACTATATTGAATAGAAGTGATGAGAGTGAACAACCTTGTCTTGGTCCTGATTTTAGAGAAAATGCTTTTAGTTTTTCTCCACTTAGCGTGATGTTGACTTTAGGTTTGTCATAAATGACCTTTACAATGCTCAGGTAAGTTCCTTCAATCCCTAACTTCTTCAGCATTTTTAACATGAACAGGTGTTGGGTTTTATCAAAGGACTTTTCTGCATCTATTGAGATGATCATGTTATTTTTGTCCTTGATTCTGTTTAAGTGGTGAATTACATTTATTGATTTGCGTTTGTTGCATACCTGGAATGAAACCCACTGGATCATGGCATATTGTCTTTTTTGCTGTGTTTTTGAACATAGTTTACTAATATTTTTATTAAGGATTTTTGCATCTATGTTCATCGGTAATATTTGTTCTGCAGTTTTCCTTCCTTGATGTGTCTTTGTCTGGTTTTGGTATCAGGGCTGTACTCGCTCCATAAAATGTATTTGGAAACATTCCCTCCCTTTCAATTTCATGGAATAATTATAGAAAAACATATTTTAGTTCTCCTGTAAAGATTAGAATGCAGCTGAGAATCCATCAGGTCCTGGACTTTTCTTTATTGGAAGGCTTTTAATTGCAGTTTTAATTTTATCACTTAATATTGATTTGTTTAGATTTTCTATATCTTCCTGATTCAATTTGGGTAGGTCATATGTATCTAGAAATTTGTCAGTGTCTTTCAGATCTTCCAGTTTATTGGAGGACAAATTTTCAAAATAGATTTTGATAATCCTCTGTATTTCAGAAGGGTTTGTGGTGATATCTCCTTTTTCATCTCTGATCTTGTTCTTTTGCATCTTCTCACTTTTTCTTTTGGTTAGTTGGGCTAAGTGTTTGTTGATTTTATACACATATTTTCAAAGAATCAACTCTTCATTGCATTAATCCTATGTATTATTTTCTTATTTGCAATTTCATTGATTTAACCTCTGGTTTTAATTATTTCCTGTCTTTCACTGGTTTGGGATTAGTTTGTTCCTCTTTTCCTAAGGCCTTGAGGTAGAGCATAATATTATTTATTTGGGATCTCTCCAATTTTTAACATTGCACTCTGTGCTATAAATTTTCCTCTTAGAATTACTTTCATACTGTCCCAGAAAATTTGTTATACTGTATCTTTTTTTACCATTCATTTCTAAGAAATTCTTGATTTCTATACTCATTTCTTCTTTGATCCATTCTTCATTTAAGAGAGTATTGTTCAATCTCCACGTGTTTATGTGGTTTCTATTATTTTTCTTGCTGTTGATTTCTAACTTCATTCCCTGATGAACTGGTAAGATACATGGGATTTTATTATTTTTTTTGCGCTTGCTGATTTGCTTTGTGACCTATGTAAGCAAATCTTAAAGAACTCAAAATTAAACTTCTCATGTAGTGAAATGACTGTAAGTGTAGGTTAATTACATTATTTCCCCCTTTTCTCCCATGTTCTCTTCATGTTCTCATTCCCTTACATTTCTACATCTGCATCTATATATACACATAGATATCCCTAATACAATGTATGAATACATAAACTTTATAGAGGTGAATGTATTTCATTGCTACCATTATCCTCTTGTTTCTACTCTATTTCACACCTCTTTTATAAAAACTTTTTTTTTACCATTCATGTAATCATACACGTACATAGGGTAATGATGTCTGCCTCATTACACCATTTTTTCGTACCCCCCCTCATTTCATTCTACTTAACCTAAAGTTCCCCCATTCTTCTCTCACTCTCCACACCCCCAACCCCATTATATATCATTCTCCACTTATCAGGGAAAACATTTGGTCTTTGGTTTTTTGGGATTGGCTTATTTCACTTAGCATGATATTCTCCAATTCCATCCATTTATTTGCCAATGCGATAATATTATTTCCCTTTATGGTTGAATAATATTCCATTGCGTATATATGCCATAATATTTTTTAAAATCCATTCATCTGTTGAAGGGCATCTAGGTTGTTTACACAATCTAGCTATTGTGAACTGAGATGCTATACACATTGATGTGGCTGTGTTACTATAGTATGCTGATTTTAAGTCCTTTGGGTATAAACCCAGTTTATAAAGGATTATAAAGGATTATAAGTTATAAAGGATTTTAAGTCCTTTAGGTATAATCCCAGTTACCAGTGGGATAACTGGGTCAAAAGGTGGTTCCATTCCAAGTTTTCTGAGAATTTGCCACACTGCTTTCCAGAGTGGCTGCACCAATTTGCAATTCCACCAGCAATGAAATAGTGTGCCTTTTTCCCCACATCCATGCCAACATCTATTATTGTTTGTGTTCTTGATAATAGCCATTCTAAATGGAGTAAGATGAAATCTTAGAGTTGTTTTAATTTGCATTTCTTTAATTACTAGAGATGTTGAACACTTTTTCATATATTTATTAATTGCCTGTATGTCTTCTTCTGTAAAGTGTCTGTCCAGTTCCTTGGCCCATTTACTGATTGGGTTCTCTGTATTTTTGGTGTAAAGTTTTGTAAGTTCTTTATAAATTTTGGAGATAAGTGCTCTATCTGAAGCGCGCGTGGAAAATATTTTCTCCCACTCTGTAGACTCTCTTTTCACATTCTTGATTGTACTTGATTGTATCCTTTGCTGAGAAAAAGGTTTTTAGTTTGAGTCCATCCGATTTATTGGTTCTTGCTTTGATTTCTTGTGCTTTGGGATTGTTGTTGAGGAAGTCTGATCCTAAACCAACATGATGAAGATTCAGGCCTACTTTGTCCCGAGATACAGGTTTAATTTCATTTTACTGCATATGGATTTCCAGTTTTGCCAGCAGCACTTGTTGAAAAGGCTATCTTTTCTCCATTGTATGTTTTTGGCTCCTTTGTCTAGTATAAGGTGACTGTATTTATGTGGGTTTGTCTCTGTGTCTTCTATTCTGTACCATTGGTCTGCTGGTCTATTTTGGTGCCAATACCATGCTGTTTTTGTTACTATTGCTCTGTAGTCTAGTTTAATGTCTTGTATTGTGTTACATTCTGTTTCACTTTTTCTACTCAGGATTGTTTTGGCTATTCAAGGTCTCGTGTTCTTCCAGATGAAGTTCATGATTGCTTTCTCTATTTCAATGAGGAATGTCACTGGGATTTTAACTGGAATTGCATCGAATCTGTATAGCACCTTTGGTAGAATGGTCATTTTGACAATGTTAGTTCTGCCTATCCAAGAACATGGGAGGTCTTTCCATCTTCAAAGGTTTTCTTCAATTTCTTTCTTTAATGTTCTGTAGTTTTCATTTTAGAGGTCTTTCACCTCTTTTGTTAGATTAATTCCAAAGTATTTTATTTTTTTAGGCTATTATGAATGGAGTGGTTTTCCTAATTTCTCTTTCAGAGGATTCATCACTTATGAATAGAAATGCATTAGATTTACATGTATTCATTTTATATCCTGATACTTTGCTGAATTCATTTATTAGTTCTGGAAGTTTTCTAGTGGAGTTTTTTGGATCCTCTAAATATATAGAATCATGTCATTGGCAAATAGTGATAGTTTGAGTTCTTCTTTTCCTATTTGTATCCCTTTAATTTCTTTGATCTGTCTAGTTGGTCTGACTGGTGTTTCAAGGACGATGTTGAATAGAAGTGGTGAAAGAGGGCATCCCTGTCTTGTTCCTGTTTTTAGAGGGAATGCTTTCAGTTTTTCTCCATTTAGAATGATATTGGTTGGGGACTTAGTGTAGATAGCCTTTACAATGTTGATGTATGTTCCTACTATTCCTATTTTTTCCAGTGTTTTAAGCATAAGGGGTGCTGTATTTTATCAAATGCTTTCTCAGCATCTATTGAAATAATCATATGATTCTTAACTTTAAGTCTGTTGATGTGATGAATTACATTTATTGATTTCTGAATGTTGAACCAACCTGTATCCCTGGGATAAACCCCACTTGATCGTGGTGCACTATCTTTTTAATATAATTTTGTATGCTATTTGCCAATATTTTGTTAAGGAGTTTTGCATATATGTTCATCAGGGATATTGGTCTAAAGTTATTTAGGAAGACATACATAATCTAAACAGATCAATTTCAAGCACCAAAATAGAAGAAGTCATCAAAGCCTACCAACCAAGAAAAGCCCAGGATCAGATGGATTCTCAGATGACTTCTACAAGACCTTTAAAGAAGAACTAATACCAATATTTGTCAAAGTATTCCAGGAAATAGAAAAGGAGGGAACCCTTCCAAATTCATTCTATGAGGCTAGTATCACTCTGATACCAAACCAGACAAAGACACATCAAGGAAAGAAAACTTTACATTAATATAAAAATTTTTGAAATGTATCCATATTCACTGACTTTTCTTTCTCATTTTCTCTCCTCACACACTCAGCCCTCTGTCATCAGGTTCTCATCCCCCTCTACCCCACAGAAATACTGGCAATCCTGTCACCAAATTCAACTGCTACTTTTCTAACCCTTTCTTACTCTTTCTCTTAACAGTGTGCAGTGCAGCTGGCCTGTCGTTCATGTCCTGTGCCTCAAAAACTCTCCTTTTCCTTGACTTTTTGGCATCACATTTGTAGCATTTTTCCTCTTTCTTTCTCAGTCACTTTGCTGGCTGTGTCTCCTCTATTTGACCTCTAATTGTTGTAGCTGATCTGCGTTCACTTCCAACTTTCATCTCATGCTTCTAAATTCCATTTTTATTCCTATGTATCCATGTGTATCTTGATCCAGATTCCTTTGCTGAATTGCAAATAACCAGCTGGATACTTGACCTCTCCTTGTGATGTCCAGTGACCAAAATACGGTCAAAATAGAATTATGAAATCCTGTCAATCCATTCCCTGCCAGCAAGTTGTTTCTTAGTAAATGAAATAGTCATTCATCTACTGCCTTATGCCAAGAGCTGAAAAGTTCTCCCTGGCTTCTCTGTTTCTATTACAGTTCCTATCCAATCCACAGCAAGTCTCAGAATTTTACCTCTGAAGTCCACACTGAACTTATCTACTTTCCATCTCCAGCGCTAACACTCAGGTTATACTCCATAATCTCTTAAACTACTGAAATGGTTTCCTCATTGCTTCCTTTCTTCCTGTCAGTGATCTAGTCTCCACACAATAGCCTAAATGATCTCATCAAAGGTAGACGAGTTACATTTTTTCCTTGCTTAAACAGTCCTTTTCTGCATAGAACAAAACCAAAATTTCTTCCTCTCCTCACAATGCCATTGTCATCTAACTCCTGTTGTTTGCTCTGATTTCTCTCCTGCCATTATACCCCTCAGTCACCATGAAGCAGTTATCTTCATCTTCTTTTATTTCCTTGAACATGTAACACTTAATTTCTCTCCTTTTGCCAAGAAAATCTAAACCAGACTATCTCATATCTTACTCTTGTTATTTAAATCTAATTTCAAATATAAACTGCTAAGAAGGCTCTTCCCAAAGTACTCAACCCACCCCCAGGAATGTAGTCATCCCCTTTTTTCATAGAGCTTGATGTATTTTTTATAGCTCTTACAACAATCTGAACTACTGTAACTAGTATGATTTCATTACTTATTGCCTGTCTGTATTCCTCCAGAAGAACATGAACTATAGAGAGTTATAGAATGGCAGTGCTATAAACTGAATGCCCATCATGTCTCTCCAAAACTTATATGCTGAAACCTAATCCAAAATATAATGGAATTAGGTGGTGGTGGGAGGCTGTGAGAGGTAATCATGTTATGAAGGTGGAGCCTCAGAAACAGGATCAATGCCCTGATAAGGGCTGAAGAGACCAGAGCTTCTCCCTTTCACCACACGAGGAAAATGACTTCTGAGTCAGAACACTGGCATTCATCAGACAGTGAATCTACTGGTGTCTTGATCCTAGTCTCTTCAGTCACCAGGACTTTGAGAAATACATTTTTGTTGTTTCAGAGCTATGCAGTTTGTGATATTTTGTTTTAGCAGCCCAGAAAAATATAGGCAGATCCTCATCAAACTTATATTATTGCTGTTTCTCCAACTTCAGGCACTGTGCTTGACACCCTGTAGAAACTCAATATTTAAAAAAATGAATGAAACAGTATATGAGCTAATTTATCAAATAGGTATATAGATAAATAAATGACTGTAAAAACAATGTTTTTCTAGTGAGTCAGAACTGGCTGAGCTGCATGGAGTCATAAATCAATGCATCTTGCTGATCCTTATGTCTGTTTGCATACAGAGCTGAGTATTCATAGAACTCACTACCTGATTCACTATGTGATAATAATTAATGGGGGTAGCATTTGTTTCATCTTTCAATGACGGACATAACAGAGTGAATAGTTGATTCCTTAGCAAATCAGATTTCTGAACAGTAAATTTATATTGTGTTATTACACTTTAAAAAAACAACTATCTTCCATTAAAATGGCAAATACCCCTGTGCATTATTTAGGAAAAAATAAACAGATTTAAGTCACATATTCAAAAGATAGTCCAAGGGTAACTAAGTTAGAATTGGGTCTAAACTTCTCTTTTTTTTTTTTTCCTCAAACTCTGTTTTATTTTATTATTTTTTGTTCCTCAACCCACAGTAACATCTATTGCCAGTCTGCCTTGGTCAACTGCATATGCTGCTTCATTCTGCTATTTATCAATTTGATCTGTTTATGTTTTCCTGACATGAACTGTAGGCTTTTGGAGTATTGCCCTCTACAAGTGAATCCTATCAAAAATAGTTATTTAATAAATATTTAATGAAAATATTGTTAATTCTCCAAATCTGGCTTCATCATGTCTTTAGTCCTTAACACAAAGTAAAAATTAAAATAAAAATGTTGGATAAATTAACCTTGATGCAATAGTTTTAAATAACTAGAACAGTGTTGAACTGCAAATAAATTTTGTTATATGTCTTCTTTATGCATCACTTTTCTTACCCTACATAGGACACACAATAAATAAATTCTTGCTAGTCTCTACACATTCTAGAGATCACTACACATTGCCCATCACGTGAGAAACAGCACAGTCAACATCAGCATCTGAAATCCCAATGTCTTCCTCTGTGATATTAATAATCTTGCAGAAACAGGTGCCTGCTGGGAATGGCAAACATTTGAAAATAAAGGGGGTGATTCAAGTTGTACCACAGGGATAAAAACAGAATGTACTTTAGTACAATCACTGGAAAGTATAGTGACTGTCCTCAACGCTCTTTTACATAACTGAGGGAGCCTAGTCCTCAAACCTGTCTCCCACATCACTTTTCCCTTCTCCTCCTCCCCTTCCCCGTTTAGGAAGCAGTAATACATTTCTATATATCTGTTATTTCAGAAAAAATTGATACAGTTTTAAATAATGTTTTATGTTTTAAAACATGCTCTTCCAAGTTAAAGCAAAGAAAATAGTTTTGAAAGACAAACCAGTTTGTAAGAACCAGATGGTTAAGATATAAAAGCAATTTTCTTAAATATATATTTCTGAAATGTGGTTTTAAATGTGAAGAGACAAATCCTAAAGGCAACAGTCTCTATAAGCAAATGTATTAGCTTCAGTAATACCGGTCGCTATAACAAACAAATCTCACATTGATATGATTTCATTCTGATAAGGCTTATTTCTTGAATGTGTCAAAGTACAGGACATGTCTTCTGACTGATAGCTCTGCTCCCTGTGGTCATTCATGGACACTGGGCTGTTAGAGGATTTGCCTGTTAAACACATGTCTTCTAAGATCATTCTGGGTGTTGAAATCTGGCCAAGAACAGGGGGGACAAAAAGTTGAGATTTTATACTTGCTCATTTGCCTCTGTCTGAAAAGAAAACAAAAGTCTTTTATTTACTTTTTTGGCCAGAACCAGTCACATGGCCCTAACTAGATCAAAGGGGGATGTAAGTGGCTATTTCCCAGAAAAAAAAAAAAAATTGTATTCTCCAGAAAAGAATTGAAATAGGACTACGAAAATGAATCTGTGGTGGATGATCCCTAGAAAATGGTTCTTCCCTTTGTCAATTCTTGATGTTGAAATTTAAGTGGAAAAAATAAAAAGAAATCAATAGATAAGTTTGGGCTCAGAGAGCAGAAGTATTTGTGCTCAACTTCTTGCGTGGAACTCAGGAGCGATAAAATCTCATGGAGAACTCAGTGCTAGCATGGACTAGCATCAGCAGAGTTGAAGTGGTGGCACACTGGTCAGATCAGTTATATAGCTTGAAATGGCACCCAGCCTGTCTACCTGATGTCCGACATTATGCAGTGGAGCATGTGGAAATAGCTTGTCCTTGCCACATTGAAACAATACAGGCTAGAGAGGCTTCCCAATTATGAAAGAAGGATGCAGAATAACCAGCATGGATCTAGTGACTAGAGCACAAGATAGTTGCATATACACTGGCATCAGATTTGAGGAGTGAAGGATGCAGAAAACCAAAGCCATGCTGGCATTAGTAGGGGTAGAATTTTTCTCGAAGAAAAAAAACTTGGTTAAATATAGAGAAATAAGAAAAGTTATTTGATTTATGATTGAGTTTGGAAGGTTCTGAATATTGCTGCATTTGTGATCTCAGAAACTCCAGAGTTTTAATAATTTTTTCCATCAATACTTGACAACCAGGAAAGTGTATGACTTTGGATTTACCCTTTCCAATTCAGGATTTTATTTAGTAAGACATTTCAATCATTAAATCAGTATTAGATTCTGGAGCATTAATCAAGTTGAGGCTCACATATTTGAAATCATGGTTTGTTTTCCTCTTTCACAACATCTTAACAAACTTAGTATTTTTCTCTCAATTGGCATCCAAACAATTTCCCCACAAGTCTTTTAGATGATTATGAGAGAGCATTCCTCTCATGTTTGGTGGTCATATGGGCCTCTCAATCAATGGCAATATGCATGGCTCTGGAAGATATCTGCCTGTGTCTGGGTGACTGACTCTCTTTCAGTTGCTTTTGAGAGGTTTTACCTCTCTCTTCCTACCTCCAAATGGACAACCCTTGGAGCTGTACCTGAAGTTGTCTTTCTCTTTCATAGCTCCTTTAATGGTTACTTCTGAGATATTCTCACAGCAAGATGAAAGTGTAGGTATAGATCCTTTGAAGCTGGTGAAAAATACACCTGGAAGTTTTTTCACAGTGGTGAAACAGTAAGAATTAAATTATTTCTAAGTAGATTGTATCAGTGTTCACACAGTCTCTCCAAAACAGACCCACTCCACTGGTACATGCTGATGACTTTGGGTCTTTTCTCTGACCATAGTGCCTTCATAATCTCTTCCAAACCTCCCTTTCAACATGAAGCCTTCCTGTCCTTAGTGACATGTTTTATTCCAAAACCAATACCTATTTCCCAATAATTATTGTTTTTATGAGAAACACCATTTAGTTGATTTTTAAAATTTTCCTGAGAGTTCATTTTAAGTTCTTACTAAAGATCTTTGAGGACACAGACCATTTTATCTTTGCTTTGGTGCTTTTCCTCTAACAGTCAGTATAGTGCTCAGACCCCATTGTGTTACAGATATTTTCTGTATCAAGCCATATAAAACAGTGAAATTGAATGTGACTATAGTCCTAGCTGTAGTGTACAATAAGATCCAAGTGGCTGTTTTTGAATGATAAGGGTGGATCTCTGACATAATAATGTATGCCTCATTAATACAATTATGATATCTTGAGTTTTTGTGCAGGATAAATAGTCCTCCTACCACTATAAGAAATAGTCTTTGTTAAATATATAACTACACATCTCCTTTATAACATAAAAATGATATTGAATTTTAACAATTTTCACTTGAAAGTAAGTCTAGAGCACAGAACAGATCAATGTAGTAACATAGCTTTATGTCTGCAATGCAGTTTGCAACTGCAATTCACTTTTTACATCTAGTCTATTGATGGCAGGTTTATAGCACTGGTCCAGTTGGTCATTTCATTTATGGAAGAGGACATCTTTGCTCCTAGAGTTTTACTGAGTTTTAAATTTCATAGTAATTGTCACTCATATTTATTGTTTTTTTTTCTGTTTTTCTTATGAGATGTCTCCTATGTTATTATGGTTGCCTCCTGACAAATTTCTGCCAGTGATCATGTCAAAGAAATAACACCTCTTCAAGAAGAAGCAGCTTGGTATCAATTCAACCACAAAACTATTGACTCAAAAAATAACTGAGTTAGTTCAAGCCGATATATCAAAATGCCATATATTGAATAGCTTAAATGACAAACATTTGTTTCTCATAGTTCTGAGGTTAGAAGTCCAAGATTAGTGTTGGGTGGGGGACTTCTTCCTGATTTAAAAATGACTATCTTTTCACTGTATCTACACAATGCAAAGAAAGAGAAAGAGAGTACATCCATCTCTGTTTCTTCTTATAAGAACCCTAATCTTACATGGTATCTCCACCCTTATAATCCATCTATTTCTAGTTACCCATCCAAAGAAGTCATCTAATATTCCATTGGAAGTTAGGACTTCAAAACTGAATGAGACAAACATCATTACTCTATGTACATGTATGATTACCTAAATATATGAATCTACCTCATGTGCAACTACAGAAACAAAAAAGTTGTATCCCATTTGTGTACAATGAATCAAAATGCAGTCTGTAAAAATTTTTTAAAAACTGAATGGGGGGCAGGGGAGGTAAACATGTGGTCTATAACAGAAATGTACATTGTTAGAAAGTAATAATTTAAATCAAGATAGTCATCATTTGGTTGCAAATTTCAGAAGTTCACCATAGACCCCTTAAATAAGAAGGGAAAGGATAAAGCTCAGGAGCACTGGAACCAAGGAATGCAAGCCAACTAGACTGGATATACAATTCTCATTTCTGCTTCCCTCCATAAGTTGCCTTCAATCTCTCTAGTCAGCTTCATCACAAGATAATGACTGAGGCTCATTCAGGTACCAGTAAAAAATTCCAATTTAAGAGCTATAATTGGCTTTTTATGAATGAAATATTCATTCCTTGCAGATTAATGATGGATATCAGGATATCAACATTAGATGATGGTAGCTCCCATAAGAAACACACAATTGAAGGTGGAATGGGGTGAGGGAGCTAATATTTGACATGGCAGCTAATGGTCACTGATGGAAATTATAAAAACTGAATCAGTGATAAAAGATTATTTGTGCATTGAAACTAGTGATTAAAAATTCATTTTTGTTTAGAGGTCCACAAATGCATAACTTAGTTATGAAGACGTATTTTTTGTATAGTTATTTAATTTAGGAAACCAGGAAGGAAGATGCTCATGCAAATCCACACAATGTGACAACCCTATTTCTTAAGTTTTCAGTCTTCCTTCCATAAAGTTAATGATCATAATTGTTTTATGTATATTTAAGTGAGTAGAACAAAACCACTTAAACTTTGGTTGACCACCAAAAATAAAATTACTATGCTCAGTAACGAATTCATATCTTTTCACGGAAATCAAAAGTGGGCTGTCAGATTTAGGAGATCAACAAAAACAATGATTCAATTTAAATAAAATGTTACCAGAAATAATATTCAGATTACAATTTTTATTGCTGTTAAATTTATTTCAAAATGATTTTTCTCTGGAGGTCAGAGCATACTTTTCTTCTGAATAATTAGGTTATTTAAAAATAATAATATATAAAGGATCACTAAATAATATCTGATAATGGTGCTAACTTAAAGAAATAAAATATCTATTTAACACTACAGTATTTCCTCTTTTCCTTAACCAAGAGGTGGTATATTTTCCCAAGACAATTCTCATCACTGTTTTCTGTTTTTGTTATCCTCTCCGTGGCCAAACACCACATTATTCACTATTACAGACTATGAAGTGTGGAAAATATTTAATTTTAGAAAGTAAAGGACTACTTAATGAGCAATTATTTCATAGAGTGTGTTATGATTAACCTTCCTTCAGAGGACTTATTAACCCAGAAATATTTTAAGTTTTTACCATTGTTCTGCCCCAGTTGCTGAAGATGGCAGGATGAGTATAAAATAGTCAATGAAGATAATCAGCATTCAGAGAAATGGACTCACTAAACTCACTCTGCCTCAAACGTTAGGAGCTTCTACCTTAGCAGTCAGCGCTGACTGTGACTCGCAGTGAGATAGGTCACAAGGGAGCAGCCAACAAAGGCCCTGCTCTGGTGCTTTGCTCTGGTGCTTTGCTCTGGTGCTAGAGTGGCCTGTAGGCTGGGCATTTGCTTGTAAAAAGTGTGGACAGTGAGAGTTATGCAGACAAGCCTCTCCTGTGCTTTGTGTGGAATTTCACACATGATCACAGGACAGGAAAACCACTGGGAGCTAATCTGGTGTGCCCTCTTCCCAGTTTTGCCAGTGTTAGAGAGTTTCTCTAGACTTTGAGAACTTTTTCTGGGAAAGGGAATCAGAAATAGAGCAGGACCTCATGGGAATATTTTATCTAAATCTGTCTATTTTCTTTTTTTTCTTTACTTTTTCAGATGGGAAGTTCTAAAGCATGTTTGCAGGATTCATGGGAATTACGTAACACAGGAGAAGAGCCTGATGGTGCTGCTGAGGAAAGGACCCACTGCAGGAGCAAAGTTTTGGAAAAGTAAGAAAGGATGAAATACTCTGAAGCATGTGAGCAACTGAACATCACAGGAGGAGGCGCCTTTCCACCTGAACAGGAGAGCATGTACCAGAGCAGATGCTGCGTGAATCAGCTTGGTGGTGGGAAGGTAAGGGAGCTCTCCTTTGATACTTTCTATGTTCATTTTCTATAAAGTATAAGCTAGCTCTATTTCCTGCAAGATGAAGAAAATTTTTAGAAGAGGAGAGACGATATGAAATAATCATCTAGTACTGTGTTTCTAAAATTATGTGAGGTGACAATTTTTGTGTGTGTGTGTGTGTGGTGCTGGGGATTGAACCCAGGGCCTTGTACATACGAGGCAAGCACTCTACCAAGTGAGCTATACTCCCAGCCTGACAGATAATTTTTATTTTTAATTTCCATTATACCACAAAGCAGTATGTTATAAAATATGAAAATGAACCAGTAGAATATTAAATATTTAAGCATCAGGCAAAATACAAATGAAATTATTTCAATGTTAGATTCAACAAGATTAAAAGTATTTCTTGAAATTACTCTAAGTTGTAAAACCTAACTATCAATTTTTATACTTTACTTGTTATGGATCACTAATGAATAGTTCACAATTGAGTACCAGCTTGAGGAAAAACCCCTTAACAACCCCAGATATAGGAGAGAGTCTTAGACTTTACTGGGAATGCATTATAGAAATTTTTGGCAATGCTATGCAAATACTGAATCTTTGTCATTATGAATTAAAAGTGAAGCCAGTTACCCTAATTGTGTGATTTTCCTCTACAACATTTAACTATTTAAGGTGCACAGGAATAGTTGAGTGATTCAATTCAACAGGAGCTGGAATATTTCCAGTGGAATGAGTGTATCAGAGGTAAAAGGGATAAAAATCCTGTCAAGGGCCAAACAGACCATGGAATATAAACTGAGTAAGGAGGGGAATAAAGTGAGAAGAGGAATGACAAATAGTGAGAAAATGTTGGGGTAATGGGTAGTTTTGATTCTAGTAAGGAATCATGTTACCAGGATTGGAAGATAGAAGGTGTTGAATTGGAAATTGAGGTGTCTTAAGTCATGTTTTCCATGTTTCTAGAGATGGTAATTGTTAAGATGTGACTATTAGCAGGCAGCAGGAAGCAGCTAGCAGGGGAGTAGTAGAGGAAATGAAGATTTTTTGGGGGAACTCCAATGCCAGGGGTCTTCCCCATGGAGGTAAAGTCATCAAGAGTCATGATAGGAGTGGGATGGAGAAAGTGATGTTGAGTCAAGAAACCAGACTTCACTGCATGAAGGGAGATGCATGAAGAAGGGGAAGAGATGATAGTCACAGGTCATCATGAGCATCAAAAGAATAGGGAAGCTTTGGCAAGAGAAGAAGAAATGATCTGGAACTGACAATGGGAAGAAAACGGGAAACCAGCTCTACTTTCTGGCTAGAGGTACTGCACTGTGAAGATAAGACAAAACATGACTTCATTCTGCAGCAATAGCAGAGTCCTCATGCCCTGCTAATCACAGAGCAAGATTTCCAGAGGGCACAGTGGAAGGGTTTGTTGGTGCTTACTTCTACAATTAAGAACAGTTACAATAAAATTGTGTCTCTCTCTGTTTTTCTCTGTCTTTTTTGTCAGTGGAATCAGAGATAAAATAAATCATACTCCTCATGCAATATCTTTAAGGAAAGTCTGTCATGATATAAGAAACTATTCTCCTGTAATGAAAAAATGAAACAAAATGTTTAGAATATTACAAAAGTTGAACATCAATAGCAAAATAACCAAGAAAAGATCAATTGCATAAATTATGGTTGAGGGCTGTCACAGGAATTATATATGCACTCAAATAAATGAGTATATCAATAAATAGTATGGTGATTATACTGACAAAATGATAGAAGGAATCAATCACATCATTAGGTTTTTCTCTTTGTTATTTTCAAATATTTTCCATTAAAAACAAAACATAACTATGATGTCCTTTGTTTTATTGTTTTGATATTTTTTCTATCTAACTGTAGAAATAGAATAACAAATATTCATAAAAATGTTACTGGAACATTACTAACACAAAATTTAGCAATGATGAATCCCAAGACAAATATGGAGAATTTAAATGGTTATCAAAATATAGGTTGGAGTAGAGTGGTTTCCTTATCTGTAAAGTGTGGTAATAAAAGGCATCTATCTTAAAGATTATAGTGATATTTAGATGATACAGTCACGAAAAGAATACAATGATGCACACAGTATATATTTATCTATAATCTGTTATTATTGCATAAAACTTCAAAACTTTAGAAAGTACCATAAATCCAGTTATTTGCAATATGCAATAATAACAGATGGCTCATAGTACACTAGACATTTTTAAAATAATAATCATGAAAATGATAATAAAAGTAAACATAATAACACTTTCCAATTATATAGCAGTTACCAAATGCCAGACATGATTCTGAGCACTTTACATGTATAAAAATTTAATTGTATATAATTGCACTATAAAATAAGCATTGTGATTATTATCCTCATTTTATGGAGAAGGAAATTGAGGCATAGAGAGTTTTTATGTATTAAGTATTTAACTTTGCTAACAGTAGTAAGAGAGGGATAATTTTATTGTCATCTATTTATTGACAAGAAAGTGGCAAGTATTTAGAAAATTAACTCACAGTTTTTCAGCTTGTAAATGGTGGAGCTGGGATTTGAACTCAAGTCATTTGGCTCAGAGTCATATGCCCAATTATTATGCCATGTTATCAGATGGTCTGTTACAAACAAGTAGGAGGAGGTTAATACTCCTATGGAAAAATGGACAATGAACTGAAACAGATAACTCTTCAGTCCATAGCACTCCTCTGTTCCTTGAGATGCTCATTATATCCATAGTTGATTTCCTGGGTAACTTTTTGTGTAAAAGTGCAGGTTTAGTAAAACGAGTAACCTCTAATATGGGCAAAATTATCCATGAAAGTGTTATAATCTCATATTACTTATCAAACAATAGAAATATGAATTTATTAAAAACATAAAACATTTATAATTTGTTTTTTTTTTGAAATTTTTATTATTGTGTAGTGATGAATTTCAGTTCCTTGAAAATGACTGTGAAGGTTACTGGTTGAAATTGGTTGAAATGAATAAATTTAAAGTCTGTCTGTTCTACCCTCTTTTCCAAACCATTAATTTCCATTATGCCAGAATGATTACAGCACTACAGAGATTATGAAATAACTTATGAAAGTGGAAGGTAAATCGCAAATGTTATCTATTTAATATCATTCTTTTGAAATATTATTTTATAGTTACTAAAATCTATATTTACATATAGTATCATTAAATACAATAAATTATAGACATGGGTATTTTTGTACATATTGATGGGTACCAGGTAATGTTGCAATGTATGTATACATTGTGTAATATTTAAATCAGAGTAGGCAGATCTAAGTCCTTTAACAATTATCATTTCTTTACATTGAAAACATTCAAATCCTTTCTTCCACCTTTTACTACACTGGAATGTACAGTATATTATTATTATCTATAGTCACCCTACTGGGTATACCAGGACTTCTAACTCCTTTTTACCTGTATCTTTCTAATAATTGTACCTATTCTCCCCCGTACATCAAAAAATTATATATGGAACCCCAAAAATTCAATCTCATAGAAGTTGAGGGTAGAATGTCATATCCAGTCTATTCTCAACTTCAGTGAGATCAAACTTGTTGGATTGCAAATGCAAGCAAGATCATGTAGTACTTGTCTGTCTGAGTTTGGCTTATTTCCCTTAACATGATGATCTCCGGTTCCATCCATGTTGTTGCAAATTTCAGAATTTCATTCTTTTTAGGGTTGAGCAGTATTCCACTGTGTACATGTGCTACTTTTCCTTTACCCACTCATCAGTGATGGACACCTAGGTCATTTGCATTTCTTTGCTATTGTGAATAGTGCTGCAATAAACAGTTATGCAACTGTTTCTTTGACATACTGTTTTCATTTTCTTTGGATATATTTATACCCAGAGATGGGACTGCTGAATCATAAGAGAGTTCTATTTTTAATTTCTTAAGGAAGCTCCATACTGATTTCCATAATGGGTATATTAATTTATGTCCCCATGAACTATGTACAAATGTTCTCCACAGTTCCACTTCTGTTCATTTTAAAGCTATTTTTTATGGATAGGAAGACTTTCTAAGATCTTATCATCAATATGAAAGCATTTTAACATATAATAAAATTTTACCTACATAGTAAATTGGGAAGTTAGAAAGCAAGTCAGGGAAAATCTTTTAATCCCTGTTCAAATACTATTAACTATTTTATAACCAAATATAGAGTGAGAAAATGAGATAGTTAATGGTGTTAATTACATAAAATAAATATATTGGAGAAAAACAAAGAAAAACTAAAAGTGTATAACCGCATAACAATTTGTTGATTTGAACAGGAAATTCCTTAGTTTACTTTCTAGAAGTAGAAATAATCAAGAATTTAATATGGAAAGTAACATTCAAATACTATCATTGCATACTTACATCTTTATTGAAAACAGAATGAATTTTTCAGTGTATTTCTGCCACTATTCAAAATTCCTTATTGCAAGGTTGAAATTCACAAACAGATTAAAGGTAGCTTCTTCATGTATAAATATATGAATAAATGAAACAAAGAATGTTTAATGCTAACTTAAACTGAGAAATTTTCTTAATCCCCAACTGTACTGAAATACAGGTTAGTATTTTACAGAAGATTGACTCATTTCTCTTGCAGAGCCATTTGTCTCTCTTTTTTGCTTAATAAAGGGAAAACAAAACTTCTGGCAGAAAAGCTTTATAAATATACTAATTGAACAATCAGTCTGTGATAAATTAATTATAATTGACATCTTTGTATTCTAATCATGGTTCACTGTTGGAATAGACCATTGAAACACTTTAAGGAAAAAATTATATTTAATAGTTTAATCATAAGTGATTATTTAACAATTACTTTAGATTTTTGTATAATAAGGTAAGTATCTGTATGACTATAAACAAATGAAGTTTCCAATCTTGTTTATTTGCCTAATGTAAAAATTTCTCCATTCTTACCATCTTATTCTTTAGTCTCTTAGCTTATGATAGAAGACCTGGGTTTTTGTTGTTTTTGTTGCTGTTTGCAGAAGTATCTACATTCTTTAATTCATACCATAATTATCTTATTCTTCAGTCTATGTATAGTTTTAAATTAATAATATTTAAAAAGATTTATAAATACTTTCTTTATTTTCTAATTTGCTAATTTAATTTGCCTTAATTTTATATTAAAGTATTTTTTTAATTATGAGTAACAACAGCAAAAAGGAAGCACTGAACACTGAACAGATTTTTAACAATATTACAACACAGCAAAATGTCAGCATATTACTCACTAGCCTAAGATCCATAGATAGTTATTAAGACACCATTTCCAAAGTAAAACATAAGTAGGTACAGAGAAATTCACATGGAACTATTCCATTTGGGAACTCTAAATAAACTATCCATTGAGAGAATCATTTAAACAATATGTTCAGCATCTGTTTCGTAGTTAATAGCTAGTTCCTAATACTAGCAATTGACTAGTAACCCATTAGGTAAACATTCACTTTCTTTTCAAAACCAACCCCAAAACTCTTATGAGATTGGTACTATTGTAATTAACTGATAATGAGAAAGTTCATTTTTTCCTTTAAAGTTTTATGGGTTACATTAAAAACTTCGAAGAAATGGTTGTCTTCATTTGTTTTCTACTTAGTGGTTCAAGTTGTTTTCAAAGTGTATAACTAATATTTAATATATCACAGTAAACATTTCCAATTTCTCTTCACAATTGGAGAGAAAAAATAATTCTGTTACCAAAAAAAGAAATACAATACTGTCAATCTTTACTGCAAAATATTTTTATTTTCCTCATGGCTAGTATAATTTTATAGGTATCTTACTTTTAAAGTATTTATTGTAGAGATTTGTCTCTCACTCAAGAGGTACCTTATATGTTTTGTTCACTTAAAAATTTAGGATTTTAACTCTTTCTACTATTCTTCTTTGCTCTGACGCAATAAGAACCTGATTTCAAGGACTTGACAATGACAAATGCTGCTAAAAATGCATTTAAAACCTTGAGCTTATATGCTTCAACTGTCTTCTTCAGTCTTCTATCTCATAAAACACACCATTTTTGCTTTCAAAAGGTGCCTACAGCTAATAAATGTCTATGAGTTGCACAAAAATATCAGATTCTATTGACTATAAAATACCACCAATTTGGGTATTTATGCTTCATTTATATTATCAGTAAAATTATGTTACTAGATGGTTAGTATCACAAAGCTAGTAATGATTGACACTGGCAGCAAACGGATTTAACAGTTTAGGGCTTATTTAATAAATGTGACTGGCCATCTATTTGGAACTTCTGTATTTTGCAATAGGATATCTATGTTTAAGTGTGACCAGCTATAAAAATACTATAAAAGGCATTGCTAAATTATCCTACATGTAAATTGAAGTACATAATTAAATATATAGAGAAAACAACATTCAGGTATCTCCATTTACCTGCTTAAAAGACGGATACTGAGTAGTCAGCAAAAATTGGGGAAAAAAAAAACATAAGATTGGGAGCATAAGACCTTTGCTCTAGAATCATCTTTGACATTAAAAAAATGACTTAGTCTTGGATGAATAGCATGCTTTCTGAAATTTTTCTTATATCCTCATTTACAAAATAAGGAGAGTGAACTAGACTATTTCTGAGATGCCCTTCAATTTAAATTGATCATGATCATACACACATGCACTCATATGCCTGAGCAAGAAACATTGAAAGAGCAAAATTAACCTCAACAGAGAAGAAAGTTTGTTAGAATAACACAGGTAGTTGATATAAAATAATGTTATTGAATAATGGCTAAAGATTTGTAGTTCTAGAAGACTCTTCTATCAAATTATTCAGTTTTTAAGAAATTCTCTCACTTTCACATCATAACAGAGAAGAATTATAGCAGGGCTTCACTGACAATCTTTACAGCAGTATGCAAAATGTGACATCAGAGACAAGTCACTATTTCTTAAATTTCCATATTACCTAGTTCCCATCATAGCTAAAAGGAAATGAAACAGAAAAAGCTACAGAAAGGTAATAAATGTAGACTCTTAACTATGGAGTTTGTTCATTTGCAAAAGGAGGAAGTAAGAAATCTGTTTTTAGGATATGAAACATCACCATGTAGTGATAGAACTAGTGGTTCTCCCTCTGGACCATGAAAAAGTAGCAGGAGCATCTGAAGGGAGCCTATGGGTTCAGAACTGGTTGACTTTAAGCAAATGTTGCTTGCTTTTATGGAAGGAAGAGGCATGGCAGGACTCTTGAAGTATATGTTTACATTAACTGTATTCCCTATCAACCTACATAGTATTTCTTTTATAAACTATAATAATTTTTTCCACAAATATTTTCAACTAAATATTTTTCTTATTTGTATAATTTTGCAAATTTAAAGTGCAATCTTTCAGCTGTATTTAGTTATGAAAATCAATAGGGTGAACCTGTCTTAGAATAGCAGTAAGGTTCTATTTCCCAGAATGAGAATAATGAACAGCTCCTTCACAAGAATATTGCCTGAATTGACCACATCCAGCATGTATAGAAAATATAGTAGCCTATCCTATTTTGCTTATAAATGGCCTGTTAAGAGGTTTTGCATTTTAGTTAGGACAAGAATACTTAAAATTGATATAAATGTCTTGTTTCAAGATGGTTTTAGGAACACTCCCAAGCAAGATCATTGGTTCACATTCAGATCTCCCATGGTTCCTGGATGAAGATTTAGCTAGAATAAAATAGTTGCTTGAATAAAGAGAATTCATTTATTCCTTTTCTAGTATAATATAATAACTAATTGCTAATTAGGTTTATTCATACAGTTATATCTTTTCAACAAAAGCCATCAGGATGATACTTTTCAGGGAAAATGCTATGGAGTGTCTGAGGAATTCGTGTTGTTTGTAAATGTTAGAGTTTGGAGACAAATGACGGTAATTAAATAAAATGTGTGTTTTATTGAATGAGCCATATAATAAGATTTAGACATGTAAATTTTAAAGGATAAATTCATCTATTTTGAAAATAATTTATTATTTTACTAATCAAAGTCTTGATTATTTGTGATGTACTGTCAACAGTTTGAATAAAATTTATTGTGCATTCTTCCTAACTAATCAAATTGTTAACAACTCTTAAACATGCTACAGTAGGCCATATCTCTCAAAGAAAAACTTCAGGAAGAATAATGAAATTCAGAATACAGAGTCAAATACTTTTGGCATCCTGGGGTGTAAAACACACTATTGGATGTTGATGGGCGTGTTTGCTTGTGCATGTTTTTTTCCTTCTAGAGCAAACACTATAGGTTATCTTGAAACATCTGTGAATTTGAATATATGAATAATATGAATAACTTTGTGAACTTAGATGGTTTATGCACTCTTGAAGCCTCAGTTATTTTTTAAATCTGTAAATGGGGTGATGCAAAGTGTCTTATTTCATAATCACAAGGACTAAATGACAATTTTCATTCCTAATTTCTCTTTTTTCTTTATGATTTCCACTTATCTCTCAATGTTTTTCCCTCTTCCTCATTGTTCTTCCACACTTCCCTCAATTATTGCATGTTATTTCTCTCTTTCACATGGGAAAACCTGTCAGATCTTTCATCAAAAACACAGAACTACTTCACTTATTGTTGGATACAGGGCTTAACCCTTCTTAGCCTCCCTTCCAGGAAAGGGCTGCCATTTGACCTAGCTGGGACAATTAGAGAGGGAGTAGAACTGAAAACTGCTTCTTCCAGATCTGACTTATGGAAGTCTGGATGTCACTCTGTTCTTTCCCCATGTGCTGGTTGAATGTAGAAGACTCAGGACATGGGGAAAAGGGGAGATACTGTCCTAGTTTAAAGGCATCAGAGTCCCTAAACAGCTTGCAAATAATGACATTAAATTGTTAACAAAAACAGCTCCTTTGTATTCAGCTACTGAAAATTGGAGCTGTATTTACAGGAGTTTGCATTACTTTAACTTGTGGATGTTGGTACTTTGAAATAAAATGTTGTGGTAACCTAAGCACGTAAGCATTAACTTAGTGGTTGGAAGGGTTGAAAGAGGTTGGAAAACAAGATATTACATTTGAGTGACATTTTTTACTGGTTGTACTTAGAATGCTGCACGTGCTCTGAATGTTTAATGTGTCTGCTATGCACATATGAGGAAGACATAACCATGGGCAAACAGTGAGCAATATGCACCTAAGAAAATGGAAAGAAATGGAGCCCAAAAGTCTGAGATATTGCAGAGTTTAAAGCAACTTCTTATAAACCTAAGAAAGATTTTAAACAACAAAATTACATTAAAACTGGGTTTCGTAGCAAAATTCAGACTATTGCCTGTCTACCTAAATGCATTGTGTTAGATTGCCCTGAGGTAACTGCTGTTGAGAGAAACATGCAAAAGATGGCAAAAAACAGTAATCATTCTTAAGAATCATACTCAGGAAAGAAGTTTGCAAAGTTAGGATGAAGCCATTATTGGCATGTTGGCACATAGAATGTTTTAAAAACTTATAAATCAAATATCTAATCAGACTAATGTTTGAAGAAATTCTATAGCGTAGAAACCATAGCCCTTATATGGGGAATAAAAAAGATTTGACTTTTTTGATCTTAAACCAACATTTAAATCCCCAAATGGCCTGAAGAGGAAGTAGGCTGTTCAAATTCTAACGTCTTGAAATAGGCTGAGAATATACCCCATTCCTTACTTCAGATCTGGGAAGGAAGGAGAAGGAACAAGGAAGATCAACTCAGAACAACTGATGAGGGACATGCTCCCAGAAATTAGAAATAAGTCTTGTCATGGTCAATCACAAAGAACCGTGCATATGTAGAGGCAGGTGGAGTCAGAGGCTTAAGAGTTCCAATCTGAATCACTACACAGAAATTCTCATGATAGTATCCTCAATTAACAGGTCCATGAGGAAGAAATAAAAGTGGTAGAGAAACTGAATGTTCTCCAGATCCTCCTAGAGGGCTTGATAAAATGCAGGTTGCTGAACTCCACTACAGAGTTCTGGTTTAGGGGCTCCAGCATGGGACCAAGAATGTGTGTGCCTAACAGGTTTCCAGGTGCTGCTGATGCTGCTGGTCTGAGGACCACAGTTTGAGTACCACTAATTTGAATGTAGGTGTTTCAGAGAAACTTGAGATTCAGATTTGTCAATCACAGATTTAAGTCTTATCTAATCTGAGAGCAACTAGTGCATCATGTATATTTTGTATTTCTTTCAATCCTCCCTCTTTAAATTTGTATTTCCAGACTAATTTTGCCTCTGTTTCTTTTGCCCTCTCTCTGTTCCTCTACTTTATTTCTCTTTGTTCTTTCTCTTTGTCTATTCATTCCTCTTAGTTTTTATTTTTTTATTTTTTCTCTTTTCTCCTTGATCTATCTTCCTGTCTTTGAAAATTCTCCATGGACTAAATTCAAATGGCATCTCAGAGTAAAAATTTCCAGGGACCTGGAAGAGTCCTCATTCTAAATAGCCTTCTTAAAAGAAAATGTCACCAGCTACTTCAGGAATCGTGCACTCTATTAAAGTAGTACCCTGTATATAACTTAGCGTTGATTCTTTAATGAATCATCTCTTGCTTATTAATCAAGCTCCAAAAACTTTTAGTTTCCTTGGAAGAAGCTAGGTTTAGCTCTCAAATAAAAAATAAATTTTAAATAATTCTTCTTAGAAGTTATGGCGACGTTTTACTATTCCCTCTTAAAACTTGTAGGACTATAGAAAGTGTTTTCAACTGTTCATTGGAATACCTCTGTCCAAAAGCTTTCAAAAATCTTCCTCTTCGAAGACCCAGATAAATGTGTTTAAACCAGTGCAGTGGTGCATGCCTGTAAACCCAGCTACTTGGGAGGCTGTGGCAAGAGAAGCACGAGGTAAAGACCCACCTGGGCAACTTAGTGAGTCCTTGTCTCAAAATTTAAAAATAAAAGTAAAAAGGTCTGGGTATGTGGCTCACTAATCAAGCACCCCTAGTTTCAATTCCCAGTACTGGAATAAAAAAGTGAATGAGTACATAAAATGTGTTTAACAATCCCTCAGGTGTGGAAGGTTGTCTTTGTATTCTTCTCCGATCTCTTCTGCTTCAGTAAAGGCACATTTCTCTTTAACTGCAGTGAAGATGTAGATTGATAAATTAGCACCCTCTTTAGATATCTTTTAAACATATAAGGGCAACACTTGTGAATCTCTTTCATGTTTACAATAGAAAAGTATCACAAAGTTCTAGATTGTGATAACTTCGAAGTTTTTAAAAAATTATTAAAGACCAAAGTTATTTAGTCCAGCATGAACATTTAACTGAAATTTTCAGGATTAAAATTATTAGGCACTGAAATGTTCTGTCATTATTGCAGATTGTTGGAGATGTATTAATGTGTTTTCAAATTTCCATTATAATTTTAACCTTCTCATTTTATATTTCTGTAATCTAGATGTCAAAAAAATTCTCATTAATGTTCTTATATGAAAACCACGTATTTCATTGCAGTTGTATGCCCATCTGTTAGGATAATCTATTTCCTGACTTGACCTAATTCAGTTGTTCCAGGTCATCATTTCTCCAAATCCTTTTTCATTATTCAGACGCCACTTACAGTCCTTAAACTTCATCCTTTATACCTAGCCCTCAGAGTACCTTCAGCAGAGTTACTCAGTCATTTTTTAAAATCTCAAACAAGATTTTCTAGATCCTCTTCTGTGCTATGAATACTTTTCAGAAGATCAGTCTAATTTTTTCCATCAGATTGATAAATATTTAGTTTCATTAGAAGATTCTATCCTTTCCAATCAACTCCATTTTTTGTAAGACATATCTGGGTTAAAATTTGGGACTCTTTCTAATTATTTTCTAAAAAGGTGAAAACAAATGTGGCAGTTTATGTAAAAAGGAAGAAAAAAGAGCTGATAACCTTAACTGAGTTCTTGGATGACAAGAATTTATCACATTCATCTTGGTATTACCAAAGTTAGCACAAAGCCTCACATAGAGGGAATAATAAATAAGTATTGTTTTCTTATTTTGGCACAAATGCGTTTGATCTATACCATGAATTACATGTTTATGAGTTTCAATTTAACAAGTAATTATTGTGTATTTTTTATGCTTGAGATTCTATTCTAGTCATTCATCCCAGGAAGGAAAAAAACTCAGTCCCTACTCAGAGTTTGAGGTATAGGAATCCAAATAAGTAAGTCGGCAATGAAAATATGAGACATCTATTATAATAAGAGAAGCACATGTTTTTTTGTTTGTTTTTTGGTTTGTTTTGTTTTATGGGAGCATTTAAGGGAGATAGTTCAATTTCTAAACTACGACCATGAAAGATAAGGAGGAATTTATAAGCAAAGTGAAAGAAATGAAGAAACAGCATTGCCTATGATGCTGCATAGCCTAGGGACAACAGATGGTATCAAGTTTGGGATCTACACCTTTCAGCACTTGAAGAGAGCAATGACTAGAGATAAATCCAGAGAACAAGGCAACTCCACATCAAGAGCCACGGGAGAGAGTTTAGACTTAAAGACTATTGAGGGAAAATTGAAAAATTTAAACTGAAAATGAAGATGAAATCAGCACATTTCAAACCTGGAGATAGCAGTGTATTACAAAAGGCAAAGAGTAAGTCTAATCACATAAGGATGTAGAGAAAATAGGAAACTGAGTGTATTATACTGACTAATTCAGAGGTCAGTTATATGCATATGGACCAAGCAGTCACCTGTGTTTTATGTTACACATATATAACAATTTATCAATACATTTTGCTAGATATGTTCCACAGTAAGACAGAAAATGGAGAGACTCTCTCTGTGCAAGAAAATATCAGGACAAGGTAATACCAGAGTCAGGGGAATAAGGGACAGTGCTACTAGAATTTGTAAGAACTGGTGACTGGGAGGATGGGAAGTGAAAACAGAAAATATTGTGGTTGGTTAGTTGTGGGACTAAGGAAAAAGAATGAGTCAAGCTTTCTTTAAGATGCAGGCTTGGTGTTTACTTTTTAGAGCATACTCTATCTTTACCAATCATGTAAGGTCCCTCCTGTTGACTGCATCAGTTACAGAACTCTTCTAGAGCAGGTGCCTGTGAAAAGCTGCTGACCATATCAGGTTAAAAAGCAAGGCTGTATTTGAAATTCTGCATGGGTAGCTTTTTTTTTTCTCCTCAGAATTTGTGCAGCTCGATGAGGCTATCCTGAAGCAAAACTTTTAAAAATGAATATGAACAGAAAATAGATTGGAGAGAATCCAGAATGTCAGAAATGAATAGCACAATCTTTCTTGACCAATGATTGGAACTGAAGAGTGCAGAAGGAGAAGGTTTTGGTTATCTGATTAATATACTTTATCATTTATCTTGATGTCCTCTAAAATTACTATATTTGTAAAAATTTTGGGTTTCATTTATCTTGTATGTACACGTTTCTATATAATAGAAAAAAATTGCAAATGCTCTCCAACAGAAGAAGTATTTACTTGAAGAAAAATCCCAGTATTTATGAGACAGATGAATTACCTTTATCAACATAATATGATTACATCTACAGTAAGCTGTAAATTACAGGGGAACATCTTTAGGCAGGCATTTGAGGAGGTGGTGTGGAGAACAATATGGTATGCATCATAGGCAATGTGGCACAAGAGAAGCTGTTTTAACTGACCCCATTTAACCAACCTTCAGAATGAATTTTGCTCTCTATCCTTTAAGTAAATCATTCCCATTAAAGCCTGTCAAATGACAAAGGCTGACTGATGTGAAAATTTCTAATATGCTCATACCCTTCTGCTTCTGTACTTTGAGACGTTTGCTTATTGAATAGATCACTTTTTTCCCTGAACATCTTAATGTTGACTTTATTGATGATGTTATGTAGCTGAAAATTTTTATTTTTGTATTATGGATTAATGCTTTTACTAATACTATGAAGAGGTTTTATTGATGAACATTTTATGATAAATTTTGAAATATATATTTTCACAAATCTTAAAATTCATGAGAATAAAACAATGGAGTCTTCTGTACAAGAGATGGCTAACCTCGACCAAATTTTAATCCTAGTGCTTCTCATAGTAAATCAACTGAAGTAGAATATGTGGATTCACAGCTACAGGCCACATTTCCCAGCCTGCTTGCAACCAGTTTAGCTGTTTGACTCCATTCTCTCTCCATAAATTTTGAGAGCAAAATTTATGTCTGTAATTCCAGATCAGTTCCAATATAAAATTCTAGTCTCTTTTCGTAGACTGCTGCCCTCTTTAGGCTAGAAAATGTGCAATTTGTAGTGACATTGCTTTGATCACAAAGATAAGGGCAATGTCCCCTGAGTCAGTGAAGAAAAAAGATGGAGGAAACCTCCATCTCTAGAAGTGCTCATGTGGTAAAGCTGCTCTCCTAGTTAATTCTCCTAAGAGAGAAACTTTAATTGTATTAGAGCCATTGTATTTTGGGGTTTTCCTTGTTAAAGAGTCTTTCCTCTATATGAAGACAGATTCATATTCACCAATTCCACTGGTAGGGATACCTCCTAAAGAAATAATCTTACATTGGAAAAGAAGGCATTGTTGCCTACTTTTATTCTCCCTGAGGCTAAAAGGAAGAATGAAGCAACTTTCATAAATTAAAAACAAACACACTTTGCAATTTTGAAGAGGGCCTACTCCAGTAAAGAAAAGAAAAAATGAAAACATTGCTAGTGATGGTTTTGGTCTGGAGTGCCCCCAAAAAGCTTATGTTTTGAAAGCATGGTCCTCAGTGAAGCAAGGTTCAGAGGTGGGGCAATTAGGCAATGATTGGATCATATGGACTCTGACCTCACCAGTGGGTTAATCCATTGATATAGTTGAATGGAGCATTGGAAAGTGGGGCCTAACACACAGTGTCAGGTCACCTATTGTCACTATGACCAAAATACAGGACAAAAACAACTTAGAAAGTGATGCTTGCCTGCAATCCCAGTGGCTCTTGAGGCTGAAGGATCATGAGTTCAAAGCCAGCCTCAGCAAAAGCAGGGCACAAAGCAACTCAGTGAGACCCTGTCTCTAAATAAAATTCAAAATAGGGCTGGGGATGTGGCTCAGTGGTTGAGTGCCTCTGAGTTCAATCCACAGTAACTCCCTCATCCCTGGCCAAAAAAAAAAGAAAAATCTTAGAAGAAAGATTTGTTTTTACTTATGGTTTCAGAGGTCTTGGTTCATGGCTGGTCAACTCCATTACAGAAACATCACAGCAGAAGAGTGTTGCAGAGGAAGGCTGTTCAGCTCATGTCAACTGGAAAGCAGGTAGAGAAAGGGGCTGGAGAAAAGAATAAACCTTTCTAGGGTACACCCCCAGGTCTTATTTTCTCCAACTAAGTCCCATCTCCCAGCTGACTATTCAACTATCAATGAATGAATCCACTGATAAGGTCAGAGCCCCCATGGTTCAATCATTGCTTAAATACCCAAACTCTGAACCTTGCTGCACTGGGCACCATGCTTTCAACATGAGCTTTTGGATGAATCCCAATCATAGCGTTACTGCTTTGTATTCTCAATGAAATTTGAAAGAACAACATTTTATTATTTCCCAGATATTTTATGTAAGTAGTCTTTTTGCGTGGAGTTATGAAATTTTCTTCTTTTACTAACATGGGACACTGACCAGTGAACATACTCCGAGGGATGCTGTCGGAAATCATGCCATGTGAGAAAAAAAGAAGGAACTGAGAATACATAGCTTAAGAAGTACTTTATGCATGACTTGATAAATTTATCCAGGTATTTTAAAACCCACCTAGTCTGTATAGATTAGATTTAGGGGTAGTTATTGGAAGTAAACAAAACAACAACAAATCTCACTTTTTAGTGCTATATAGGGAATATGTTTTTAATAACATATGGAGGTTTTCAAGACTGAAGAGCTAGCTGTCATTAACAATTCCAAAAGGAAGCTGAATTACCATTTGGAAGAGAGTGTTCAGAGTGGCACCTAAGGTTCCTTCTAATCCTCAAAGTCTATGATTATGATTCCCCGTTGATATCTCAGATAGATTTTATCAACATCAGTCACCAGAACCTTACCTGATTGAAAATTGAAACAGCAATTTTTATTTATGTAATTGCTTTGTCTTCTTTTGTATTGTAAGAACACAAACTCTGGATGAGACTGCTTTCTTCCAAATCCCAAAAACAACCTTGTGGAAAGTTACTTGTGCTCCATAAGACACAGCTTTTACATTTCCAATTGAGTTTGATGTTGTCGAATGTTCAGGGTTTTGTGGGTGTTAAGTAAGACAATTTAACTGTGTAATACATTTCTATAAAAAGAAAATTGAGAAATATTAGATGTTATCACTATGTCCTCATTTATTGAATCTTCCTCTGTGTGATTTTTCACATTATAACATCGTGTAAGTAGTCCATTTTCAAAGCAGCTAGCCATTTTTATTGCTTATTTAATCATCACTATAAACTGAGATATCATTAATAAATTTTAAAATTATATTGAGTTCAAACTCTCATAGACTTTCAAATTTTATTTAAACACAAGGACGAATTTTTTCATTTCTAGATTACATGACTTATAATGCTAAAACCAATACTATTAGCAAAAGAGTTCTAAGCTTTATATTGCTATACTTTTTTTAGAATAAACTATTTATAATAGAGGACAATAGGCATGTATAAAACCACACAAAATATATTGTATGACTTTTTGACTTTCTGATTATCAAAATGTGACCACTTTTGTGTAAACATATCCAAGACAAGAAATAAGTTCCCTTTGGTCTACATCTTCACTAACAGTTACATTATCATTCCTTTTTGTTTGTTTGTTTGTTTGTTTGTTTGGTACCCAGGATTGAACTCAGGAGCACTTAACCACTGAGCCACATCCCCAGCCCTTTTCTTGAATTCTACTTAGAGACAGGGTCTCACTGACCTGCCTCCGGCCTCACTAAATTGCTAGGTCTGGCTTTGAACTGGAGATCATCCTACCTCAGTCTCCGCATTCACTGGGATTACTGGCATGCACTACCTCGCCGGCTATCTTTCCTTTTTAATTTAGATGATCTGTAATGGTAACACCATTTTCTTGGTTTGCATTTCTCTGGTTAATAATGAGACTGAGAAATTCTAATGTTTGTCATTTGGGCATTATTTTATTTTTTAGTACCTCTTAGCTCTTGCCAATTAATATTTGCCTGTTTGTTTTCTTGTACATTTGTGAAAGTTCTTTATGTAATCTATTCCAAATCCTTTATTGGTTATGTATACTACAATTATTTTCTCCTAATTGGTGGGACTTGTATTCTCAGCTACTTGGGAAGCACAGGCAGTAAGACTGCTTGGGCTCAGAATTTCAAGACCAATCTAGGCCATGCAGACAGACCCTATCCCAAAAACAAACAAAAGTTGCTAATTTTAATATAAAGTTATCAATTTTTTCTTTATGATAGTTCATTTTGTCCTATGTAAAATTAACTTTACCTATCTCCATAATGAAAATATTTCCTAAGATATCTTCTAGAAAATGTATTAATTTAAATTTACTTTCCTAACTATGATTCACTCACAATGGATTTGGACAATTTTATTATACAAAAGAGGAATTCATTTTTCTTTTGTGGGATTCTCCTTACTGACGAACACAATTTATTGTAAAAAACATTTCCTCCCAATGTTCCACAGAGTCATTCGTATCATAATCAAGTCATTTGTAGGTCAGTTGCTAGATTAAATTTGCTTTTTATAAATTTGTTTATTTTATGCCAATAACAACCTATCTCAAGTAATGCAATGTTATAATAAGTTTTTTCATATGGTAGTCTTGATTCTTCAGCTTTATTATTTTTAAGACCATATCAATATTTTTGACTGTTTATGATTCTATATAAATTTGGATTGTTATTAATTTACAATCTTTAAAAAAAACCCTTGATATTATTAAGGCTATTTTGTTGGGGTTGTACTCCATATATACATCACTTCAGAAAAATGGCCTTTTTACAATACTGAAACTATTACGAAAATAATATGTATATACTTCAAATTATTTACATTACAATTTTTTTCTCAATGATTTTTTACATTAATTTTACAATACACAAAAAATATCATTTTTATATAGGTCATTCCTATTAGAAGTTGCTGCAAATAAAATAACAGTTAACACTTATTGAGCACTTACTAAATGGTAGGCACAATTCTGAGTGTCTTAACTATCTAAGTATGTATGACCCTTATAATTAAACTACAGAAGGTACTATTGATAGTCCCCTTTGCAGAAGAGAAAATGTAGGCATATGCTGACTTAGAGTCTACCCAACATAACACAGGTGGAGCTGAGACATACATAAAGCCAGGTAATACAACTTTAAAATATGAACTTCAAAACATTGCAATATTGTCTAGATTTAACTATTCAAATACATAACAAAATGCTACATGTGGTATTTCATAAGCATATTCTGTTGTGCAACAATGTATTATAACATTTCTATAGCTTTACAGGATTTCGCTCATTAATCCTCTTTCAAAGCTCCTCAACAATACCTCAGTTGTCCCCTTCACAAGGCTTTTATGCATGTCATTCTCTGTCAACAGTGCTATTTTATACAATAGAAGATAAAAAGGCAAAGAGATTATTGAAAAATCACTTGAATCCAAGATGAAAATTTTTTAATTCAATGACTAATCAAAATGCTTTTGTAGAGCTGTATTATGCTCAAATGCTTTTTAATGCATAGATTGCTATATATTTTAGATTCACCATGTCTCAAATAATCTGCATGCATGCATGCCCTAGACAAAAGGTTACCTCTCCATTCTTTCCATGATATATAGAATAAATTCATTTTATAATCTTCACATTTATAACATGATAAACTGAAGGATACCTCAGTGCATATGTTCTTGGTAGAACCAAGAGAATTGTATAATTCTAAACACCTAAAAGATCTACATTTTTTAAAATATAAATTTGTATAAGAAACTAAAATTGGATTTTCTGTAATTAGTATGTGATCTCATGTATCTTTGTGAGAGCTCTTTTTTTTAAAGAGAACATGATTTTGACATTAAAATTAATATGAAAAGTCTTAGAAACATATCCATAGTGCTGCAATATTAATTGAGCAAATAAGAATATTAATTAAGAACATAATATCCTTGGTGTGACTTCTAGAAGATAAAATAGAAAAACAGTCAGATGTATCTTTTGCAGATTTGAGCTAAATTTAATGAACTAATTTCACCTATAATCACTAAATGAATTGTGGTGTTATGAACTTTATAGAACTACAAAGAATAGTTTCAAGATGTGACATAATCATATAACTAAAACCTAATTTAAGATTTTGGTTTTTAGTGCAGTAATTGGTCACTTATTAATAACTTCTAGATAAAGAGTCTAGGCAATTCAAAAAGTTGATAGCATAGAAAAGATACAAAATATTTTCTTAAGCTGTTTTTTTTTTTACCTACTCATTAAGTTTGTTTCTCTTATTAGTGCACATTGGTAAAATAGCATAGGTAATATTTCAAATATATTTTGAAGGCTGTCAATATAAATATTAAAAAAATATAGCAAATAATTCAAACGTAATATTTATATACTAGCAGTGTTACAGTCAAAGCCATGGATAGCTATTTTAGCAACATTAGCACACCTTGATTTTAACATATTATTTTAAAAATTGATACTGAGATTCTTTTGTATGGTTTATCTTTCAAAATAAAGCAGTGGATGAAATAGTGCCAAACAGTTCCTATTTGTGCATCCCTTTTCTGTAGCTCAAGCAATAAGATGTGGCTAATATTTTTATTCAACTCAACGGGTACTTAATATATACATCTTGATTGTTTGCTTTGTCTTAAGACAAATTATATCATAGGAAAGAGTAAAAGGGCAGTAAATTTCCAAATTCATGCAACCATTGAAGCCTAAGTACAATCTAATTACTTCCATAGGTTTTCTCCACATTTCTTCATTCCACTTGTTTCTTTATATATTTTTCTATATTTGTATCTTTTAATGACCTTAATAATTAACTTCTGTTGCATACATTATATAGATAATGAAGCACTTAGCATACATCACTTTCACTTGTTAATTGTTTGAATGATTCATTCAATCATTAATGAGATAATTATCGAATGTTATAATTTTCTTAGGAAGTATTCAAATGTTCTTTGAAAAAACTCATCTCACTGAAATATCTAAATACTTATATTAATACTATCTTACATTGTCATAGCTCCTAATAATGAATAAGTATGCACTCAATAAAGTAATGAAATATTAAATAACAATTTTAGAGCTGCATGCATGATAATCAATATAGAAGGCTGATGTTTAATTCTACATCTTAGGGTTAGGTTCAGATTTCTGTTAAGAGAAGCGTGATTATAGACTTTCTCTGATTCCAATAGCTGTACAAAATTCTGCCAAAGAGTTCATCCTATCTGAGTTTCTTCTCCCATCTTATGTCAAAGTCTGGAAGAACACATATTACCTTTCACCCCACTCCACCAATACTCAGAGAAGCCAGTGGTTCTTAATCATTTTGGAGCCACAGGTTCAGATTTTGTGGTAGGGACTTTCTCAGAACAAAGGAAAGATAACATGGCACCATCAATATTAATGTGCATATTCCATAATGCTGTTTTAACACTGTTGCAACTCTACTACAGAAATAGAATGCCCAATCAGAATGTGTATTACTTTATATAAGAAACAAAGAGTCAGCAAGTAAAAAGGAACTAACAAGAGGTATGTAAGACAATGCCCTGCTGTGCTCAGGGCTTAACCTTTGAATGCAAATCCTCTGAACCAATGCCTGCACTGAGAAACCACTGCTTCCAGCTGACTGCCCCAGCGCCCTTTCTCCCGCAACCATTCGAGGCTCCACTTCCAAGCTCTGCAGAAGGACATCCAGCTATGGTTAAAATGACTGTGAGCAGATCTAGAATAGTCTCTAGAATAGCACCTTTAAGTTGTCTGTATCCTACCTGTTGAAGATTGAAAGGAAGAAGAGAAAGGTGTATCTTGCATTTCCTGTTTTATCACTGAAGACCCAGAAACAGGTTTATTTGGACATCATGAACATTTATATTGCCCATGTCTCTTAGAGAGGAAATTAAAATCAGAGTGAGTGCTGAAAGTCATAAGTTTCTGTCTGAGATTTAATTCAATCATAACCATCTGAACAAAGGTGCTGTGTGAAATACAAGATATATAATAGTATATAATAACCAGTCTTTTTCCTCTAGCATTTAGGAACAATGGGAAAACATTAGGATCTCTTGCAAATGGGGCTTCATCCCTTCAGGGCATTGAACTTAAAACAGGTTTGCAGTGTCATTATTGAATCTAGCAGTCATAACCCTGGACTTACTACCATAGTCTTCATTTTCAGAGACCCCTTTAACTTGGTAACCTACTAAAGAGGGGGAAAATGGTGATTAAGGGGATGACTGAAATTAGGTCTGAAATATAGGTAAGTTTTAAGTTAGAAAATGAATCCACACTAGAGGCTATAGAAGTAAGGAACATATAAGAAAAATAAAAGAGTAAATAACACAGAACAACTTGAGCTGGTTTTATGTAATGAGAACTAAATGATCAATTCATGTTTTTGAGAAATATTCTGGGAACAGAGAGAACCAAAATACTCACAAGTAATAATGAAGAAATTTGGACTGTTCCTTCTTTGATTAATAACAAGCAAAAAATAGAAATAAAAAAATCATTTCTCAGAGTTAACATGCTTTTGATCTTAAGCTCTTTCAGAGGGTAACTAAAAACTTAGAAACTAGAAGTTTTATGCATTATTGAAAGAGGAACATATTTAAGGACTTGAAAATGCACCAGTGCAGGTGACCAGGAGGGGAAAAAATGTTCAAGTTCATAAATTAATTTCTAGCATTTTGCCTTTATTTATTTAAAAAAAATCATTAGTTGCTTTAATAACTGTTTACTGTGTGATTTCTCAGGGCTCTGAGCAATGAAAGTTACCTAATGTGTCTATGATCATAATTGCATAATACAACCTCCTGGATATTGAAATAAAAGATATTCCCTTAACTAGAGGCTACCAGTTGTAAAAAAGACATAAAGAGAAAGTCTAGATCATTGATACCAGTCCTAACTCTAACCTTCTAATGTAGCTTTCTCACTGCTGTGACTAAAAGACCCAACAAGAACAATTTTAGAGGAGGAAAATTTTATCTGGGGCCTAATGACTTTGGAGCCTCAGTTCATAGATTATTGACTCCTTAATTCTAGGTCCAAGGTGAGACAGAACATCATGATGGAAGAGTGTGCTAGAGAGAAGCAGCTCAGGACATGGAACCGGGAAGAAGAGAGTACGTTCCTCTCACCATGGACAAAATGTAAACCCAAGAGCCACAACTTACCTGCCTACTGTTCCCATCCAGTTAATTCCTCTCAGGGGATTAATGCACTGATTAGATTAGGCCTTTCATAGCCCAATCATTTCACCTCTAAACTTTCTTGCATTGTCTCACCATATGAGCTTTTGGGGGACACTTCATTTCTAAGCCATAACAGCTTCTAAACATGCTTTCTGTTTCACTGAGTAAAGACAAGTAATCAAAAAAGGATTTTTACAATTTTTCATGGCCATATTCACCTACCTGCATGTATATACACATACCACGGTATCCCTCACATTCTGTGGATGACCTATTCTTATAACTAGCAAAGATGTCTTCCTACTATGTGTCAAACCCCATTCTATCTTATCTAGGCAAGATAAAATTTCCTAGGATTCTCTCCTTTTTCACTTGCATCTTCATGTTTTTCTCCTAAGCATATGAAAATGCTATTTTATTATTTAAAAAAATAAATACATGGATATCACATATGTGTATGTGTGTATGTACATACACTTGACCCCACTTTGTCCTCCAGCCACTCTACCATTTCTTTCTCCATTTCTGTACAGCATGACTTTTCAGAAGAGTTGGCTATATTCACTGGGTCCAGTTTCTTTTCCCTTGAACCTGTCTTAACAGGTCTTGCTCAACTCTATCTTACTGAAACAGCTTAAGTCAAAGGCCCCAGTGACATTGTCTCTGCTGAATCAGGAGGTTGATGCTCAATTTTGATCCTCCTTGGATTGTCACCAGCATTCAGCACAGTCGATCTCTCCTTTCTCCTGAATACTCTCTTCACTTGGCTTCCAAGACACAAATGCCCCTGATTTCCTTCTTTACTGTTCTTTCCTTCTAATCCTCCTTAGTTCATTGCTCTTCATCTGCTATAACTACTTTTAAGAAAATTTTATTGGTATATAATAATTATGTTATACCCATTTTTAAATATTATAGTTCTCTAGTCCTTTGGGACTCATTTTTTTTTCTATTTTTAGAAGTTTTATTGACATACCATTGACATAAAATATTTCATATTAACATATCAAAATGTAAGACTTGGTGGGGTTTTTTTATTTTATTTTATTTTTTATTTTTTATTTTTTTATTTTATTAATTGTAAACAAATGGGATACATGTTATTTCTCTGTTTGTACATGGAGTAAGGCATACCATTTGTGTAATCATAAATTTACATAGGGTAATGTTGTTTGATTCATTCTCTTATTTTTTCCCTTCCCCCCAACCCTCCCATCCCTCCTTTCCCTCTATACAGTCCCTCCTTCCTCCATTCTTGCCTCCCTCCCACCCCCCATTATGTGTCATCAGCCGCTTATCAGTGAGATCATTCATCCTTTGGTTTTTTGAGATTGGCTTATCTCACTTAGCATGATATTCTCCAATTTTATCCATTTGCCTGCAAATGCCATAATTTTATCATTCTTTATGGCTGAGTAATATTCTATTATATATATATATATACACACACACATATATATCAAGGTTTCTTTATCCATTCATCAATTGAAGGACATCTAGGTTGGTTCCACAATCTGGCTATTGTGAATTGAGCAACTATGAACATTGATGTGGCTGCATCTCTGTAGTATGCTGATTTTAAGTCCTTTGGGTATAGGCCAAGGAGTGGGATAGCTAGGTCAAATGGTGGTTCCATTCCAAGCTTTCTGAGGAATCTCCACACTGCTTTCCAGAGTGGCTGCACTAATTTGCAACCCCATCAGCAATGTATAAGTGTACCTTTTCCCCCACATCCTCGCCAACACCTATTGTTGCTTGTGTTCTTGATAATCACCTTTCTAATTGGGATGAGATAGAATCTTAGGGTAGTTTTGATTTGCATTTCTTTTATTACTAGAGAAGTTGAACATTTTTTCATGTATCTGTTGATTGCTTGTACATCTTCTTCTGTGAAGTGTCTGTTCATATCCTTAGCCCATTTGTCGATTGGGTTATTTTTATTCTTGGTGTAGAGTTTTTTGAGTTCTTTATATATTCTGGAGATTAGTGCTGTATCTGAAGTATGAGTGGCAAAGATTTTCTCCCACTCTGTAGGCTCTCTCTTCACATTGCTGATAGTTTCCTTTGCTGAGAGAAAACTTTTTAGTTTGAATCTATCCCAGTTGTTGACTCTTGCTTTTATTTCTTGTGCTATGGGAGTCCTGTTAAGGAAGTCTGATCCTAAGTCGATATGTTGAAGATTTGGACCTACTTTTTCTTCTATAAGATGAAGGGTCTCTGGTCTGATTCCGAGGTCCTTGATCCATTTTGAGTTGAGTTTTGTGCAGGGTGAGACATAGGGGTTTAATTTCATTCCGTTGCAAATGGATTTCCAGTTTTCCTGGCACCATTTGTTATAGAGGCTTTCTTTTCTCCAGTGCATATTTATGGCATCTTTGTCTAGTATGAGAAAATTGTATTTATTTGGGTTTGTGTCCATGTCCTCTACTCTGTACCATTGATCTACCTGTCTATTTTGGTACCAATACCATGCCGTTTTTGTTACTATTGCTTTGTAGTAGAGTTGAAGATCTCGTACTGTGATACCCCCTGCTTCACTATTCCTGCTAAAGATTGCTTTAGCTATTCTGGGTTTCTTATTCTTCCAGATGAATTTCATGATTGCTTGCTCTATTTCTGTAAGGTACGTCATTGGGATTTTAATTGGAAATGTATTGAATCTGTATAGCACTTTTGGTAGTATGGCCATTTTGACAATATTAATTCTGCCTATCCAAGAACATGGGAGATCTTTCCATCTTCTAAGGTTTTCTTTAATTTCTTTCTTTAGGGTTCTGTAGCTCTCATTGTAGAGGTCTTTCACCTCTTTTGTGAGATTGATTCCCAAATATTTTATTTTTTTTAAGCTATTGTGAATGGGGTAGTTTTCCTAACTTCTCTTTCTGAAGATTCATCACTTATGTATAAAAATGCATTGGATTTATGAGCTTTGATCTTGTAACCTGCTACTTTACTGAATTCACTTATGAGTTCTAAAAGTTTTCTGTTGGAATTTCCGGGTTCCTCTAAATATATAATCATGTCATCAGTGAACAGGGATAGTTTGAGTTCTTCTTTTCCTATTCGTATCCCTTTAATTTCTTTGGTTTGTCTAATTGCTCTGGCTAGATTTTAAAGGATGATGTTGAGTAGAAGTGGTGAAAGAGGGCATCCCTTCCTTGTTCCAGTTTTTAGGGGGAATGCTTTCAGTTTTTCACTATTTAGAATGATATTGGCCATGGGCTTAGCGTAGATGGCCTTTACAATGTTAAGGAAGTTTCCCACTATCCCTATTTTTTCTAGTGTTTTGAGCATAAAGGGATGCTGTATTTTATCAAATGCTTTTTCTGCATCTATCGAAATAATCCCTATTTTTTCTAGTGTTTTGAACATGAAGGGATGCTTTATTTTATCAAATGATTTTTCTGCATCTATCAAAATAACCATGTGATTCTTAACATTAAGTCTGTTGATATGGAGAATGACATTTATTGATTTCCGGATTTTGAACCAACCTTGCATCCCTGGGATAAAACCCACTTGATCGTGGTGCACTATCCTCAAAATATATTTTTGTATGTGATTTGCTAAAATTTTGTTGAGAATTTTTGTGTCGATGTTCATTAAGGATATTGATCTGAAATTTTCTTTCTTCGATGTGTCTCTGTCTGGTTTAGGTATCAGGGTGATATTGGCTTCACAGCATGAGTTTGGGAGGGTTCCTTCCTCTTCTATTTCATGGAATACGTTGAGGAGTATTGGAATGAGCTCTTCTTTAAAGGTCTTGTAGAACTCGGCTGAGAACCCATCTGGTCCTGGACTTTTCTTTGTTGGTAGACTTCTGATGACCTCTTCTATTTCATTGCTTGAAATTGATTTATTTAAGTTGTGTATTTCCTCCTGGTTCAGATTAGGTAATTCATATGTCTCTAGAAACTTGTTGATGTCTTCAAGGTTTTCTGTTTTGTTGGAGTATAGATTTTCAAAATAGCTTCTAATTATGTTTTGTTTTTCACTCGTGTCTGTAGTGATATTTCCTTGTTCATTCTGAATTTTAGTAATTTGAATTTTCTCTCTCTTTCTCTTTGTTAGTGTAGCTAATGGTTTATCAATTTTGTTTATTTTTTCAAAGAACCAACTCTTTATTTTGTTAATTTTTTCAATTGTTTCTTTTGTTCCAATTTCGTTGATTTCAGCTCTGATTTTAACTATTTCCTGTCTTCTACTACTTTTGGTGTTGGTCTGCTCTTCTTTTTCTAGGTCTTGAGCTGTAGTGTTAGGTCATTTATTTGTTGATTTTTTCTTCTTTTGTTGAATGTGCTACATGAAATGAATCTTCCTCTAAGTACTGCTTTCATAGTGTCCCAGAGATTTTGATATGATGTGTCTTTGTTCTCATTTACTTCTAAGAATTTTTTTTATTTCCCTCCTGATGTCTTCTGTTATCCATTCATCATATAATAGTGTATTATTTAATCTCCAGGAGTTGTAGAAGTTTCTGTTTTTTATTCTCTCATTTATTTCTTATTTCAATCCATTATTAATTGACAGAATACAAGGTAGTATCTCAATCTTCTTGTACTTGCTAACAGTAGCTTTGTGGCATAAAATATTTTAGAGAAGGATCCATGTATTGCTGAGAAGAAAGTATATTCATTCTTTGTTGGATGGTATATTCTATATATGTCCATTAAGTCTAAATTGTTGATTGTGTTATTGAGATATATGGTTTCTTCATTCAATTTTTGTTTGGAAAATCTATCCAGTGGTGAGAGAGGTGTGTTAAAATCACCTAGTGTTTTTGTGTTGTGGTGTATTTGATTTCTGGAATTGAGAAGGATTCGTTTGACGTACATGGATGAGCCAATGTTCGGACATAGATATTTATGATTGTTATGTCTTGCTGATTTATGCTTCCCTTAAGCAGTATGTGAATTCCTTCTTTATCCCTTCTGACTAGTTTTGGCTTGAAGTCCACATTATCTGAAATGAGGATAGATACTCTACCTTTTTTGCTGTGTCCATGTGCATGGTATGTTTTTTCCCATCCTTTCACCTTTAGTCTGTGGGTATCTCTTTCTATGAGATGAGTCTCTTGCAGGCAGCATATTGTTGGATTTTTCTTTTCAATCCAATCTGCCAGTCTATGTCTTTTGATTGATGAGTTCAGGCCATTAACATTCAGGGTTATTATTGTGATATGATTTGTATTCCCAGTCATTTGACTCGTTTTTGTTTTTTGACATGATTTGGTTTCTCCTTTATTTGGCTATTCCTTTAGGCTAGTTCCTACCGTTGCTGATTTGCATCGTGGTTTTTCATCTCTTCCTCATGGAATATTTTGCTGAGAATGTTCTGTAATGCCGGCTTTCTTTTTGTAAATTCTTTTGGCTTTTGTTTATCATGGAAGGATTTTATTTCATCATCAAATCTGAAAGTAAATTTTGCTGGGTATAAGATTCTTGGTTGGCATCCGTTTTCTTTCAGGGCTTGGTAAATGTTGTTCTGGGCCCTTCTAGCTTTTAGGGTCTGGATTGAGGAATCTGCTGATATCCATATTGGTTTCCCCCTGAATGTAATTTGATTTTTTCCTCTCATAGTCTTTAAAATTCTGTCTTTATTTTGTATGTTAGATATTTTCATAATAATGTGCCTTGGTTTGGGTCTGTTGTAATTTTGTATTTTTGGAGTCCTATAAGCCTCTTGTACCTGGTTTTCCATTTCATTCTTCAGATTTGGGAAATTTTCTGATATTATTTCATTGAATAGTTTGTTCATTCCTTTGGTTTGTTTCTCTAAACCTTCCTCAATCCCAATAATTCTTAAATTTGGCCTTTTCATGATATCCCATAATTCTTGTAGATTCTGTTCATGATTTCTTACCATCTTTTCTGTTTGGTCAATTTTGTTTTCAAGGTTAAATATTTTGTCTTCAATGTCTGGGGTTCTGTCTTCCAGGTGTTCTATCCTATTGGTTATACTTTCTATGGAGTTTTTTTAACTTGGTTTATTGTTTCCTTCATTTCAAGGATTTCTGTTTGTTTGGGTTTTTTTTCAGTATCTCTAACTCTACTGAAATGATCTTTTGCTTCCCGTATTTGCTCTTTTAACTGTTGATTGGTGCGACCATTTAATGCCTGCATTTGCTCTTTCATCTCCTTCAATGCCTGCATTTGCTCTTTTATCTCCTCGTTTTATCTCCCTGATTGTTTTATGTACATTCTGAACTCCCTTCCTGACATTTCTTCTGCTGTGCTGTCATTGGGTTTTATTGATGTAGTATCTAAGTTTGTTTGGGACATTTTCTTCCCTTGTTTTCTCATTTTGGTCAGATGTCAGTGGGACTCTGAGATATTGCAGATTTCCTCTATTGGCTTATAGTGTCCCTGTAAGATTTCCAGGATATCACCTCCCAGCCTTCAGTAGCCTGAAATCGTGGAGGAACTTGATAATGCAGTGCTTCCGAAGAAAGCAGCCCCTAGCCCGCTACTGGGTCCAGGCCTGGGGGCTGGTTGGTTCTACGTGGAAATCCCCTCACTGGGCAGGCCTGCTCTGAGAAGCTGGCTGTAGACAGGGCCTGCTGCCGCTGGAGGGAGCCGGGCTGCTCAGGGAAAGCCTTTCACTGTCTTGCTTTGGTCCCAGAAGCTGCCTGCGGGCCAGGGCTCGCCACTGGGTTGAGGGATTGGGGTTGGCTTGTTAGGGTCCAATATAGACTGATCCCCAGAGAGTCAAAGTGCACACATGGTAATGCAAGACACACAACGAGGTTTTATTGCAAACTTGAGCCTGGACCGCAACCAGTCTCTCAGACCATTGCAATGGCTGAGTGGGGAGCGGCCCCAAGGAGCAAGAAAGCCCTCTATTTAAGAGATTTCCAAGCATTCACACACAAAGACCTGTACGTTATTGGTTAACATTTGAACAGCTAAACATTAGTCCTCCTCTGGTTGGGTCCCACCAATCTATTTGATTCTCATTGGGTCCCACCAGAACTGAACAGTCCTAGAGGAAGAAGGGAGGAGGGATGGGGTGAACTATACAGGAGATGAGTCGGGGCTAGGCCCCCCTGTCCTTGATAGATAAGGTTTCCAGGCAGCTGCACATTCCTCAGACGAATATCTCTTAACAACCTCGATAAGCACAGGGGCCCAGCAGTCCTGTTTGTCCTGTCTTGGCTCTTGAGGGTGCAGGCACAACTGCCTGCATCTTGGTGATTAAGACAGTTAGCTGCACAGATATCACCCTGTTCTCAACAGGCTCTGTGTGGAAAAACTCTCACTGGGTGGGCCTGCTCCAAGAAGCTGGCTGTGGACCCCGTCTGCCCTCTGAGGGAGCAGGGCTGCTCAGGAAAGCTTCTTGCTGCCCTGCCCTGGTCCCAGAAGCCACCTGTGGGCTGGGGCCCACCACTGGGTTCAGGGATTGGGGTTGGCTCTGTGCCAAAAAGCTCTCACTGGGCAGCCTGCTCCAAGAAGCTGGCTCTGGACCTTGCCTGCCGCTGGAGGGAGCCGGGCTGCTTGGGGAAGACTCTCGCTGCCCTGCCCTGCTCCGAGAAGCTGCCCACTCTCTGGGCCTGCTGCCTGGGCTGAGCTTCACCCGGTGGGAGAGACTCACCCCTTGGCTCTATGTTGGTCCGAGTCTCTCAATACCTCCCCTTCTTGAATCCTGAGTTCTGGAGCAACAGGAGATGCAGTCACCCTCTAGTCCGCCATCCTGGATCTCCTGAGACTCATTCTTAAGTGAGAATATGCTATATCGTTGCTTTATATCCATGTAAATGCTTACAACTCCCAAATCTGAATCACCAGTCCAATTGCTCTCTAAAACCCCTAACTTATATATTCAACTGACCATAAGATAGAAAAGTAGTCTCAAAATGTGCACAACTAAATCCAGATGATTTGACACCATTTCCTATTCCTTTATAGCCTTTTCCAATTCAACTAATGACAGATTCTTTCCCAGTTTTTCAAGTCATAGGCCTTGAAGTCACACTTCTACTTTTTGTTCCATCTAATGTCCAATCTGTTAATAAATCCCATGGGTTCTACCTTGAGAGTATTTCCAGAACCTTTACACTCTCTCTACTGCACTGTTGCTCCTGTTAAAATATCATACCTCTGTGGTAATCAAAGTCCTTCAATGGCTTCCCATCCAATCCTAAGGAAAAATCAGTCATTGCAAGAACCTATAGAGTATGTCTGCCCTTCTTTGTGGTCTGCTCTTCCTCCCCACTCCTCACCTCACCTCTAGGACTTCACCTCCAGTTGGTTTCACTCTTGTTCATTCCAGTCCCAACCCAGTGGCATCCCATTATCAGGCATGCCCCTTTCCAAGGCCTTTGTATTTGCTCTTCCCTGAAGATGAATGTTCTCCCAGAATTTGCACATCATGCTTCCTCATTTCCTTTGGGTCTGTACTTGGAGTCTTCTTCTCTGTCAAGCCTCTCATAACTATATAACATTGTTATCTTCTCACTCCACATTCCTTTCCTCTTCTACATTTTTTCTTCTTATCATTTATCACTATATGCAACTTTAGCTTTATTCACTTTACAAGGATTTCAAACTGCTTCACCCAATTATGTATCCCTAGCACTGAACTTACAGGATACTGCATGTATATAATAAATATTCATTGAATAAAATGCCATATTAGAAATATGGATGAAAATCCAGAGGGCTTTTTTAAAGGATGAGATCATTTCTTGATGAAAATATTAGAAAAGGTTTCAAAGGACAAGTCACATAGGAGCTGAAATTTAATTAAATGATGGGCAGTATTTGGATATGGGGATGTGGGGAACATGCCCTGTAGAGGGAGGTGACTTTGTGTCCAAAGCCAAAGATCCTAGGAAATAAAGGATGCCTAAGTACATTGTCATTAAATTTGGTTGGAACTTAGAAAGCAAAGACTGGGGAGGTATCTTGGGTCATGTAAAGTAAGCAGAGAGCCCTCTGGAGTCTTTAAAGTGGGCAAGACATTTCTCTCAGTCTAATATCTTCCTCTTCCAGACTTCTGCTAATGACAGTTTTTTTTTTTGTTTATCAGACTGACTGGAGGAAATCAAACCAACAAATCTTATTTCTTATTAAGGTACACCAGGTGTTTATTCATGTATATTTAGGGAATATACATCTCAGTCCAGAATGTACATTACTCTAAATAAACCAGAAAATAATTGCGAGCATATAGAAAGAAAATCTTTTACTCTAAAGAGGTTTTACACATAAAATATTTCACTACAATTGCTCTTCTATACATGGGATCCAAATTTGAGTTAGGGAAAAGCCATCAATCAACTTATATAATAAGATATGAGAGGAAATAGTCAAACAGAAAATTCTTCCCATGAGCAATAATCTCTCTACTTCCCAATCTGCTCCTCTGTTTTCCTCTCTGACTTAAAATAGCAAGATTCTAGCTTTAATCCTCCAGGACCCCTGAAGGAATTTTCTTCTAACAAGGTTATTTTTCCTTTGAGTTCATCTTTCATAGTTGTTTTGAAATCACTTTCCACACTCCCTGCACCTCCCTCACTATTTTCTTAAAATAAAAGGTATTTAAATACTGAATTATAAAAACATGAGTAAAGTACAAATCAAACACTGGTAACATGATCAAATAAAATGATAATATAAATTCAGTACTTCAAAATAGACCTTCAGGTGTATATGTGTACATACTGATGTCCTTTCATTTGAGAACAATCTATTATCAGGGCCTGTTGGTTGTCATTTGTATGGACTATAAGACTGATAGTAACTCCCATGGTTAATTATATTAATCATAATTAATAAGTAGTGTTTACTTTTTACTTTATCATGTCATTATTAATTATTGTTATAAATAATTACATGTTTTTTGAGCAATGCTACATGCCAGGCATGAGTTATCTGATGTAATCTTCACAAGAGCACTCTGAGATTGGACATATCATGACCCCCAACTAAGAAATGGAGGAAGTGAGGCAAGATGCTGTTAACTTACTTGCCTAGCATCACAGAGTAGATGAAGTGGCGGTGACATAATTCAAAGTTGATCTGATTGATGCAGTTCTGATTCACAAATTCTGTCTTCTTGCTGTAATATAAGCTTATTTAGTTATTGAAAAGGAAGGGAGAGAGCTGGTTTCAAGCACCCGTATGTCAGATACATTATTCCCTCTAATTTTTGCAATTATTCCATGAATGAGGATTTTACAGGCAAAGGGGGAAGGCCTCAGAGAATTTGAATACTGCTTTGTCCACGCTCCTTCTCAACTCCAGAGATTAGAGTTCTACTTTTCTGAAAAAAAAAAAAATGTTGGAAGGTTATTACAAGGCTAGTTATATACAGCAGGCCTACATCTGCAAAATACAAAACATTTCATTTAGTTAGTAAAACCATGACCAAATCAAGAAAGAGATACATAAAATTCATTCCATTATCTCTTCTATTTTCCAGACCCAACTCCTTCATGAAATCTTCCTCAATTCCCTGATCCCCCAAACCAATTAATTTTATATTTTGACTCAATTAAGGACAAGCAAGTCTAACAGATTGAGGAAGAGACATGCAAATTTGGAAACCACTGTTGATAACAATGGGAGTCAGACATATTAGTCTCTCCATTTTTAAAGTCCCTACCCTTTAAATTTTGACTCCACCATACATATTCTGCTTTGCATTGGAATTATTGTTGTCCTGTTCCTATCCTCTATTATTGATGATAAACAACTGATGAACAAAGACTTTTTTCTTCACTCATTCTTTTATCTTCTGTGGAATTTAATATGGTTCCTGGTAGATTATATATGCTTGGTAATGGTTATAACTTTGACTTGGATGAGGAATTCAATGATTTTATATTTGATAGTAATTATTTACTTCTATAATCTTTCAATGTCTAGACTTAATGGCTCCCCTCTCTGAGCTAGTAAGTGAAAATTTTTGGACATTTTCAATGACATTTGCATCATCTCATTAAAGAAATAAAAAAAGCTCCACAGATGGGAAAACATATTTGCAAAATATACATGCTACTACCTGAGAGGGCAATAAATGAGCCTTTGTTCTCATCCTTTACTCTGAAATTATCTGTGTAAAGACCCCAAAACAAAAATGAGCTTAACCTATTCCTGGGACAATTGTGTAACTGAAGTTTATGTAACTAGGAGGATAAGGCACCATGCAGGATGTGGAATTTATTCTACATAAAGGAGGAAAGAAGGGCATTAAGTGGTTAGAGTCATCCTTTAAAAGAATTTCCCTGTCTATGCATCGTTAAGTTTCTTAGAAGAACAAGATATGAAGAGACAATGGTGGGAGAGAGCAGGAGAGCTTTGCAAGAGTCCAGGTGTTTGACAGTGTTACCTTGGACTAGGGGTATGCATGTGGAGATGGTGAGGGGAGGTCAGATCCCAACTTGCATTGCATTGGCAGTAGATGTGAGTAATAAATGTGAGATTTAAATCATAATAACTAATCTAAATTTAACAGTGTCTTCACACCATCCATATTGTCTCCCTTGTTTGTTTATTAGAATGTATGGATGCACAGATATTAATTCCATTATCTCTTCCATTAAGAGATTGGATATATTCTCAAATTTGACCTTGACAAGGTAAGCAGGTATGCAGATAAATTAACCAATTATTTTATTTAAAACCAAAAGCATGTAACCTGTATTTTTCTGTATATCAATAATTTTCAACATTTCGGATATTTGTCTAACAGCAAATTTAATAGAATCACAAAAGGAATTTGAACATCATTTCAAGGAAAATTTGTCTGCCATCATGCTTTCCTCCCCTGGGTTAGTCAGTTTTTTGATGGTGTTACCAAAACACCCCACAGAGACAACCTAAAGGAGAAGATTTTATTTTAGCTCATGGTTTCAGTCCATGGCCAGCTAGCCCCATGTTTTTGGACCTGAGGTGAGACAGAAGATCATTGCAGAAAGTTTGGTGGAGAAAAGCTGCTCAGCTCATGATAACAAGAAAGCAGAGAGAGAAAGAGAAAAAGAGTCAGGAACAAGACAGACTCCAAGGACTCACTCCCAAGGACCCATTCCCTCCTAGAGGTTCCACCACCTCCAACTAATGACATCAAGTTTTTAATCTGTCAATAGATCAATACACTGATGAGGTCAGAACTCTCAAGATACAATCACTTCTCCAAAGTCCCATCTCTGAACATTGCCACCTTGGGGACCAAGTCTTCAATACATGAGATTTTGGGATATATTTTACTCTCAAACCATAACATCCCCTCAAATATAGTAAAGAAATTGGTTAGAATAAATGCTTCAACATGTATTTTTATCTTTGAAAAAAAGATTACAAATTTATTGATAAGGTAAAGTGAACTTTTTAAAAGCAAGTTCTATATGATAAAACTAAAGAAGTCAGATCCCTACCAGGAGGGAACTGAGTCAAGGGCTGGATGTGGATGGGCAGGAATGGGAAGATGTTGGTCAAAAGGCACATAATCCAGTTAAGCCAGACGAATAAACTCTACCATACATTGCAGAGCATGGTGACTATAAATAATGATAATAATATTTTTTGTACTAAAAATTGCTGCTAGAGTAGATCTTAAATGGTTATATCACAGAAAAGTATGTGAAGTGATAAATGTTAATTTGATTTAATCATTTCACAATATGTATGTATACAAATATTATGATGTTCACCATAAATATGTACAATTTTATTTGTAAATTATGTCTTAATAAAACATAAAACTATTTTAGGGAAAAACTAAAATTAATTAGATGAGAACTATGACATTAAAAAAGATACTAGTGTTTGGGTCCCACTGCAGAGATTCAAAATTGATTTGAGGGCTAAGGATAAGATTGCAGTATTTTTCGATTTTTTTTCTCAGATGATTTTAATGTAAACAAAACAAGCTCTGGAAGAAAATAAATTATTTTTCTCATAATTTTATAGTATCTGAGGATAGGAACCCACTCTTCAACCTGAAAGGACTCTTACTCTAGTGATAATCCAGAAGGTAGTTCCAGAAATGGAAACTACAAAGCTTTCATCTGTGTGTGTGTGTGTGTGTGCGTGCACACACAGGTGAGTAAGTACACGTGGAGTAAAGATCCAAAGAGAACTTTCAGAACTCTATGCCTGCTGGAGATGCACATCTGCCAGGGGCAAAGTACAGTTTATGTCAAAAGTCAGGGGGAAAGAATGCACATGAGTCAGCACAACTCTCTAGAAAGCAACACTAAATGGTCTTACAAAAGGCAGCACTGTGAAAATAGAGATTGTGAGCTAAGATTTCCCTACATTTCTTTTTCAGTACTAATTAAATAATTTAAAATATTTGCTTAAGATGTTTTTTGTCACATTAAGACATCTCTTCCCCAAATCCTCCAGTGTATTCAGTTTTATTTCCAACACTGACACCTTATTAACTGTGAACTGAAATCTGCTAATGAATTGAATTCTATTTAATAAAAAATCAGTGAAGACCTACTCTACCCCAATCAATTCAAATATAAACTCAATGAGGCATCTTGCACTAAAAATGAGAGCGAGCTTGCTAAGCAATAGACTTGTAGTGACTTACAAAGTCTTGTTCAGAAAGGAATACAGAACCAAGGAAGGTAGAATCTCTGAATGGGTATGTTCTGAGCATAAAAGAGAATCAGTCTTGTTGAAGTCCCCCGAAACTATTTTTTCTGCTTTATACATAGCAGCAAATGCAGGATTTTGGAGAGCCAGAAGCTCCTTTCAGTTACTCCCTAGAAGAGCACAAAACCCAGAAAAATGGGACTTCTTGAACCAAGAGTAGAATAAAATTAGAAGAAGAATACAAATTAAAAATTAAATTAACTTTTCTAACAGAAACAAGGTAATTTTTAGTTGAAACTTTTTTATATTAAAAACTCTTGAGTCTCAAGAATAATACAAATATGGTATTATTTGTGAGTCCATTCATTCTACAATTATTTATTAAAATACCTATTATGTTTGGGAAGTCATTGATGAAGTTGGAAAACAATGATCAAAATAGACACAGATTCTCACTCTCTTACATTTTTAATGCAAGGGTATATAAACAAAAACAAACAGTAAGTGCATTACATAGTTAGAAGATGACAAATACTACAAGAAGACAGGTACAGGGTGTGTGTGATGAGAGTGGGTTGTAACTTCAGATAAGGTGATGAAGAAGGTCTCTTTGAGGTGACACTCTAGTAAAGGTTTAGGAGAGGTGAGGGAGTTAGCTATGCATATGCTTAAGGAAATAAGGGTAAGGGAAGGAAGCTTTTTGATACAGGAGAAATATTACACTTATACTTTGATGGGAAAGATCTCCTAGAGAAAAAAAAATATATTCTGATAAGAAGGAGAGAACTTCTGAAATACTGAGAAGTGAAAGGGGAGGTGATCCAGTGAGCACGGAGGAGGATGCTTTAGAAAGGAAAGTGGACTCTGCCTGTATACTAACAGGTGAAAAAGCAGAGGACCACTTTATACCAAACTGGGATTTCAGGCCCTGAAGGTTCATTATTCACAGGGTGTACAAGAGCACTATTAAATAATTTCTGCAGCTCTGACATCTTTCTTGTTTTAAAGTATGTGCATCTTTTAAAATTTCTTTCTTTTCTATTTTTAAACTTTCAAAATTGATAAAAGCATAAAATTAAATATATATTTATGGGATACTGTGCAAGGCTTCAACATATGTATAGTTTGAGTAATGTTTAAATCAGATTAAGCATATATGTGTCTTAAATATTTATCATTTCTTTATGGTAAAAATATTCAAAATCCTTTCTTCTAAGTATTTGAAATATAAAATACATTATCATTATTGATAGTCTTTCCACTGTACAATAATATGCCAGAATTTCTTGGCCTATCTAACTGTAACTTAGCATCCATCAATCAACATTTCTTCCCCCTTTTTCCCCTTAGCCTCCCCTGCCTTTAGTAATCACCATTCTACTCTCAACTTCTATGAGATCAACTTATATCTTTCACATATGAGAAAATGTAAACTTGTCTTTTTCTGCCTGGTTTACTTAATTTAATGACCTTCAGTTCCACCCATGTTGGCCCAAATGACAATATTTTATTCTTTTTATGGCTGAATAGTACTTCACTGAATATATGTATCCTATTTTCTTTATCCATTTATCACTTGATAGAAACTTTGGTTGCTTCCGTTCTTTGGCTTTTGTGAATAGTGTCACAATGAACATAGGAGAGCAGATGTCTCTTGGCCTCAAACAAACATACAGAAACCAAAGTATGAGTTGATTTCATACATGAGTATGGAGTTGATTTCAACTCCTTTGGATATATACCCAGGGATGGAATCATATGATCATATGGTAGTTCTATTTTTAATTTTTTTTGAGGAACTTCCATACTTCTTTCCATAATGACTACACTAATATACATTTCCACCAACAATGTGGAATTATTCCCTTTCTTCTCTTAATCTTACCACCATGAGGTGATATCTCATTGTGGTTTTTGTTTTAATTTGCCTGAAAATGAGTAATACTGAACATTTTTTATATACATATTGGCTACTTTATGTCTTCTTTTGAGAAAATTATGTTTAGGTCTATAGCCCATTTTTCAATTAGATTATTTGGAATTGTTGTTGTTATTATTGTTTGGGGGTGTTTGTTTTTGAGGGTTTTTTGTTGAATTTTTGGGATCTCTTACAGTTTCTTACATATTCTGAACATTAACCTCTAGTCAAATATGTGTTTGCTAGTATTTTCTCCCATTTTGTAGGTTATTTTTTCATTCTGTTTACTGTGCAGATAGTTTTTATTTGACGTGATTCCATTTGTCTGTTTTTACTTTAGTTTCCTTGCTTTTGAGGTATTGTCAAAAAACAAAAACAAAAACAAAAACAAAAACAAAACAAAACAAACAAACAAAAAAACCCTGGCTATTTTCTGTCATTTTTTTCTTTTGCTAAAGTGAAAGTTTATATTTTCCAACCTATGTGACCACTGATTATTTGGGGAAAAAGGGGAAAAACAATGGAGAGTATTAAGACTCAGACTTAACATGCAGGAGACACCTCAAGGATAGAACACGTGTCGTAACAATAGCTCACCTCTGTCTAACAAATGTTTGTGCTTCTTACCATCTGTACTTGGAGACTGAGCAGCTTCCTAAAACCCATTCTGTAAGTAAAGGCTGAGTGTTGGAGCAATTAGATGTCCATGCACTTCAAGAAGATACAGCTCCAGGCATTTGCTGTTGTTGGAGCCTACTGCTTTGAGCCTCTTGTTGGAAAGTAAAGCCAATGCACTCTTTTCTTCAAGCTCTAGGTGTTGACAAGTTGGATAAGTATATGTCACCGGGAACCTTTCTCTCTGTGTACCTGGCTTCCCTTACTACAGTGGCCTGGCCAAGGCTTCTGTCTCAGGCCATTTCCTTCCTCAAAATTTGGCTTTACTATGAAGTCCTTTGTGCTTTTGGTTAAATTAATCTGAGAAACAAATTCACATATATTCATTAGAATATCCTAAAATGTTAATCTTCTCCAATAGCATTTACTTTACCAACAAAGTTTAACTAAATAACTAAAAGGAGAAGCTGATGGACAGTACTGAGGGCAGCTCCTAGGAAGAGACATTCCTGAGTAGCTCTCAGGTCTATGTAGTCTGCAAATGATCTGTCCTACTCATTGTATCTTACTTATTTCCCTTAGCTATGTGCAGATCATTTTATTTAATTTAATAAGACATAATGCAATTAGTGACTAGGAACCAAAAACTATGCTTAGTTCTTAGCGCAAGCCACACACTTAGCACAAGACACACTGCCTTGTCTTTAAGGAGCTGCAGCTCAGACAAAATCACAAATATCACTCTTACTACAATAGGGCAATTTCTATGACAAACACATGTCTTTGGAGCTAGTCAAATATGTAGTGAAGTACATAACAGAATCTGTGGGTTCAGTGAGTTCTGGAGATTCCCAAGATTCATGAGTGAACAGAAGTGAGTCAGGTCAATGAGGGCAAGAAAGACCTTCCTAGTATATCACTAGGAAGTAAAGAGAAAATGGATGTATAGATGATAGATAGATAGATAGATAGATAGATAGATAGATAGATAGACAGATAAACAGAAGATAGCTAGCTAGATACTTTGGTTTCTGTATGTTTGTTTGAGGTAAATGATCTGAAATTTCATATACAGTAACAATTTAACAGAACTATCCTTTCTAAGCTCAGTACTTCTTTTATGGCAACTTGTTTTTATAAGACTCCAATTCTCCAAGATACTATTACTGAAGAAAGAGGTCTGTACTTAAAAAAGAAAAAGTTATGGCAGGAATGCACTATTTTCTAGTCCCGTTTTTTGATAACAAAGTCAGAGAATTATGGCTAAAGCCCTTGTCTATACAAATAAATTGAAAGTTCTACAGAGTTCAAGAGTTGACTACATAGTGAACTGACTATTGAATTTTTAGATGTGTTTTTGCTTCAAAGATATATTGGCATCAAGGTCCCTCAAAAGAATATAATCATCCTTTGAAATCATTTTTAATATACTCTACGTGATACAGATTGTGTCATTTGTCTGGGACTTTTTATTTCTCTCTGAAGTTTCCACTGAAAGTCAGCCTTAGCCAGAACCTTGTCAAAAGGTAAAAGTGAACATTTCTGACACCTTGATGATGTTTGAATTTGAAGAAAGAAAAAGGGGAAGACAGTAGATAATTCCTTTCCAGAAAGCATGGTACACATTTTAGGATCTCCAAATATTCACTCCAAAAGTAGCAATTATGCTTTATTATCAATAAAGTGGAATACTCAAAAGAAATCGATCTACTGAATGGATGGATTGTTCATTCAAACTAATATTTTGATATTATTCTGAAGATTGTTTAAAAAGTAAGAATATCCATTTTCTATCTGAAGGTAAAACTCTATAGCTATCATAAATGCACACTTAAAAAGTAGTTTAAAAATGTAATTGAAAAATATAGAACCTCTTAATCTATTTGGACAGTGTACTGGTGTTGTAACATTAATGTTTAACTGCCTCAATCAAAAAACAAAGAAACAAAAAAAAAAAAAAAGAAAGAAAAAAAAAAGAAACAAAACAAAAATCACATTTCTACTAATAATACATTGAACTACAAAACATTTAAATAGCAGCCAATACTTAAATCTAAGTAAGATTTTTTCCAGTATCCAGATTGGTCACCTGCTGGCAGAATGTACTTGGGGGTTTCTAGAGTGTATTCATGAGGTTTACCTTTTAATTGGAGGGTGACACTACTTTGTATTCATTTCCTATGATGTAAATGAAATGAATTTTTCTCAGCTATTTCTCCTTAAATGTGATCTGCTTTGTATAGTGTTAAAAGATGGGTCCTTTAATATTAAGTAGATGCTAAAAATACACATTTTGTAGGATAATAGCAGAAATATTAAGTCATGACATGACTTCATGATGTGTGCTTTTCTAAATTCTTATGTGCCTTCTCACATCTAAGTGTGAAAATCCTAAGGCATAGAGATGGCAGCCTATCTTTAGTCTATACGTACTCCACTATGCCCTGGAGATTTTCTTGTCAGTTCTAATGACATTATGTTTAATTTCCAAGTGTCAGATCTGCCAATTCTTTAAAGTTCTTTGACTAGTTTTCAGAATAATCCATATAGGTAATACCATACTGTGTCAGTTTCCTAGTACGTGACTTGATGTAATGAAAACAAAAATGTGCTGGGGAAGAGAATATCTTGATTCAAGCTCCGATTACTAGACTTGCCTTATCATCTAACCTTCAAGAGCATCATTTTCCATATCTGTAAACACAAGTTCACAATGAATAACTTACCAATTTCGTAGAGGAGCTGGGGAAATCTAATGTAAGAAATATGAATCTGGAAGTGGCTAGAGGATGTACAGGTAAATTATCTTTTTTGCAATGTATTGTTAATAATAGTGAGTCTAGGGTTGGGTCCAAAACAAACAACAAAACTCTCTACTAATCTTCAGACTACACTCTTTGCTTCTTCTTTGGAAAGTTTGCTCCATGATTTGCTCCTCTCTTAAATTTTCTAAGTTTAAGTATAAAGTAAATATCTCTGCTGACAACTTCCTATCAGTTTTTAAACACAATCCTAAAAGTACTATCTTAAAAACAAACATCGTGCCAGTCACGGTGGCACACCCCTATAATCCCAGTGGCTTGGGAGGCTAAGGCAGGAGGATTTTAAGTTCAAAGTCAGCCTCAGAAAGTTGGCAAGTACCTGTCTCAAAATAAAAAAATAAAATGGCTTGGGATGTGGCTCAGTGGTTAAGTGCCCCTGTAACTATTGGCATCACTTTTCTCCCTTTTAGAGTCCAAATTTAACAAAGTTTTCCATCTCTACTTTCTCCATTTTTAACATTACTTTTCCTATCAGCCTCGTGTCATCCAGCCCAACCAACCCACAGAAAAAGAAAACCATCTCCGAAATGCCCAATATCTGAAGACTGCTTCTTTTTAAACCTCTCATTTGACTATTTTTTTACCTTTCTCTTCTTGAAGCACATCTTTTGAGGGTTGGGCTTCCCCTGAAGCTATGTTTTATTTGTTTTCTTTATGCCTCTGAGTACTTCTCTCAGTCTTCATTGAAGACTCCTTATTTTTCTCTAGGCCTTAAATATTGATATTCTTGAGCACTCTGCCATGGAATCTTCCTATTTCTCACCTAGACTTTTTCACTGTGAATTCATTTCTATTTGCATCCATTTAATATACAGGAAGCTCCATGATCCATATCTGTATTCCAGTTTATTTTTCCGGGACATCAGATGGATGGGAATATCTAATTAAATGTTGGTTATCTTTGTTCCAATGTCTCAAAGGCAATTCAGACTCATCATGTTAAAAGTTGAAGTCATTGTTTTCTTTTTCTGCCTCCCTGTGTCTGTCTGTCTTGTTGAATGGCACCATGATCTGCTCAGTAAGGTAAGGCAGACCTGAGTTTCATCTTAGACTTCTACCTTCCCTCAACATTCACATTACATTGATCACATCTTATCAATCCTACCTCTTCAATATCTCTCTAATACGTCTACATCTTTTGATAACCTCACAATTATTTTGATTGCAATTGTCTCTCATTTAATGTACTGCAAATATTTTTCACCCTGGGACAGCATACACACACACCAACCAAAAAATAAATTAATTAATTAAAAAAGTAAATAAAAACCGACAAAAAATTGACAAAAGCTATCTACAATGAAGGTACCTGTCATGCTTGGGATAGGAGGTATCCTACCCCAAAAACTACTGCTAATGTGAAGAATATTCAGAGATAAAATGATTAGACTATAAGAGCTGTAACCTAATCAATCCATTCTAGAATGAACTCCCTGGGTGGTAACTATAAGCACATGGGGAATGGCTGGGGAATATGGGGTCACTGAAGTAAGCCCTAGAAGGGTACCTATACTCTGTGGCTCTGTTCCCTTTCCTTCTCTCTCTCTCTCTCTCTCTCTCTCTCTCTCTCTCTCTCTCTCTCTCTCTCTCTTTCTCTCCTTCCTGAACCCACCATGAGCTAAGCAGCCTTCCTCCACTGGGTCCTTCTCCCCATGTTTGTTCTTGGGTTCAGAGCAATGGAGTTGTCATCTATGGACAGAGGCTGAATTTTCAACCTCTCTTACAGTGCTGAAATCAAGGCCTTCACCTTAAATGCTCAGCTCTGGAAAGATCTTGTTGTAAGATTTATCTTAAAAGTGAATTTCCTCGTTTATGATGAACTTTTTAACTACTGGCATTATTCAAAACTGTGCAAACGAGATATTTTTCTTCATTCTTTTCTTCCCCCAAGTCCATGGTTGAGTTTGAATCCATGGTCTCACAAGCAAGCACTCTGCCATGAAGCTACACCTCTATCCTGAAAATGAGATTTGAAACATATATGAAAATGATGATTTCCAAGGAAAATACAATAAAATATCAAAATCATTCCCTGAAAACAAAGCAAACTCAAAATACTTTAATTAACATACCAAAGAGAACTTTGTTTGGAATCCACCTGACAAAAAGCTTTGAACTTAGACCACAGTGCAGGATAATTCTGAGGAAAAAAAAAATGAGTATTTGATACTCTGATTATCTCTCAGTTGCTCCAGTGGAGAAAAATGGAGAAGAGCATACACGGGAAGTAAGCGTTTGTTATATCTAAATCTCTCCTGCTCAAGTAAGGAGCAGCAGTGATGGCACTATCACCAAAATGTTTGAACACTGTCCAGAGGAGCTAGCAAACAAAATTAGATGAAAGAAGAAATAAAAGGTACACAATTTGTAAAGAAGTAAATAAAATCAATGTTGTCTGCAGTTGATAATATTAAATATATGGAAGGCTCAAGAAAATCAACAGAAAACTATTAAAAATAACAAAATAATTCTGTAAGGTGATCAGTCATGAAATTATTATGCAGAATATGACCTCCTTACAGTTAATCAACGATCATATAGGAGAAAATATCCAACTAACAATTGTTTTAGTCAGCTTTTTTGGTGGTGAAAACCAAAAGACCTGACAAGAACAATTTTAGAGGAGGACACTCACAGTTTCAGAGGTCACAGTCCACGGGGCTGGTTTCATTCCTCGGGCCCAAGGCAAGGCAGAATATCATAGCAAAAGGGTGTGGCACAGAAAAGCAGCTCAGGACAAAGTACCAGAGGCAGAGAGGGAGAGAGAAAGAGCTAAATTCAGCTCACAAAATACAGACCCCAAAGGCACGCTCCCAATGATCACTTCCTCTAGTCACACCCTACCAGCCTAGTTACCACCCAGTTCATCACTATCAGAGGATTAATGTACTTATAAGGTTAAAACTCTCAAAACCCAATCACTTTACCTCTAAACTTTCTTGCATTATCTCACACATGAGCTTTGAGGGGGCACCTCATATCTAAACCATAACAATAGTAAAAATAACAACCAACGAAAAAAGGATACATGCCTAAAAAAAAAAAAAAAGGCAAATTCTATATGAAGACAACTATAAATGCTACTAGCAGATCCAAAGAGGTCTTAAATAGGAAAATATATTGCTTCTCTATCAACCTTTGAAATTCTATAAATATCAGTTATCCATAAATTATGTATTTACTATGATAAAAATAAAATCATAGAATTGCTTTTAGGAGTAAATAAGTTGATTCTAAAACTTATGTGGAAAAAAAAGACTGGGGAAAACCACTTAAATTCAACTTTAATAAAAATGATAAGGAAGAATTAGTTTTCTGAGATGGAAAAAAATTCTTGTAAAGCTACAAAAAAAAAAAAAAATCCTGACTCTCATACACAAATAAGTAGGCAAAGAAGTGAAGCAAAATAGATGGTTTGATTACTAGTCTTTGCTCTGGGATTCAATTTCCACACTTGATTTTCTCTTAGGCAAATGGCAGGAAACTACATTTCCTTTTTATCTCAATCTTCCAACTGGGTCAGTTAATGAGAGGCACTGGCAGAGGTAGGGAGAAAACCCAAGGTTGTTCTCTGGTGCACTCTTTCCCTGCCAAAAGGGGAAGAAAAAAAACAAGTATTTTCTTTCAAATATTGATCTGAACACAAATTAAATTTCCTTGTTCTGTATTATTTTATCCCAGTAAGCTATAAAAAAAATTACGAGAGGTCTATCCAGGTGTGTCTGGCTGAGGGGCATAAAGCCATTTCTGACATCACCTCTAATTCCCAGATGCTAAGTAATGCACCTCCAGCACAGCTATTGTACCTGGTAAGTGCTTAGTTAGAGAGAAGAACAATACTATAGTTTATTTGCATGTAATGTGATCTAATACATGCCAAGAAATTTACCTTTATGATCTCTATTGCTTTCAATTATTCCAAAACATTTTGCATTTACTCATGAATTAATTGACACTTAAAGTAATAAAATGTGTCCAGTGACACTCAGACATGGTCAGCACAGAAAACAAACCAGATCAGATTTACTAAAGTCAATTCTTTTCCCAGCCATTCATTCTTGGCCTCCATTTGTGAAATCTCAATACATACCTATTTCATTTCAGCAGTCCCTAAGTAAGCAGTTCCTCTCAGATCATCCTTTTCTTGTGCCATCCTAACTTCTCAGACATTCTGTAGAAATGACACTTTGCTCTGGTTCAACAAAAGCAAACAAAACTTTAAGCCCAAGCAGTAGTTTCCCTGATCAGCAATTTTCATCTGTTTCCATTAACACTAATACACACACACACACATTGATTTACCTATTCTAATCTCCATGTCATGCAACAAATCCAGATCAAGGGGCTGGTTCTACATTACTCTGTAAGGAGTTATTTAGCTTTTCTATCATCCATGTAGAGATATCCACCAATTGAAATCCTCACTCTCTGCTCAAGTAACTATGGCCCTTCCTCTCATCAGAACCTACTCCTGTATCTTTCATTTACAACTAAGTAAAAATAAACCATAGTAACATATCTGAGTTTTTCTTTATGAACTCCATAGGACTTTAATAGATACTATGGTGCAATAAGTGTTTGGTTAAAAGTAGGCTGAACAAAATTTAATGTTTATTACTTCAGGAATTCTTAAAGACTATAAGTTCCTAATGTGCATTACAAAAAGGAAAATATACAGTTATTTCCAAACTTAATAGATGATGTATTCATATGAATGCATTTTCAAAAGATAATATTTTTTGAAATAATTGGAATAAAGGACTCTAAGCCCTTTCTCTTCAAAGACTGGAGCTAAGAACACATAGTCTGACCCCAGAAGATACTTTGAGAATTATTTGTCTGTAATAGGACAATCCTAAGGTATATTTCCACACATAAATATCTTGAGCCAAATGAGAAACTTGAGATTTACATACCAGGAAGAGAAACAAGATGTCTTACTAGAATTAACTGGTGTACCTCCCCCAATGACGAAAGACCAAAACTGGGAGAAGAGGGAGGACAATAGCTATTTCTCGGGAGTTTTTAAGGTAGAGCACTGGAGAGTGTTTGGTATGTTTCAGAGAAGTTGTGGAGTATGGAGATACATCATAGCCTTATAAGGAAATAAGCACACAGCATTTATTGTTTTGTCTTTCAGGATCAACCCTGAAACAAGAGAGACTTCATTTGGTAACCCAATGATATGCCGTCTACAAGAAACTCATTTCACTGGTGAAAAATCATGTAGACTGAAAGTGAAGGAATGAAAAAGATATGTCATGAAGATGGAAATCAAGTGCAATCAGGAGAAGCTTTATTTATATAAGATAAATAGACTTCAAGTCTAAATCTACACGAAGATGCAAAGAATGTTACTGTATTATGAAAAAGAGATCATCAATTCAACAAGAGGAAATAATGTCTGACCTCATATGGTACTACAAGGCAATGCTTAAGAAAACATCAAAGTATTGGCATAAAAAGAGATACAAAAACCAATGAAACAAAACAGATATCAGAAATAAATCCACTTATTTACAGACAACTAGTTTTTAACAAGAGCATCAGGAGCCTACATTGAAAACAGGAAATTCTCTTCAAAAAATGGTGTTGGGAAAATCATATACATATGCTAAAGAAAGATACTAGGCCGCCTTGTCTTACAATATATAAAAAATAAACTTGAAATAAAATATTTAAATACAAGATGCAACACTACCAAACTGAAGAAGAAAATATAGGAAAAAAGCTTGAGGACTTTGGTCTCAGCAAAGACATTTTGGATCTGACCCCCAAAGCATAAGCAATAAAAGCAAAAATGGATAGATGGGATTACATCAAACTAAAAGCTTCTGTCCAGCAAAAGGAACAATCAATGGAATAAAGAGACAGCCCACAGAATGAGAAAAAGTATTTGTAATTTATCTGAAATTTTTTTTAATTTTCAGAATACATAAGGTAGTCTAACAGTTCCACAACAAAAAAACCCCAAATATTCCAAGTTTCCAATTTTAAAAATGAATGAATCATCTGAATAGACATTTCTCAAAAGAGAACATATGAATATCTAACAGGTATATAAAAAGCTATCAACATCATTTATTATGAGAAAAATGCAAATGAGATATTACCTCACCTCACTAAGAATGACTTTTATTTAAAAGACAAAGAGTAACAAACAATGGTGATGTGTAGAGAAAGGAAAACTCTCATATACTGTTGGAAGAAATATAAATTAATAGAACCATTATGAAAAAGAGTATGGAGGTTCCTCAGAAAACTAAAAAGAGAAATACCACATACTTCAGCAATCATACTACTGGATATATATCCAAAGGAAATGAAATCGGTATATCAAAGAGATACCTATATTCCCATGTTTACCGGAGCATTAGTCATAATAACTATGACATGCAATCAACTCTCATGTCTACTATTTATTGAAGGAATTATTACACAAATTAATTAAGACCAAAGAAAAGCTTTACTGATATTCAAGCAGGGCTTCTGAAATGAATATGCATTGGCATCAATAAGAGGAAAGGAAATGCAATCACAACCACAATGAGATGTCACCTTGCCCTAGTAAGAACTGCTATTAAAAAAATAAAGATAACAAGTGCTACAGAGAATATGGAGAAAAGGAAAGCCTTGCACACTGTTGGTAGACTGCACATTAGTAGAACCATTATGGAAAACAATGTAGAGTTTCCTCAAAAAATTTAAAATAGAACCACTATATGACCTAGCAATCCTGCTGTGGGGCATATATATCCAAAGGAAATGAAATGAGTATGTCAAAAAGACATAAGCTCTCCCTGTTTTCTGCAACCTGTTCACAATAGCCAAGAAGTAGAAACAACCTAAGTGTGTATCAACTGTTGAGTGGATAAAGAAAATGTGGTGCACACGCCCCAGTGAAATACTAGTCATTCTCAAAAAAGAATGAAATCCTGACATTTTGGGGAATATGGCTAGACAAGAAAATCATTATATTAAGTGAAGTAAGCCAGGTACAGAAAGACATATGTGGAATCTCATTCAGATGTGGAATCTAAAGAAGTTGATAGAATTGGAGGAGAGTAGGGGCAGAGGAGGAAAGAGGAAAGGTTGACCAATGGGAACAAGGTTAAAGTTAGTTAGGAGTAAGAAGTTTTGGTGTGCTATGTATAACAATGTACTTCATATTTCTACAAACTATTAAAAAAGAATTTTGAAAGTTTTTACAACTAAGAAAATATAAACAGAATGTTTGCACCAATTTGTGGTCCCACCAGCAATGTGTAAGTGTGCCTTTTCCCCCACATCCTCACCAACACTTGCTATTGCTTGCATTTTTGATAATTGCTATTCTGATTGGAGTGAGATGGAATCTCAGAGTAGTTTTGATTTGCATTTTTCTAATTGCTAGAGAAGTTGAACATTTTTTCATGTATTTGTTTAGTGATTGTATTTCTTCTGTGAAGTGTCTGTTCAGTTCCTTTGCCCATGTATTGATTGGGTTATTTGTTTTTTTGGTGTTAAGTTTTTTGAGTTCTTTACATATCCTGGAGATTAATCTGAGGTGGGTGTGGTAAAGATTTTCTCCCATTCTGTAGGCTCTCTCTTCAAATTATTGATTATTTTCTTTGCTGTGAAGAAGCTTTTTAGTTTGATTTCATCCCATTTATTGATTCTTGGTTTTACTTCTTGCACTTTAGGAGGCTTGTTAAGGAAGTCAGTTCCTAAGCTGACATGATGAAGATTTGGGCCTACTTTTTCTTCTTTGAGGCACAGGGTCTCTGTTCTGGTGCATAAGTCCTTGATCCACTTTGAGTTGAGTTTTGTGCAGAGTGAGAGATAAAGCTTTCATTTCATTTTGTTACTTGTGAATTTCCTGTTTTCCAAACAGCATTTGTTGAAAAGGCTATCTTTTCTCCAATGCATATTTTTGGCACCTTTGTCTAATATTAGATAACTGAATTTATGTGGGTTTGTCTCTGTGTCATCTATTCTGTACCATTGGTCTATGTATCTGTCTTGGTGCCAATATCATGCCATTTTTGTTACTATGGCTCTACAGTTTAGTTTAAGGTCTAATATTGTGATGCCTCCTGCTTCACTTTTCTTGATAAGGATTGCTTTGACTATTCTGGGTCTCTTATTTTTTCAAGTGAATTTCATGATTCCTTTTCTATTTCTATGAAGAACATCATTGGAATTTTAACAGGAATTGCATTAAATCTGTATAATGCTTTTGGTAGTATGGTCATTGTGACAATGTTAATTCCACCTATCCAAGAGCATTGGAGATCTTTCCATCTTCTAAGGTCTTCTTCAATTTCTTTCTTTAGTGTTCTGTAGTTTTCATTGCAGATGTCTTTCACTTCTTTTGTTAGATTGATTCCCAATTTTTTTTTTGAGGTTTGTGAATGGGATAGTTTTCCTAATATCTCTTTTAATGGATTCATCACTAATGTGTACGAATGCATTTGATTATGGGTGTCAATTTTATATCCAGCAACCACTCTGGAAAGCAATATGAAGATTCCTCACAAAACTCAGAAAGGAACCACCAATTGAACCAGTTATCCCACTTACAGGTTTATACCCGAAGGACTTAAAATCGGCACACTACAGTGGCTGCAGCCACATCAATATTTACAGCAGCTCAATTCACTGCAGCTAAACTATGGAACCAACCTAGGTGCCCTTCAATAGATGAATGGATAAAGAAATTATGATATATATACGTAATGGTATATTATTCAGCCTTAAAGAATGAAATTACGACATTTGCCAGTAAATGGATGGAACTGGAGAATATCATGCTAAGTGAAATAAGCCAATCCCAAAGAACCAAATGTTTTCTCTGATACGTGGATGCTAATTCAAATAAGGGGGGATGGCTAGGGAAGAATATAGGTACTTTGGATCTGAAAGAGGGGAGTGAAGGGAAGGGAGGGGATTTGGGGGTAGGAATGATAGTAGAATAATCAGACATTTTTACCTTATATGCAAATATAATTACCCAACCTGTATAACTACATCATGTATAACCAAAAGAATGAGAATTTATACTCCATTTATGTATGATGTGCTAAAATGCATTCTGCTGTCACATATAACTAATAAGAACAAAAAAATTTAAGTTACATCCAGAAAATTACATTTTTGCCAATATGAACAGAACCATTAAAATAAAAAATTATAAACAGAGCTTGATAGGATTAACCTGATTTAAACATTGCACAGGTACACATATATCAAAACATCATGTAACCCTAATATAATATACTGTATTTTTTATGTATTAATTAAAAACTAAATTAATTTTTTAAAGATGGAAAAATCTAACAACAAAAAACAATGAGGAGAATCTTATAAAATGTTCATTCAATTGTTCTGGGATTGGGTTAGAGATTCTGCACTTCTTAAATGTTCCCAGGTAATGCTAATATGCAGAAACATTTGGAAAAGAAAAAAAAGGGTTTTACTGTATATGATTGATTCTCACTTGCTCAGAACAGCTATCTCATGAAAATATATTGAAATGAATATGTGGTCCATTAATTATTAATAGGTTTCACTAAACAAACAAATAAAATGCACACTAGGATTTCTTTGCCAAAAAGTAGATGTGGCATTTTAGCAAAGTAGCTCAAGTCATGGCAACCAGAGACTAAATATTCTCAAAGGACTTCTGTTAATTAAGAACTGTGAACTACTGAGTGATAACCCTACCCCTTCTTAGCTACCTGTTCTGGTCACTAGCCACCCACTGAAAAGTTACAGGAGAGATGCCAAGCAGTGAAAAACAACTTTAGTGTTGCCAGATTTGATGATTTGAATACATTTTCTGTAGGTGTTATCAAAAGATGCTTTCTATTGTCATAGCAAATATATTTCAATTCTACCCTCTCAGTTGGAATTTCTTTTCCTCTGCCTCTCATCTAAATTACCACCAGTGGAGGTTGACTGTAGCCATTTTTCAAGTAGATTGCATAATGTTTTCATGTGGCTAACTTGCTCCCTTGTCTCATATTTGAATCTATTTTTTATTCTCTTGATGAATATCCTTGATTTTACAAGTGTATTAGCCTAAAGCTAAGGTACATGTGTGTTGAAAAATGCTTGCTCAAAACTTGATTTCTGAAATGTTTGACTCTTAGTTGAGGCATATACTTCTAATGCCACTGTGATTTTAGAGGTTTACAGTGTCATATTATCAAAACCTTTTGCTCATATTTGCAGAATTTGTACTTGTACAGCATTGATCAAGTGACTTGACTATTGAACTCTTCTAAATGGACACAGCTCCTTCTTCTCTTGCTGCCAAGGAAATGGCAGTTTCCATTTCTCACTTGACTATTTCATTGTTGCTTTTTCAGTTTTATTTTCAAATTATGCAACTCAATATAGCTCAAATCCCATTACCACAAACTCCAACAGAGAGCCTATTCCTTTATTGCTATGTTTGGACTCTAAGTTTCTTTGTAGCAATATTGTTGCAGTTACAGAACTATCACCTGGCTCCAAAAGCCTTTGGTTATTCAGATATGTTTTTTACAGTAAGATTTATTCTAACAGGATTTTACCTGGAAGGACCACAATTGTGGTGGCCCCAGCAACAATAAAAGCATTGCTGAATAGCATCAATTGTGAGTACTTGATCTCTAATCCTCTTGGTTCCACTAAATGGATTTGTTGACATGCTAACCTTTAATCTCCAGAAGGAAGACTGTTTACTTTCCAGAGCCAATTTACTAGATTTATAGAAATGCACCAATTACTTTTGTCTTTAAAGTATGAACAATTTGACAACATTAATTAACTCAATTTTTTATAGCACCCCCTTTACTCTCTAGACTACTAAAGTTAAAAAAAAAAAAAAAAAAAAAAAAAAAAAAAAAACCTCAGGACTCTGAAAGTCATGTTGTGCCCAGATCGCAAATCCCCAAAGACCACTAGGGAGCCGTCTTCTATGCAAAAGCAAAAGGGTCTTTATTGCAAGCTCCAGCTCGGGCTCCTAGCGTTCACTGACACAGCAGGTACTGGCTGAAGAGTCCCGAGTCTCAATTCAGTGGAATTTTTATGAGCTCCACAGTAGAGCGGGAAATTTGAACAAAGCAGAGTACACAATTGGCTGATCCATTTCAGCATGTGTGGTTTGGCATGTTTCCATTGGTTTAGGGTACCCAGGTCTTAACATTTTGACATATATGGTTTGGAATGCTAGGCATTGGCTTGTTAGCTCCTGATTGGTTGTTTGCCAAAGGCCAGTCATAATCTAGTAGCCTTCCTGGAATCGGCTATCTAGGCCTGAAATCTTTCATGCCCTAAATGCAGCCTGTCATGGCCGAAGTTTAGCTCCCTTTTCAGTCACTTCATAAGGGATCTGTAATTTCCAAAGTGTAGAGAATTCTAGACAAGAAGGAGCACAATCAATAGATACTTATATCTTGCTCAATTTTTAAAAATTGTTTTTAAACATTTTACTTAAAATGTTTTTAAACATGCTGTTTTTTGCATGTAGTGTCATTTTATGCAACTTTTTTCATTTATTTTCTAATAGTCCTTTCTACTATCAAGCCCAGAACAATGCTTTTCCTACAATTAAAAAATGATACTAAAGAGCATTTCATTCTCTTAAAACTTAGTATATAACATGAACGAGTATAAAGAATGGATGTATAAACTTATCTAACTATTAGATTCCTAGGCCATAGACACCCTGTTTAGATTTGGTTCCCCTACTTTTCTGTTAGAAAACATCTTTGGGACAATACCTCATAGCACTGAAAGCAATATGTTCATTATCACAGCAAATGTTTTTCAGGTTTCCCTACTGCTGGGCACTTTATATGCTTTTATCTAATTTAATATTTGTAATATCTCCATGACCTAAGCACTAATATTATTCACATTTTAAATAAGAGAAAATTAAATCAGAAAAGAATCAAGTTACTTTTTGAAGGACATTGACACAGTAAGATCTAACACTCAGTCTGAGTCAGACACCAAGCTCTTACCTAGGACACTCCTGTCCATCCAAATGTTGTCTATAGGTTAGAGAGATGCAGTAGAGAGTCAGCCAGCTGGCATGGGCTACTTAACTGTCTTCAGTTGGTTTCAGTCCTTCCATGAGTGTGGTGTGTTGAATTTGGTTAGTGTATGGCCAACTCCAGGTGCTTCTTGACATTTCCCAACTAGTGCAGGTGTAGCCTTTCATTGCTGGTACATAGCGTTAAGGCTCAGGTGCTTTACCAGATCCAAACTTTAAATGCCCACATCATTTAAGAGCTATAGGAGGTCAGAGAAAAACTCAAAAAGGATCAGGATGTTTGATAAAATACTGATGTTATTTAGAACTTAAACTGCAGTTGTTATTTATAGAAACTTGGTTGTGAATTAATACATTTTTACTAATGTGTAGAAACAAGTTAATGAGCCTCTAACATTTACTCTCAAGGTTTGTTTGCTGCAGGGCATATATTTCATTTTGGCTGAGTGTGTGAACTGCTCCAAAGAGGGGTAGAATGTCCTTCAGGGCATGCCGAGACAGGAGTGATATACCTGAGAATGATGACCACACATTTCTAAAACTGACATAATATTTATATATGACAAGGAAATCAGCGTATCCATTCAACAGGAATGGAATGAGCCCCTGCAAAAAGGCATTTTGTGAGCACAGTGGGACATGGAATGATGAAGATGGGGGCCCCTTCACGGTTCTTAATCTACTTGCAAATTAAGGTGCATGTATAAATAGATAAAAAGCAATAAACATTACAGCCTTCCTTGACCCTGTTCCCAATCCCAGCCTTGGCTTAGCCACTCCATGATCGGATTCACCATCCACGGGTTCATTGCAGGGTAGCCCCAAATTATTGTCCAAACATAATTAATGATTGTGCCTTTGATTCTCAAGAATGGTCTACAGTGGGCAATTAGTTATATGGTTGCTTTAATTACAGTTCTTGCCATTTTATTTCTTTATTGTTTTATGGTCTATTTCTTGCTTGAAGGAAGAGGCCGTGTTTTCATCTTTTAAAATGAGCTAGCATACACCTGAAGTATAGTGGACAATGAATAAAAACAGTAAAGAAAGTGCTGATTCTTTAAGGAGAAGAAGTAAATTTACATTTATTTAAGGGAAAGGAGTAAATTTAAATGGAGAAATTTCATCTAAAATGAATCTTGAAAGAAGTCAAGTTATACTTCAAGACAGATGAGCAGTGGTAGTCCAGGTGATGGGAACTTCGATGATATCAAGGTGAAAGGTAGAAATGTAGACAGAGAAGGTGAATATTTAACTATCACTAAGTCACTTTAAAGGGCAGAGTTGCTCCCAGTCTCATGAAGAGGAAATGAGATCTTCTATAACTTGAAACAAACTGAATATTCATCTATGGCCATTGAAATTCCCAGAAATCACCTTGCTATCAATGACCTACCAAGCTAAAAATACTTATTTGCAATTCATACTCTGTTTTTTAAAATTGTTTCTGGGTAACATAAAGATTATTGCAGTATATAGTATGTGGAGTGTTAGTGAGGGGTGATAGTCTGTTCAGATCTGGTTTCAAAACACAACTTTGACACTATTTGTGATCTTAGGTAAGTTATTTAACCTCTGTAATCCTCAATTTTATTATCTGCAGTTCAAGGAAAACCACTGCATCCTGTTACTGGGAGTACTGACAGAAAAAGAGGCTCATATGAAGTCAACAGTTATAATCAACTTAAAAATGAACAAATAAAACTTGCCTTCAATAAATTATGCATAAATTATGATTGAAGAATTAATCCCAGATCATTTCTGCAGCAGAATGAGTAGATAAGTCTCTTTGTCATATTTCAATATGTATGTTAAATGGGAACCTTTTTATCTGAATTTGCTTCATCAATACTAGTCATTTAAGTATAAAAACTATGTCTGAATTCTTGAAATCCTACAAATAGAATAGCAGGAATCACATCATAAAATCTTTGTTTCAGAGATTTGGAATACACATTATATAGCATCAATTTCTGAAACAGAATTTCTGGGATTTTTCCAATTTGTTAGAGAAAACAAGGTACTGATATGTTTAACAAAAAAGTAATTAACCCAATTAAAAGATGGACAAATGGCCAGAACAATTTTTTTTTTTAAATCAGAAGAGGAGGCAGGAGGACAAGATAAAGAGGAAGAAGAAGAGTAAAGAAGAGGGAACACAGAAAAAGAAGAAAGGAGAGCTATAATATAATCAACCCACGCTTGATGGAATGGACTGACTGAGTGTAACTGTAGCCGAGTGGGATGTGGCTGGAGGTTGTGTGTCACTGGGGGCATGCCCTGAAAGGGTCAATCTTCCCTGAGACCCCTTTCACTCTCTCACTTTCTGCTTCCTCACCCTGTCATGAGCTGAGCTGCTTTCCTCTGCTGGGCCCTTCACCATGATATACAGCCTCACCTTGAGCCCAGAGCAATGGAGTCAGCTATCTATGGACTGAGATCTCTGAAACCATGATCCCCAAATAAAATCTTCCTCTTCTAAGTTGTTCTTGTCAGGTATTTTGGTCATTGTGATATGAAAACTGATTAAAACACCAAAGAAGTAAGTATGCTTGGGGGGAAAGTATTTAATATGTTTCTTTACTAAGAAAGTTTTAATACACTACATGCTATATAATTTCTTAAATCTGTCTGATTGTGGAAACTTTTTATTCTTTTAAATGAATCATATTCCAATGAATGCTCTGTGGAAAATAAAATTTGATCAAATTCAACCTCTTTATGTTTGCAATTAAGGAAACTGAAGCAATAACATTTAATTGACTTATTCAAGTTCCTGTAATTGACTTGTCAAAGAACATGACTTGAAGTCTTATTTTCTCTGTAAGGTCACCATTTATACTAGAAAATTGTATCAGATAATTAACTAAAGCCTATATTCTTTAGTGATACTAAGAAGTATTTGTCTAACTCCTTAAAGTAAATCTGTATTCTAAATCATGACTTTATTCTATTTTTGTCTCAACAATTACGTATTTCTCTTAATCCATTTGCATCAGCATGCATCTAAAGTGTCATTTTAGTGTATGTAATAATGTTTCTGATTGGTGTGTACCAAAATGATTTCATCTTTGCATTGTCTCCCAGTGTCCAACATTCACCTGATAAATATTTTGTCATTTCTTTCTCAATGATATATGTCAGCATTGATTGAATACTTTCTTATCCTATGGGTGCTTTGCTGCAGCTTAAGTAGGTTTGAGGTTTGTTTAAATGATGGATGACAGATAAGCTCTGCATTTTAACCTTCTTACAGATATTCAAATAGCACCAAACAAAAATATCATGTAGACAATTTCGATTTCATTTACATTAAACTGTTGAGTCATAATAACAAAACATAAGATGATGAGACCATGTATTGATTCTTGCACTATTAGAATGCTAAAAGATTTGGGGGGTCATTTGGTTGAATGTCTCTTTAAATGCAGGAATCTGTTTTATATATCATAAATAAACTATCCCTCTTCAAAAGGAAATATAAACTAACAGGGACTCAGATGTATAAGTTCATTCCATTGTTAGAAAGTTATGTTAGAATTTAAATCATCCTGTTTGGTTGAAATGTGTGTTCAGTCTCTTTTTTCTTCTCTGAGGTAAAAAGGAGAAAAATATCTATCCTAATACCCAAAATTGACTTGTATTGAGCTTGAAAACTTAAATGTAAAAATGTTAGCCAGACATCAGGTGGAGCATTTTAATCCCAATTGCACATCTGGTGGAGTTGTTGCAGTTAGAGATAAAAACAACTATAAAAAAAGATAGCTGTGAGTCGTGGTAGATGTGGTCACAGTTTGTTTAAAAACCTTTAACATAAAGTGTAAGGCCTTCTGAAATCTACCCTCTGTACACAGGTCAAGGCAAACCCTTGTGACAGCCAGTGGTTTTGTCTTGTTTTGTTGTGTTGTGTTGTGCTGCCCCACTCCTGCTTTTAACACCTGCCCTAAGTCAATGAATATCCTGTGACACAATGAGTCTCTGATTATGGACAACTCCACAGGGTAATTTCGAAAGATTCAGAGGACAGACAAGTAATTATCTACTGTGTTTCTGAGCTCTCATCCATTGGTGGCAGTCTCATATTGTTTTTATCTTTTGTCAAGCCATTTATACTACTTTGGTTAAGAAACTGGCATATATTCTGTTGAGTCCAAAACTATGCTTTGGAATCATCTGTATCTCTAAGTCGGTAGCGTCTACCCATTGGGTTTTGTGGGTGATATTCATGTTGTGTGATTTCCAGTTTTCCTGCTACTGTTTTCTTCCTTTTTATATTTGCCAAGGACAGTTTGGAGAATTGGAAGAAGGTGCTTTATTAAACTGATGCCACACCAACCCCTATCCACGTGCTTTTCTAAATGAACATACATACAAACACAGGCGCAGTTGGTTTAAATTCTATCATTATTTCTGCCAGGAATTGACACAAACTTTAGAAGCACACAAACATAGAATGTTAGTTCTGGAAGAAATAATTATCCCAGGAAGAAACTCTAGAAATCATTTGGAATTGTGACTTCATTTCATAGTTAATGTCAGGAGGCTAAGAGACTCGCATGATGTTTGTTTTTAAATTCATTTTTTATTGTTTTCAAATCTCTAGTTAACATTGACCCACTTCTCACTCTTTTATTCACAAATTTTCAAATCTTATTGGCACTCGCACAGGGTTTGCATCTCAAAGAATTTCCTATGTTATTTAAAATTTTTTATTATGAAAACTTTCAAATATATTCAATGTTGTACAAAGATAATTACAAAAGCAATAATAATGGTACAATAACAATATAGTATAGTGTAGTTTAATTATGGTAGTATAATAAACTCTACATATACTGTATATATTACATATATCAGTACTTTGTCTCGACTTGAATTTTCAACTACACTATCCCCCAATTCTGCCCAAATTTGTGTTTTTGTGTTTTCAAATTCTAGAACTCATGTCATTTCACTCATACATTTATTATTATTATTATTATTATTATTATTATTATTATTTTGGTATTGAGGATTTAACCCAGGGGTGCTTAATCACTGAGTTGCATCCTCAGTCCTTTTCATAATTTTTATTTTGAGACAGGGCCTTGCTAAGTTGGTGAGGTTGGCTTTGAACTCACCATCTTTCTGCCTCAGCCTTCTGAACAACTGGGCTCATACATAATTTTTGTTAAAGTTCCAGTATTTAAACATACTCTATGCTCTCTTCAGTTAGCTTGAATCTTTCATTCTTACTTATGTTCCACTTGAGCCATTCTAATTATTACCACTTACTAGCAGAGGCAAAAAAATATGATTTCCTCTGCCATTTATTAATATCCCCTGCCTCTGCCAAGGAGTACACCTATTCCTTCTCTGTTCTTATCCCTCTTTTACGTGAGCTTTGAAAGTCAGGTTGTTAGGATGTGTGTGGACTGCACTCACCCTAATACTGTTGCTATTCATGTAATTCTTCTGTGATCATATGAGGCAATATTACTTCCAAAGTGGATCACTGGTGTACAACTGATCTCATAAAAAGACTTCCCATGTCAAATGAATATGAGGATTGCTGCATGCTCTACACTTATCCTAAAATTTATAATACATGTTAGCCTAAGGAAGGTTCTAATAATTCCTACCCTAAAACTCACATATATAATACATACATCCACTTTTAAATTTCATGGAAACCCCTTTAGAAAATGCTAAAACAGCTTTTCTGTACACATTTTGCTTATATTTTCTTAATACTTATTAATCTATTATTTTAATATCAGAGAATTTACTCAAAAGACTTATTTCTTCTAATATCTGGATTTCCAAGTTTCAGGATATTTATTTACAAAATTTTAGTCTTGAATTCTCATCCTTATGTAGCTATAACCTACCCTTTAACCTAGCTAAAACTGTAATTAATACACGATTTTTTATCTCAATGTTTTGAAGTATATATCACGTGTATTATAGATTATGCCTGATCTTGTCCCAAACAGATTATTTTACTAGTCAATATTAAATATTTAAACATTAATTATCACTGTTCTATGTATTAAACTGGAGCAGGACAATTTAACCCAACTTTAAAAATAAAAATAAACATGCTTATTGTCTTGTTTGTAAAAAGTGAGTTAATACAAACTTTGACATGGCAGAAAAACACATGATTCTTTATCAAACCAGTTCAATTATTTTTTGACTGTAATTGTGGTAGAAGGCTACACAGAAGAATGTGAGAATTATAAAGCTATTTGAAGTCTGTATTTTCTGCCCACCACATCCTTTTTGTCTAGTTGAAAAGATACTAAACACATGTATACTATTAAATAGGAATAAAAGATTTAAACAACACCATAAAAATAGAAGACATGCTTATATGATTGTTAAGTGAATTGAATGATGAAATAATTTCTATGAAAATGCAAAATTGTTTTATTTTTTACCATCTTAATCATTTTTACTGACAGTTGTAATCTTTATATGATTCTTTGGTACATTTGATCAACTGAAGATACTTAAGCTATCCATCATCTGAAACATTTATCATTTCTTTGTGATACATCACTAAAAATTCTCTCTTCTAACTATTTTGAAAGATCCAATATAATGTTTTAAACTATAAGCGGAATCTAAACTTTATGAGTTCATAGAACTAGAGAGCAAAATTATTTTAATATACCTAGTGAAATGGCATATCAGATGACAAATGTTTAATTTTAACGTATACTATGCAATTGCTGGAATGATTTCTTAGCAACACCCATATCCACCAAAGTGTTGCACTGCAATATTTGAAAAAGTCTATTTCATAGTAATTAGAATTTCTAGGCTATCTCAGGAAACAGTTTAGATTTCTTCCCTAGTCTGCCTCAATGGTTTAGCTAAAATATTGGCATTAACTAATGGAATTTTTTTTCTGAAATGACTTTGAGAATATGAATGACTCAGAAAGTACGTCAGAAATTTAGAACCATTAAACAGGCTAATAGGGTAGCACTAATATGATGGCAAAATAAAGTTTCCTGAAATTATTATTTTATATTATTACTTAATTCATTTTTCCATATGATCATTGTTCTGGTCACCTTCTCTGCAGACCAGAAGACCCAAAGATTGAACTATTTAGTAGTTGTAATACTTAGACAAATTAGTTACCTCCTTTACCCACTGTTTCCTCATCTGTAATTTGAGTATTATAACAGCACCAGATTTCTAATGATGTGATGATGATTAAATTGGATAATTTCAATAAAGTGCTTACCAAGCTGCCTGTCCAAGGACAGCTCTTATGATTGCTTTAAAACAACAAAGAAAATGCTATAGACATAGTATCTCTCGGTTTCAGTAACACATTTGACAAACTCTCTTATGACTCCCTGTGGACAAGATGAAATGTGAGTTGGATGACAGAACAATTATGTGGATCTGAGGTGTTGGAACAACTGTAGCCCAGAAGTATCGATGAATGGATTTTTATCATTATGAAGGAGATAAACTGCAGGACTCTGTCCTTGGCCCTTTCCTGTTCAACTGTTTGATCAAAAAAATAGGAGAACAGTGTAGGAGAACTTAACTAATTTACAAGTTACCCAGAGTTGAGAAAGACAATAACACAAGTATATGTACTTATTTGATTTCAACAACATATGATAGAATGTTAAATGTGAGGAGACAGACTGATACTAGTAAATTATTTATATCTAAAATATGTTTATGTACACATAAAGTATGAGGGAAAATGATAGGAAAGAACTCTTGAGAACAAGATCTGTAGAATTTGGGGGTTTAAATTTGTATTATTTAAAGAAATCTACCATAACAAACTGACCCAAAAGTCTATATAATCATTCAAAAACAACACAAAATAGGTATTATGGATCAGTTGGTGGTTCTATAATGTCATGAATTAGGAACTATTTTTAGATAAATATCAAATGATTAGTGCCGGTTTATACAGTCTTTTCTATTGACACGATGTTAATAAGTTTCAGTGCCAAAATGAAGGTCAAAATTATATCAATATGTCAAATCAATGGATCTTGGCCATACATTGGAATCTTATCTAGAGCTATCTAAGAAGATGCTTCCTTGGGAGTAATAAGGATGATAACATTGCTAAATAGCAGATGGCAGTGTTGAGTCATCACAAAAGGTGGACTCAATTATCTTAATGAGGAGTAAGGTACGAGTGGCAACCTGGATGCTGGGTTCACTGAGAGCTATGGCAACAGGGCACAGAGCGCAGTGTTCCAAGAGGGAAACAGATGACCAACTAGGGAATTCTCCATGTATACCACCACGGGGAAGCAAGAATAAACAATCAGGTCTGAGCAGAGCTGCTCCAGCAAGATGTCACAATTCTAGCTCAGCTTCTGAACGTAAGCCAGTTTTTGCACCTGGCACCCACTGACTGAAAGAAAGCCCAATCCGGTAGATGAAGAACCCTAAAGACACTACAGCAAGTTTGCCTGGTATTGATTCTCCACTTCTCCCACAAAAGCCAGTCACTGTAGCAATTTTCTTGTGTGAACATGAACTACAGAATGGAAAATACCCAGACATTTCAAAGACAAAGGTGATCCAAGGCGACTGAAAGACCTGAAATGCCACTGTGGCTCTCCCATTGGAGTAGTGGAAGGGAGCAGGGAGAGAGTACTTATATGTGAACCTTGTGAAAACCTGGCATAGATCCAGGTCAAAATGGATCAGCTGGGTCCACAGTATACTTGGTATTTATTTTTCTAATCTTCACATATATTTTGGGGATGGAAATATTTAATAGTTGGTGAAAATCCTCATGTTGGTTTCTTACTCTGAAGGGTAAGAGCTATTTTCATAAGGAAAGTCAAATGGAAACCTCTGAAACTCTAGCCTTCAGTCAAGATACTAAGTAAAAAAACAGTATTGTAATCCCAGAAGAAATGGCAGAAATTAATGCTACTCTTAAATAATTGAAAAATACAGGGATACTGATCCCTATTTGAATTCCATTTAATTCACCAGTCTTTGCTTTGACAGTAACCAGGTAGATCCTAGAAAATGACAATAAACTGCTGCAAACTCAAATAAATTATAGCCTCAATTGCTACTTTTTTGAAAATGTGGTATCTGATTAGCATGGAATGTGACAGGAGGCTATTATTTTTCTATGTTTTACTCTCCGAAGTTAACAGAAAAGAGAAATAGAGTCCAATAGAAGAAACAAGAGTATACATTTAAAGTATTGACCAAAAGTTATGCTAACCTTCCTATACTCTGTCATAAAACAGTTCAAAATTGCCTGGACCATCTATCTGAACTTTCTGTAAATATCACACTGGTCCACTTTAAAAAATGACATCATCTAATCAGAAAAAATGTAGTGGCAAGTACCTTGAGGGCCTTGGTTAGACAAATGCAAAGACTCAAATATCTACCTAATAAATGAATATTTAATGGCTCAATAATCATGGGTACATCAAATCCATAAATAAATATATTGATAATAAAAATTGTTTGGCTTGTGAAATGGGGTCTGAAAGGAAAAAAATTATAAGATTAAGGAGAGGTACATGAATCATCTTTGTGCCTTGACTGGAAATGAAGTGTGAAGGTATTTGTGTCATTTGTCATTACCCACCAGAAGGCATTCATTACCAGAAAAGATTTGAAATAACAAAGTTCTAATGATTCGGTAATTTGATGTTAGCCAACCTCTGTCATCTTCCACCTTAATCCTGTTAGGGTGAGAACATGGTTCTCTCAGGGAATAATCATCAGGACAGGGAGGAAGAGCTCATTTATGTTCCAAACAACATAAGCTTCCATTTACCAAGGTTGATTTAGCTACTGCAACTATTAAATGTTCAACCTGACACTTGGAGAGACCACCACTGCATCCCCAAATGGCATAATGCCTCTTACTAAGCCAATACTCCCTTGGTGACAAGTTGATTACATTAAACCCTTTTCATTTTGGAAGGAGTAGTGACTCAGTAGCATACATTCCTCTTCTGCCTGCAGTGCCTGAACCAGCATGACTGTTTGGGATTAGATAGTGTTTGATTTTCTGACATCACATCCCACCCAACATTGCAGTATACCAATCGACTTACTGTACAGAAAAGAAGGTGTATGACAGTCATCTGAACATGCAACACACTAGTCCTAAAACATACCACACCACCTGAAGGAGCAGTAGAATGACCTGTTAAAGGCATTAATGAGGGATCAAACTTGAGGATGATCCATTCGGAGATAAGCCACCATCCCGCCAGGATGTCTTGAATCAGCAACTGGTTTGATGTTGTTATTGTTATTTTTCACTATTAAGGTTGGGGAGGCATTTTTAGCCTCATTCTCAGTGGATTCCCAACCCCACATCTTTTCTTCTGGTGTAAAAGTCTGATTGACCATAGAGAAATATTCTACCACAGACACTGCAAAAGTCTAGCAGCTGAGAGCAAAACATAGAAGGAGTGAGGGCATTATCATGGCAGAGAAAATTGACCCTAATCATGAGAAGGAAGTAGGGTTGCTATGACTCAAAGGGGAGAAGGAGTACGTCCATCATGCTGATGATCCACTGGGATCTCCTCGTACCACATGTCCAATTTTGAAGGTATATGATGATTACTATAAAAAAAAAATTGCAACGTTATTTTCTGTTAACATGAATTTTGCTCACTTCTTGGATTATCTTCAGCAATCCAACTCTGACTTTTCCTTGACAACATATTGTCTGTCGCTGATCCCTCCTCAATCATGCTACTGCTGTCCCTGGTGCTTTTGCTTATTGATAAAGTGGAAAACTGGGAGCTCTGAGCTTCATCAGAGGGAGTCATCACTATGTATTCATCCCTGGTTGAGAAGGCTCCCAGAGTGATAGGGAAGTGTACAATTTTCCTCCTACTCCTGTTCTTTTTAAGTCCAGAGAAAGAACATGCCCTCAAATGTAGCAAAATTAGGTAATATGTCACAGGAGGAAAAATAACGCTGATAAATCCTAAAAGGAAACAATATTATCCTAATTTTCTTGAAGTATAATTATTTTTCTGGTTTTTATAGCATTTTAAAGAAAATTACTTCCATATCAGAAGAGAGTCTTACTACGGGCACTTACCCATCAACAGGCACTTTTGTTTATGTCATCTCACAAAAGTTCCCAGACTTTCTAGTCACTCTCATCTCTCTATATGTATGCAACTAAGCACTCTCTCCCTCCTCTTTCTCTTCTTCCTCAAATATTGAAATTCTCCTTCTGTGCCCACAGGAATTCATATAGTCTATTATTGGAAAAGTCACTGATGGTCTCAATCTGTCCCATTGAAGCCTGTTTTTTTTTTTTTTTTTTTTTTTGAGGTGCTTATTTTCCTTCACACAGGCTGTTTTCTTCCTCCTAATCTTGCCACCCTGGGGCTCGAAACTATGTATACTTACCCATTTTGTCTCATGAGTAATGGTACCTTAACATTGTCATTATCTCTCTAAATCATATTTGTTTGTTGACTTATTTTCCTCCCCTCTGTGTAATGTAAATCCCTCAATGTGACAGATTATATCATATTCAGGGATGCATCAGAGTATTTTACACATCAAAAGCCATCATATGTGTAACAATAAAAAATTTTTAGTCTCTTTTCTGTTGCTGTGACAAAGTACCTGAGATAATCAACTTAAAGCTGGAAAGACTCATTTGGCTCACAATTTTGGAGGTTTCAGTCCATGGTTAGTTGGTTTCCGGGCCAGTGGTGAGATGGCACATCATGGTGGGAAGTATGTGGTGCACCAAAGCCTTACGGTGGCCAGGACGCAGAAAAAGAGAGAGAGGAAGAGGCTGGTGTCCCAATAGCCTCTTCAACAATGCACTTCTTGTGACCTAACTTCTCTCCACTGGGCCTCACCTATGGCATTTACAGGCAAATGGATGAAATTGGAGAATATCATGCTAAGTGAGATAAGCCAATCTCAAAAAACTAAAGGATGAATGATCTCGCTGATAAGCGGATGAGGACATATAATGGAGGGTGGGAGGGGTTAGCATTAGGTTTAGGGTTAGGTTTAGGGTTAGGGATAAGGAGAGAGGTAAGAATGAAGGAAAGAAGGACTGTATAGAGGGGAAAGAGGGGTGGGAGGGGTGGGGGGAGGGGAAAAAATAATCAAACATCATTGCCCTATGTAAACGTATGATTACACAAATGGTATGCCCTGACTCTATGTACAAATAGAGAAACAACATGTATCCCATTTGTATACAATAATTAAAAAAAAAAAAAAAAAAAAAAAAAAGGTTTCTCTACCTCCCAACAGCACCACAGGCTGGTGACCATGCCTTTAGCACATGGGTCTTTGGTAAACATTTAGGATCCAAACCAAACACAAATGAATTAATATAGTAAAAGAAATATTTCAGAAGTTCTAGACATATTTATACACCTCAGTCTAATTATCCCACTATAAAAATTCATCCTACAGGAGCCTTAAGAACATTATTCAAATATGTTCAAGAAGATCCATGTCACAAAGATATTTGTCACAGTAGAGTTGAATTTAGGGATGGGGAGAATCAATTTCCACAAAAAAATTGACTAGTTAGGCAAATTACTATTAATTTATAAGCTAGAACACTGTGAAACCATTATTCATGTTTTACAACTATAAGAAATGTTCACTATGGTCGTTATCAACTCGTTTATAAGCAGAATGCTATAAAATAAAAGAGCCAATTTCATAATTTAAAAAAACAAGATAGTAATCCGGCTAGCTTTGTATGGTGGAATTACAAGTGATTTTCCCTCACTAAAATACAGTTTCTCAAATTTCTATAATAGGCAAGTCTATTTCTCTGAAACTCAGGTTCCTTACTGGTTTATTAAGAAAAATTCTCCCCACCATATTTTTTATTTACCCTCCAATGCTATCTCCTTATTTTCAATATAATCAATATTTCCTGCTCACATTATTATTTTTGTTGAGCAGCAATAAAAGGCGGAGGCTAGAGCTAGGGCTAAGAAGTGTCACTGAATATTAATGCCAATAGGATGCAGGCTGTACTACTATATTCTAGTTCACTTGTTCCATGTAGCCTTTGATTATATTAATATTACATTTCCAAAGTGCAAACCAAATGAAAATTTTGGGAACCAGACAACAGGTCTAAATCCCACTTTCAGATGTCTAATATTTTCTGAGGCACAGTAGAATGATGTCTCCCCCAGGAACCAGGTATTTACCTTGGCAAGAATTTTGACTCTCTACCAAACAGTGCTCTATGGAAGTTCTCATTCAGTTGAGATTTGAACCCTTTACAGTGAAAAGTGAGGAAGGTGAATGATTGCCTTTACTCAACATGGTAAAATTATGTTCTCAACTTTAATGTTTGGATTCAGGACAAGGCCTGAAAGGAGCTATTTCTTATCGCACAGGTCAAATCCCATTTCAAAGTATGCCTTTGCAGCAGACATCTCTGTACTATAAAAATATTTCTCTAGTCTACATTTTCTGAATGTGTAATAATTTTTGTAGGAAAACTTAATTATATACCAATAACATATGAAATCCTTACAAGAAGGCTAAGGGCAGAAACTGAATGTTTTACATTATCATGTGCACTCAGTATGTGGCCTGGGTATTGTGAGGAAAGAAATATTGGCTACATGATTTTCAGTTACCCACATTTATAAGCAGTTATTAGTGGTAGCACATGTCTGAACATAAAATATGCAAAAATATCTGCAAAAATATGAATCATTTACAACACACTTAATGATTTATTGTTATACTGCATTTTACTACTTTCCTGAAGTAACAAAATTAGTAAATATCACTCCCAATTTTTGGACAGAGAAAACATCTTCAGATAGATTTTACTCTATCAAGGGAAAAAACACCCACAAGTTGATTTGGTTTTTGTCCTTGCTTGTGCCCTGGCTCCACAGCCTCTTAATCTCTATCACTGTCACTTAAAGAACACTTTGGTTGGTCACCTCAGGGATAGTAATTCATCTTTCAGGTCTTCAGACCTGTCCCTGTTCCTTGGGTTTTGTCATCACACTGTGGCTATTTGGAAAGTAAGGGCATTGTTTTGGAAGCCAATTATTTTGGCATTAAAAAGGAGTCCTTTTTGTCACTGAAGAATGCACACATTAAGGGTCTGCACCTGAGTCCTGTTTTGAACTCTAGGAGAGCTCTTTCCTCTGCAAAAGGTCCCATCAACACCTGATGGCACTGGTCTTTTCCTTTTGCATCCACAAAGCCATCTTTGCATCAGTTCAAAGTCCAGTTTATTCTGCTTCATCCTTGAATTCATACCATGATTCCTTTCCTTCTCAGTGCCTAAATTAATATTTTAATTCTTGCTTTTATATCTCTGATTCACTGCTACTAATTCCCAAACTTTTGCTGATTCATAAAAGCAGATAAATACCACAGATGCGAGAAATGAACTTACAAAACGTAACGCTTTAACTCTGAAGTTTACTAAGCAAACCCTTTCTTTTCCTTATCCACTAATGAAAACACAAACTTCTGTGTGGTACAGTTTAGCCAGCTGGTTTTCACTGTTGCTTAAAATGCTTGGGAAGTATTCTGGTAATCTAAGAAAATTCCAAAATTCACTCTTATAAAGATGAGTGATATTATTTTCATCAAATTTCTGTTTGTGGGGCAAACACTCCTTGCAGAGTGCTAAAGAAGGTGTCATGGTGAATGCCAAACAAAACAAAACAGAAAAAGGGAACAGTCTCCATCCACACAAAGTACCCTGCTAAGGGTGATAGTCACGTTGACTGAAAAGAATTGGTTCGGGAACAAGTTCTTTAAAGGCCCAGCTTTTGTCCTCAGAGGTGGAGGACTTTAGAAGTCACTTAAACCCTGGTTAACTCTTCATACCCACCTCTCCCTGTGCTATATGAACAGAAAGATTATGTCAAATACTTTATGTCTCTGTTTCAGCTGCCAAAGAGAATGCAATGCTCAGGGAAGTAGATGCGATTTGATTGATGTCTTTAGGAACAAAAATAATAGTTACTATTTATTGTGCATAACATATGATAGAAATTTTGCTGAATGCTTTGTTTATATTTCCTTATTTCACCACCAGGGCTACCTATTAAGGTAAATACTACAATCATTGCATTTTACAGATAAGAACCTAAAATTTCAAAGGGTTCTGTAAATTGCCTAAGATTATACTCTTACTAAATGTTTGAGTTGGCATTTAAATTCAGGTCTCATTGACAACAGAAATCTGCACAGGAGTGTGAAGTGGGATGTTCTTTCCAGCTCTGTAATCTCTCTCCCTTCCTCCTTTGCTCCTTCTCTCCAACATCCCTTCATCTCTGCTTCCTTTTACAGTTTTTCTCTTTCCTATACACATTTTCCCATAATACAGCATGTATTAAGAAACATTAAAGACACAACACAAGCGTAGATGCTCCCAGACTTAGCATGGGGTTACATCCTGATACACCCATTGTAAGTTGAAAGTGCATTTAATACATGAAGCCAACCAAACATTAGCAACATAGCACACTGAAAAGCAGTGTGCTGTTTACCCTCATGAGTGCATCGCTGACTTGGAAATGCAGCTCACTGCTGCTGCCCAGTATCTCAAGAGAATATTGTAATGCATATCACTAGCCCAGGAAAAGATCAAAATTGAAATTCAAACTACATTTTCTATTGGATACAAATAGCTTTCACACTATGATAAAGTTAAAAAAAATTGTAAGTCAAACCATCATAAGTCAGGGACTACTTGTATAAGTATTAATAAAGTAAATATCCACAAACACGCCACACCACTTTTGGAGTAAAACATTCCCCATACAGTTGAGGTCACTTATGTGCCCCTCCCTAAAACATCCTTTCCCCTTCTTATTACTACTTATTCAATTTACTGCTTGTAATATCTATACATTTCTTTATATATTTAAATAATATGAATATAATCTTCACATGTGATCATTTGCCTATTTTCATACTTTCTACAATTAGAATTACAACCTGTAGATTTATTTTTCACTCCTATTATATTTAAAATATTAATCATTTTTTATAATTTTAGCTCTTATTCATTCACATTTGGATTCTATAAAATATTCAATTGTGAATCCCAAAAGTTATTTATTCCACAGTTTATGTACATTTAGATTGTTTCTAATTTGCTGTTATTACAAACAATGCTAATATAAGCACCCTCATACCTGTTCCTGGTGGCAGTGGAATTGCTAAATTTTGGGGTGACCACACCACCACCTTGCTGGAGACAGTCAGATTATTCTCTAAGGCAACTGAATGGATTCTTAGTAATTGGAAAGTATACAAATTGTAATTGCTTCCCATTTTTATGGAGCACATGCTATTGCTCCAATTAAATTTTTATCAATTATTAACCTAATATGCATGAAATGATATTCCAATGAGATCATACATTGTACTTCCCTAATTATTAGTGGAATTATATTGTTTTCTTATATTTCTGCTCATTCCTGTTTCCTAATCTATGAATTCCTTGTTTTCTATTTAGTTCTTAGTCTTCACTTATTACCTAATAGAAATTAAAAATATTTGGAAGATTTTAATCTTGACATCATTTTGATCTTAATTGTATTTAAAACATGGAAAAGCTTCTGGAAAACTGACAACTTTGATACAGTATTTATATACATGAATACGATGCAATTTTCATTTATTTACATCTTTTTACAATGCATTTTTGCATTTTCTCCATATCATTCAGAAATTTATTAACTGTGTTCCTGTTTATCCTTTTTTGTTACTACTTTAAGTACTGTTTTTAATACTAAATTTCTTTAAAAATTTTGCAATTACATGAATGTAATTGGTGTGTGTTTTGGTGGGAGAAGTAGTGTGTTGATCCTGTACAAGAAAGTTTCTTAATTTTTATCAAGTCCAAAAAGTATACTTGAGATTCTCTGGGGGCAACTATGTCATATTCATACTGTCTTTGATTAAAAACAGGTTTGTTCATTTCTGTTCTATTCTTGAACATTGCTTTCTTGTCTGATATTTTGACCAGGACAAGTATGAAAGCCAAGAAAACAGAACAAATAGTAATATCTTTCAATTTTTCTGTATTCTACAGATCAATTTTATATCACTATTTTTGTTTCGTATGTTGTAGATGCAAATCACTTAAAATTTCATACTGAACAATTCTTGTGCTACTGAAGTAAATCACTCCAGAATAATACATGTTTTATTATTATGCTAAGGTTCTCCAGCCCAGAATCAGCAGACACATTTACCATTTCATATGCACAAAGTGGATATGTGGCTTTAATCACTGATTCGATTTCCATAATTGTTGCAGAATTCTACAAATTATCATTTTTCTTGAATTCTGGAAGATAAATGTTCTTATCAAGGAGCATGTAAATTTTAACTGCTTTCAAATTTACTGAGATGAAGTTATTCATAATACTTTCTTAATTATAGTACATGCTGTTATATAGTTATGATAGACTTTGCAATAATAATCTTTATGCCTCTGGTTACTTCATCTTGTGACCAATTAAGATGCAAATTTGTCTATCTTGTTAGTGTTTCCTAATCAAAAGTATTTGTCTTTGATTATTCTTTCTTTTCTTTACTTATGTTTTCATTAATTTCTGATTTTATCCTAACATATTTCTTAATTTTAAAAAATGGGCTTTTTTGGCTTCTGAAAATATTTTTTTTTTTACAGACTGCATTTTGATTCACTGTACACAAATGGGGTACAACTTTTCATTTCTATGGTTGTAACATGATGTAGATACAAAAAACCCAATCATTAAATGGACCAAGGAACTGGACACTTTACAGAAGAAGATATACAGGTGATTAACAAATATATGAAAAAGTGTTCAACATCTCTAGAAATTAGAGAAATGCAAATTAAAACAACTCTAAGATATCATCTTACTCCAATTAGAATGACTATTATCAAGAACACAAACGATAATAGATGTTGGCCTGGATGTGGGGAAAAAGGCACACTTGTACATTGCTGGTGGAGTTGCAAATTGGTACAGCCACTCTGGAAAGCAGTATGGAGAAGATTCCTCAGAAAACTTGGAATGGACATTTTGACCCAGTTATCCCACTCCTCGGTTTATACCCAAAGGACTTAAAATTAGCACACTACAGTAACACACCCACATCAATGTTTATAGCAGCTCAATTGCAGAACCAACCTGGATGCCCTTCAGCAGATGAATGGATAAAGAAGATGTGGTACATAAACACAATGGAATATTATTCAACCAAAAAGAAGAATAAAATTATGACATTTGCAGGTGAATGAATGGAATTGGAGAATATCATACTAAGTGAAATAAACCAATCCTAAAAAAACAAAGACCAAATATTTTTTTTCTTTTACTTAAGAATTAGGTATTTACTTTATGGATGGTTAACTCCTATTTTAATCCTTTTAATATTCATTGTATGAATTAAGAACTTTAAGTTATCTTAAAATATTGAACAATTTTGATATTGTGTGCATTAGTGAGTATTCAGTGCTGAATATTTCATAGTTTACATGTGAATTCTTTATTATTCATAATTTATTTAGCAATATGTTGATACTTTTTAATCTCAGTATTTTGTTATTTAATTTAGTTATATTTTAATTGACATAAAAATATTAAAATTGTACATATAAATGGGGTAATGTGATATTTCAATGCACGTGTGTATTGTGTAGTGTTTAATCAAGTTAAACATGTTATCTCCTCAAACATTTAACATTTCTTAGGGTTAAAACATTCAAAATGCTGTCTTCTAGTTTTTTGTAAGGTACATTATTTTTATACGTATAGACGCCCAGTGTGCAACACCACATCAGAACTTTTTGCTCCTCTTTGCCTGTAAATAAGTATTCATTGACCTGATTTTTCCTGTCAGGCTCTTCCCCTCACTCTCTCCAGTTCTGGTTATCCTCATCCTGCTCTCAACGTCTATCAGAGAGATTTCTTTAGATTCAACCAACAAGTGAGACCATGCCATGCTTGACTTTCTGTGCCTGGTTTATTTCATTTAACAATGATTTCCTGTACCATTCATGTTGTAGCAAATGATAAGTTATCATTCTTTTTATGGCTGGACAGTCTTCCATAGCGTACATGTACATTTTCTTTGTCCATTCGTTGACTGATGAGCATTTATCTATTTCTTGGCTGTTGTGAATAGTGCTGCAGTAAACATGGGAATGCAAAAGTCTCCGACATACTGATTTCATTTCCTTTGGGAAATCAGGAATGGAATGGCTGGCTCATGTGGTAGTTCTATTTTTAATTTTTTGACAAACCCCATACTCTTTTCTATGATTGCTATACTAATTTATATTTCCATCAACCACCATGTTAAGCATTTCCTTTTTTCTACATGTACTCCTGCATTTGCTATTTTTTGTCTGCTGATATTAGTTATTCTTACTGGAGTGAGATGATATCTCATTGTGGTTTTGATTTTTGTTTCCTGATGATTGCTGATGCTGAGCATTTTTTATATACCTATTAGACATTTGCAAGTCTTTTTTTGAGAAATGTCTATTTAGATCTATTGCCCTTTTTTAAATTGGGTTATTTGACTTTTTGTCATTGACTTCTTAGAGTTCCTTATACACTCTGGAGATAAAGCTTTTGTCAATGCACACATTGCAACTATTTTCTCCCTTTCTGTAGTTTGTATCTTTACTTAACTATTTGTTTTTCAAAAGATTTTTAGTTTGATACAATTCAATTTGTCTATTTTTGCTGTGCTTTGGGGGTCCTGTACAAATAATCCTTGGCCATTTCAATGTCCACAAGCAATTCTCCTACATTTTCTTCTGGTAAAAACACGATAGCTTTGTGGTCTCTTTTGAAGTCAGCAGTGCAAAAACTCCTTTTTTGTTCACTTTACTCAAGATGTCTTTGGATGTTCTGGATTTTTATGGTTTCATTTAAATTTTACAATTGTTTTTTTCCAGGTCTATGAAAATGTTTTCAATACTTTGATAGAGATTGTCCTAAATTGATAGATCACTTTGAGAAATATTTAAATTTTAACAATATTAATTCTTCCAATCCAGGTACACAGATGTCTTTCATTTTCTTGTGCCCACAGTTTCTTTCATCAATCTCTCATAATTTTCGTTGTACAGATCTTTTACCTGTTTGGTTAATTTTATTAATAGGCATTTTTTGCAACTGTGGTAAACTGGACAACTTTCTAGATATCTATTTCAGATAATTGATCATTGCACACAGCAATGATATTGACTTTTATATGTTAATTTTTATACTAAAATTGTGATGAATTCATTTATTACTTCTAATAGTGTTTTGCAAAGTTTTTTGGATTTTCTATATATAAGATCATGCCACCTGAAAATACCAATTTTCCTCTCTTTCCTTTTGGATGCCATTTATTTATTTCTCTTGTCTGATTTCTCTGGTAAGATCTCAGTAATACATTAAGTAAATGTAATGAAATTGGGCATCCTGTCTTGTTCCAGGTCTGAGATAGAAAGCTGTTGACATTTTCCCATTCAGTATGAATGTTAGTTATTAACTTACCTTAAATACACATAATATTTATATGTAAGATACATTCCTTTTATATCTAGTTATTGTTCAAACTTTTTATTATTAAAGGGTACTGAATTCTATCAAATGTCTTTTCTGCATTTTTTGAGATGATTATGTTTTTTTGGTGAGCAGATATTTTGTGATCACATATAACTATGTGACATTTATTTTTGAAGTGTATTGGAACTTGCTTTATGGAATATTCATGGTTAATTTTCATAAATTTATTTATGCTTGATAAGAGTAGTTTCTTTCAGTTTTTGAATGCATTAATGATATTATTTAAATACATGATATTCTTATTTATTATCATATTATTAATATGTTAAATACTGAGAAATATACTTTAAAAGTCAGTGAATTTGTTCACTCCTCATAGAAGTTCTGTCAGCTTTTGCTTTCTATATTTGAGGCTATGGTAGGTACATCTAAATTTATAAATTGTTAATTTTTGTAGTTAAGCGAAGCTTTTATCTTTGAAAATAGCTTTAATTTAAAACATATTTTTCTGATATTAATCTAGCTACACCTACTTTTCTTAATGCCATCTGTATGGATCTGTTCCCCTGCTGTGTATTCAGCCTTTCTCTGCCATTATAGCTTTTCTATTAATTTATTTTTATTGTTTGTTCTATTTAGGTATACATGACAGTACAATGCATTTTGATTCACTGTACACACATGGAGTGCAACTTTTCATTACTCCAGTTGTACATGATGTAGATTCACACCATTCATGTAATCATACATGTAATAGGATAATGATGTTTGTCTCATTCCACAATCTTTCCTTCCTCCCATTTCCTCCCATCCCTTAGTTTTCCTCCACACAATCCAACATTCATCCATTCTTCCCTTACCCCTTCCGCCCCTCCACTTAGCAGGGAAAATATTCGGCCTTTGGTTTCTTGGGCTTGGCTTATTTCACTTACCATGATATTCTCCAACTCCAGACATTTACCTGCAAATGCCATAATTTTACTCTTCTTTATGGATGAGTAATATTCTATTGTGTGTATATACCACAGATTCCTTATCCATTCATCTATTGAAGGGCATCTAGGTTGGTTCCACAATCTAGTTATTGTGAATTCAGCTGCTCTAATTATTGATGTGGCTATGTCACTGTACTGATTTTAAGTTCTTTGGGTATAAACTGAGAGATACCCGGGTCAAATGCTCCATTCCAGGTTTTCTGAGGAATTTCCAAACTGCTTTCCAGAGTGCTGCACCAATTTGCAATCCCACCAGCAATAAATGTACCTTTTCCCCTACGTCCTTGCCAAAACTTAATTGTTGTTTGTATTCTTGATAATTGTCATTCTGACTGGAGTGAGATGAAATCTTAGGGTAGTTTTGATTTGCATTTCTCTAATTATTAGAGATGTTGAACATTTTTTCATATATTTGTTAATCTATTATATATCTTCTTCTGCAAAGTGTCTGCTCAGTTTCTTTATTCACTGGGTTATTTGCATTTTCAGTGTAAAGTTTTTTGAGTTGTTTATAAATTCTGGAGATTAGTGCTTAATCTGAAGTACATGAGGTAAAGATTTTCTCCCACTCTCTAGGCTTTCTGTTTACATTATTGTTTCCTTTGATGAGGAAAAAGCTTTTTACTTTGAATCCATCCCATTTATTGATTCTTGCTTTTATTTCCTGCACTTTGGGAATCATTTTAAAGAAATCTGATCCTCATCTGACATGATGAAGATTTGAACCTACTTACTGTTCTATTTGGTGCAGGGTCTCTAGTCTAATTCCTACGTTTAAGTTGAGTTTTGTGCAGGGTGAGAGATGGGGGTTTAATTTCATTTGGTGCATATGGATTCCCAGTTTTCCCAGCACCATTTTTTGAAGAAGCTATCTTTTCTCCATTGTATGTTTTTGGCACCTTTGTCTAGTATGAGAATACTGTATTTTTGTGGGTTTGTCTCTATGTCCTCTATTCTGTACCATTGGTCTGCCTGTCTATTTTGGTGCCAATACCATGCTGTTTTTGTTACTATTGCTCTGTAGTGTAGTTGAGGTTCTGGTATTGTGATGTCTCCTGCTTCACTCTTCCTGCTCAGGATTGCTTTGGCTATTCTTGGTCTCTTGTTCTTCCAAATGAATTTCATGATTGTCATGTCATCAGCAAATAGTGATAATTTGAGCTCTTCTTTTCCTACTCATATCCATTTAATTTCTCTGGTCTGTCTAATTGCTCTGGCTAGAGTTTCAAGGACAATGTTGAATAGAAGGGCATCCCTGCCTTGTTCCAGTTTTTAGAGGGAATGCTTTCAGTTTTATCCATTTAGAATGATTTGGGTCCTGGGCTTAGCATAGATAACTTTTACAATGTTGAGGTATGTTCCTACTATCCCTATTTTTTCTAGTGTTTTGAGCATAAAGGGATGCTGTATTTTATCAAATGCTTTTTTATGAATCTATTGAAATAATCATAATTCTTGACTTTTAGTCTATTGATATTATGTGAATTACATTTATTGATATTTGGTTGTTGAACCAACCTTGCATCCCTGGGATGAACCCCACTTGATCATGGTGCACCATCTTTTTGATCTATTTTTGTATATGATTTGTCAGAATTGTGTTAAGAATTTTTGCATTTATGCTCATCAGGGATATTGATCTGAAGTTTTCTTTCCTTGTTGTGTCTTTGCCTGCTTTTGATATCAGGGTGATACTAGCTTCATAGAATGAGTTGGGAAGGGTTACCTCCTTTTTTATTTCATAGAATAAATTGAGGAGTATTAGAATTAGTTCTTCTTTGAATGTCCTGTAGAACTCAGCTGAGATTCCATCTGGTCCCAAACTTTTCTTGGTTGGAAGGCTCTTGATGTCTTCTTCTATTTCATGATTTGAAATTTATCTGTTTAAATTATGTATGTCTTCCTGATTCAGTGATTTAGTTTGAGAGGATCATATGTCTCTAGAAATTTGTCAATGTCTTCGATATCTTCTATTTTTTGAGTATAGATTTCAAAATAGTTTCTAATTATGTTTGTATTTCAATAGTGTCTGTTGTGATATTTCCTTTTTATCACAAATTTTAGTAATTTGAGTTTTCTCTCTCCTTCTCTTCATTAATGTGGCTAATGGTTTATCAAGTTTGTTTATTTTTTAAAGAACCAACTTTTTGTTTTGTCAATTTTTTCAATTGTTTCTTTTGTTTCAAATTTCATTGATTTCAGCTCTGATTTTCATTATTTCCTGTCTTCTACTATTTTTGATGTTGATCTGTTCTTTTTCTAGGGCTTGTGATGTAATGTTAGGTCATTTATTAGTTAACTTTTTATTCTTTTATTGAATGTGCTCCATGCAATGAATTTTCCTCCTGGTGCTGCTTTCATGGTGTCCCAGAGATTTTGATATGCAGTGTTGGTGTTCTCCTTTACTTCTAAGAATTTTTTTAATCTCCTCCATGATGTCTTCTGCTATCCATCCATCATTCAGTAGCATATTATTTAGTCTCCAGGAGTTGGAGTAGTTTCTATTTTTTATTTTATCATTGATTTCTAATTCCATTCTATTATGATCTGATAGAACGCAGTGTAGTATCTCTATGTTCTTGTATTTACTGAGTTGCTTTGTGGCTTAACATATGGTCTACTTTAGGGAAGGATCCATGTGCTGCTGAAAAACAAGTGTATTTGCTTGTCGATGGATGGAATATTATATATGTGTGTGTGTCTGTTAAGTCTAAATTATTGATTGTATAATTGAGTTCTATGGTTTCTTTGTTCAGTTTTTTGTTTTTTGTTTTTTTTTGAAGATCTATCCAGTGGTGAGAGAGGAGTATTAATGTCACCCAGTATCATTGTGTTGTCGGCTATTTGTTTCCTGAAATTGAGAAGGGTTTGTTTGACATACATAGATGCTCCATTGTTTGGAGCATAAATATTTATGATTGTTATATCTTGTAGATTTATGGTTCCCTTAAGCAGTATGAAATGGCCTTCCTTATCTCTTCTGACTAACTTTGGCTTAAAGTCCACTTTATCTGATATGTGAATGGAAACCCAAGGTGTTTTACTGAGTCTGTGTGCATGGTATGTTTTTTCCCATCCTTTTCACCTTCAGTATGTGGATGCCTTTTTCTATGACATGAGTCTCTTGAAGGCAGCATATTGTTGGGCCTTTCTTTTTAATCCAATCTGCCTGTCTATGTCTTTTGATTAATGAGTTTAGGCTTTAATATTCAGGGTTATTATTGAGATATGATTTGTATTCCTGGTCATTTTGGCTTATCTTTGGTTTTTAACTTGACTTGGTTTCTCCTTTGATTGGCTTTTCCCTCTCTTTGTTGACTTTCATTGTTGTTTTCATTTCCTCTTTATGAAATATTTTGCTGAGAATGTTCCGTAGTGCAGGCTTCCTATTTGTAAATTCTTTTAACTTTTGTTTATTAGGAAGGACTTTATTTTGTCATCATATCTGAAGGTTAGTTTTGCTGGGTATAAGATTCTTGATTGGCATCCATGTTCTTTCAGAGCTTAAAATGTGTTGTTCCAAATCCTCCTAGCCTTTAGTGTCTAGGTTGAGAAATCTGCTGCTGTCTGAATAGTTTTCCCCTTATATGTAATCTGATACTTTTTTCTCAGGTCCTTAAAATTCTATGTTTATTTCGTATGTTGAGCATTTTCATTATAATGTGCCTTGGTGTGGATCTGTTGTAATTTTGTGCATTTGGTGTCCTGTATAGCCTGTTGTATTTGATTTGTTACTTCTTTCTTCAGATTTGGGAAATTTTCTAATATTATTTCATTGAATAGATGGTTCATTCCTTTGGTTTGTATCTCTGTGCCTTCCTCACTTCCAATTATTCTTAAATTTGGTCTTTTCATGTTATCTCATAATTCCTGGACATTCTGTTAATGATTTATTACCATCTTCTCGGTGTGGTCAACTTTATTTTCAAGATTAAATATTTGATCTTCATTGTCTGAGGTTCTGTCTTCCAAGTGATTAAGTCTGCTGATGATGCTTTCTAATGAATTTTTAATTCGTTTTATTGTTTCTTTCATTTCAAGGATTTTTTATTTCTTTTTTTCAGAATCTCTATCTCTTTATTGAAATGACCTTTTGCTTTCTTCATTTGCTCTTTTAACTGTTTATTGGAGTGATCATTCATTGCCTACATTTGTTTTCTTATCTCATAATTTGCTTCTCAGATCATATTAATTACGTACATTCTGAACTCCTTCTCTGACATTTCTTCTACCATGCTGTCTTTGGATTCTATTAACATAGCATCTTGGTTTGTGTGGGACAATTTCTTCCTTTGTTTTTTCATGTTGATCGTGTGTCCTCTGTAGCAGTGCAGATCTGAGGTATTACAGTTTCTACCCTGTAGTTTTATAGTGTTCCTGAAGTTTCCAATACCTCACCTTGAAGGAGGAGATCAATATTAACAGCACCCAGTACAAACAATATGCAGCCTTAAACCAAATAACACCTATTAAGATGTTAATAGTATTGTAGTATTGTCATAATAAACAAAGATAATGAGTTCAATTATTATCTACAGCATAAACAATAGGCTTGCAATAAGGTCTACAATTTCTAATGATAGACAAAGAGGATGGGGGAAGGTCATAGGATGTAATGTTAATGAGAAAAAAAGTGATAATATAGTGATACTAGATAGTAGGAAGAGTGAAAGTAGAATCAAAAGAAGTGTTAGCATGAGAAAAGGGAGAAAGAGAATCTGAGGAAACAGATAAATAAGAGGAAAACAATGAGAAAAATAAAAATAAAAAACAAAACAACAGCAGAAAAATTTACAACAAAACTGCAATATATTATTTAAACCTCCCAGTCTTCAGTAACCTGATGCATAAAATGTACTTGATTTCAAAGATTAGGGGATGTGAGAGCAGGAAATGAAAAAATAAAAATGAAAAAACAATGGGGAAATCTAAAAAAAAAAAAAAAAAAAGAGTCTTGAAGGAAAATTGAATAATTGAATAATTGTTTCTGTTGGAGTTTAATATTTTCTCTGCCTCCCTTATCTTCTGACAGGTTGGGTTGTTTGGAGTTTGCTAGTAACTCCACCCTCAGGATGATGACAGTTACTAAGGTGGGAGGATTAGACTTGGAGGTGGGGCTCCTGAAGGTAGGGTATAGCAATTGTCAGTCCCTCTGGAAGAGTACACCCAGGACTCTTCTTTGGGGTCCACTCATGTGACACAGGCACCTGGTCTTAGCCCCTTCCCTCACTTGTGGACCCAATTCCTGGTCTATAATTTAGTCTCTAAATTGTATCTCTCCTGTCCTTGCCCTTTCAACTTCCCAAACAGGAACTTCTCTCCCTGGAGGTCCTGAGGGCTGAGTGCTGGGACCTGTGTGCCTGTCTTGGAAAGTTGTTCTATATTGGGCAAATCAGGACCAGGCATTGAAAGCTGTGTGCCAGCCATCTAACTGCAGGCACTGGGCCAGTTGGTGGCCAGGGGATGGTTGGGATACTGGGGATTAAGGAACAGAAGGACCCTGTTTGTTGCCAAACTGGTGGGATGAGGTGCTTGGTAGAGTCATGGACCTGGCTGACGTAGGGTCCCAACAAGTGCTCCTGACTTTTCTCTGGTATCCTGGTGGATGTTAAGCTGGTTGGATGAGCTAGTCAGGATCAAGATGCCCTCACACCCTTTTCCACCTACCAATCCCTTGCAAGGATCTTTCCTCCCTCTGCAAAAAGATGGTGGCTATTAGCACACCTAGCAGGGATGCCTGATGCAACCAAGCCTGCAATGATATTTCAGTACCTGGCTGATATCCCTGGATATAAGTGACCACTTCCCAAGCTGGTGGCAGCAGCAGCAGCTAGCCTGTAGGCTTCTTGATAATGAGATTCTGGTCTCCAGCAGGTGTCCCAGGATGAAAGCTGCCATAACTCAAGATGGCGTCATCGTCGTTTGGGATAATCCAAGATGGCAGCAAAGGCAGTCCAACATGTTGGTAGATGTGAAGCCACAGAGTGTGTTGGTTTCCATGTGGGGCTGGGCCCATTATAGCTTTTATATTTTACCTTCTTCAACTAGCATATAGCTGGATTTTTAAGATATCTAATTAAAAATTCTTTGTATAAATAGTGTATTTAATCTATTTAGATTTATAGTAATTGATAGTATGTTTTTAATTGCTTTGTCATACTTTTTGTTTATCTTCCTTTTTTCAATTTTTTTAGTTTATTTTGTATTATTTCATTCTTTCATCACCCTCCCTCTTGCATTCCCCTATAATGGAAATGGAAACGTTATAAGCTACTTTTTTTTCTTTTAGTTATTTCTTAGCTTTATATAGAGACAGAAACAAATGTTAGAAGTTCATCAAAATCTCAATTTTCTTGGCAACATAAATTTCCAAAATTACTTTCCTGTTTAAACAATTTAGTTCTCTGGCTTTTAGCTCCCATATTGCATATCATTATTATTGCTTTATAAAAAATATGTTTGAGAATTACCAATTTATTCAATTTCTTTTTTCAACATTCTATATTGTTATCAGTGTTATCTTTTGGGTTTAGATTCCTGTTTCTTCATCTATGACTTTGAAATTTCCTTCAATGAAAGTCTAACAGAAACAACTTTTTTAATTTTTAAAAAAGAAAACGTGTTTCATCTTTATTATTAAGTAAAAAGTTCAACTGGGTACTCAGTTAAAATTAATGTTATCTTTAACTTCACCAGTACATTCAGTATATCATTCCATGTTTTTGTAATGTATTTATCATTAAGCAATCAGGTATCCAAGCTATGTGTGATGGGATACACCTGTAACCTCAACCACTCAAGAGGCTGAGGCAGGAAAGTCACAAGTTCAAAGCCAGTCTCAACAACTTAGTAAAATCCTAAACAACTTAGTGAATCCCTGTCTCAAAAAATAAATAAATATAAACAAATAAATAGCAACCCTTGGTTCAATTGCTGGTACCAAAAACAAATCAGGTTTCAGTCAAATGATTGTTTCTTTGAAATTAATTTGTCCTTTCTCTTTTTCTTCTTAAAATAAATACATAAATGAAAATATCTCTTCAGCCAGGCTTGGTGGCACATGCCTGAAATCCCAGGGGCTCAGAAGACTGAGATAGGAGAATTGCAAGTTCAAAGCCAACCTCAACAATGGCGAGGCACTAAGCAACTCAGTGAGAACCTGTCTCTAAATAAAATACAAAATAGGCTGGGAATGTGGTTCAGTGGTCGAGTGCCCCTGAGTTCAATCCCCAGTACTCCCTAAAAAAGAAAATGTCTCTTCAACTTTGATACGAATAATCAAATATAGCTCTAATATTGAGGTGCATATTATTTTATGTTTACTTAAAATGGGTTTTATTATTACTGAATCTAGGTATTTTATATCTTATGGTAGTCTGAATAATGTTCAGCATCAATATGGTCAGCTGCTGACTTGGTATTTCTTCACTATTCCTCTCCTCTATTTTCAATAAGACTTAGGACTGACCTTTCTATTTTCTATGTTGTTGGCATCAGATCTGCTATTTTGCTGCCACCATTATTCTCCCTCCCCCACACCACTTTACAACCCAGATTATTAGCCCACGAACTTCCTCGCCAGCCATTGGCCCATTATTATTAACTCACAAAATTCCACTGCTTAAGTATAACTCCCCCGCCATTTTCTCTCTCTCTCCTCCTCACTTTCATACTCTCTCCTCCTGGCTTTCACTCTCTGTCTTGCATGTGCACTCTCTCTTTCTCTCATTCTCTCTCTCTCTCACTCTGCAGGGAGACACTCTGCCTGTCTGCTTAATAAAACCTCTTGTGTGAGTTCTCATGTCCGGAGTGGTTTCTGGGTGCTTTCATTGGTGCCATGACTCGGATGGGCTCTTCTACCGCCATTAGGCAGGTGGAATCCCATCTGTTGCCCTGACCCTGCGACCCCCAGACACTTTTCTCACCTTCATTCGCCTGGAAGCTCTTTTCCACATCCAGTCACTGACCGGCATCTTTCAGTAAGTGGCTTCTCCTCCCACTTTTGGTTACCTGGGGAGTGACTGTTGAGTGTCTGGCACCCCGGAGGCTCTCTGTCAGCTGGGGGAACCCCCAGTCATGGTTCCTGCAACTACAGCTGAATGTCTATACTGACTGTGGGGGAGAGCTCCAGGCTACAGGGACTCTTCCCTAAGAGGCAGGGAAGCTCCAGACTGACTGGGACTCTTTCCCAAGAGGACTGACTCTTGTGAGACCTACTTTGGTCCTGGGTTCTACGACATTTTGTCTCTATGAAAGCCCCAGCGCCGGGCACCCAGGTACCCCTTCAGGCTTAGCCTGGACGCTTATCTAGTGGTAGTGAGGACTCCCTGGATAACTCGTCCTTCGCTCAGTTGATTCCCTGGGGGCCTCTATATTCACCAATTCCTCTCTTGCAATGGGCAGCTTGCTCTCAGTCCCCACCCATACCCCCCTGGATTGCCTCTTAGTTAATTTAAGAGTCCCTCCACCTCACCCCAGGCCTCAAATCAAACCTAAACTTTTCTCTCTCTCTCTTATCCTCCCTCCCTCTCTCTGCCTTCCTCTTTCTCTCTCTCATGCTATAATTAATGGACATTATCATTTTTTCTTCTAGGTCTCCTGTTTTGTTTTGTTTTTCTTAAATGCTATATATTTTGAGCTCACAATTTTGATCCTACATACCTAGGTTAATGGTTTTTTGATCAGTCTATTTTTATTCAATCCTAGAGTTATTTTTGAGCATCTGTTACATTGCAATGGAGATAAAAACTAGAAAGACTTTGCTTTTATTATGTGTATATCCTGTTGTCTGATATCGTGTTGTCTGTCTATATATGTGCATCCAAACATAGTGCTCATAAAATTAAAATTTAAAAAATGGATCCAGATACCTTTAATTCACGTAATTTAAAAGGTTCAATTTAAATTGGGTAAACAAATGAAAGTAAAATATCTTTGAAATTACTTACCTCACAAGTCTCCAGGTGGTCAAATTAATAAAATGTTTATCCATAAAATGTCTAATATCAATTGTTTCTAGGACTTTTCTTCCACAGGAAAGAGACAGCAGATACTATTCAATACACTTGTCTGATATCTTGATTTTTACAGTAAAATCAGTATATTTGACAGGTATGGGATTACTCAAATGTGTTTAACTCCTTAAAAATTCCTTTGTGTCATCACTAAAAACAAGGTTATAAAAGGGCCTAGGTATGGATATATATTTAGTAGAAGGGAGAGGAAAATGTTTCTGGGTAAGAAAGTCTTTTTGTGATGAAACCTGGGATGGGATCCACCGTCATTGCCTGCTGGCTCTCCCCTCATGGAGATCTGAGCAGCCTTGACCATATCCCCTTTCTCCCTGATGCACCATGGCGTGTTTCTGCCTCTTGCCATTGCCAACCTCCTTGCCCATCACAGAATTAGCCTCTAGACAGTCTTCCCTTTACTGGCAGTGAGTCCTCAGAGCTCTTCTACGGTGGCCCTGGACACACACTCTCTCTTTCTCTCTCTCTCTCTTCCCCTCTCTCGTGCTGAGTCAGGGTCTCCCTCGGCTTTGGCCTCAGACCTGTTAGGGACAGTAACAACCCTCACTGATGGTCTGCTCCTACGTGGGAAATCAGGGAGGTTTTGGGGATACCCCTTCCCCTCCAGTTTCCCTTCTCCAGGCTCCTGAGAATTTCATGGGCTCTGCCCAATCTAAAATTCTCTGTAACCCCCAGACCCTCTCCTCAGAAACATCTGGTCTCTCCATTTGACTCCAGATCTCAAAACTCACACACTTATTTTCTACTGTAACACAGTCTGACCCCAGTATAAGTTAGATAATGATCCTCTTGTCCAGAGCATGGGACTTACACAACTTCTGTCAACACAGCAGCAAGTCAGTAGAGATTCCCTATGTTCAAACCTTCTCTTCTCTTCACTCTGGCCCCTCTTTGTGTCAAAATAAATGTAAAGTCATAAACATTAAAGTTAAAGCCCAGTACTCTTACTTTATGACTGGTGAAACTGGTTTGCTGGATGTTTAAGATCAAACTTAGATTAAAATACAGGGGCCAAGAAAATCAATGTTTGGTTCTTGCTCTCTGAGTTAGGCTGAACCCAGGGGATGGGAGAGCTTCTCTAAGCTTTGCAACTCTGGGTCACATGACCTCCTGATCAGGGAGATTAATGAGACCACTAGAGGATGAAAAATCAACCAGTGCACTTGCTGCAAAGAGAAGGGTCATTGAAAAAAGGAGACATCCCTGCTGCTTCCAAAGGAAGTCACCTCATCAAGGAGACCCTACCTAGCAAATGGCACTAAAGATGCTAAGAAGCTGCTCTCAAGTTCTCCATGAGTAACCCCTGTGGGAACTCAGCTGACCCTTAACAACAGATTAAGAACAAATTCAATTTGACCAACTTGATCTTGAATGCCTAGCAAAACAGTTAAAATCAAAACATAGCCATTCCTGGGCATTTAAAAGAAGAAACAATAGTTAAACGTAATTTAAGATGTACACTTATGTTAGCCCCAAGAATAAGTAAGACTGGAGGCTATGAAAGAGATTCTTAGGAAGGAGTGCCTGAAAACCATCAAGAGAAACTACCAGAGTCAGAAATTTTGTGTCATTTTAACATCTACAGATCTTCCTAAACAGGACTGTGCCTCCTAAATTTCCCTCAGAAGTTCCTACAGGATCAGATACACAAGTTCTGGAGCTGGCGGACACACACAAGTTCACCAACCAATTGGCCAATCAACTGCTTCTCCTTCAAGACTACCAGCCCCTGACACCCAAAGCCAAGACCTGCAATTCACTATTGACACCTCTGGCTCCAAAAACTCTACTCCCACTAAAGTCCTCCCTAATTCTCTTTTTTTTTACAGGAATGAGACTCTTCGCCCCCTAACCAGCAGGAAGAAGCTACAGAAGAAAGACCATCATCCCACCCCAGTATCTATAAAAACGAAATGGGAGGAATGTTGGCATCAGATCTGCTATTTTGCTGCTGCCATTATTCTCCCTCCCCCACACCACTTTACAACCCAGATTGTTAGCCTGTGAACTTCCTAGTCAGCCATTGGTCCATTGTTATTAGCCTGCGAAATTCCACTGCTTAGGAACAGCTCCCCCGCCATTTTTTTTTCTCTCTCTCCTCCTCACTTTCATGCTCTCTCCTGGCTTTCACTCTCTCTCTTGCATGTGCACTCTCTCTCCCTTTCTCTCATTTTTTGTCTCTCACCCTGCAGGGAGACACTCTGCCTGTCTGCTTAATAAAATCTCTTGTGTGAGTTCCCACATCCAGAGTGGTTTCTGGGTGATTTCATGTGTTATGTCTCTTGACCTTTTTTCTATCTTCATCCACCTTATATTCTTTGTTTCTGGCTATTTTCCACATATATGTATGATCCAGTTCAGCAGTTTCCTCTTCACTTACTTCTATTTGTTTAGTGATTCCACTGAGTTTCTAATTTTCAATTTTTTTATTTCTAAATGTTGTTCTCTAAAATAAACTTCATGTATTTTGATAACTTTTCGCTCTGAAAATATTTAAATTCTTTTTTATTTGTTTACATATTTTAATCATAGTTGCTTTATATTTTAACTGCTAATTCCTGGATATTTAAATTATTTTTACTTCTGCTAACATTTCCACTATTTGTTGCTTATGGTGAATTATTGTCCCATGTGGATTGTGATTTGGAGCATAAAATTCTTATTTCAGAATATTAATATATTAGCATCAAAAGAGGTCTAAGCTGAGTGCAGATTTCTCCAAAGGGGATTTGAGTTAGCTTTTGCCAGGCACATAGGATATTAAAGCGGTAGGACTACTATGAATTTATTTCCTAGTGTCGGATTTTTCTGGGTCATATACACAGAAAAAAATTTATCATAATTGAGGGAAAATGTGTGGTTATATTTTCCTCTTCCTGGAGTGAAATCCAACAAAGACTATTTGGTTCCGTTTTCATTTCTCTTTTTTATGCAGTAGATTGTTTTTTTCCAGTTTCACTACGGTTATAGACATTGGATGTAAACAACACTTAAAAAAGTGTTTTTTCCCCTCAGCCTTTTGGTTCAAGCCTTTTCTCACATCCTTCTCAAAGACTTTAATAACCAAAGCTCTATAATTCTTAATATAAACCATGCCCAAGGTACAGTGATTTAATTTATAATTCTTCAACTTCATTATCATATGAAAACAAAATGTATCAAGTAGAAACTATACTTTGAATTTTGAATTTTGGAATTTTGGTGTTTATCCAGACTAACATTGCACAGTAAAGTTGGATGTTGGACAGCAGCAACAGGTCAGGGCTTCCAGTCAGCCATGCCATCGTGAGGATAACCACGTGTTTTATACAGTGTTCTGTATTGTCAGTGTTGTGAGAAAAATTGCATTTTATGTTTTCTGCATTCCCACATGTCCACAAAATTGTCATCTGAATGTGAATATAATATATTCAACTTTTGATTATACAATAGGCTTCTATTAGAGGACTGCCCAACCGTAGGCTAACATAAGTTTTCTTAGTATATTTAAGATTGATTCAGTAAGTTGGATATATTAAATGCATTTTCAACTTAAGATATTTTTAACTTACTATGGTTTTACTGGGACTTATCTCTTTGTCAGTACAGGATCATCTGTAAGTTCAAATATCCTCCAGGGACACCATCATTAGTTTGTGATTTTGTAGTTATTTTTTTTTTTATTGTAAACAAATGGAATACATGTTGTTTCTCTGTTTGTACATGGAGTAAAGGCATACCATTTGTGTAATCATAAATTTACATAGGGTAATGTTGTTTGATTCATTCTCTTATTTTTTCCTCCCCCCACCCCTCCCACCCCTCTTTTCCCTCTATACAGTCAATCCTTCCTCCATTCTTGCCCTCCTCCCACCCCCCATTATGTGTCATCATCCGCTTATCAGTGAGATCATTCGTCTTTTGGTTTTTTGAGATTGGCTTATCTCACTTAGCATGATATTCTCCAATTTTATCCATTTGCCTGCAAATGCCATAATTTTATCATTCTTTATGGTGGCATAATATTCCATTGTATATATATACCACAGTTTCTTTATCCATTCATCAATTGAAGGACATCTAGGTTGGTTCCACAATCTGGCTATGGTGAATTGAGCAGCTATGAACATTGATGTGGCTGTATCTCTGTAGTATGCTGATTTTAAGTCCTTTGGGTATAGGCCGAGGAGTGGGATAGCTGGGTCAAATGGTGGTTCCATTCCAAGCTTTCTGAGGAATCTCCACACTGCTTTCCAGAGTGGCTGCACTAATTTGCAACCCCACCAGCAATGTATGAGTGTACCTTTTTCCCACATCCTCGCCAACAACTATTGTTGCTTGTGTTCTTGATAATCGCCATTCTAATTGGGGTGCGATGGAATTTTAGGGTAGTTTTGATATGCATTTCTCTTCTTACTAGAGATGTTGAACATTTTTCATATATCTGTTGATTGCTTGTACATCTTGTGTGAAGTGTCTGTTCATTTCCTTAGCCCATTTGTTGATTGGATTATTTGTATTCTTGGTTTAGTGTTTTTTGAGTTCTTTATATATTCTGGAGATTAGTGCTGTATCTGAAGTATGAGTGGCAAAGATTTTCTCCCACTCTGTAGGCTCTCTCTTCACATTGCTGATAGTTTCCTTTGCTGAGAGAAAGCTATTTAGTTTGAATCTATCCCAGTTGTTGACTCTTGCTTTTATTTCTTGTGCAATGGGAGTCCTGTTAAGGAAGTCTGGTCCTAAGCCGACATGTTGAAGCTCTGGACCTACTTTTTCTTCTATAAGATGAAGGGTCTCTGGTCTGATTCGGAGGTCCTTGATCCATTTTGAGTTGAGTTTTGTGCAGGATGAGAGATAGGGGTTTAATTTCATTCTGTTGCATATGGATTTCCAGTTTTGCCAGCACCATTTGTTGAAGAGGCTATCTTTTCTCCATTGCATATTTTTGGCACCTTTGTCTAATATGAGAAAATTGTATTTATTTGGGTTTGTGTCCGTGTCCTCTATTCTGTACCATTGATCTACCTTTCTATTTTGGTACCAATACCATGCCGTTTTTGTTACTATTGCTTTGTAGTATAGTGCTTTCCTTGCAAGCACAAGGCCCTGGGTTTGATCCCACACACACAAAAAAAAAAAAAATTCTAGTTTTGTAGTTATTTTGTAGTTACCCTCTTCATTCTCTGAGAACTTCCTTCCTTTTCTCAGGCATAGGTTACTTTTTATACTTGTGTCTTGCAGTTTTCTCAGCATGATTGTTACATTAGTCAACTTACCAATAACCACTTAGACAAGTTTATTTCGGATTAGAGTTTCAGTCCATGGTTAGCTAACTCAATGACTACTGGCCCAAGGTGAAGTGGAGCATTGTGATAGAAGCATGGAGGAGGAAAGCTGCTCATGCTGTGGTAGCTAGGAAGCAGAAACAGAAAGGGATGAACCAAGAGCAAAGTAGATAATACTCTAGGCATGCCTCCAGTCATGCCCCACCCGCTTAGTTACCAAGTAATCCAATCAAATTATCAACTCATCAAGTGGATTGATCCACTGATTAGGCTACAGGCTTCACAATCTTAGCATTTCATCCCGGGCTTATCACAGGAGCCACTGGGAGATAACTCAAATCCAAACCATAACATTCTATTCCTGGCATCCAAAATCTCATGTGCCTCTCATAATGCAAAATGCATTTATCTCGCACAATTTAACAATTCCAGCATTGTCCCAAATCCTTGTCCTATGTCTTCTCTGAGACTCAAGGCAATTTTTGGCTGTAAGCCCTTGTGAAAATCAAAAGAAACTTACATATATCCAAATATAATGACACAGAGAAAACATTCCCATTTCAAAGGAGAGAAATTGGAATAAAGAAAGTAGAATATACCAAAACAAATTGAAATCCACCCAAGCAACAAGCCCTGTAGCTCTATATCTGGTGTCTGGGGTACGTGATGTTGAAATGTGATTTCCAAAGGGTTTGAGCTGCACCATCCCTATGGCTGTGCTGGCTGCAGCCCTCATGACCTCTCCCTCAGGATGGCTCTGTCTACAGTTAGCAGCTTTCCTCAGCAGATGATCCGTATTACTGGCACCTCTTAATTTGGGGAAGGGGGCTCTTCACTGCAACGTTGGCTTCCTTCGTACATCTTCACACTCTATACTTTCAGGAGCAGACTGCAGGGATTCTGACCCTGCCACATTTTGCCTGGGCTCACAGGTCTTCCTTTCAAACGTTGGTGGAAACCTTGACAAACCCTAAAACCAGAATTCTGAATTCCTGCAGAACCAGCACCATGTAGACAATGCCAGAGTCTATAGATAGCTCAAGCCTTAGCTGGAACCCCATGGGCTATAGATGTTATGGCCTCTTCATGCTTGGGTGTCTGAGCATAGTGAAACAATCCCTGCGGAAACAGCTTTCTAAGACACCCATGTGTGAACAGAGTGCCCCCAAGTTCTCTTAAGCAAGTTTTCACTTCTACACCCTTGAATCTGCAGTAGGTGTGGACTTGCTGATTCCTGAGATGCCCACAAGGCATCTTTCCTATTGTCTCTGTGTGAAATATTTAACTTCTCTTTAGTGGTGGTAATCTCTTCAACAAATGCAACTTCCTTGGTCCCAGTTTTCAGGCATTTTTCTGGTCGAATTATAAATTTATAAAATCTTTCCTCTCTTCTGAACGCTGTCAGAAACACCCAAGTCTCTGCCTAAATGTTGCACTGCCTTAAAATTTCCTGTCAGACTAATTAATCCATTGCATCTAAATTCAGGCGCAGGATGTCTCAGAACATAGAAATGTAGACAAGTGCTTTGTCACCATGTGATGTGTGTGACCTAGTCCAATTCCCAGTAGAATCCTTGCTCCCCTCTGAACCCTTATGAGCACAGTCTTACTCCCTGTGTTCCTGTAGGCTTTCTGGTCTTCTGAACTCCTGCCAACACTGCACATTTAGCTCTGTGTACAACATTCTAAGGCTTCCCCAGTCTGTATCTCCAAACCCTTCCCAGAAACCAGGTCAAAAGTTTCTGAACTAGAAGGTCAAGTTGGTCAATAGTAACAACCCTGCTTCTCAGTACCACTTTCTGGGTAAGTCAGTTTCCCATTGCTGTGAATAAATCTACCTGATAGCAACAACTGAGAGAAAGAAAAGTTTATTTTGGCGCATGGTTGCAAAGGTTCAGTCCGAGGTTGGCCAACTCCATTGTTCTGGATCTGAGTGAGGAAGAACTTCATGGAAGAAGGACAGAGTAGAGGGAAACTGTATATCTCTTGATAGCCAGGCAATGGTGAGAGAGCAGAAGGAGCAAAAGGAACAAGATATAAAACCTCAATGTATGCCTCCAGTGATCTGCCTCCTCCTGCCATGCCCTACCTGCCTACAGTTGCCACCCTATAACCATTCAAATTATTAATCCATCAAGTGGATTAATTCACTGATTAGGTTACAACTCTCGTAATCTAATCTTTTCAGGACACCAAATATCTATACCATAACATTTGATGTTTTGTAGTTGGAAGATTTTTAAAACAAGTTTTTAAATGCATAAATATATAACCCTATTTGTACATAATTACAGAATGAAGATAAATACTGAATCTCATTGTTATGGTTTGGATACAAGGTGTTCCCAAAAATCTCCTGTGTTAATGCAGGGATGTTTAAAGGTAAAATGATTGTGAGAGCTGTAACTTAATCAATCTACTCTAGTTCGAATGAAGTGACTGGGTGGTCACTGTAAGCAGGTGGGGCATGGCTGGAAAAGGTGGGTCAGTGGGGGTGTGCCCTGGAAGAATGTATCTTCCCTATGGCCCCTTCACTTGGTCCCTGTTTCCTTCTTGCCATGAGAATGGCAGCTTCCCTACACTGCACTTTTACCCCATGATGTGCTGCCTCACCTCAGGCCCAGAGCAATGGAATCAGTCATGTATGGACTTAGACTTCTAAATCCACAAATGCCAAATAAACCTTTTCTCCCCTAAATTCTTCTTGTCAAGTATTTTGATCACAGCAATGTAAGAGTTGACTAAACAACAAAGGTACTGAGAATTATGTTATTGTTGTGACAAACTGACCATGTGGTTCAGAAACCTTTGCTGCTGGTTTGTGGGAGTACTTTATAAAAGCTTAGAGATGCCCACTGGAAAAGTTTTAGAATCTTGTAAACATTTCTTAGTGGGTGTTTCTGCTGAGAGGTCAGAAGACCAGAAAGCCAATAAGAATGTGGACTGTATTCATGAGGTATCATAGGGAAATGAGAACTCTGTTGGGAATTAGACTAGAGATCATTCATGTCATATTCTGGCAAAGAACTTGACTCTCTTTTTTTCCCATCTTCTGAGATTTTGTGTGGGGCCAAACTTACGGTTTATGGACTAATAAATCTACAAAAGAAATTTCAAGGCAGCATATCATTTAGTTAGTGGCATGAATATTGTGGGAAGCTTATAAGCAGTTTTACTATGAGAACCAGGAGGAGAAAACAGAGCTAGAGAATTTTAAATCTTAAGAGTTTGGTCAGAAAAGTATATATAAAGCTGAGTTGAGGAATGTATGCTTGTTAAAGCGATTAGAATATGCTAAGCACTTTACCCAGAAATGTAGGAAATATGCCTTGAGGGTAGCTCAGGAATTTGAAAGGCCACACCCACTTCTGGTTCAAGAGTATAGAAGGGAAAATTCCTTTGAGAAGACATCATTGGTAAGCTCTCTTTGCACAGGGAGTCCTATGAAGTTGGCTCAACCTGCTGATCCTGCAGCAGCTGTTGATTCCAAGAGGCCCAGGTATTACATGAACTAGCAACACACCATGGTATCATCCATGTGCTGCTGGTTCTGCAAGAATACAGGATGCTGAAGTCAAGGGATCATGGAATCTTCTACTGAGATGTTAAAGGAAGGCCTGGGAGGCCAGGAAGAGTGTAACAACTATGAACTGTTTCTGAGAAGATGAAGCATGAAGCAGTGTAGGTGAAGCTGAACCTGCAATGGAGATCCTAGGAATGAATAGATGCCAGTAGTATAGACTGTCTGCAGAGAAAAGCTACTGGTTATGGAGAGAGCCAAGTTAAAATAAAGCATCTGTACTCTGCAACTGGCAAGGCCAGAGAGGTGGGACTTTCCAAGTCCCTTGGAGAATACACCTCCCTACCATGTGTCCTAGATGCTATATAAGGAGTTAGGGGCAATATTTAGGACCTTTTCATGAACGGGTGTCAGTCTTGCTTTAGTTTATCCCTTCCTTCTATGTCCCATTCTTTCCTTTTAGAATGGGAATGTTTACTCTGTGCTGCAGTATATTGGGCATATGAAACTTGCTTATGATTTTTATAAGGGATCACAGTCAGGAGTTTGTCTTGGGTCTCAAAGGAGATTTTGGACTTGAATAATGTGAAATCATTAAGATCGTGGGACTCTTGGAGATGCACTAAACACATTTTGCATTGAGATGGGTGTGAACTTTTGAGAGCAGGGACAAGATGATATGGTACTGATATAAGGTATCCCACAAAAACTCCTGGGTTAACGTAGGAATGTGAAGAGCTAAAGTGATTTGATTGCAGGAGCAATAATCTATTCAGTCCGTCCAAATTTGAAGGGACTGACTAGGTGGTATCTGTAGACAAGTGAGGCATGGTTGGAAGTGGTGGGACCCTGGGGCGTGCTCTGGAAGTGTGTATCTTCCCTGTGGCTTCTTTCTCCTTTCTTCTTTCTTCCTTCTTTCTCCCTTCTCCTCCTTCTCCTCATGTTCCTTCTCCTCCTCTTATTCTTCTTCTGAGCAGCTTTCCTTCACTGGGCCCTTTTGCCATGGTTGTTCTTGGGTCCAGAGCAATGGAGTTGGTCATCTATGGACTGAGACCTCTGAAACCATGAGGCCCAAATGAACTTTCCTCATCTAAGTTGTTCTGGGTACTTTGGTCACAGAGTTGCAAAAGCAAACTAAATAGTAATTGTGGATATTTATTTTTTTCCTCAATGTAACAGAGAGGAATGATTAAGCTCCTGTTGATTAATGCTCTATTCTTCCTTTACTTCCCTTTTGAAGGGGAAGAAAAGAAAATGTGATTACATAATTTGATTTGCAATAAAATTCCTATTTTATATATAAGTCAGTCATAGAAGCCAGACCAGAGGATTTTGAATTTTTTAACATACTTGATATTTAAAATAAGTAAAGCATATTAATGTAAATTAAATATTTACATTTCTGTTTTGGATTCAAGAAATCTAATCTTCAAAAGAAAATCAGCAGTACAATTCCATAGGGATTCTCTTCACATGCAAAATTCATACACATTTAAAAAAAAAAAAAACCCTTTATTATTTTCAATTAAGATATTCAATACTTTGTCAAGACAAAAGATGACAAGTATTCTTTCCTTGTTTACAGGGACCAAAAGACAACTATGTATCATTTTTCCTCAAAGGAAAATAAGTATTTCCAACAAACAAGCTTTGTTAACTTCAATCAAGTGACAAGATGAACACTCTTGACAGCAAATGGTTGACAAGACAAATCTCAGAGATATGACAGGGATTTGCTACTCTAAATGACTTTTGATACACAGTTCAATATAAGGTTATTTCTCTTTTTCAGTGTATTTCATAGATTCTGATTTTTTTAAAACTCAGCAGAAATTATTCAATGCATTTTAATCATCATCTGTTTCTTTTAAAGACAAAAGAAAATATTAAAAGAATTTTCTTTTTTCTTTCTTTGCAAAATAAACACACACACATACACACACACACACATATGCAAATACACACAGAAAACTTTCTTTTTTTCCAGCATAAGTCATAGGGTAGTGAAATTTGAAGCATCTTAATCAGTATTTCAAAGATCAACAGCATGGTAAAATCATTTACATCCTGGCTCCACATTTCACTACCTGAGTTACCTGGAAAACATTAAAACCTGATTTAACCTGAAGTTTCTCAATTATAAAATTATTTTAAAAATAAAATACCTGACAGAACAATTGTGAAAGTTAAGTAAGATAAAGCACCTGTCAGATAGTTCTCATCAATTCTCTTTCTCTGCAAAGGGTACTTTTTGAGGGGAAAATAGAAACGCAGACAGAAAATACACACACACAAATTATGTATACATTTATATGTATATATCCTCTTTGCAGTTTCAAAAAGAAATACTGTTTATTAGCTCCGTGACTCATGAAACTACTTGGTGAAAAATTGGGAATTAGCATACCAGTTCCTGAACAAATTATTCCTTGGGGATATGCATCTTGTTGGAGGGACAGGGTGATCATCAAGGTGGAAGGGGTGGGGCTTCAGTTTTGATGAAAAATAGAATAAATTCTGTTAATCGGTACTAGTGATGATCTACTTAGGACAGAATCCAAATTTGAAAAAGAAATGGAGAAAGAAAGGAGAAAAGAAGAACACAGTCATTATTATCTGAAAGATAATGAATCCTATTCAAATCAGAGTTGAGAGGGTATTTCATTATCGAAGATTATTTGAGGACCTTTCAACTGCTATAGGTATGAAAAACCACCCAATCTAGATAGCTATTCTTCACAATGCCTGAAAGTGAATTTAACTGGAGACTTTATAAAACAACAGACACATGTACTTAAATTGGAGAAGTAGTGAAATCTATACACCCTTTACTATTAATATGAAGATTTAAACATAATAACTTAAGACAATATTAGTGGTGCTCTGATGATAAAAGTATTCCATTTCTCTTCTTTAAGGACATACAAGAGTACTCTCCTAGTCTGTAAGTCCAAATACAATCAGGAGCCACATAACTTACAAAAATGTATGAATGGAGCAAATATGATAATAGAAAGTAATTTAATAAATTGGGAATATTAGTTCCATTAAGAAAAAAAAGCATTCACGTTCAAATTTTTAAAGCCTCATGCTGGACAAACAAAGCACACATTTGGGTGAGATTTGTTAGTGAGCCAACAGTCTTTAGCCTGCTATATCTAAATAGGACCAGGTTTTCCCAACTCATTGATCGTCTTATGTCCTCCCGCATTTATTTTTTCTACAAGCTGCCCTCATTTGAAATGGTTGCTTCTTTTATCCAAGGCATTTTAAACTAATCACAAAGTAGTCTGCCTCTATTTGCAGTTGACGGAAGTTCACTATTACACAGGCTTTCCTCCAGTATCCATCGTTATTTACGAATATGTACAATTTCTGTTTTATGCAGTCTCTTTCTGAAAACACTTTGTTGGCTGACTCAATGCGTCCTTCTTTCTGACTTCTCCAAGTACCAACAACACTGGAGCCATTCTACTTACAAGAAAAGCAAAAAATTGTACTGAAGCTGGGTGTGACTGTGGCAGGAGGATCTTAAGTTCAAAACCAGCCTCAGCAATTTAGCCAGGCCCTAAGCAACTTGGAGAGATCCTGTCTCAAAAGAAAAAAGAAAAAAGAAGGCTGGGGATATGACTCAGTGGTTAGGCACCCCTGGGTTCAGTCCCTGGTAGGAAAAAAGAGAGAGAGAGAGAGAGAGAGAGAGAGAGAGAGAGAGAGAGAACTTTACTCTCCACTCATTTGGTATCAAATCAACACCATACCAGGCCCCATAGTGCATCAAAATTTCAATGACAGACATAGACATGGGTCTTCAGACAAACCACTGGCCTTCAGAAGTAGCTTACTGTAAAGACTTAGGATAACTCCTAAGAGATCTGGCATATTTTTATACAACCTTTCCACCCCTAAGAGAAAAGAGCAGTCTCTTGCCAAATAAATGCCTTGCTAATCTCTAGTCATACATGAAATCTGAATATTTCCCAGATGGTAAAAATGATAATTTGTTTGGACAATGGAGGACCTGGTTATAAATGTTAGGAATAATAAGGTCATTGAGAATATGTTTGGGGTAATACAGAATTTAAAATTCCCACATTCTGATTTTGAAGATCCACTGCTTGTTTTATTTTTATTTTCGTACTACATATGTGGGATGCCTTGCATTCCATGCCTTTCAAGATATGGAATTTTCAGTCCTCTGGAATATCAAGAGATTAGATTTTCATAAATCTCTGGGTGCAAAGGAGAGGAGCAGGAGGCTAAGGAGTAAGCAAGACCCCAACAAAGAGTTCGTCCAAAACTTTCTATCTGTGGCATGAACATTTTCCAAAGAGAGTTTGCCACAAGGTATGCCTGGGAATTTCTTATACTCATCATTTAAAATGTCCTTTTCCCCCCTCTTATACAGTAAAACAAAAACTACCCAAGAAATTCTCTCACAAACTGATGTCAGTTTATAAACAGCCAGTAACATCATGTAGCTAGACAAAACAGCAACCCTGGGGGCTAAAAGAATTTAAGGATGTCTTGGCTAATATCACTTAGAGTTTCACATATTGATGAAACAGAGAGACCAAGTAAGAACCAAAGACAACATTTCAAACACAATCTCAATAATTTCTTTAATTTTTTAATTTTGTTTTTTGTTTCCATATTTTTACTGTTTTGTGATTTTAAAAAATTAAACTGCCTTCAATTTGATAAAAAAATCCTCAAAACTTTTACATATTTCTAAAAAAGTACATAATTTAAATGTATATTTCTTTATCTTGTTATAATCATGATAGGTTTATACAGAGATTAAGCAGAAAATTAAAATCTATGTTCAGATGGAAATATCCCCCAAAGTCACAAATACATATAACACAGTTATTTTCTATTTTTTTTCATTAAAATGGAAATACTTTCAACTTTATACTTTAAACAGTGGTGCAAATTGCTCCAGGATTTCTTATTAGGAGCTCTACCAATCCTAAACTATTTACCATGAGCTATCCTAAAATCATTTCTCATGAGTTTTCAGGGTTTCCTCTTGAAAGACACCTATTTTTTTCAGATAGTATTTTATTGTAGTCTAAATAGCCTTGTGATTGCTCATTCATTCATTCTTCATTTGTTGCGTTCCCTGCCCGCAGAGAAACACGACACCTGGTTGAAGTTTCAATGCTTTATTGTGCGCTGTCCTTCTGCTTCTATTGTTTCTTTTTCTTATCCTATTTCTCTCTCCAGCAGGGAAGTTACAGACCTTATATATGTAAAACCACCAATCAAAGGAGAGCACACGAGGGAAAAGCGTGGACAGATACAGAGAGCCAAGCAGGGCATACCGAGATCATGCGTTGTGCATGAGACCAGAGAACCAGTCATAAAGACTTCCTTAAAATGATGTCAGATGTTTGTGCAAAAGTTAACTGCTCTGGCTCACTGCCAGGTGCCATCTTAGCCACACCTAGGGCCAGGGGTCCCGGGTACCCCAACAGTTCCCCCTTTTTTATTATAAAATTAAAGCTTGGGACCGTGCCTGTCTTAGGTTGAGTGGTCAGCATATGTCCTTACCCGTCATCAGAGTCTGCAGAGCATGCTGCAGCTCCTGTCTTAGGTTGGTACATAGCCACCTCCTTCATTACCCGTCTTTGACTACCGGTCCAGAATCGAGAGCCACACTTGTGGGGAGCTGCCGGCCTCTAGGGCGGTCATGGCCTGATGAAAGATAATCCGATCCCTGTGTTGGCTGGCTCGTAGACGCACAAACAGATGAGTGAGGAAAAGGATACCAATGAGGAGAGGCAGTCCCAAAGTGCCCAGACCTGCCCACTGTTTTACAAAATTGAAAGCAGAAGAAAACCATTTAGCCATCTCAGATACAGAAGCAATATGTACCCCAGTAGAATTAACTTTGACAATTTCAGCTCTAAGTTGTGAGGTAAGATTATCAAATTGAGATGACCAAGTAGAAGTAAGGTAAAGTGACAAATTACTAGATAACTTAGCTGCAGTGCTGAAATTATCATATACAATAGGGGTAACACAAACAGCTCTTAAAGAGTAAACACATCCCAGTCCCAAAAGTTCTTGTAATATGTCCACTTGTTCTTGTAATAGGTCCACTCTTTGATTCACCAGGAGTAAGCCTGCCCTTAAATGTTGGTTTAAAGTCTCTTGAGTTTGTAAGGCAGTAGCTGTGTTTTCAGCTAAACGGTTGACTGCAGTCACTGTCTGTATAGTAGTTGTCAATGCAGCAGCTGCAGTTGCGGCGGCTGCTGCCGACGCAACAACGGCTGCAACCACAGCTGCCATGATGCCAAATTGTCTTTTATTTCTTGATAGTAGCACTGGTAATTCTGCATCTGTAACAGAGACTGGGATAGGTAGGAAGGTAGGGATGCGCATTAAGACCGCGCGGGAGAAATTGGTAGCATTCCAACATTGAGAAAGGTAGCAACTAGATTGAGAGCAATCAAGGGTTGTGTTATTGGAAATATTGGTTAGTAGAAACATAAAAGGAGGGAACACACAGGCTGGAGTGGATGAGAATGTAATGTCTCTAGTACAGTTAGTAGTAGTCTCAGCTCCAGCATTTTTTCCGCTCCACGCCGAAGAGTTCCATTCGCATTGTCTAAAAGATCCTCCTTTAAGAGCAAAAAAAGGTTGTAAGTTAGTATATCCTGAAGTCAAGGTGAATAGCAACCAGCTATCAAAAGGATTAACGCGCTCCATGCCCAAGTTGGTGTCATGATCAGCAAAATTATCAGTGGTACGCTGGGAAGTAAAATCTGGTGTGAAGAAAAATCCATGTTGAACCGGGGTCGCTCGCTTGGCATTTTGACAACCTGTCCAAATGGGAGGTGTGGAAAATTTTGGATTACATGGAGGAAAAATTCTGGGAGTTTTAAACCCATTAGTGGGAAGAGGTAATTTGTGAGGTACAAATCCTGTGATCAAAGTAGCTTCCCCTTTCTAGTATGTCCTTGATATGGTTATTAAATTATTATTGACATACTGAAGACCAAGCGTAGCATAACCCTGGAGCGGAGCATAAGGGGATTCCATACTCTTATAAAAGAGACCCTGTACCTGCTTTTGGAGAACAATACAAGGGCTAGAGTTATTATTACTAATAGCATTATCCTCAGGTATATCAAAGCATAAGGCTCCAGGGAGGGAGATAGCGGAAGAATTATATGGTTGAGTCTCTGGATCATAAAGTGTAGTGGGTAATCCTGTAGCCGCATTGGTGGTGAACAACAGAGGGAGTAGAGAGGAAGTATTAGTTAACAATAAAGGATATGGCCAAGCTTTAACTATTGCCCACAGGTTCCGGGTCTGGCTGTCCGCTTGTGTCTTTGCAGTTATGGGAAGGCTCACTTTCGTGAGGAGGAGTAGTATCACTTCCATGTTGTATAGGTCTGGTCAGTCTTTCAGGAACCCAGATCGGAGTTTGTTGATCCTGTGGAAAAATACAAACAGACCCTCGGACCCAACGTAATACTGGATCTGGTCCTTTCCAGCAACCTGTCAATATGTTTTTCCACTTGGCCCATGTTTGAGGGACAGGGGAAGGGTTGCTATGGCGATCAGCCGCAGAGTGTCCATAATTGTCTATAGTCAAAAAATTTAAAATAAAAAGAACCAGATTAATTTTGTCCTTGGGAGATTTAAAGGAGGCTCCTATTCCCCCTTTTTGTTTATTAAGACAATTTTTTAAGGTGAGATGCGTCCTCTCGACTATACCTTGTCCTTGTGGATTATAGGGAATACCAGTAATCAATTGAATATTAAATGTTTGTAGAAATAGCCGGAAGCTTTTGGAGGTATAAGCAGGACCATTATCTGTTTTTATAACTTTAGGTATGCCCCAGCAAGCAAACACTTGTAGGCAGTGTTGAATGACATCTTTTACCTTTTCTCCAGAGTGAGCGGAAGCCATGATGACCCCTGAAGCAGTGTCTACTGACACATGTACATACTTTACAGTACCGAATTCAGGAATATGAGTTACATCCATTTGCCAAATATGATTAGGTAACAATCCCCTGGGATTGACTCCAAAAGATTGTACTGGGATCAAAGGAGCACAGTGTTGACAATTTTTACTATTTGCCGAGCCACACATTTAGAGATAGGAAATTTTCTACTCAAGGTAGTGGAATTTACATGGAATTTCTCATGAAAGAATTTTGCTTGTTCCTCTATGGAAAAAACAAAAACGGATTTGGTAGCCATATCCACCAAATCATTTGCTCTAGCCAAAGGTCCCGGTAAATTAGAATGAGCCCTAATATGTCCTATATAGAATGGATGTTTACGCTGCAGAATAAGGTTTTGCAGTGTAGTGAAATAGGAAGCCACAGTGGATAAAGAAGAAATACATGGCACAGTTTCAAGAACACTTAAAGCATTAACAACATATGAACTATCAGATAGGAGATTAAACGGCTGATTATCTGCTATTTTAAAAGCCAGCACCACAGCTGCGAGCTCAGTAACTTGTGCCGAGTTGGATTGAACTATTATAGTATGAAGTTGATCATGAACAAGTGCAGCGCCTACTCCATTATTAGATCCATCAGTAAATATAGTTATACAATTTTTAATAGGTTGGGCACTAGTCACTTTTGGAAAAATTATGGGAGTAACTTTACAAAACTGAATCCAAGGATGTTGGGGATAATGGTTATCAAACTGAGCTGAGGTGGAACAATATAATACTGACCAATCATCATCATTATTGCTTAGCCATTTAATTTGTTGAGTGGAATAAGGGGTTATAATGATAGAAGGATGGATTTCAAAGACAGTAATGCAAGATTCTATTCCCTTAAATATTACTTGAGCAACAGCTTTGGGATATGATTGTAATATTTTAGCTGGTAGGAATAGGCATTAAGACTGCTCATGAGAACCTAGAAGCATTCCAACATTGAGAGAGAAGTTTGGAGAATAGCAGCTTGATAAATACCCTGCTTTAAAACTTGTATACTTGGAAAATATGAATACATTTAATATACAAGGAGTGACCATTTCACAATTACCTTGACACTTTAATCTTACTAAATTTAGTTTTTAAAGAAAAATTTAGACTCTGTAACATAGTACAATACTCTTAACAGTTGTTTAACCATAATTGTATAAACCCCAATTTTTAAGACTAATTGTTTTAAAGAATAAAACTTAATAGACACAAAGTTAAGAGTAAATTAGTGTTTCTAAGAAATCCTTGTTATTTTACCATGTCATTTTACCATATAGATTAAACTTTGGCTTATATCAGAACATTAGTATTTCACCTTAGGAAAAACCTTAAATAGCTTTAGCTGTTTTACATACATACAACCAACTTAGTTACACACAGACTTGTTGAAACTTGTCCTTCACTTTCATACAGACTTTTTTAGCACTTACTTAGACCCTCATGTATTTCATTATATAACACTTTTTATCCAGAAAGATTTTTTTCTTCACTAAATATAGTTGTATTTTTAGAACCTTTTATTTTATTTTTTTTATGTGTTGACCCCCTATTGTTCACATTTTGAAACAACTCTTATGAAATTTTTGAATTTAGATAAATTACACCATTTTAACAAGATAAAATACTTTGTTGTTTATAGTACTCTAACTGAAACACAGTTGAAACCTTTAGAACCCTTTGTATATAGAATTGTACTTGTTAAGACATAACTCTTAGTAACCTTGTTTTTAGTCAAGATATTAGACAAGTGTCCTGAACAGTATTTGCTGTCTCTTTCCTGTTGAAGAAAGGTCCTAGAAACAATTGATATTAGACATTGTTTAACATCAACATTCCATTAGTTTGACCACCTAGAGACTTGCAAGTTATTTTTAAAGACATTTCACTTTTATTAGTTTACTCAATTTAAATTGAACCTTTTTAAATCACGTGAATAAAAGTATTTGGATCCATTTTTAAATTTTAATTTTAGGAGCGCTCAGTTTTGATACAGACAAAACATGACATTAGACAGCACAACATACACATAACACAAATCAAAGGCCTTGTAACTTTATAGGTGAATCTCCATTGCAATGTAACAGATGTTCAAAAACTCTAGTTAAATAAAAAATAGAACTGATCAAAAAGAAAAAAAAATCATTAACCTAGGTATGCAGGATCAAAATTATGAGCTCAAAAATACAGCATTAAAGAAAAACAAAACAAAACAAGAATCCTGGAAAATGAGTTAGTTCTGTGTAGCAGCCCAGAAGTTTAAAACAGACACTTTTTTTTTTTTTTTTTTTTTTTTTTTTATCTTTAGGTTACCCCCCTTTCCCGCTGAGACTGCTGTAGTTTACATTCCAATGCAGGCTTCAGCAAGGCCAGGCAGGGGGGAGGGAGGATCACCCAGGACTTTTTAACCCTTTTTCTTCCTGGTTGAGAAATCAGGTTAAGTTTGAATGCAGAATATCACAAAACATTATTTCTTACTACTTTTGAGGAATGGAGCTGCTGAGATCTCTGCCTAGGGGGAGGACTGCTTCAAGGACACGGGTGTTCCCTCCCTAGGTGGCCATGGAGCTGCGTGGAAGGGATCAGGAGGGGGGCCTTTTTCTGTCTCTTGTGATAGTTTCTCTTGATCCAACAATCCCGCATTTAAAAACCAAGGGGCTTTATCTTCTACAGTTTTTAAAAACTTCCTAGTTGAGGAAACCTTTAAAGGTGCTCCATTAGCCTTTAATAAAGCCTTTAATAGTCCTTCCATGTGAACTCTAGACACCTCAGAACCCATGATTAATTTGCCCCCTTTCGAGTGCCACTTTCACTTTAATACTTTTAATGTGGACCACTTTTCGCTTAGTCCAGGGTGTAGCCGCCTTTTGCGTGCTACTTTCACTTTAATACTTTTAATGTGCCACTTTCACTTTAATACTTTTAAGGTGGACTGCTTTCCGCTAGTCCACCCCGAGCCTCATTTCACTTAGCTCTGTCTCTGGACTGCCTTTCGCTAGTCCACTCCGAGCCGCATTTCGCTTGGCTCTGTCTCCAGACTGCCTTTCGCTAGTCCACTCCGAGCCGCGTTTCGCTTGGCTCTGTCTCCGGACTGCCTTTCGCTAGTCCACTCCTTTTTTTTTTTTTTTTTTTTTTTTTTATCGATCCCTCTTTTTTATTTATGGACCGCCTTTCGCGTGTCCTTCTGTTTATTACCTTTTTATCTCTTTTCTAATTATGGACCACCTTTCGCGTGCCCCTCTGGTTAGTACTTTCTAATATTTATTTCTTTTTCCTTTTGGTGGACCGCCTTTCGCGTGTCCCATTAAGTCGCTCAACCACGAACGTCGAGGCTGCCTCCCTTTGATCCCTTTATATCTTTTTAATTATGATTTACTTACTTGTTCCCAGGTTTCGGCACCACTTGTTGTGTTCCCTGCCCACAGAGAAACACGACACCTGGTTGAAGTTTCAATGCTTTATTGCGCACTGTCCTTCTGCTTCTATTGTTTCTTTTTCTTATCCTATTTCTCTCTCCAGCAGGGAAGTTACAGACCTTATATATGTAAAACCGCCAATCAAAGGAGAGCACACGAGGGAAAAGCGTGGACAGATACAGAGAGCCAAGCAGGGCATACCGAGATCATACGTTGTGCATGAGACCAGAGAACCAGTCATAAAGACTTCCTTAAAATGATGTCAGATGTTTGTGCAAAAGTTAACTGCTCTGGCTCACTGCCAGGCGCCATCTTAGCCACACCTAGGGCCAGGGGTCCCGGGTACCCCAACATTCATTCATACTTTCTAGAAACATTTTTTGAGCCATCATTAAGTACCAGGTGAAGTACTGGGGATAATAGTATAAAAAAGAGAATGTACCTGTCTCACTGAGTTGAAAAGTCTCCCCACTCTGCCTCTTTTGTGCCCTATTTTGATAAAACATCAATGCCCCCTCCTTTTCTCTTCTCTTCCATCTTACCCTCCTCTTTCCTTCTTTTTCTCATTCATTCTTTCATTCAACAACTATGAAGAGACCACCAGGTTTTATGCTGTCCTAGGTACTGAGTCAGCAACTGTACATAAAATCAAGTCTCACCTTTCATGGTTTCCGTTTATTTGTTTGTTTTTTATTCTTTATTTTATTTTATTTTATCTTATTTTTTTGGTGCTGAGAATCAAACCCAGGGCTTAGCTCATGCAAGGCAAATACTCTTACCATTGCACTATGCATACCCTCAGCCCTTCAAGGGCTTTTGGTTCAAGGAGACTCTGTAAATATATCAGTGATCAGATGGCTAGCATAATTATATGTTATGATTAGCACTATAAAAGAGGTAAAGGTAGAACTGGGTTTGAGATAAAGCTACTTGTAATATGAACGGTTTGGTGGAGATGTGCCTGTTGAGATGGTATTTAGGCTGAGATCTGAAGAAGCAGAGCCAGCCTTGAAATGGATTAGGAATAAGAATTGAAGTTTTTCAGGCAGAAGAAAATGCAGCTGCAAAAGTAATGAGAGTAGAAGTGATTTGGAATGTTTAGGAACCTAAAGGAGAAGAACTGAAACTTAGTGGCCCAACAGGTAGTTTCAGAAGGTAAAAACCAGATCATAAAGAACTGTGTGGCAATTCTAAGAAATTTAGATTTTATTTTAATGTGAAGCCATTAAGGTTGTGTTTTTAGCATGAGCTCAAACAGTCATAATAACAGCTCCCATTTTTTATAGTACTTGTACATTTGCAATAAGAAAATAGGCAATTCAGTGTATTACTGATTTGTTTCTGTGTATAATAAATAACTGCAACACTGAGCCAAAAGTTAATGTTTTAAAAAAGAGGGAAGAAACTTCAAACACAGGTTTTTAAAAAATATATTTACAAACAAATTCACTGATTTTAATGCCTTTGAAATAAATAGAGCTTTCTGTTGGCCAATAGTGCCCCAGATGAAAATACTTTTGAATGAGATAGCCTCTAAATGAGAAGGACAAACTAGTCTGGGGAGAGCTTGTGATACTCTTGTTAATTTGGTGGATTATGGAGAGAGGAGAAGAATGTAGAGACATAAAGTGAGGAACTCAGTCGGTTGAGTTTAAAGAATAGAGATGAAAGTAATACTGGTGGACACAAATGGTAACTTAAGCTCCTTGGGAAATTCCAGTGACAGTTTTACCTTAGTTTATCTAGAGCAGGTTGATAATTTTTATCATTCTGCTATGTTCTCTGTGGAATTAGTCTTTTCTCACTCCAAGTAAATAAAAATATAACACATTTGGGTAAAAATTTAAAAGTCTGAAGAACCCTTATTGAACATGGTGTTGTACGTCTACTTAACACTGCCTTTTTCAAGTTGTAAGAATGACTAAAAGCAATACAACTATTTCAGCCCTGCAGCACAAGGTGTTAGGTTCTATATTAACTTTCTGGAGCATTATAGAAAGTTATGAAAGGACGTGGGTTGTTTGGAACTACATTTTCTCTGGACAACAAAAATCAAGGCAGGTTAATGAGATGGGATCTCCCGTTAAACTTTTTAGTAATCATGCACTCTACTGACTATCAGATTTTCTTGAGAAAGCAAAGCACAAACCACAAATGAAAACAAAAATCTAGGAAGTCAACTAGATATTCTTTGTAAACACATATCATTAGAAATTTTGTTGAAGTATTCACCTTATTTATCTGACTATATCTAGAAAAGTAAATATTAAATGTAGTTTATATTCTTGACTATAATATGGGCTGGTCAGCAGATTGGCACCTGGTACTAGATAGGTGAACATAGGTTTAAAACATTCAATTCACCTAATTCTAGAAGCATATAGAGTTTTCCAAGAGGTGTCTGAGTGGGTTGTATTATAATAATTCAAAACTTGCCTTAATTTCATAGTTAGCAATTGTCTCAATGTATTGTCATGGAAAGCACATTAAATTCAGAAAAATTAGATTTATTTTTACCTGTATCTCTCTTTACTTTGTGATATAGCATTGGGAAATTTTTTAAAGATCTTTGAATCACATTTTAAAAGTAGCAAGTCACATTTATATGTTGAATAAATATAATTTTATATATTTATTTTATTTTAAGACAACTTTTATTCCACTAGATTAGTAGAAATTTAACTTTAGCATATTATATATTCCCCTTTCAATTCTCCCAAGGTTTCATGTAAACTTCAAAAATCTTACATAGGTCAAGTCATGGAGTGGGCTGGGGACTATTAATGTAGGGATGCATCACAATCTTGATATCATCTGACCAAAAACTTCCTTCAATTGTTCTCACCCACTTCTAGATGTTTCTTTGTTGGCTACCTCTGTTCCTTGCCTTTAAGACCTCACTTGCACATATCCATGAGAAGATCTCAAGTCAGGAGCTATGGCCACATAGCAAGAACGGTGGAGTAAAATCACCACTCTGGGTTTAGCAACCTCTGGGAGGCTCCACTTCCCAAGTCTCTTTTGAAGATCTCATAACCTCTGGGAACTCCAGAAAAATGTGGAACAGATACTCATTGCCCTCAGCAACCACAAATTCAGTCCACATTTGACCTGGCCCAGAGTGCAGAGCAAAAGTCCCTCTCTGAGACCACCAAAATCTGTGCCTTCTGATGTCTTCTCTTTTCCTGAGAAAGAGAACTTTTTTCTTAACATGTTTTGAGGAAGCCCTATTGTTACTCGGGATGTTCATGATGTTTTCTCCCAATTCTTCTGTTTATTCTGTGTGTTGGTTCCACTCTTCCCTGGACTAGTCAAACAGGACAGTCTGAACACCCATTTTCCCTTTCCTTTTTTACAATTATACCCTTTTCCTGAGTCAATGAATATAGAATGATCAAGCATGATGGGTCTGAGTGATCTCTAAAAACCCTGAAAATCTGGATTTTTTTTTTTTTAAGCATGGATTGAACCCAGGAGCACTTAACCCCTGAGCTACATCCACAGCCCATTTGGTATTTTATTTAGAGGCAGGGTCTCACCGAGTTGCTTAGGACCTTGCTAAGTTGCTGAAGCTGGCATTGAACTTGCCATCCTCCTGCCTCTTGGATCCTGAGCCACTCGGATTACAGGCATGCACCACCATGCCCAGCAGAAAGTCTGGATTTAAAGTGAGCAACCTCCCAAGGTTAAACATGAAGGAACTAAAGGTAAATTTTCCAACTAAATAGGAAAAGCTATAAAGGTAACACAATGACACTATAATTTTAAAAAATACATATGGAAAATTCTGTTACACTATGTAGTTAGTACATGAAATGTGCTATTTAAATAAAGTATATAATTTCACTAATGCATAGTTCACACTGCCTCCATAATTTATGGTTCTCCAATTTTCACAAAGATACAGTCCATGTTCAGTAAATACTATATATGCAAAATTCATAGTAGTCATTCGGAAGGCAATATAGAGTTATCTATTGATTCTAATTCTTATAATTAATATGTTACCTGAAAAAATGGGGAAGAATTAGTGAGGAATAATTCAAGTAAAAAATGTTTAGTCTATCACTAAATAGAGTAACCTCAATTACAAAAACAGAAACATATCTGTGAGATGGGAGCAGTTTGGTTGAACCAGAATTCTATAATTGAATGGATCCAATGTGCATTTCTTGATATTTTAACATAAATAAAACAAGTCAGCCAACCTAAAATCTTTTTTGTAAGTAAATGAGAATGTAAAGTAGGAAGAAATAACTGAAAGCCCAGAAAATGTGAGCAGAAATGGATTTATTTCATTTCTTATAAGGAGAGACAACTTGTACCCAGATCCAAAGAGCTGAATTAATAATAAAGTAGAAGCATAAGTCTGTAAATTCTCTAGTTCTGCTGAGTTTGAATTTAGGAATTCTAAACAAACATTCTAAATGTTCAATTTATACTTGAATTTGTTAATATCAAACCTATAAATTTATGACAGTTGATTTATTAGTTGATTATTCCATCAAAAATCAAGTGGATTTATCTTCACTCAATCAGAAAACTTTTATTGAACCACTCTAAGCATTAAATGCTGTCCTAGGCATCAGAGACACAGATATAGGACAAAAATCACTTCTTAAGAAACACCAGGCTGAGTCAACAAACTTTGGATTACCACACAATAGTTCAAAAAATACTTCTTAACTGATTATTTCATTTCAGATACTGGGAATTAGGTGATAAATTAAGATACTTTCTTCTCTTACAGATTGGAGTTACTGGCCTCCCAAGAGAGATGATTGGAAAGGTAATTATAATGCATATGCTTAGAATAAGAGATCCAGAAGAGACACTGTATAGCCTGAATGTGTCCCCCAAGATCATCTGTTGGATGATTAACCTCCAGTACAGCAGTGTTGGGAAGTGAATGGATTAATGTCATTATCAAAGGAGTGGGTTAGTTATCACAAGAGTGGGCTCATTATTAAAGCAAGTTTGGCTGCCTCTTTCTCTTTTGCTCTATAATACTCTATTGCCCATCTCTTTCCCACCATGGGATAACATAAGAAGGTCCTCAGTAAATGTTGGCACATTAATACTGAACTTCCTAGTCTCCCATCTGTAAGAAATAAACTTCTGTACTTTAAAGGTTACAGTCTGGGTTTTCCCATTATAACAGCATTCAAACTGAACTAAGGTAGGCACAGTCCTACAGGATGCAGAAGACAGAAGATACCACATTTTAAGTGAGGATTATGGAAATAAGAGATTAAATAAACTTAGAAGTGCACTTAACTGAGTAGGAATTTAGATTGTATAATGGGAAATTTTCATGGTGAGTAGTGGAAGTGTAAAAATAAAGTGTAGAGTTTATGGCCATAATTGAAATCTGTGGTAGTCAGAATAACACCTTTCAGAACATCCATGCTCTAATCCTAATAACCTGTGAATATTTTTAAGTAGCATGCCAAAGGGACTTTGCAAATGTAAGTATACTGACATCATAACAGTAAGATTGTTTTGGACTCTCTGAGTGAGCTCAATCTGATACATGAGCTAATAAAAGCAAAAAATTATCTATTGCTAGATGAAGAACAAAGGGTCATCAGAGAGATTTAGCAAAGGAGAGGCCTGAAGTCACTGTTGGCATTGAAAAACCAGGGGGCTCTAGACATTAAGGGAAACCTGCCTGACGACTCACAAGAAAATGGGAACTTCAGTCCTATGACCACAAGGAATTGACCTTATGCAACAACCTGAAAGAATGTGGAAGTGGATTCTTTTCAAAGTTTCCCCAAAAGAACCCACAACAATTGATGCTTGAATTTTAGCCTTGTGAAACTCAGAGTTGAGCATCAAGCTAACCTGGACTTCAGATCCGCCAAAATATGATACCATAAATTTGTGTTTCAGTCACAAATTATGTGGTAATTTATTACAGCAGAAATGGTAAAATAGTGCAAGGTTAAAGAAGTAAGTAAAGACCAGATAATATAGGACCTTGTGTACTCACCAGGCCATGACAGAGATTGCTTCAAATCATAAAGAGGAGTAGATTTTGCATATAAAGTAACTTTAAATCAAGGGAGTGGTCTAGTGTCTAGAGTAGACAGTAGGAAGGAAGATCCTCTACTACGATGTGTGGGAAGGAATTATTGTCTTTACTATGCTATATCCTCTTTCCCTAGAACAGCTTTAGGACTTGATAGATTCTCAACATATATCTGTTATTCATGAATGATACTCTCCAATAAGAGAAGAGATCAGCAAATTCCTGGCCATATTTTTCCCATTATGAGTATCTTAATAGGCATATTTGGGGAGGGGATGCAGGGGTACTCAAAGCCTCCTTTATCTACACTCACTATCTTCTACCTACATTTTCTTTCATTTTTGCTTAAGTTCCTTTTGGACAGCAAAATCAAGATTTGTTAGAAAATGGCACTAAGATGTCAGTGAGTGATGAGATTGGATTTGTCTCCTATAAAAGATGAGAAGAACAAGAAAAAATTTGCAAGGATTTGATTTGGTAGGAGGTCATCTGGAATCAGGAATAAATGCCAACTGGAGCTCTCATACTGAGTGTTTCTGTTTTTCCTCCTTTCTTGTCATGGCCACATGTTCTGAATTTCTCATTCACTGAATGAGGTAGAAATGAAACTGCAATGATAAGGAAGTGCTTAGACTGAACCACTTGTATCCAAACAGATACCTTTAAAAGGTTTTAACAAAAATAAAATAAATCCACTTAAAAACACTCTTCTGACTTACTGGTTTGGATCTTGGTGGTAAAACAAGTTCAGTTTTTGCAAGATCATATTTATCTTGTGTATTTTCCATGTTTTATATTCTGGTCATTGTTTGGATTGTGGTTTTCTCAGAGGAAGGAATGGAGTAAATCTTTGTGCATCTGTACAAACATATTTCAGTACTTTGCACATATGGGTGTTTAAAGACAATGTTGTCTGTTTTATTAAAAGTAAAACAACAAAATAAAACTAAAAACTGAAAACAGACCCCTCAGAAACTGGCAGCTATACATTCCCATGGTATTCTTAGCTCTAGTCCTTCCTTACCCCATACTCAAACACAAGTAGCAAAGACAGTACATTCTTTTGGTCATTTGACAAATACTCAGTGCCTACCATGTGACAGGTTCCACAATGCTTGCAAGGACACACTAAGGAACTCAGATTCCATGGGTCCAATACAGAGTCCACAGTCTACTTGGAGAAATAAACGTGGACCAAAAAACACATTAATAAATACATAGCAACCTAAAGAAAGTGTTCTTAATGTGAAGGTGGAAAGGAGAAGCAAACAATGCTAGGCAGATTTTATTATGACATCATCATGCAGCATGGCATTATAGAAGAACAGCGAGTTGTTTAATACTGCACCACACAAGGCTGAATGTGGAAGGCAGCTGGAGAAGCAGTCAGAGAGGTGAGTGAGCCTAAAAGTGCCCAGGTGAGTTATCTAGGACTCTATTTTGTAGATGACAAGCACATCCAGTCCTGGACCTTCCTCCTAGTAAAGTGAGCATTTGAATCTGAATCTACCACATAACTTACACATTTAAAAAGCCATTAGCAAAATAAGTATTATTATTATTATTATTACTATTATTATTAATAGTGTTCCATTTCCTAGAAAAAAGATATTGACTTAGATACTGTTCTTAGTTTATTCAGATAGAAACTAGTTTCTTTGCATGCAGGTAATATTTCTGCCACAAACACACACACACATATACATACAGACAATTAATTTGGAAATTTACTCCAGAATATGAATTGAACACATCAAATGGAACAATAAGCAAAAAATTCTTCCCATCCCACTTTTATCCCCAAATACATTTAAGCTGAACAGAAAATAAAAATTCTACCACTATAAGAAATGTAAACTAAATATAGAGACACTAACCAGAAAAAATATAAAATGATTTTTTTCATTTTCTAAAGAGTTTTAAAACTCAGCATTTTGGGGGGCGGGTGCAGTAGGGGTACCAGGGATTGAACTCAGGAGTATTCAGCCACTGAGCCACATCCCCAGTCCTATTTTCTATTTTATTTAGAGACAAGGTATCATCACTGGGTTGCTTAGAGTCTTGCTTTTGCTGAGCCTGGCTTTGAACTTGAGGTCCTCCTGCCTCCTCCTCCCAAGCCACTGGGATTACAGGCATGAGCCACCAAGCCCAGCTAAAATTCAGCTTTTTAAATAAGAAATAAAGACTTTTAAAACATCAATTTAACACTAGAAAATAGAAATGAGGACTTTTTACATTAGCCTTTGTTATAACAAAGATAATCTTTCACTTTCCTCAAAATGAACAATTTTGCATAAAACTTAAATACAACCCTAAATTTAAATGTGAAACTTCTAGTTGTAGAATTCATAAAAATACTTAGCATTTTTCCCAAAAAACTATAGAGAAAAAAAAATACTTGGTTACTTTGTTTCATTTACTTTTCTCTAACCTGCTTTATGGTCCATGTAAACAATGTAATTTAGAAGAAAGCACAGTCTGAATAGTCTTCAAAGAAAGGAGTGAATGCTTAGGACATAACAGAAGTATGTGGGAGTTTTGGCTTTGGGAAGAGGAAAGAACTTTGATTGCCCTAAAATTAAGTAGGTAATCAAGATCATGTGCTTCCTCCAGTATTCTCAAGTATTATCTATGAGGATACTGTAGAATAGATTATTGTTTAAGCATTGGTTTATACAAACTTGGAACTAAGAGGACTTTGAAGTTTTTTTCATCTACACTCTTATTTTATATCCCCAGAAGGTATCTCATCTTGCTTAATGTGACTAAAATAGTTGAGTACCCACTTCCTACATATTCTACATGATTCTTATTTCCCCAGTTTCCATGTACTCAGCTTAAGCCTTGTGAGTAATTCTAATATATGGACTAGGAATGAAAGTGATCTATTGCTTCCAAGCTTAGCTCTTGAGATCTAATGTGCCTCCTCCACCTATCTCCTCTTCCCCTGTGAATCTACAAAATAAATGCTTCTAAAGCATACTGGGACAATATATGACTCTGAAGTGCTCTCTTCTGCTAACCAGCTTTGGAAAAGAGATGTGAATGGGGAAAAAAAAAGTGTTGTCAGATTTCAGTTTGCAAGCAGAAATCTGGGCTTTTCCTGGCTGGAAAAACTGACAGTTTTCCAATTCTAAACAATAAGAGACTGAATTAAATTGGCTTTGAGAGACAAAGGCCAGAACACCTGTTCTACTGGATATAGTCAAATAGCAAATATCAGATTATTCCAGAAAGTCTCTGTGTACTAGTACCACAGAGTCAAGGTATTTCAAGACAAGATTCTAGTGTTGCGAGAAATGATAGAGTTTAAATACACACGAGAGTAGGTAAAAAACAGAGAAAGTGAGAGTACATTAGAAAGTAAACTGTGCTGGTAATAACAGAGATAGGTTGCTACCTACCCAAGATACCTCTTTGTCTCCTCACTGCTTGACAACATTAAAGCTCTCTCACTGCTATCAAGATCAAGGGTAATAGCTGAACTTCATAAATAGCATGAACAAAGAGCAACAAAATACAACTTATTTCAGAATAATTTATTACAATGAACCAAAAATATAAATCAAGATTGTTCCTTTGTTCAATAAATGCTTACTTAAATAGGAACTCTTGTAGATAGCTGATATTATTGGTGAATAAAAATAATTATCTACCTACATTAAGGTTACAAACCTAAACCATCAGTTACTTTAACAACAGCATAATACTGGTTACATAGGCCAACCATGGTTCAGTGAAGATAGAGATTCCATGAGGCAAGACTACCACAACAAAAGAAATACTGGAGGCAAATTTGGTGACTGGATACCTGTTTGTCCCCTCGCCCACAGTGATTCTTATTCCTCCCCTATGCAAACCACACTCATTCCCTCTCAAAGATCTCCAAGTTTTATTCCTTTTACAGAATCAGTCAAATCTTGCCTTCTAAATCAAGTCCGGGTACAAGTGACACTTCTTGGATCCTGTTCCAAGTTTTCAATATGAAGATCTGTGAACCAGAGAAATTATCTGTCCACCATTCTTTCAACATACAACCCTTTAATATAGGCAAAAAATAGCCACTATAAACTCCCCTATTGAACAAGAAAGGCAATGGGAAACCTATAGAAGTCATTGATTCCCAATTCTGAAATTCTGCAAGGAACACATTGTAGGATTTCCTTTGTTAAGACTAAAGACTGAGTCTGATTGCCATGGTTCTTCTGCCTTTCCTGTTGTTTGTTCTGGAAAATGTATCCCTATATTGGAAATGTATCCCTCTATTTGGAACTGAATAACTCTCAGTTTCTTTCCTTCCTACAAAATGTTGGAGATTCAAATTCCTGTTTTTGTTCCGTATTATCTCTGACTTTTTCAGATCAAACTGGTCGTGCTTGTGTCTCAATTATTCCCTTTAAATGTCTTTGTTCCTTATGAATCTATTGAGACTCAAATTATTAGACAAAAGCCACAACCATATACATCTTCAAGATATTATCTATTCTACCTTTAGATTCATCATAAACTGTGAGAATTAAGTCCTGTTGTTTAACCGTATTGTTCTTTATATTTTTCTGAGGCCCTAATGCAGGATTTTTTTAATTTGTACATATGGTTCAGTTTTTAAGTCATAATTTGGTTACAGAAATGAGCACTTATTTTGTCTCATAGTTTCTATGGGCCAAGTTTTCAGGAGCTGCTTATGTGGGTGATTCTAGTTAAGTGTTCCTGGTGAGGCTGTGGTCAAAATGGAGAGCAAGGACTGTGGTCATCAGGAGGCATGACTAGGTGGGATTCAAGGTTGATCACTTGCACGACTGGCAAGTTGTTGCTGGTTATTGACAAGGGGCCTCAGTTCATTCCCATGTATCCCTCTCCTTCAGCTAAAAAATAGAAAAAGTGATCACTATGTTAGAAAGCAAACTGTGCTGGTAATTACAGAGATAGATTGCTACCTCCCCAAGGTAGTTGTTTGTCTCCTTACTGAATGTAAAAGTACTTTAAAGTCACTTGAGTGTTTTCATACTATGACAGATGGCTTTCCCAAGAGCAAATGATTCAAGTGAGGACAAGGTAGAAGCTGGAGTACGTATCTAACCTAGCATTGGGAATTATACAAAACCACTTCTACAGTATCTGTTACAGAAGCCATCTGTGACTCACTGTAGCAAGATATAAATACCAGAAGAAGATTATAGGAGGCCATCTTGGCACTAGCTCCCACAGTGCCTTCTACTGGCGGGAAATAGATACTAACCACTAAGTACCATATGTAAAGAGTACAGTATGATTGAAGATGTTAAATGCAATGACTAAGGAAAAGGAAAATTCAAGTTTGGGGATAGGGAAAGCAGTTTGTAGTAATAAATAGAAGAGTAAGAGTAGGCTGCACTGAGAAGACAAGAGCATAACAAAATTTGAAGAAAGCAACATTAAGATTTTCTTACTTTGATACAGTGTCTACAAACATGATACACTTCAAGAAGCATTATATTTTCAATAATAGAACCCATTCAATATATTAGAAAAATACACTTCTTGCTATGTTTAAGGTTATATACAAAGCTCATAACAGTCTCTTTTCAAGGATTTGACATTTATAGGCCTTGTATAAGAAAATTACAAGTCAGTTGTTAAAAGATTAATACTTATTCCAGGTAATATGCTCTTAACTTGTGAATTCTTAGACATTTTTAAAAGTAAAAGCTATTCCTTTTACTTGAAAAACTACAAAATAGTTGACACATATTAAGGAATATGTGCAAGATGTATATAACAAATGATTTATAATAAAATAAGTGCAAATGTATCACCATTCAAATTCAGTTAGAATCTTACCTTTCCTCTTGAAGCTACTTTATATCCATTAACCTATCTTCCATCTAACCATACCTAAAGATAATTGTTATCATTCGTTTTGAACTTTTCATTTTGTTTTTATTTTTCTTAATTTAAAATACTTAGTTAACGAAAACTGTTCATATTCAAAGTATGCAACATGGTGATATATTATTCATTATTTATGATCATGATAGTTAAATTAATGAATTCATCCATCATTGTCAACTGTTACCATGTGTATGTGTCTTTGTATCTGTGTGTCCATGTATAGTTAGGACACTTAGAATCTTCTTACCAAATTTCAACTAAACAATACAGTATTATTAACTACAGTCTGCATACTGCGCATAGATCTCCAGAAGTACCTTTTGACCAATATCTCCCCTCTGCAAGCCCTACCAACAACACTTTTAATCTCTGCCTTTATTAGTTCAAAATGTTTGGATTCCACATATAAGCAATATCATACAGTATTTGCTTTTCTGTGTGTAGTTTATGTTACTTGGCATAATATTCCCCAATTTTATCCATGTCGTTGCAAAAATTCCTAGAAACATACAGCCCTCCAGACCAATAACACAATAAGTAAGGAAATTGGATCAGAAGTTAAAAAAAAAAATCCCACAAAAGAAAGTCCAGTACCACTTAGATTTTTGTAAAATTAGTGCTCATTCCCCTTGAACTCTTCCAAAAAAAGAAAAAAATTGAAGAGAAGGGGATACTTCCAAAATCATTTTAGGAGGCCAAAGTTACATGTGGACGCTATAAGAAAAGAAAACTATAAGCCAATATCCTGGATGAATGTAGATACAATAATACTGAATGAAATTCTAGCGAACTGAATTCAATAGCAAATTAAGACTCAAGAGAGGAATAGTTAAGAGGTGATTTTCTAAAACCCTCCAGTGATGGACTTCCTACAGAAACATCAATTTCAACAGTTATTCATGCTTAGATCCTTCATAAGTTCTAAGGGAACCAGATGAGAAGTCACAGTAATTGGTGTTAGCATAATAATAAGAAAGTATTCTTTGAAGAAGACAGGAAAGAATGAGCTGTATTGCTTCTATTGCAACTCCAAGCAAGAAATATGAAGAAACCCCCCCTAGGGGAAGCAGAAGGAATTAAGTCCAGGCCTCAGACTTGCCCCTACCCCAAATGAGTGCCTATGGACCAAGCCTCTAGACCCACCTTAGCCAGGTGGTCCCAAATCAACCCCCTCAATGCTCTCCAACCATAGGCAGTGCAACATAGAGCAAGATTCCCTCTGCTGGCTGGTAACACAGTGATGTAAGCACAGGATTCTGCTCTGAAATTTGGTGCTACTGAACCACTGAAATCCCACACTGGATGATCACAATGGCCCCTGTCCCCAGGACAGTACCCACAGATAGACCCTCTGGTGCCAGAAGACCAGTGATCCCAGTCAGATGAACTTTTGTTTTGGCCAGCGCCATCTATGGGTGGTTGTAGTGATCTTGGGTGGTGTGTACATCATGTGAGTAGATGAGAGATGGCAGCATGAGGGCTTGGTCCATTCCCTCTACTGTGCTCCTTATGGTGAGCTGTGGGCTCTAGGTGTGACCTAACCTGAGGCATGGATGAACACAGGACTGTACTCTCAATCCCTGTCCCAACCCCAGGAAGCACAACAAAAAGAATAATTGTTACTTGGGGGAAGAAAAGGGAGGTAGGAGCAAAGTTGTTGCATAAGAGCCTGGAGTCAGTTCCTCCACAGCGAGGCTCAGTGCTGAGCAGAATGCCCAACACATGACCCAGGTCAAGGAGAGTGAGTGAGGTATCTGGAGCAGAGGCATGTGGGAATAAGCTACCCTTTGAGGTATCCAGGGTCTTCAGAATGAGTCCAATTACGAGTTGAGGACAAACTTAGACTTGAAGTGCCCTCTAGTGCTGAAACAGTGGCAGGACACCAACTGAAAACTCAGGGCAAACCTAGATTTAGGGTGTGATCTAGTGCTGAAACAGCAGACATGACTACAGACTCAGAGAAAATAAGCAGTCTGCTTAGGATTTCTGGAGTGACCACCCAAAATCAGATTATGAAAAGAGTAAAAGATACCTAGTATTTATGTGTTGATGATTATGTACATCAACAAACCCCAAGAGATTTCAGAGAACCATGGTTGCCCACACCTAACGTGCAAAATAAGGTGCCAGGAACTGACCACGTGACAAGCAACTACTGTACGGAAAATTCAAAGGAGCTATTTTAAAAGAACTCAACAAGATTCAAGAGAACACTAAGAATTGATTCAGTCTTCTCTCAGAGAAATAGCAGAATAAACTAATTTTAAAAGTCAAGTCATTCAGCTGAAAAACATACTAAGCAAAATTTAAAATACAATAGAAAGCATCAGTAGAATATACTAAACAAGAAATAATCAGTGAGGTTAAAGACAAGCTAGAATGGTTGCACGTATACAAATCAACAAATGTGATATACTCACTAATAGAATAAAGAACAAAAACCATATGTTCCTCTCAAAAGGTGCAGAAGAGGCATTTGATAAACTTAACATCCCTTCAGAATAAAAATTCTGAACAAATTAAGGTATGGAAGAAATATACCTCAAAATAATAAAGACTATATACAGTATACCAACAGCCAATGAATGCAGAAAAGTTGAAAACTTTATTTCTGGAAAAGACAAGGATGTTACTAATTGTATAGAACATAGCACTGGAAGTCCTAACCTGACCAATCATACAACAGAAGGAAATAAAGGGAATTCAAATTGGAAAGAAGTCAAATTGCCACTGTTTGTAGATATGAATTTACATGTAGAAAACACCAACCAACCTCATCAAAAAAAAAAACAAAACAAAACAAAAAAAAAAAAACCATTAGAGCTAATAACAACTCAGCAAAGTTTCAGGATACAAAATTAACTTAAAACTCTATAGTCTTTCTATATACCAATAGTGAACTGTCTTAAGAAGAAATCAAGATGATAAACCCATTCACGATAATTACAATAATAAGAAATACATTTAATCAAGCAGGTGATAGATCTAGACATTGAAAACTAAAATATTGATTTAAAATTTTGAAGAGGACACAAAGAAATGGAAAGACATCCCATGTTCATGAACTGGAAGAATCAATATTATTGAAACATCCTTACTATCCAAAGTGAGGTACAGATTCAATTCAATTCTTATCAAAATTCAAATGATTTTTTTTCACAAAAGTAGAAAACATAAATCTAATATTGTATGGAACCACAACAGCTCTCAAACAGTAAAAACAACCTTTAAAGAGAACAAAGCTAGAGACCTCATAATCCCTGATTTTAAACTATCATGACAAGGCTGCAGTAATCAATCAGTATGACCCCAGAATAAAAACAGACTCACAGGCCAATAAAACAGAACAGAGAGCCCATAAATAAACCCACACATGTATGCCCTACTAATCTTTGACAAAGTTGCCAAGATCCACAATATTTTAAGGATATCTTTTCAATAAATGGTACTGGAAAAAAACAGACATTTACATGCAAGAAATGTAATTGGACTTGTACAAAAATTGCCATGAAATGGATTAAAGTCTTAAATGTAAGATCCGGAGCCACAAAATTTCTAAATGACTACATATGGAAAAATCTCCTTGTTGTTAGTTTTGGCAGTGATTGTTTTTTAACATGACACAAAACTAGAAAAATCAAAAGCAAAAATAAACAAATAGCATTTTATCAACCTGAAATGCTTCTGTATGACAAGGGGAATAATAAAATGAAAAGGCAACATGTTGAATGTGAGAAAATATTTTCAAACTGTATATCTGATAAAAGGTTAATATTCAAGATATAAAAGGAACACAATTCAACAGAATAATAAAACTAATTTAAAATGGAAAAAATATCTGGATAGACATTTTCCCCAAAAATACATACATACAGATGGTCAATAGGTGTATGAAAAGGTGCTCAATATCACTAATCCTTAGGGAAAAGGGAATAAGACTGTAATAATATACTTTTTTAAAATTTATTTTTATTGTAAACAAATGTGATACATGTTGATTCTCTGTACATGGAGTAACGGCATACCATTTGCATAATCATACATTTACATAGGGTAATGGTGTTTGATTTATTCTCTTATTTTTTCCTTCCGCCCACCCCTCCCACCCCTCTTTGCCCATTATACAGTCCCTCCTCCTCCATTCTTGCCCCCCTCCCACCCCCCATTATGTGCCATCACCCGCTTATCAGCGAGATCATTTGTCCTTTCGTTTTTTGAGATTGGCTTATCTCACTTAGCATGATATTCTCCAATTTCATCAATTTACCTGTAAATACCATAATTTTATTATTCTTTATAGCTGAGTAATATTCCATTGTATATATATACCACATTTTCTTTATCAATTCATCAATTGAAGGACATCTAGGTTGGTTCCACAATATGGCTATTGTGAACTGAGCAGCTATGAACATTGATGTGGCTGTATCTCTGTAGTATGCTGATTTTAAGTCCTTTGGGTATAGGCTGAGGAGTGGGATAGCTGGGTCAAATGGTGGGTCCATTCCAAGTCTTCTAAGGAATCTCCACACTGCTTTCCAGAGTGGCTGCACTAATTTGCAACCCCACCAGCAATGTATGAGTGTACGTTTTCCCCACATCCTCGCCAACAACTATTGTTGCTTGTGTTCTTGATAATTGCCATTCTAATTGGGGTGAGATGGAATCTTAGAGTACTTTTGATATGCATTTCTCTAATTACTAGAGATGTTGAACATTTTTACATATATCTGTTGATTGCTTGTACATCTTCTTCTGTGAAGTGTCTGTTCATATCCTTAGCCCATTTGTTGATTGGGTTATTTGTATTCTTGGTGTAGAGTTTTTTGAGTTCTTTATATATTCTGGAAATTAGTGCTCTATCTGAAGTATGAGTGGCAAAGATTTTCTCCCACTCTGTAAGCTCTCTCTTCACATTGCTGATAGTTTCCTTTGCTGAGAGAAAGCTTTTTAGTTTGAATCTATCCCAGTTATTGATTCTTGCTTTTATTTTTTGTATTATGGGAATCCTGTTAAGGAAGTCTGATCCTAAGGTGACATGTTGAAGATTAGGACCTACTTTTTCTTCTATTAGGTGCAGGGTCTCTGGTCTGATTCCAAAGTCCATGGTCCATTTTGAGTTGAGTTTTGTGCAGGGTGAGAGATAGGGGTTTAGTTTCATTCTGTTGCATATGGATTTCCAGTTTTCCCGCACCATTTGTTGAAGAAGCTATCTTTTCTCCATAGCATATTTTTGGCACCTTTGTGTAGTATGAGAAAATTGCATTTATTTGGGTTTGTGTCCATGTCCTCTACTCTGTACCATTGATCTACCTGTCTATTTTGGTACCAATACCATGCCATTTTTGTTACTATTGCTTTATACTATAGTTGAAGTGCTGGTACTGCGATACCCCCTGCTTCGCTCTTCCTGCTAAGGATTGCTTTAGCTATTCTGGGTTTCTTATTCTTCCAGATGAATTTCATGATCGCTTGCTCTATTTCTGTAAGGTACATCATTGGGATTTTAATTGGAATTGCATTGAATCTGTATAGCACTTTATTTAGTATGGCAATTTTGACAATATTAATTGTGCCTATCCAAGAACATGGGAGATCTTTCCATCTTCTAAGGTCTTCCTCAATTTCTTTCTTCAATGTTTTGTAGTTTTCATTGTACAGTTCTTTTACCTCTTTGTTTAGATTGATTCCCAAGTATTTTTTTTTTTTGAGGCTGTTGCGAATGGAGTTGTTTTCCTCATTTCCCTTTCAGATGTTTCATTGCTTGCATATAAAATGCTTTAGATTTATGAGTGTTGATTTTATAGCCTGCTATTTTGCTGAATTCATTGATGAGGTCTAGAAGTTTTCTGGAGGAGTTTTTTGGATCCTCTAAATATAGAATCATGTCATCAGTAAATAGTGACAACTTAAATTCCTCTTTTCCTATTCATACCCTTTAATTTCTTTAGTCTGTCTAATTGCTCTGGTTTAGCAAAAATAGACTTTAAAATGTTCAGATATGTTCCTACTATCCCTATTTTTTCTAGTGTTTTGAGCATGAAGGAGTGTTGCATTTTGTCAAACGCTTTTTCTGCATCAATTGAAATAACCATATGATTCTTATCCTTAAGTTTATTGACATGATGGATTACATTTATTGATTTATGCATGTTAAACAATCCTTGCATTCCAGGGATGAACCCCACTTGATTGTGGTGCACAGTTTTCTTAATATGTTTTTGATACGGTTTGTCAATATTTGTTAAGGATCTTTGCATCTATATTCATCAAGAATATTGGTCTAAAATTTTCTTTCCTTGATGTGTCTTTTCCTGGTTTGGGTATGAGGGTGATATTAGCATCATAGAATGAGTTTGGTAGGGTACCCTCCTTTTCTATTTCTTGGAATACTTTGAGAAGTATTGGAATGAGTTCTTTGAAGGTCTTGTGGAACTCGGCTGAGAACCTGTCTGGTCCTGGGTTTTCCTGGATGGTAGGTTTTTAATGGCTTCTTCTATTTCATTGTTTGATATTGATCTGTTTAAATTGTGTATGTCCTCCTGGTTCAGTTTGGGAGGAGCATATGGCTCTAGAAATTTGTCAGTGTCTTCAGTAGTTTCTACTTTGTTGGAATACAGATTTTCAAAGTAGTTTCTCATTATGTTCTGTATCTCAGTGGTGTCTGTCATGATATTTCCTTGTTCATCGTGAATTTTACTAATTTGAGTTTTCTCTCTCCTTCTCTTTGTTAGTGTGGCTAAGGGTTTGTCTATTTTGTTAACTTTCTCAAAGAACCAACTTTTTGTTTTGTCAATTTTTTGAATTGTTTCTTTTGTTTCAATTTCATTGATTTCAACTCTGATTTTAATTATTTTCTGTCTTCTACTACTTTTGCTGTTATTTTGTTCTTCTTTTTCTAGAACTTTGAGCTGTAATGTTAGGTCATTTAGTTGTTGTCTTTTCATTCTTTTCTGGATTGCACTCCATGCAATGAATTTTCCTCTTAGTACTGCTTTCATAGCGTCCCAGAGATTTTGATATGTTGTATGATCGTTCTCATTGACCTCTAAGAATTTTTTATCTCCTCCCTGATGTTTTCTGTTATCCATGTTTCATTCAATAGCATATTATTTAGTCTCCAGGTGTTGGAGTAATTTCTGTTTTTTATTTTGTCATTGATTTCTACTCTCACTTCATTATGAGCTGATAGAACACGAGGCAGTATCTCTATTTTTTTGCATTTCCTAAGGGCTGCTTTGTGGCATAACATATGGTCTATTTTTGAGAAGGTTCCATGTGCTGCTAAGAAGAAAGTGAATCTGCTCATTGATGGATGGAATATTCTATATACATATATATATCTTTTAAGTCTAGGTTATTGATTGTGTTATTGAGTTCTATGGTTTGTTTGTTTGGTTTTTGTTTGGAAGATCTATCTAGTGGTGACAGCGGTGTGTTAAAGTCACCCAGAATTATTGTGTTGTGGTCTATGTGATTCCTGAAATTGAGAAGGATTTGTTTGATGTACAGGGATGCACCATTGTTTGGGGCATAAATATTTACTATCATTATGTCTTCCTGATTTATGGTTCCCTTAAGCAGTATGAAATGTCCTTCTTCATCCCTTCTGACTAACTTTGGCTTGAAATCCACTTTATCTGATATAAGGATGGAAACCCCCACTTTTTCACTGAGTCATGTTCATGGTAGGTTTTTTCCCATCCTTTCACTTTTAGTCTGTGGATGTGTTTTTCTATGAGTCTCTTGCAGGCAGCATATTGTTGGGTCTTTCTTTTTAATCCATTCTGCCAGTCTATGTCTTTTGATTGATGAGTTTAGGCTATTAATGTTCTGAGTTATTATTGAGATATGATTTGTATTCCCAGTCATTTGGGCTTATTATTGGTTTTTAAGTTGGCTTAGTTTCTCCTTTGAGTGGTTTTTCTCTAAGGTAGTTCCTCCCTTTGCTGACCTACATTGTTGTTTTTCATTTCCTCCTCATGGAATATTTTGTTGAGAACATTCTGTAGCGCAGGCTTTCTATTTGTAAATTCTTTTAACTTTTGTTTATCATGGAAGGATTTTATTTCATCTTCAAATCTGAAGGTTAGTTTTGCTGGGTATAGGATTTTTGGTTGGCAACCATGTTCTTTCAGAGCTTGAAATATGTCATTCCAGGCCCTTCTAGCTTTTAGAGTATGGTTTGAGAAGTCAGCTGCTATCCATATTGGTCTCCCCCTATATGTAATCTGATGCTTTTCTCTCACAGCCTTCAAAATTCTATCTTTATTTTGAATGTTCGGCATTTTCATTATTATGTGCCTTGGTGTGGATCTGTTGCGATTTTGTGCATTTGATGTTCTGTAAGCCTCTTATATTTGATTTTGCATTTCATTCTTCAGGTTTGGAAAATTTTCTGATATTATTTCATTGAATAGGTTGTTCATTCCTTTGGTTTGTATCTCTGTGCCTTCCTGAATCCCAATAACTCTTAAATTTGGTCTTTTCATGATGTCCTATAGTTCTAGGAGATTCTGTTCATGATTTCTTACCATCTTCTTTGTTTCGGCAACTTTATTTTCAAGATTAAATATTTTGTCTTCATTGTCTGAGGTTCTGTCTTCCAAGTGGTCTAGTCTTTTGGTGATGCTTTCCATTGAGTTTTTTTATTTGGTTTATTGTTTCCTTCATTTCAAGGATTTCCGTTTGGTTTTTTGTTGTTGTTGTTGTTTGTTTGTTTGTTTGTTTTGAGAATCTCTATCTCTTTGTTGAAATGATCTATTGCTTCCTGCAGTTGCTCTTTCAACTGCTTATTGGTATTATCTTTCATTGCCTGCATTTGCTCTCTTATCTCATCCTTTGTCTCGCGAATCATCTTAATCATATATAATCTGAAGTCCTTTTCTGATATTTCTTCTAACATACTGTCATTGGATTCTATTAATATAGAATCTAGATTTGTTTGGATCATTTTCTTCCCTCGTTTTTTCATGTTGTTCATGTATCTTCCCCTCTAGCAGTGCAGATCTGGGGTATTGCAGATTTCCCCCTATAGGCTTATAGTGGCTCTATAGGTTTCCAAAACCTTTCCTTTAAGGGAGATCAATATTAGCAGTGTCCAATTCAGACACTATGGAATCCTAGACCAAATAGCCCCTGTGAGGACAATAACAAAATTGTCATAATAAACAGACTGAGTTCAAATATTATCTTCAGTATAACAAACAGATTTGCAATAGCATCTGTAGTTTCTAATGGAGGACAAAGAGGATGCAGAGGGATGTAAGATGTAGCTGTTAATAGGATAAGAAAAGAATATACAGAAGTTCTAGATAATAGAAAGTGTGAGAGTGTAATCAAAAAAAATTAGATGTTAGCATGCAAAAAGGGAGAAAGAGACTCTGAGGGAACAGGTAAACAAAAGGAAAAGAGAGCCAAAACAGTAAAGAAATAAAAACATAAAATTGTTCAATAAGGAGAAGAAAGAAAATCTACACTATACCATTCATATAGTAATCAAACCTCCCAGAGTTCAGTAGCCTGATGCATGAGACGTACCTGACAATGAGCTTCAAGTCTCCAGCAGGCCTCTCAGGATGGGATTTGCCCCACCTAAAGACCGGAGTTCCGGCTTCCAGGATTATCCAAGATGGCCACTCTGGCTTCCAAATGTGTTGGCAAATGGGGAGCTGAAGCTCGGGGTGTGGATGTGGTCGGCTGGAGGTCCTGGAGACAGGGTGCGGTTGGTCAGGCAGGGGTCCTGGAGGTCGGGTGTGTTTGGTGTGGTTGCGGGATCCTGGAGGCCAGGTGCAATCAGTCGGTCTCTGGTCCCAGTGATAGGACACAGTCAGTTGGTCTGGGGGTTCTGGCGGCAGGGAGCAGTCAGTCAATGTGAGGGCCCTGGAGGCAGGGAGTGATCGGTCGGCCTGAAGGATCCTGGAGATGGGGCTCAGTCAGTCTGGCCAGGGGTCCTACAGGGCCTGGCTGTTGTCTCAAAATGGCAGCAGCCACGTGTAACCAAACCTGCAGGTACTGTGACAGAGAACTTCCAGGCAACAGCAGGCAGCTGGTGCTCCACTGGCGGTCTGCAGTCAGTCTGCTGGCAGCTGTTGGACGATCAGGAGGTGAACCTTGGGTGGTGGGTGATGGGTAGGGTGAAAGGCAGGTGATGGACAGGCAAGAGGCAGGCAAATGACAGATGATAGGTGCCTGACAGTGAGCAATCTGCACTCAAAAAAGGCGTCGATATGCTGGCAGACTACAGGTGATCACAGTAAACAAATGGGGTAAACAGCAGGGGCTCGATAAGCAGCAAAAAATGCCTCACCAAGAAAAAGATATCCTCTGCTTGAAACCGGAGTTAAGAAAGAACAAGGAACATAGCCACCCTCTAGTCCGCCATCTTGGATCTCCTTGTAATAATATCTTACAACTCTTAGGATGACTATTATTAAAAACAAAAGAGATAAGAAATATTAGTGAAGGTAATGAGAAATTGAAACCCTTTATACTGTAGGTAGAAATGTAAATTGGTATGACCATTTAGGAAAACAGTATTTAAGTTTCTCCAGAAGTTAAAAACAGAATTATCGTATGGTTCAGCAATACCACTTCTGGGTATATAGCCAAAGGGAATTAAATCAGTATTTCAAACAGATGCCTGCATTCCCTTGCTTCTTATACCATTATTCATAGTAGGCAATATATAGAAACAACTTATGTGTCCATCAACAGATGATGAATGGATGAAGAAAATGTGATATATATATATATATATATATATATATATATAAACATATACACACACAGAAACATACCCACACATACATGCATATACACACATATAGGCACGTGCACTATGAAATATGATTATACTACACACATGCATACAAGTATCCCACTGTGTATGCATATACAATTCTGTTTTTTAAGCACTATTTTTATATATGTATATATTGCTAAAATAATTTTCATTTTGCTTATTTTTGAGCTTATAAAAATGATATGTCACATAAAGTTCTGTGAAATTTGTTTTTATTTTTTACCCAGCATTGTGTTTCTAAGATTTACCTGTAGTTTTGTATATACTCTGTTTTACTTAGTTTCCTCTATGTACAACATTCTCTTGTGTAGACAGAGCAATTTATTTTTGATATCTCTGGCCCATGAACGCTTAGTTTGGTTTCTGTTATTTTCACAATGACAAATAATGATGCTTGAAAATGCTTGAACAGACTTTACTAGTGTAGAATTGAGTAGATAGACCAAGACACCATTTTCAGAAATAACAATAAAATATATATCTAGGAAAAAAATTAACAAAATTTTATAAACTTCCTCTAGACAGATTTAAAATATTACTGAGCTGGATCTTATGGTGACTCTATTTTTAACTTTGTTTTCATAATGGTTATAAAAATTTACATTCCTCCCATCAGATAGACATGTACTACTAGGTATAGAGCCAATGGAAAATAAATTAGCATGATGAAGATACATTTGCACTACAATGTTCACTGTAGCTTTAGTCACAATAGCCAAGATATGGAATCAAACTAAGTGCTCTTCACTAGGTAAATAAAATGTAACAAAATAAAAAGTAGAATAGTATTTAACTTTAAAAAGAGGAAATCTGTCTTTTGCAAAAAATATGGGTAACATGTTGGAGGACATCATGCTATGTAAAATAAGTCAGGCCCTGAAAGGCAAAACAGGATCTTACTTATATATTGAATCTTAAAAAGTCAAACTCTTAAGATGCACAGAATAAAATGGTAGGAGTCTGGGGTGAGGGTGGGAGGATTGGTATGGGTCAGAATTTAGTCGGTAGGAATAGTTCAAGAAATCTATTGTAAAATATGGTAACTATTGTTAACAATGGTGTTTTGAATACTTGAAAATAACTAAGAGAATAGATATTAAGTGTTCTTGCCACAAAAACCAAATTCATAAAGTAATGGACTTACTAAATTAATTTGCTTTATCTACAATGTATACATTTATCAAAACATCATGTTGTAATAGGTAATTTTTGTCAATAAAAAAATAAATGTAAAAAAAATAAATACATCACTATTTTGTTAGTCAGCTTTTCATCACTGTAACCAGAATACCTTAACAAGAACAGTTTAGAAACACATAAGTTTATTTGGGGCTCACAGTTTCAGAGGTTCAGTCCATGGTGAGTGGGCCCCATTTCTCTGGACCTGAGGTGAGGCAGAACATCGTTGCAGATGGGTGTGGCAGAGGAATCTGCTCCTTGGCAACCAAGAAGCAGAAAGAGAGTGAGTGTGGGAAGACCCAGGAATGACAAATAATTCGAAAGAGCACTCCCCTAGTATGAGAGTCAGCTTTTGATCTCTGTATTCAAAATGTTCAAAGACCCACCTCTGAACCTTGTTCTGTTGAAGACCACACTTTCAAAGCATGAGCTTTTGGGGGAACCCTAAAGATCTAAACCATAAAAAGTGCATATATTAAAAAGCATTATTGAAATAAATAAAACACAAATGGAGGTGTATACTGTGTTCATTGGTTTAAAATTTCAAGTCTCCCCACATATATAGATTAACTGAAGTTTCAATTTAAAAGAACTCACTTAACTTTCAAGGAGATTTTACCAACTAATGATAATATTAACATAAATGTTTGAAACATAAAACTAAAAATAGCTAAGATACTCCTTATAAAGAACACAAGTTTTGAGAACTTATCTAATCCAAATGTAGTAAAGCACAAAACTCTTTGATTTTCTTTAAACATTTTTTCTTTAAACACATGTATCTTTCTAAAAATTCATTATCAATTGTACATAAATATGTTCAATTGTTATATATCAAAATTGCAGCAAATAGTTTTTAAAAACTATACTCTTAATATTTAATTTTCTTCAATGGGACTAAATAATTACAAAGTAAAGTTACTGAATTAATAACCTGTATGAATTCTAATGATTGTTATCAGGGACATTTGTTTAGTTTATAACAATAATTGACTGATGGTTCTCTGATGACGCCCCCTTAGACTTTGCAGAATCTGTTCTCCAGGGTGACTCTCAGTTTCAAATTCCCAGGCCTGAGAGATCTAAATGCCTTTGATCACACTCCTGGAGGAAATGGGAATAAGAACAAAGTCTAAACTCTACAAATGCTGCCAGGCCCAACGGGAGCTCTATCACTTTACCCCTCTCCACGCTTTGATCTCTTCCCACCACAATCAGACCAACGTTGGGCCAGGCACAAATTCAGTATGGTTGCTTAATAAACATCGAGACTCATCAACTTATAACGAACAAAACTTTCAAACAGGGTAAAACTTTTGAATATGTAAATGAACTTGAATATTACACCAGTTCAATTATCTTACAAGAGGGACACTTAAAAGCTAACGCTTCACTCAACACACTATTCACTGTATATTTTACAAAACCTGATATTAATATTTGCGTTTTTCTCTGAGGAATTTGATTTTTTTATTTTGGTTAGTTACCTCCCCTAGGAAAACTCATCTGATCCCATAAGGAACTCACACTCTTTTTTTGGTGCTAATATTCACTGTGCACACCTATCCTCACTCTTGTAGTCCCTCTGTCCTTCAAACATTTCCCACAACTGTCCTTCCTTTCTAATTGTAAACACAGACAGTGTCCTAGTCACCTGTGTGTTGGCCACCTAAGGTGGATATCTCCACAAGGAACACCAAGTCTTTGAATTGTTATCTCTACTGCCACATTAACTATTTCCTTTCATAAACAATTTTGCCCAGCCCACTTTAGTTTTCCTAAAAGATTCTTTATTGGTGGTGGTGTTGTTTTTAAGAAAATCATTACATGAGTTTTTTGTTCACTGTAAATTATGACATTCACTTATCTTTACTCAGTATTTCCCATGAGCCAAGCAGCATGTGAGGGGTTGTACCCCAAGAAGACACAGTATTTGCCCTTCAATAATCCAAAGACTTACAGCTGGGTGCTGTTGAGCCTGCCCATAATCCCAGCAACTGGAGAGTCTGAGGCAGGAAGATACCAAGTTCGAGTCCAGCCTCACAACTTTACAAGGCCCTATGCAACTTAAAAAGACCCTATCTCAAAATAAAAAATAAAAAGGGCTGGGGATGCAGGTCAGTGGTAGATTATCCCTGGGCTCAATCCTTAATACTAAAAAAAGTTATGTATGAGTGAAATAACATGAGATGTAGAATTTGAAAAACTAAGCATTTGGGCAGAATTGGGGGATGGTGAATTCTCTGTTTTTCTGTGGGATACTAAAAAGGAGAAGGTTCTCTCTAGGCTCAAATGATGTTTAGGGTGACTAGAGAATATATGAGCAGACACAGATACATCTGGAATTTAAGAGTAACGTCTAGACTGACAAATTAGAAGTTGTCCACTTTGTACCTCGAAAGTAAAGCCATGAGACCAGAGAGTCTAGTGCAGGGTTTCCATGGAAAGTAAAAGGAAGAGGACTTGGATCCTGGTGATCTACCATCACAAAATAAGTACAGCCCTAGGAAAAAATAACCTGGAAGAATAAATTTTAAGAGGAATAATCAAAGGATAACAAAAGTCATGAGAGGACAGACTATTAATATCAAAACTGCCAATGCCTCAGGTGAGAGGAGAATGCACTTAAATTTAGCAAACAGGAAAAACCTTCTATGGAAGTCAGAAAAGTCAATCAGAACAGGGAAGAGATCAAGACAGATTACCAAGATGTGAGGAGCAGATATGGAAGACACGACCCATTTTTTTAATGCTAAAATAAAGAAATATAATAGCAGTAGTTTGAGCAGAGGTTTAATGGAAGGGTTCTTTTTTAGAAGCCTGATAAAGAACTGAAAATCATGGCCAAAACTGATGATAGATAAAACATAGAAGACGGTGGGATAAAATTCTTCTCTAAGTGAAAGGAGCTGAGATATTATTGGTTTATTGGTTTTCTACTACTGCTGTAACAAATAGCCAAAAACTCGGTACTTTACAACAACAAAACATTATTTTCTTGGAGTTCTGGAGGTTAGATGCCTGAATGGGTCTTACAGGGCTAAAATTAAGATGTCAGCAGACTGCATTCCTTTCCCAAGTATATAAGGATGAATCATTTGGCAAGACTTCCACAGATTCTAGAAGCCACCTGCATTCCTTGGCTTGTGGCTTCATCTTCCATCTTCATAGCCAGAAGTGGAGCATCTTCAAATTTCTCTCTCTCTCTCTCTCTCTCTCTCTCTCTCTCTCTCTCCCTCCCTCCCTCCCTCCCTCCCTCTCTCCCTCTCTCTCTCTCTCACATACACACACACACACACACACACATACAATTTCCATTGTCAACTTTCCTTCTCTGACTCTGACTTCCCTCTTAAATGAACACTTGTGATTACACTGGGATCACCCACATATTCAAAAATAAATCCCCATTTCAAAATCTTTATTTAATCACATCTCTCAAGTACAATAAAGCACTTAGTCTGCAGATTAAGAGATCAACATCTTGGAGACCATCATTCTGTCAACCACACTGGGCAAGGACAGAATGATTAAACTGGAAAAAGACAGTTGATTTCTGCTTTTCCTTCTAGAGAGAAGGAAGCCAGGACTTCATAGGTAAGCATTAAGCAAAGTCAGGCTGAAGCATTTGATGGCTGTATTTTCTTCTTGGCAGCCTTGCTGGAGTTACGTAAATCGATGACATGAGGAACAATTTTTTGGAAAAGTTGCTAGAGTTTGTTGCTGAGAACATGACTAGAAATGGGTAAAGAGGCACTGGGTGGTGGGAGGGGGGCTCCAATGGAGCAAGAGAACATAAGGTAGTCATGAAGCTTATTGGCTAACCATAGAGATTTGTGCAGCAACTCTTGGCAGCCTGGGAACAGAATCAAAGAAATAAACAGATGGATCCTTGAAGTGTCTGAAGGCTGGTTGTAGGATATAGGGGAAATGTGAGCAATGATCCTCCTGTGTGTGTGTGTGTGTGTGTGTGTGTGTGTGCGTCTGTGTGCGTCTGTGTGTTTGAAACCACAGATCCTAGCATTAGACTAGGTTCAATCCACTCTTCCCTGAGCAGTGGGAGGTGAACAGAGAGAAAGATGGCCACCAGTTCTTAGGAATGCAAAACTCTTGATGATTCCATTGACAGATAAAAGTCTTTATGTATTCAAATTACAGAGTCATGCTAATTACCCAAGTAACTTTTTGGAGTTTGAAATTTATAAAATTAGAATTAGGATAATTAATAAATCCATTCTCATTCTAGCACATAATATTGGTTTAAGTTTTTTTTTTAAAATCTGTTTTGACAGGCAGTTTAATTTTACTGAAAGTTTATTCAACAATATTTATAAGTAATTACCAAATAGAGAGCGTTTTTCTAATGGTAGAAATTTAAAAATATAATCTGCTACATAATTACTTGATAATTACTTTGTCATCAGATATCTTTTAAAAGAAGTTTAACTCTATCTCCAGTGTAATCTGTTCCACTTAGTTTCCACTCTGTAGTTTCACTCTGTATTTTATTATTCCCATCTTATCAGTTATAATTCACTAAAATATAAAGCTAATTTTATTATCAGGTTAAAGCCTTCCAGTCAACATTCTAGAAAGTTACAATCAGTGCACTATTAAACATTATATTTTTAAATTTCCCTAAATGGAAGTATGTTTGCAAGCCCTTCATTAAATGTGAACCACTCCTGTAATGATTTGTTTTTTCACATTATGTTTTTGTTTATTTAAATACTGCCATTTGCCCGTTTCTTTTCTTAGCTGCATTTGCACAGAAATCCAAGAGGATCTAGTGAATCTAGAATATTTTTTAAAAACTTAGCTAATCAGATGTATATTGGAGGAATATAAGGAATTTTTTTTACAAAAATACAGGTGGGAAGAAAATTAGTGAACAGTTTAAAGAATAATAATGTCCTGGATTGAAAAGATCACTCTACTGGCAGTGAGAGAAGAGAGTCAGGGGCTCCACAAAAGGAGACTATCACCCGCCCATGTGGGTAGCACTACAGTCCTGACTCAAGGTGGCAGTCACGAGCACGGTGGGATGCAAAGATGCAAGGGAAATCCATGGAGTGGGTAAGAGAAGCTGGAAACATAAAATTGCCCGGCAAATGGTTTGGATCCCTCCAAATCTTTGCAGCCTGCTTTTACAGCTTTGGGTTTTTAATCAGTTGCTTCCTTAAAAACACAACAATCATGGAGGAAAACAGTAATCTACATATTATCTTTTTAAGGTGATAGTGGAGAAAAATTTTGTCTGGTTTAAATATTTATATATGTAACACCCAGGATCATTCTAAGTCACTGCCTTTATTGGAATACAACAAGATACCCACACTTGTAAATTTTTTTAAAAATTTCCTTTTAATTGTTTTTGATCCACTGTTTAGGAGCATGTGTGTATCCACATAATTATGAATTTTTTCAAAATTGCTCTTATTGATTACTAGTTTCATGTCCCTGTAGTTGGGAATATTATGTTTCATAGTTTCTATCTTCTTACAAAGTCTACATAGTAAGCTAACACAAAATGATTACAAAGATGTTTGCTATTCTTTAAGTTGAATGTGAAATATTTTGCAGGTCTTTGTGATAGTTTGCTACTTTTTTTATAATGGTAAAAACATTTAACAATTTTTTTTAGGTAGATGTTACAGTATTATTAACTGTATAATATTACCATATAGCAGAGCTGTAGAGTTTATCTTGTCTAGCTGAAACTTTATTCCTATTGATTAAAAACTCATTGACTGCTCCCCCAACTCCTGCCAGACACCATTCCATTCTGATTCTTTTTTTTTTATTTTTTTTTATTTTTACAGACTGCATTTTGATTCATTGTACACAAATGGGGTACATCTTTTCATTTCTGAGGTTGTGCACAATGCAGACTCATACCATTTGTGTAATTGTACATGTACATAGAATAAAGATGTCTGTCTCATTCCACTTTTTTCATACTCCTCCCTCTCATTTCCCTCTATGTGATCTAAAGTTCCTCCATTCTTCTCTCAACCCGCACCTCCCACCCCCATTACATATCATCATCCACTTATCAGGGAAAACATTAGTTTTTTGGATTGACTTATTTCACTTAGCATGATATTCTCCAATTCCATCCATTTATCTGCAGATACCATAATATTCTTCTTCTTTATGACTGAATAATATTCCATTGTGTCTACATACCACAGTTTCTTTATCCATTCATCTGTTGAAGGGCATCTAGGTTGGTTCCACAATCTAGCTATTGTGAATTGAGCTACTATAAACATTGATGTGACTGTGTTACCGTTACTCATACTTGTAAATTTTAATAAATGAGAAAAATATTCCTTATTTTTCCTGCCATTCTATTCAAATGAATTGGTAATAAAATTAAGTTTATAAAATTTTAAAACATAGTACCATAATAAAAGTATCCAATATTTATCTTTGACTTACACTATTTTTGCTGTTAAAGAATAAAGAAATGAAAATGTATGAAAATTAGAAGTATCAGAAGTTATTGTGATTTTTCATTTTCAGTTTTCACTTAGTTTTTACCCATCAGAATTGCCTATTTTGTGCCTAACCTTTTCTGCTTACATCTGAAGGTAAACTATTTAGTAATATGATTTTAGCAATTTGATAATGGATGAAAGACAGTTTTTAAAAAGCATTAAAAATATTTGAACTATTAGTGAACAAATAATTTGGCAAATTGGCAAACATCTGCATTCACAAGTCACAATTGCCAATGACTTGAATAAGCATGCATCAGAGAATCAATGACAGAAAAATATTACCATTGGATTAAACGATAAAAAGGAAGCCTTATCACATTGTAATGCTAATTCTCAAAGAAACAGCAATAATCATTGTAAGTTTCAAAGTAAATATCTGATAGTGTAGTTCATTTACTGGTGAGAACATTTTTTTTTGCATAGGATTGATGAAAGCAACTTTAAATTTGCACTTGAGTTTAACTTTTAATTCAGGAAGAAGATCAATTACAATATTAAGGTACAGAACAAAGTATTGCTCACCTGTGGACACATTAATCATCAAAAAATTAAATTATCATAAACATTATGACTCCTTCAAGATAATTTGGTTCTAGAAAAGGATAACTATAAACCAGATAAATTCAGAAAATAAGTTTAAAAAGAATTTCTTACTTTACTAATGAATCATATTTAGTTTCTTCTACCAAACTTTCCACTAGTGGATTTAAAACCAGTGAACAGAAATTAGACTAATGCACTCTTTCAGAGACATCTATTTCTAAAATGAGCTTTTCTGTTTCTATTTTTTTCATATAACTGATAATAAAATGTGAAAATGGAGGATATGCCTTGCTGAATTTTTTAAGGGGCTCCAACCTATCTTTGTCAAGATTCTGTTATCCCTTCCAGACAACTCTTACTTCAATATATTTCAAAACTGATTCAACAGACAGTATTAAGAATCTTGCAGGTTTATTACATGTCTATACATTTAATGTGATCAAATTACTTTAAAGTTTTTGTAATCCATGAAGCATATTTCTTATTGAAAACTGATGATTCAGCTGGGCATAGTGACACATACCTGTGATCCCAGTGACTCTGGAGGCTGAGGCAGGAGGATTCCCAGTTCAAGTCTCCCCTCAGCAATGGGCCAGGGCTATAGCTCAGTGGTAAAGCACCTCTCGGTTCAACCCCCAGTAACGATCCCCCCAAAAAGACTTCAATTAATGTCCTCATTTTTCTGATTTCCATTTTGCTAATTTCATCATTTACTTAGCGATAGCATTAATGTTAAATATTTAACATACCCACTTCTATTAAATACTTCAAATGAAGTAAAGAAACAACATATAGTTCCATCTCCATCCTAGGCTGGATATATGTGAATCTAGATCACTTTTAAAACTTTTTCTTAAATAATGATTGGTTTCATTAAGGATACCAAGAAAACAAAAGCTATATTTCTTATATCTCGACTTTTCTCATTCTCTCTCTTTAAATGCAGGTTTCTTTTTCTCTCCCAAGATAGTCTTAGAAACAAGTTAGAGATAGGATAATAAAAGAGTTTTCCTCTTATTCCCTTAGGTAGTTATATTCTGACCCCAGAGAAACAGTAGACTTTTCACAGTAATTCTTGTTTTTCCAAACTTCTTTTAAATTTTAAAGGGAGTGACCAACAGTAAACTCCATGACTATGGCAATCAAACTTACCTAATCTACAATAATCAATTCAATAAATGGTATATTCAGTATATTTTAATGTTATAGTACCTTTTTCATTTACAAATCAATGAATTCAGGTAAGTATTTTTCATTGTTCTTTCCAATATGCTTAGTTACTCTACAGGAAAAGAAAAGTGTTCATTAGTTTATAAATTGTCTTTCATATTTTTTATTGCTTTTACCTTTACTCCTCTGAATAATAGTGCAAAGTATGAAATTACTCACTTAATATATTAGGCAAAATTTATCCTAACTGGTACATTGAGAGTAATTTATAATTATGTTGGACTAAGTGATTAAAACTTTTTGATTACAAATAATAGTAATTTCTGTTGCTACAAAAAGGCCCAAATAATGTTTTCAATTAAAAATATAATGGAAAGAAGGTCTTTGGAACTAACTGAATGACTTTGGGCAGTTTACTTGATTTTTGTGAACATCATTTTATTAATCTTTAAAAGGGAGATGAAATACCTGTCTCATATGACTAGATTAAATATTCAGTGTCTGGCACAAAATCATGCTCAATAATGAGAGTGGAGGGGGAGGAGAGAAAGGAGATTATGATTATGCAGCAATTACCATATGAAGCAAATGATACCACCCCCTCCCTTCAACTGTCTTTTATTCATTCCCTTATCACTAAAATTAATTGATTTCCTCAGACTTAGTTCTTTGCCTTATTCTAGGGCTTACAGAATCTTACACTTTTAGCTTCTTGACTTGATCAGGAATTTGATTAATTCAAAGGTGTCCAAATATTTTCATTTAATCAGTCCTCATCTCATTGTGATAGTCAGACTGAATTTGCCTCCTCCCCAGATCTGATTCATGCCCAATATTTGGAATGTAATATTTGAAAATTACTGACAACATGAGCCACGTCCATTTCCCTAGGAAAGGTCATAATTGCTATGAGTATATAATGTTTTATTTTCTCCAACTTCTCCCTATGCTCAGAGAATAGACTCATACTAAGGAAGTAGACTCAGAACATTATTTTATGTATGATCTTTATTATCATTATAAAGAAATCATGTTCTAGAGAATTGAAGACAAGGAGCAAGTTCTCTCTACAAAAGCATTTTGGTTGTTGCATTTTAGGTGAATATTACTTTCAGGTGTTTAGATTACAGGTATTTGTTAGACTTAGGTAGATATAAACTCAGCCTTACATTATCCATTCCTCCATATTCATTGACACCATGCAGGGATAGATTATTTTATGAAATACTATGCCTTAAGTCAGACTATCAATAAAAGTCTGAGAGACTGTGTTGTAAAAGAAACTGTTTATGTATGAAAGTTTATTGGGCAGGACTCTTGGGACAACACTTGTCGGGAGAATGTAGGAGCTAAATTGACAGAGAGAGAGGTTAAATCATGATACACTCGGCATTGGGGGCGATGCCCCTGCTGAACTTACAGGGATATTTGAAGCTAGACTTGACCCTAACGATTTTCCAGAATTGAGGCAGGTGTCTGGTCTTTATATACTAAATAACCGCATTGGACTTGGGGTGATTCCTTGGCAGGCTGCTCCCTGCTGCCAAGGGCAATTGCTGGATAGGTACTGAGCTCTGAGCTGTTAAGAGCCAACACACCAGGCAATTGGGAGAATAAATGTCTTATCCTAGGAAGACATGGGTGATGTGTTAGTCAGCTTTTTTGTGACTGTGACCAAAATACCTGAGAAAATCAACTTAGAAGAGCAAAACTTTATGTGGGGCTCATGGTTTCAGAGGATCAATCTGTGGTCATTCGGCTCCATTGCTTTAGACGCAAGAGGAGGCAAAACAACATGACAGAAGGACCTGGCAAAGGAACGCTGCTCACCTCATGGTAACCAGGAAGCAGAGCGAGAACAAGAAGCCAGGGACAAAATATAGTCCCCAGGGCACACCCAAGGAACCTGCTTCTTCCATTCATGTCCTACCCACAGTTACCACATGGTAATCCACTGAAATTATTAATCCATCAAATGGATTGATCCATTGATTCAGTTATATATCCCATAATTGATCATTTCACCTCTAAACTGCTATATTGCCTAAAATGAGCTTTTCTGGAGGACACCTCATACTCACATCATAACATGAGTTGTCCTGAAAAATTCACTACCTTTCACTGATCAGAATTTATTTATTTATTTATTTTTGTAGACAAATGGGATACATGTTGTTTCTCTGTACATGAAGTAGAGGCGTACCATTAGTGTAATCATAAATTTACATAGGGTAATGTTGTTTGATTCATTCTGTTATTTTTTCCTCTTCCCCCCCCACCTCTCCCACCCCTCTTTTCCCCCTATACAGTCCCTCCTTCCTCCATTCTTGCCCCCGTCCCACCCCCATTATGTGTCATCATCCACTTATCAGTGAGATCATTTGTCCTTTGGTTTTCTGAGATTGGCTTATCTCACTTAGCATGATATTCTCCAATTTCATCCATTTGCCTGCAAATGACATAATTTTATCATTCTTCATGGCTGAGTAATATTCCATTGTATATATATATATATATATATATATATATATATATATATATATATATAAAATATACCACAGTTTCCTTATCCATTCATCAGTTGAGGGGCATCTAGATGGTTCCACAATCTGGTTAATGTGAATTGAGCAGCTATGAACATTGATGTGGCTGTATCTCTGTAGTATGATGATTTTAAGTCCTTTGGGAATAGGCTGAGGAGTGGGATAGCTGGGTCAAATGGTGGTTCCATTTCAGGCTTTCTGAGGAATCTCCACACTGCTTTCCAGAGTGGCTGCACTAATTTGCAACCCCACCAGCAATGTATAAGTGTATCTTTTTCCCCACATCCTTGCCAACAACTATTGTTGCTTGTATTCTTGATAATCACCATTCTAATTGGGGTGAGAGGGAATCTTAGTGTAGTTTTGATTTGCATTTCTCTTCTTACTAGAGATGTTGAACATTTTTTCATATATCTGTTGATTGCTTGTACATCTTCTTCTGTGAAGTGTCTGTTCATTTCCTTAGCCCATTTCTTGACTGGGTTATTTGTATTCTTGGTGTAGAGTTCTTTGACTTTATATATTCTGGAAATGAGTGCTGTAGCTGAAGTATGAGTGGCAAAGATTTTCTCCCACTCTATAGGTTCTCTTTTCACATTGCTGATAGTTCCCTTTGCTGAGAGAAAGGTTTTTAGTTTGAATCTATCCCAGTTATTGATTCTTGCTTTTATTTCTTGTGCTATGGGAGTCCTGTTAAGGAAGTCTGATCCTAAGGTGACATGTTGAAGATTTGGACCTACTTTTTCTTTTATAAGTTGAAGGGTTTCTGGTCTGATTCTGAGGTCCTTGATCCATTTTGAGTTGAGTTTTGAGCTAAGGATTGCTTTAGCTATTCTGGGTTTCTTATTCTTCCCGATGAATTTCATGATTGCTTTCTCTATTTCTGTAAGGTACGTCATTGGGATTTTGACTGGAATTGCATTGAATCTACATAGCACTTTTGGTAGTATGGCCATTTTGACAATATTAATTCTGCCTATCCAAGAACATGGGAGATCATTCTATCTTCTAAGGTTTTCTTTAATTTCTTTCTTTAGGGTTCTGTAGTTCTCATTGTAGAGGTCTTTCACCTCTTTTGTGAGATTGATTCCCAAGTATTTTATTTATTTTGAGGCTATTGTGAATGGGGTAGTTTTCCTAACTTCTCTTTCTGAAGATTCATCACTTATGTATAAAAATGCATTAGATTTATGAGCATTGATCTTGTAACCTGCTACTTTACTGAATTCCCTTATGAGTTCAAAAAGTTTTCTGGTGAAATTTCCAGGTTCCTCTACATATATAATCATGTCATCAGTGAACAGGGATAGTTTGAGTTCTTCTTTTCCTATTCGTATCCCTTTAATTTCTTTGGTTTGTCTAATTGCTCTGGCTAGATTTTCAAGATCAATGTTGAATAGAAGTGGTGAAAGAGGGCATCCCTGCCTTGTTCCAGTTTTTAGGGGGGATGCTTCAGTTTTTCACCATTTAGAATGATATTGATCATGGGCTTAGCGTAGATGGCCTTTACAATGTTAAGGAATGTTCCCACTATACTTATTTTTTCTAGTGTTTTGACCATGAAGGGATGCTGTATTTTATCAAATGCTTTTTCTGCATCTATTGAAATAATCATGTGATTCTTAAATTTAAGTCTGTTGATATGATGAATGACATTTATTGATTTCCGAATGTTGAACCAACCTTGCATCCCTGGGATAAAACCCACTTGATCGTGGTGCCCTATCTTTTTAATATATTTTTGTATGTGATTTGCTAAAATTTTGTTGAGAATTTTTGTGTTGAAGTTGATTAAGGATATTGGTCTGAAATTTTCTTTCCTTTATGTGTCTCTGTCTGCTTTTGGTATCAGGGTGATATTGGCTACATAGAATGAGTTTGGGAGGGTTCCTTCCTCTTCTATTTCATGGAATACTTTGAGGAGTATTGGAATGAGCTCTTCTTTAAAGGTTTTGTAGAACTCAGCTGAGAACCCGTCGGGTCCCGGACTTTTCTTTGTTGGTAGGCTTTTGATGACTTCTTCTATTTCATTGCTTGACATTAATTTATTTAAGTTGTGTATGTTCTCCTTATTCAGATTAGGTAATTCATGTCTCTAGAAACTTGTTGATGTCTTCGAGGTTTTCTGTTTTGTTGGAGAATAGATTTTCAAAATAGCTTCTAATTATGTTTTGTTTTTCACTTGTATCTGTAGTGATATTTCCTTCTTCATTCCAAATTTTAGTAATTTGAGTTTTCTCTCGCTTTCTCTTTGTTAGTGTGGCTAAGGGTTTATCAATTTTGTTTATTTTTTCAAAGAACCAACTCTTATTTTGTTAATTTTTTTGATTGTTTCTTTTGTTTCAATTTCCTTGATTTCAGCTCTGATTTAACTATTTCCTGTCTTCTACTACTTTTGGTGTTGGTTTGCTCTTCTTTTTCTAGGGCTTTGAGCTGTAGTGTTAAGTCATTTATTTGTTGATTTTTTTCTTCTTTTGATGAATGCACTCCATGAAATAAATCTTCCTCTAAGTACTGCTTTCATAGTGTCCCAGAGATTTTGATATGATGTGTCTTTTTTCTCCTTTACTTCTAAGAATATTTTTATTTCTCTCCTGATGTCTTCCATTATTCATTCATTATACAATAGTGTATTATTTAATCTCCAGGTGTTGGAGAAGTTTCTATTTTTTATTCTGTCATTTATTTCTAATTTCAATCCATTATGAGCTGATAGAATACAAGGTAGTATCTCTATCTTCTTGTATTTGCTAACATTAGCTTTGTGGCATAAAATATGGTCTATTTTAGAGAAGAATCCATGTGCTGCTGAGAAGAAAGTGTATTCGCTCTTTGTTGGATGGTATATTATATATATGTCCATTAAGTCTAAATTGTTGATTGTGTTATTGAGATCTATGGTTTCTTTATTCAATTTTTGTTTGGAAGATCTGTACAGTGGTGAAAGAGGTGTGTTAAAATCACCTAGTATTATTGTGTTGTGATCTATTTGATTTCTGGAAATAAGAAGGATTTGTTTGACGTACATGGATGAGCCAATGTTCGGGGCATAGATATTTATGGTTGCTATGTCTTGCTGATTTATGCTTCCCTTAAGCAGTATGTAATGTCCTTCTTTATTCCTTCTGACTAGTTTTGGCTTGAAGTCCACATTATCTGAAATGAGGATGGATACTCCAGCTTTTTGGCTGTGTCCGTGTGCATGGTATGTTTTTTCCCATCCTTTCACCTTTAGTCTGTGGGTATCTCTTTCTATGAGATGAGTCTCTTGCAGGCAGCATATTGTTGGATTTTCCTTTTTAATCCAATCTGCCAGTCTATGTCTTTTGATTAATGAGTTCAAGCCATTAACATTTGGGGTTATTATTGTGATATGATTTGTATTCCCAGTCATTTGACTCATGTTTGTTTTTTGACATGATTTGGTTTCTCCTTTATTTGGCAATTCCTTTAGGCTAGTTCCTCCCGTTGCTGATTTGTATTGTTGTTTTTCATCTCTTCCTCATGGAATATTTTGCTGAGAATGTTCTGTAATATGCTGGCTTTCTTTTTGTAAATTCTTTTAGCTTTTGTTTATCATGGAAGGATTTTATTTCATTATCAAATCTGAAAGTAAGTTTTTCTGGGTATAAGATTCTTGGTTGACATCTGTTTTCTTTCAGGGCTTGGTAAATGTTGTTCCAGGCCCTTCTAGCTTTTAGGGTCTGGATTGAAAAATCTGCTGATATTCTTATTGGTTTCCCCCTGAATGTAATTTGATTTTTTCCTCTCATAGTCTTTAAAATTCTTTCTTTATTTTGTATGTTATGTATTTTCATAATAATGTGCCTTGGTGTGGGTCTGTTGTAATTCTGTATATTTGGAGTCCTATAAGCCTCTTATACCTGGTTTTCCATTTCATTCTTCAGATTTGGGAAATTTTCTGGTATTATTTCATTGAATAGATTGTTCATTCCTTTGGTTTGTTTCTCTAAGCCTTCCTCAATCCCAATAATTCTTAAATTTGGCCTTTTCATGATATCCCATAAATCTTATAGATTCTGTTCATAATTTCTTACCATCTTCTCTGGTCAACTTTGTTTTCAAGATTAAATATTTTTTCTTCAATGTCTGAGGTTCTGTCTTCCAGGTGTTCTATCCTATTGCTTATGCTTTCTATGGATTTTTTAACTTGGTTTATTGTGTCCCTCATTTCAAGGATTTCTGTTTGTTTGTTTTTTTTCAGTATCTCTAACTCTCTACTGAAATGATCTTTTGCTTCCTATATTTGCTCTTTTAACTGTTGATTGGTGCGATCATTTAATGCCTGCATTTGCTCTTTAATTTCCTCATTTGCTTCTCTGATTGTTTTAATTATGTACATTCTGAACTCCTTTTCTGGCATTTCTTCTGCTGTTCTGCCATTGGGTTTTATTGATATAGTATCTAGGTTTGTTTGGGACATTTTCTTCCCTTGTTTTCTCATATTGGTCAGATGTCAGTGGGACTCTGAGATATTGCAGATTTCCTCTATTGGCTTATAATGTCCCTGTGGATTTCCAGTGTATCACCACCCAGCCTTCAGTAGCCTGAAGTCTTGGAGGAACTTGATAATGCAGTGCTTCTGAAGAAACCTGACCCTAGCCCACAACCGGGCCAGGGCTGGGGGCTGGTTCTGCATGGAAATCCTCTCAGTGGGTGAGCCTTCTCGGAGAAGCTGGCTGTAGACAGGGCCTGCTGCTGGAGGGAGCCAGGCTGCTCAGGAAAGCCTCTCGCTGTTCTGCCTTGGTCCCAGAAGCCGCCTGCAGGCTCGGTCTGCTGCTGGGTTCAGGGCTTGGAGTTGGTCTGTGTGGAAAACCTCTCACTGGGCGGGCCTACTCTGAGAACCTGGCTGTGGATCATGCCTCCTGCAGGAGGGAGCCAGGCTGCCTGGGGAAGACTCTCGCTGCCCTGCCCTGCTCTGAGAAGCTGCCCCCTCTCCGGGCCTGCCGCCCTGGCCGAGCTTCACCGGTGGGATAGACTCACCCCACGGCTCTACTTTGGTCCGAGTCTCTCAATACCTCCCCTTCTTGAATCCTGAGTAATGGAGCGACGGGAGATGCAGTAACCCTCTAGTCCGCCATCTTGTAACCCTCCCCTTTTTCCAGCATTTATTTTTAATGCTTTAGAATGAAATATTTCCTTCATCTACACCATAAACTGGATCTACTTGCTAATCTAACCATGTATAATCACAAGCATTGTTACTTTTAAAACTTTAAGCAGAGGGTTTTCTAACCACAGAGCAGCAGTAAAGAGACAAGGATGGAGGATCTTAGTGAGTGGAAAATTTCAGAAATAAGTCCAGAAGTTTTTGAAAAACTGCAGGCATCCACTGCTTTAGAAAGAAATAAACAGATACCATTATACAAACTGGATCAAATTTTGGCACTGACTGAGAGTGTCTACACCAACATTTCCCAGTGGATTCCTGCACATTAGTCCCATAGGATGCACTAATGGATAAATGTGAAGTTCTGTCGTTAAATGTGACTGGGAATCTCACTAGTTCAAAATCCCTCCAGAAGCTTACAGAGAATATTGGGATATTAAAGCCTCAAGAAGATAAGCAGTCTACTTTTTACTTCATCATTTCTCAAATTTACATAGTAAAACAATTATTTTTCATACAACCTTTTTAGCATTCTAAAGAAATAATGTTCCAGAGAATTAAAAGTAAGATATGCTTCTCCATGATTACATGAAAAAGTATCCTACAGAAATGTCTTATGAAAAAATAAGTAGCTCAATTAATAATTTCTTTGCCAATATGGAATCAAAATATATCCTTGTTTTGGATAACTTCTACTGAAATTCCTCTGGGAAAGATAGGGAAAAGCAATTGCAAACGGAAGGTCAACAAAAGAGTTTATCTGTCAGTGAGTTACATGTATGCACAATCTCACTTTTTACCTGCTCAAAATAATCCACTTAACATTATTCACCTTTTCATAAGTATCACCATTTCAATTTCCCGTGTGTGTCTGTGTGTGTGTGTGTGTGTGTGTGCATGTGTATGTGCGTGTGCAGGTATGTTAGTGTTGAAAAACTCAGAAAGGCTTTTCTGGGTTGCGACAGGATACCAACCCTAAGGAGCAGACTCTTACTACATGGAATGGCATAGGAAGGGCAAATGTGTCCTGTGGAAGAAATGGTTTTGCTGTGAGATGAAAAAGAGCTCCAATTCCAGCCCCGTTCAGTAGCTGAGTGATCATGGTAATATCCAGAAGCTTGTCTCGAAGATTAAATGAAATAACAAACAGTACTTCATCTTACCTAGATCTTTTCTTATTTCATTGCTGACTCAGAGAAAATAAAGGATAGTCTTTCCTATAAACACTGCTTTCAAAAACTGCCTTTTCTTCAAATTTTCCAAGCTTTTCACCTTATCTATAGTATAGACAAGAATCAGAAATACTCTAAATAGGGAAAATATAGAAATAGCCAGAATATAAAACATGATGGTGGAAAGTGTACAACCCAGAAAAAAGTATAAAGATTTTCCTTATCCAAGATTGTCCTATAAGTTCTGTCTCTTGAAGGTGTTCTTAAAAGGAGAAAGTCCTTCAAACACTTTGCAATTTTTGACATTTTTTTCCCACATAATTTGTGTATTTTTCAGCAATGCGTATTTAATCACAATCAACTATTTCTACATGGCAAGTGGCAATTAATCCATTGCACAGTTTGAATGTCTGTGCACTGACAGCATGGTTGCTCATAATATGAAATGCAAATTAAAAATGCAAAAGGCACTATCCTTAACTGATCATATCAGCGAAGTTTTAAACTTTTATACAGTGTTTGCAAAGTTAGACATGAGCCTAAATTGGAACAATATTTAGAAGCAACTTGGTAACAGCTAACAAAATTCGAAATGTATCCTTTCCACCCCACAATACCATTTCTAGTCATTAATTCTACAGAAACATTCCCTGTGTACAAAACAAAGCTTGCCCTAATGTGCAGCACTGCTGGTTACAGCAAAAAACAAAAGAAAGCCTAAATATCTAAAAATTGAGAACTATTAAAATCTTTTGCATTTATAAAATAAAGTATTTTATGTTATTATCTATACTATTTACCGTAATGCTAGTCTTCGAGATATATTAAAAAAATGAAAAAAGGTGTATTACAGAATGCCCGCATGTTGGAAACCACACTCACTCTGGAGAGAGCCTTCTAAGAACCTCCAGCAACTGCCTCTGGGGAGAGTACCTGATGACCAAGAAGACAGAAACTGTACACAGACCTGACTGAACTTTAGACAGGCTTCACTCTGACCTTAGACAACTGACCTCTGTTGTCATAGAGCAGCTACTTCAGCAAAGTTCCTCTGTCTTTTTAAAAGTGTCTTTGTATTTTTAAAACCCAGAATCATCTTTCGGAAGGAGCTGGAAGAGTCCTTCTGAAATGTAATCCTTAAGAAAGATAGCACTCCTCTCTCAGTCTTTGCAGGAAGAGGGTAGCCTAACTCCTATCAAGATGTCTTGCTCCAAGTTGTAAAGCTACCCCTTATCATAGAGATGAAACAAAGTTAGTAGGATTAGGTCAACTAGCAAACATAGCTCACCTACAATTCCCTTACCCAGCTCTTAAAAACTCCTCAGTTCCTTCCCCCATTTTGCTTTTCTTCTCTTTTTTCCCTCCTTTTCTTTTTCTTTCATTTTTTTCTTAAGGACACACTGATTTCTGGTCTCTTTTCCTATTGCAGTAGATGTGAATAACATCTTCTTTACATGTTTAACTTTGGTGGAATTTTTGTCTTGACACTCGTATACAGCATAAACAGTTTAGCAGGGAGACTTCCTTTTCACCTGATATTTTTTTCTACATTTTGACATTTTTACAATGTTTATGAATTACCCATTCAAAAATATGTAAATTGAACCAACAACTTAAATGAATCCTTAGGGCAGGCTACAGCTCATGGAAATGCAGACTAAATTGTTCTGAAAAGATTTATACAACCAGCTTCAGTTATGAAATACTTATGTAAACTATTTTAAAGCGTAAAGAAAATTTCTAATTAAGTAATATAAACTTTATGGAAACTAAAACTAAAGTGGTAAAGTACCTTTAAATCCTTCAAATACTGTAGTGTTGTTAATACAGATAAAACATTTTAGCTTAGTTCAACACAAATTACAATGAAATCTTAGATACAAGTTCACTGTATTTTCCAAAGATGCTTGATGGATAATATTCCATATATCTAGCCTCTCTGGGTCACCCTAATATAATATAGATTTGAGTCAACCTGCATTTAACTATGGAGCCTCCAAGTTACAAGCAAGCGTTCAGTTAAACCAAGTGCTTTGTGATGACTTATACTCAAAGCAAAACAAGAAAGGGTAAACTCTCACACATACAATGTCAGTATAATCCATTTTTCAGTGACATGGTATTATTTCTAAGGAAAGACCTGAAATCTACAGTATGAAGGAATGCCATCAATTCTTATAGTCAGATGAGTTAGTTGTGATTTTAAAACCCAGATCCTTTCATTGAGTGGTAAATTTCAAATTTGGAAAGACTAATGAGTAATTAACTTGTCAGCAGTAAAAGTGTTTGCCCAAAAATAAATTTGCAAAACATAGAAAAACATTTTTATTTTCATGTTTTGCAAAAGAGCATCTTATTAACAAAGGGAAATGGCATTTTTTTCCCTATATCTACACTATCCTTATCCATTTGTTGTGAGATACCTCTTTCTCCTTCCCATTGTAGTTAACATAAAAATATAAATGGGGGATAATTGCTGAAGACTTTTAAATATAACTTAAGGAATGGAACTATAGATATTCTTTTAATATAATATGATCCTTAATGGTAAATGTGTGCTGCTCTCACAGTGAAAGGCATTTGACTATTTTCCTCCTAATATCCAGAATTAAACAAAAACTTAAAGAAAAGCAAATAGTCCCAGGGACTCCGTTCCCACCTGGTATTTCATCTTTGACTCCTTCCTCTGAATACATGCTACATATAGCATGTCCTGTGGATTAACAGAATTGACATCTCCTAGGAGCCTGTCAAAAATGAAGAATCTCAAGTCCATCCCTAGCTTTGTAATCAAATGCAGCATTTTTTTTTATAAAACAGGATCCCTAGGTGATTTGCATTGACTTTAAACAGTAAAAGCTATACTCTAGACCCAAGTGCTTCCACCGCCTACTCAACAAGCATTAGCTATGAGTAAGGCTCTTAGACCAAGGAGGAAACCATCCTGTATAGTCTCCCACCCACAGTTGTCTCTCTGCCATTTCATCTGGCACACCATTACCAAAAATGGTTTTTCCAAAATATTATTCATGTCAGATCCCTCAAAACAACTATAATAACATACTCATCTGCAGTATTTTTTCATCTTACAGAGTACTTCTACATCAGTTGTCTGAGTCAATTCTCATAATATTGTGAAATAGATTATGCAGTTCGACAAGAGATGCATTCTCAGGAAAGTCACAACTATGCCTAAAATCAGACATCAAGCAGGCAGTGGGGCTGTGACTCCCTGTTTTAGCTTCTACATTAAATATCACCCTCTCTGTCCCTTTTCATGTTAGTTCATTTCCCTGCCCCAATCTTCAGTGGTCCTTCACCTCACATTAAAGCGTAGACCATCTACCGATCCAATCGGACACCAATAAGCTCTCTGATCAGGATGTCCTCATGTAACAACCCACCCTTTCGACAGGCCCCACAGCTCCGTTGCACCCACCCAGTCTTCTTTATGCAGCATATCCCTTTCTGAGAAACCAATACCATTCCATCATTGTTTAAATGCAGCTAAAAACTATCATTATACAAGAGGGAAAATAAATCATATAAGTCTCAGCTTACTCCATACAAGTACTTTCAGATCATCACAGTTTTAAAACACTGGATATGCATTAAGAAAGCCTGAAATAACAGCACCTATGTCTTTATTTCTTTATTAAGTCTGTCTGTTGAGCAGGCCTAGAACAAATGACACCATGTTAGCAATGTGTATATCTGACACCCAGATCTTGATTTCTAAATCTAGTCTCCTGTTTTAGAAAGGGTGGGGCGTCCTTCAAGAAGTAATGCAGACGGGAGGTGGGAGTACATGGTAAGAATCTGCTTGAAAGGTGCCAAGAAAGTCAGGCCCAGTGGCACACACCTATAATCCCAGCAACTCAGGAGGCTGAGGCAGGAGAATCGGAGTTCAAAGCCAGCCTCAGTAACTTAGTGAGGCCCTAAGAAACTCAGTGAGACTCTGCCTCAAAAGAAAACATTTTAAAAAGTGCCGGGGATGTGACTCAACGGTTAAGTGCCCCTGGATTCCATTCCTGGTACAAAAATAAAAAGAAAAGAAAAAAGAAAAGTATTAAATATTAAAAAACAAGGACTTAGGAATTAGACCAGAGACCCTGCAACAAATAGAAGACAAAGTAGGTCTGAATCTTTATCATGTTGGCTTAGGATCAGACTTCCTTAACAAGACTCCCCAAAGCACAAGAAATCAAAGCAAGGATCAATAAATGGGATGGACTCAAACTAAAAAGCTTTTTCTCAGCAAAGGATACAATCGATAATGTAAAAAGAGAGCCTACAGAGTGGGAGAAAATCTTTTCCACATGCACTTCAGATAGAGCACTTATGTCCAAAATTTATAAAGAACTTACAAAACTTTACAACAAAAATACAAAGAACCCAATCAATAAATGCACTAAGGAACTGGACAGACACTTTACAGAAGAAGACATAACAGCTGATTAATAAATATATGAAAAAGTGTTCAACATCTCTAGTAATTAAAGAAATGCAAATTAAAACAACTCTAAGATTTCATCTTACTCCAATTAGAATGGCTATTATCAAGAACACAAATAATAATAGATGTTGGCATGGATGTGGGCAAAAAGGCACACTTTTACACTGGTCCAACACCATTCCATCATTTTTTAAATGCAGCTTAAAACTATCATTATACAAGAGGGAAAGTAAATCATATGGAGTCTCAGGTTACTCCATATACTTACTTTTAGATCATCACAGTTTTAAAACGCTGGAGTTGCAAATTGGTACAGCCACTCTGGGAAGCAGTGTAGATATTTCTCAGAAAACTTGGAAAGAACCCACATTTTGACCTAGTTATTCCACTCCTCAGTTTATACCCAAAGGACTTAAAATAAGCATACTATAGTGACATGGCCACATCAATGTTCATAGCAGCTCAATTCACAATAGTTAAGCTATGGAACCAACCTAGGTTCCTTTCAATAGATGAATGGATAAACAAAATGTGGTACATATACACAGTGGAATATTACCCAACCATAAAGAAGAATGAAATTATGGCATTTACTGGTAAGTGGATGGAACTGGAGGCTCTCATGCTAAGTGCAATAAGCCAATCCCAAAAAACCAAAAGCCGAATATTCTCTCTGATATGTGGATGCTAACTCACAATAAGCTGGGAGGGGGCAGGGAGATAGGAAAGACAGTAGAATGAATCAGATACAACTTTCCTAAATATAAATATATGACCAATGTAACTCCACATCATGTACAATCACAAAAATGGGAAGTTATACTCCATGTATGTATGATATGCTAAAATATGTTCTACTGTCATGTATAACTAAAAAGAACAACTAAAAAAATTGTTAAAATGTACCAAGGAGTAAAAGAAAAACCAAAAATGCTCAAAATTCACAATGATGGGGTAAGTCAAGGGGACACAGAATCAACTGAAAAAGTCCCTTGTGGTCAAGCTAGAACAATTTCGACAACAAAAAAAGTAACATTAGATTGTAGTGCAAGTATGAAGTGTATATCCATGAGTTTACACTGATATAAATAAATGAATAAATAAAGGAGGAAAGTAAATAAAGCTCCCATACAGAAAAATTCCAAATGCAGACATCCTGCTTGAAGAGATGGAGCTTAACTCCCCTCCCCACCTCCGTTAGTAATCTGTTTCCAAAGAGATTACGGAAAGGAGTCAAAAATATAATTCCATAGTAGAAAACCTGTCAAGTAACCAAACTGACAAAATTGATTTTAGAGTGAAAAACATTACCAATGTTAGAGGTAGAGGCATTTTGTAATGATGAAGGGTTTGGTTCATTAAGAGGACAAACAAGGACATTGTATGTACCCAATAACAGAGTTTTATAATGTGTGAAAGAAAACTGGCATAATTAAAGTAGGCAAATGCAGAATTATAATTAAAAATTTCAACAGTGTTTTCTTAGTAACTGTAGAGCAGCAAGCAAAACATAAAACTTGAACACAATCAACAACTAGACCTAATTGACAAATACAGAATATTTCACCCAACATCAGCAGAATGCATATTTTTTTAAATGCAAAGTAACATTTATCAAGAAAGACTATATTCCAAGCAATTAACAGGACTCAAAAATATATAAAAGTTAAAAAACAGTATGTTTTTCATAATAAAAGTAAATTTAGTTAATACCAGAGATATCTTGAATACACCCTAATATTTGGAAGTTAAGCAACACATTTCTAAACAAACTATAAGTGAAAGAATAAATAAGATATTAGCAAATATGTTGAACTTACTGAAGATTAAATAATAACATATTTTAGGGATGCAGCTAAAACTGCCTTTAGAGTTAAAATCATAGGTGTAAACTTATGTCACAGAAAGGGAGAAAAAGGAAAAAAGGAGAAAAGAAAATGAACAAAAAGAGAAATCTTTGAGATAAAACTTATAAATAGAATGCCAATAGTATAAATCATAAAAGAAAAAGTTATGAGTTGAATGTCATTAAAAATTTAAAATCCTCTACATCAATAGATACCATTCATAAGACAGAGACTTATCACAGAAAACTAAAAAATATTATGAGTCAAAAATTAATAAATGATTCTTAAAACTCAATACTAAGAATTAAAAACAAAATAAAATACAAACTATTTGAATGTATGCTTTACAAAAGAAGATAAATGATTATAATGTCAAATATTGTTATCAGAGGAATGCAAATTTGAACTATAATGATATCCTACTACATAGTCATTAAAATGGGTAAAATTTAAAAAGACTCACACCATCAAATGTTGGCAAGGATGTGATGAAAGTGGTACTTTTATATATCGCTGTAAGAATATAAAATGTTAACAACCACTTTGAACAACAATTTGACATTTCATTTCCCATAAAGTTGGACATACACTTATCATGTGACCTGGAAAATCTAATCTTATGTATTTAGTCAAAGATGATGAAAGCTTGTGTCAACACAATAATTTGTACCTGACAGTTTATAGTGGCTTTATTAATAATAGCATCAACCTGGAAACAATCCAAGTATTCATCACAGGTGAATGAATAGACAAACTGACATATCCAGAGTGAAATTCTACTCAGAACATTAGAACTTGTCACTTCTATCTAACATGTTAATAATTCTTTTAATGTTCAAAGATGGAAAAGTTAACAATCTTGATTTGATTATTGCACATTATATAAATGTATCAAATTCCTACAGTATGCCCATAAATCTGTACAATTAAAATAACTTAGTTCTTATTTCTTTAGCCACATATTATTTATCTGTTTTCTATTTTTTAACATCTTAAAGTCAGTCAATTTAATTCACCACATTTAAAGAATCAGGAAAAAAAAAACTATGAAATGTTATCATTAGGTACAGTGAAACAATCTTATAAGATTCAACATTTTTTTAATTAAAAAAAAAAAAAACTCTCATCATGTTAGGTATAGGAAAAAACTTCCTCTACCTGGTAAGGATCTCTACTACAATAGTATCAGAACTAATAACAAATTTCATGTAAATATTACTGTTTCTGTTGTGTGTTTTCTATTTGTTATTGAACATTGAATCACCTGAATTCTTAAGCAACTGATTATTTTTAAGCTTTCTCTGTATTATTCCTTCATTTATTCATTTAAACAAACAAACAAATATCTCTCTTTCTCCTATGGGAAACTCATGGCCAAGGGAATCTTGCTTGCTTCTGGGTCTGGCCCACGGACACAGCCGCAGCTACATTGGAGTTGGCGTGGGGTCCCCATGATGGTGGTGTCTGGTACTTGGCACTCATGGGATGGCCCCCGACTAAAGTCTGGAGTGCTCGTTGTGCAGCGTTGGCAGTGGTGTTTGAGACCTGGGCACTCGTGAAACAACTGGGAAGCCAGGGTCAAGAGTGTAAGCACGTGCAAAGCTGCAGTGACTACGATGGCTGGGGTCTGAGCACCACTGTGGCCGTGCCTCCAGTATTCTAGGTGTAAGGCCCTGTGGAGCTCCCTGCAGCAAGACCAGAGCCCAGGCATGTCCTGAATACCTATTGTTCCAGGGTTGGTGTTGGGGTCTTTGGCCCCCTTGCTCTTCTCGACCAGCAACAAGGGAAGGGAGCACTCCCCAACATGGCCAGACCAGGATAGGTAGGACCGACTGACCGCCCACACCCAGCCCTCCGGGCGGAGGACAATCAGACGCCTCAGGGAGACCAGTCACAGCAGGAACTCGTTTACTGAGGAAGTCACACAGCTTTTATGTAGGGTGGAGGATAGGCGGGAACCAATCAGCTTAAAGGTCAGCAAGGCACAGGGGGTTTTCGCAGGCGAGAGTCCCATAGGACTACATGGCAAGCAGGAGCTGATCACGTTCACAGAACTGTTGTTCACCAATCCCTGATGGTGGTCTGATTTATCGTCATTAAATTTGAAACCGCCTTTGAGGCCTTGATCTTGCTCACCCGCCAGGAAGTAAGGAGTCAGCCTGAGTTATTAACGTGTCATTAGTCCCAACAGGTCAGGGCATGGACCATCTCAATGCAGAGGTGTCTCCAGTGACTGTGGCACAGACACTTGTGATACAGCTGTGGGACGGGGTCTACAGCATGGGCACACAAAGAACCACTATGGCCCTGGGGTCCAGAGTGTGCAAAGGGCTAGGAGGATGGCAGCCCCTCTGGGTGGGGAGTCAGCTGTAGTGATGGTTGAGAGTTGCTGGTGTGCTCTACCGACAGGCTGCTAGGGTCTTGACTGAGGAACAGGAAGGGACCTCCACTGTGAAAGCTGCAGGGAGTCTGTGGCTGCCATGGATGTGCTGAGGACCTCAGTGGCCAAGGCTGCCCAGATCCTCTGCAGAAGAGTCCCTTTGGGAAATGCTGTGGCCATCAGGAGGTTGATACTGATAGCACCCATCTTTCTTCTTTGCTCCTCGCCATCTACAGACATCTCAGGTATGAAGTTACTCCATCAATGCGTTCTGTGCAGAATTCTCCATTTTTTGTCCCACTATGTTTCTGTAGCTCTCAATAAGACTCTTGAGTCTATAGACTAAGTTTCCCTTTCAAGGCTGGTAGTTGCTTTTTCTAGAAGGATGAAGAATGGTATCTCCTATTCTACTATCTTCTTGACATGCCTTTTCTTTTTTCTTCCCTGCCACCTTTTTTCTCTTCTGGATAATTTAAAAAACCTACCTTCAAGTTTACTCATTCTCTTTTCTGCTTGATGGAGTCTGCTCTTGAACCTCTATGGTGGACTATTAAATTCAGTTGTTCCCCAGGCTTGGTGATGCATGCCTGTAATCCCAGCAGCTAGGGAGGCTGAGCAAGTTCAAAGCCAGCCTCAGCAACTTAGTGAGTCCCTAAGAACTTAGTGAGACCTTGCCTCAAAATTAAAAAAAAAAAAATTAAAAAGGATAGGGGATGTGGCTCAATGGTTAAGCACCCCTGGGTTACCAAAAAACTAAAATAAATGAATAAATAAATTCAGTTGTTCTCTTAAGCTCCAAATTTCATTTGATTCTTTGTTATATTTTCTGTAGTATTTTTATTGGCCCCCTCTGCTGTGCCATGGACCCTCTGGAACATCATGCTGCCCAGCCCTTTTGTTCTCAGCATCCCCCAAGCATACGTCAAATCCCATCAGTTCTCCAAGACAAGGAGTCATTTGGTGGTCTCCTGAAAAGCCAGAACATTCAACACACACTCTTTTTCCCTTCTCAGACAGCACTGAGTGTTGGAGGTTTCCATTTGTTCCACACTGAGTCATGGGGAGGCAATCTGGTAACACTGCAATGCTAATCCAAAGCTTCCCCTTTGTTCCCAGTGGCCCTTAACAGGACCTGTAGATCAAGGCCAAACAGAATCTGTTCTCTTGGGTGGGCTCCCAAAATGTCTGTACATCAGATATATTTCAGCCTTCTCTTCTCCCTCCTGAGAAGACTTGAAACTGCTAGCCTTCCCCCCAAAAAGATTGTGCTGAGTTGGGAAGAAAGACTGTGGCTAATGAGTTCCACAAATGTTCCTACAGGCTTTGCTGAAGCAGATTTCTTATTCCCTGGAATCAGAAGCATCTTAACTGGTTTCTCAATTACTCACAAAGGGAATTGGTCAGTGTGTTTTTGTTGAATCAGCATCTCCATAGGAGGAAAGAAGGTTTGGGGATTTCTTATTCTGCTGTCTTGCTAATACCATTCCACTAGTAGATTCTATTTTGATACTGCCTCTTAGATGTGTTGGCTTCATGTGAGTGGGTAAGAGATTTTCTGCAGGTCATTTAGGCTAAAGGGAAGAACAGAGATTAAACCCTGGTCCCTGATTCCCAAGCTTTGACTCTTAAACCACTATTTACCACCATTAGCATACACAGGGAAATGGTACAGAAAATGTCATGATTATAAGAATATTATTAATCCAGACTGGAAGTGTAGCACAGCCATAAAATGCTACCTAACTCCCTGGGTTTGGCCCTCAGTACTGCTCCCAAATAATAACAATAATAATAATGAATTAAATCAGATTAAGAATGGAAAGGAAAACAATATCTGAGATTTCTCTAACCTACTAAGTGCCCTCTTTCTTAAACTTACCAATTACCAAGATTATTGGAATCACAGGTTCATTATTTTAAACCACCTACCTTGAAGTGTGGCATTCAGAAAAGTAATGATTTTAATGCTATTTACATAAATGAGGCCAAAGTTATTTTAATATATTACTCACATTTTTTAAAAAAAAATTCTTACTTTGAAGATAATGACTAGAAAATGCAAACAAAAGTGTAACTACCATCTGTTATTACTGAGAAAAGATAGAAATGCACATTATATTTCTCTCTGAAGAATGCATTCATGACTGACAGGAAGTTCTGTTGTGTATTTGCTATAATTCAAATAAACCATTAGGAACAGAAATATTTAAGGCTGGTGATGTGACTTAATGGTATAGCACTTGCCAAGCACGTATGAGGCCCTGGGTTTAATCCCCAGCACTGAAAAAAGAAAAAAAGAATAATTTGAAAAACATACCATTTTCTAAGACAGAGCCTTAGGTTTAAGGTGGTATCCTGATACAGTCTCTTTGCTGTACTTTGCTTAATTCAGGATGAATTCATTAGGGAAGATCTAAGAAAACAATGCAGGTGGTAAGTGTTGAAGCCAATTAATTCCCTGAGTTTAGATTTCTCTCTCAACATATGAATTTTCACTTGGATAAACATTTATCCACCAGATACTGTGTCAGACAGTTTTCTGTCACTATGACAAAATATTTGAACTGATCAATTTAAAAGGTTGGAAGATTTATTTTGGCTCATGGTTTCAGAGGTTTCAGTTGATGGTCATTTGGCCCCATTGTGTTGAGCCTGTAACAAGGAAGAACATCATGGTGGGGAGAGCCTAGCAGAGCAAAGCGGCTCACTTCATGGTGGCTGAGAAACCAACAGGGAGAAAGAGGAAGGGGCTGGATTCCCAATGTACCTCTCAAGGGCAAGCCTCTAATGATCTTCCTCCAACTAAACCCCATCTCCTAAAGTTCCCATCACTTCTCCATAGTGCCATCAACTGGGGACCACGCTTAATACATCAGATTTGAGGGAGCATTTAAGATCCAAGCCTTTATAAGTACCTATCTCACATACCACCTGAAGTATGCCCTTATTAATCTAACAGAGCAGTTACTTATGGATTCCTTTTGTATGCTGCTCTTTGGATCTTTTTATCACAATGGAATGCTACATCACAATTTCCACTTCTGAAGCTACCATTACACCCACTTTTAATTATTTTTATCCCAAATGTTTGCTTCCCATCTTTAAATATGTTCTCTATATTTGACCAAGCATTACCTTACATGACTTTAAAAAAAAAAAACCAAGTGATTTGATTAATAAAAACTATGAGCATGCATTTACAAACCAGCATTAAACATATGTATGGTTTTACCAATGCAATTCATGTTATTAAAATAAAATTACTGAGGCTAATCTAATAGAGGTGAAAAATTTGTATTAACACCACATAATTCAAAGTGCTACTCTAACATCTAGAGTGCAAATTCTAATTAACATCTTGTGACTCTGCCACAAAATCATTGGCTTATGAATCCAGATATCAACTTCATGTTGCTAACAATTTATGCAATAAATTCACAGGAGCAGGATGTGCAAATTCAGTCTGTCTCCTATTTTTCTACAAATATATTAACAAAAAATCTGCAAATGTGAAATTCTCACTTAGTTGATAGGTAACAATTTTCATTTTCAACTACTCATTTTTATGACTTTTGCATCTGAAACTTGACTTCAACAATTGAGCTCCATATTGAATAATTATCTATTAAAATGAAGGCAAATATTCAACATACAAAAAATGAAATGACTAGTGAAATGACTTTATTTCAGTAAGTACTACTTTCAGTTTATAAATCCTAAGTTTTTTTTCTATAAGGTTTTAGATCTAATTTTGTTAGGTACTAATACTATTTCATAATAGCATTTTAAAAATTATTGAGCTAGTCAATGAACTTTATTTAATCATCTACTTTTACCAGAGGATGAGAAAATTATCTTTAATTTCAATTATAACTAAGTGCATTAAAATAATAACAAGATCTTTATGTGAAGTGAATATGTGATAACTTAATATGATAATTAGTATTCATAGCAAGATATTCCTATCTCACTTCTATTAAAGAGAATTTGATAATCATGGGAGAAGAGGATTAATTTTGAAGATTCAGTTTTTCAATGAAGAGCATCCCTTGAACGATCCAAAGTAAGGGTCAGTGAAAATTGTTCCTCTAGTTGTATTCAGCAACTGGGTGCCATGCCAAACTAAATTTGCCACTTTCTTTTATCAAGTTCCTCATGAATGATTTGCCTTAAACACTAATTCTCTGTACAAATTTAACACAAGGAACACTACATTGAAAATTTGTCAACATTTCTGTAGTATAAGCCTTGAAAACTACTAAAAAGTAGATTTTATGTTTATATCCCCCCAAACAAAACATGAGGTAATAAAAATGTTAATTAGCCTCATTTAGTGATTCCAAAATGTATATACAGTTCAAAACATGATGACAAATATATAAAATTTTTGTTTTCTTTTCAAATGAATTAATTAAGAAAACAAAATAGACTATTACATTTTTTAAAAGAGAGCAAATTAATAAGCTTTGGGATAGATAACTTCCTGAAGGTTGTTTCCATTTGAAATTAATAAGTAAGTATCTTTTGTCTTCCCATTAATAACTTTCTTTTGCTGCACTTACAAAACTTGTATTTAGAGAGACTAAAATAATCAACATTTTCAAACAAATGAAAATTGTGACAAATATAAAATAAGTTACAATAACTAATAACCAACTGTGATAAACTATTTTTTCAAACTAGAGTTAACATTTCATTTACATTTATCCAAAGGGAAACAATATTAACAGAAAATTTTACTGTGTGCAGTAGCACAGTAGCACATGCCTATAATCCTAGCTACTCAGGAGGCTGAGGCAGGAGTAGCACAAGTTCAAGTCTAGCCTGGGCAACTTGACAAGGCCCTGACTCAAAACAAAACAAACAAATAAGTGTGTACCCATTGGATGTGTCATATCTGATACTTCAAAGAAGGTTCTTTCTGCAGTGATATAACCAAAACAGAGAAAGCCTGATGATTGTCCTAAGGAAAGCAAGTTAACAGAAGAGCAAGGAAGCAAATTAGCTAAAAATAAAACCAGTTTTGTCCCTTGTTTTGTAGAAAGAACATTTGTATTCTAACCAGTGTAATGATGAACAGAGAAAAACATTCAAGCTTAAAAAAAAAAAAAAAAAGGAAAAAAGAGAAAGGGAGGGAGCAAAGAGGGAAGGGAGCTGAAGTATTTAGATGCAATTAATTATGAAAACCAAGGGACATATCTTGGGCAGAGATGGTATTGAAAAAAGTTTCTCATGTCATTTGTGTACATATCCCAGAGCCTGGAGAGATTTACATAGTAAGCGGTATAAAAATATAACATGGATAATTGAATGCAATTATGCTTCATTAGACTTAGATAATTACCCCCTTTGATCCACAATCAACACCAAAATTAGAAATCACTCTATAAGAGAGGAACCTTTACCCCTAGTTCTGACAACTCTGTTTTCTTTAGCTCAGGATAACCAAACAATATAACTAAGGCGATAGACTAGATTATAACTCAAACAAACAGCAGAAGATTTTGGGGCATGAAATCCATCAATAGAATTTTAAAAGAAGAGAAGTTCTATCATCCTTTAAAAGATTTAAAGGACTAGGAAGACAGTGCTTATAAGACAAACTCCAGGGGGTATGAAAGATGGTGGAAGGAGACAGACGTCACTACTTATGTACATGTACGATTGCAGGAATGGTGTGACTACATCATGCACACCCGCAGAAACGAAAAGTTGTACCCCATTTGTGTATAATGAATCAAAATGCGGTCTGTAAAAGTAAAAATATAATAAAAAAATAAATAAAATTGCTAGATGATGAATGATGAAATGATGAATATTCAAGGAAATAGATATGTTTAACCTGTATTTAAACATTACACAATGTGTACATGTACTGAAACATCACACGGTACTTCATAAAACATGTACAAGTTTTATGTTTCTAATGTATCAGTTAAATAAAAAGAAAAAATGCCTGGCGGGGGGGGGGGGGGATAATTTTGGGTGGAAAAGTGACCCACTGATGAAAAATTTTAAAAGTTTATTTAATATCAAAAAAATTTTTAAAAAGACAAACACCAAACACACACACCCTGATTTTTAAGTGAAAATGAAGGCCTGAGTGACACATTTAAATGACACATTCAGGGTCATTTTTTTTAATAGGCCTCAAACACAACATTCATTCTAGCCGAAAACCGTGGGACCCTAAACCCAAGAACCACCTTTTCACTATCACCATAGCTCTGACTTTTCCAGAATATGTTAGTTGGAATCATACGGTATATAGCATCTTCAGTTTGGCTTCTTTTACTTAGTAATATGGGTTCATGTTTCCTCTGTGTGTTTTGGGGGCTTGAGATCTTATTATTTAAGTGAATGCTTGACTATACAATCACATCAGAGGGGCCCCTGGTCCTGGTCCTGTCTTTCAGGGAGCCCAGTACTTCAAGCTTTTCCCTGTGGGTAGAGAGTTGTAGAGGTCAAAAAGTCAAATAGTCTTACAGCCTGTGACCCTTTTCATCCTCCCTGGATCACATTCCATTCACCCAGAGCTAAGCATGTTCTGCCAAATGATCCAATAACAATATTCCAACGTCTACATCTTCCACAATGTACCCATTCACTTACTAAAGGACTTCTCAGCTGTTTTCAAGTTTTGAAAATTATGAATAAAATTTCCATAATCATCCATGTGTAAATTTTGATATAAGTTTTCAACTCTTTTGGGCAAATATCATTTTGCATCCCACCACCAATGAAAAAACTACCTGTTGTCCCACATCCTTGCCAGCAGCCTATTGACTGTGTTTTAGGTTTGGGCCATTCTAATAGATGGTAGTGGTCTCGTGTTTTAATTTTGCATTTCCTTGATGGCATATTATGTGCAACATCATTTCAAATGTTCATTTGACACCTGTACATATTCTTTGGTGAGGTGCCTATTACGGTTTTGGGCCCATTTTCAGAAGAGTTTGGTTGTTTTCTTGTTGAGATTTAAGTGTTCTTTGTATATTTTGGATAACAGTTTATTATAGGATATATCTTTTGCAAATTATTTCTTCCATTCTGTGGTTTGTCTTTTCATTCCTTGGCAGTATTTTTCACAGAGCAAAAAGGTTTAATTTTAATTGAAGTCCAGCATATCAATTATTTCCTTGTGACTTTGGTGTCCATTTGAAAAAGTCATCACCAAACCCAAAGACATCTAGAGTTTCTCATATGTTACCTTTCAGTATTTTTGTAGTTTTATATTTTACATTTGGGTCTGTAATTCATTTTGAGTTAATTTTTATAAAGGACGTAAGATCTGGGTCTAGATTTGTTCTCCTTTTTCATATCTAATGAGTCTCTTAGTCTTTTTGAGAAAAATATTCAAGTATGTTTTTTTTTGTGATTTATTGTCCTCTACCATTGAAACACTCCTTATTCTAAATAACATATCAGAAAAATCTTTAAAGCATATCCAATTCTCATTCTCAATAGGAAATGAAAGTTCCCTAAGATTGGTACTTTCTCAAATATGGACTCCACTGGGGTGTTTAGCCTACGAAAACGTTCTATTGTTACAAATAATGGAAGAGAAAGATTATTTCTATGACACATCTGTCACCTGAGAAAAGCAAGGAAGAAGAAATGATGCAAGATGGAGTAGGGAAGGGACTTAGGAAAGCAGAAGCCTGGGACACACCATAACTATTTGCCCCCACGTCCAGAGGCAGCAGGAGGTAGGCTTCAGCCCAGGTTGTTCCTTGTTAATATGTAACTACAGTGGATAACCAGAAAAATGGAGTAGTTCTAGAAATAATTCATTGAGTCACTATAATTGAGTCTGAAATTGTTTTGATTTTTTTCCTCTGTGTTTTCAAATAATTATATTTTAACAATTGAACTACGATGTTTGTAAAAGGCATTTTAAAAGTATTTTGATTAAGTATTATGTCTGCAAAACAGTGGAAATCTTTCACACCTGTGTGATACTACACCTGAACACTATTAACTGTCTTACCTTGCATCCATCAGTCAATGAATATTTATTAACCACCTACTTGGGTTGGACACTATGTTTGACATTGTGTACGCAGTGATGAGTGGTACAACCATGAATCTTAAGTCTAATGAGGGAGAGAGGTAGTAAGTACCTAAACATGTAAATAATTATATGAGTACAAACTAGAAGGCTAAATATCACATTCGTATGGGAGAATGCACAGGGACAACTTTGAAGGTGTTACGTTTGAGACTGGAGTGATAAGAAGCCACGTGAGGATTTGTAGAGAGAGTATTCCCAGTAACTTTGTGCTATTCCTAAGACAGGAAAGACTATGTGTGAGGAACTGAAATGAGGTCGGCTAATCTTGAGCACAGTGAGCAAGGACGAGAAGGAAGTCATGCTGGAGAAATTGTCAGGGAGCTATTATCCATGGTCTTGAGAATATGGGAAGTGGTATGGTATGAGTATTTTCTTTAGTACAAGAGGAAGCCATGGAAGACTTTTAAGCAGAGAGAATATGATTCAACTTGGTTTTTAAAACACTACTTAGGCTGCTATTAATAGGAGAGCTTTAGAGAAACGTAGGAATCTGACTGAGAAGCTATTTGAATATTCTTTATGAGAGGAAACGGCTATCAAGTCTTGTGTGGTGGCAATGGAAATGGAGAAAAATTGATAGTACCAGGAACAGGTCTAAATAAAATCAAGGAAGACTCCTCGGTGTTTGACTTCAACACCATTAATAAAAATTGTGCTGGTTCCTAGGATGGATAATACTGGAGTAGATGGAGCTGGGTGGAGAGATCAGAGTTCAGTCTTTAGGTATTTAAATGTGTTGGAACTTTGTCATCAAATGCCGCTGCCAAATGCTATGGTGGCCTCATAAATAGAAGTCTGTGCTAGAGATCTAAATTTAGGAAACATAAGAATATAAATATCCTTAAAAGAAATAGTGGTAAGCAGCACTAACCAAGGTAAGTGAATATAGAATAAATATCAGCTCAAAAAGTTGAGCACCAAAGGGCTGAGCAGTGTCAGGTGAGGGAGGACACGCTGTCAAAGGGGATGCAGATGGAACTGTCAGCAAAAAAGAAAGGGAAGAAGAGAGCATGCATCAAGGAAAATAAAGTGAAGAACTGTGTCAAATGCTGTTAAATAGTCAAGAAAGATCCTACCTTGCTTGCGTTCTTTGAATGTGACCAAAGGAAGCTAGTTTGTGACCATGATGGAAACAACTTTAGAGCAATGATGGAAACAGGAAGAAGAAGGAGGTAGGTTGAGAAGTGAATGCAAGCGGGAGTAGAAACAGAATAGCAGATAACACTTTCAAGAAGCATCACTATGAAAGTGAGTGGAGAAATGGAGAAGAAAACTTCATGGGGATAAAGTGGCTGAGTTCTGTAGTTTGTGTAAGATGGTGGGTATTGGAACATGATTACATAATGAAGATGATCCAGTAGAGAAAACATGATGATGTGAAGCTAAGGGAATATACTGAACACAAGAAAGTATGGCTCTGACCCAGAGCACAGTGGAAGGACTGACTTTGTTTAGAGAAAGGACCTTTCTCAGAGTGAAGACTACAGACTCCATTGCATTCATGAGTTTACTGTCAGCATGCTTTCTGAAGCTCCTTGTGGATGGCTCTCAGTTTCTTAAAAACAACCAAATGAATTCACCTACTGAGATTGGGGTGTGAATAGCAAAGAAAAGATGTAAATCACCATGAAAACCAATTGGAAATCAGTATCTCAACAAAAAAGAAACCAATAATTCAATAGACTATTTCCCCCCACTGCTCTCTTTTGGAGAAGAAAATAACTCTTAATAGTACCTACAGAAAATCCAAAATGAAGTAAATCATGTTTGTTAGAAATCAGTTAAGGTCTATAGGGAGTGTTTCTATATGTCTACAGTGTAAGAAACAGGAAAACCATAACCATTAGTTCTTTGGTCTAAAATCAATATTCACCTTCAGGGACCGTAGTAATAATAGGAATGTACCATTATCCTGTTTTCTTCACTTGAAAATAAAATCTAAAGAATCTATTTTTAGAACAAGTCTTTAAAATTTATGCATATAGAAATACCATTCTTGATTTTTAAGAAATATTATATAAGTTACAAGTGAATATATAATTATATTTCAATAAATATTGAGGTTTAGGTTATGAAAATGAAAGACTTTTCCCTCAATCTAACACCATGTATTTGAGAAAACCAACCTCAGTTTGGTATGAAACCATTCACACTGTTCTCTTTGTTTATCCAAGCATACTTAAGTTTTGTTGATTTGTTTTTTTTTAATTTTTTTGCTCTTCATTAATGCAGTTACACTATAATCATTAGTTCTACAACTGTTTTTCAATTGACATGTAACTTTCCAAATCAATATTTAGATATTATTTTTAATGGTATCCTATGGTTTATACTATCCATGTTTTATTTAACCATTGCTGCTTTCATGGAAAAATCAGGTTATTCATTAAAACAATGCTACAAAAATTTCTCAAACTTAAGTCACTGCATATAGGCCCATCCTTAATATTTTTTGGCCCAAAGAAAGAGTACAAATGAAGGGACACTTACCATATGCCTAAATACTTAAGTTTATTAAACTAAAAAGCTGTTAATAAAATAGGTTCTATTTTCCTACTTTAACAAATGCATCCCTAGAATGATGATCAAAGCCAGCTTGAAATTTCTAATCTCAGACATCTTGGTCCCTGGTCCTTTGCCCTCGACCTACCCTACTCCTCAGTCTACTCTTGGAAGAGTCCTATGACAGGTGTCCTTGAGTACTTGCAGGTGACACTCCAGTCCGTACATGCACTCCATCTGCACTCTTTTCACAGACTCTCCTGCAAATACCCTTCAGCTGGTGACTTCTTGGGCTACCAGGTACCAAGAGAGGACAAACTGGGGAAGAAGGCCATTCAGAACTTGGAGGCTGGTTTGGATCATTTGGCAGAACATGCTTAGCTCTGGGTGAATGGAATGTGATCCAGGGAGGATGAAAAGGGTCACAGGCTGTAAGACTATTTGACTTTTTGACCTCTACAACTCTCTACCCACAGGGAAAAGCTTGAAGTACTGGGCTCCCTGAAAGACAGGACCAGGACCAGGGGCCCCTCTGATGTGATTGTATAGTCAAGCATTCACTTCTGTATCATGGATCCCTTGAAGTAGAATTGGGAAAAAAGGGTACAGATTTTGGAAATAAGGGATTTTTTCCAAATAAAAATTAAGAACAAAAATCTGTAAATTGATTTCTATAGTCATTTAAAAATGTAAAAAATAGCCTTTGCTTACATCTTCATAAAGAAAAATTATATATACGTATATATACATATATATAGCCATATATGTATGTATAACTATAACTATATATAGTTTTATATATAGATACATATATATGTGTGTGTATATATATATATATATAGTTCTGATGAACTAACAGGTTAAAAAAAAAACTCACCTTATTATTTGCATTTATATTCTCCTGAGTGCTGAACTTTTCACTTACACTGATTTTATGAATTGCCTGTTTGAAACTGTCTTAGTTAATTCAGGTTTACCTCAACCTGGGTAATTTATGAACAATAGAACTCTATTGCTTATAGCACTGGAGGCTGAGAAATCCCAAATTAAGGTGCCTACACATTCAGTGTCTGGTAAGTGTTGACCATCCTCTTCAAAATGATTACTTTCACTATGTCTTCACATAGCTAAAGGGTCTAGGAGATTCCCTCAAGCCTCCTATATGAGGTCTTTATTCCCATTCATAAGGGGAGCAGCTCTCATGATCTAATACATTCCTAAATCCCTCTAAAAAGTACCATATTGGTTATTAGGCTCCAGTACATGAAATTAGGACAAAAATATTCCAGTCAATATTCTTTATCTAAGCAATAGTCTTTATATTTCTTTGCTGAATTTTCTTTTGGTTCTTTATACTAATCTTTTTTTAAATTTTATTTTTATAGTTTTGTCAGCAATTTTTACTTTTTCCTTTTATATTACATTAATTTCAATTTATATTTTTATTGACTCTATTCTCTGAAATTACTTTAAGTGCATTACTTTTGATAACTTTCTAGTCATTTAATGATCATTTATTAGTTTTCCATGTTTTCTTTTTCTTTTCCAAATTTAATTTTTAATTTTTATTTTTTAGTTACACATGAATATATTTTGACATATCATACATACATGGAGTATAACTTCCCATTCTTGTGGGTATACATGATGTGGACTTACACTGGCCATGTATTCATATGTGAACACAGGAAAGTTATGTCCTATTCATTCTACTGTCTTTTCCATTCCCAATCCCCCTCCCCTCCCTCCTATCCCCCTGTCCAATCCAGTGAACCTACACTCTCCCCCACTTCCCCCGCTCCCCTGCCCCCCCTACTGAGAATCAGCATCCACATATCAGAGAGAACATTCAGTCTTTGGATTTTTGGGATTGGTTTATTTAACTTAGCATGATAGCCTCCAGTCTCATGCACTTACCAGCTAATGCCATAATTTCATTCTTCTTTAGGACTGAATAATGTTCCATTATGTATATGTACCAAATTTTGTTTATCCATTCATCTATTGAAGGGCACCTATGTTGGTGCTTACCTATTTTGAATTCATCTGCTATGAACAATGATGTGCCCGAGTCACTATAGTATGCTGATTTTAAGTCATTAAGATATATGCTGGGGAATGGGATAACTGGGTCAATTACATTAGACCCCTATCTCTCACCCTGCATAAAACTCAACTCTAAGTGGATCAAGAAACTAGGCATTAGACCCAGAGTACATCTACTAGAAGAAAAAGTAGACCCAAAGCTCCATCATGTTTGCTTTGGAACTGAATTCCTCAATAAGACTCTGAAAGTGCAAGAAGTAAAATCAAGAATCAATAAATGTGATTGTATGAACCTAAAGAGCTTCTTCACAGCAAGGAAACAATCAGTGCTATGAAGAGAGAGCCTACAGAATAGGAGAAAATCTTTGCCACCTGCCCCTCAGAGTATTAATCTCCAGGATATATAAAAACACAAAATCTTAACCCCCCCAAACCAAATAACCCAATCAATAAATGGGCAAAGGAACGGAACAGACACTTCACAGAAAAGAAATGTGAATGGTCAACAAGTATAGGAAAAAATGTTCAACATCATTAGCAATTAGAGAAATGAAAATTAAAACTACACTTGGATTTCATCTCACTCCAGTCAGAATGATAGTAACAATAAATGTTAACAAGATGTGGGGAAAAGAATACGCTCATACATTGTTGTGGGATCTGCAAATTGGTGCAACCACTCTGGAAAGCAGTATGGAGATTCCACGCTTCTTTTTAATTAAGAGTTTTTAAAGCCATATATTTTAGTCTAAATATAAGATTTAGTTTTGTGACACTGATATTCATACAAATTATTCTGGTTTCAATGATTTCCATGTGATTTGAAATTAAATTTGAAGTTCATTTTTAGTCCTGGAATTTAATTTTGAAGGGGTTATTTCTAATTTTTAATTATTTATTTTCATATTAGTTGATTTATTATGATCAGAGATTATAGCTTGTGAAAGTCTTACTTTTGGAATTTATTACAATGCTTTTTGTGATGGTGCATGATCATATCAGTAAATATTCCACAGGCAAAAAGGCCAGTGTAAACTATGCATAGGAGGTGTGTGTGTTTGTGCATGCAACACTACAGGTGTTTGTTTTCAGCCAAAGAGTCAGTATAGAAGACAGTTGTTCCAAGGAAAGTCCACAGAGAATGTAAATATGGGACTCTGAATTTATGACAGAAAGATTATTTTTAAAACAAATGAAATACTTGGGAATCAATCCAACAAAAGAGGTGAAAGACCTCTACAATGAGAACTACAGAATACTAAAGAAAGAAATTAAAGAAAACCTTAGAAGATGGAAAGATCTCCCATGTTCTTGGATAGGCAGAATTAATATTGTCAAAATGGCCATACTATCAAAAGTGCTATACAGATTCAATGCAATTCCAACTAAATTCCCAATGACGTACCTTACAGAAATAGAGCAAGCAATCATGAATTCATCTGGAAGAATAAGGAACCGAGAATAGCTAAAACAATCCTTAGCAGGAAGAGTGAAGCAGAGGGTATCGCAATACCAGAACTTCAACTATTCTACAAAGCAATAGTAAAAAAACAGAATGGTATTGGCACCAAAATAGACAGGTAGATCAATGATACAGAATAGTGGACACAGACACAAACCCAAATAAATACAGTTTTCTCATACTACACAAAGGTGCCAAAAACATGCAATGGAGAAAAGATAGCCTCTTCAACAAATGGTGCTGGCAAAACTGGAAATCCATATGCAACAGAATGAAACTAAACCCCTATCTCTCACCCTGCACAAAAATCAACTTGAAATGGATCAAGGACCTTAGAATCAGACCAGAGACCCTGCACCTAATAGAAGAAAAAGTAAGTCCAAATCTTCAACATGTCAGCTTAGGATCAGACTTCCTTAACAGGACTCCCATAGCACAAGAAATAAAAGCAAGAATCAATAATTGGGATAGATTCAAACTAAAAAGCTTTCTCTCAGCAAAGGAAACTATCAGCAATGTGAAGAGAGAGCCTACAGAGTGGGAGAGTATCTTTGCCACCCATACTTCAGCTAGAGCACTAATTTCCAGAATATATAAAGAACTCAAAAAACTCTACACCAAGAATACAAATAACCCAGTCAACAAATGGGCTAAGGAAATGAACAGACACTTCACAGAAGAAGATGTAAAAGCAATCAACAGATATATGTAAAAATGTTCAACATCTCTAGTAAGAAGAGAAATGCAAATCAAAACTACACTAAGATTCCATCTCACCCCAATTAGAATGGTTATTATCAAGAATACAATCCACAATAGGTGTTGGAGAGGATGTGGGGGAAAAGGTACACTCATACATTGCTGGTGGGGCTGCAAATTAGTGCAGCTACTCTGGAAAGCAGTGTGGAGATTCCTTAGAAAGCTTGGAATGGAACCACCATTTGACCCAGCTATCCCACTCCTTGGCCTATACCCAAAGGACTTAAAATCAGCATACTACAAAGATGTAGCCACATCAATGTTCATAGCTGCTCAATTCACAATAGTCAGATTGTACAACCAACCTAGATACCCTTCAATTGATGAATGGATAAAGAAACTGTGGTATATATATATATATATATATATATATATATATATACACAAATACATACACACAATGGAATATTAGTCAGCCCTGAAGAATGATAAAATTATGGCATTTGCAGGCAAATGGATGAAATTGGAGACTATCATGCTAAGTGAGATAAGCCAATCTCAAAAAACTAAAGGACATATGATCTCTCTGATAAGCGGGTGATGGCATACAATGGGGGGTGGGTGGGAGGGTGGGAGGCAAGAATGGAGGAAGGAGGGACTGTATAGAGGGAAAAGAGGGGTGGGAGGGGTTGGGGAAAGGAAAAAATAACACAATGAATCAAACAACATTACCCTATGTAAATGTACGGTTACACAAATGGTATGCCTCTACTTCATGTACAACCAGAGAAACAAGTTGTATCCCATTTGTTTACAATAAAAAAATAGAAAAACTTAAGCATATGTAAGCTGAAATTCTGCCAGAAAAAGATACTGTAATTGATGATACATACAAAGAAGCAGGATTCTGACGTTGAGGTAGATTGGGCTTAGGAATCAAGGATTCTTTCAATTGGAAAATTAGATTTCAGAGACAGGGAATCCAGCTGTCATCATACAGAAAGTGTCAGTCAGTTTAACTCTAAACAGAAAATCAGACTTGACTTTGAGATGGTAGCTGGAAACTTCTTGTATCTTCCCCATTAATAGTGCAAATGTTTTATGAAATCTTAGAGTTTTAATTTGCATTTCTTTAATTACAAGAGATATTGAACACTTTTTCATATGTTTATTAATTGCCTGTGTATCTTCTGTAAAGTGTCTGTCCAGTTTCTTGACCCATTTATTGGTTGGGTTCTTTGTATTTTTGGTGTAAATTTTGTAAATTCTTTATAAATTTTAGAGATAAGTGCTCTATCTGAAGTGCATGTGGAAAAGATTTTCTCCCACTCTGTAGGCTCTCTCTTCACATCCTTGATTGTATCCTTTGCTGAGAAAAAACTTTTTAGTTTGAGTCCATCCCATCGATTGATTCTTGCTTTGATTTCTTGTGCTTTGGGAGTCTCGTTGAGGAAGTCTGATCCTAGGCCAACATGATGAAGATTCGGGCCTACTTTGTCTTCTATTAGGTGCAGGGTCTCTGGTCTAATTCCTATGTCTTTGATCCATTTTGAGTTGAATTTCATGCAGAGTGAGAGATAGAGGTTTAATTTCATTTTACTAAATATGTATTTCCAGTTTTGCCAGCACCATTTGTTGAACGGGCTATCTGTTCTCCATTGTATGTTTTTGGCTCTTTGTCTAGTATGAGGTGACTGTATTTATGTGGTTTTGTCTCTGAGGGAAACATACTAGCTGCCCCTTCTCCACATACAGATGTTCCTAAACTTGAGGCTACATCCTAATTAACTGTCATAAGTTGAAAACATAAGTAAAAATCCATTTAACACACATAACGTACTAAGCATCACAACTTAGCTTAGCCTACCTTAAACATGCTCAGAACACTTAACACTAGTCTACAGTTGGGCATTCAAGAAGGCTTCCAACTGTAAATCACCATTCCAGGGAAAGATCAAAATTCAAAATTTGATGTATGATATCAAGTGAATGTGTATCACTCTTGCATCATTATAAAGTTGATAAATCCGAAGTCTAACCATCATAAGTTGAGGACATCTGTACTACCTTGAGAACTTAGTAAATTCTAAATCGAGCTCACGATTTCTTAAAGCAACTGAACTAGTGAACAGCCTTCATTAGTTCAATGAATTTCAATCTGCCCAACATAATCTTGACAAACCTTAGGCAGAACATTTTAGCCACAGCACAATTGGCAAGTTTTTTGGGGTGCTACCTTGTTTTCAACAGAATGTTCAGCAACATCCCTGGTTTTTACCACTGGATGCCAGTAACAACACACTTTCATTTGTGATGACCAAAAATGTTTCCAGAAGTTGTCATTTGTTCCGTGGTGTTGCAAAATCACCCATGGCTGAGAACCACTGGCCTAAAGAGTTAACAAAAATGGCTATTCAATTTTCTTCCACTGATGGAGAGGAATTAAAATGCAGTGACATCATGAAATGGACATTTCTGAGGTAGATGTGTCAGGGTTTTACGTACAATAAGTATCACTCGGATATGCTCCCTTATTTTTCTATTCATTTTTAATATAGGAGATTAAAACACACTCAGAATCGTAAATACTATAATAAATGACCAAAATAAGTTCATATCTTCTACAATAATCTTTAAACATCAACATGATATAGTTTAATAAATGCAATATAGAAAATTTTAATTTCATTTTTTCATGTATTGAAGTTTTTTGAAATTCCTTCTAGTCTGAGATTCCAGGGACATTTATTTTGTTGTTTCTTTAGGCAACTTGACATATTATTGAATGCCATGTCATAGTTTTAGGAAATCACTGCCCTCATCTCCTTGCAATTCCTTTATATGTAAATAATGAAGGATCCATTTTGGCTTCAAGAAAAAGACAGATGTTTACATTGACACAGACCTTAAGTGAATTTAGGAAGTAAATATAACCAGGTCAATCCATTTGTGGTCCCAGCTATCATCTCCCCTGCATTGGAAATTGCAGTTAGTTTGAAGTATAAAAGCCAAAGAGGAGAACAGTTGAAAATCTAGCTAAAAGTTGATGGAAATTTCAATCATAAAGAGACAAATTGTGCTATATTACAGTATTTGAAAAAGAAGTAAATATATAAATAAAATTATTTTACTGACTCTGAATAGTAAGTGCTAGAATTGGCTCAAAAACTCCAAGAAGAGGGGTGCCTTTCATTAGACAAGTAAAGATAAAGTCAGTTACACTAGGCAATACCACCAAGAGGCTAACGGAGGCATAACACAGGATCGAAGGTGGCAGGCAGTGGCATCCAATACAACATGCTGCAGATATCGTACACGAAGTTACTCTTTAAGAGATGTTCAGACATCTTTCAGGCAAGACAAACTCTTCTCTGAAATGTTGAAGGCATTCAAAATTATTTTTAAAAATGCATCTTAGTCTTTAAATGAAACATGTTCTCTCTCATTCTCTACAGGGTGTTATTACTTTTAATTGAGAAGCTTCAGCAGATGATCACAGCTAGTCCATCATTTCTCACAATGTCAATGTCAAGTCTGATGTGAGTAGGGATTAATAACAAGTTAAAGAAAGGAGATGTCAGAAGAAATCATTGCTAACTTAAGAATTACTTCTGCATTTATCATATGAAACTATTGGGTAGCTTTGACAGGCGTTTTTAATGCTAGCTGTCGATAGCTGAATGGTAAGAGGGAGTAAATCACATTTGCATTAGTTTGGTAGTTCTTGAAGAAACACGCCAGATTCCAATATGAACTTTAATTGAGATAAAATTTTCTAGTGTATTCATTTCTTTTTCTAAAGATCTCAATTTTTTGAGACAATGAAAAAATCTCGGATGCAGATAAAATGATATTTGAGGGATTGCTGATATTTCAGGAAATATACCAAAGGGATAAAATATGAAAAATATATCAGGACAAAGAAAAACGTATCAGCATGGAAAGTAAGTGAAACAGAAGAAATAAAAAGGTTGATTAGTGTTCACTAAGAACACATGGAAGCAATATAAAATTCAATCAGCCTTTTGATACCAATGCATAAGGATACGTCTGTGATTTTGTTGTGCTCAGTGGTAGTTCAGCATATGACATCTCTACAACTGGCTCATTGGTTGGACTGTCATAGATATAATGTATGTACTAAGATCAAAAGACTATACTAATTCCATAGAAATTAAGAGTTTAGACAGGTGGAAATAAAGAGGTAATAAAACAGAATAAAGTCTAGTAAAATAGGATGGCATAATAAATATTCTGTTTAAAAAATCTTTTCTTCCAGTGAATTAAAAAAATAGAACTTGAGCAGATCATAGAGTGATGTTTCTATGTCCCCAAATTGAATGGAAAATAAATTTATCAATAAAATTATAAGTTTCCAAGCAATTATCATTAACAAAATATGACTTAAAATATGGGAAACAATTTCTAGCAAATGCAGATTATATCATTTAAATTAACCCTACCTGGTAAATAATAAAATGTAGACCAAATATTAATATTTTTTAAGATTACATCAATAGTTTCAAAGAGTTTAAAAACTAAACAATTTGAAGTTAAGATCTTTTTATTAGAAGAACCAAAAATTTCAGTAAACTCTTAGAATTAATTTGAGTGCATAACAAGTTTACTAGATACAAAGTAAAATACTAAAATCAATCCTATCTTTGTACAACAGTAACAAAAAATTTAAGAGAAATTTCTTAAATGCATACAAATAAACTTAACAAAATGTGTAATGCCTTTACAGGAAAAATTATAAAATTCTATTGAGAAATTTCATGACAAATATAAAGATAGATTACATTCATAATTTGAAAAATTTGATGCTATAGATGGCAGTGCTATCCAAATTGATGTATAGAGTCAAAGCAACCTCAAGCAAAGTTCTGAATGTCTTTTTGAGGTAAAAGAGAGTAGTAGGCAGGTAGGGTTGATTCTAAAATCTGGATAGAAATGAAAAGGCCAGAAAAATCCAAAAACACTCTTAAAGCAAAGAAATATTGGTGGGCTTGATGAAATAAATATCAAGATTTATTATAAAGACACGAGTCTCAAGTAGAAACAGAAAACATACAGAAGAGAGCCTGAAAACAGACCCACCTCTATAGGAACACAAAGCAGGACAGGGCTAGCATAGCAGAGGAGGGGGCAAGGGACCTTCTTTTCCATCAAAGGGACAGAGGGGCATCGCTGTGAGCACTGGACAGTGACTCTCAGTTATACTGCTAAGTGCTACACTCCCTTCTTGATTAACTTTCTGTGGGGCTCTGCCTTTGAGAAGCACAGATGGAAGCTAGAAAGAAGGAAGGAAGTAGGCAGCATCTTTTTCTCATCCATAAATAAGAGACAGAGACAGTGGCAGGAAACATGAGCAGCAGATGCAGCTCTCATCAGTATGGCAGGAGGTGGGCTCCTGGTGTCTTGCTCAATTCCAATATTGATGGTAGCACGGAGCCTTCTTTAGTCCATTAATTATGACTTTGGGCTGCAGCAGAGGGAATTTAGGCAGCTTCCTGAAGTTTGGTTTTAAATCCATTTTACTTTTGCTACACTAGAGACCTCCTTCCTTTTCCTCCTTCACTCCTTCTAAAATGTTTCTACTAGATCATATAAATAACTTCTGTATGGACATACCTGGAGTGATTTATAATTTTTATAATGAACACACACAGTATTTTGGAACTAAAATGAAAATTAGTTATAGTTTAGTTTGAAGCTAAAACAAAAATTAATTTTCCAAATGTGAAAGGAAACCCTATAAAGCTTTTAGAATACAAAGTAGGCTAATATTTTTATGACCTAAGGGAGGGAAGAATTTTTCAAATAAGACAGAGTGTTAAGTAAAAAGAAAAAGATTGATAGATTCTACTTTAATTAAATAAGAACTTGTATTTATCACCAGACACCAAAAAGGAGCTAAAAGACAGATTAGGAAATGATATCCGCAGCAACTGAAAACTAAGAAAAAATACTAGTCTGAAGAATATATGAAGAATTTCTGTGTCCTGCAAATTAATACAAAAAGATAGAAATTAAATAAAAAAAGAAAGGCAAATTATTTGAAAGGCATCTCAGAGTCACAAAAATGAATCTAAATAATAAGTTAACATATGAAAGAACACTCCTTGGCACTTTCTGGTCTCTAAATATTTCTTTTTCCTCCTCTTCCTTCTTTCTCTTTCCCTTCTCCTCTTCCTTTCTTGCTCCTCCCTCCTTTTCCTCCTCCCTATCTTCTCCTTAATTCCTTCTCTCTCTCTTCCTGCTTTCCTTTCCTCTCTCCTCCTAGCCTCTCTCTTCTCCAACTCATCCCCTTATTTCCCTCCCCCTCCTTGCCACTTCTCTCTCCTTCAACTCCAGCTCCCTCGATCCTCCCATTCTCCTCCTCCTCCTTCCCCTCTTTAACAGATGAGATGGTGTAGCTGCTGTATTTCTACACACCAGAGACCCCAGCTCCCTGTGGTTCTGGGCAGGTCTCCTTCTCCTCCCTCCCCTGTCCCAGGTCACCTTCCTTTCCCCTTTCTCTTCTCCATCTTCTGACTCTTCTAAAACCAATCCCCTATTTGAAATACTGACAGAGGTTCTGTCTTCCACATTGTACCCATAAGTTGATTGCTTTGATGAATTCCAATCAGACTGGGGACTGACATGAAGTCAAACAAGTTTCTGTTAAAATTATAAATAAAGAAAAATGACAATGATTTCTTCCAATGATTAATGTATTTATTCAGCAGATATGTACTGAACAGTTGTGACAAGATTACCTAGTAAGCTTGATAAACTTGGAAAGGAAGGAAGGAAGAAAGGAAGAGAGAGGTGGAGGAGGAAGGAAGAAGAAAATGTAGACAGACTTGAGTTAAGGATGAGTAAGGAACATAGAATCAAACAAACAGTAGTAATTGAAATTTGCCAAGCCTTAGTTTCTCTATCAATAATGTGAGAAAAAGTACAAGACAGCACAAGAACATTGTGAGTATTTTGTGTATTACAATTCCTCATTCTAGAAGGGCTTTGGCATCTCCTCCCTCCCTTATGCCTTCTCACATGTTAGTCCATCCTCCTAGATGACAGTCCTTTCTTCCACTGTTTCCTGCATGCCAAACTTCGGTTCATTTTTTTTAAGGGTCAGATGAGGAATTACCTACTTAACATTTTCCTGTCTTCTCTAGACAGTTTTAGGTGTTCTTTGGGTTTTTCTAACACTTTATTTTTTAAATTATCTAACTCTGTTGCAAGACTTAACAGTTTACATTTTCAGTCCCTATCCATGCATCTGTCTTTCCCACAATCTAAGTGCCATTTGAGAACAGAAACTGTGTCTTATTCATCTCTATATTTCATACTATACCTTTCAAGTTGCCAGATATGTTAGCATTATATCTTACCTGAATAAACAAATAGATAGAATTTTTGGACTAAAAAAGCAAATGCAATCTTGATGAAATCATCAAGGAAACACTAGAAAATATTAAAGCTAATAACAAATTCACTGAGTTTTAGATTGAGGAGTAGCATAAAAAGGACAGCCAAGACCATGGTGAAAATGTAGAAATCCCAGAGGTTATCATCAGAATAGGTGTAGGTTTTTCCACAGATTTCCCAAGCTATATAAATAATCTCTTTGGAAAAAGAAATTGTTTCAAAGGGACTATTGCATGCATGTTTACTTGGGAGACAGTTCATTAATATTATAAGGTAGTAGCATATTTTGCTTGTTTGTTTTTTGTTTTGGTACCAGGGATTGAACCCAGGGACACTTAACCACTGAATCACATCCCCATTATTTTTTATGTTGAGACAGGTTGTCAATAAGTTGCTTAAGGTCACTTTAAGTTGCTAAGGCTGGCTTTGAACTTGAGATCCTCCTCCCTTAGTCTCCTGAGCCGCTGGAATTACCAGGCTTGTGCCACCGCGCCCAGACACTGCACATTTCTTATCACAGAAATCAGGGGAGAAGACTCAGAGGAATGTCAAGCAAGATAAAAATATCGAGAGTGCTGAAATCAATCATTATGAGTAAATATTGATCTTTAGTTTACTATTAATCTCTATGCCAAAAAAATAATTATCACATTTTCAGGAAAACTAGGTGAACACATTTTGCTCAGAAAGACACTCTTAATTTCAACATTGTTTTTTAACTTTCTGTGTAGCACATAGAACTTACATATCTTAAAAAAGTGAATCTTCTAGATAACCACCACATCAGTGTTTGAACTGGAGATCTCCCTTGTCTTGCTGCTGCTGTCATTCTGGTATTTTCTTTATACAGAAAATTTTCAAATCAAAGAGATTATATGGATATATGTTGAAGCACCATTTTCTCTTCTAATTCTAATATACATAGGGAGTGGCAAACTAAAAATTCCCTTATGTCACTCTCCACCCTTATTTCCTCCCTTTCTTTTCTTCCTTCATTCATCCATTCTGCCTTTCCTTTCTTTCTTCTTTTTTTCACTCCCTCTTTCCCTTTTTTTCTCTTTCCTCTCCCTTTCCCTCTCATTCTTTCTTTAACAATTATTTGTAGATCACCAACCACAGATCTGTCACTGCTTCAAGTCCTAGAGATGTCTCATGCACACTTGGGCTGGGGTGTAACTTAATGCTGGGAATTACCTCCCACGGGCAGGGCTCTGCTTTCAGTCATCAGTACTGCTACGTGCCCAGGCATATGCACACACACACACACACCTCTGCCCTTTTGTAGCTTACAACTTTTCCCATACCATAAAGATTATTGCCCAGAATAGGGATATGACAGGGGTTAAAGACTAATAGATATGAGGATTGTAATACAAAGCTGCTCCCCCGCCCTTTCTGTTGCATCACAACCTAGCTTGTCAGTCTGAACGCTGCTCTCCCCGCCCTTTCCAGTGCAGCCATTTTCCCCGTCTCCCAACTACTGTCAGTCTGTGAACATCCTAGCTAGCTATTGGTTCATCAGTCAGCTTGCAATATCCTTCTCCATTATTGGTCCCCTGTTAGCCCGGCAGAATTAATCTGTTTAAGGATAGCATCCCTGCCATGTTTTCTCATGCTTTCTCTCCCCCTGACTCACTTTCTTTCTCCTCTCGCTTTTCACACTCTCTCTTGCACCGCCCTTTCTCTTTTCCTCTCATTTTCTCTCTTACCTGCAGGGAGACACTCTGTTTGCTTAATAAACTCCCTTGTGTGGTTTTTGTGGGATTTCTTACAGGGATTATCCCACATTATCCCAATATACTTCATAAGCAAAAATACCCAACATGGTTTTGGCGCCATTATGAAAACACAAATAACTGGAACTGAAGCAGACTTCAAATGGATCGGCAAACTTTCCTTTATTCCACAGTGGAGTCAATCAATTGGGCACTGGGGGGGATCATTTTCTGTGTAGGAAAATGACTGCTGGTTACAGAAGGAGTATGACTTTTATAGTTTGTAATGAGGGTGGTTTAATTATTGGAGACTGAAGCAGGATGTATTGGTTTGGACAGTCAGGAAAGAAGTTGTAAAAAGCCCGAAGCTCATTGTCACTGGGAAAAGTTCAGAACTTGGTATTCACTGTTTATCTTCTTTCTCTGGGATTCACTGTTTCCCAGGCCTTCACTAGTTACAGTTCCCACCTTTCAGGTCTAATTGACAATGGGGGATGGTTAAAGTCCAGGGCTGAGCACTCAGTCCCTTCAGGAACTCATAAAGTCCAGGGCTGAGCATTCAGTCCCTTCGGGACTCATTGTTACTGGGGACAGTTAATATTTGTCTTATTTCCCTTCCCTCCTCCTGGGCCACACTGCCGTTTTGTTCCCTTGGGGGATGTTATTTTCCATTACCCTTCATACTTCAAAATTCATGGCCCATTTCTGAATATGTATCTTATTTTCTGCTTCTCAAAGAAAGGAATTAGTTTTTTTTATTGGTGAACATAGTCATTACCAGACATATTTGTTTATTTTATCTTAGAATATGTTGCCAGTAAAATTCAAGTTCGTTTTCTTTCTTCGGTTGTCATTTTAAAGTCCCAGACCTAATATTTATCTTGGCTTATTATGTTAACAATAACTTAGCACTTTAATCATATAGTACATGACATACTCTAATTTTAACCTTTAAATGCTCATTTTGTTAAATTTTTATGTTGCACACAAGACCTATAAGTCCCTGCTGCTACAGCAAGTCATTTTATAACTTTATCTAATAAAATATCTGGTAGTGGTTTTCAGTTAAATTGAGGCCTTCATAATGTATCAAAGTAAGTGAATCTGAGCCAAGATTTGCTGATTCCACTTACAGTGTAGTTTCACAATCTTGTTGGAGTAGGAGCCACCTCAATTCCCACCTCATCCTGACTCCCAACAGAGTAAGCAAGATGTAAAAATCCCATAAATAAACTAGAAGCTTTAAAATTTTTTTTTTTTAGTTATAGGTGGACACAGTGCCTTTATTTTATTTATTTTTATGTGGTGCTGTAATGGTTAATTTGAAAGGTCAGTTTGAATAGATTAAGAGGATGCCAATGATCAAGATGTTTCTGAGTGTGTCAGTGAGGGCCTGTCTAGGAATGATTGGAATGTGGGATAGCAAACTGAATTGGAGACACTCCCTAGGCTTGGGCAGCACCACCCAGTAGGATGGTGGCTTGGATGGAGTAAAGTTGGAAGAACAAGGAAGCTGATGTAGATACAAGCTCAACTCTTCTTGAAACAGGTTTTTGATTGCTGCTTCGATCATCTGTGGATGTCAGACTCTCTCTTCTTTACCCTTCCAAAGCAAACTCTTCCAGTGCTTCTTTAGGTGGTTCCAGAAGCTTTGGTCTCAAACTAGGGTATCTCTGGGGCCTCTGCCTCTTGGACTGCACAGCTACTGGTTCTTCTAGCTCTCCAGCCTGCAGATGACCATCATGGACTATCCAGCTTTTGGTCATGTAAGTCAATCTAATAAATCCCCTTTTTATAATCATTCCTATTGAGTCTGTTCCTCTAGAGAACCCTGACTAATACAGGTGCTGAGGATCTAACCCAATGCCTCACACATGCTAGGTAAGTACTTTACCATTGAGCCAAAACCACAATGCAAACTAGAAACTTTTTTAAAATAGAGTATTTCATCTATTTTATGCACATAAATCATTAAAAAAAAAAAAAACAGTCTATGCTCAGTACTCATGGACCAGTCTTGGATTCCAGTGATTTATTTATGTTGTGGTCAATCACACTCATCTTTTGTGGACTTCTTGGTCAAGGCAGAGAGAACTGAAAGGAATCTAAGGGTGCTATATAATAATCTAAGAAAATTGATTAGTGACCTTACTTTGAAACATTTGTGAACTGCAAATTAGTATCATGTTCTAAACTCTTTCCTGCCATTCACTCTCTGTTGCTGTCATATCATCAAATATTAGTGGAAGAGGACAGAATGTGACATAGTCATATGATCACTCTCTCTCTAAGATACTTGCTATGTATTGAATCCTTACTACATTTTCTTACCAACTTAACCCTTACAGAAACCCTAAGTTGCTAACACCACTAAATTTATCTTACCTCACCAATGAGTTTTAGCTCACAGAGATTAAGAAACTTTCCCAAGGGCAGCACTATTTTTCAGCCCTACATGCAGCAAAGAACACTCTCCCGTATGCTGTTTATTTCAAGAATTCACGTGCTTTGGATGAAACCAGAGATCAATATGTTAAGTGGAGTAAGTCAAGCACGGAAAATCAAGTACTGAATGTCCTCTCTCAAATGTGGAATCTAAAAACCTTGATCTCATAATAATTGAGATAGAATAGTGGTTACCAGAGACACCAGGGAAGGGAGGGCTATGGACAGGTTGGTCAATGGGTACTAAGGTACACTTGGGGAGGAATAAGAATTTCTGGCATACTGTTACAGAGTAGTGAAGCTATTGACAACAAAGTACTGTGCCTTCCAAAAAGATAGAAGAGAGGATTTTGAAAGTTTTCACCATAAAAAAGATAAATGTTTGAGGAGATTGCTATGTTTAACTTAATTTAAATATTACACAATGTACACATGTATGGAAACACCACATGGTACCCCATTAATACACAAAATTTTATTTTTTATGTCTCAGTTAAAAATAAATTCTTTTAAAATCCATATGGTAAATTAAAGGATCAACGGTTTACCTTAACAAGAAAATAGAAATTTTTCTCTTAAAGAAATCATAATAATAACTCAAGGTTTGTGAAAATGAAAGTGAAAGGTAATAAAACTAGAAATTTAGGATTAAGTATGAAATTTAATCATTTATTTAGACAATCAAAATTTTGAGTTTGATATTTGTTTGAATTATTCAACTTAATTTCAGTTATATGCACTAGAATATTAAAAAATACTTATCCAGAATAGCAACGCTATTTTGTAAAAGTATTATATGGAAAGAAAGAGTTTGTCATTTATAAAATAAGTACATGGGGAGGGGTGGTATTTGCATTGGATGGTCTCCATGGGTCCTTGCAGTTCTTTCTTTCCCATATGCAACCGAATTCCAAAATACCAGGGTAGTGTAGGAAAGTGGAATTGGATGACTTCTAAATTTCTTCTAGCAAAACCATATGATTATATAAAAGTTCTTAAAATTTTATTTTTATGACAATTAACAAAAGTCAAGTTGAGAAAAGCAATTAGTCTTTGTTCTAGAGGTAAGAAAGCAATCCAGGAAAGAAACTCTGAAAATTAAAAGATAATAGATTCAGTCAATCACATGATATTGGGGGTTTTGCATTTGCCTTAATAATAAAACTGATAGTTAACCTCAAACACATATTAGTTATAACTCCAATGCATTATAGTCTATGAACAATTCAGTTTTCACACAAACTATTCACAGAAGGCATGGAACAGTCAAATTGTTTCAAATAAATCCCTCAGAAGACTCACTGTATTGACTATTGTTTTTGTTATCACTCATTTTTGGAAAAAAAGCATGCCGATATATGTGTAGGCAGACATGACACTAAACAGATAAGGTAACAGCAGCAATTTCTCTTCTCATTGGTTGGATATCTATTCTCATACATTGACTCTCTGAGTGCTGTACAGATTGTTAAAAACTTTAAATATCATTCATGCATACATGTACTAGTAAAAGCAATGCCTATTGTTTGTAATAATTGTGACAACAATTTATTGAAATACATTATTTAAATTTAAATCAGGGGCTGGGGATGTAACTCAGTGGTATAACTCTTCTTGCCTAGCATGCCTGAGTCTCTGGGTTCAATCCCCAGTTCTGTAATAAATAAATAAAATTTAAATTAGACACTAAAATTTGTAATAAGATTAAAAATTTAAATTTCATGGAGATTTCAAAATTGAGAGACCACTTCGGTGTCAATTTTATTTCAATCTTTGTTGACTAGAGTCACCACTTTTATCCTAGGGACTACTGGACATAGGTCGAGTATTATCCTGCTTGGGCTGCTGTAACGAAATGCCACAGGCAGAATGGCTCAAATAACAGACACTTATTTTCTCAGAGTTTGGAGGTTGGAAATTTCAGATCAAGGTCCAGTAGGATTTAGGTAATGGTCAGGGCTCAAATTCTGGCTGACACATATGGCTGCTATAGTCCTCATATGACCTTTCCTCAGAGCATTTACAGAGAAAGAAAGAGGTCTCCTTTTATTAGGACATCAATCCTATTAGGGTATATTTAACTTTAATTGCCTCCTAAAGGCCCTATCTCTAAGAAGTGTCACACTGTGGGTAGGACATCAACATGTGGATTTTGAGATGATAAAGTTCAGTCCATGGCAGGCCAACACATTCTATTCCATCAATGCAGCCACAAATTCTGAACTGGAAATCAGAGCTTCGTGAAAACTATTTCATTAACTTAGCTAAAACCATATGACTGCATATTCAATTCATAAGTAAGTAGGCAATCTATGGGAAAATTTGCTGTTTTACATAAGATAAGATGACTACATAGATTTTGAGTGATGGGAGCTTGGTATCTATGTATCTGGTAAAGTAATTAGAAATAAATAAAAATTTACACTTCATTTTTATCAGTTACTATGCAGAGTGTAATAATCTTTCTAAAATCTTATACAATAATTATCCTTTCAATGCAGATTGATAGAGAATAATATGTTGAAATCTAATGTGTTTTAAAGTACAATAAACATCTGGATACAGTCATAATTTAGCAATATATCTGGGAACTTGTAATAGACATTTGGCTATCCTAGCAAACAGATAAAAACGATACGGTAATTTATAGTACAAACATCCCATAAAACAAAATGAATATCACTTTCTAGGATAGCTACCAAAGAAAATGTGAAAAATAAAACAAAATAAAACTGAAGCTACTGAATAATTCACCTTAGTTACTGAATAATTTCTCACAGATTCATTAGGCATTGGACTACTTCCATCTTTTCCAAACAAGCCATAAAACACTGTTCTGGACATTTTCTGATTTAGTAATTATGTTTACTATTATATTATCATGTCATTAATATAGTACTAAAATTAATACATATAGTTATATTTTAATATTATTCTTTTGTTTTTCTTTTAGATCTATAAGCTTGGGTGAAGTAAGACAAAGAATAAAAATAAAATTGGGAGCAATTTGTCAATTTCATTGTGCAGTTTTCTATTTTCGAGGATTGTATATGATTGTGAGCCCAAATTGTTGAAAATTGTAGACTATCAAAATAATTGGTCTTAGAAGAGATAACAGATACAAGACAGAAGAAGTATGGGTATTTAAACCTACAATATCATGGAATATCAATATTCAGCATTGCAGATTTTTGTGCTTTCTGCATCTGACAAGGGTGACTGGGAAAGACTTGTAACACTTTAGGAGGTACCTGAATTTAATATGAGTGTGGAATTGGTTCACAGCAGGGCACACACTTGCACCAGAAGTGCAGCTCCTATGAGCACACAAAGTAAATCCTTACTATAAGAAAAATAATAAAGTAGTTATATTGTCCCCTAATAGTCTAACTTAAAACTTGGGTCCAGAATCACAGTTACTATAGAAGGAAGAAAGCTAGAGATAACAGTTTTTTGTTAACTAGGACATTTCAATTTCAGCAAAAATTATTACAATGAATGGTATAAATAATCATGTATTATTAAAAGACACTTTATACCTTATTTTTCAGTCATAAAATCATAATAGCAAAACTTATGGAGAAAACAATAAATGATGTTGCAAATTAAATTAAATTCTTAAGCACAAGTTCATGAAAATAGTAAAGAGAAAGCTTTCTAGAAAAATATATTAGAAATCATTTCCAGTTCAATAAGAAACCTACCTTCTGGGAGTCATGGAAACCCATCCTTTCTCCAGATAGACACGAGAAACCTGTCATGGACTCTGTAAGCATGTGTCCATGCACCATGGGGATCTTATTATCCATCTATCTACACAAAGACTTCATACTGTCTCCTAGGAAATTAGCTCCTTTGCTCTGGATTATTATCGTCCTCGTCCACAAAGAATCTCTCATCTTCACCTTTTCTCTTCCCAATGCCCCATCCTCCCATTTTTCCTCCTGTGATCTTCAACATATTACCACTGATAACTCAGTCTGAAGTTTTCCACCATTCATCACATTCTTGCCTATGTTTGGTATAATTTGGTCCAATGGTAATAGTATTATCAAGATTTTCCAAGTTCACATTGTAATTCACATATATCAAGAAGTGCTCAGAAAAATAGCCCAAAGATCATTCCAGAAGCATATATGAATAATGAATTAAAACACTTTCTGAAAACAATTTAAGAATTTATCTTAAAGGAAGACTCCATGTGCATAATCCTAAGACAGTACATTAACCTGGAAGAAAAGGGAAGAGAACTCCTATTCTAATGCAAATGTTTATTTCTTAGAATTCCATATACCAAGCTCCAAGTCCATGGATTTGAGCTTGATTCAGGGTATGACAAAAAAGAAAAAAAGAAAAAGTAGCAAAAGGTATACCCTCCAAATTTCCAGGGAGGAAAACTGAAACCAATGGAACATGATGGACCCATCTAAATGTATGACATCAATTACCTAGCATATAAAACAACTCCCCCAATTTCACATTTCATATATTAAACAGTATAAAACTTCACTATTGAGAAGAAGAGCATTGTCATGTCTACCTCATATCCTTAAATGCAGTGTTGTATTAAAATGTCACTGTGAGGAGTTGTTATTTTTAAAAATTCAAGAGAGTTTATCTTTGAGATATTGTGGGAGCTCCAGTGGTGCAATTGGTTAGCGCGCGGGACTTATACAGCAGTACATGCAGAGATATTGTGACTATGCTTCACAGATCTTCATATTTGAACCAGGGAAAGAGGGTGGCCAATTCCAGTTATCAAAAGTTTCTGTTTACTATAGATACTTGAGAAGTTGGAAGCTGTGTCTATGTAGTCGTTTGCCAATGCTGCTCTGATGACAATGATAAGTGGAGTTTATTCTCTTTGGGTTCTAGAGGTCAGAAGACAGAAATGAGTCTTAAAGGTATAAAATCAAGGTGCCAAAACCTTGACTTCTTCTGGGGGTTCCAGGCAAGAATCCATTCATGCCCTCCCCCAGTTTCAGAGTCTGCCAACATTACTTGACTCCATATCATTTTAATTGCTACTTCAATCATCAATTACCTTCTCCTCTGTGTCATCCAATCTTCTTCTGACTGTCTCTCATAAGGATATACAATTACATATGTGGCCCATCCAGATAATCCAATATAATCTCCACATCTCAAAATGCTTAATTTAATCACAACTACAAAGTCAATCTTGCCATATAGAGTAACATTCAGAGTTTCCAGGGAGGAAGATGCAGATATCTCTGAGGGTCATTTTTTAAGCTAGCACAGCCCATATGCTAAAGCATACCATGGCTGTTCACAGGAAAAAAACATCTCCAGTACCAGTGGCAATAGCAGGAAAGCCAGATATGCTGCTTTCTCAGAATGACAACATAGTAGGGACTCACTAGGTATTAATAAAAACGTGGGCCAGTATCAGTGGCACTGGCAATGTGTTTGGCCATCCATACTCTGCAATCTGTTGTATCCTATTGAAATTTTGTTTTGGTGAGATTTCTTTGTCCTGCAACTAATAATTACATGTCCTGCATCTACTATGCTCAATTTCAGATGTGCCTTTTCATTCATTTCTTCTCATCTCATGAAATTCCTTCTTTTTGATCTTCTACCTCTTCTAGTATTAGCTGTCCAAATTTCCAACATTCCCTTAGATCATTATCTGCCTTTTACTCCACTTTCTGATCTGATCTCCTCATTCTCTAAATTTCTTATTTCTTAGAATCACCCACTTACAGTTTGTCATTTCTTATCAGTTTTTATTTTAGCTTCTTAGAATAGTGTATTTCTCAGTTACTTCTTTCTTTCTACAGAACAAAGTAGAAAACCAGACCAACAAATACTGCATCATTCATTAGTTCAAATTTCTCATGAGATTAACTGAAGAAATGTGAAAACTTAGAAAATTCCAAGAACACATATGATTTTGGTGAAATTGACCAATTGCCCATATAATAAAGTAAAATCATATGTATGTGGACTGTAAATAACAACATAATAGCAGTAATACTTATTACTTAGTAGGTGAGACAGCGGCTCCACTTGGCACACTAATTTCAAAGGTTCAGAAAGATCCTCCACAAAGTCCTTGATGAAACACTTGATTCTGACCTTGGAGAAGTTTCTACGTGGACCATGTAGACATTAGGTTAGATACTGAACCACCAAAATTTATTGTTCTTATCTTCCTATACATAAAGCCATACTTCAGAATCTCTCAGACATGGGCTTCATTAGTTCAGGATAATTTCTTCCCCATGAGATAGCAACTTCTAGAATCATATAGAATTTGCAATAAATAACTGCAAAAGCTGGTTAATAAACAACATTATTCAACTTCTTTGAAACCAATTGAAGTATTTTTATCAATGAGAATCAAAAGGTGGGGAATTCTAAGTATGGATTTCATTTTATATCAAAGAGCTTTCCTTTCATTATTTGTTCTAAGTACATAAAAGCTATTCTAGAAAGAGGCATTATTCTTGTTTTGTGGAAAATATAAAAAGAATAACCAGGGCTGGGGTTGTAGCTCAGTGGTAGAGCACTTGCCTAGCACCCATGAGGCACTGGGTTCAATCCTCAGCATAAAAATAAATAAAATAAATAAATAAAAATAAAAATAAATAAAATAAAGGTTAAATTTTTTTAAAAAAAGATTGATTTAAAAATAAGAATCATCAGTTCATCCCCTCTATGGCCCTTACTTAAAAATAATCATTTATCCTTAATTTTGCCATTTTATCTTAAAGGTTTTTCAATAATAGTTATTTTTCCTAAATACAACTACTTTTTGTGATCCTTTCTAAAAAGTAAGTATAAGAGCTTTCAAGAGTTATTCTATTTCATGTTTTCCTCAAATTGAATTTTTTAATGATTTGAATAGATTCTTCTCATTATCTAATAGATTTTTTAGAAAAGTACATTGAGAATTTTAACTATTTCAAGAGTCTGTTGGATCTTTGATTCTAAAATGGGTCAATTCTGGAACTGGAAAACATGAATTATGAAGTGATGGAAAATATGCATATAGTAATATGTGGGTGTATATAAATACTAATAATATAGCACTATATAAGTAGAAGATTATACAAGTGAACCAGAAGTAAAAATATTTTTATTATGTTACATGCATGTATGAATATACTACAATGAAAATTCATTAGTTTGTATAAGTATTATGAACCAATAAAAGTTTTAAAAGTCAAAAAACAATTTAAGATTACATGTTCCCACAATATAGAGGCATAGATTATGGAGTTATGATCTGGGAACTTATTTTATCTCTTCACTCCATTGTTTACTATCACAAATTAAATATAAGAAAGCTTCTTTGAGGAGAAACCCACACATCTACAGTCATCTGATCCTTGATAAAGGTGTAAAGAACATACATTGGAGAAAAGACATCCTTTTTAATAAATGTTGCTGGGACAACTTTTTATCCATATATAAAAGAATGAGGCTAGATCTTTAGCTCTCACCCTGCACTAAAGTCAACTCAAAATGGATCAAAGACTTAGGAATTAGAACAGAAACTATGCAACTCCTAGAAGAATATGTAGCAAATAGGCACAGGCAACAACTTTCTCAATAGGTCCCTTAAAGTTCAGGAAATAATGGCAAGAGTAAATAAATAGATGGTATCAAATTAAAAAGTTTCTGCACAGCAAAGGAAGTAATTACCAATGTGAAGAAAGAACCTACAGAATGGGAGAAAATCTTCGCTAACTACTATTCTGCCAGAGGATTAATATCTAGAGTATATAAAGAACTCAAAAACTTAAAACCAAGAAACCAAATAATCCTATTAACAAATGGACAGATGAAGTAAACAGCCACTTCTCAAACAAAGAAATATAAATGGTCAATAAATACAAGAAAAAATGTTCAACATCATGGTATTGCTAAATACCATGGAGCAATGAGGAAAATGCAAATCAAAACCACACTGAGATTTCATCTCATTCCAGTCAGAAACACAAATAATAAATGCTAGAGAGGATGTGAGAAAAAAGAACACTTCAACACTCTTGGTGGGATTGTAAATTAGTGAAACCACTGTCCTGTTCTAATTCCTATTAGTACAATTGTACAATTCCTAAATAATTTAAGTCATCATACTATAGTGATACACGTATACCCATATTTATAGCAACACAATCCACAATAGCCACATTGTGGAACCAGCCAAGTATCCGTCAATGGATAAATGGATAAATAAAATGTGGCATAAATACACAAGTTTATTTGGTGATAAAGAAAAAAGAAAATGGATCGTTTGCAGGGAAATAGATGAAACTAGAGACCATTATGTTAAGCAAAATAAACAAAACTCAGAAGGTCAATGGTCATGTGTTTTATCTCATACGTGGAATCTAGAGAGGCAAAAGGAAAAGAAAAGTGGGGGACAACAATCTCATAAAAATCAAAAGAAGATCGATAAAGGAAAGGGACTGAAAGTGGGAGGTAGGGAGGGAGGGAAGTGATAGGGATTGATATGGGCCAAATTATATTGTTACATTGTGTGCATGTATGAATATGTAATAACAAATACCATTATGTACAACTATAATACAATGATAAAAATGCAGAGAGAAAAATAAACAAATGATTTTTTAAATTTTTTTTAAAATTCCTCTGAGAATGTTAAAAATAAAGTCTTAGAAATTGAAACCACAACCTTAAAAAAATAAACAAAAGATTATATTCAATATAGTGCATGTCAGTATAGATATTAAAATATAGATGGTTAAGAAATAATTTAAGTGCTAACCAGAATAAAAGTGAACTTAATAAAATCAAAAACTAATTACTCAGTATTTTAAACTTATTAATATGTGCAGTAGGTGTAACTTGCCAGAATTTTTCAATTTAATTAAAAAGGCAATTTTAAGTGTTTCTTTTCATAAATTAGCTAATAATTTATATTTTGTTAACCCATAATCAACATCTTATTGGAATATATTCAATTATAACAGTTTCAGACTAATTGTTGAGTCAAATCTCAGTGAAAAAGGAGGGAAAGATTTTAAAAAATCCACTAAATCATCTTGCCTGACTTCTTTATTTGTAAACTGAAAATACATCAAATCTGTACAGATATAAAAGCAAATAGAATTTAAATATCCAAACAGCAAATAAATGTGACTGATTGATTTCTCAATGAAAGTCTCTGAATGAACACATGCTTTATTTTTACTTATTCCTAAAACTTGATTAAAACTTCAGTGGAGAATTTTTAAAGATATGAACCTATTACAACAAATTGAATGGGAAAAGAAGCAGAACAATATTTTTATAGGCTAGAAGGCAAATGGAAAAATGGTAACTAACTTAGCACACTGAGAAAGCAGAATCTTACATCAGTAGTACAAGTTTCAAGAAGCAATTTCACTTAAAAATAGACCTTAAAACACCTGAGGAATTGGTGGAATAAGGTATTTTGGGGAATGGATTGAATGTGGCACTGAAACATAAAAATTGGTTGAAAGCCTGCTTAAAGAGAAATAAAACCCACATATCCTTCTGTATCTCAAATTCTCTGGGTTACTATTTCTCTCTCATTCTAGCAAAAGACTATAGGTGTATTTTTCTAACAACTTTGTTGAGATACAACTCACATATCATATAATTCATGCTTTTAAAGTATATAACTCAAGAATTTATGGTATACTCAGAGCTGTGCAAATATTATCACAATTTTGGAAGATTTTTATTACTCCATAAAGAAACCCCATACCTATTAGCTCTACCCCTCAAGCCTGCATCCCACCCAGCTTTAGAAAATCATTATATAAATCTATCCCTATGAATTTAGCTATTCTGTATATTTCATATCAATTGATTAATACAGTACATGCCTTTTTATAACTAACATCTTATTTTACTAGTGTAATGTTTAAAAAGTTCTGTGTTGTAGCATATAGCAGTACTTCATTCCTATTTATTTATTTATTTATTTATTTATTTATTTAGTGGTGCCGGGGATTGAACCCAGGGTCTTGTGCATGCAAGGCAAGCACTCTACCAACTAAGCTATATCCCCAGCCCACTTCATTCCTTTTTATTGTCAATTTTTCCATTGTATTCACAAAACATATTTTGCTTACTTATTTTTCATTGATGGACATTTGGACATTTAGGTAGTTTTTAATTTTTGGCTCTGATAAATGCTGTTGCTATGAACATTTGTATACAAGTTTTAGTGCAGATAACATTTTCATCTCTCATGGTTACATACACAGGAGTAGAATTTCTGGGGCTTATGATAACTCTGTGTTTGCCCTTTTAAGGAACTAAGAGGCAGTTTTCAAATATGTATGCACCACTTTATATCCTAACCAAGGTATGATTTCTAATTTCTCCCCATCTTCCTTAAAGTTTACTACCTATCTTTTTCATTACAGATGTCCTACTTGATATGAAGTGATAGCCATTGGGACTTTTATTTGCATTTTACAGAGTTTTTTTAAAAAATTTTTAGGTAGTATCAAACATATCCTATCCTGGAAGATTCCACACATATACAGTGATTAAATAAAAATTGACATAGGAAATATAGAGTCCTCAATCTACTGTCCCTTTATGCTCTGAAAATTCTGACAGCTGGATACATATAATCTACACGAGTAGAAAAAAAAATTTAGGTGATCTGAACAGCTAAAGAGAAAAGTCTAATATTCTGACACCAAACATTCCCCAAATAAATAGCCCACAAAATGTTCAAAATAGATGCTCCCCACCTGTCCTCTCAGAGCTTCCAACCCACTTTCTAATGCACCACTTTTTTAACTCAACTATTGGTCAGTGGTTATCAGATACTTTAAGAAAGCCTCTAAATTCAAAGACAGAAACCAGACAACACAGAAAAGAATCAATTTACATTGAAAGTGAAAATTTTAAAGCTACTTAAGGAGAAAAAAGCTAAAAGAGAATAAAAATAAATCCTAACTACCAGTAATATCCTCAGAGAGATAAGTCATTGCATCCATTAACCAGGACCAGATGATGGATGAAACTTTCAGAAAACAAAAAGTTATAGTTCTCAGTATTTACACAAAGACGAGTAGATATGCAAAAGTTGATGAGTGTTTTGGAAGGAGGAATTGAGAAAACTTTCCTATAAAGTATGCCAAAGAATACAAGAAAAGGAAAATAGGAGAGGGAAGTAAAATATAGAAGAAATCTTCAGTAAACTCAATATGCAAATAAAGAAAGATAACAGAAAACAGAAAGAAGGAAATCAATTAAATCATTTAAGGCATTTAAAAGTGCATAAAGACACAAATGTCCAGTTTGAGAGAATCCACAGAGTACCCAGGAAAAGTATAAATACAGACTCACCCAAAGGAATGCCATCATGAAATTTCAAACCACTGGAAACAGAAGAGCCTTCACGTATTGAGGGGAAAAAAATGCCAAGACAAGCTCTACAGGAAATAACAAGAAACAGACATACAGAGGCAATCAAGAGACTGCAGTATTTTCTGTGATCTCAAATGCTCTTATAGAACAACAGAGTAAAAAGACAAAGTGAAGGAATGGGAGAAGATGACCAAAGACATCATGGGTAAAATTATTGATTATAAGGAATCCTCATGAACATTTAGGTGGGGACAAAATACCAGTGCAGGTAAAACGGCACCCATAGTTATACAGTGCTAATGGTAAGAAAAATCTGGAAGGGTATGAGTCACAGCACTCAGTAGGCATCAATAAACACTCTCATGAAGTGAGAACCACAGGAACACTGAATGGAACCCTATATTAGTGTACTTGAAAATAGCCAAAGAAATTTGAAGTTCTCCTAAGCTCCAAATTAGATGTTAGTGCACAAGGGCTCTAGACACTACTATGTCATGAGAAATTCATATATTGCAGAAATGGTCAAATCACTGGTGGAGTCCAAAAATATCCAACAAACTCTCCCTTTTAGAAGGAAAGATCCACTCTGAAGTAAGACTGGCAGGATCAGAGGTAACTGTAGGAAAGCTGAGAACACTGGAGATCTGAGGGGAAGTTAAAGTTCAGATACTTCAGATACTGTCTGGCAAGGAAACTAGAAGAGTGAAATATTTAATAATAAGACCACTGCCTAGGAAAGCAAGCTGCGGGAGTCTGCACTGCAGATATATGTAGAGAGAGAGAGGCTGGAAACTACCTGAATAGATCAGACAAAGCTCTGAGAGATGCCTAAGTGACTAAAGCAGATTGATTGATTAGTTGATTGATAGACTGACAGACAGGTGGGCAGACATTGGATAGGCAAATAGAAAGAAAGAAAAGGAGAAAAGAAGGGAGGGAGGGAGGGAGGGAATGAACTAGGAGTAAGGAAAATTGGCTTTGGCCTATTGGTACTAATAATCCTAGAAATCTTATCTCAAACATGTGAGACAAATAATCCAATTACATTCAAAACCCATGTAAAGAAATTGTAATGAAAATAATCCAAATTATGTTTCAGCAGATAATGAACACACACTAAGAAAAATGTGAATGCAAAGAAAATGAAATTATCATAATACTTCAAAAAGGGATAAAAATTAAGAACACTTCAGCAATGTGAAGAGAGAGCCTACAGAGTGGGAGAATATCTTTGCCAACCATACTTCAGATAGAGCGCTAATTTCCAGAATCTATAAAGAACTCAAAAAACTCTACACAAAGAATACAAATAATCCAATCAACAAATGGGCTAAGGAAATGAACAGACACTTCACAGAAGAAGATGTACAAGTAATCAACAGATATATGAAAAAATGTTCAACATCCCTAGTATTAAGGGAAATGCAAATCAAAACTACCCTAAGATTTCATCTCACCCCAATTAGAATGGCGATTATCAAGAACACAAGCAACAATAGATGTTGGCGAGGATGTGGTGAAAAAGGAACACTCATACATTGCTGGTGGGGTTGCAAATTAGTGCAGCCACTCTGGAAAGCAGTGTGGAGATTCCTCAGAAAGCTTGGAATGGAAACACCATTTGACCCAGCTATCCCACTCCTTGGCCTATACCCAAAGGACTTAAAATCAGCATACTACAGAGATACAGCCACATCAATGTTCATTGCTGCTCAATTCACCATAGCCAGATTGTGGAACCAACCTAGATGCCCTTCAGTTGATGAATGGATAAAGAAACTGTGGCATATATATACAATGGAATATTACTCCACAATGAAGAATGATAAAATTATGGCATTTGCGGGCAAATGGATGAAATTGGAGAATATCATGCTAAGTGAGATAAGCCAATCTCACAAAACTAAAGGACAAATGATCTCGCTGATAAGCGGATGAGGACATATAATGGGGGGTGGGAGGAGTTAGCATTAGGTTTAGGGTTAGGTTTAGGGTTAGGGATAAGGAGAGTGGTAAGAATGAAGGAAAGAAGGACTGTATAGAGGGAAAAGAGGGGTGGGAGGGGTGGGAGGGGTGGGGGAGAAGGGAAAAAAATAATCAAACATCATTGCCTATGTAAATGTATGATTACACAAATGGTATGCCTTGACTCTATGTACAAATAGAGAAACAACATGTATCCCATTTGTATACAATAATAAAAAAAAAAGAGAACACTATCAAAGCTCTAAAATAACAGCATGAATCAAAATTTAAAAATTAATATTTATTTCTGTCCTGTGTCCTTTCACTAGGATGTAAACGCCTTGAGGATAGGGTCTTAAACACTTTTGTGCATTGTTCTATTTCAGAGATAGAACAGAGAATGGAAGATCAGGAAATATTCATTGAATTTGTAATCCTGAGGCACAGTGAATATTCTGTTCAATATTTTATAGATGAGAAAATCAACCCAAGACTCAAAGAATTTGTTCAATTGATCAAAATCATACAGTATCCACTAGCAAAATCCAGTAGTCTAGTAAAGATAGCTTCTTCCTTTTTTTTTTAATTTTGCCTTGAGCCAACTCGGCACAAATTGTCATTGCAAAAGACAGGAGGGAAAAATCATGTGAATAGTTTAACTGCTCTTAAGTTACTTTTCATAATGTAAAGAAAATGAGGATAAATTGAAAGAACTGGGAATCTTTCCAAATATTAATAGCCTTTGTCCCATTTTGTGCTTATGATGAGTTTGTAAAATGAAATTCATACAAAGGAAGAGTTGTGGAGCCAACTGGTCTCGGTTGTTTTCTCTTGCTTTTCTCCACATGACTTGTAGCCTGATTCACTCCAGTGGAAGAGTACAGATAATTCGCTGAACTATTTGATATGGATAATGAACAACTAACTCATCTGAATTTTTCACTGGTTGAAAAATGAAAGAATATTGCTTTGGTAGAGGAGACGAGTCCAAGCACCACATCAGCAAGCTGGGAGAATAGAGATAGGAGAGATATTTGGAATGCAAGTAGACATTCATGCCTGACAGCTGCCTTGGAAATCAGTGTTATTATTGCCCCACTGAGATCCTGCACTGAAGAACACAGACCACTGGCCATTCTAAAACTAAAAATATCTAGGTTGTATCAGTAAGATCACTTTCATTATTTGATTCCATAGCATTATGAATTTTTGTTGAAAGTTTAAGTTTCAAATTTATCCATAGTACTCAATTATTTACCAGAGATTTGCTCAATAAATTTTCTACCTGAGGTAGGAGGCAGTTCTGCACTCATCCTCTACTTTGAATAGTTAATGCCATAACTGTCAACTCTAGGCTAATGATGTATTTAAGTAATGATTTCAAAACCACGAAGATGTTGCAAATGATTTCATTTTAGAAATTACGTTCGTTATGGTTTTTGGTTCCATTTTCACTCTGATAGTGCTGACAGGACTACTTCATCTGTTCACCGTGCCATCCCCTCACCACCCGATCTAATGGTAAGTTTCCTCTGACAATGAAGAGACAGAGGGAAACAAGGAAGACTTTAAATATTGTGTAGTCTTATTAAAGCACAGGACTATGGACCAGTCCCATGAAAATGTCCAGAAGCTTGAAGAAAATGAGTACTGAGTTCAAGAATAAGTCATCAGGATGGGAAAGAGTACAACTAATCTCAGCATAGTCTCTTTGGTGATTAAAGAGTAAGCCCCACAGCTGGACTGAGTCTATAAACCCAACTTGCAAATAATTATGGGTAATCAGTTCTCATTTATGTTCTGCAACTTTGAGTTCAGGAGCTGGCCTGGACCAGACTTTGTTAGTCTGGCGAGAAGAAGCGTTCATGTTTGAGTGTTCTGTTTTTGTTAGTGCTTACAGCATATATTGTATAACCCTAAAGTTTTGAGACAGGTATACCCAGCTCAGTCAAGGTCCTCTCCTAGACACCCAGTCTACTTTAGGTATAGTCTATAGGGTGTTCCAGCCTCATCTGTGGCATATAAGGCTGGCTCAGAAAGTGGACTGTTGGCAGTTGTGATTTTGAGGTTTTGATAGAACATCAGGGAGCTAACACCTCCATAAATAGTCCTGAGACTGTTGCTGATTGCACCCACTTCCTTCTATATCACTGAGAAAGCTTTATCTTATTTGATTGATATTGATTGGTATTCACTGTCATTCTGTGAGTGCAAATCTGCTAGGACAATTGTCAATACAAAGCTTACATATTGCATTAGAGTTTTGGCTGACATGACGGAAAACCCTGATTTAACAACTTCTACTTTATAAACACACAAAAGGCACATATTAAATAAGTCAGGTAATCATATGCATGTAACTAATACATGAATATAAAATGAGCGTATTTAAGTTATAAATAAATGTGTACATATATATATATATGTAATTTATGATACATTCTAAAAGACTTCCCTAATTCCTTTATGTTGAGAATTCCCTTATGTTAAAGGAATTCGACTCACTCTTTATAATAAAAAATGTCTTATTAAGCATTTTAGTTACAGGTTTTCATATTTTCTAATTTTTTTTATTAAAATGACAGATGTAGCTGGTGTAGGTGAATCCCCAAACTTTCTTAAATTTTATGTGAAACTGAGACAAGAGCCCCAAACTACTAATTCCAGATGTAAACTTTAACTCTGCTACTTATAAAATATCCAAGGAAGGTTTGCCAAACAATAAGGAACCTGAGCATCTGGATGAAATTAATAAAGATAATATATTTAGAAAACAGATTGAAGTTTTACACTAAGCTACACTGAGCTATTAAAGATCATTCACTTCAATAATTAAATAGCAAATGGGAGCTTGATCTATAGACACTGATTATTTAAGATGCAAGGAATTTTCTCACAAACGGAATCAGAGGAACAGCACTAATTCTAGTCCTGTGTCCAGTTATAGATTTAAAAAAATTTTTACCCCAGGATAAAACTCCTTCAGCATAGGTGTAACTGACAGGCCAAGGGGAAAAAATGGAATGATCGGTCCTGCACAATAAGCCTTACAGGAAGGATTAGTTTGCCTCTGTTCCTAGGGAGGATGTGATACTACAGGGAGAGAGGACAGCATTCTCTTTTGACTTGGCACATGTGTGGCACCTTGTGTCATTGTCCAAACCCCAACAGAACCTCTGCTACATCTTCTGACTCCTACTTGAGAGAAATACTACAAAAACTTCTTTACCTACATTTCTTAGGCTCAGAGATGCCCTCCAACCTCAGTATTCCACAGCTTGCTTTGCATTTCCATTTTCATAATGTCTTTCCCTTCACATCTGAAATCACTTCATCTGCATGATCACATCACAAGAAGTATGTGGTGGAAACTCTTGATAGCTCTCCTTCCTCCCTTAGGAGAGTCCACCTCCTCCTCACCTCCCTGTTCACCATACTGCTGCCTCTTGGGAAATGATGCACCATTTGCACATCCAACCTCATCTCCTGGAATGCCCAGTGCTCAGACCCTAGGAAGTGGGCTCTGATGGGCAGATGTGCATGAAGACCTTCAAAGAAAAGTTTTCCTTTAAATACAGTATGTTTCTCAAAATAAAATAAAAACTGTGAAAAGACTGAGTGCTACATGAAGAATATCTAAAATTCTTACGGCATATTTCAAACATCAGTGTCTGCTCTTATTCCCCATTATTTCCCTGTGTTCCCCTTCTGTTCTCTTTCACAGTGTGTACATATGTGAGTGGATATGTGCACACCCTTCTTTGTTCCTATATTTTTGCTTTCCTCCTCCTTTCTCTTTTATCCATTGTAGTCAACTAATTCTGGGGATGTGGAATGCATTTTCCATCCCCACAGTAAGGACTGTGATTCCTCCCATATGACAATGTACCACTTCCTTGGGATAAGATGGGAACTAGTACTCCTGAATGTGATGAATCCTACACAACTCAGCCTCATGAATCATCCTCAGGCATTGTGTTGTCCTTGAGATGAACACTCAATCCTTTAACAACAAATTACAAACTTAGAAGTAAAACTATTCTCAAACATTCCCAATTAAATTATCAAAAAAGAAGCTTGTTATCTTGCAAAGTACACATCAAGTAATATTTTTAGTTACTGAATTGAACTGAAGATTACTTATTAAAAGAATTATGGTTTATTAATGTCATTGTCATATGGTATTATTTTAAAAGTCACTAAGTATGCCAAAAGGATGGCAAAGTCTACCTAAAAGAGGAGCACAATAATGTTTTCCAAATCAAACAAAGGCCATTAATTTGACACTCTTCTGGAGTGCTAATTAATGCAGTGTTTTTGTAACAGTGAAGAAAAATGCTTTATATATTAATATATATGATAAAATAATTGTGGTTGATGATTTTTATGTTGCTAATAAAGACAGCACTGAGAACAGTTTCACATTGGTCTGCTCTATATTACAGTGATAAGCTAAGTGAGTGGACCAGCATCAGCAGTCTTCATTTCATAAATGTTCCAACACACAACTTTACACTTATATGTATATTCTTTCTTTTAAGCCTTTGTTAAAATTTTCCTACTATGTGCCAAGTACTAGAAGGTATCCTAATTCTCATGAAAGTCCATGAAATAGACCTGATTATTCCCATTTCTTAATGAGAATGATGAACCTTGGAACAAGCAGGTAACTTGAAGTTCTCACACCTAGTGAGTGACAAAGTTGTAACTGAAACTCAAGTTTTTTGAATCTAAATGCTGGTTGTTTCAACACACCTGTTATTGTTATATACATGTATATATTTTATTTTGCATGACTATGGAGAATGAAAATAATATTTGGAAAGAGCAAATGTAGGGGTAAGTCAAACTGAGTGTGTCTCCTTTTCCCTCTGTGTCCCTAACTACCCTCTGCTGGCTAGGTATATCATTTGGCACTGAAAAATATTCACATTGCCCAGAATGAGGCACAGAAGCTGAAGGTGAACAATGAGGATTCTCCTATATCATTAAATACTTTCATAATAGCTCTGCTTGACTAGCAAATACAAAGAGGCTTTCCTGTGACATCCATCTCACTGCCTAGCACCGCTCCAAGCTTGGTCTCAGTGACAAATGCTTCAAGTTAATCATCCATTTGCCTCCACCTTTCCTGTGAGGACATTGATCAAACTGTGTTGACAGCCTGGATGAAATATTGGGTTCTGGGAAATGCTGAGCTGGCTTTGAATCTACCATTATTTGAGCACAAGACAACAGCTTGAGAGACATCTGTCATTTTGCTTTGACATTAACTATCCTTTTTGATTTGAGACCACATGTGTTTGGTCAGAGTAGATTCAGTAAATGTTCTAATGTCTATTGTGAAGCTTATGACTGACTATGGGCTAAAACAGACCTGCATGTTAAAAATAATATCATTTAAATAACCAAAGGTCAAAGCACAATTAGGTTGGGAATATAGAAACTCATTTAGAGCTCTATTATCTAAACCAATAAAACGTAACTTCCTTTATATACTAAAATGTTTTCCATGTAATAGAAAGCACCATATAGGTTGTTCTCTGAACAATTTGATGTTTTGGTTTCCAAATGTTTCTCAAAATCAATTTTTTCTTATGCCTTTAACCTAGTTATTCCCTTCTACTAGACATATGAGGAAGTGCACACAGTTTTTCAGACTGTGTGAACTGAGTCATGCTAGTAAGTCAGAATATTTAGACTAAGAAATGATTTACACTGGACCCCTGGAGAAAAGACAGCTCCCACAACTTACATATACTAGAAAGAAAAATACCAGGAGTCAAGTGGTTGCTAGCTCTATGCAAACTCTCCCTAACTCTCAAACATACGACTTTCCACTTTGATCAAGCAAAATTTTTACAAAGTAGAAAACATGTTGTAAGTATTGCTTAGGTTCTAAGACTTTAGAAAGGCAGTTATCCATAAAGTAGCAGTGTCACAACACTGAAGGACTCAATGGATTTCCAATTACTAGTAGTTAAGGGCACATAACTTTAGAAAGAAAAAAGAGAAAATGTCCTGGCCTTGTATTCATGTACAGAGCCATTCCCAGCTTAAAAAAAAAAAAAGTAGTAGGTAATGGGTCTTTGCATTTCTCCCAATGTCCTCCTTTGTTTATTGCTCTAACCTCTTTCCAGTTGTCCAGTGCCATCATGGTACCCTAATCCTTTCACACAATCCCAGTTCCCAGAATATTTAAAACTGAGAGTTCAAGTCAAGTTCTAACTCCCAACATACATTCAACTTTATGAAAGAAAAATCAATCTTCTCACTGAAGATTCATACTAGTACGTGATATCTCTTCACCATCTCACAATTGTATTTTTTAAGCAAATGCTTATTTACACACATGAAGCTCCAATTTTTGGACTTTCGAATGCTGAATTTAATTTAAATGAATTTCAATTATATTATAGGAGATTTTGCAGCTCAGAGGCAGCCACCTGAACACATGGACTACTAGATCTAGCAAGCAACCCACCCAACGAGTTCTGCTCAGGAAGGTGGCTCTGTCCTTCATTCTTTTTCTTCTTTATCTTCTTATTCCTTGCTTAATTCATTCACGGATATTTGATAAATGCAAATAATTAAATAATACCAAACAGCACATAATATGATTCTTACTTGTAATTTAAAATTGACTTGGGCACTGTTTCTTCCACCAATGGGCTCATGAGGAAAAATGAGGTAAAACTGTAAATGTGCTTTTTTCCTTGCTTAGGATTTAGTGTGTTTTTAGCAAGCTCATTATGCTAAGCTCGTCTCAAAATAATTTCTCCTGAAAGTCAGTGGTCATATAAGATAACTAGACATGGATCAATATTTCTAAACTTGGAGTCAAGCCAATAAATACCTAGTAAACCTATAATAATCAAGAGTAAAAACTGTGAGAGAAAGGAACTACAGCAGGAGATACAGTCTATTTTGCTAGAATAGGAAGATATTTCCTCATGGAGCCAAAAGAGGATCCTCATGAAGAAGGAAGCATAATTAGGGAGGATATGAATTTCATAGGAAGCTGTGCAAAGGAAATATTCCTAGACAGAAAAAAAAGTTAAATATTTATACAGAAGTGGAGTGTTGTGGTTTGGCTATGAGATGTCCCCAGAAGCTCCTGTGTTAACACGGGAAAGTGAATTGTGAGAACTGTCACCTGATTGGCCCATCCCGCTTTGATATACTGACTAGGTGGTAACTGCGGGCAAGTGAGTTGTATCTGAACAGTATGAGTCACTGGGGGTGTGCTCTGGAAGGGTAGTTCTTCCTTGCAGTCCTTTCACACACATCCTATTTCCTGGCTGTCTTGAGAGGAGCAGCTTCCCTCCATGATGTGCTGCCTCTTCTTGGGCCCAGAGCAATGGAGTTGGCAGTCTATGGACTGAGACCTGTGAAACCATGAGTCAAAATAAACTTTTCCTCCTCTAAGTTGTTCTTGTCAGATGTTCTGTTCACAACAGTGAACAAGCTGACAAAAATGTGGACAAACAAAACTTCCATGCCTGGGGACAAAAATGTTCAGAGAAAAGGTCATGAGCATCCAGGTCACAGACACACAAGTCAGCTGACAGTAGGGAAGTTAAGGAAGTAGCATGACTTCTTTTAGTCTCCATTTTCTCCGCTGCAAAGTACATATGATGATTCAAAGAGTGACTACATGAACTAAATTACAGAAAGCAGTTGACATAGAGCATTTTGTAATTTATTGTGTCTAGTCTTCAGAAATCATAGGAAATATATTTGAAAATAGAAAATAAATTTTAAAAAGTGACAGATTCAGATTGTAAGGATGTAAGATGTTTGAGAACTTTTTTTCCTATAAACTAATAAGATATTAAATACTTAAGGGTAACTTAATGTAGACTTTTATTTTGCAGTGCTACAAAATGTCCTGGGAGAACTGACTACTGTAGTACAAATAAAAGAGAAAACAAAAAGAAAAAGTAAGTGGAAAGTATTGGACTCAGGGTAGTTTTGTGGGGAGAGGGGAAAGAAATCCAATGAGCAGATTCTGAATGAACTGATCCTGAAGTTTCCAAGAGTAACATAGAAACTGCAATGAGGCTTGCTGAAATAAGGTCCTAGAAAGTTGAAGGCAACTTATTAATTGTGTACTTGTAAATCAGAGACTTACTTTATGTTTACTTTTGTTTCCCAGTTAGAAATATTTTTGGTCCAAATTCTACAAGTTCATTTCAGCCAAATTTTTATCAGCCAGAACTAGGAGTACCAACCAGCATATATTTTTATTATTCAAAATAATATTTGCAGTGAAAACAGAAAAATCCTCAAAATTAATTTTGGTTGGGGCTTTATTAAAATATTAATATCCAGAATAATTTTATTTTGCTTAGAATTCATTCCCTATTGTGCCTTACCATGAAATTCCTACATAGACTGAGTTTATATTTGATTCAAACTCAGAGTTATAAATTAAATCTGGAAAATTAAAATGATGCAAGAAGGCAAAGGTTTCAGGAAGATTGAAATAACCTTGGTCTTTCTGTATTTAATAAAAAAAATTAAATTATCCATAATCATATGAAAAGATATTTACAAAACAGTAAAAAATATTAGAGTTAATCTTGTAAAAAATATATAGAGTCAAACAAATAGAAATTGTAAATCTACAGAATAGCAAAAATATAGGCTTGGGGTCAGTTATCTCTTATGCATGAGGCTACTGAAGACTGGGAGGTTTCTTTACTATATGATTGTTATACTGTAGATTTTCCTTTTTCTCCTTATTGAAAAATTTTAAGTTTTTATTTCTTTACTTTTCTTGCTTTCTTTTCCTTTTGTTTACCTGTTCCCTCAGAGTCTCTTTCTCGCTTTTTTGCATGCTAACATCCAATTTCTTTTGATTACACTCTCACCCTTTCTATTATCTAGAACTTCTGTATATTCTTTTCTTATCCCATTAACAGCCACATTCTACATCCCTCTGCATCCTCTTTGTCCTCCATTAGAAACTGCAGACCTTATTGAAAATCAGATTGTTTTACTGAAGATAATATTTGAAATCATTTTGTTTATTATGACAATATTGTTATTGTCCTCATAGAGGCTATTTGGTCTAGGATTGCATAGTGTCTGAATTGGGCACTGCTAATACTGATCTCTCCTTAAAGAAAAGGTTTTGGAAACCTATAGGGCCACTATAAGCCTAGGGGGAAATCTGCAATATGCCAGATCTGCACTGCTAGAGGGGAAGATACATGAACAACATGAAAAAACAAGGGAAGAAAATGATCCAAACAAACCTAGATTCTATATTAATAGAATACAATGACAGTATGGTAGAAGAAATGTCAGAAAAGGGCTTCAGATTATACATGATTAAGATGATTCGTGAAGAAAAGGATGAGATAAGAGAGCAAATGCAGGCAATGAATGATAATACCAATAAGCTGACAGAGCAACTGCATGAAGCAAAAGATCATTTCAACAAAGAGATAGAGATTCTCAAAAAAAACCAAATGGAAATCCTTGAAATGAAGGAGACAATAAACCAAATAAAAAACTCAATGGAAAGAATCACCAAAAGACTAGACCACTTGGAAGACAGAACCTCAGACAATGAAGACAAAATATTGAACCTTGAAAATAAAGTGGCCCAAATAGAGAAGATGGTAAGAAATCATGAACAGAATCTCCAAGAACTATGGAACATCATGAAAAGACCAAATTTAAGAATTTTTGGGATTGAGGAAGGCACAGAGATACAAACCAAAGGAATGAACAACCTATTCAATGAAATAATATCAGAAAATTTCCCAAACCTGAAGAATTAAATGGAAAAACAAATACAAGAGGCTTACAGAACACCAAATGCACAAAATCACAACAGATCCACACCAAGGCACATTATAATGAAAATGCCTAACATTCAAAATAAAGATAGGATTTTGAAGGCTGCGAGAGAAAAGCATCAGATTACATATAGGGGGAGACCAATACAGTTAGCAGCAGACTTCTCAACCCAGACTCTAAAAGCTAGAAGGGCCTGGAATGACATATTTCAAGCTCTGAAAGAACATGGTTGCCAACCAAAAATCCTATACCCAGCAAAACTAACCTTCAGATTTGAAGATGAAATAAAATCCTTCCATGATAAAAAAAAGTTAAAAGAATTTACAAATAGAAAGCCTGCACTACAGAATGTTCTCAACAAAATATTCCATGAGGAGGAAATGAAAAACAACAATGTAGGTCAGCAAAGGGAGGAACTACCTTAGAAAAAACCACTCAAAGGAGAAACTAAGCCAACTTAAAAACCAAAAATAAGCCCAAATGACTGGGAATACAAATCATATCTCAATAAGAACCCTGAACGTTAATGGCCTAAACTCATCAATCAAAAGACATAGACTGGCAGAATGAATTAAAAAGAAAGACCCAACAATATGCTGCCTGCAAGAGACTCGTCTCATAGAAAAAGACATCCACAGACTAAAGGTAAAAGAATGGGAAAAAACCTACCATGCACATGGACTCAGTAAAAAAGCGGGGGTTTCCATCCTTATATCAGATAAAGTGGATTTCAAGCCAAAGTTAGTCAGAAGGGACAAATGAGGACATTTCATACTGCTTAAGGGAATCATAAATCAGGAAGACATAATGATAGTAAATAATTATGCCCCAAACAATGGTGCATCCCTGTACATCAAACGAATCCTTCACAATTTCAGGAATCACATAGACAACAACACAATAATTCTGGGTGACTTTAACACACCACTATCACCACTAGATAGATCTTCCAAACAAAAACCAAACAAAGAAACCATAGAACTTAATAACACAATCAATAACCTAGACTTAATAGACATATATAGAATATTCCATCCATCAATGAGCAGATTCACTTTCTTCTTAGCAGCACATGGAACCTTCTCGAAAATAGACCTTATGTTATGCCACAAAGCAGCCCTTAGGAAATGCAAAAAAATAGAGATACTGCCTTGTGTTCTATCAGCTCATAATGAAGTGAGAGTAGAAATCAATGACAAAATAAAAAACAAATTACTCCAACACCTGGAGACTAAATAATATGCTATTGAATGAAACATGGATAACAGAAAACATCAGGCAGGAGATAAAAAATTCTTAGAGGTCAATGAGAATGACAATACAACATATCAAAATCTCTGGACACTATGAAAGTGGTACTAAGAGGAAAATTCATTGCATGGAGCGCATTCCAGAAAAGAATGAAAAGTCAACAACTAAATGACCTAACATAACAGCTCATAGCCCTAGAAAAAGAGGAACAGAATAACAGCAAAAGTAGTAGAAGACAGAAAATAATTAAAACCAGAGTTGAAATCAATGAAATTGAAACAATTCAAAAAATTGACAAAACAAAAAGTTGGTTCTTTGAGAAAGTTAACAAAATAGACAAACCCTTAGCCACACTAACAAAGAGAAGGAGAGAGAAAACTCAAATTACTAAAATTCGTGATGCAAAAGGAAATATCAAGACAGACACCACTGAGATTCAGAACATATTGAGAAACTACTTTGAAAATCTTTATTCCAACAAAATAGAAACTACCGAAGACATTGACAAATTTCTAGAGACATATGCTCCTCCCAAACTGAACCAGGAGGAAATGCACAATTTAAACAGATCAATATCAAGCAATGAAATAGAAGAAGCCATTAAAAACCTACCATTCCAAGAAAAGCCCAGGACCAGATGGATTCTCACCTGAGTTCTACAAGACCTTCAAAGAAGAACTCATTCCAATACTTTTCAAAGTATTTCAGGAAATAGAAAAGGAGGGTACCCTACCAAACTCATTCTATGACGCTAATATCACCCTCATACCCAAACCAGGAAAAGACACATCAAGGAAAGAAAATTTTAGACCAATATTCTTGATGAATATAGATGCAAAGATCCTTAACAAAATATTGACAAATCGTATCCGAAAACATATTAAGAAAATCATGTACCACAATCAAGTGAGGTTCATCCCTAGAATGCAGGGATGGTTTAACATCTGTAAATCAAGAAACGTAATTCATCATGTCAATAGACTTAAGGATAAGAATCATATGGTTATTTCGATTGACGCAGAAAAAGCGTTCGACAAAATACAACATCCCTTCATGCTCAAAACACTAGAAAAAATAGGGATAGTAGGAACATACCTCAACATTGTAAAGGCTATTTATGCTAAGCCCATGGCCAACATCATTCTTAATGGAGAAAAACTGAAACCATTCCCTTTAAAAATGGGAACAAGACAGGGATGTCCTCTTTCACCACTTCTATTCAACATTGTCCTCAAAACTCTAGCCAGAGCAATTAGGCAGACTAAAGAAATTAAAGGGATATGAATAGGAAAAGAGGAACTTAGGCTGTCACTATTTGCTGATGACATGATTCTGTATTTAGAGGATCCAAAAACCTCCTCCAGAAAACTTCTAGATCTCATCAATGATTCAGCAAAATAGCAGGCAATAAAATCAACACGCATAAATCTAAAGCATTTTTATACGCAAGCAAACGAGACATCTGAAAGGGAAATGAGGAAAACAACTCCATTTGCAATAGCCTCAAAAAAATAAAATACTTGGGAATCAATCTAACCAAAGAAGTAAAAGATCTCTCCAATGAAAACCACAAAACATTGAAGAAAGAAATTGAGAAAGACCTTAAAAGATTGAAAGATCTCCCATGTTCTTGGATAGGCAGAATTAATATTGTCAAAATGGTCATACTACCAAAAGTGCTATGTAGATTCAATGCAATTCCAATCAAAATCCCAATGATGTACCTTACAGAAATAGAACAAGCAATCATGAAATTCATCTGGAAGTATAAGAAATCTAGAATAGCTAAAGCAATCCTTAGCAGGAAGAATGAAACAGGGAGTATCGCAATACCAGAACTTCAACTATACTACAAAGCAATAGTAACAAAAACAGCACGGAATTGGAATCAAAATAGACAGGTAGATCAATGGTACAGAATAGTGGACATGGACACAAACCCAAATAAATACAATTTTCTCATACTAGACAAAGGTGCCATAAATATGCAGTGGAGAAATGATAGCCTCTTCAACAAATGATGCTGGCAAAACTGGAAATCCATATGCAACAGAATGAAACTAAATCCCTATCTCTCACCCTGCACAAAAATCAACTCAAAATGGATCAAGGACCTGGAAATCAAACCAGAGACCCTACATCTTATAGAAGAAAAAGTAGGTCCAAATCTTCAACTTGTTGGCTTAGGATCAGACTAGGACTCCCATAGCACAAGAAATAAAAGCAAGAATCAATAACTGGGACACATTCAAACTAAATAGCTTTTTCTCAGCAAAGGAAACTATCAGCAATGCGAAGAGAGAGCCTACAGAGTGGGAGAATATCTTTGTCACTCATACTTTAGATAGGGCACTAATTTCCAGAATATATAAAGAACTCAAAAAACCCTACACCAAGAATAAAAATAACCCAATCAACAAATGGGCTAAGGATATGAACAGATGCTTCACAGAAGAAGTTCTACAACCAACCAACAAACATATGAAAAAATGTTCAACATCTTTAGTAATAAGAGAAATGCAAATAAAAAGTACACTAAGATTCCATCTCACCCCAAGTAGAATGGTGATTATCAAGAATACAACCAACAACAGGTGTTGGAAAGGATGTGGGGATAAAGGTACACTCATACATTGCTGGTGGGGCTACAAATTAGTGCAGCCACTCTGGAAAGCAGTGTGGAGATTCCTTAGAAAACTTGGAATGGAACCACCATTTGACCCAGCTATCCCACTCCTCAGCCTATACCCAAAGGACTTAAAATCAGCATACTACAGAGATACAGCCACATCAAAGTTCATAGCTGCTCAATTCACAATAGCCAGATTGTGGAACTAACCTAGATGTCCTTCAACTGATGAATGGATAAAGAAACTGTGGTATATATATATACAATGGAATATTACTCAGCTATAAAGAAGAATAAAATTATGGCATTTGCAGGCAAATGGATGAAATTGGAGAATATCATGCTAAGTGAGATAGGCCAATCTCAAAAAACTAAAGGAGAAATGATCTTGCTGATAAGCGGATGATAACACATAATGGGGGGGGGCAAGAACGAAGGATGGAGGGACTGTATAGAGGGAATAGAGGGGTGGGAGGGGTTGCGGGGAAGGAAAAAGTAACTGAATGAATCAAACATAAAAAAAAAAGAAAAAATATAGACTTGGAAAAAGGAAGAAAAACTATCTCCAGATAGACAACAGAATAAGAAAAAAATATTTTTAAATGTCCAGTGCATGTATATGCTTAATGTAATTATTATAGAAATCTTAGCAGTGGATTTTTTATCTAATCAATATTTCTAAGTTCCTTTCACTATAAATAACTGACAAGATCTAGGTATATGATATATCTTTGAAAAAGGTAATTACTTGTCTTGAAGGAGTTTATAAATGAAAAAAATGAGAAAAGAAAGAAATGAGAAACACATAAAGTAACTACAAGCTATTTTAAGTGTTAATATGTAAATAATTGAGATGCAGAGATAGATACAAATAAGGAGTAGGCATTACCAGCCTTATTAGAATTGTGCAAAAAGTTCCTACAAGAAGATGCTATTTAAACTGATCCAAGGAATAAGAAGCATGAGTAGAAATGGAGAAATAGTGTTCAGGAAGAGGACATAACATACAGAAAGACCCTCAAATTAGAATGAGTTTGGTGTATCTGAGAACTAGAAAGATCTTGTGCCTGGATCATTGTAAATAAGGGAAAGAATGACGTGAAGAGATTTAGAAAAGTAGGTAGGCTATTGTAGGCTATGGTAGATTTCACCAATATTTATTGTTATTCTTTCTGGGAACACAGATGGATTCTACTTCCTTCTCTGTTTCATTTAATTTATGTAAAACCATGTAGATTATCTGAGCAAACAACATGAGCAAAAGAAATGTGCATCAACTCCAGGAAAAATTGTTTAAGAATTCAAGATGTGGCTCTTCGTGTGCCCTTTCCCCACCAAGGAAAGCCTAGAGACCTCTGAAATGGAAGAGTCATAAGATGCTGGAGCCTCCCTGCGTCTCAATTCCTGAGTGAACATTAAGAGAATTATGTTGGGTATATAAAGAAATGAGAACCTTTTCTTTGTTATTTTGAGTTACAGAGATCTGTAGATGCTTGTTAGCATAGCAACATCCATGCCATTCTAATCACTATGATGACTGGTACAGAGGTCATATTTTTCCAAGGAAAAGACTCATTGAATGGTGGCTGCAAGTTCAAATAGTGGCTGCATTTGCACAAAGGAACTAGGAAATGTTAATCTGTACTTAATATTTCTTGTGTTGACTCTAAGCTCAAAATGGCCCTGGAATGGTTTTTACTTCTGCAACAGTTTTCCCAATGGTTTGGGGGCTATATTTTTCACTTCTATTGTTTCTCTGAAACCCTCATACCATCTGCTTTCTAATTTTCAGGAATTCCTAAAAATGTCTTGTGAGCTGCTGACTTCTTTTCTTTTACAACTGTGTTGCTCTAGATTAATTTTTTTTTTTAGTTTTCTGTTGTTTAAAGATTTTAAGTGAGGAAGGATGAAAACATATCAGTTCAGTCCCCCATACTGATCCAATTATTTAAAGAATGATTTTCAATGTTTTATCAATGTAGTGAAATAAGAATTTGCATTGAGTGTTGGTGGAATGTAAACAAATGAACATAAATTTTGTAAAAATAGTTTCAAAAACCAAATGCAGCATATAATCATGCAATTTTATAATACATGTAAACATGTGTTCAACATTGATACTCTTCAACCCAGTAATTTTTCTATGTATTTTTCTGATATTTTTAAAAACAGATTCATGAGCAAGGGTATTCACTTAAGCATCATTTATAAACTCTTTGACAGTTACCTCCAAGATACCCAACATAAGAAAAATGGTTAAATAATATTTAGCACATGAATTTTTAATATTATGTGAAAATGTTTGTAATATAATTGTACTGTGTCAATTTAGTTACATATGCATATTCTTAAGGACCCGAAGGAAATATATTGAAATATATTGGTACTTGGTGGTTGATTTACTTTATCATTAGATTTTATTGTTTCACTTATGAACCTTTCTAATTAGCATAAGCACATACTTTTATTGTCAGAAAACTTCACAAGCATGAGAAAATAATTTTAAGAGAAGATGTTTATCTTTAATAATTGACCAAAATAACCCATCCCCTAAGCTTCCAGATAATCAAGGCCTAGGTTTTATTTATTTTACTTATAATGAGAGCTATTCAGTCTCCCATTGTCAAAACTGATTTTCAAAGTTATTTCTGGTTAGTTCTGTTTTGTCATGTTGTCTATTATTGTCTCTGTATGGGGACTCCTTCAAAATGTCCCTCATGTTACCCAGAAGGATTAAAACAAAGCAACTCCACAAATGTAGATTAATAATAACTGAGACCTTTGAATAAAGTCATTTTACACCCTGCATTTCAACCTCCTGCTTTACTAATGAGTTTTTGGAAACTTAAAACTGAAAGTCTTAGAATTGTGGTCCTTTGTGACTGTCGTGAATGATTAAGTGGCTTATTAAGACAATTAAGTTTGGACCTCTAACTAATGGTTTCAGGAGACACAATATCCTATTAGACATCCCTGAATCTTTTGGGGCTTTTTGTATTCAAAGCCTCTACTAAACTATGATAATGAGAACTGAGAAGCCATGGTAATTAATTATCAAGGATTAGCTCATTTAAAGTTGCATCTTTTTTCTTCTTTCTTCTACTGTTCATCTCTCTCATGCCAGAATCTGGATGTGGATAAAACACTGTGGTAAGAAATCAGTTTTGTCTGTTTTCTTGCAAAAGATTAAATTAAATTTGATGTGGTTTCTAGATAAAGATAGTTCCTCCTTAACGCTTACTCTGTATCTGGCCCAAATGCCACTCCCTAGGAAATTCTCTAAGCCCTCAGATCACGCTAACACCCACACTGAAGTGGTCATTTTTTTAATGATTGTGTGCACAATGTCTTCCTCACTAAACTGTTGATTTTATGAGACCAGGTGTCCTATCTGCCTTGTACCCTACCTTACCTCCATTATCTAGTTCAGTATCTGACACAAGAAAGGTTGCATGATAAAAAATTTCATGAACAGATTAACTTTAAATCATCTTTTCTCTCTCATCATTGTCTAATCAAAATGGGGATATTTTGTGAAAACTAGTTTTATTTAATCTTTGGATTTTGGAACCTTCTTAAAACTTTAATTCTCCATGCAAGGCAGAGTAACATAATCAGAAGGGCACTGGATTAATATTGGAGGGTATATCTACTTGTACTGGCTGTCATTTCTTAGTCGCCAAGTTTCAAGTCAGGTGATCTTGCCTGAGCCACAATTTCTTAATCTACAAATTTAAAATAATAATACCTCCCTACATACTTCACAAGGTTATTGACAAGCTCAAGGGAGAATTCATGTGATATTGCCTCACAAACTCTAAAATACTAACTCAAAGTAAGAGGTTGTCATTCTAACAGCTTTTATGTATGGAGAGTCTTTACTTTTATTGATTGCCTCTCCACACACATACAAAAATTACTTTAGGAGAAAATGAAAACCATTATAGCAGTCCATTATAGCCCAACTCATTATTACATTGTTGAATCAACCACTGATCTTATCACTTAGATAAAAGATTGATTACAACAAAAGTATAATATACACAGAAGTTAGACCAAGTTTTGAGCAATGTTTCCCAATCCAGAACAATAAAAGACGTTTCACTATGCTTTTATATGGAGAGTTTCAAAGGAAATTATCACACTGGGTTCCACTAGTGGAGAAAAAATTTCCATATTCTTTCTCTTTCTCTCTTTTTCTTTCTCTCTCTCTTCCCCTCCCATCACACACATGCATGCACACACACACTCACACACACACACACACACACACACACACACACACACAGAGTTTACTCTTAGAGATCTCAGAGTTGCATTTATGGTGGTAAAATAACCCAGCAACTGGTTCTGACCATCAGATACATGAACTTAAAAATTTTAAAGTTAGCACACTGAGAGTGAATCTATCTTTCAGGAGTGGATTTCACTTAGGAAGAGAGAAAGCATATGAAATCAGAATGCCAATTTATAAATTATATATAGAAATATGGGTGTTCTACCTCCTTAAACTCTCACAGCTCCCAAAGGGAGATTACCAGTGAAGGTCAACCTGTTATGGGAAAGCTCCTTGAAGAGCACAGACCCTTCTTGTGCTCAGAATCACAACAAAAGTGACTTGCATAATTCAGATAATGGCCTGTAGCATGAATATCTACAAAGAAACCATTGGCCAATATATTTTTTCTGTATTTAGAGTGAACGTGACCAATATTTGCTCCTTTGGGTCAATTTTCCCTTGACTTTATTACTGAATTTTGTCTTCTTTATTTTTCCCTGAGACTTATTTATGTATTCAGTTAAGTTTTGTCCTGGTCCTGCCAGTGAATCTATTTATTCTCCAAGTGGACTGTATACCTCTACTCTGATCTACTATTTATTGATTTTATAATTTAATTCTCAGAAAACAATCTCATTACCCCTATTTACAAGCTTATATGGTACTTCACAGCTGCCCCCCAAATACTACCATCAATAAAATAAAGGAAAAAAAACATCAGCCAGACATGAAGTGAACTGTCTGTTGCTCAAAGGACATTGAATTATTAAGTCAGCACTAGAAGAAAGAAAAAAGTCAGCATTTAAAATAATAAATCTGTCTAAAATTATATTAAAACAAGACTAGTGAAGATCCCAAAGGATTTTTTTAATATGACCTGTGTTGGAAAATGATTCAATCAGATATTAAGGCACATGGAATAGCTTTTTCATTTACAGCATTAATGTGTTTAATGAAGTAGCAAAAGAAATGAAAAATCAATTTCTTACAGCTTATTAATTCATGTTAAGAGATTGATTTCCATTTATAATTAAATATTATTAGTCTCTTCATTGACATCTGACTGTACATTTATAATGCATCATCCTGATAAGCTAAGTATCATTAATTTTAATAACAGAAAAATATTGAAAATATACTTTAATTACAAACCACTACATAAATAAGACTTCTGACAGTCACAAACTCTTTAAAAAATAACATGGGCCATGGTACAATTAAAGTATTTAATAATCTAGTGACTGGCATCAGATGATAAGAAAAGAAGTTCTAGGAGCACAAAACTCAAGAAACAGCTTTTATTTTGTTGTGAATTTCCAAAGACAGTGCTGTTGGTGAAGGTTGGGATGAGAGGCACCAGATTCCATCATTAATGGAATCCAGGTTGTTACCATTGAAGCTGCATTTATAGTCTAATTCTATAAATATCAATTTCTGGAAAACGTACTCACATTCCTAACAAATACCCCCAAAAGAGAGTAGAATCTTTTCAATAAAAGACAAGAGTAAAAAACTATATCAACACAGTAGAGAAAGATATGCTTTTTTTTTTATTATTGTGAATTTGTGGATTTGTTTGCCTCTGTCTTAAGTTATATAGAATTCTAGTGACATTTTATAATTATTATCACGCTTGTTGTAATAGAACCATATGGGCCAGATGACTGCCAACAGCATGCTTGCCTTTGAGCTGTTTAAAGTCAAGCCCATTTCACTATTTATGTGTGCCCTGACTCATTCCAAAACAGATTTGCATTTGGCTTTTGTGCCATTTTCAATGCATCAGAAGAAATCATGCAAGCATCCCAAATCTTACACCTTAAATAAGAATTACTTTGCAGAAAGTTTGCAGCATAGTTCTTAGACCAAGTGAAGCCAAAATTTTCACACCCTTCAAACCTATAATATAATTTTCTTTAGGTATGAGGGTGAGGAAGGGATTGGAGGTATTTATGAAATGTAAATTCCTGATCTCTAGATGTTTTCTCCTTGAAATCAAGCATATTTTTGGACTTTTACCCCACAATCCATTAGCTTCTGCTAATGGAATGTAACCTCATTTGACTAGTAATCCAAGTTGTCACCATCACGGATTAAGAAGTCCCATTTATAAATCTCACATTAGTTCTTTCTTGAGATTCTTGCTTTTATTATATCCACTAAAACTTTGCTGAGTGTTTGCCTCATGTTCTTTTGCTATGGCCTAGAATAAATAAATAAAAAATGATGTATTCTCTACCCTCAAGAAGCTCATCTGTTCAAAGAGTCTAATACAAAGCATGAAGAAGAGAAGGATAAATAGCACCGGTTAAATCCTTGATATGGCCTAGACACTTTTCTAAGACTTTTACATGTATTACCTATTCAAATGAATAGATGATAATCATCTTATTTTATAATATAGGAATTGAGCAAGAAAGTGATTTGCCAGGGGCCACACAGCATAGAAAAATTAGAGGACCTATTTTCTTTCCATCTTGAGTCATAGATTAAAATTCTTGAAATCATAGTGGATGGAACACTCTTTTAAATGGGCCAATCTCTTCCTTCACAGGTAAGTGCACCAGCTTCATCTTGTACATAAATGATCTACATAAAAACCTGTCCTATGAAAGAAAAAAATGAATGAAATTCCCTTTGATGACCATAGCGAAACCAACAGAATTTTCAACACTCAAAACTATTCACTCAGTTTTACTTTACATCCATGGTTATAAATGTCCTTTAACCAAATTTCCTTCTTTCCCTCTGCTAGGAAGTGTCTTTTGTGTCACATACTTAGGCTCAGAAAAGTGATACTAAATCTGCCAACTTGGCCAGGTTGAAAGAAAAGACAAATGGAGTATAATTTTAAAAGTCTTCTGAATAGAATAATATTGACCACTGTTTATTAATCTCTTCATTGGCCTTTTCCCTGAATAAGGAAAAGAGACAGAATTTTAGAGCACACCAAATAATCATTTAGCTGTTGACTCACATTTGCTCACATAAACTTCTCAAGTTTCTTTAAGAAGTGGCATTTGGTATATAATCTGGGACAAAATCTGCCATCTAGTAAGTGAGATTTCCTTATACCTATGGTGAAGGTGGACTTAATGTGAGCATTAGACATGGTATGCAGATCACAAGAAGGCATGAACAAACTCTATTTGTTTCCTTTGAGATAAAAAGCATAGAGGAGTAAGACAGGAAAAGAAAGCAAGCATACAAGAACAGCTGAGGAAGAACAAAATAAAATACTTCAGAATTCATCCAGTTTATTCAGCTAAAGCCAACGTATCAGTCATAACTGGGCTCTGCTCCTCCAGTAGGACTGGCACAGTGTAGGCAAGTCTGACACAGGTATCATTGTCAGTCAAGCATCGAACTTTTAAAATGTATTTGAGAAAGATATCACTACCACTTAATTCTCATATGCAAAATTATTTCAATAGAAACAGATAGTACCATATATCCTAATATGATCCTATGGAGAACAGCCCACAGACCCTTTTCTTTCAACTTTATATGGTACCATCTAATTTCACCCATTTTTGCCTTTTGTAAAAGTAGTGGTACAAATAATACAGTAAAATGGAATAAATAGTTTCATCTAAGAAATGTTTCCTCAGTGAAAATTTGATTGGTAAAAATATGATAGCTGGTACAGTATGCTGAAGAACTGATTTATCTTTTCATTCAATATTAACCATGGGACAGGCATACATATTAAAAACAGACTGACCACAAAATTTCAGTGGCTATGTTTGGCAAAATAATTGTCATTTTCCTTCTGAAATTATTTTCCTGGTATACTGTGAGGTTGTTACAAAATTTTTCTCTCAATTGCTTCTGAGTAAATTGTAATTTGTTTGTACTCACTGTCCTGAAGAGACATTGCAGAAATCCTGAAGAACATGAAAGATTTTGAGAGCTTTGTGGATGTTTTGCAAATTAAGGCTTCAAACTTTGTCCCCAAGCTTTAGTTTCATTCCTTTCTGTCCAAGAGAAAATATTTTGTTCAAATGTTCATTCTGCCTCTTAAAGTTCTCAGTTTGCTTTTTTCAGATCCCTATCACCACCCTCTCTGCCTCCTCTCCCAACACAGTGCCTTCTGAATCATCTCACCACCACCCTGTCCATACTCATGAGATACATTAGACAGGATGCTGAAGGCTCTTTGGGACACAGAAAAAAAATGCCATCGCGTTAACACATAAAAACCTACATAAAATCTATGCTTACTTTAGATTTAAGCTGATGATTCTGCATACAGACTGTTATAATAAACAGATACAGACTAAAGGGAGGAGTAACCACCAAAATGCATGACAAAGTAGAGCACCATGGCTTAAAGAACCAAAACTATAAAGTACCTATTCCAATGATACCAAGCAAATCAACTCTCTGCTAGTCTATCATAGGAAATATATAAGTAAAAATTTAAAGGAATGTGCCATAAAGGTATGCTAATTGAGTTTATGTTTTAAAAAGAATTCACCCATAGGATTCCCTTAAATAACAATTCCAAATATCATGAAGGATTGGCTACAACTATGTTTATGAACTTGGCCATTACATGAAACTAAGGATATCTACCAAGCCCAGATTTTTGTCAGTCTTGAGTTTTTGCTTCATAATATATCTGTCATAACAGTAGAATGTTTGTATAATTAAAATCTTTTCATTTTGCTGTCATGTAGCAATAATCCTGCTCAATCCCTTTATTCTGAGAACTGTCACCACCTGCCTCTAGAGTACATTCATACTTCAGGCCCTTGCTCTATGACTATCTGACTGGTCAGTTTACAGAGGACTAACAATCAAAAGACAAGACTGAGTCATTGAGAATCTCTCTACAGGGAATTTGAAATTCCATCAAAGAACAGAAAAGGTCAAGTAGTGGTGACTATTTCTCTGTTACGTAACCTATGCTCTTAGGTCAAAAGATCCCACTCTGATGAAGCCATAATAGAAACGCTTATTCAGAGTACAAAAAACTGTTATTTAGTAAGGAAAGGACAATGAAAATTTGTTGAAATGGCCCGTGTATCACAAGAGAGAGGCACATGCTAAGAAAATCTGCCTGGTGAACTTCAGGCCTACCTCCTGTCACAATGTCCCTTCTACCCTTCTACCCCTGGTTCCATAGAAAAATCCTGTACCCTAATTAAGCCTGTCTTTATAAAGCAAAATAAATCACTATACACAGATGCATGATTATTTTATTGATTTGAGTACACACTTGACAGCTATCATATAAACATAGGATTTAGTATTGAATAGAATATCAGATCACACTATAATTAGGTGCCTTTTCATATTTAATAAGAGAAAATCTCTGAAATGAGCTCTTAATTAGTAAATTAAATATTCTACATCTTCAGGCCCATGGCAAAGTCTATGGGATAAACTAAGGAATTATACTTTGATTTGAAAAATGGTAATGACAACTTGATCTTTAAAAAGCTTAAGAAATTCGGTTGTTTTAGTCAGCTCTCCATTGTTTTGACAAAATACCTCAAAAAGTCAACTTAAAGGCTCATGGTTTCAGAGATAACAATGGCTCCATTGTTTCTGGGACCCTGATGAGGCAGAATATCACGGTAGGAATCACATAGTAGAGCAAAACTGTCCACCTCTGACTTCCAGGAAAACAGAGAAAGAGAAAGGAACCACGGACAAGATATACCCTTCAAGAACACACCCTGTGACCTATTTCCTTCAAGCAGGCTTCCAGCTCCTAAAATTTCCACTGCCACCCAATAGCACCACCAGCTGGGGACTAAGCTCCACACATGAGCCTTTGGGGAACATTTCAGAGTTTAGTAATTTAGAAGGACAAAAGTTGATGACTTTTCTTGACTTTTTCACCTCCTCCTTTACTTCCAGAAATTATTTTTATGTAAATTAAAGCTCTAGCTCTCAGGGGACTAAAAAGAAATCAGAGAGTATAACTCACCACCCATAGAGAACATCTGGTCCTGGTGAAAGTCCCCTTGAGCTTTGCCCTTGGAGTAAGGGAACTTTCTAAGGATGCATGTGCTGTGGGCAATGCTGAGATAGAGCAAGTATGTCTGTGGGCAAGTGTTTAAGCTGACACATATAATATCAATCCTGCAGTTAAGAGCCCACATGAAAATTAGATTACCAACTCGAAACAGCTTGGAAAAATAATTATCAGTCCAGTGTGCATTTATGCTTAGGAATGTTTTGTCTATTGTAAATGCGTTGTTTATATTACAACATTCCCAGATTTAGGGAATGATTCATATGAACTCATGTACTTCAAAGAATAAACCTGTTAGCATGGTGTAGGATTACAGGACTATTTACTAATTGACTATATATAATACATTTTCACACAGCCACACAAAACAACAAAAATAATAAGTATTTCTAGAATATTATATTAAATATCTTAAATATAATTTAATTTTTTTAAACTTTATAACAACCTTGTGATACACACCATAACTCATTAAAAAGGACTTTAAGTTCAGAGACATTAGATAACTTGCTTAAGAAAACACAACTAAGAAACGGAAGAAATCTAACTCAACCCAATTATTCCTGTATCAAAATCTGTAGTTCTTTCACTATATATTAGAGCTATGCAAAGTAAAATATTTTTTTAATCTAGCAAGGATATTTTCTAAGGGGGAGTCATACTCTTTGAATTTTTTTTTTTCAGAATGAAGTCACATGTGTAACATGGATCGATAACTAAACAACCATCATACCATAAAATATGAGACTGTGAACTAACTACCCCCTGCTCTGCCCAGATGAAGTCCAGTTCTCCGTGTCCAAAGGCTCCCTTGAGGAGTTCTCTCACAAACAGCAGCAGTGTAGGCATGAGATCAGCTCTTAAGGGCAATTGGTCATGAGGAACCAGGATTAGTAAACAGGAAAGCCACAAGAAGCTGGATCCAAGACAGAGTCCAACAAGAAGCAACCTGGTAACAGTCTATGTCACAGGCCCACAGACAGGAGCAGAAGAAGCAGTGAATGCTCAAAGAACACTTTGACAATAAATAACACACAACCCATGAATTACTCATCATACATCATACTTACTGTGCCTTTTCATTAAAAAAAAGAAAAAGAGAAGAAAAAAAAAAAGCACACACTTAGGCCTGTCCTCTCTCCTTGACCACAGGCAAGTTTCATTAACCATTCTTCCTGTATCCTGTTACTTTTCTGTAAACATGGAATACGAATATTTAAAAATAGCATGACTACAGAATACTTAGAATCATGACTGGCAAGAAAACGGTCTCAATAAACATAGCTACTGATGGTTTCTTTTTAATCATTATTATTGAGGACCAAAACCATATAGCCCAATATTAATATTAACAAAATTTTACTTTTCCAAAAAACTCTTGCCCAAGGTAAAAGTGCAAATAACTCTACACTATTTTTTGTTTTCAGGAACTTTCACCAAATCCAAACATCCAAACTTTTGAGTGGCCTCCCTTACCTCCTTTCTCAGGACAGTAGGCCCTTCAACTAGAATTACCAAGCAACTTAGTCTTCCACACTAGCTCAAATCTTTCCTCACTCACTGCATCCACTGATTCTGTACTATTATGTCCAGACTACCCTTTCTTATTAAGGTTTCTGCATGAAAGGCCTGTCTTAAACCAGACCCTAAAGCATCATAAGTGTCCTGACTTTTGCCTTTTACTAAGGCTTCAGTAAGACATTGATCTCTCTTACTGGGTCAAGAATACATGCAGTTTGTTTTATTTTGATGGTCTATTTCATGAATCAGCAGTTGACATTATTATCATTGTGTATATCCTCCAACTCTATTACCACATGTTTTACAAATTATTATCCAAGGGACTCTGGGATACTACAATGAACTCACAGGGTACAGCAGAATATTTTAAATTTTTTTAGAAAAATGCAATAATCCCTGACATTTTCACAAGATGTACAACTACTAAATATTAGATGATTATGTTCCTTTTGAATCATCATATTTTTCTGGGTTTTCCATGGGGTTTCTATGATTGCTAGAATAAAAATCAAGTACCACATTAAAGTTAGTGTGAAATGAAAAATTATGTTGACAGTGATATCAAAGCTTTAGAAATTATGAAGTGCTTAAAAAGCATACTAATACCATTCTAAGCAATTATGTTTATTTCAGAATAAAATAAAAATCTTTTCTCCTTTTAATTTCTTTGTTTTTTTTATACTAATGGCTACCAAGCTGTTAGAAATTAAATATTTATTAAGTTGTTAGGTCTAAACAACTGTTCAGAAATGAAACTGTTTACCTTTTCTTTTGGATTAGGGGAACCATAAAAAAAAAATCACTAAAACACTAAGGATGTTGGGAACAAAGAAAGTTTAAGAACTTCCAGCCTAACCTATTTACTGCCCTAACAGTTACTTGTATAGAATTTTAAAAACATCTCCCTAACTCCAGGACCATTTTTCTTCTCTGGCTCTATTCATTGTTCAACCTCACAATCTCTCTGTGAGTTCCTCCCTCCATTTGAATGTCCTCATATGAATTTCTGGATGTCCAGAACTCCCCCGATACCCTGATAAAAATTTTCATTTTTATTACTAGGGATACTTTCTAATCTATTGCTGCTGCTATAACAAAACATCCTAGGGACATTTATAAAGAACAGAAATGTATTTCTCATGATTCTGGAAAGTTGGAAGTACAAGATCAAGGTGCTAGTAAGTTCAGTCTCTGAATAGGGACCTGTCTTTGTTTTCAAGATGGTACCTTAGACACTCTCCTCACTTGGCAGAAAAGCAAAAGGACTGAACTTACCTCCTCCTGCTCTTTTATAAAGATTAATCTCATCCATGAGTGCAGGGACTCATAACCTAATCACCTCCTAAAGACCTCAACTCTTACTACCACTACATTGAGATTAAGTTTTAACATGAATTTCAGAGTGGATATAAGCTTTCAAACCAGCAGAGATTAAACTTATATATAAATGAAAGATGGCATTGCTTTTATCTGATAATTTAATTAATTCATATAAAGAATATTTATCAAGTGCCTGGAACTATTCTAGGGTTGGAGAAACAATGGTTAGCATATTTATTACATTAATAGTTCTAATGCCCCAGCAGCTCATTCATAACTAGTTAGACATTTCTGAGCATAGATGCATACTGTAATATTAATTATTTTTAAAGTAGGTGATTAATCCAAATTGATACCAGAATTTTCAGCAAGAATATGGGGGACACACCACCTATTCCACCCACATTCAATTCAGATCAGAACTGGGACCTGTTAAGGAATCTTCAAATGTACTTTTGCAGGTTTGAGAGAAACAAAAAGATGAGTGGCCAGTTTTATTTTGTGCCATTTTCCTGCACTTCATACACATTCTGAGAGTTTCATTAAAATGACCCACATCTTTCATAGAGTCTAAAATCAGTTGTGGATCATCAAGTTCTTCTCCCAGAATCAAGTGATGGTCTGTTACTCTGAACCCCGCTAATATTTTCTTGCTAAAACTCAAAAATTATTTTTATAAGTATCTCTGGATACAGGCTTAAATTACCTTTGCTTTGAATGAACATATTCAGAATTATATTCTGAATCTTGCTTTTCCACACAAAAGACTCAAAAATTTTAAAAATTTACACAGGAATGCACTCCACAAATTAATAACAGCCTAGTAAAAATGTAAGTAAGTTAAATTCTTTCATGGAAGTTTCTAATTTCTCTGTCTATATTCTACTTTCCTTGTTAAAAAAAAAATTAGACAAATGGAGAGGAGTCTCCAAAATGATGTTTCATTGGCTCACCCCACCCTCTATCCAAAAAAAGACAAAAGAAAAAAAATTCATAGTTTTTGTATGAGGAGACTTTGCTTTGGTTTGACAGTAAGTCAATAAATGCAGTTTTCAAATCCCAATAAGCTGAGTAGTGCCTTGTCTGATCATAGTACAATCTCAAATGTACTGAAGTACTATTATCATTATAATTTGAAAAGAAAAATAGAATAAAGCAAAACACCACTCCCTATGGAAGTCTGAACAAACTCTATTCCCTTTTCAGTCATTTTGCATATTACTTTCACATAGGGGTGAGGGACTCCCAAAATTCTTTGCCTTTAAAAATCCATACAAGGCCGAAGACAAGGCTGGAGTGTTAAGATCCACCTTTATTCCTCACCCTAAATTGGTGGGTACACAATGAGAATGACAGAGGGAGTAAAGGGAGTTGCCAAACCAGCAACTCCTTGTGACAACAAACCTTTCTTGCTTCCCCAGGGGAACTGTTAAATGGAGAGTACTGGGGAATGCAGCAATGTGAAGTCCTAAGGACCAGCGACTTATATTTTAAGGCTGGATGGACCCTGTGAAATTCTACCTGAATGATGCCCCAGAACCTTTAGGGACAAATTTTCAAAACCAGATATTGGATTTGTACTTCTGTCTCCTTGCTTAACAACATGCTCTGCAAGCAGCACACACAGAAATGCTGCAAGAAGAGGCTAGGATGATAAAAAAAACTTCCTTCTCTCAATTTTTCCAATATGTTCAAGTCCTGAAAACTTATGTGAAAAATCACCAATGTCAAAGAAAATTGACACTCATATGCACCCAAGGTTAGCCCTGGACCATTTTAAAGTGAGGTGTTTTAATTTCCAGTGTCCTAGGTCTTTGCTTCCAAAGGTTCTCCAACATATCAGACCTTATTTATATCATACCTTGATATAAATTCAAGTCCCTTTGCTTCGTGTCCCAGGGATTTAGGGGTTAAACTTTCTTTCCAAGAATAGAGTAAATGTCTGTGACCCCCACTGATGAGATGGTAGGCATAAATGAAACAGGTAAGAGTTACCAAAGTTTCTTTTCACCAACAGCTTATGAAAACAAAGATTTAGGGCTGAGGTTCTGGCTCAGTGGAAGAGCACTTGCTTAGCATGGGTGAGGTAATGGGTTTGAGCCTCAGCACCACAAAAAAAATCAACAAATAAAATAAAGGTATTTTGTCCATCTACAACTGGAAAAAAAAAACAGAGTTAAAGTATCCTTTCTGTTCTTATCCCTCTACAATTGAGAAATTACTTTGGACAAATATCCTTACACTTAACATTTATTTCCATATCTTAGTTTCAGATAAGAGTACTACTATTCAAAAAATTATTTTGTGGAACAAATTGAAATCAAAGGACAAACTGGATTGAGGCACATACAAAATATAGGCCAGGAAGACAGAAGAGACTTGAATCCAACCACTTCTACCTCAGAGAACTTTGCATTCTATGCCAATGAACATCTCTTTCCCAGCATAGGCTGAAACCCCACCAAACAAAAAGCGGCTACATCCTGTAGCTTACATAATGAGAGCTATACTTTTCATTGCAGAGGAACATTTCAGTCCTGCATAGAGCCACCAGGATCATCTGCCCCCTAATCCTCTCCTTTTCCAAAATTTTTTTCTTGTTCTTTTTCCCTCCTTTTCTGAAAACTGCCCTGTGTCTATTCTGCAAGTTACCCAATCCTTTTCTTTTTCCTACATAACAGCGTGCTACCCTGCACCAGTCTAAATTCTTGATAAAACCACTGGTGTAACACCTCTACCCACTTGTGGTTTTAGCCTTTAACACTTGTTTGAAATCTGTAAGACCCAGAGTACAAATCCAAGACTGCTCGAATCTGTCAGATCATACCATATAAACTCTCTATACTTTTTAGTCAACATTTATTTCAGTTTCTCTTCAAGGCTAATACTTTAAAACACCCAAAACCTACCAAAACCTATGTTCACTTCAACCTTCAACCTTATTCTGAATTGACTTTCGGCAGATGCTACATGCCTAGAGGGAAGGCTGATTGAATTACATCTGAGATGGATGCCACCAGGTCATGATTGCTAGACAGGGTTCTGGCTAATTCTGTCTGTCTATAGACTTGCCACAGAAACAGCTGCTGATGATTGGTATAGTACCACAACAAGACAATTCATTCTGAAAAAGAGATGCTTATCCCTTACAATGTACCCAACACATTACCTGGAAGAAACTTAGAAAGGTCCCTAGCAAATGGCACGATCCCATTACACCTGACTATTACTCAGAGTTACGTAGAGATTCAGAACACAGAGGTGTCTGAGACTTAAGCTTTACTGCCTTTCAGCCTCAGCCTTGTGCTCTCACAGGAGGCAGATTCAGTGTCAGCTTAGGTGCTATTAACTAAAGAAAGCCCTCAAGAAAATGTGACTTTTCATTTAATTCTCTTCAAACTCTCACACCAGGAGGTCAATTCCCATATCCCACAACTTTCCTGTATTTCCATGTTTATGCACTGCTGGAGGAGGACCCCTGAAAATACATTACATTACATCCTCCTGAGTGAGGGAAAAATTACAAGCAGTCTTTCTGACTTTTAAGCAACAAAAGACATTTCCTTGAAGTTCAAGGCACTGCCACTTCCCAGAATGAAGGATGTGAAGATTGACCTTGTTGTAACCAGAAAGAAGAATAACACAGACCTAAATGGTATGGTGTACATATTGGGTATTTCATCCTACGCAGGACCACAGCAAAGGGAATGCTGTGAGAGTGCCCTTAAAGCTTCTAGGTATATGTCCAGAAGAATTGAAAACAGGAATTCAAACAAACACTTGTGTACCAATATTTGTAGCAGCCTATTCACAGTAGTAAAAAGGTTAAAAACAACCCAAATGAATGGATTTTAACAAAACATAGCATACACATACAACAGAATATCATTCAGCAATAGAAAGGATGCTACTACATAAAGGAACCTTGAGAACATTAGGCTAGATAAAATAAGCCAGACACAAAAGTCAAATATGGTATGATCCCACTTATATGAGCTACCTAGAATAAATAAATTTATAAAGCACAATAGAAATAACCCCATGGGAGGGGACTGAGTTAACATTTAATGTTCAGTTTCAGTATGGAGTGATGTAAATGTTCTGGAAATAGATAGTGGTGACAGTTATGCAATATTGTGGATGTATTTCATGCCACTAAATTGTACACTTAAAAAATCCCTAAACTGGTAAATTTCATGTTATGTATATTCACTACAATAAGAAAACAATCTAAATAGTGCTTCATGGTTTCAAAGACATCATTCATAGGCATTCTATTGATCCAAAGCTAAGTTAAGACAGTTAAGAAGTCTTAAAGATTTGTTGTCATTTTGTTGATGCTAGAAGTATTTTGGTTTTTGTCTGATGTTCATTTTGTATTATAGATATACTCAGCATTCTTTCATATCCACTGTTTAGTTTAAACCTTAATCACTTAATCGTTGTCTTTTCTTTTTAATTACTGGGGATTGAACCAGGGGCATTTTTACCACTGAGCTACATTCCCAGTCCTTTTTGTTTTATCCTTTATCTTTTGAGACAGCATCTTGCTAAGTTGCTGAGATTGGCCTCAAACTTACCATCCTTCTGCCTCAACCTCCCAAGTTTGCTCTATGACAAAAATCTCTAATAGGTGTCCCTAATTCCATTCTTCATTTTATTCTGTAGAAAACCACAAATTTGGTCTTCTCACACTTTGACTCTAATCCCTGCATTAGTTATCTCCAGTGGTCCCTATAGCCTAAATGATAGCAATCAAATACCTCAGACCAGTATTTAATTCTTACCACTCACTTGGCCTATCTCTTGACCAGGAGTAGTAGTCTGTACTTGTCTCACCCATGTTCCTTCCAGGCTGGACAACTTGCTGACCTGCCCTCTCCATTCATGCCATTTCCTCTGTGTGAAATACCTTTCCCATATGGTACCCCTTATAGTGGCATCAGACTGACAGCTTGAAACACCCACATCCACAAGAATGACACCCTGGCCACTTGGCTCTGGAAGGTTTGTTTCTAGCTGAGGGCCCTCTCTGTGGAACAGTTAGACCTGCAGTATGTGCCTTGACTTGCACTATGACCTACCACTTCTACATTTCTTTTCCAGTTCATCTCCTTGGGTATTTTCTTTCACCTTCCTTCAGCTATTAACAGGTTCAGTCAGGTTTCTGTCATGTGTTTCTCTCCTTTGGGAGATGGTCTGTCGTTTCCTTAGTTGTTTTTTGTTCCAATTCATGAGATATTGATTTTCAGTTTTACTTCTTGAGGACAACTGCACCCATGCTTTCTGGTCAGCTCACTGTCACGCAATTCAGCATCCTAGTCCTTGAAGTCTTTAATAAATTCTCCTGTACACATTCTCCTAGGTTATTAGCTTCATGGAATACTGCCAGGTGATTTATTTTCCCATTTGTGGTACTTCTGAGAATAGCTGGAATATAGAATTTTGCCTTAATGTTATATTGAGAAATCTATTATAAAAAATATATATGTGTATGATATATATATATATATATATTTCTAAAGAGTTTATTGATTTCTATGTAAACATTGAGAATTTTTAAATTCTTTAAAACTTAAACTTCATTATAACCAATATTGATTTTTATATATAAATTTTCCAAAATATAAGTACTTGACTATATATATATAGAGAGAGTTAATTGATTGCTGTGTAAGCACTGAGAATTATTAGATTACTAAAAACCTAAGCTTCATTATAACCACTATCAATTTGCTTATTAATTTTGAAAACATTTTATTTAAGCACGAACTAGGTTTTGTACTCCATTTGGGGGCAACTGAAATAATTATGACATGGTTCCTGCCCTCAAGGAGCCCATGGTAGTAGAAGTAAAGAAAGACATACAATTCAATGTTTGAAGTGCAATTTCACAAAATACAAGGTGAATTGAGGATTGGTGAAGAAAAACTACTCAGGAAATCCAAGAAAATTCTCCCAGAGACAGTGATTCACAAAGTAATTCCTTGAGAATGAATAGTAATGTTAAATTAAATAAGTGCGAAATCACTAGTCTGAGGTTGTCTTCAGACATTGAGTTCCTATACAACAAACTACAACCTAACTTCATCTGTAAACAAATCAAAAACTTGTTTAAGAGTAAATTTTTCTGCAACAAATGGCAGGGTTTCAGCTGAACACAAATAACTGAGCTTCAGCAAATCATAGGCATCCAATTGATCCAAAATCAAAAGTAATTACTTTGTTTCCAAGTTCAGCCTATAAAAGTTCTCTGCCCAAGCTACTGGAATGAGGCTCATTGAATTGCCTCTGGTTTTGAGTGTTGCTCAATTCATGAAACATTCTTTGCTAAAATAAACTCTGTTGGGTTTAATTCGTTTAAAGTTTTTCTTTTAGTAGTGGTATAACATGATCATATTGAAACTTAGTATTCATTTTAAAAACTTCAATAATTTGTGAACAGTTTACCCATGACCTCGATACCTTTGAATGTGTACCCTCCAAAATGCACACTGAGACTTAACATTCATTGGGGGACACTAAAGGAGGAGCTTTGGGGAAAATCAATAAGCTGTGGAGGCTCCACTCCACAAGCTTAGGTTCTCTTTAGTCCTTGCACTCTTTCACTCTTCTGTCATATGAGGACACTGCACCGTACCATTCCCGACTCTCTGCCTTCTGCCACATGAGGATGTTGCTTCAAAAAGAAACCTTTGATGCAGCATGCCTTCACCAGACATTCAACTTGCTGACCCCCTTGATTCTGGAATTCCCAGACTGTGAAAAACAAACTTCTGTTCTTTAAAAATTATCTGGTCTCAGATATTTTGTTATAACATATCAACAGGCTAAGACACACCCATATCCTAGCCTCTTCCCAGAGATCTTTTAGCAGAATACATGTAAATGGAGGGTTCCATGTTTTCTCCATTTCAACTCATGGATCTTCTGGGGTCCAAAGGCATTTTTACAATTTCAGTGTTCTGTGGCCAACAATAATGTTATAAAAGTAAGACTTTACATTTTCTGTCCATAAAATCTAAGTAGTTTAGAATCCAAGTAATTTAAAACTTCAGGCCTGGAGGCACCATAAAATTTGACCATGGTCTATTTGAAATACAAAGGGATGAGACAAAGTCTTAGAAAAGATAATAACAAAAATATCTCTTTCTACTCATTGTCACTAAATGGGTTTTTCTGGTAAGGAGAAGGTAGTCATTGGGTAAAACTGGGAACGAATTCAAATTTCACTCATATGTTGGACAAATGGAACATCATGTGGATCCTATAAATCTTATCATAGAATCTGCCTTAAAATGTTCTATGACTTCTTTATACTTTTTAAGTTACCCAAGAATTCCAAATTATCATGATCACCAAAACTTTTGAGATAGTTAGTAGACATAACAAGCAGATATCAGAAAAGGAGGTGAAGAAGAGAGGGCCTTTCAGGAAGAACATAGGTGTAGAGGTGTAGGATCACATAGCTAACCACACACTCTTTTCAGTTGCTAATTGCAGAAATCAGTAACTGGAAATAGGTAGAGAATGATGGTTTCCACTGAAAGGAAACCACAGTTAAACAATTAAACAATATTTAAGGTGTTAAGAAGGGTAGTGAACATCAGACTCATATCTGAAGACTTTAGTCTGTTAGCTATTCAGAAAATAGAGTTGAAGGGAAAAGAAAACCAAGTGTCCAAAGATCACTTAGAAAGACTTACAAGCATTCACACAAAGTAAAGCAAGGGTAATGGAAAAAGAGATGTGGAGACATATTGGAAAATACTTAGAAATTGATTGGCTATGGTAGGTGAAGAAGAAAAGAGTCTCAAGAATTGCTCCAAAGTTTGGGTTAGAAGAATTAAGTGGATGGTGATAAGTTGGTCTTGAAGTAAAGATTGGAAAAGAAACTATTTTGAAGGAGGAAATGAAGAGTTCTGCTCGGACTATACTGTATTTTTAAGGGCATTTAAGACATAGAGCTGAAGGTGCTGAGTGAAGACTCTAGATACAAGAAAAAGACTTGTCAGAATCAAGCATGTAGATAATCCTTAAAGCACAAGGACAGAGGAGGAAGCATAGGAGAGCACATAGATGGAACAGAGACATTGGCTATGAATAGATATGCAGAGACACAAAATGGATTAAAGATCCAAAGGAGACCTTTAATCACAGAAGTCAAGTTTTGAAACTAATTGTTGGAAGAACACAGATATTAGAACAATCAAATTCAACAGAGCATCACAATTTGGTAATTAGGATGCCATTGCTGAATTTATGAAGAACAATTTCTGTAAAATAGTGTGAGCAGAAGCCAATTTGCAATGGGCAGAGAATACAGAGGAAGGAAGGGAACAAAGTAATGTTTTGTCTGCTAGTATATAAAAACTTTGAGCTTTGTTGCTTCTAAGCTCAGCAACCCAACATCCTAAGGCCTTCAATATAGGCACTAAGACTTGAAGACACTTAATTGATTTAGTTGTTATTATTGTGAATGTCTCCCTTCTCCATTTCTATTTTCACTCTCCATACTTCCTGTTAAACTGAACTGTAAGTCCTGAACTGTAAGTACCTTAGAAGACAGTAGATAACACATCTATTATCTGCCTTCATTTTTCTCAATGAAAGGCATTTCTGCAGCAAAGTCTCTCAGGTTTTTCTGGAGAAAACAGTACTCAATTTCTTTCATAGTTTTCCATCACTACAGTTTTGATGTGGATGTCCTCCAAAGGCTCATATGTTGAAAGGCTCATGTTCAGTGTGCTGACGCTGGGAGATGGTGAAACCCCTAAGAGGTAGGACCCAATGGGAATTGGTTGTCACTAGGAGTGCTGCCCTCAGAAGGAATTAAAGGCAGTTTTTGTGAGACTCTGAGTTAATTCTCAAGACAGCAAGTCATTGCATGAGTCCACCTGACTGAAGCATTTGTTTCTCCTTTCCTATATAGTGATGTGACCTCTCTTTCTTCTACCTCCTTTATGAGGTCCTCACCAGAACCAAACTGACGATGACGCCACGTCTTTAAATTTCTAAAACTAAATAAGCCTCTTTCCCTTAACTAGCCATTGTATTTCATTATATTAACAGAAAACTCATTAATACATTCATCATCTTGTTTTTTATTGTCTTTCTTGCTTTCATTACCATTCAAGGAGAGGAAGAAAAATGCAAAAAGAAAGAAAAAGAGAGAGAACATGCATTTTCCATTTCCTTGAGTCCTGTATAGACTTTTTGACACTCGTGGGCTCAATATTCCCAGTACTATAGAAGTTGTCAATGTGTTCCTAACCAATTGAGAAGTTCTCAGTAATAAATGAATAAATAAGCTGCATCTCTGTAAGTGGATCTGGTTGCACATATTTTCATGACTGTGAAATTCTGGAAAGCAAGAGCTGCTTTATGTTTTGTAGGAATATTTGTGCCTTATAGAGCAGTCATATGTGAACTAGATATTGAAAGAACATTTTTTTAGTCCTTGAATGAATTCATGCAATAGTATGAGAAACAGAAGAAGAAGTACTCAGCACTGTGAAACATATGCCCAAAGAATAAAAAATTTTCAGGCTTTGAGTAATTGGAAGAATTAAGTTAATATATCTGGAAACTTTCAGGGGAAATGATATCACAATCAGAATCTGGGTATAAAAATGTTCATAGAGATGGTAGATATATGAATGAGAAGAAGTTTAGCAGAACTTTGAGAAGGTGTTGTCTTAAATAAGTGGAGGGAAAATAAATTCTATACCTGGATTGGCAGTGCCAAATTTCAAGAGAATGAAGGATTAATCCAGCATAATGTGGTACAAAGTACAGGAGAGCCTGGGTGGACAGAACAGGAAAGGGTTTGCAGTCCACACAAGGATACAGCTCTTCTTTTTGTAGGAGAGGTAGGAAAAGAAGAATAGACTCTGAATTTACTTCAAGCCCACACTCCTTTCTGCCAAACATGGTGTAATGAAAATACTTTGTACAGACAATTGGCTGGTTTGAAATCCAAGTTCCTCCTCAGGGTGTCATGGTAGAGCTGGTGCTGCAGTCTTGGCAGGGCCTCATGATTTTTCCAGTCAAGCGTGCTGTTGCTGGTGATGAAGTTGGCACAGCAGCCTGCACAAAAGACACAGGAGATTTATTTTTCAGTAACATTTATTTTCTCTTGTCTCATCAATATTGATACAACTGATAAAACACCACAAGAAAAGGCAGAGAAGTCCTTCTTCTCTCTAAAGAGAGGGGAAGGGACAGAAGGTAACTGAGCAAAGTTTCACTTTAAAAACTGAATTTTTAAAGTGGAAACACAGTACAGTAAACTCTGGTTTCCTACAGAGGGAAGGTAAAATAATACTTCTGAAATAACTCTAAAAGAAGTTGCTTCATGAATAAGGTGATGAAAAATCAGTGCTTCTCTCTTGTTTTTTTAAAGAATAAAATCCTCTTCTGTGATAATATTAAAAAATCTTAATTATGCTATCTATAGTTCATGTCTGTATTTGTCCTAGTTTAAAGGTTCACCTATAAATTCCATTTTGGCAGTTAGTGAAATTTTAAAAGATCATCACTCGCATAAATATATTCTTCACAATTTTAGTTTGCAATGCCCATTGTATGGGAAAAAGAAATTACTGCCACTCATCCTAAGAGCACTAACAGTGCTTGGCATGTAGTAGATGCCTCATAAATATTCATCCAGTTCAATTATCAGATTTATTTACTTTGCAGATAAACATATAATACAAAATGACTAATTCCTAGACAAACATGTTTTCCCCAGACTCTCAAATTCCAGAGCTTAGAATTTATTTTGTTGTTTGCAATAACAATAAGATATAATCCTAGCAATTTATTCTCTTCTATTATAGATTGTATATTCCATGACAGCAGAAATCTTACCTGTTTTGTTAGCTCCCAGGAATATAATAGATTCTCAATAAGAATTTGTTAATGAATTTACAAACAAAACTGACCTACTTGAAATTTGTGTGCACATACAGATAAGTGTATGTGTGTGTGTGTGTGTGTATGTATGTATGTATGTTGCTGTGGAACAAATACATGACCTCAAGCATGTTAGACAACTCTCTACCTCTAAGCTATATCACCTACCCACTGTATGCATAATTTAGTAGGGATACCGATTTTAATTGTCTTGCTTCAAAACTACTCAAAATGTTTTGGCTAACAGAAATGGACAGGATTAGGAAGTATCTAATTCTGTATGGACTGAACATGATTCAGAACACTTAGGAATTAAGCATTTTAAAAATTTATTTTTTTCACTTATTGACCTTTCTAAAAGGTTTTAAAGAATATCCAAATTAAAAACAAAACACAGTACCAATAAAATGAACTTTAGTTCTGATTTAATAATATAAGTTTTTTTGTATCAGGGATTGAACCCAGAGGTGCTTAACCACTGAGCCACATTCCCAGGCCCCTTTTTAATTTTTTTTTTTTAATTTGAGACAGGTTCTCCCTAAGTTACATAGGACCTCACTAGGTTGCTAATGCTGGCTTTGAACTTGCAATCCTTCTGCGTCAGCCTGAGCCGCTGGATTACAGGCATGCACCCAGATGATTTGATAATATTCTTAATCAGACTAAATTTAGTAAGAGAAAATGTTATGCTTAAATACAATATGAAAATCTTATTTGGGAGCAATTGAATACATAAGTTTGAAATAAAATCCAAATATAATAAAATAGATAGTGTTTTTCCAGAAGTGTTTCATCACGATTCTTTTATCATATAAACTTTCATTGGCTCTTCATTATTTGTGGCAGCTTGGAAACTTTTTAAAACTTTAGCATAATTCCTTCAGAGAAAGTGCTTGTAAAACTGTAGTATGTAAAACAGATTACAAATGGGAATCACTCAGGTGAAAAGTCGGGGTGGGTGAGGGCCCTGAGAATCTAGGGAACCTTGCTCTCCACACTTGTGGAGAAAAAGATTTGTTTCTAAGTATAGGCCTCCATAACTAGGCTGATCAGCTGACTTTCCAAGCTTGAGAATTCTTATCTGTAAAATAGAAAATATTCCCAGGGTTGTGGAATTGATATGAGAATTAAATTAGATGATTATTAAAAGTACATAGTTTAAAGCCTGAGATGAAATAAGAGGTCAGCAAATGACACTGTTGCAGCAAATTCACCTGTAAGAAAATATTGCAAGAATCCAGTACCCCTTCCCATTGGTTCTTCATTGACCACTTTAGGACACTTCACCCATCCCTCCAACCCCTTGCAGCCAGCACCTATACCTGTTTTTGGAAAACCCAGATGGAAGTGCTAGAGTACCTGGAAATTTACATCACCAATTCATCCCATGCCCCTTCCTCAGTGACCAACAGGTCCAGATATGGGAGTTTTGGGGGGTTTTCCTTCACTCTCTGGTACCCCCTGCAGAATCAAGATGAAGCCACCCAGAACTGCTGAAGAAACAAGATCCTCTTGCCTTCTTGCCCTTCCATTTCCTGATGCCTTCAACCTTATAGATCTTCCTGGATGTGCTTCCTTATCACAGCATTTACACATAAACACTCTTCTCAAGGTTTACCTCTGGAGAACACAACCTAAGTGGGGAATCATCTGGTAGTAATTAGTATGCAAAGTATTAAGCAATAATCTTCATCTTGTTTTCCAACATTCAGTCCTGTATACCATCTTTTGCATGTCCTATTAAGCTACAAAGGAACTGTGAAAACTACAATATGCCTCTCTTCTTTCTGTTAGAACAGTTTTTCCTGTGAGAAATACCAGTCATCCTTCAGGACCCAGTGCAAACATTCCCTCCTGTTTTAGTCAACTTTTTTGCCGCTGTGACTAAAAGATCTGACCAGCACAATTATAGAGGAGAAAAGGTTTATTTGAGGGCTCACAGTGCAGAGGTCTTAGTCCATAGAAGGCTAGCTCCACTCCTCGGGGCTCGAAGTGAGGCAGAACATCATGGTGGAAGAGTGTGGCAGAGGGAAGCAGAGTGTCTCCACTCTCCAGGTACAAAATATATACCCCATAGCCACGCCCCAATTCCAATCTCCTCCAGCCACATCCTACCACTTCAATTAATCCCAGCAGGGATTAATTCACTGACTGGGTTAAGACTCTCACAACCCAATCATTTCTCCTCTGAACCTTCCTGCATTGTTTCACATGTGAGTTTCTGGGGGACACCTCGAATCCAGTGATATGCGTTTGCTTCCTCCCTTAAACTTCATCCACATCTCTTCTATAAAACAAAACAAATTGTGCTGATGATATGTCTGGAAACTCTTTGAGGACAGTGACTTTGTCCTATTTACCTTTGTATTTCTCTTATTTCCCTCTGACCATCCTCCTGCCCTCACTCTTGTCACATGCACATCAAAAATCCTTTAATCCCTGCAACCCAATAAGCTTTTTGAATTTGAAGCTTTTCAAAGTTAAAACAGTATTACAGGTCCACATACCACATGTATTGCATGTTTTATGTGTATTGCAGATCTCCACTAACTAGGCTAGTCAGTTGACCTTCCAAGTTTGAGAATTCTTATCTGTAAAATAGAAAATATTCTATTTTATAATATTCTATTACCATGGGTTCTAGGGTGGCACTCTAGAAAATGAAGCTTCTTCTGTGGATAAATGAGCATTCACACTTTACATCATGAATGAAGAAACACATATAGCTTTATATTCATTCACATCAGGTTTTGCCACTAACTGAATTCAGAATCTTAGAAGTTTTTATTTTTTATTTCAAATGTATAGCCAAGAGGTTGTAGACCTTTATTTAATAGAAGTTCAACATGTTTATTGAATCATATTCAAGAAAACATCTTTTTATTGATTTTTTCATTTCTGCTTAAAAAATTAAGACCAACTCTTTTTAAAGCTCCTGAATACAGTTGCTTCTTTTTAGAAGTCAAGATGAGTTGCCCAAATCATCAGATTTTGTTACCTAAGTTCTGGAGTAATTTGCTGCTTCTCTGAGTGCCTGACCCATGAAGCAAGGTCTTCTACATCAATACACAAAAATTGCAGATTTTGGCATCTACCAATTGCACCAAACCCTAGTCTAAGCAAATTACTTAAATGTACATTTCTCTTGTTTTGCACTTGGCTAATAATAATCCCCAAAAGAAAAGCCCCAAAAATTAAATCCCCCAAAGAGATAGAATCATATTGGCTCACTGGAAGCAACTTAGAAGCACCTAATTCACTCCCTTAACTTTATAGATAATGAAACCAAGGTTCAGAGAAGTTAACTGACTTTCTTGAGTTACCACAGTAGGTTGTAGCAAGGCTGACCCTAGAATCCAGGTCTCCAGGATTAATTCTCTTTTCTCCACTCGACTGCCTCAATAGAATAGGCGTTCTTCTGACTCTGACTCTTCAAGTTCTACTTTTCCAAAAGAACAACTAGTCCATTCTATTATCTGCATAACCATTACATGCATAGTGTGCTTCTGAGTCGTATTTGTCAAGACTGTCATTCCCAAACAATGACAATAGTAGCTTCACCTTTACTGAGTCTACATGATATGTCAAAGTCTACACTCAGGGCCTAATAAAAGGAACATATATATGGAATAAAATATTACTATAGGTAATTATGGTTCTAACAAGCATATATTAAAGGTTTAATAAAATTATTTTTAAATGTGCTTGGTTTTTTGAAATTATAAATATATTTATAGTAAAACAAACAACATGAGGTTCATTAATCAAATTTTTAATATGAAACTATTCCAGAATTCAAGATCCTTATACAACTTTATTGAAATATTTTCACTCAATTAAATGCTACACAGATTTTAATTTTCTGGCTCTACTTATCACTTAAACAGGGATCTTTGAATTAAATGCACATCATGACATCATGAAGTTTAAACATGAAAACAATATTTCAAGGAAATAGCTGTTTTTCAGTGCATATCATAAAACATCAACATGATTTTAAAGATTATCTCTTTATTTAAAGAATTTTAGGTGTTTCCCCAAGCCTTAGGTAGCATTAAACTTTATAAACTTTAGAAAGAGGTGGTAATTTTTTTTAGCTGTGTTTCATCTATACAAATGCTGAATTGCAGGGAGAGAAGAAAGAAATATGCATCCTGATTCCTGTCATACCATAGTAGCTATATGATTCCTGTCTCCATTAATCAACTTCCTCCTTTGTCTTTTGGGAAAGGTGAAGAGAAAGAGAAAGAGGTCAAGGAGCAGTCATGCCTCTACACCTGCCCAGAAAGCATGAAGCACAGATGTGGGAAAAGAAAGAAATGAAAAGTTTAGAACATCAGAGCCCCTCCACCTCAGGTCTTTTGGATTACAAAACTAAATAAATAAATAAATATTCTTCCTTAAGTTTGTTTCTTTAAAAAAAAAAAAAAAAGCACTGATGATTATGTAGTAAAACAAGTTCTCCTCAGATGAGTGAAAGTTGCTGCTTACTTGGATAAAATAAACAACTGACCATCATAAAAGACCCTATTAAAATGTCCTGTCATCAAAACTACTATGACAGAGTAGTTCTTTTTATAACTAGAAAATCAAAACTCCAAATGCATGCAGTAAAATTTACCCACAAGAACATATTGCAAGAATCCAAGAGGTAAGGCCCTGCCCCGCTGAGTCCTCTGTGGTCAGGAGGTAATCATAGCATTGATTCTTTCAGAGAATAAGCTATTTCATTTGAGTTTCTTAAGAGATTGGTATAGCTTGCATGTTTCATTTCACTAATGATCAAATTTCCCAGCCAGAGTAATTAGAACAACCAGGTCACTGAGAACTCTTAATTAATGAGAAATTCAAACCCAATTCTGCATACTGCCTCAGTCTAATTTTCCATTCACCTGTTCCTAATTCATTTGAAGCTAGTAAAATATCTTTGAAATGTTCGTTCAAAAGTAAGTTGTTTTCACTTAAAGATATCTTCAAAACGGCTAGTTTCACATAACCTGGGGCTTCGAACTCCTGAACACACAGAGAATTCTAGTACCTTTCTCTGTAACCACATTATGTAAAATATAAAATTCTGTTGGTAATAAAAGAAACAGTATGAAGTGAGAAGCACTGACTTGAAAGTGTTAGGTAGGCAAAAGATTAGCATGAAGAAGAAGAGATCTAACTACAAACAAATGTAGGTATTTTGTTTTTCTGTTTAAAACCCCCACCCCAATACACACATACTACTTCTTCAGAACCTAGGGCAGTACCCAGGATAGTAACCACCGCATAATAGGCACTCCGTACATACTGAACAAATTGTCTTGATTGTTACTCACATATATCACTCTTCTCCAGGTATTGCTTTTCAGACCCTAAATTGCTCTCTCTGTCTCCCAGGGAGGGCCTGCCCCAAAGGATTCTCTCATAGAACACCCATCTGCAGACCATCTATAACACCACCATAGCCTGAAATGTCTGCTGACCTGAAACAGACACCACATTCGGGATACACATAGATGTTAAAGACAAGTGAATAGGAATGGATTAATTCTCCCCTCTTAGGCTGGGGATCAGACCTCACTGAAAAAGGTAAACTGCAGTACAAAGGAGACAGTAAAGTTTGATGATTTGTCCAGCCTAGTCTACGGTCTAGTCTATAGTCATTGGGAATGCAGTAAACAAATCTTTAAAATGGGAGCTAAGAGCCGATAATCAGCAACCAGTGGTGTGGATATACAGAAAGGATCAGATCCCTCCAGGCTACAGAGGGAATCTGGGAGTCAATGAGGTTTGTATGATGTTAGGCATATGAAATCAGGAAGACCTGATTCAAGATGGACATAGATTATCACCAGTTTGAGGTTGCAATGAGACCAAAGACTCCAGATGTATGACTGGGACAGACCTCCACCAGATGTTTTTGCTCCAACACTGAAGAGACCACCCCTCCCCACGTCCCTGTGCCACAAGAGAAGACAGCAGGAGAGCCCCTTCCTCCTGCAGTATTTCTTCAGTGCTCTCCACTGAAATAGCGTAGCATCACACCATCTATTATCATAGGACCCATGTTATAGTGAATTATTCCATCCCCATTCACTGCCTTTGATATTGATACATATCCTGAAGTTGTCAAGGAAACCTTACTTTTCCCCAAACATACACACCATCACTTTCATAACTTCTTTTTGTTACTCACCTATGAGAGTCTCACAGATATCATGCCAACCTACCTGCTTTACTCATTTCAGTGAAAGAAACTCCCTTCTTTGTCTTGACCTTTAGCCTTCAATTGCTGGCATGTAGAAAGCACACATGCCTCCAACAAAAATAACATCAAGCATTATGATCTATTCAGTATTGGCAAACTCTCCAATGAGTTTCCACATATCTGAAACTATTATAAGTAGAAATAATATGAACATTTTTATTTCTAGAAGTTCTTCCCATCTCCAGATCTTAGAAATAGACTCTTCAGGTAGTCGTTTTAACCTTTAGCATACTACCCTTGGCATTCCTATAAGTGAAAACTAAAAATTGCATAACTGCTCCAAAATGCTAAGGATAGAAACAGAAAATAAAAGTTTATATTTGCTTCTTAATGTAACCCAAATGTAGCACCTGTACATTTATTAATCTTTCCCAAAAAGAAGTAGATAAGAAAGAAACTTTTCAAGTTACTTGTCCTTCAAAACTATGGGAGTACTCAGGTCAGAGTCATAAAATCTAGCACTTTTCCCCTGAAAAGGAAAAGCATCTTGAAAGAAAATCATCTGTTAATAAGAATAGGCTACCATCTTGAATTTTCTAAACAAATCCTGATTATCTTATGCCTTCTCAAGTATCCCCTTAGCTCATTTATAAAGATATTTGTTTTTAAACAATTCTCACTTAGATTGTTCAGGCACAGTTCATGGAGAAAGATTTGAATTTCCCTTGATAAGAGGTTTGATAATTTTTTTTTTTTTTTACTACTCAATTCAGGTCTGAAAAAAATCTTGTGAAAGTAAACTATTTTCTCAGTTGGTAAATTTTTATATTTTCAACTATTAATTTGTTAAATAATTGTTAAAACTTCCATTTTATTATGCTGCCAGGAACCCCTCTTGTGCAAAGGCCTAAAACAGGTAACAATTAATGTGAAGCCAGAGGCAGAGAACTTATGTTTTGAGTAGTCATACCATGTTTACAGCTTAAATTCAGCTATGTAGCTGGGGAAAAGTCTGCTACTTAGTGGCCTAACTTTAATTGTGTTCATCTCTACTACTCAAACCCCAAACTCTTGTCGATAAACTGACAAAGAACAGTTTCTCCTGTTGATTTCTCACTATCAAGTAACTAATGAGCATGACCACTGAATGTACATTTCTTGATAATCAAATAATGGCTTAAACTGTGAAGCTCGCTGGAGGATTGGGTCATAGTCAAGTTTAAGAGTTCAAGAAGGATAATTGAATACCTAATCACTTAGTCACCACATGGGTTAAGTCTATTTACATGAATGTAATAAGGTGTTAAATTTGACTTTTCCTGTTCTCTCAGTGTTCCTACAGAATAATCAGTGGGATATCACTTATGGAAGACATGTTAGACTGTTGGGAATCAATTTGGCACCCGTGGCTATCACCTATCTTGAGTTTCCTATTTTCCAACAACAAAGAAAAGGGTCATTTCTCATACCCAAAGCTAAGGAAAATAGCTTCAGAGAACCATGCAGAAACATAGAACTTGGGGAAAACAGAGTTTTGTGACTGTTACCTAGAAATGTCTAGATTTATGAGACCTTCCCCCCAAAGACAAGAGGAGGAGAGAGCTAGGGTGGTAATAGGTCTGAGCAACACTTCCACTGCCAGCAAGGTATTGAGACAAGAACCCAACAAAAAGTACACCTGGAGCAATTTATCTCTGAGGTGATCCCAACAGAATGGTGGGTTTGGTCTCTGAAGAAGAGTACTAAACATTGGGGGAACTATCCACAACAGAGATCTACAAGTTGAACAACCCAGAAAAATTCTGACAGGAGAAAGTCAGCATTTGAAAACCTGACCCAATTAGCATTTTAACAGTCAAGAGAAACTTCAAATTGCCCTACTAAAATAAATGTATTGCTTCCTTTACTAACCATTTTTCACCCTCCCCAATCTCCAAAGACCCAGACCAGTGAATGAAGGGAGAATATCAGAGACAAGTGAGAAAAATAAACTATATTTTTTAATGGCACTGCAGACATTGGAACTTCAGTCAAGCATGACCTGGAGGAGAGAAAATGCCAAACTGCATGAGACTGTGGAACTGATATTACACTGGACCCATTTTTTAATTTCTGAAATCGGAGATAGTTATATTTGTTATACAATCATGCATAACTTAACAGTAGGAATACATTATGAAGAAGGATCATTAGGCTATTTTGTCTTTGTTCAAACTTCATAAGAGTAGACTTACACAAACCTATATAGTAGACTACACCTAGATTATATGGTGTTGAAGGCTTGGTGCCCAGTATAGCAGTGTTCAGAGGTAGGGCTTCTGGAAAGTGATAAGATCATGAGGGCTCTGACCTTATAAGTGGATTATTTCCTTAATAGGTCTATAGTTTGACAGCATTATTGGGAGGTCATAGAAACTGTAGGAGTTTGGACTTAGTTGGAAAAAGTGGGTCACTCAGAGCATACACTGGAAGGATATATCTTATCCTTGGCCCTTTGATCTTCATCTGCTTTCCAGCTGCCAGGAGGTGAGCAGTTTTCCTTTGCCACACCCTTCTACCATGAGTTTTGTCTCTCCTCAGGCCCAAAGCAATGGAGCCAGACAACCAGGGACTGAAACCTCTGAAACTGTGAGTCAAAATAAATCTTTCTCCTCTAAGTTGTTTCTCTCAGGCATTTTGTCCCAGTGATGAAAAGTTGACTAATGCACAATTCCTAGAGCCATGATGAAAAAAAACAAAATAACATGAGATTAAATCAAACAAAAGACAAAACTGTGCAATCAGGAGACATGGTCAAACAAAATTGTAAGATTCCTGCCTGCATAACATGGCAAACTGTTTTATAATAAACTTCATGTATAAGTAGAAGTAGGATCTAAAATAATGATTAAAAGTATATTAAGCAAATACATAAACCAGTAACATAGTTATTGTCATTATCCATTATCAAATATAATATACTCTATATAATTGTATGTGGTATATACGACTGGCAGCACAGTGAGTTTGTTTACACCACCATCGCCACAAACAACTGAGTAATGTGTTGTGCCAAAATAAGACAGCTAGGGTGTCATTCAGAAATAGTAAATTTTTTTAGGTCCATTAGGATCTTATGAACCACTGTCATGCATGTGGTCTGCCACTGAATGAGATATTATTATGCAGTATATGACTATGCATGAAAATAATTGGGAAATGAATCCAAACAAAGAAATAAGACCATTAAGGAGAACTAAGTGCCAGTTTTGTTAACAGCTTCATGAAGACGATTAAATACTCAAACGAATAGTCTAATGAATGCTGGATGGAGTCCATCACTCAAACTGGAATCTCTAAATGAGGTTTTTCATGTCCTCCCCACCTGTCCAGTGAATCTGTAGGTGCAGCACCCCCAATCTGAAAGTGAAATCTTACTTTTGTAATCTAAGGAAAGTTCAACATAAAACAAATGTACACACTTGTGCAAAAGAAAAAAAGAAGAAAGAAAGAAAAGGACCTCATTTACCTCCAGCACCCAGCACTATGGGCATGTCTAGTCCATGTCAGGTAAATAGGCCAGTATGAGCTGCTGGGTGAAAAAGAAGGAAACTGAGGAATTTTCTACAGATATAAAGGCCCTGGGGCAAAGTGAAAGGAGTAAAAGAGAATTCAAGACTGGCTAAGGCTGCAGGTACTGAGAAGCCTAGTCCCACGTCAGATTTCAGAAGTGGAAGGAGTGCCAGTTCATCAACCACTTCACACTTTATTATGGGGATACTTCACCACATTTCCTCAGGTTATCTGACCAATCAGAATATTCCTTCCTCCTACAAGGCAAAGCTTGGAAAAAAGTGGAAGTTGGGGAAAGTATTTTCTTCTGAGGGGCAGAAAGAGCTCACACACCCTTACTTGATAGCTTTTCGGAGAACAGCTTATAGGAATAGACATTGCTCCTTGGAAGAAATCACATTGACGAGAGTGGATGATTTGTCTGAGTTCACCAAAATTAATAGCTCTACCCCTGCTTCCCATTTTTCTGTGAACACCTTATGTTAACTAAGAATGAAATTCCATCACTATAACTGCCACGTTCTGCAATCCAGATCTTGTCACCATGTCTTCTGATTCACTCTGGGAAGACTCAAACAGTAAGACAGCTCTTCACAGATATCTAGTCCACAGACAAAGCTTAGAGAAGGAAACAAGTACGTTCTAATTCAGGGTGATACTACACTAAATCATATCAAATGACATCTGAATGAAATTCATTATGGTCAAAATGACATAAAACTGAAGCAAAAACTTTTGGATTTCTCACACATATCAATGATAATGACAATGACAACACACTTTTACAGAGTGATTAACATTAACCAAGCACTAGAACTAAGCACTCTACATATTCCATTCTCTATGCATACTTTATATACTCACAATGACCCTAGAATTCATTCTTTCCTATTTTTAGGAGATAAAAGTTTAGCAATTATAATCATGCATCCTAGGACTTGGCACTACAAAGTGGTGGAGAAAAGATTCCAGTCCAGTTCCTTAAGATTTTCAGCAAAATGCCTCTTAGTAGGATACAGATGATCCTAGGTTTTTCACTCATACACTGCTCCTGCAAGTGTCTTAAATAAAACAGGTTCCCGGGGGTGTAGCTAAGTGGTATAGTGCTTGCCTAGCATGTGCAAGCCCAGGATTTAGTCTCTAGCACTAAAAACAGAAAGAAAGAAAATATTTTGTATTTGTGATATACATGGGCATGCAGGTCTGAACCAATTGTTTTCTTATTGGCAATTACTAACCTAAATATAAGGGTCTATATTGAGATATCATAAATCATGGAATAAATAAAAATTACTATATCAATAGGCTTTTTTCAAACTTCAGGAAATTTTTGGTGAATAAAATTTGAAGGCAATTGTTTTTTTAATTTTATTCATTATATTAGATATGTACTTCTGTTTAGGCACTATGGTTTTATCTTCTTTCAAATGTTTAATAGAAATTTTACTTGAATTAGAAAGATGGAGAAAAGATTTTAGGAGGTAATACTTTGTGCATATGCCTTTCTATCAGGTATTACATATTTAAATCCAATGATAGCAGGGTGTGTTTTGCTTTTTTGCTGTATATATGTATTTGTCCTGTTTTTCCATCAAGATCTTGAGAATAACTTTGCATGTGTCCTTCATGATGCCTGACTTAGAATAATCTTAGAGGATGTTGAATAAATCCTTAAGAGACAGCCCTGGAGAGGGTTAGCAGGGTCAGAGGACCCCAAGATATATTGCAGAGCTAGCCCATGGACTCACAAATCGATTACCCACTCCCTTTATTTCCACTTAGCTTCCATTCAGCTTCAGAGAGGACACTAGAAATCAGAGCCATACTCAGCTTCACAGGACACAAGCCACTCCTGAGGAGATATGGCGAAACTGGCATATGACCCTCTATTCTGGAGCTCAGAGTAACCTCAGAACTCAGATGCCCTGAGCCAATTCCTATCTCCACTTCAAGCACTGAGCAAGCATTGGACCCCCAAAGAAAAAGAAGAGATAGTTTTCTTGTGAGGATATTCCCCAAGTCCCCACAAGGTGTTTTCCCACTGGTGCCTCAGTGAAATGTCAACAGGGTTCAAGGCCTGTGCCAACACTGAGCACACAGCTGAGTTTCCAAGGTACTTTTCCATACCATAAATTTCCTCCTTGGTTTTATTATTATACCTGAAGTTGGTTCAGAAAGTAGGAGACCTGACACACACTGGACTCTAGTGTGGTTCCCAAGGCACTCTCCTTGTACATGTAAAAGTGAACAGAATTGAGCTGAGCTGTCAAGTTTATGTCAATTCCACCGCAAACCCAGGCATCAGCACATCTTGCAAAACCTGCCAGACTCTTCCTTTTCCAGGCACATGAGTATGAAACACACAATCACGTGTAAAGGCTGGGCCCTGGAGAAGTAAGTGAACGTCAATTTACATTTCAAAGGCATTTTTTTCTGTTTTGGAAGACGTATCATCGGCTCATTACACATCCACCTACAATCAGTTCGGATGCAGAAGAGACCTTGATCCACCTCTCACAAATTTGCTTGAGAGCTGTAAGCCTTCCTAATCTCAGACCGGTTCACATTTGACTGCTAAGGTCTTAACTGAGCAACTGCAATCACCATTTCGTTTGATAATTCAAATAGAGGAATGCATTTTTTTCTTGCTCTTCTTTAATCTTTTCCTTATTAACAATAAAAGGCCTTAGGTCAGAAGGTGGATAGGGATATGAAGCAAATTACTGATCCCTTTGGAGAAAAGCTCTGTACAAACAGGCATTATTGCATCTGACCCTTCTGAAACTGAGCTTCCTGCCCTTTACAAAATTTTCACCTCCTTTAGAGCTTTACAAATAATTGAAAACACTGATGTTGATGTCTTCTTAAGCACGTTCTACTTTTGTTTTTTTTTTTTAATTTTTGAAAGACAGGCTACTGGAGGAGAGACAGATCACCTGCACGCAAATTCCAGCTCCAGTAATTCAGTTTCTTACTCTTCCTGTTCTTCGGTCTGCTCATTCATAAAATGATCATATAATGGTGCTTCCTTAATATGATATTATGCAGAATGAATCACTGTATGTAAACCAGAACAATTGCTAACATAAGATTTGGGTTGTATGTTAGCTATTATCTCTGAAAACAATCTTTCTTCAATGATATATTTTTAAAAATCAAAACTTGGGTTAAACTCTACATTTTTACTCTCTTTGTAGTTATCCATCATCAAGATACATCTACCTCAGCAATAAGCTCCAAGTATATCACCTTCTTAAGCTTTGGTTTCCTTAGTCTGTAAAATTGAGACATCAATGATGATTGCATCATTGGATTATTTTCTAGCAAATAGGAGCAAAGAACAGAAACCTGTATGTTGAGATTCTAAGACCCTTCTTGTAGTCCAAGACAGAAAAAATATCTGCCCACTCCATAGAGACTGGCCTTCAGCAAAAGAGTTCACACACTTTCAACCTCAGTAGCAATGGGGGTGGGGGCTTACAACTCCCTATGTCTCACTAGCTCCCAGGTGATGCCACTGTTGTTCCATGGATCACACTTGGTGGAGCAGGGGTCTAATCCTGTAGGTATGTCCCTCAGTGATAAAGTTTGTGGACTGGGAAATGACCGCAATATGAGAGGTTTTATAAGAAGTAAGAGCCCATTTATTGCTAGGTCACTTTGGAATTCTCTGACAGTTGAAAGGGTGTGAACCCTTTTGCCTAGGTTCTGTCTCTAAAGAGTGGGTAGATTATTCTCCTCCTATCCAGTTTAATGTTGGTAATTAATATGTTAGGCTTCCCAGCAGTTTTTCCTGAATGCCCTGTTTACTTAAGACCCCAAAGCTACTTTAAATGTGTCTTCCAGGTAAGTTAGAGTTGGCCCTTGTGGGATCACATCGCCCTTTCTACATGTTGGAGGTATCAGATCAACCTCAGGGGGCAGATCAGCCTCTGGGTCAGAGCCAGAACAGATGTGACATAATGGGTGTGATTTAATAATCCCTGAGTACACGTCCTTCTCTATCATGGCATGATTCTAGTTTCTAGTTTCTTTTTGTCTTTTTTACTATTTGTTTTAATCAGAGTAAATGCACAGTACTCAGAACAAAAGGGGGGAATGTAAATAAACATGCTTACCCAGAAGTTGAGGAGATGACAACCTGTCTTGAGACATCTCATTGTAATAAGTAGTTTAAATAAGATAGGCAGTTAACTAAGGGAAAGACTAACTCCTGCAAAGCCTGCTTTAAGAACTTCCACACAAATACTCATGTGAATTCATCCATTTTCTATGACTTGGACAAAACTTTTCTTTTTTACCTTGAACACTAGAAAATGATTGTTTTGAACAAAAAAGATGCCATCTATCTCTAACTTTTTTCAAGTCTTTGCTCCTTTTTGTTTTCCCAGTAGTAATTGCTCTCTTTTAGCAGACTAGATTAGGTGATTCTTGTTGGTGGTTTATTGTCTGTCACTGTGCTAAGGTAGGCCACCACCTCAAAAGGGGGGAATTTTTTTTCTTTTTTTTGTTCTCTGAAAAACTTAGAAAATAATTTATTATACACAAGACAATCAGAAAAAAAAAAGACATCTTAAATCTTCCAAATCCAAAACAATGATTGAAATACCACAGGATGAAGAAAATAAGATGGATAAAAAGAGGGAAAAGAGACAAATCTGCATGCAGATCAAATTTTCACATTATGCATTGCACCTGCTAGATGAAGAAAGGCTTCAAAGTTTTAGAATAAGCATTACTAGTTAGTTGTGCTAACTATTATGGATGGTTTCACTGGAAAGATGTTTAGAATTCAAACAAAAAATGGAGTTGTAGTAAAGCAGCTTCGTTCAAATGATTTAATGATAGAGGACCAGAGGCAAATTAGGATAAATCTCTTATGTTTTTCCATGTTAACTAAAGATGTCTGCTTTATTCTTTACTTACTAGTGTTTCTCCATCTCTGAAGACAACAAAATCTCAACAGCCTTCCAAGTACTAACAAAACAAACCGCATAGCATCAAGGGCTCTCACATACCCACAAAGAGGCAATGGCAGAAATAAAAGGGACGTAAGATCTTAGCAGCAAAAGAAGCTGGCGGCACCCGCAGGATAAGTACCTACATGGCACCATTATTGTCTCTGCTGTCTTCTCCAATTGAAGACTTTGTAAGTTCAAGCTGCCTTGTCCCAGGCCTTCTTCAATTCTCTGCTACAAAGTCCTCCACTGAATTATGTCCATGTGCTAGTGCCTTAGGAATGTTCTCTTCATGCAGAATACATCAGTTTAGGTAGCTGGAAAAATGTTCTTTTTATTACTGCATTCATCTCTGAGTAACCCATTTAATAATAACAATTATAATAACATCTTGAATTTAAACAGTGCCTTTAGCACTACTTTCTCATCTGTCAGTTGCTATTTCTTTGAGAGTTTTCCTCTCCATGACTACATATAAAATGGAGAAATGTTGAGGACAGAATTTTTGAATTACAAATATTACCTTACAGAATCATTTAGTCAAATATGGCAATGCCCAGAAAAAATTACTGCAGACTGTTTTGTGATTTATAGCTTGTGTGCCAAACTGCTCATAAAATCCAGGCTTAATAAAAGCCAGAAGGCCTTCGAGAAGAGATCATCTGCCACAAAAACAGGCCATCAAGAGAATACAGGGCACACATTTTCCATGTGGCACATGGCACAGAAGAAAGAGCATTAACTTCAGAGTCAGAGAGGCTGACAGTGAAACTGAAATTCCAATTCTGCCTTTAGTAGCCATATGAACTTCAGCAAGTTTCTTAACCCTTTAAAAAGTCGGTTTTTTCTGCAGAAATTTGGAGTGCAGATTACATTAGATAATATAAGCATATAGAAGACCCTCACTAAAAAGCAGTTGGAAGGGCTGGGGATGTGTCCCAGTGGTAGAGCACTCGCCTAGCAAGTGCCAGACACTGTGTTTAATCCCCAGCACTGAAAAAAAATAAATAAATAAAGTTGGCACTTTTACTGTTCTCTGAATTTCCAAACTATCAGCTTTGCAACTTCTATGGTATATTTACGGTAAAGGAAAGTGACCATTTTCTTTAATAAATATGCATTATATTTATTATACATATTGAGCATTTAATATGTAGTTGGTTATTTTCCATAAAGAAAGAATACATGTTATTATCCCCATTTTATAGATAAAAAGACTGAGCAAATCACAAAACTTTTGGTGTTCTGCCAAAACCTACAAGGTTTCCTATTGCATTTGGAATAAAATCCATTTACCCCAGCTCACCAGGCCCTACAGAACTGTGCCTATCTCCTGTTGTGACATTTTCACCTCCTATTATATCTCCCACCTTTCATTAGCTTTATGTCCTACCAGATTCCCTAAGCTCAATAAGACTTCCCTCCAGCTGTATAATCTTTGCATTGAGGGACTCCAACAAAACCCCAAACCCCATTTTTGCATGGCTATCTCCTTGTTACTCAGATCTTGAAATATATGCCATTTCCACACAGTTCTTTTTGACTATCCAATCAATAGTTGTCACTGGGTCATTCTCTGTGACAATCCTGGATGTTGATTTTCTGCATAGTTCTTATCTCTTTCTGGTTTTTGTCATGTTTAATTATGCATTTATTATTCTCCTTTGGCTCTCCTCACTCTCTCTCTCTCTCTTTCTCTCTCTCTCTCTCTCTCTCTCTCTCTCTCTCTCTCTCTCACACACACACACACACGCACACACACACACACACACACACACACAGAGCAACCCCAGGGCCCTCAAGAACCTTGACAGTTTTGTTTCCCTCTTTATCCCAGTTCCTAGAGTGCTTTCTGATACATATCAGATACTCAAAAATATGGTTGTCTGATTGGATGAATACATAAATGATCTTATCATTTAGATGTTTAGAAGGGTTTCCTTGTGTCTAGGTAAATGTAAACTGAAATCACTTCCTCTGTTTTGATTATCTATAGATATGGAGAACAAGCAACACAACTTATGCATCAAAGTACTTTATTTGCTCAAGCATAGCAATTAACTTGCCCCTTAGACATTTGAACAAAAATATTGAAAATGTTTCCTAGTATATATACTGGAGAGAGAGAGAGAGAGAGAGAGAGAGAGAGAGAGAGAGAGAGAGTCCTTCTCCAGTGACTAGGTTAGTTATATCCTAGAGGTATTGCATCATTTCCAGTCTTGGTTTAGACCAAAGGCCTCTTTCAATCTCAAACCCACCATGGACAGCACCATTGCTGCTTGAATGCATCCTGTGCTTCTTTGAAGCCCACATCAGGAGGATGCCCAGCACTAATAGGAACACGATTCCACCCCAGCCTCTTTGTGTTGTTCCTGAACTTCCCAGTCTGGTCAGCAGTGTCTCTGAGTAATGTCTCTCTAGTGTTTCCTCCTGAGAGAATATTTATTCTACTAGTTATAGAGAAAATTAAATGAGGTAATGCATGCAGGATGCCTGTGAACCCTAAAAATTGTATCTTATTTTGTATATGTTTCTGTGAAGATATGAATGCCAAGGAATAAAAAACTTCCTAAAGTTTCAAAAAAGCAAATAGTTTTCTGATAGGCACAGACTTTTTCTAAAGCCTAGGGCTCTCTAATAAATAATTAAGCTTAAAACTGTCTGCTTATAACAAAAAGAGGAAAACTGTCAGTAGCAATAAATTAGTGCTATAATATAGGGAATAAAACAGAAAATGGTTTGTATTTTCAAAGATATGTATTTTAGATATTCCCCCTGCAAAAAAAATCCAGTCAACTTGTGAAGAGACTATCTTAAATTTCCACACACAATGAACCCTTCAGAACACACTGCTAAATGCAGCCAAGAAGCATCAGTCACAGAAACAAAACTATAGGCTATGGAGGCAACTCCATGGTAGAGTGTTACTTCTCTTGTGCCAGGCTAGCTCATACTCAGGGTAAGTGGTGCAGAGTCAAGACCCAGACTCCGGGAATTGGGTAGAAGCAAGCTTGTGGTGAGCAGCTTGCAAACTCCTTTATTGCAGGGGCAGCTATACATTTTATAGGTTTCTTGCCCAATCACAATGTGCCATGGGGGATCAGACCACCAGATTTCTATACAGGTTCCCTTGGTAACATTGAGTCAATTTGGGGGAGTTGTGTACTTTCCTAGGTGGCTGAAGCAGTATGCTCCTCCCTGAAGGTTTACACACTTGAGACGTTCACTGCTGCCAGTCAAGAACTAGAATTTCTCCCAACAGTAGAGCTCTTGGCCTAGCATGTGTAAGGCCCTGGGTTCAATTCCCAGCACAATAAAAAGAAAAGAGATACAGTAATAAAGAGCAAGATCAATGCACTGACATTCTTGTGTGCAAGGCTCTCTGCAGTAAAGTGGCATGGTTACAAATTAGAAGATTTGTGGTAATTATAAGTACTACTAATTTGTAATCAACTAAAATTATCACAGAATATAGGACAGTTTTCAGTGTACAAAATTGAGAGCATCAAGCAGGCACATAAATAGAAAATAATCCAGAAGCAAATCCCTTTCAGTTTGTTTCCATGCACTCCCATTAGAGAAGTTAAGTGTGGGTCAATGCAGAAATTAGATAATTGAAAAAAAAACTGGAAGTAGACATGTAAGTGTTATCTCTGAAAAATTATCCAAACATAATTTATTCAGTTCAGTTAATGCCTATTTAGTACCAGCTATATTACCTATATACCTGCTCCTCCATCATGTATCTTGTGATTCCCAAGACTCACTCAGTGTAAACTTCCACAAATTGTTCTCAGCTTCCAATTTTAGCTCAATAGCTTTCATGCATTGATTTTTGTATAGGAATTTCAATATTTGATAAATAATGAAATTTGAAAGAAAATTCAACTAACTTTGCTAAAAGCAAGGCTTGCTCTTATTTTTTCCCTTTCTAAGGTCATAATTTGTCTCTTTTCATTCAAAAATTGTGATAGTCCCATAAAACACTCCCTTTCCCACTATTATGATATAATCATGCTCGATGCTTGGAAACCTCATTTGAACTTATACAAAAAGTTGAAAGAATAGCAATGAAGTTTATTATTTACATTTGAGATCACTTTAAAAAAGAATTCATCCATACATTTGCTCTCGAATGAAAACAATTTCTGTCCAGTTAATTGAATTGGGGTTGGGGAAAAGAGAAATTGTTTACATTCCAAAGCAAATGTCTCTATATCTCCTAATGGGAGGATGCATATATGACAGACACTCTATAAAAAAATCCAAGATGCATAATTTTGGGGTTACCTTCCTGGGGTACATGCATACAGTCTTCAGTCCTGCATTGTTCCACCCTGTGAAAAAAATGGAGCCTAAGGAACTAACAACAAAATGCTCTGTGACTCACCCTGTACAAAAGTCAACTCAAAGTGGATAAAGACCTAGGAATTAGATCAGAAATTCTGCATCTGAAAGAATTCTGCACCTAGAAGAAAATGTAGGCTCAACTCTCCAATATATTGGCATAGCCATGGACTTCCTTAATAAGACTCTAGCTAAAGTTCAAGAAATAAAACCAAGAATCAATATGTGGATGGCATCAAATTAAAAATGCACACAACAAAGGAAATGATTAAGAACATGAAGAGAGAGCCTACAGAATGAGAGAATAACTTTTGTCAACTGCTCCTCAGGTAGGGGATTAATATCCAGAATATATAAAGAACTCAAAAAACACCAAAAAAACAAATGACCCAATTAATAAACAGACAAAAGAAATAAAGAGATGTTTCTCAAAAGAAGAGATAAAAATAGCCAAAAAGTATATGAAAAAATGTTCAACATCTCTGGTTATCAGAGAAACGCAAAAATCAAAACTACACTGAAATGTCATCTCACCCTAATTAGGTTGGCAATTATCAAGAATACAAATAATAATAAATTTTGAGGACATAAAGAAAAAGGTACACTCATACACTGTTGGTAAGACAGCAAATTAATACAACTACTCTGAAAAGCAGCATGGAGATTCATCATAAAATGAACAATGGAACCACCATATGACCAGCTATTTGATTCCCAAAGAACTAAAATCAGCACATATAGTGATGCAGCCACATCAATGTTTACAGTAGCACAATTCACAATAACCAAGTTATAGAACCAACCTAGATGCACTTAAACAGATGAATAAAGAAAACGTGGCATATGTACACAATGGAGTTTAATTTGCCATGAAAAATAATAAAATTATGCCATTTGCCAGTAATTAATGGAACTGGAGAATATCATGCTAAATAAAGAAAACCAGATTCAGAAAGTCAAAGGTTGACTTATGTGTGGAAGAGAGACAAAAAACAAAAATAAGTGGGGGAGGAGGGTCTCATGAAAATAGGAGATCAGCAGCATAGAGGAAGAGGGCTAAGGGTAGATAAATAAATATACACAGATATTTTTAAATAAGAGATAAAAGGGAATTGGTGGATAAGGATGAGTAAAGGAAATAATATTGGAGTTGTTGGGGGAAGAGTCCATTTATTAGAGTACAGAATTTCTCAACCTTGGCACTACTAATATTTTGAACCAGAAAATTATTTGCTGTGGAAGACCATCTTTTGCATGATAGGATTAATAGCCATGGACTCTACTTACTAATTTTCAGTAGCAATCCCTCCACCCCTGACACCCAGAAATATTTCTAAACATTACCAAATAACTCCTGGGGTACAAAAGAACCCTTGCTTCAGAACTACTAACAAGGAATGGTTGTCATCAACTATAGACTCAAATTTATTAGGCCTCAAATATATCCTATTAAGTGGTCCCAGTGCAACTGGCTTTCTCCTTTGAACTTAGTAGGTATTACTTCATTCAAAATTAGTTTGGATTATTACGTTTAAGTCACCGGCCCTAAAAACAATGCTTTAGGGGATTATTCTATTCAGAATGGTAGATCTTTTAGGGCAAATTATGGAATAATTCATGAGATTTACTAGAGAGAATAATTCAATTAATTGTTCAATAGTAAGTCTATTTAAAAAATACTACAATGCATACATGTATTGAACATTACATAGTACCCCAATATGTTCAATTTTTATGTATCAGTTAAAATTCTTTCTCAAAAATAATATTTGTTTAAATACTCAAACTAAAGTACTTTGGTCATCTGCAGAATTTCAAGATTAGCAGGTACCTAATTTCTTATCACCTCTTAATTTAATCTTTCCACAATATCTCCACTGACAGGAAGTTCTCTCTCTCTTCCTAAAGAGTCCCATTGATTTATAGAATCCTTGGATTTTAGAATTTTCTCCTTTAAATTAAGAAGACTTTTTTTTTTTTTAATTTTAGCTTTCAGTCATTGATCTGGTAGATTTTCAAAAACAGATGTGAATCTATTCCCACATGAAAGAATATTACATTTTTATATTCAATAACATGTTTCTTCATGCCCTTTTATGGATTAAAGACCCATAATTCCGTTCACCATCTTTTGTTAGGCAGGACTTTGAGTCCTTCCATCCAGCTGGTCATTCTATAAAAGGTTTACAACTTGTTCATATTAATTTCATCCACATGCTTTCCAAATTGAATGTAATGCTACAAATATCAGAATGTTACACAAAAGTTATAGAAACTCTCACTTCCCATCTAGACATCATATTCCTTTTAATGACTCTAACATGGTTGTACTTGATAATAAAGCAAACAAAAAAGAGCTGGAAAGACTACTGAAGTCAATGGTGTCATTACGATAAATAAGAAAGCAAATTGAGTTTCTGTTATGCTTTTACCTTCTATAACAAAGAAAACTATCTCATAGAAGAGAGTGATAAAAGGGAAAATGGCAACGTTCCATTTTTTCAGACAAACCATATCATCGGACCATATTGAATTTATTTTCAGTTTCAATTCTGAAATTTCCCCCTTCATGTGATGATACCAAATTCTCTCCTATCTTTTTGTGAAGTTAGTATTTGGATCCATGTTAAAATCTTACAATTACTTTCATGTGAGTGAATCTCTATGATAATGTTTTCAGATTTTTAATTTAATATTTGTTGTGGTTTGGATGTGAGGTGTCCCCCAAAAGTTCATGTGTGAGACAATGAAGGAAGGTTTGGAGGATAAATGATTGGGTTGTAAGAGTCTTAACCCAATCAGTGAATTAATCCCTTATGGTATTAATCGAAGTGGCATGGTGTGGCTGGAGGAGGTAGGAATCAGGGTGTGGCTATGGGGTATATATTTTATATCTGGAAAGTGGGGTCTGTCTCTTCTTTCTGATGATGTGAGATGTTTCCCTCTGCCACACTCTTCCACCATGATGTTCAGCCTCATCTTGAGCCCCTAGAAATGGAGCCAGCCTTCTATGGACTCTGAAACCGTGAGCCTCCAAATAACCTTTTCCTTCTAAAATTGTTCTGGTCAGATCTTTTAGTCACAGCAGCAAAAAAGCCAACTAAAACAATATTAAACTCAGGAGTCCATAGTTTTGAGCCCTGCATTTTGTGCTTTTACACAATTGTAAAGCTTTGCCTGTGTGTGTCCTCTAGAAATTCCTACTGTTGTTTCCAGTTTAATACATATTCAGCTTCATAGCCTACTTCTGCAGTGTTATCCTCTAAAATGAATGAACCACCTCAAGAGGGGATGAACTTCACATCAATGTGTTTTTTCAAATATAGGTTAGATCATCTGTTACTAAGAATTCTCTTTCAGAAAATAATTCATCTCATTACAAAAGACAGAAGTAAAATATCTACTTTATAAGTAATTAGAATTATACCATTGATATCAAGTAGCTCTTCTTTCTGCTTATACTATTGCTAATGTGAGAAATTAAAAGGCTATTTTAATGTTCTTCCCCCTCCAACACCATTTTTCTTCCTTGTGAGCTTCAGCTTCTCAATTTCAAACAAGGTCACATTGACCTACGATGTTTTGTGAGGTGTGAATATGAAGGAAGCCTGAAAGCAGAAGGTGTTCAAGAACCTAAATAGGTTAACTTCTAGCATAGCATAGATTTTACTGGATAACTGACTTTGTCTTCACCAACTGTACTACGTAAACTTAAAGTTCTATAGAACTTTATCAGAAATACTTCAGAAGGCTTAGAGCAGTTCCAGAATTAATAGTTTCAACCATAGGAAAAATTAAAATATCCTGGGAGCTTAGAAATTTCTGATACGATTATGGCTTCCTTTTCATTCCCCCCACCCTTTTCCTCAGAGTCACATACACATATTGGAAACCTATCACTAAATTATAATATTATGTCACCATTCATTTTCTATGTATCTTTTTTCCTATTCTTTAAAAGGAAATAAAGAGGCTGGAGATGGAGCTCAGTGGTAGAGAGCTTGCCTAGCATTCTCAAGGTCCTGGGTTCTATCTCCAGTACCACAGGGGTGGAAAAAGCAGTTAAGGCCCATCAATAGTTTGAAACATAGAAACTTCCTGAGCAATCCTGTCATTCCTATAACATTTTCATGTTAATTGCTTAATATTCTGTCTTATCTTCCTAATACACTGTAATTTGTGGATACAGGAATGTTATCTGTTCTTTCATAAGTACTTCCAAACAACTAAAAAGAATTGATAAATTTACTGAACTGACTCCTCTGCCAAAAGTTATGCTTAGAATATATATTCAAAAGATAAAGTTATTTTATACACAAGTATGTTTATGGTATTAAAAATCTGCAAATTTAGCAAACAGTATTTTTCCTAATTCATTTTTGTCCCTGATAGCCTTTTAATTAAGTAGCTTGTTTGTCAAATGCTAGTTTTCTATGCTGTTCTCCTTCATGAATTCAATAATCAAGGCAGGTGTTACATAAATTGTATAGGATGACATGCTGTCATGATCAATTGCTAATTAATTTCAGATTTTTTCTGCTCCTGTGATGTGGTGCACTTTTTCAAATGAAAAACAATAAACAATCATTACACATTTTGTTAAAGCACTTCATAATTGATAGCAGAAATGGGAATAATTTTCATCCAAGTATCTTAGCAAAGATGGTTGTCTAGAAACTATTACAGATTTTCTTTTTTTTTTTTTTCTTTTTTTAAATTAGAGCATTATAGTTGTACATAGTAGTTGGGTTCATTTTGTCAAAGTTGTACAACTGTGGAACTTGATTTCAATCCTTGTTGCCCCCTCCCCTTCCCCACCCCATTCTCTTTCTACTCTACTGATCTTCCTTTCACTCATTTATTTATTTATTTTTTATTGGTACTTTCTACATACACCCATGACTGTTTCTAGGCAATATATGAATGTACGGAAAGAAAAAAATATCCACCCTGGGTAAAACTCACATATACTACTAAAAATAAGGCTTTTTAAAGAGAAGTCAACAAACATCAAGGGCACTTGTTTACATTTTGAATAGCAGAAATACCATTCATATTCTGAGTTCATTCTGTGTACCATGTGCTTACTGTGTATTTTGCCACTTAACATTCACACTAACTAAATATCCTTGGTACTACCATGACAGAGATGAGGAGTCTATTGTGCCAGGTGGACCAGTATCATGTACCAGGTTTAGGGTGAGTTCTGAATAACCACACACATTGGCTAAGCAGTTGACTTTACCAGAGAAAGGGGAAATTGTCAAAAGAGAGAAGCACAGAGAAGGCCTTGGTTCCCATTTGCTCTTTCTCTCATAGTAACGTATGCTGGGTAGCACTGGTTAAGCATCAAGCCAGTAAAGAAAAATACTCTACTGAAATCTAATGTGATTCCATCTTCCTTATCTTTTACAGAATAGTAGAATATAGTAGTTGAGTCAGGGGAAATAATCACAATGCTTTGGGTGCAGTCTGTTTTGAGGTACTAGTAGTCACAAAACTGACTAGAATGCCAGCTTCCAGACCCTAGAAACACTGAGGCCCATGAGACAGTCCCCACCTTTCCTGTAATTAAAGAGACACAGGCCCAATGATAGAGAGGAAGCCTGGGTTTCAAGAAGTTTTGTCTAGGTTAACCAGAGTGGATACCCTACAGTTACATTTGGTTATTTCATTCATTGAGCCATTGACATCAAATCTTAGAGAGATTATATTACTTACTCAGAAACAGAAGACAGTTGAATATTATCATTAGAATGTTGAAAAGTCAACCTAGAATTGTGAACCTGAAAAACTATTTGCTGAAACAAGGTAGTCAAGAACTGAGAATTTTCCAAAATGAAGAACTACCAAGATGTGCTCCAGTGAGAAAGAAAGCGACAGCAAAAATAAATGTGAGATGCAAGAGAAAATGATGCACAAAATAACTGGTAAAGGTAGAGAGAATTCCCAGCATACTGTTTGAATTAAGGAAAACAGAAAAACAATTTCTAATGTGCATAATCTAAAAATAAATAAATGTCCATAACATAGATTAAAAAGAGGATGTTTGGAATAAATCCCTTCTATAGTCTGTGTTTTCTTTGAGAGAAGGATTTTTACATAATGTTTAGACTCACATCTGCATAATCATAATTGCATAAGTAACTACTTAAAAATAAGAACATGTTTAATGTGTTGTGCCAGGTATTAAAATCACAGGCAGAAAAGACAAAGATTCCACTGAAAGGGAGCATTAAAAACCTACTACAATAAGGAGTCATAGCACAAACATAACCTGATAATTGACTAGTCTAGACTGGATTAGGGAGAGTTTTCAGAAAGAAATGATATCTTATTTGAACTTTAAAATGTGAACAAGAGTCATCTAGGCTTAGCAGGACAATGTGTCCAAATGCCTGAAGAAAAAAACTGTAGAAAATTTGGGAAACTCAAAAGTTCTCCAAGTTGAGTGAGGGGTATATATTCTAGAGTGAAACACAGTGAATGTTGTGCTCAGTTCCAATTTTATTCAAAAAGGAATTTTTAAATATACACATACACAAAAAGGAAATTGATGCTTGTTAGAGAATTTTAGGTAGTACAGTAATATATATGTACTCTTTTAGAAAAATTAGCATGACAATAAAGTAGAGGGTAGACTGGAAAAGCAAAGGCAAGAACCAGGGATACTAAAATAGGAAATTATTGAATGGACCTGAAGTCAACCTAATCTGGTTATTAGGGGTAGAAAAGTGGTTTTTCTCTTGGATGAGGAATCACATAATTGTCCCCAAAGAAAAGAATATATTTGGGGAGAAGTTTCTTATAAAAAATCCACAAAGTCAATAAATATGTTCAGGTTTTATGTTTTCATGTTTATATCAATTAAAAATAAATTTAAAATATTTTTGAAAGGATTCACTGAGGTGTCTGGAAGGGTCATCATGGGAACCTTTACTCATTACCTGTTCTTCAAAGATCGTTCCAGATTCTGTTCTTGGGAAATGAATTTACCTCCTTGTATTTATTGCCTGCATGATTTATCAATCCTTGTTATGAGGTTCATGATTTATTTAGTCACATTAGTCTATGACCTTGGGAGGTTTGGAAAAATTGAATCATTTTTACTTTTCACAGAGCTAAAGCAGACCTGAGAGCATAACAGAGTGCTCAACAAATAGTGAATTAAAAAAAGACTCAATGAATGGGAAATATTTACCAGGGCAGAAGACTATAATATAGCCTGGTGGTTCCCCTACTGAGAGAACGGAAACCTAATTGACTGTTTTAACATTAAGAAAAAGAAAAAGCAATGATCTCTTTCCCTCCCTTTCTCTTTGATCGAGAGACAGAGAAGATAGATAGATAGATAGATAGATAGATAGATAGATAGATAGATAGATAGAGAATTAAAGTCACAACGTAAAAGAGGAACTGTATTTTTAATAACAAGAGTTAGTATTTATTGAGCACCTACCATGTACTAGCACAGTACCAAGTACATTATTTATACTATTTGATTCATTCAATAAGCATTAGTTACATGGTTGAATGAATGGTCTACATGATATCCTAGACATCAGGAATGCAATAGTAAACAAAAGAGACAGTCTGTGCCCTCATGGTTGGGAGGACTGTGGGGAATATGGATAGTAAACGAGGTAACCGGTAATAAGCTAAATTCAGATTGTACAGACTGAACTGTAATAAAAGAAATAAACTGGGACGTTTCATAACAGAACTTGGAGGCAGGGGACACAGGTTAGGTTGAAAGGTTTTTTTGAGAAGATGGCAGTTAGTCTAAAACCTGGAGAAAAGGACACAGTCATATGAAGATCTGGGTCGAAGGACTTCCTCATGCAAATACCTTAAGGCAAGAAATACTTTGGTTTGTTTGAGAACACAAAAAAGAGATGATGGAAGCTAGAGTATGATTTGGCAGGAAGAGGCAGGCAACACTTGGACAGATAAGAAAGTCCAGTCATGGAGGGCCTAGTGTCCATGATAAGGAAACCAGTGATCTTGAACTTTTAATGGAAAGACATTGGAGTGTTTTTCAGCAAAAGAATAACATGATTGAGGTGTATGATCTGGATGCAAGGTAGAAATAGATTTGAAAGGGTGTTCAAGAATAGACACAGGGTCATAGAAGACTCTCCCCAGTAATGTGGGAAGAGATTAGTAAAAGTACATGGAATATTGAAAATATAATTTTGAAACAGAACATGCAAACCTTAAGGGTCAACTGGGAATGAGTAATGAAAAGAAGACAAGAATCAAGGGTAATTCTAGATTGTTGGTTTAGCAACTGAAAGCATTAGCATCTACTAATAAGAAATAGAATGAAAGAACAAGGTAAGTGCAAAGAATCAAGTCAAATGTCTTCAGCAATAAGGCAAGATACATAATTCTGAGCATGTAATGTATATTTCTAAGTTATATATCTATCCAGCAGCTAAACTTATTAATCTGAACTTCAGGCAGGAGAAAAATATTAAGAGCTTATTAGATAATAGGAATTTATTTTAAAAAATAAAAAATGTTTCAACTTCCAAAGGACAAAATAGAAGAACAGAAACAGGAGTGAAGGGAAAAGAAAGATCAGGGAAAGGAAAGAAAGAAAAAGAATAAATTTAGTTTCTGAACATGCTATTATTAGAATTTGAATACAAGTAGGCAAGGGCTGAGTAAATGGGAAGAAAACATGGAGAATAGCCTATTTTCAAAGTTAATGGATGAAAGTGTTTTAAGGATAAAGTATATAAAATACCATAGAGAGACTGAATAATTTAAGAATAATTAAATATTCACAAAGAACTTTCACAGTACCCCTGAAATAATTGTCACTAGTATTCCTAAAGTTGAGAAAACAAGAGTCTTGGGAAGATATCACTTAGGAAGTTATGGAAACAAGGTTCTAAGTGAGGTTTTCTGTTAATGCACAAGAAGTTTATTATAAAGAAGTAGAAGCTGAAAAAATATTCATAAAAGGTATAATTTGGGAGAAGTGATAAATAGAGCCAATTTATGATTCTGGAAGTGAGCATTACTCAACTGCACTCAATGAGAGTGTCTCACATACTCACCAGTTCCTCTCGGCCTCCACGCTGCCATATAGTTTCAGGCTCCAGACAGAACAACTGTCACCAAGATCCTGCCCCTGATTGCTTACATCCTAGCAAAGGAAGACAATAATAAGCAGCAAACAAATAAATAAAATTATAGTTTTAGGCAGCAACTAATGTTAGAAAAAAAAATTAGGGGATGAGAACGATGAAGAAACCCTAAGGAGCAAAAAGCCTCCCTAAGGAGAGAGTATTTGAGCAGACAGTTAAGTGACATGAAGGAGTGAGCTGTGTGCAGTTCTGAAGGCAGATCTAATAGCAAGGGTGAAGGGCCAGGAATAAATTGAAGTTTGGTCTGTGTGGCAGAAGCCAGAGTTAGTTGCAAAAGAAGTTTGGTCTGTGGGAAGGCACTGTATGGCGTGCAACCTAATAAGCCATGGCAAGGAGGTTTTTGTTGTATTCTAACTGCAACCTCTTGGAGGAATTCTGAACAGAGAGGACTTGGTGTGATTTCTATTTTTGAAAGTTTATTCTACCTGCTATGTGAGAAATAGTTTGAGTAAAAAAGAAAAAAATGGATGCAGGGAGATCAGAAGGCTAAGGCAGTTACCCAAGTGAGAGATTTGGTATAGTCTTTCAGATATAAGTCAAAGTTTAAATTATTATAGATTATATGCTGAGGGTCAAGAGGTTCCTGATATATGATTGGCATGTGTTAATTAAGAAGTGAGATTAAAATGAGCTTGCCACCACTACCAAAAGCATTTCAGTCACAATTAACTTATGCTATGAACTAAACCTTTGTCTATCAAAATCCGTTTATGAAAACCTAACCAGCAATGTGATGGTATTAGGAGTTGGTGACTTTGGGAGCAATTTAGGTCTTGAGCTGGAGCCTTCGTGAATGGGAATAGTGACTTTATAAAAAGAGGAGACATACAAACAATTTCTCTGTTTCAGTCTCTCTTTTCACCTTGTGAGGATACAATGAGAAAACAAACCAGGAAAAGGGACCCCATCACAAAAGACGAGGCTGGTACCTTGACCTCAGAATTCTCAGTCTCCAGAAATGTTAACAAATTAATTTCTGTGGTTTAAGCCACCCCGACTGTGGAATCCTGTTAAAGCTGCCTGGACAAAATGTTTTGGTTTTATGGAAATTGATCTGGACCCTACCTATGAGCTTTATCAGTTCCATTTTATATTTTCATAAAATCTAGTAGAGTGAAATGTTTTACTCTGTTGAGAGACTTAATTTTCAAATATCTTATAAATCATAACCATCATTTACATGTATTAAGAAGGAAAGAGAAATATGATGAACCATTTAAATATTTCATAGAACAATTGCTTTTCAGTGGTAAAAGAAAATATAAATATTAAAACATATGGAATAACACAATATGCTACAGAATAACCTGATAAAAGTCAAATGCATTTCAAAAACTAGATTCTACCATTAGCTTCATGCTATTTGTTTTCTACCGAAACATATCAACCTATAAGGGAAAAAAGTTACAAGACATAAATAAGCTTCCTTACAGAAAATCAGAAAATGTGTGTGTCTTTGTGCCTAGGACTATAAACTATTAAAAGTCCAGATAGCTTAACTGAAACTAATAAAAACTTATCTGAAATTCTATTTTGTACTTAGGTATTTTGAATAGCATTTTAGGTAAGAGGATTATTCCTGAATATGGCTATCAACTAGTTTCTCTTCAGATTGTATAAATCTTTCACTTTTTGACTAATATGGCTATTATCACATATTTTTATTGACATGGGAATGTTCTTTGAGTTTGTACAATGGTTTTTTGCCTTAAGCTGACTGAAAATAGTTTCAAAAGAGGCAAATGAGCTTAAAGGAATATCATAGGTTATTTTCAACATCCTGTCCATGGAGGATGCGCTCAGCAATGGAGAGAAACTAAATCCTTGTAATCTTCATCTCTCAGTGAATGGAGGAAATAGAGGGTGTTGAGAAAAGCCTGGGGAAACTTCTGTACATTTACTGTGGAGTGTAGAATCCAGATCACCTAGTTAAATGAAATTCGAACATATCTCAAAGGGCATGGGAGAGATTTTGTTAAGCATTTTCTTTGATTATACAATTATTTTGTATCAGTTTGAGCAATGGAACTAGAAATTAATATCTCCCCCAAATATTCTTGGTTTCTTTATATTTCAACCACTGCATTGATCAGAGCTTCCCAATTAGTCATGCGACAGAGTGAAAAGTCACTAGTTCAAACAAAGGGTACAGCCCCTCTAAATTTGCAAAGTGGAACTCAGGATATTTTCAAGCAAAGTAATTTTAATGTTTCCAGATAAAGCAAAAACATGAAGTCACGTTATATTTTAGAAGTTCTTAAGTAATTTGATCAGTAAAATAATATTTGTATTGACATCATTCTGTGAAAATATGTACATTAAAAATGTTCAAAAAACATAGAAAGTTGATTATATATCTAAAGCGATTTAAATTTACCCTGAGCAATCCTTTTTTACACTATTAATTTTAAAAATTGGCATTTTGATTTCTGTGGTGCAAAGAGGCAATATAATAAAAACAATAGACACCTGCCTTGGGAGTCACATGGGTCACTAAGTTATTTAATATTTTGAGCCTTAATATTTACATCTGAAAAACAGAAATAATAATGCCTAATTCATTATATTTTAATAAAATAAGGTTAAACAAAGCATAAATCTTAGTGTTAGAGAATGAGTTCTCTCCCAATCCTGTCCAATCATTGAAATAACATAAACCTACAAAAGTATAATTTGTATTTAAAAAAAAAACACTGTCTTGCATGAAATGCTATTAATGAAAGTTGACTTCATGTTTGCATAAACTAACAAAAGAATGTTCTATGTTACAAACAGATGAAATAAATATGCAAAAGATATAAACTATGAAAAGGCAGGAAACAAAATTAGTGGAAACAAAAATCTAAGGAACTCAAAAAGAAGAGAACTGGAGGTGAGATTAATTTCATACAGTAGAAATACTTTCCACTGTCAGAACCCAGAGACTTGAAGAAAGAGAAATGCAAAGATAATGCCAGGTACAGCAAAGAAATGACATGTAATATATGTGAAGAACTATTATAGATCAATATAAAAAACTTAACTTCTGTGGAAATATGCCAAAAATACAAATAGCTTAGAGGAAAATAAATATAAATGGCCATAAATATGTTAATAAGTATTCTGCTTTTATAGGAATAAATTGACCCAATGCGTCCTTTTTTGCCTATCAAAATAGCAAACCACTTAAAGTAGTAAGGCTCAGTGCTTATTGGGAAGAAACCGTCATGTGTCCTTACCAGCTGCCGATGTAAGTGTAAACATGTACACTTACTCTAGACAGCAAGTTTGGGCATATCTATGGAGAGCTGTTGAAAGAGTTTGTGTTCCTAAATAATTCCATGTAATCAGGCCTGGTGTGGTGGTGCACACCTGTAATCCCAGCTGCTTTGGAGGCTAAAGAAGGAAGGTCAAGAGTTAAGAGTCAGCCTCAGCAACTTAGTGAGACCCTCAGCAATTTAGCAAGACTCCGTCTCAAAATAAAAAATATAAAGGGCTGTGATGCAGCTCAATGGTCAAAGCCCCTTGGTTCTGATGTAGGCTAGATGAGGTTGGACACCCAAGAATTTTCAGGAAGCAGGTTTATATTAGCTGTAGCGGTTCAGAGGGGCTAATGCCTAAAAATCTCTGGATCCCAAGTCTCCAAATTCTTTAAACTTTATATTCATTGGGGTGATTACATGTCCGTGGGTAGGTACATAGTTATTCTTTGTCCCATATTCTTAGACTAAACAGAGGTTTTATAAGTTTTTACCAAGAAAACAGAGATAATATCTTTTCGCACAACAAACCTGATTGCAGACTCTAACTGCATCACAACTTTTGTATGCAAACTTGGTATTTAAAAGAAAAAGGAAACTTCAAACCACAATATTCTCTGCAGACATTCTGCTAATACACTTTATAAAAATCTTTCTGACAAGAGCAGCTTAATTATGGCAAAGGTCTTTCGGATAGGGGTAGCTGGTCTGCTTCAGTTCAGTTCCTGGTGCCAAAAAAAAAAAAAAAAAGCATGTAATAAGATGCAAAATAAAATATAAGGTGTTTGTTAGTTTGAGTATTGATTCATAATACCTAGAAACTTAGAGTAATCTGAATATCTAAACAACAGATTGAATAGAAAAATGATAAGTTAGCTATTGTCAGCTATATGGTAGACTATTAGAGAACAAATAAATATATCCCTATGAATCTTTTAGAAATGATTATTGCTTTCTTTATCCATGAAAATATAGCTGAAGAATAATACGCTGATGTAGCTTAGGAAATTTTAGGATCCAACAATTTCTCATTCACAAAATATAGGGAGATATAATGTAACCCTTGGATTAAGAATCTGAGCTTTGAGTTCGTATGGAAATGAGAAGGCAGCCTATTCTGGTTTCTGATAGTTGTTGACTTAGGGATGTTGACTCTTCTATGATAATTAACGTTATGTGTCAATTTGATTGGGCTAAGAGATGCCCAGATAGCTGCTAAAAAATTATTTCTTAATGTACGTTTTAGTCAGCTTTCTCACTTCTATAATTAAAGGACCCAATCAGAACAAAAGGAGAAAAAGTTATTTAATTTAAGAATTCACAATTTCAGAGGTCTTAGTCCATAGAAGGCCAGCCTCCATTCCTCTGAGCTCCAGATGAGGCAGAACACCACCATGGAAGAGTGTGGCAGAGAGAAACAGCTCACATGTTGATCAGAAAGTACAAAGAGAGGTCTCCACTTGCCAAATACAAATATATAAACCAAAACCACAGCCCACCTCCTCCAGTCATACCCTACCATTCAGTTACTACTCAGTTAATCCCTATCAGGGGATTAAATCACTGATTGGGTTAAGGCTCTCATAATCCAATCATTTCTTCTCTGAACCTTCTTGCATTGTCTCACACATGAACTTTTGGGATACAACATATCTAAACCATAACAGTCCATCTCTGTGTGTTTCTAGAATAGATTAGCATGTGAGTCACACTGAATAAAGAAGATCTTTACCATTATGACCAGGCATTATACAAATAATAAGAATAAAACAGAAGTGGAATGAGGGGAAATTCACTGTCTCCTGGACTTAGACATCCTTCTTCTCCTGCCCTCAGAAACCTGAACTGAGTTTCACAACCAGTTTTCCATAGTTTTTAACTCACAGATGGCAGATCATGGGATTTTTTTCAGACTCCATGATTATATTAATCAATTCCCATAATAAATCTCTCTCTCTCTCTCTCTCTCTCTCTCTCTCTCTCTCTAAATATATATATATTCTTGGTTCTGTGTCTCTGGAAATCCCTGACTAACACAAGGTCCTAGTTTTACCTGACTATTAGTGTTAGGATGAGGTTTGGATTAGAGTCAAGTTACATGTAAAGTTCCTAGTTTAATACTGAAGATATGGTAGTGATTGCTAATATAGTTTTAGAGTTTTCCTTATTACTCAAGCCCCAAAATGTCTTAATAGAACGTCTTTTTAAAAGCTTTTGGCTCATTAAGGTCATCCACAATTCTTTTTTTTCTATTTTTTTGTGGTGTCAGGGATTGAACCCAGGGCCTTGTGCTTGCAAGGCAAGCACTCTACTGACTAAGCTATCTCCCTGGTCCTCATCCACAATTCTTAAAGTTCACCTTGTGCCAGAAGTTATGTGCTCATCTCTATGATAAAGATAAATAGGCCACAACCTCTGTGCACCATTCCCATTGTGTGATGGTGCAATAAACCACACAGTAAATGATGTTACATGATACCTTACCTTAAATCTCCAAATCTAAAAGAATAGCTATTGAACTATAATAAAATATAAAGAATGCCATTGAAGAATGATGTGAAAATGGCTTTAGAGGTACAGAACAAGAAATGGAAAACCACCTTGATGGTGAACAAACTCTTGAAAGTTGAAAGCAAGGCTTACCTAAAATATTCATATGAAGGAATTTTGTACTCCTCCCTATGACTAAAAATACCATAATCTGTATTTTCAAAAAATATAAGAAATAAATTTATGATGAGATAATTGGTTTATTTTGGAAGCATGAATAAAATAGCAACAGCATTTTGAATTGAACATTGTGTATAAAAATAAAGGAAACATCTGACATTCTGGGATTGTGAACCTCCCTAAACAAATTTCCATTCAAATTACCAAAATATAGATAAATGGAGAAGTCAGTGAAAAGGAATGAGAACATGTCCAGGTTTGACAAGTATCTGAAACACTATTGTCGCGATACAGTCATATACAATCTCATCTGTGCCATTCATCAAGTCCAACTGCAATTATCTAGACAAAAAGGCTGCTAGGGAGGGAAGGAGGGAGATAATTCAATGCTCCATTCTATCCTTACAATTACTTTGCCATAGAAAAATCCCTAGTTTTCAGCAGGGGTGGTAAAAGGAGAAATGATAAGAGTTAGTATTAAAAGCATAAGTGAAGGATAACTTTTAACAAAGAAAATCCTCAAGTCATAAGAAACTGATTTAAGTATGTTGTTAAACCAAATGACTTTGCAAGCCTAAAGATCTTGGACTCAGTCTTGGGAGTATAGATATACAAGCGACCAGATATGGCAGGTAGAACCCAGTGGTGAACAAGGGAAAAAGGGAGTGAAGAGAGGCAAATTTACCTCTGGTATAAAGCAGGGCTTCAATCCATGGTGAAAACAAGAACAAGGGAGTTTAGCTCATAGAAAGAAAGAGTTGGCAAGGACTAGCAAATTTCTCAGGCTTGAACAAGGGGGATATTAAAGTTAGCAATCTTAGGCCTGGTCTACTCATGGGTATTTCAAACTGTACTCACAAACATCATGTAATGAGGGTATTACTAAGCACTGTTCCAGTTTAGGGTCCTGCCTAGAGCTTTGCTCTTCTGACCTCATTTGTTTTCCATCCCTCTTTGCACTTATGGAGATTCTGTGGAATTACAGTGGCTTGATGACAAATCAAGAGTGGGAGAGAGCAATGTGCTATTGGAAGTACAGAAAGATGGACAGGTCAGAGCATAGAGTACTGTGGCTAAAAAAGGAGTTGATGCTGCAAAGATAACCTGAGACATGGTTAAGAAGGGCCTTGTTTGGACTTAATTGTTCTAAAGGCAATTGTGAGTTACTAGAAGAATTTCTGCAACAGAGTCACAAATTTGAACAAGGCGTTTTTTTAAAAATGTAACCATGGAGGGTATTCTGAAGAAGCAAGGATTTAAGATGGAGACATCAGTAAGAGGATTATAATACTAGTTAGAGAATGTGATAACAATGATGACCCAAGAATTGACAGAAGTAATGACATGCAGAAAGAAAGGGAAGAAAATTAGGGCAGAGAGAGCCCTTAAGTGAGGGACAGGGAGAAAGTGACAAAGACTAATGCTCCTAATCTAGGCAAATAGGAAGCTATGGTGCCATCCATACAGGAAAAGGGAAGGATGTTGGGGAAAGAGGGGGCAGATTATGAATATGGCTTGAGGAATGTAGAGTATGGAGCATCAAGAGAAATATTTGTAGATATTGTAGACATGAAAATCTTGTTACAGTCATTTTTTAAATTCTCTTTGGGAAAATGAATAGAGAAAATCTTGACATTTTGAGACCTAAAAATTAAGTGGTGATTTCTCACGTTAAAAAGGGATTCTTAACTCTATTTAAATGACTCAAGTAGATTCTTTCAAATAATGACTTTTCCCAAAACATGGAAACCATGATAGGATTTTTGAATTGTAGGTCTGGAAGTAAATGAGAAGAGTTGTTTAGGATAATGAAAACACAAATAAGTATTCTCAAGAGTAGAGATAAGGAGAAGAGCTAAGAAGAGAAACAGAAGGAAGGGGGAAGACAAAAGTGAGGAGAAAAGCAGGGGAAAATACAAAAGGAAAAGAAGAATATGACTGTAAGGGCAAGAGTTGCCACCACAGTAAGAGTAAAAAGGTGAAGCATGTAGGCTTTGCTGCAGAGTGAAGAATCAGACATAAAGGACAAAAAAGAAATACTCTGATGTGAATGATGAAGGGCAGTATCTCTTTCTCAGAGTCTGACATCAATTAGCCTGGAGTGCTGGTCTGCTCTGGAGAGTGGCAGGAAAACCTCTCCTTAAAGGAAGAGCTTTAAACTAGTTCTGCCATCTCTGAAGCCCTGTATTCTGCTTCTTAGTACTGTGACCTTAGACCAAGTTAAGCTCAGTCTCAGAGTCTGTATCTGTGAAATACAAGTAACTCATATATGAAAGACATCAGTAAGAAGATTATAAAGTAGAAATTAAACGAAATCATGTGGCATGGTACCTGGCAGATAGAAAGCATTCAGTGAAGGGTACTTATTATTGTTAACAATAGGCAACAAGTACATGAGTTCCAAACAGTTTAATATTTCATCACAAAGTATTAATTCATTCACTTTTCCAGCAGCTTAGTACCAAAACAGAAGTCCACACTTGGAAGGGTAAACTATTTCACTCACTAACACTGATTGTGAAATCCTTAAATGCATCCCATCATCTAAATTGAAGCAGGGATTTAGGGCAGTATGATTAAAAAGTAGTATATAGAGTACTAAAAAGTAGCAGAGAAAGGGAAAAAAAATCACTTTATAATGTGGCATGGCCTCTTCTGACTTCAGTCATAGGAGAAAGTATTACATGATCCTGGCTTTCTCTAAATATGTTTCTCATATGTTATTTCTTTGAAAAAATTTTCAAAGAAAGTGTTAACCATGAGGAAGTACAGCAAAAAAGATAGGATTATAAACTGAGCAAGAAATGCCAAAAAGAGAATAAAGCATGTAGTTTGAAATAAAATCTTGACATGGTTTTCAGGGTTCCCACTGATGATCAAGCAAAGATGCTGGAGATAAGATAGGGTGAAGGTCCCCAAGAATGAGGAAAAAGTCTGGGTCTATATACCATGGGACACAGAAGCAAAGGAATTCGAGAGAGGGTAGAGAGTAATGAAGAGATCATCCAAGTTCCAGTAGAGAGTGATAACTACTAGATTTCTCATCAACTACTATATTACTTTGTTTACATGTCATTTTAAATTTCTTAAATATTAAATGATGCATAATATATAGAGATATTATGGGGCACAGTATGACAAGTCAGTACACATATAAGATATGTAATAATCAAATCAGGTGATTAGCATGACAAAACTTATCTCTCAATATTGAGTCATGTTACTAGATAAATTATTTTTTAAATATTACCACATTAATAACTCTTTCTCAGATCCCACCATGATGAAAATGAATGTGTTACTTTTTTAAAAATTCAACTTTAACAGAATATCATTTTTAAAAGAAAATAATTATAAAAATAAAATGTCGTAAATTTATCATATAGGGCATGCCCATTTTTCATTTTATGAGTGACTAAATTAATTCATGAGTTGATGGGATACAAAAATCAGAGACTAATACCATGTCCTATGTCCTTCTTACTAGGACAGAGTTCTTGTTTTCTTTACAAATACATCTCAAATATGATTATAAATTACATGTTCATGCACTTACACACACTGTATCACACTGATCGTATTGTCAGTCCCAATTCTTTCTCAAGATATTCCTCCCCAGTTCTTGACTCTAACCTTGGTCATGTTCACATTCACTTGCTTTGGCCAATGGAACACTAGCAGACATGATGCAGGGTAGAGCTTGTAAAGACCTTGAGCATTTTCTCTGGCCATTCTCACACCTCTGTTCTCTTAACCATGAGGACAGGTGAAGCAGAACTGCCTCTTCCTGCTTAGCTGAAGCAGTCCTACTATATCCATCAGCTAACTGACCATCAGATATGACTAAACCCAACCAAAACCTGCAATCCACCGCTGATCAAGAATGCAAGTGAGGTCAGACCAGATAAGCAGAACTGGCCAGCCAACCTAAAGACTTGATTGTAATAAGTTCATGTTGCTTTAAGGCACTAGTTTGTTTTATAGTATTATTATGCCAGTAACTACTTAATTCATGCTACACACACACACACACACACACACACACACACACAAATACACACGGGTTTCCTCAACAGAACTAAAATCCTTAAGGTTTCTGCATTTGTACCTTAGTACCATTTACCATGAACATAGTTAATAGTGTTTAAAAATATCCATTAAATAGTGGATTATAGATTAGTATGTTTACCAAATTTTGAAATTTATTCAAGTGCCCTAGTAGCAATTATTTCTCTCTCTCTCTCTCTCTGTCTCTCTCTCTGTCTCTCTGTGTGTGTGTGTGTGTGTGTGTGGTGTGTGTGTGTGTGTGTGTGTGTGTGTGTGTGTGTGGTACTCTGGATTGAACTCAGGACTCAGGACCTCACATGTGCTAGAGAAGCACTCCTTCACTGAGTTACATCCCCAGCTATAAAAGTGATTTTTTTTTATCTCAGAACTCTTCTTAACTTTTAAAAATTGTTGAGAACCCCCACAAAGCTATTATTTAGGTATATGTCTGTTGATACCTACTATGTAAGAAATCAATACTCAGAAAAATTTTAAATGCAAGAATAACAAGCACACACTCAATTAGCCATCAGAGTGGCAATGTCATCACAAGTTATGTTTCTCATGGGAAACTCTACTATAGACTATGAAAGAATAGTTATTTGCAATAACTTAAAAACAGTACCTGGCAAATTGTAAGTGATAAATGAATGTCAAATAAATGTTATGACATGGCTATCCTGTTTGTTCTCTGAATATCACTATTATATAGGTTTAAAATTGTCAAATGTGAAATTATTTACACTTATATGCCTGTCATGGAAGATATTTAATAGTTTTTAGTAGGAAGTATTACAGCATTCACATTTCTGCATAATGAGAGATTTTTATCCAATGCCAATTTAATCAGGTTGTTACTTTTCTCAACAAAAAACAAGTCTATTAAAAATCCCTTCATTTCAGTGGCAAAACACAAAGGCAGCTGAGTGAGACAACACCCAGACATTGCACAAATCCACAGCATGACACAAATAAAGAAATAAGCTCTCCTTTATAATAATTGATTAGCAGCCTGCATTTTGCAGATTATGTGGAGGGATACAGAGCCTATTGGTTCCCACCCAATATCCATTATTCCCTTCTCTTTTAATTATAAAACCCTGGTTCAACTCCCTTAATTATTAAACTCTGACAATGTTCTCTTTTTTAATTTCCTGCTGCTTGGGAGGTGGATGTGTGGGTTAGAACCCCAAACGCCATATCAGACCATAAGAGGACAAAGCAGAAGCGTGAAACCTAAAGCAAAGGCCAGAGCTGAGGGATCAGAGCATGGCAGGAAGCCATGAGGGACCACTGGACAAGGCTAAATTTCTCTGTATCTTTTATATGAGAGTGAAAGAAACTTCTATTGTACTCAAGTCACTCTTACTTTAGGGTGCTTCTTTAATCACATAGGTGCAACCAATTTAGTCCCAGATGATGTGATATATAAGTGGTAATTATAATAATTGTTTTAAGATGGACTTACGAAAGGCATGGATGTAAAGACTGGTAATTTAAAAGAAAAAGAAAAACCAGACATACAAATGCTATGGATCAGTACATTCTAAACATCAAAGGAATGAAACATGGAAAAGGACAAAAAAAATTTCCTGACAATTTGACAGAAGATTTTCAATTATTTTAATTGATGTGAGTTGAGAATTAGTGGCTAATCCATTCCCAATATGTCTCATTTGGAGCAATATATATAAATGTCCCTTATATAACCATACATTACATGTATTTGTCAACCCTAGTGCTTTTTCAATTAGTCTACATTAAAATTTTTGTTGTCTCTAGAATGGTTGATACTTTACAGAGACAAATTTTTCTGTGATGTGTAAGTTAGGAATCAAAGTAAATAAAATAATTTGTTAATAATGGTCAATTATGGAGAATAAGTACAAGATTGTTTAAGGTAGACTTTTTTGTTTGTTTTCTATTGTTGCTTGTTTTTCTTTATGTAAGAAGGGTTTTCAAAATTAAACAATTTAAGACCCTCTCTAAATTTTCACATACATAAATATGTGGAATGTTTGGATTCCTATAGAAAAGTAACGTTCAGTGAGAAGAACCAAGAACTAGATTCAACTCTGGGAACATTACTTTCTCAAGGATTTTTCTTGCCTTGGTATAGTGTATATTTAATACCTGTAATTTACTGTTTTAGTCAGTTTTGCATAATCATTGTGACCAAAATACCTGACAAAAATCACTTAGCAGAGGGAAAGTTTATTTTGTCTCCTGGTTTCAGAGTTCTCAGTCCATAGACAGCCCAGGTCCATTGCTCTCGGCCCAAGATGAGTCAGAACATCAAGGGGGAAGGTGTAGCAGAGGGAGAATGCTTCCCTCATGGCAGCAAGGTAGCAAGAGGTGGAAGGTGGGAAGGGGCCACAGAGGAGGATGAATCCTTCCAGGGCATGCCTCCAGTGGCCCTCCTGCAGTCATGTCACACCTTCCTACAGTTACTACCCAGTCAATCCATTCAAACAAGGATAAATCAATTAGTTATAGCTCTAACAATCTTATCATTTTTCCTATGAATATTCCTGCATTAGCAGGAATTTTTGGGTGTCACTTCATATCTAAACCATAACATTTCACCCCTAGCCTCCAAAAACGTCTCACAATGAAAAAACGGAAGAGTCCCATCTCTTAACCATTTTGTATTGCCCAAGTCCAAAGTCTTTTCTGAGACCCAAGGCAAACTCTTGGCTGTAAGTCCCTATAAAACTCAAAAGCAAGTTACATGTATCCAATATATAGTGGCATAGAGTGAACATTCCAATTCCAAAAGGGAAGAATAGGGGCATAGAAAGAAACAATAAGGCCAAAGCATGACCAAAACAGTTGAGCAAATAGGTCCTGTAACTTTGCATACATTATCTGGGACACATGGCTCTGAAATGTGCTCTCCAAAGGGCTTGGGCAGCCCCACCCACTTGGTCTTGCAGGTTGCAGTGCACATGACCTCTCTTTTAGCTTGGTTCTCTCTATAGCCAGAAGCTTTCCTCACCAGACTGTCTACATTACTGACATCTCTTAATTTCTGGGGTCTCCATTCCAACTTCTGCTTTACCTTCATAGTTTCATTGCATTCCCCCTCAGGGGAAGCTTGCAGGAACTGTGACCATGTTATATTTTGTATGGCCTCCCAGGCCTTCCTCTGAAATCTCACCTCTATGATTCCTTAAATTAGCATCCTATATTCCCTGCAGAACCAGCACAACGAGAAGAATGCCAAGGTCCTTTGCCAGCTTGTGCAATACCTGGAGCCCCTGGAATCATGGCTGCAGCTGCCTCTGAGTGTCTGTATGACTCAGCATGGTGAAACAACTTCCTAGGTCCCCCTGTGTGAGCAGGCACTACCATGATCTCTTCTCAAAGAACTTTTCTCTAATGTACTATGGAACCTGTAGTGGGTGTGGTCTTGAAAGTTACTGAGATAACATCAATGCATCTTTCCTATTGTCTCTTTCCAAAGTACTTAGCATCTCCTTAGTAGCTGCAAGGTCTTCAACAACCACACATTCCTTGGTCCCAGCTTTACATGAACTTTTCCAGCTAAACAATAAGTTTTTTAAGTTCTTTAGTCCTGTTTTCTGTTCCTTATTATCACAATGAACTTGGCTAAAAGATGCCAGCAAGGGGCTGGAGATATAGCTCAGTTGGTAGAGTGCTTGCCTTGCATGCACAAGGCCCTGGGTTCGATCCCCAACACCACCACCAAAAAAAAAAAAAAAGATGCCAGCAATATCACAATATCCACACCTCAAACTGAATGCTGTGCTGCCTTGACCATTCCTTCACCAGATTAACCAGTTCCTTACCTTTAAATTCAGTCTCACATAGTGTCTCAGGACATGGGCAAAATGTAGTCAAGTTCTTTGCCAGAATATGAATGACCTCTAGTTCAATTCCCAAAAGAGTCCTCACTTTACACTGAAATCACATGAGCATGGTTCCTATTGGCCTTCTGGTCTTGTGAGCTCCCAACAGAATCACCCATTAAACTCTGCTTACAATGTTCTAAAGCTTTTATAGCTTGTATCTCTAAACTTTTAACATTCCTCCTGCAAACCGGCTTCAAAGGTTTCAGAACCTCATAGTCAGCAATGACCTCACTTCCAAGTACCAATTTCTGTTTAGTCAGGTTTGCATTCCTGTGACCAAAATACCTGACAAGAGCAACTGAGAGGAGGGAAGGTTTATTTTGACTCAAGGTTTCAGATGTCTTAGTCCACCAACAGCCAGCCCCATTTCTTTGAGCCCAAGGTGACACAGAACATCATAGGGAAAGGGCATGGCAGAGGGAAAATGCTCCCCATCATGGCAGCAAGGAAACAGGAGGGTGGAGAGTGTGCAGGGAAGATGACCCCTTCCAGGGCATGCTTCCAGTGACCCACTCTCACAATCATGCCCCACTTGCCTACAGTTCCCATTAATCTATTCAAACTAGGAAGGACTGATTAGGTTATAGCTCTCAACCTCACCATTTCACCCATGAATATTCCTGCATTAACAGGAGTTTGGGGGAACCTCATATCCAAACCATAATAGTTATATTGGCAAAAAAATGTCTCAAAACACCCTTTTTTCCACTAATCATAAATCCCCTCAGATCAAGACATTAAAAATCACAAAATTATACAACAGGGATGGAAGAAAACTAGACCATTCCTAAAATTCTGTAGCCTTAAAAATATCACTTGCTTCAACCACTAAACAATCTTGTAATTGTTAGTTTTGCAAATCAATTTTATTATAGATTACACAATCTTAAGCACAATTTTTATTTTGTTCTTCTATTTTGTTTTTCCTTGTGAAATATTTTCAAATGCTGCCAACATTTTTTTTTTTTTGGTTAAGAACATCAGTTCAAAACATTTTATGGGGGTGTAATTCACATAACAAAAAAATAATCATTTTAAAGAGCACGACACAGGCATCTAGAACATTCAGGATGTATGCAACCACAGACTATTTTAAGTCTGCATATTCTTATAACCTCCAAAGAAAACTCCATACCCATTGAGGAGTCAGCTCCATTTTCCCCTGCCCCAGTTCCTGTGGACCACAAGCCTGCTTTATATGGAGTTATACAGTGAGTGACCTTCTGTATCTGGCTTATTTCACTCATCATAATGTTTTTGAGGTTCATTCACATCCATTCATGCATTCCAAACATTTTTAAAGTGGGAAAACAAAGGTTAAAGTAGAAAAATATGTGAAAAACCTTGGTTTTATTTATATTTTTGCAATGAATTGGGCAGGGAGAAGAATATTTGAATAAAAAAATACAGTCTAACACCAAATAAAACTTCATTCTAACAGGTAGATATTAACAAGTACAGAGGCAGGAAGTCAGTGTATATTTGTTTCTTTGATCTATCTTAAAATTTCTCCATCCTTTAGTCTCTATCTGAAAGATGAGAGCAATAATGCAAGCTCTCTCTTGCCTCAGCTGAAGGATACTTGGTGAAAGTACAAGCACAGAGAATATGAGCTGTGTCATGGACATTTGCACTGAGCAGAAATCTTCATTGATTTTGTAAGAACAGTCTTTACAGGAAGTGGAATAAAAAGAAACATTTTGTGAGTAGACTTTAAGTAAATTAACTCCAAAAAGTTACTGTTTTGGGGGGGGTGTTCCCTTGGTCATTTAGGTCATTTAGTCCTAGATGATATAATATATAAGTGATAATACAGTAAATGCTTTATGATTAACTAAAAAACATGGATTAAAAGACTGGTAATTTAAAAAGGAAAATGTCCCCCAAAATTATTAAACCATGAAATTTCAATATAAATTTAATATAAATTATTAATATCAAAATTTAATGCAAATTATTAATATTAAAATTCAATACAAATTATTAATATTAAAATTTCATATATATTTATATATGTATAATGATCTAACCCTATGAAGTCACTATTATTTATTTATTTCAAACATGAGTAAACTAAAGCTTTCAAGCATTAGGCAATCCGCTCTTGGTCACTCCTCAATTAATTTGAACACAGGTTCTGGAAATGCAAATATTGTTCTGTTGCTAATTAAACACAGAGTGTAGCTCTGTTACCCACAAGGAGCAACAGGGTCTACCCCTGGGAGGAAGAAGACACTACACACAAGCAGAAGGTGATGGCAGCAGAAGTGAAAATCTAGCACAGGTATAGAGAGGGAAGAGGTGGAATAACAAACCACCAGGGTGGAATGGGGGAGTCTAGAAATACAGTGGGGTTAGGGGATGGGTTCTGAACAGAGTCTAGAAGGATGAGTTCTAAGCAGTGGAAATGGGAGGCTTACTGGGTAAAGAAGACACTAGGAATGAACAGAGGTACAAAAGAGCATTAACATAAAGTCTTCTTCAACCAATAACTATCCAAAGTGCCTTACATATAGCAACTCATTCATTTAGTTCTCATTATAATCCTATGAGATAGGCACTGTAACTATCTATTCCCATTACAAAGAAGAAGAAACTGAAGCACAGAAAGGTTAAGTAATTTGAACAAAATTACACAGCTAATAATAAGCAGAGTCAGAATTTAAACCTTAGGTGTCCGGCTCCAAAGTCTGGATTCTTTGCTTCCTCCCAGTAGCAAACTTGTGATTTCACTGGAACTGACAAATTGTCAGGGTTGGTGAAGTAGAGAATGAATGAAAAAATGAAATCGGTAGATTGGAGCTGAAGGATGGGAACCCTGAGTGTCATTCTAAGAGTTCAATTTTCATTGTGTAAGCAGTGCCCAAAGTTCTTCAAAAGGAAAATACCATGGTGAGAACTGTTCCTGGATAGTTCTGTGAAAAAATAGACTGCAAATATGATAACAGGGGCAGAAAGTTTCAGAAAAATCATTGGAAGTTTCTTTGACAGTTAAAGAAGAAATTAAGGAACTGAGTCAATCTCAGTTAAGGAACAAGAGACATCATACCCAAGATTTCTCACTGAAGTTGCAACTCCCTTTGGGATCTGGAAAAGAACTCACTAGAAAAAAATATTCTTGTTGCCATTTTCTACAGTTTTCTCTCATAGCTCAGGATTCCATTCTGGATCCATTGTTGTTCTGTTGTAGGTTTTTAGAAAGAAGGCCAAACAAAAATATCTTTACTAGTAAAATCAGAGAACTTCACTCAGTAGTGTAGTTCACTTTTCCCTGTGAAAGAGCACAGGTGTAACAAATTACTAAGTGATTTTTCTAAGGACAGAATGAATTAGTATCATGAAAAGTGCTTAAAAACACTACCTTACATGTTACAAGAACTTAAAAACCATCCTCTGCCATATTATTGCTATATTATGAGAGTTCCACTACCATTCTGCTTCTTCATCCCTAACTCCTTCCAAGGAGTGCTGTGGTGCCCGCCTCACCGCAGAGCAACTTAAAGTCACTGGGACCTACTGCAGAACTCCCTGTTCTTACAGTGTCTCTGGTATTGGTGTGGACTCTTCTATCAGAGTAAGATCCATATGACCTAGAATATGGCAGGTAATCAATAACTACAAGTAATCCCCCAGCTGGATAAATAAAGGTATATTCCTTCCTCATTCATTGCCCAGGTAGACAGGCAGAAGAAAGGGAGAAACAAAAGATGAATCTGGAACAGCAATTTTGTTTAAAATAGAAAATAATTATTAAAATGATTTCATAGTTACTGCTCAACACACAGAAAGTATGTAAAGCAAAGAAGTGTTTATACAGAAGAGAGTCCAAATGAGGTTTGTTTAGTTGTTTGGTCCAAAAATAAGACAAAATATAAAAAGAAAAATATACAGATTTTCTTTCTTTCCCTCTTTCTTTCTTTTTTCTTTTTCTTTTTTTTTTTTTTTTTCAGTACTAGATATTGAACCCAGGGAAACATTACTTAACATTGAGTCACATCTCCAGCCCTTTTTTATTTTTATTTTGAGAGGGGTTCAGCAATCCTCCTGCTTCAGCCTCCTGTGTAGCTTAGATTACAGATATGCACCACCATGCCTTACAAGAGATATTCTTAATAAGCCCTTTTGAAACCAGATATAATGGATTATTTTCAAAGAATGTATGTCAGAGCCCCCGTAGGGTTTGCAAAAAGCATAGTAAGATACATTATACGCGATTATTGTAGGTGGCATTTAAGGACATCATTTCAATGAAGATAGTTTACTTTTTTTATGCATTAAAGGATTATATTCTACAAAAGAATCTAGTCATGTGGTAATTAAAGAGAGCACCCCACCCAAATTCAATAGTACAAGAAATATTTAGCCTCAACTGTCAAGTTGATAAATTATTAAGTGAAAAATTCTAAATTTGAATTAAAAAAATAGATTGGTATAATTTTTCAGAAGACCAGAGTAATTGCTTCTCACATTATGTATTGAATTCTTTATGACCAGCTTCTATTTGGATTACATTTCCTCAGTTATAATTTTCTCCATAACTGACCTAGGTGTTTACCTGAGTCTTCCTTCCTTTCTTAAATTCTGTTATGATTCATTAGTGATTTCACAACCTTGCTTTAATATCTAATTAAAATAATTGTTTAAAATTTTAATATAATCTAACTCATAAGCATGAGCTTAATTAGAGACAATAAATAATGTTATAAGCAATGAGACAAAAAAATCAAGTTAACATTGCACATTAAGACTGAGCTATTTAATTATACCTCTAAAGATTTCAGGTAATTCTCAACTTTGCAGAACCACTGGTTTAAAATAGACTGTTAGAAACTGGAAGCAAACTTGTGCCAATTAGACCATAAAATTATGACATTCTCTACATCAATTCTAAGGTTAAAAATAAATATCATCTTGGAGGTAAAATTGTTTATCACTGAGCTTCTGTTTTCACAGTTGAAAACTTTTTTCTCTAAAATTTAAAACTGTATAATGGATTTCAAAACCTCCGATAAAATTGCATAACTATTGACATGAAGTAATGCAAAAGCCCTAGTGACAAGTGAAATTTATAACAACCAAATTTTAAGACTAAAAGAGTCAATAAATCCACAAGTACTTACTAAGATCTTACTATGCTACAATGTTAGGTGGAGAGAAGTCTTAATGGACAGTGTCTATAGCTGAGGAATTTGCACTCCAACACTGGTGGTTGGGATACACATTCTAAGTTTAATAGTAACGGTTATCTAAAGACATAAAATACCTGCAATCATAGTGGTTAAAAGAAACTAGAGGAGAAGGAATAAGCAGGAAGGGTTTATGAAGAATGTTTGAAAGTGAGGTATTCAGATAACATCTTGAGAACAAGTGTTGGATCTTCTCATCTCTGCAGCAGAGTGCATGTCATATTGTATTTTTTAAAATAAATGTTCTGAAACTAAATTCATTGCTAGTCTTAGAGGAAACATTTTGCTTAGAAGTAGCACACACACACCGTGACTGGAGAAATGGGAGAAAGAAGAATATATGTGCAAAGAAAGCTAGCCCAGGAAAACAACTAGCATTTTGTCAGAGTGAAAGGTAAGGTTGGAAATGGCAATTTTTACTCATTTCTTCTTCCTCTGATGTTCCTATCTGTCCATATCTAAGTTTCCTGACATTTCCTTCCTGGGGTCTACCCCAGACCCCAAGCCAGACTTAACTACTGCAAGAAGTACATGGATGATACCAGTCCTTCTACCTGACAGGTACTAAAATTAAATCACTCTCAAAACCAGACCGAAAATCAATCCTTTTCCTAACACTATGGCCTCAGTCGGATTCTGAACCTAGCCTTCAGATGAAATCCAAGCCCCTCTTCTGACCATTTGCACATTTCCTGATTCTGTTATTTCTGATTGGCTACTTCCACACTAGTTTTCTTCTGTAAACTGAAACCTGATGTTTTTCTCAAGCCCCTGGCATGAACCAATTCTCACTCCTCTCCCTGAGTTTTCATTATTGACCACTGGATTCTCTGCAAAAAGGTCCTGCCCAATCAATTCTTCCACCACTTGCTCCAGCACTGTGAGTGAGATAGTCAGGCATCCTTTAAGGCTGCCTGACTATCCCAGCGCAGTGCCTCAGTGCAGGCTCTGCTTCCCTCTCTCTAGAACTGTGTTAATATTAAGCTAGGTCTTAGGTGCCTCCATTCCCCACCACCTGCAGTGTGCTTCTTATAAGCAGGCATTTATGTTTTGTCCCTAAGTAGGTTTGGAAGGTACACTGCATTTCAGAAAATCTTGAATGAACCATTAAAAGATTCTGAGTAAGTTCATAATCAAAGGATAGTCTCTGAATAATTTTGAGTGGAAATATGATACAGAGAACTAGGATTTTAACATAATTATTCTGGAAACTGATTATAGTTAAAAAAAAAAAAAAAGAGGTCACCAGGAATTGGTATACACAGACTCATTGAGCAAGAAGAATAATTATGTTCCTGTGACTTAAGTCATTGCAATGATGGCCATCTTCTTTTGTACTTAATAAAAAGTTCTTAAATGACTAAAGTTATCTGTGAAAAGTTGAAAAATTATTCTAGAGGAATCTCCAATAAGCATACTATAATTTTGGTTGGAAATAAAAAATCACATAAATGGAGAGTTAAATAACTAATGAACCAATAAGTGCTTTAGGAGAGTTCAAGAAAACTTTTCCAAAACTTATTCCAGAAGAAAATATTTTAGAAGGATAAATCAATTAGACATCTTCATCAGGAAAATCATCATGTCAATTAATATAAGTTTGCAGCAATATTTTTGAATAGATGCACTATGTTCTACCTTACAATTTATCATGCAAATGAACACTTACACAAATTTTTCTTAAGAGAGTAGATTTCAGATTATGTGTTTTTTCCACAACAAAAAATTAATTTTTCTCTTATACTTTGGAATAAGCCATGTTAATATTTTCTTCTGCTAACAGAAAAATTATAATTTGTGCCAGAGAATGTTTTCTTCCAATCACATTATATATAACACTTTTTCTTCTGAAATGGCTTTACTTTTATTTTCAAACAAAGCAAACATTTTCATTATGCATAGTATTTCTTGGTATCATGACCAAAAATCTAAACTATTAAATTAACAGTTTGCTGTTTTAAACAATCCAAATGATGAAAGGACACATATTTTAAACTATTTATCAGCGTATCAATGTTTATCTTATTGAAAAACATACTTTTAAATAGCAGAAATTTTTAATACTTTAAAAGGGAATGAAATTACAGGCAGAAAATGTCCTAATGTGCCCTTTGTTAATTAGCTGGTCTTGATAACTTGTTTATTCTTTCTGTCTATTAATTAAAATTGATCCATTTTAGATATGATGCTAATTATTAGGAGAAATGAAAAATACCTTCATCATTTTCCTAGATTTATTTAATATAGGATTGGAGTATATAATTCCCTCTTTCCATCTTATCCAAGCAAGTTACAAATAGATTCCAGATAGTTATAAATACAAGAACTTACCATGCAGTGTATATGAAAGTAGTATTTATGGAAACCATGCTAACAATAATAAAGGATTTTTATCAAAACCCCATGTCATTATTTTGAAGTGTTAAATAAGTTCAAAGGTAGAAGTATTCATATGATTCTCTTCCCAATATGGTCCTGCAGAGTGGAAGGGTGAGAAAAATGCATTTCTCCTTGAAGCTGTTGATTGCTAAAACCAAAGAGAAAGGGAATCTTGAGTTAGGCCAGGAAAATCTAGAAAGGTAAGAAATAATACCATTTGCTCTGAAGACTGAAAAGGCAATTAAAACCATCATTTGGGTTCACCAGGTTCATTCATTGCTCCTCACCTGTACTCAAAGTGTCAGGTTCTATATTTTATGTATCTTTGACCAAGTTTCTAACATAATGCCTCAAATAATGTAATGTTTAATATGTTTATTTAATTAATTACACAAATATATTAGACTGGATATTACAAGACCAAATTATATCTTTGAATCTTTGCAATTATAAATTTATTAGACATAAATACAGATATAGTTAGATATATGTGTGAGTACACATAAAAAATTCACAAATTCAAACTATGATGACATTGATCATCAGTTCCTCCTCAAGAAGTAACAAATATCTTAACCAGTATTTTTTGAGTTATAGACCAAACTAATACTAATCTAGAGCCTCGTCATTTAGCATTGCTTTATTTTTATCTTCTGATCTTTTCTATACTGAACCCATTTTAGTCTGTATTGCTCTAATATATTTCCACTATCAATGCTGATGTTCATATACTTGTGCTGCTGGTTATGTCCAACCCTTTCTGCTACTGCACAAGCATATACAATAAAGAAAATTCTAGCTGTAACAAACCTCTAATAAATGCCCTTGCAGGCCCTCCAAATGATTTCTCAACACCAGAGGTACTTACTCCTCATCTTCTAGTGATAACAAATTACCTACATATTCTGTGCTAATTTCACATTTCTGTGCTTTTGTACAGAATTTGCTTGCTAAACCACCCTTTCAACCATTTTTCAGTCAGCACACCCTATTTATCTTTCTATTATAACTCCAGAAGTCCTTTTTCATGACTACTGTTATTTTCAACTTAAACTTAGAAATGTTATCAGTTCCTATTATTTTTTCTGCATGATTCTGATATTGTCTTGATATATGTATACATCAAAATACATAAAATGATATGTAAGTAAACATATGGAATGATATATAGATATGTAAGTTGCCATGTATGAATAAGTATCAGACTCTGCATTCTTTATAGAATTCATCTCTCTAGAATTCCCATTGATTTAAAATATACCTAAACACTTTATTTTTTAACTTGTATACATATAGTGATACATTGATAGGATACTGTAATGCTGTATAACTGGTATTTTAGGCCTGATCACTATTTCTTAAGTTGATTTCTTGATGGTTATAGCCATTAATGAGATTTAATGTTGATGAATTTCTTCCTTGGAAGATGGTGTCTGACCTTTCAGTTTATCATTCTCTGCCTTGACAAGTAGTAGATCACACAAAATTTTTTATCTCACTGGAATCTCAACTCCTAAGTTCTTTACCTATGTTTTGTATGAAATGCCTAAAATACAGTAAGTCCTAAATGATTTTTGCATGATTAATTGAATAGAACTAATATTTATTGTGTGCCTCCATATATTATCAATTTTTCAAATTAAGACAAAATTGGGCTGGGGCTGTAGCCCAGTGGTAGAGCGCTTGCCTCGCATGTGTGAGGCACTGGGTTCGATCCCCAGCACTACATAAAAATAATAATAAATGAATAAAGATATTGTGTCCATCTACAACTAAAAAATATTTAAAAACAAAAATATTTTTTAAAAAATTAAGACAAAATTGTTATAAGCTTGGATTTATGATGGAGATGGATCAGAATTCTGTTCCTGGTTTTACAACTTTCTAACTATGTATTCTTGGGAAATTAATTTGTTTTTCTTTCCAATTAAATGTAGATGATAACATCCTCAATAAAGTGAAGACTGTATTAAATAACATAAGAAAAGCATTTAGTATGATTTCCAGTTGATTCGTGAATGAATGAATCCCCACAGAACTACTATGAGGTGGGTGCTGTACAAGGGAAACCAAGATCCAGAAAAGTGGAGAAAGTGATAGAGAAAATAAGGGGCAAAACTGGGTTCCAAATCCAGTTGAGTTTGCCTGCAATTTTAAGGAAGTTTCCACTATTGCTGTAAGAAGGTTTAGTGGCATTTTCCACTCCAGTGATTCCTTAAAGGATATATGCTTGTGAACTCCAGCTCATTTGTCAATTCTGTCTCCCCCAAAATCTTCTTAGGTTACAGTTAGCATCATTCTTTGGCTTTCCACACCCTGCCTAACATGTTTATAATTGAATAGTCTGATAAATGATGCTGCAGGAGCCAGCACACTAACATCTTTGACCTTCCTCTGTCACTTCCTAGGCAGAATTCCTCTTGAGTGCCTCAGATACCATTTGATGTGCCCTCTTTTGAAGTGGATATGAATTGGTTCAGACATTCTCAGTGTCTTAACTACTACCTGGCTATAAATTAGCTAAATTAACTTTTAGAACCTGTGCTATCATCACTTTATCCATGTCACTATTAGAACAGGTGCCTCCTTTTTATCTGACTTTTTCTTTTTTAATGTGTATCTTTTTAACTTGATTATAAGCCTTTCATAGATGGAAACAATTTCATCTTCATTTTTAAAAAATATTTTTAGTTGTAGATGAACACAATACCTTTGTTTTATTTATTTATATGTGGTGCCAAGCAAGTGCTCTATCACTGAGCTACTTACAACCCTAGCCCCAATTTCATTTTCTTATGTGTAATATTTAGAATGGTGTTTGGCATATATATGGTGCCACTTAAAATATTTAAACACAACCAAAATAGTCTCTAATAGTTATGATTTGTTATTCTTCATTAAGAATACTAATCAGTAATGATTATCTTTATTTTCATTATCCTGTCAATTGTGTAATCTCTCATCTAGAGATTTTGTTTTCCTATCTCATTAGAGAAACATTAACTATTCCTGAGCAGTTGTTGTAAAGATCATTTGGAGTTTAATATACATTTTATTTACCAGGTAAATTAATAAGCATGGATTCCCTGCATTTATTTAAATTTCCAATCATTATAAAACACACTGCTTTGTCAAGAATTCTTCTTTTGGAATTTTTAGTCTGGAGGGGACCAGGCAAGAGTCATTTGGGGTCAAGAAGCACATATGCATTCAAAGAGAGGAAACCCAAAGTCCTCATTGTAGTCCTGTGGATGAGCTACAGATAGAATGTTTCACAACTTTTCTGGACTGTCTTTTCTGATGTTCCTGAGGCAATTTTGACCACTTTATCACCCTGAAATCTGTATTTTTCACTTACTATGATTGCCTATAGAATAACATCCTTAATTGTATGGAAAAGTGCTAAGACCTTTTTAAAAAAAAAAAAAAGTAAAATATTTAAAAATTTAAGAACCAATGGAAACATTATGCAAAATAGGAGAGGCATGGACCAAACATAAGTAATTTATTATAGAGAACTTACATTTCACTAGATTTTACTATACTCAACAAATATTGCATAGGAAAATTGTCCCTCTAAGTTCTGCACAGGAAAATATATGAAATTATTTATAAATTCTAAAGCCTAAGCACATATAAAGTTGAATATCATGATTAAATAAAACAGAATAAAATTACTCTTGCACTTATTTTTTCTGATAATTGAGAATTAATAATAAAGGATAGAGATTTCCTAGTTGACCACTAAAATTGCTCAGCTCTTAACCCAATATACCTAAATGTGTTCCCTACTAGCTTCCAACAGAACTGATAAATAGATTCCTTTAAGTGGTGGATTTGTGATCTCCAAAACAATGTGCCTGGCACTCAGCACTCTACCAATACACAGTGCTCTGCATTTTCTGTCCATTTTCTACAATACACACTTTAATCCTTTGATAAAAAATGTGTTTGCTAAGATTACTTTGCTAATACATGTCACTAATGGAAAAATGGGTACATCCTTGGTCCTGCCACTCCCTGACAACCCAGTGGTAGAATCAGCCTACTTTTCTTTTCCTCCTCCATCTTTTTGTTTCTCCTCTTTTTTTGTCTGCTGCTGGAGGTAGAAGTCTTTATGTATAAGACTACATTAAAATTATCCTATGAAAGGAATCCATAAACAGAGAATCATCTGCTTATTTTGTAGATGTTCCAAGCTAAAGAATTTAAAGATACAGGATATGTGGAAATTCTTAGAGATGAATGAGTTTGACTAGAGGAAGATAAAACAGGTGGGAAGCCAGTGTTGAATGCCTGTAATACCAGTAGCTTGAGAGGCTGAGGCAGGAGGATTGCAAGTTCAAAACCAGACTCAATAGCTTAGTGAGACCTGTGTCTAAATAAAACATAAAAGTGTTGTGGGGGGCTAGGGATATGGTTCAGTGGTTAAGTGCCCCTGGGTTCAATCCCCATCCCCGCCCCCCCCACCCCCCCACCCCCCACCCCGCATTTGCTCTGGCTTCCTGACTTGCAATTTGATCTCTTGCTCTTGAATGCACTCCCAACTTTGTGGTACCATCCACCATGTGAAAATGCAAATCAGGGGCCCTTAACGAACAGGGCCTGCATTATACTTGTTGAACTTTCAACCTCCAAAACTGTGAAATAAATAAACCTTCTTTCTTCTTTATAAGTACCCAAACTCAGGTATTTCATTATGGCAACAAAAAATAAACTAGTACAAATTAAATCAATAGCTTTTTATGTTGCATTCAGCACAATTTCATGCAAGAACTCTATGGGTCAGGGTGTTACTTGCCTACAACAATTAGTATAGGAAAAAAGTCAAGATTTGAATATAGGGTCTATATAAATTCTAAGTTTCCATCATTTATCTAAATATCTTGCTGTAATTGAAGGGGAAAGGGGACCCAAGGAGGAGAGTAAAGTAAGAGCTAATTAACTAATTTAAACTTTACCGAAAGGAGTAGACCTGGCTAAAGCTCAAAGTTAGAGTTTCTTGAGTGGAGGAGAAATTTGTAGGGAGCCAAAAACCAGAATGGAAACTCACTATGCTAAAAGAGACAGCATAACACAAAGATAAAAAGATCTTAAAGGCATATTATTCTTTTGAATTTTCCTTGAATTTGGAGCTGTCCCTATCTCCCTTCCAAGTCTAATAGAAGCTTTCCCAGCTGCTCTGCCTCCCCTCAGCTCCTTCTCTTGATTCTGCCTAAAGAAAGGTTTCCAGCAAGATAGCTGTAATTTCCCCCCAATTACAAAGATACATTTTATACAGATGCCATTAGGGAAAACCCTTCAGGACAGTAAGGAATTCAACAACTAAACTAATTTATGATAATACAAATATCCCTCTATGCAAGACATTGCTCCCCAAAGCATGTATCATCTTGGATTTTCAAAATCTGTTCAAGAAAGCAAGCTTCCTCAGTTCTACCACAACTGTAGTTAATTATTTAATACCTTCCAATTTAAGAGTTTGACAGAGTCTTGGGCAATCCACACACAATAAAAATAAATCTACCAATTGTAGTAAAATTTGCAAGGCAAACAAAGGATGTGTATTATAATCTTAAAAAAAAAAAAAAAAAAAGCTACTCCCCAAAAGAGGGAGGGAGCAACTTAGTTTGTTAGTTTTTGCCCTTCCAGGAAACAAATGTTTAAAGTTCAGAAGAGGGAGGATTTGTATTTACTAAGAAAACTTCAGATATCCTGTTGCAGAGGTTCCCCTCTCATCATTAATTGGAACTCATTTAAAAACAGATACTGAATATCTGCAGAGTTTTATTGGGTTAAGGAATGTGGGGACAAAATAACCAAGAGAGAAATGAGTAGGAAGCAAGCAATAATTCAAAATCACCATTGAAAGTAAACTTTACAGTCAACACTTGACTAACTAGAGGTAGTTTATGAATGTTTTATACATTGCAGGATATGAGAGGGACTCATTTCCTCATGGATAAGAATCCATTAAGGAGCCATTAATTATAGATTTCCAAAAAATACCAACACCCTATTACTAATTGAACGGATCTCTGCCAAATATATATATTTAGCACCATTTGGCACTTATCTAATAGACTCAGGTGACATGGCCAAAAATACTTTGAATTCTTTTATTTAAAATGAGTAACTTCCTTGTGGGAAAAGAAAGAAGAAAAAGTATATGCATCAAATTTGTATCCCTCAAAGGTAAGGATGCTAAGATAAGTATAAAACATGAATTTTGACATCTTAAAGAATTTCTTTTACAACATAATACCCCATAATTCCAGGCATCTATTTAGATATTTTTACACTGCATCTAATGCTTCTTTCTTAAGTACATAAAACTAACAATAAGTGTTTCCTGTAATAAGAGATTTAACTTTTGAATAATTGAGGAAGTAAAAAATCAGCAGAGTTTTTGCTAAAAATGTCAACATAATCCAAAGAGCTATTTCTCCTTTTAAATCACTATGTGCCAGTGGTTTTTACAAAAGAAAGTATGACTTGTTAGCCTCTATAAGACAATATTAAATCCTCCCATGTGAGCAACCTAAATAAAATCTGGCTTTTTTAATCCATTGGCTCGTTGTTGGCAGCTAAAATTATGTGCATGGATAAGTCACCTGAGATATGGAGCAGAAAAAAAAAGAAACAGAATGTAAAAGAGAAGTATCTGTGACCAGGGTCAAGCAAACTAGATCCAACTGAAATTTGAGTGAACCAACTGAAATCTTTAGCTCACCTCATACCCCAAATAACATAAGCAAAATTGTCTCCAAAGTATCCATTAATTTTGATGAATAAATTCATAAATTTTAAAACACCCAAATTTTGTTCCACATATGAGTATCATTTTGGTTTCTTAAATAACAAGATTTAAAGTAAAACAATAAATCAGAAATATATATAAAGACAGTTTCTACAACATAGCTGAGGCTGTTTGGATTAACAAAAATACATCCTATCCTTGCTTCAAATAGAAAATTTGTGATCCTGCCATAAGTTTCCCTGCTTCCCATGATGGATGCTTTCTGCATTTCATCTACTGCTTATCAAGGCTCAAACAGCCATGCAGGGATGAGAAGGGGGACAAGCAATCCAAAAGAGAAAGGTTTAACAAAATATTATTTTCACAAATAAGTGGTAAGTCTTCCTGATCTATAGGGCAAGGATATATACATTTTTCTACTTAGGGATAAACAGTGACTCTAAAAGGTTCTTCTCCTTCTCCTTTTCTCTCCTTTCTGAAGAAAAGCCTCTATTCATTTCCAGGTACACATAAGTTTGTACACTGACAAAACAAAAAGCACAATACTGAACCCTCAATAAAGTAGGTTTCTATTCTTGTCCTGTGTAATTTTTCTTTGATCTGTACAATAGGCATCCATAACAAAGTCTGAAGTCTGCCTTATGTAATTTTAAATATGTAAAAGAATATGAGAAGAACTAGGGAAGAAGGCAGACAATTCTCTTCAGTGGACAAATAAAGAATAAATGGTTGGGCCAAATACCCTTTACAAACCTTCTCCAGCTCTGTGCTGCTGATATTCAGCACAAAATAACATTTTATCAAGTGCTGGGCAAGAACTTCTGATTCCAATCAATATAAGAAAAGCATACTAACAGGCCTTTACTTCAGCTACACTGACTAAATTTAAAACTGCTTATGATCTTTTTAGATTTGTCTTCTAGGACTCAGAAACAATTCACAAGGTGAGAAGTTTCTCCAGAAATGCATGGGGCATTATTATGCTTGGCAAAATACAAATCAGTTGATAAGTTTATCTCCATGAAGAGCCACTTTAAAATCTCAGCAATCACAGTAAATGTCAAATGATAGAAATTTCTTTCAAGTATGGCTGAAGATACTATGGCTTAAATTATCTGAAATGCATACTTCTGATGTCAGCAAGGTGGAAGGAACAATGAATTGGCAACAATCTACAACAAAAGTGACTTTATGGAAGTCTTAAAACAGGTAGGAGGTTTTGACTTCCAATTGAATTCCAAGACAGAGGAAATCTTCTTTGAGATGTGTCTTGGTAGCAGGCCTGTCATCAGGAATCTGACTCAGACCTGCTTGTCCATGATTTTGGAGGTTCTATTTGTACAGGAACCCCAGAGCAGCCATGCCCACTCAGGCCCTTGATAACAGGCCCAGCAACGTCTAGATACAGGAGCAGTCCTGTGATCAGCTTCAGCCTTGCTCAACCACCGTCCCAGAAGAAGAAGTCTCAACAGTGAACACAATAAAGACTATTTATAACATGCTCATAATAACATCACATTCAAAACCAAAAAGTCAAAAACTTTTCTTCTAAGATCCAAAGGGAGGCTTTCACCTCTCCTAGTCCACATATTACTGCAAGTTCTTGTCAAAGAAGCTGAGCAAGAAAAAGAAATTGAAAGCACCCAAATCAGAAAGGAATAAGCAACATTATCTTCTTTTGCAGATGATATGATCCTATAAGTAGAAAATCCTAAAGATGGTACACTCCTGTAACGCAGCCTCTCAAGAGGCTGAGGCAGGAAAATTACAAGTTTGAGGTCTGCCTGAGCAACTTAGTGAGACCAGTCTCAAAATAAAAAAAATAAATAAAAAGGACTGAGGATGCAGCCCAAAGGTTGTGTGCTTGCTTAGCTTATGGGAGGCCCTGGGTTTAATCCCCAGAACCACAATCAAAAGACAAATAACAACAAAAAGAAAAAGAAAGTAGAAAGAAAGAAAGGAAGGAAGGAAGGAAGGAAGGAAGGAAGGAAGGAAGGAAGGAAGGAGGGAAGGAAGAAAGAGAGAGAGAGAGAAAGAGAGAGAAAGAAAGAAAGAAAGAAAGAAAGAAAGAAAGAAAGAAAGAAAGAAAGAAAGAAAGAAAGAAAGAAAGAGGGAGGGAGGGAGGGAGGAAGGAAATGTAAAAACACTACAAAAAACCTTTAGAACTAATAGGAAAACTCAGTAAAACTGCAGAGTGGAAAAATCAGAAACAAAAATCTATACACAAACTTCAATGACCTATCCAAAAAGGAAATTTAAAAAATAATTCCATTTATAGTCACATTACAAAGAATAAAATACTTAACCAAGGAAGTGAATGACTCCACATTGAAAAACTATAAAACATTGATTAAAGTGATTTTAAGAGACACATATAAATGGCAAGACATACCATGCTCATGAGTTGAAAAAATTTATATTGTTACAATTTCCATATTTGCCAAAGCAATCTATATACTCAAAATAATGCCTATCAAATGCCCAATGAATTTCTTATAGAAACAGAAAAAAATGTTTAAATTCATTAAGAATCACAAAAGAAATCCAAATTAAAGTGTAGATGTTGGACAGGTGAATGGTAAATTAGGTTAACCCACTAATACCTACAACGGTTTTTTTTTTTTTTTTTTTGAGTCTTTGGGTTTTTTGTCTATCTCAACAACCAAATTATACTCTTCCACAATAAGCTTAGAAAATAAAAAATAGAAAATACTTCTCTAGATAGAAGAAAGAGAAATTACTAAACATCTAATATAACCTTTTCTGTACAGTATTTTTTTTCTCCTTAATATAATCATAAGTCTAGAAAATGCATTTTAAGGAAGTAAATAAACCAAGACACATATATAGGGAGACATGGGAAATACAAAGGAAGAATTGTCTAAATTACCTCTCTTATGCTTTCTCTGATACTGGCTCATTTTAAAACATGCATATTATTTAAAACATTTTTCCCTTTTGCATCCAAACTGAAGTTTATAGTCTCCTTAATAGACACTATATTACTTTTAATGCTGATTAACCCCTGATAGACTCCAAGATATGAAAAATGTCAAATTTTTGCTATGATATACCTTTATTTTATTTCTTTGGTCCACACTGCTACACACCAATGCCCTTCTCTGTGCCTATGGAAATACAGAAATACACAGAACAGGGTGTGGTGGGAGGAATTTCTTCAGACAATAATAAAATTTAAAAACTTAAAACACTGGTAGTTTCTTCTTTTGCATTGCAATGATAGATTTTTCTCCTCTACCCTCCTCTAAAGAAAAAAGTATATACATATATGTGTATATGTTTAAGAATTCATGTAGTCATTCAATAGTCCTCTTCGAGTTCATGTCACTAGATCACAATACTCAGTGGTTTACTGACCACCTTCCTTTTTTTGAAAACTTGTTCTACTAGCAAGTAATTCATTGTTTTATGTAAAGAAAAGCCCATTCTTATATAGAGAAAGCCTACTCTCAAGTAGAAATTCTCTGCAAGATGCACTAAAAGAGACAGTGGAATTTTTGTTTTTATTCTGTTTCTTAAATGTTTTTATATCAATGAGTTAAAATATAATAATTACTACTCTAGGGGGCATCTACTCCGAGGCATGCATTGAGTTAGGTGCTATATATACTTCAATACATTCCAAATGTTTATAGGCATAAGGATAATTGTGAGCATTTATTTAAAATGAAGATTCTTGATCCCCACTCTCAGAGAATATGATCTGGTAGACGGAGCTAGGCCAGAAAGTATCCCAAAAGCCACTAGACAATCCTAATGCAACTCATTTTCAAAAATCCTAATAATTATAGTTAAAATAGCAGTAAATGGGGTTTTGGAAATAGAAGGGTACTTCTAATCTTGGGCCGACAGAAATCAAATAAAGGATTGATAGTATCAGTACTTTAAAAGAGCCTGTTTTTTTAAATTCTGCTCCTCTGAGTTATGGGCAGAGGCTGAAGTACAGGAACTGAAGACTTGGGAAGGGATTCAGTTTTCTGCAGAAGCTTTTAGGAAATTGCTGACTTCTCTGATTTCAAAAGTGGGTGAACTTGACATGAGTCCCCTTTTGTCTGTCAGGAAGGGCTGAGTAGGAAGACAGGCAGCCCCTGAGAGCACTTGGTACATTTTATTCTGAATCACTGTCTTCTCAGGTGGATGACCACACTGCTGCAGCAACACTTCCAGAGACTAAAAAGGAAAGTGAGGAAGTAATTCCAGAGACAGCACTCCTGGCTCACCTTGCATTATTGAGCTGGAGGCTGGGAGCTCCGGAACAAAGGGCAGAAGGCCTGGCAGCTCAAACAGAAGTGTCAGCTGCAGATATCCAGGCCACACACCAAGAACAGTCTGATGCACCACAGCTGATCTGGAACAAGAAAAAACTGCCTATTGTCAGAGCCAAATTTCTGCTCTTTTAATTAATCAAAACTAAATTTCAAATCACAAATGAGGACCAACCTTGCAATCTGTGCATGAGGCAAACTTGCTTACTCCCAGAAACTCCTTGGTGTGGGAAGGTGGACAACTTCTCCATTTAAATCATATTATTTCAGGCATTCTGTGCCTCATTAATAATACTATGTAGCAAGAGCTTCCACTGTCACAGCTAATGTTATTAAGGCTCATCAGTGTGTTAGTTAAAGGCATTTGAAAAATAAAATCAGCTACCAATATTTTGAAGCTACTGGGGTGGAAACATAAAGTACAAAACACTTGCTGAAAGAGTTTGCAAATCTATTTACCTATGAGCAGTCTTGCTTGCACAGCTACATGCTTCACAAGTCTCTATTTCATTAAACTCATTCCTTCTTGAACTTCTACAACAAAATGTGCATCAGTGGCCTGCCTGCCTCATTCTTAGTAACTTGTCAGCATTTTTTTTCAACTATAACCACAGCAAAATCTAGCACCACCAACCATCTTACTGAAGCAGAAGCCCTGCCACACCCCCACCTCTCCATTCATTTCAGTAGAGTGCTGACTTACAACACAAGTTACAAAGCATCTGATGGACTGACAGATGGAGGAGAGCTCTTCTCACTCTTATGGAGTGCCCATGTCTCCCCAGTATGCCACCATGCGTGTGGCAGGCCTCGCCCATTGGATCTGTAATTTAATGGAGAACTAGTCAAAAGAAACAGCTCTCAACTGGGATTCACAGGCTTTTAAGCACTGAAATTGTTATGTTTCCTGGCAAGTTTAATGTTCCACATGCATCTCTGCTCTGCCATCCAGCCCTCTAACTGGAGAAAGTACAAAGAGAAAAAAAAAAAAAAAAAACCCACTCAGAGACATTTCTCTTTGAAATGAACTTCAGTGAAAATCCACTTATTAAACAGCAGCTGAAGAACTACCATGATTTTGATTCTATGGAAGACACCAGTTTTTCAATGAACAGGAAGGGAAAAAAATTACATGGTCCTTTAGGTTAGGAATGGTGACAAGCCCTCTGATGATAATAATGGTGTAGTTTTAAGTATGTAGACTAACCAACTAGGTGGTGAAGGACAGCCTCTCTGTGCAGGGACATTTAGGTTAAGACCTGTTGAATAATAAACTGTGAAGCATGGGAAAGAGGCTTCAAGACCAAGTGAATGGCATGTGGGAAATCCTGAGTGGAATGCACTTAGGGAACTGAAATGAAGGACCAGCATAGTCAGAATATAGCATGCAAGTTGGGGAGAGGTAGGTTGTGAGGTCTGCAAGTTCAAAATGGATCAGATCAAGTAGGACTTTTAAGACTTTGGATTTCATCAGAAGTATCACACGAGCCATTGCAAGATTTTTAAAAAGAGGAATAGCATGAAGTGAGTCATTTTTAAAGGTCACATGGCTGACCATGTACAGAAAGTACAAGAATAGAATAAAAGAAACAAACACAGAAGACAAGTAAATATGGAAGGATGATAACAGCAGAAATGGAGATAGATAATATGGGATAGTTAGAAAATTGATGATACATAAATAGATAAATGATAGATAATGGGAGAGAGAAAAATGAAAGAAAAGAAAGAAAGAAAGAAAGAAAGAAAGAAAGAAAGAAAGAAAGAAAGAAAGAAAGAAAAAGAAAGAAAGAAAGAAAGAAAGAAAGAAAGAAAGAAAGAAAGATGTAACTTTAAAAATCCACCAAAATCCTCTCCACAATGGTAGGCAAGAAAGAAAATTATTTTAATATTGAAAAAGCGTCAAACCAAAATGTGATCATAGGCAATCTGCTAAAAAATTGTAAATACAGAAAAAAAAATTTGCCCTTTTACGTAGCTAATTCAACACTAACTATTACACAAATATTATTAAGATTGACAATAACTAGTACTCAAGTAAGTGGACTTGACTACACAGATTGTTATTGGTAGTTTATCCTTGATTCACTAGCAATTAGAGCAGCCATCTGTGTTTGCTAATTGGCTTTGTCCAAACGAAAAAAATGCCATTTCTCCTATCTGTATAACCGGAAGTGGTGTTTCCACTTGGAGTGGTACACGGCAAAACTTGGCTCCCATCCTCCCACAGAGATGGGAGATAAAGATGCTGCTTCTCTTGATATTTACATCCCAAAGGGACAGTTTCCAGATTCTAGAAAAAGACATACCTGGGTCCTAAAGATGATAAAAGACTATTCAGTTCTTTTAAAGATTTACATACATCTCATAGAGACAGAAAGAATTTATAATTGCAAGTTTTCTAAAGTAAATGCTCTAAGAAAGGGGATGAGAGTAGTGTTTTCCTTTAATTTCAGCAGGGAGAATTAAATTTCTCATTTTTAATCTGTATTTGCCCTTAAAATAGCGACAGATTTCTGATTAATACACATTGTGTTAGATGAGAGGATTGAAGGAGGAGGAACTAAAATAAGGACCAGGAGTTGTAGTGATTATGTCAGTTATACTGAAAAGAAAGTGGTTCTCTCTTTTAAAAGACATGAAATGCATATCTTCAGGTTTGTGGTGAATGTTCCACAAGAATGTGTTGAAAATTATATTAAGTATATGCAGCATTCTCAGGAAACTAATTTCATAAAGTTCTCTCCCAGAGCATTTGAAACCAAGAAAGGAAGAAAGAAATAAAAAGGAAAAAAAACCAAAGTGCTCAATTCAGTATTCATGCCATCAGCCAGTGCCCAGGCAGAGCAATCACACATTTGCGAGATCTGGATAGGTGGACCTATCCTTTAGCAGCAAAGGAGCTGCTGCAGTTATTAAACAATTTTCTCTCAGCAACAAACCCACTCCTCCACAATCTGCATTGTGAAGCTGAGGTCAGGACTTGGCAGACTTCATCACACCTTTGACAGTAGACTCCTCTGTCATCATAAGGGCACTGGAGGAGACTGGAAGACTGGAGGAGCAGGAACAGACATGTTCTTGCTTTGCTTCCTCTCAAATCGCTTCAGCAATGGCCCTTCAGGGCCAATTTTCAGCCTTTTACCATATCCCCCAAAGAGGCTCACTGCAGCCCTCATTCACAGCAGAGGACAGTGACTCTTCCCTGAGGTCTGCACCTGGTCCACAGGGCCCCTTCCTTCTGTTCCCCATCCTGAGGGTGGTAGCTGTTTGCTTCAGTTATTTATACCAGAATCTCCTCCGTGTCCTTTCTTTGCTTTGTCAGTACTCCAGCACTTAGCCAATTTCCTACCTTGTAACTTCTCTTCATCAAAATATCTAGTGTGGCTTTTGTTTTCCTGACTGATAAAGAACAAGAATGGAGACTCCTGTTAATCATAGAAGTGACAGAATATCCTTAGACTTTATCTTCAAAAGTTTAGCTGGGTGGATCTCATCTCAAAAACAGTAAGAAACAAGCATTTAAGTACTTGGAAAAAACTCATCTTGAGTAATTTCTAAGTAATAAAAGTTTTTTTCTACTGTTGCCTTGTTTTTTAACATTTTATTCACATGTGTGTGTGTGTGTGTGTGTGTGTGTGTGTGTGTGTTTTGCTGGGGATAGAACTCAGAGCCTCATTGTATATTGGACAAGTGCTGTACCACTGGTCACATCAGCTCTTTAAGTAAATTTAGAAGCTAAAATCCAGTGGAAATCAGAAGCTTACTTCAGAGTCATCAAACTTAGGGAAGGTGAGGCAGGGAGATGCAATTCTCAGCTCGAAGAGACAGAGTCCTGGGAAAAGCATTAATAGAAGCTTAAGTTATAGGACAGTGATGTTGATATGCTCATACCATCTGTACAGGTGAAGCTTTGAGTGTTGACAAGATTTTTTGGCTACACTCAAACCATCCACTATAATGGAAGCTCAGGAACAAATGGCCTAAAGGAGTCACCACGATCCATGTCATCTTTAGCCACAACTATCCATGTCATCTTTAGCCACAACTGAGCTTCCACTGTGCAACATGGGGAAAACAGAGAAAGGAAAAGTGGATAATGCTGTAGTTCCCCTTTTGGCCTAACTAGGGCCTATTTCATTGAATGTTGTGAGAGTTTATTTGGTTGAGTCCTTTGGGTGGGTAGGAACTGCTTATGATCAGCTGTTCCTACACCAGCAACAGTTGCTGTCCCATGAACTCAGCTTCAGCTCTAACAAGAGTAATTATAATTATAATAGCAATACTATTTTTTAGGCTTTAATGTCTTAGTATTCTCTAAACATTACATAGATTAGCTTATTTATTCCTTTACACATAGTGAGGCAGAAACCCATTTCACAAATTAGGAAAATAAGGTTTTGAAAGGTTACACAGTACACAGTCAGAATTTAGTTAAGTCATATTGCTTCTCACACTTTACCCAAAGTTCTTTAGTCTTCATGGACTTAGCAGACAGGCCTCCTCCTGCCTGGGGACTTCTGTAGATGCTGCTCTCTCAGTGCCCCATGGGATCATGGCCCCTGTGTGCCAGAAGACTGAAACCTCTATGGGTAGATCTGACTCACTATTGTCTCCCCTAGGTCTTATACAAAACCTGGCACATAGCAGACACTCAAAATATATGTGATAAATGAATCCATTATACATTTTAAATGTCGCCTCCACAGTTACTTATCTCATCACTTTAAGCATTTTGTTTCCCCCATGTTATTCAACTATGGCTAATTCAAATTTCAAAAGAATCATTTAGGACTATAGGATGTTCAAGTTCTCCATTCAGGAGGGATGAAGGCACTGCACAAAACTAGACTTAAATATTGTATTTAAATGATAATCTGACATCTTTGTCCAAAGACATTCCTGCCTTTAACTTTTCCAGTGAAAATAGGAGCCTACTATTACTGTTGCTTAAATGTAAAGAATATGAAATATAAAGAAGTCACTTTCCAAACTCCTCAGCCATGTCTGGCAATTAAACAGCGAGAAAGGGGTGTGGTGCTGTGGCTAAACTTACGGTTTGAAGACTGATTGCCTTGATTAAAACCTTGGTTCTCTTCCTTCTATTAGCTGTGTGACCTTGGGAATGTTACTAAACTCTTTGGTACCTTAGTTTCTTCAACTCTGCAATAGCAGTGTTACAATAACAGACCTTAACAATCCTATAAGCTTGTTCACTAAATAAATTATCATATATAAAGCAATTATTGCTTGGCACACTAGCAGTGCTTATTATTTTTACCTAAAAGAAGAGATAACAAAATAGCTCATTAGTATCTAATACAAATGTCATTAAGGTACTTTGTGATTACTGTATTAGGAAGAGATACCTTTTGGAATTAAACCAACATTTGAGAAATCTAGCAGTTGTGTGAACTCAGAATGTTACCTTAAGTTCCCTGGGTCTCTGGTTTTTCATCTATGAAATGCAGATGATAATACTTATCTTGAAGTATAATTGTGAAGCCTAGAAATAAAGTATTTAAACAATTAGTCTAGGATTTAGGAGGTGCTGAATAAGTTGCAGCTGTTATTAGCAAAGATGAACTTCTCAGCTCCTGAGAAGAATATGTGGGACCTGTGGGAATAGGAGGAAAGATGAAATGCAGTCATTGGACAGAGTGGCAGAGTCAGCATTGAAGCTCAGTTCTGAGCCGACCATGTGGATTGGACAGGGCAGTAAACACACAGTGGAATAAAAGCCATGAAAGGGGAGTATATGAATAAGAAGGGCAGAAACCTGGTCCCACCCACATCATTCACAGCCCCTAACACTAATCACCAACCAAGAGCTAAAGGAAAACCCTGAAAAGCAGACCAGCAGGGAGACACAGAGGACCAGGGACAGGAGGTGCAACTGAACTAGAGAGAAGAAAGGGTTAAGAAGGGAGGAGTGATCGCTGGTGATGGCCAAAGCTGCAGGTTAGAGAAGACAAGCCCTGTGGAGCCTCTACTGAATTTTGTAGAATGAAGGTCACAGTGACCTTGGGGAGAACAGATTCCAATTTGGGTTGGCTCAGGGTCAACTACATAATTTGTATGGCTAAGTGCAAAATGAAGTACTAACAGTCAAAGATGGAGAAATTACCCCCTTTCAAACTCCAATACACAGGATATTGGCAATGCCAAAGAACTGTAATCTTCATGTTTGGATGTACCGGGTACCTGCAGCCTGAGTTAGCTAGGGGTCCCAGCTGATTCAATCTCCCACTCCCAACTCACCTGAGTGCTCTCAGCACAAGGTCAAAAGGCTGCTGACTTACCCGTTCTTTGTGCTCCTGCCCAGATGATTATTAGGGGTGGAGGGCAGCAACAAATGTAACACCTCTACCTCTGAATCAACCCCCCTCCAAACAACCTTGTCACTGCCAGGGACAGAGGGTGACTAGGCAGAGACAGAGGGCCATCTGCAGCCATTGAACAGTGAGTGCAAAGTACCAAGATCCTACTGTCAACTGTTCAAGAAATTTTGCCAAAGGGAAAGGTCCAATATAGGGAGATATGTGGAAGTAAGGCAAAGGGAGAGTGTTTAAATTCATTTTGTTGATGCTGATTTAATATGGAAAAGATCAGGGTAGAGTCTCAGGCTTTCGTGAAGAAAGCCCTAGTAAGAATGATGCTGCAGAAATAGTAGAAAGTGATAAAAATGGACTAAGTTCCCAAGGAGGCAGGAGAACAAAGAAATCAGAGCCCAGGTGGTGGACTGACCTCAGTTACAGACTCAGGAGTCATCAGTAGAAATTTCAGTAGATGGAAATAGAACTTCTAGATCTGATGGAGGAGACAGAAACAGGGGCACCAATATTTGCATCTAAGAACACTCGAATACTATCATAAAAGATTGGCAAAGACAAAAAGTAGTACTGGTTAGGACCAAAGTCCCATGGGGACTTAACCTGATTTAATAGGTCAATTAAGAAGTATTCTGAGCATGGCAGTGGACTTTATTTGTGTTGATATTGCCTCTCTCAATATTCTATTCATAAAAGCAACTCCAATTCTTTTCCAATAACTTCCCCTCCAACTAAGTGCACTGCCTGCCAACTTCTGAAATGCAGTTTCTTGGGCAGGCCCTTTATTCAGTGCCCTAGCTGTAAAGTTGAACAGCATTCACTGCTCGTTTAGAGGAAGCAAATTATTGTGGAGACCTAGTACACAGGGAAATCAAATGTCAGTTTCTAAATGATCACAGTAACTTGTAAAGGTTACCGCTTGTCTTAATGGAATAACTGTGGCTTCTAATAAGATAGCCCAGTCCTCAAGTTCCTTTGCTCTGCTGCAAAAAATATCAAAGGCTGACAGTGACAACTTCATTCTGATACTCCAAATACAATTGCATTGAGTACTCGTTAATGCTGCTACCAAGGAGCCCTGGAAGAAAGTCTCATTACTTACCAAATTCATCTCTCAGTAAGAGGCTTCTTCCTCCCTATCCCCCAATTCCCTTCTTCCCTCCCTTTCTCTTATTCTCCCTTTCTCTCACTCTCCCTCTCAAGCTCTGACCTTTTGTCTTCTTGTTTTGGTCTGATACTGTGAAGATTCATTGCAGTCTAGAAAACCTAATGTTTATCACTATTGTAAGATACTACTTAGTTCATTATCTGAAATTTCTTCAATTTTTAATAAAGGAAAAAGTTTTAAATGGATCAAATGAAGGATAGCTGTTTGCGTAAGTAATTATGTTTTATTTGCTAATAGATAAAATTACCCTTCTTTGTATTCATTTTGTAAGATTGTAGTAACAATAGAAAATATTTGTAAAATCTAGTCTCTGTATTGGCAATTTCATTTTCCCCCTTTAAATTTAGAACCTTTTCCTTCAAAATGCATGTTTCATCAGTATGTCAAAGTTTTAGACAGCTTTTTAAATTACTTCAAAATGAGTAACACAAAAAATCTATGAGAAAGTTAAGTTTCTCTTCATTTCCAGTCCTGAGGTAGATGTCTATGATGATTGCCTTAGACATACAAACACAATCCATTCAGAATCCCTTTCTTCTTGTTGTAATTTAGCTGACTGTTAGAGATTTTAAAAAAGAAAAAGAATGTGTTAAAACTATACATTTTCATCCCTGAAAGTTTCTCATGTGTACTGTATATACATATATGTACATAAGTATATATGTACTATGTATGTACATATAGATGATTCTATGTATATATTGAGATTGTTCTTTTTCAAGTAATTATTTGATTTATATAGGTATGGCAAATACAAAAGCAAATGAATATGAAGATCAATATTTTTTCAAACCATAAGAGTGACACACATTGGTCTCACTCCTTATTCACATTTCTGCTTTTTACCACTTTTACAAATTGAAAAAAGAAACTTACCTAAAAATATATACACAGTGTTAAAATATATTGCATAAATATATTGCACATATTTATGTGGGTACATATGCATAATATGGTATGTATACACATATACTCACATTATGATATGAATGTGTGTAAAGGTATTGTATATATAATACAAATACATACATGTATATGCATGTATATGCACTTATTTATATATATATATATAATAAATGTGTGTATAGTTACATTTCCAAGAGAAAATAATGTTTATTGTTGCCAAATAATGACTCTATAATGATTGATAAAGTTATAAAACCAAATACATTTAAGGAGAAATTTTAATAAGTACTGTTATCATATTGGCATCTCTTTTATGTTTATGGTATATTAGTAGTGTGAGAAATAAATATGCATTTAAACTGTCTTACAAGTTATAACAGAAATTATAATGTTGTTGCCAGGCATTGTGGTGCATGCCTGTAATCCCAGCAGCTTGGGAAGCTGAAGCAGGAGGATCACAAGTTCCAAGCCAGTCTCAGCAAGTTAGTGAGGCCCTGAGTAAGTCATCAAGATCCTGTCTCTAATAAAATATTTTTTTAAAAGGCTGGGGAGATGTCTCAGTGGTTAAGCACCCCTGGGTTCAATCCCCAGTACAAAAAAATAAAAATAAAAAATAAATAGATAGATAGATATACATATGTATATTACAGTTGTTTTTGGTGAAAATCTCATATTAAGCCTGAATTCTCCATGCATATTCCATCTATGAAAGCAGAAGAGAATTTGTCAACTTTTAAATTTTCTGTGCATGTACTTAGTTTTTTCCCAAAGCCAAAATTTCTAGTCATTTAATCTAAGCATCAGGAAATGGGAATGAAGTAAAGCATAGACTGAAAAAAGAAGAACATACCTTAACCAAAAATATCCCCCTCATCAGCAACTTGGATAATGTTGAGCTCAAAAACAAACAGAAAAATTTTCAGTCAGGACAAGGAACAGAATGCAAAATGGTATGAAATTATCTTATAGTAAAAAAAGACATTTTAAGAATTTTCCCTATTATTTTTTCCTCATTTTCACAGTTGCATTCAATCAAAAGCTAAATAAACTTAAAATTGCATCTTGATCTTCCCTCATTGTCTTTGAAACTAGGTGAATTTAATTGATATCTATGATTTATTCAAGATTTAATCTTATTCAAAAGAGGGAAACACAATCAGTAAATGCTGGAGTTGTGTTCATATTTAGGTTGTGCATATGAGCAACTGCAATGTTTCTAACGGCTAAGACAAAGCCTATTATCCTGATTATAACTATTAGTTAGTGAAAATATATTTACATTTCATAAGTATGATAAGAGTTTCACAAGTCTTAATTTTCAGAGAGTAATATCTAATTATCCATTTACTAATTAGCATTTAAAAGGCAATTTGCATTTGCTGGCTAATAGCAAACAAATGTTATCATTTAGTTATACATATTATATATTATTATTATTATTAATATTATACCTATACCAAGAAAAATTTAAATATATCTAAATTTCTAGATGCATAATTGTCTATATTTAATTTTGAATTTTTGACTCCAATATAGACTCAAAAGAGGGTTCCTGCACTGGAGGTTATAGCCTAAGAGATAGAGGTAGATAAATACACCACATAAACAAAAAATGCACTGAAAAAAAAGTATGAAGAAAATTAACATAAAGTAAGAGAACATTCTAGGTGGTTATTTTAGGTATGGGGGAAACAGAACATACTCTAACCTAACAAAGAATGCTGAAGGATGTGAACAATCACATTCTTAGATACATTGTCAGGGGTGAGCAGAGATCATACAAATAATAATAACTGCATCAAGAGGAGCTCAGTATAACTAGTAATCAAATTGAATATTTGCCAACTGTTGACTAAAGTAGGATAATGTATAACAATTATAGCTTCAGTTCCACATAAACAGAGCTAAAAATACAATGTAACTTTGCAGTCACTTGTTGGTGATCTGCATGTATATTTGTTTGCACCATAATAAAAATCAGTCAATTGTACATTTATGAACTGGCTTTCACTTGTATATTAATTTCTTTTCCATTTTTAATTTTTTTCTTTTGTTTGTTTATATGTTTTTGGCAACATGTAGAATACTTAACCTAGATGAAAGTAAACTATCCTTTCATTATTTCCTATAGCAGTCTACGAAGCCTATTCTTAAGAAGGACACTGCTACTTAACTCTGGGTTTTAGAGTAGCAAAAATAAATTGCCACACTACCTAATGATCTCCCTCTTTGGTTCTGATTGGTTTCTCAAGTTACCTTGTATAATATATATATATATATATTATATATTATCTATATAGATAGATAGATAGATATAGTAGTACATATGTAGTATTATGAATATATATATTTTATCATGTTATATAAATATCACATACTATATTATAGAATATGTATTATATATAATAATTATAGAGATTTAAGTTGAGAATGTTTTTGAAAATTAAAATTTTAGTCAAACATTTTGTCCTTATGCTCTTCTTTCCTACCATTTATAATTTATCTCTTCAGTCCGGAAAAGAGCAACCACCCAAAGTGTCCTATATCTTATAACTGTTTTCCCCATTATTTCTAAACAATACCATCTCCACAGAAAATTGACATGAACTAGTTGGATTCTAACAAAACATTACCCATATTCTGATCTATGAATGCTCAAAGAGTGCTCTGGACTAGGAGATATGACAAGGTCACATACTTTAGGTAAGGATGGGATCTGAAAGGGCTAAATTCGAATTCTGTAGGTGATTCAGCCATCTGCCTTTGAGACAGTCACATAATTTGGAATACTTGGCCTGTGAAGTCCTTTGTTTAAAGGGAAACCATCTACCTACTGAAAATTATGGCCACCTTGTACAAAATCTACCAAACTATGTTACATTAAATTAAAATTATTTACATATTGGTTTTTGACATTTGTGAATCATTCTTTCTCTGAGATTTTGGTTATTTTTATGTGCTCATTTAATTTGGAACATTTCTACTATGACCATATTTGGGGAAAGAAAAGTAAAACTTGATTAGGTAGTCATTTAAGAAATACTGCTTTTAAACATATTTCATGGGTTTATGAAGAACTATTCACAATGTAAAAAGCATAAAAAGAAATTGAAATATTACCTTTATAACTATATTGAATGTGAGAGAAAGTTCTCCCACTCTTTTCAGCATAATAAGCCTAGCTTTTTTAGATGGATTCCAAGTGATAAAAATAAGTACAAAAAGATTCGAAACTAAAGTTCAGGTTATATCAGTGCATTTTACCCATACCTGTATTATAGAACTTAAGTTATAATTCTGACCAAATGTTATTTCCCATAAATTGTGAGCTCTTTAAAGTCAGATAAGGCACTCTGCCTGCCCCATAATACATGTTAATAAATGTGTATCAAATGAATAAACGAATCAATGAGTGTTCCCTGTGAACAAAACTTTTCAGGATTTGTTACCACATCCTAGAGCAAACCCAGAATGGGTAGGTCTTAGAAAAGGAACTTTTCTTTAAACTGTGTCATTTATGATAGTTGAAACATACAGGCATGAATATCACTAGTTCTTAGGTAAAGTTGATATCAAAATCACCTTATAAGCTTTTTAAAACACCATTTAAAAAAGCATGAGATTCTGATTCTACATATCTCTTGTAGGATTTCAGTATTGCCAGATTTAATAACCACAGTTCATGTGATATGACTGCATGATCATTGAGACAATCTCTTAGCAGGAATAGCTCCTCCTCATATCTGCCTCATTTCCATTAGAGGGAGTCTTCTCTTTGAAATGCAAAAATTTAACATTAAAGAGAGTATGAAAATTGAATCATTTTTAAAATTAACATTCTGTGCAAGAGATAGCAGTCACTCACTCTCTCTTCACAGAATGGTGACTATAATACATAATAAGGCATTGAACATTTCAAAATTTCTTCAAGAATAGACTTTAGATGTTTTCATATTTCATATTTTAAAATAGTAGTGAGACAAGTAATTTAATTGGATCAAGATAATGACTTTCACTTTTACTGAATGATGATAGGACTCACATGTTGGAAAGTAGAAAGGTTCAAAAATATGTTTATCAAATTAATCACCAGTGTACATATGGCAGAATGGTTTGGGTGGATTTTAGTCTAATTGGTAGTTATCTAACTTGTGCTTTGGTGCGCTTTTATTTTAAAAGTCTCCATTTTTTAAAAAAATCTGATTTTAGAACTCATTTTTTTTTTCATATGAAAAAACATTTAGTGACAAGTCCTAACTTTAGGAATTTGAGAGGATGCCTATGTTTTGATCACCAACTCTTCAAATGTCAACATAATAGTCGACTTCTAGCATTCTGATACTTGGGAGTTTTCTAATGACGTAATTAGAACTTTTCTCAATACCTAGAGAAAAGCCTATTGAACAGCAAACCTGTTCAATACTCACACACAACTTTCAATAAGCATTTTTGTTTCTTACTCTAGTATACTGTACATCCAGATAGTAAGGAAAGCTTCTACTACAAAATACAGGGACACAAATGAACAAAACAATAGCAAAAATGAAACTGAAAGAAAACAGATAATGCAAAGAGAAGAAAGTACTGGCAAAGCTGTTGTAATTATTTCCAAATACATGAAATGATAAGAACAAATGCTTGCTTGCTAACAAACATCCATGAAATCTCTTAAATATTAAAAATGAAGTAGCACAAACTTAAAAATTAGAAAAAAACAGGTACAATGGGTGCACACCTGTAATCCCAGTTACTCAGGAGGCTAAGGCAGGAGGATTGCAAGTTTGAGGCTAGCTTGAGGAACTTAGTGAGATCCTGTCTCAAAAAATAAAACTAAATAAATAAAAAATTAGTAATAGGATTAAGAAATTATATTGAAAAATATTCCCCCAAAATAGAACCAAAAACATTAAGTAAAGAAAAGATATAGGAAAGAAATTGAGAGAATCTTTCCATGATGGCCCTGTGATTAAAAGAAGTTTCATGAAGAAAAAATATGGAAAATAAAAGAGAAGACATGGACAAGAAAGTTTACAAGAAAATTTCTGAACAAAAGGACATATGTTTGCAAAACAAGAATAAAATGACATGTGGCACTGTTTGTACTGGCAAAATTATGGGACTAACCCATCTGTACAAAAGTTGGTTGAAAAAATTATATACATCCAAACAACAGAATATCATTAACTACAAATTAGAAGGATAAAGAAATCAATATATTGTTGTGGGAAGAAGACCTGCAGGATATATTTACATTTTGAGGAAAAAAGAAATGTGAAGAATGATGGACAGAATATGTCCTGTATTTGAAAGAGAAGGAAATAAAATGTACATTTGTATTTGCTTTGAAGTGCATTAAAACTAGTAAGGTTAATTGACACACTAACCAAAATGGTTAGCTATACACAAGAGTGATAATCAGGTAAGGTAGACAGGGGTAGAAGTGAGAATTCTTTAACTTTGAAATGCAGATTTAAATTTTAAATTATCTGAATGGACATCCGAATGAACTACTGTTAACTGTAGTATCCTCAAGAGGAAAAGAACCAACAAGAATGATAGGTAGATGATAGAGCAGTAGATAGATAGATAGATAGATAGATAGATAGATAGATAGATAGATAAATAGATAGATGAATAGGTAGATAACAAGCAGCTATTATGGAGGCTGAGAAGGCCCACCATCTGTCATCTGCAAGCTAGAGATCCAGAAAATCCAGTGTGTAATACAGTCTGAATCAAAAAACTTGAGAACTTAAGAGAGTCAGTGATCTAAATCTCAATTCAACAGTAGTAAAATATGAGACATATTTTATTGAAGTTATGATGAAAATTGATGAGTTAGATTCTTCCCACAACAGAAAATGCCCATCAAGGGATGCGACTGCTCAAGGACAAAAGAAAGGAAGCAAGGAGGAAAGAACGCAGGTGAGAAGTTGGAAGGGAGAAAAGAAGGAAGGAAGGAACCTTAGTTGACAAGATTCCACCTTCAGTGTTTCTCAAGTAAGTATGTATATCTTACTGTGATGAACCTTTTCATAGCATGTTACAATTTCATTTTTTAATAAACTAATAAGATATGAATATAAAGGGAGTGATTATTCAACATCTCTAGCAATTAGAGAAATGCAAATCAAAACTACACTGAGATTTCATCTCACTCCAGTCAGAATGGCAATTATCAAGAATACAAGTACCAATAAATGTTGGCCATGATGTGAGGAAAAAGGTACACTCATACATTGCTGGTGGGACTGTAAATTGTTGCAACCATTCTGGAAAGCAATATGGAGATTCCTCAGAAAACTTGGAATGGAACCACCCTTTGATCTAGTTATCCCATTTCTTGGTTTATAACTAAAGGACTTAAAATCAGCATACTACAGTGATGCAGCCACATCAATGTTTATAGCCACACAATTTATAATAGCTAAACTATGAAACCAACCTAGGTGCCCTTCAACAGATGAATGGACAAAGAAAATGTGGTACATATACACAACAGAATATTACTCAGTCATAAAAAAAGAATGACTTTATTACATTTATCATTAAATGGATGGTCTGGAGACTATTAAGCTAAGTGAAATAAGCCAATCTCAAAAAACCAAAGGTCAAATGTTCTCTCTAATATGTGGATGCTAACATACAACAAGGAGTGGGGAAGAATAGAAGTTCAGTAGATTAGACAAAGGGGAACAAAGGGAAGGAAGGGGGATATGAACAGGAATGATGGTGGAATTAATCTAACTTTAAGATGCACTCCATGTTTGTATAAATATATCAAAATATACTCTTCTGTCATGTATTTTAAAATGATAGTGATGTACATTTTAAATATAACATTGAAAATTTTAAATTTACCTTCTACACTTAGGCATAATTCCAAAGCATATTATTTTTATCACTGTTAAATAACTTTTTATACAAGCTTCAATCCATTTTTCTGAAGGATGCTATAATCTCGAGAAGATTTACCACATGAAGCACAGCTACTTGGACAAGCCTTAATCAACCAAACACCAGGTAGCCCATAGACAATAAGAATAAATACATATTATTCCACCAACATTTTGTTATTGATTTTTATACAGTCATCATTAATTATACACCCTCCAGAATCTCGTAACAATTAAAATCTCTCCCTCTCTTTTTTTTACATTCATTTTTATTCTTGATTTATTTCTTTTTAAAATTTGTTCTTTTTTAGTTATACATGACAGTAGAGAATATTTGGACATGTTTATACAAACACGGTGTACATCTTATTTTAATCAGGCTCCCAATCTTGTGATTGTACATGAAATGGAGATTCACTGTGATGTATTTATATATCTCTAAGTTTCCTAAGCAAATCACTTCCAAGTAGGAGACCTTTAATTATCTTTTTAGCTTTGAGTTTTAAATGATTTTATGGAGTGGTTTCCTTAACTCAAACAAAGAATATAACCTTTTCCTGTATAATCAAAGTCCTTCATTAAGCTATATTTCCTTATCAGTAATGACTACTCTCCTTCTGTAGTTAAACAGTCAGTGCCTCTGAAACTCAAAGCCCAGATCAAACGCAGGTCATTAATAAATCTAAAGACAATCTGAGACAATGTGACAGCCATGAAGAGTCCTTCAAAACAAGTGATTAACATGAACAACCACATTAGTCCAGGCTTACAGGGATGGGTGTCTACTAAAGTGAGATAAAGTTAAAAGGAATCTGGGCTGGTTGTTCAATTGTGATTGAACAAAGGACACCAAAAATTAAAGTAGTTCCACATGGAATTTAGGTACTTTTGAAGTTTACAGTCACAGCTTTAAGACTTGCCATTAAAAAATGCAATAAAGGAAACAAAAATCACTTCATCTAACAATTTCTATAAAAGTCTATGTATAAAAACTTTATTCTTTTTGACATCAGTCTTTGCCTAGTGTTAATCAATTATTACCTCAACTCAATCCCTGAATTAGATGTTCAAACTCGGGTTAAAGTTTTTAGACCATATGATTGAGTGTATAGTAATGCATAATAATCCACAGGTAAGTTAATGGAAAACAAGTAAATGAGTTTAGAAAAATTTCTGGATATAAGATAAACAAACAAAAATAATTCATATGTTTCATACATCAGAAACAATTAGAAAAACTATAAAACACACTTAAAAATTTTAAAGAACTAATTGAAGATATATATCACATTCAAAGACAAGAAGATTGAATTTTTAAATGATGATATAAATACTCTCATGAACGATGTATTCGATGAAATGTCTTTTAAAATCTTTGTTTTGTGGAAATTTAAAGTTCAATCTAAAACTTGTATGTGGAAGGGCATTGGGCCAGGAACAGCCCCAGAAAATCTTTTTTAAAAAAAGAAAAAAAAATTATTTTGCTAGACATTTAGACACTGTCTTAATCCAGTTTTTCAATTATTTTTAAATTGACAAAAATTACATAGATTTGTCATGTACAACATGAAATTTTGAAAGATGTATGCATTGTGGAATGGTTAAATTCATGGCTAATATATATATATGTGTGTGTGTATCCTCACATACTTTATCTTTTTTGTGATAAGATTGCATAAAGTATATTCCCTTAGTGATGTAAAAGTATACAATACATTGTCATTAACTATGATCATCATGTTGAAAATTCGAACTTTTAAGTTTATTCCTCCTGTCTAACTAAAATTTTGCACTCTTGGACCAACATGTCCCCAACACCCAACCCTCTCCCCCAGTTACTGAAAGTCACGAGTCTGCTCTCTGTTTTAATGAATGTGACTTTTTGGATTCTATATATAAGCAAGGTAAAGCAATATTTGTTTTTTCTTTGCTTGACTTATTTCATATAACAAATGCTTTCCATTCCATTTTTCTTGTCATCAGTGACAGGATTCCCTTCTTTTTAAAGACGCAATTATGATCACCCACCATCCGCGGGGACAATCACAACGCGTACGCTCTTCTTGAGCACAGGAACCAAAAGGGCTTTATTCCACAAGTCTCAGACTTATATTGAGAACATCAGCCTATCAGAGAGTAGACTACCAGGAAAGTCAGCCTATCAAGGAACAGTCTCCAGGCAGATACCAGGATCGCCTCATGTACAACAGTCAACCAGAGTTACTTCCTAAAACTTGTTTATGAGTGCAGCTATGTCTGGCAAGCTGCCAGGCGCCATCTTAGAGATCAGGCCACGGTGCGGCTCTGGGGCCCTCAGAGCCCGACCCTGACATCTCCCCCTTATTCTTTAAATAAAGAAAAGATGACTTGGGACCATGCCTGTCTTAGGTTGTCCATGGCAAATTACATCCTTACCCGTCATTGGAATTCTGACCTCCAGGCGTCAGAACCCTGTCTTAGGTTGGTATGCATTTCCACGGATCTTACCTATCTTTGACTACTGGTCCAGCATGCTTAGCCATACTTGGGGGGAAATGCCTATCTCAATGGCTGTCAAAGTCTGTACTATAGCCCGTTGATGACATCGGGTATCTTGGCGAGCTCTGATTTGGCTGCATATAACATAGGCTATCCCTAAGCAGATAATAATCAGAACAGCTACTGTTCCAGCCCACTGTTTTGTCAATCCCAGGGCTTTAGATAGCAAAGAGAACATCTTGGATACCAATGCAACTTGAACCCTGGTGGCATTGACTCTGAGTATTTCAGCTCATAGCTGACTGGTTAAATTATCAAACGTAGATGACCAATTACCAGTAAGGTAGACAGAGAGATTTTTAGATAACATAACCACAGAGCTAAGGTTATTATAAGCAATAGGGGTGACACACACTGCTCTTAAAGGATAAACACATCCCAGTCCCAAAAGTTCTTACAAGATATCCACTTGTTCTTGTAGTAAGTCCACTCTTTGATTTACAAGGAGTATGCCTGCTGTTAGATGTTGGTTTAGGGTCTCTTTAGTCTGTAAGGCTGCAGTTGTATTTTCGGCCAAGTGATTGATTGCTGTTGCTGTAGGTATGGCAGTTGCTAGTGCGATTGTTGCAGAAACCACTATTGCAGTGACCACAGCCACTGTGATGTCAAAATCTCTCTTGTCTCTAGATAGTAGTACTGGTAGTTCTGTATCTGTAACAGTGACTGGAACAGGTAGGAAGGTAGGAATACGCATTTGCTTGAGGTGCAATTGAGAAGAGAAGTAGTTAAAAACATAAAAAGGGGGGGGACACACAAACTGGGGTAGGTGGAAAGGTAATATTTCTGGTACACGTAGATTGTGAGGCAGCACCAGTGAACCTAGAACTGTTTGTCCATGTAGAGGAGTTCCAAGTAAATAGCCGAAATGCCCCTCCTAAGAAACTGAAAAAAGATTGTAAGTTAGTATATCCTGAAGATTAGTGAAGTTATCATTAGCAGTGAAAGAAGTGAAATTGGGAGTGAAAAAAAAAATCCATTTTGTACAGGAGTTGCTGGTCCTGCATGTTGACAACCTGTCCACATGGAAGTGTACTGTGTTTAGGATTACAAGGAGGGAAGATTCTAGGGGTTTTGAAAGTAGTTCCTGTAGCATTATGTCTGCGAGGTACCCATCCTAAAAGTAAAACAGCATCTCCTGTTAAGTTTTTTATGTATTCTTGAAATGTAGAACCATTTTCACCTGGGCGAAAAGAAAGCGTGGCTAAGGGGTGAAAGACTGTCAATAGCATGATCATCAGGAGTGTCTTTGGTGTCTTCATTTTGTTGATCCGAATTACTTGTTGGTAGCATTGCCACTGGTCAAGTCAGCCGTTCAGGAACTCAGATAGGTGACGTTTTATCCTGTGGAAACACACAAACCGAGCCACGGCTCCAGTAAAGCACCGGGTCCGGGCCGTTCCATTGTCCAGTAAGAACATCCTTCCATTTTACCGTTGCTCTATCATGTTGTTTATGATTGCCATGTCTCTCAGTGGCAGAGCGACCCTCATTATCCAGAGTTAAAAAATTTTAAATAAAGAGGCAAAGAGAAAGTTTATCTTCAGGGGACCTGAAGGTCTCCCCTATTCCCCCTTTTTGTTTATTTACAGACTTTCTTAGCACTTATTTAGACCCTCATGTATTTTATCACATAAGCACTTTCTTACCCAGAAACATTTTATTTTTCACTAGATATATTTCCATATCTAGAACCTTTTATTTATTTTTTCTTTCCTATCCATTGACCTCTTTGTTCACATTCTGAAACAACTCTTATGAAATTTCTGAATTTAGATAAATTACTCTATTTTAACAAGATTAAATATTTTGTTATTTATAGTACTCTAATTGAAACACAGTTGAAACTTTTAGAACCCTTTGTATATAGAATTATACCTATTAGGACATAACTCTTAGTAACCTTGTTTTTAGTTTAGTGATGACACAAAACAATTTTTTCTACAAACACATCTGAGTAATCCCATGCATGTCAACTCTAATTCACTTATTTTCTTAAAAAAAAAAACCAAGATATTAGACAAGTGTCCTGAATAGTATTTGCCAGCTTTTTCTTTTTGGAGGAAAGTCCTAGAAAAATTGATGTTAGACATTTTATAAACATCAACATTTTATTAGTTTGACCACCTAGAGACTTGCAAGTTATTTTCAAGACATTTTACTTCTATTAGTTTACCCAATTTAAATCGAACCTTTTTAAATCTCGTAAATTAAAAATATTTGGATCCATTTTTAAATTTTAATTTTAGGAGCGCTCAGTTTTGATACAGACAAAACATGACATCAGACAGCACGACATACACATAACACAAAATCAAAGGCCTTGAAACTTTATAGGTGAATCTCTATTGCAATGTAAGAGATGTTCAAAAACTCTAGTTGAGTAAAAAAAAAATAGAACTGATCAAAAAAGTCATGAGCTCAAAAAAAAATGTAGAATTCAAAAAAAACAAGAGTCTTGGAAAGATGATACAGCCATTAATTACTTTAGTAAAACACCATAAAATTTACTTTTGCTGGAGTTCAGGTAAGACTTTTTGCTCCTTTTTTTGGGGGGGTTTGAGACCGGTCTCCTACTGAGCCTTTAGGCTTTCTCTATTTACATTTCAATGTAAGCCTTGACTGAGATTTGGATCTGAATGGGGCTAAAATGTTCCAGCAGAAATTTGATGCCTAGGGCATTTTAACCCTTAATCCTGGTTAGTAATCAATTCAGGTTTGGACGCAGAAAATTGTGAAACAGTTATCTCCCAATATTTGTGGGGACTGGGACTACTATATCATACTCCTTACTAGGACATGCCACTGATGGTTGGGCTGGTTCTAAGAGCTGAGAGCGCAGGGTCACCATGTGTGGTGTGTGTTTGCCCCATCTTTTCTTTAGTAGATCCTGTAATAGCAAGATTTTTTGTTCTACATAGTAAATCCTCCTCTTCATCTGAACTATCCTCACACCCAGTTTCATTTTCCTTGTCTGTCTCTGATCTTATTGACGCCCTTTCTAATGCTTTAGACCCTTTCCTCTTTTATTTCCTCCAAAACCTCTTCCCCTTGTTTTATGGCCTCTCTGCATTTGGTTCAGGCTGTTTTAGTTTCAAGAGGAATTCCACTGGACCGGAGCAAATCCTTTAAGGGACCTTCCATGCACATTCGTGACATTTCAGTGCCCATATTTCTCTATTAAACTAACAGAATGCAAAGCACTTTAACTAGCAAAACAAAAGCGAAAACACTTACACTCAATCTCCGTCGCTTATCCCGCGAACTTTAACTCGTCGCTTATCCCGTGAACTTTAACCTGGCCAGAATGTACTTTACTTTCCCTGTATTTACCTGATCAGTTCCTTCTTTGTAACTCGAGATCCCAGGTTTCAGCACCACTTATGATCACCCACCACCTGCGGGGACAATCACAACGCGTACGCTCTTCTTGAGCACAGGAACCAAAAGGGCTTTATTCCACAAGTCTCAGACTTATATTGAGAACATCAGCCTATCAGAGAGTAGACTACCAGGAAAGTCAGCCTATCAAGGAACAGTCTCCAGGCAGATACCAGGATCGCCTCATGTACAACAGTCAACCAGAGTTACTTCCTAAAACTTGTTTATGAGTGCAGCTATGTCTGGCAAGCTGCCAGGCGCCATCTTAGAGATCAGGCCACGGTGCGGCTCTGGGGCCCTCAGAGCCCGCCCCTGACACGCAATAATATTCTATTCTATATATATCACTATTTTTTTTTGTATCAGGGTTTGAACCCAGGGGTACTCAACCATTGAGCAACATACCCAGACCTTTTTTTTTTCTTTTCTTTTCTTCTAATTAGTTATATATAACAGTAGAATGCATTTTGACACATCAAATATAAAAGGAGTATAACTTCTCATTGGTCTGGTTGTAAATAATGTAGAGTTACACAGGTCATGTAATCATTCATGCACATAGGTTAATAAAGTCTGACTCATTCTACTATCCTTCCTATATCCCTGCCCCTTCCCCTTCCTTTGCTCCCCTCTGTCTAGTCCAAAATATGTGTATTCTTCCCCCTCTTACTGTGAATTAGCATTCTCACATCAGAAAAAACATTTGGATATTTGTTCTTTGGGTGTGACTATTTTTTTTTTTTAGTGTATAAGTTTATTTATTATTATTATTATTTTTATCATGGGCTGCTGGGGATTGAACCCAGGACTTTGTGTATGTTAGACTTACTCTTTTTACTTAGCATAAAATTCTTCAGTTCTATCCATTTATTGGCAAATGCCATAATTTCATTCTTCTTTAAGGCTAAGTAATATTCTATTTTGTATATATACCACAGTTTCTTTATCCATTCATCTATCGAAGGACACCTAGGTTGGCTCCATTGCTTAGTTATTGTGAATTGAGCAACTATAAACATTGTCATGGCTGTATCACGTAGTATGCTGATTTTAAGTCCTTCGGGTATAAACCTAGGAGTGGGATGGCTGGCAAATGATGGTTCCATACCAAGTTTTCTGAGGAATCTCCATACAGCTTTCCATAATGGTTGCACCAATTTACAGTCCCATCAGCAATGTATGAGTGTACCTTCTTCCCCACATCCACACCAACACTTATAATTGCACGTATTCTTGATAATTGCCATTCTGATTGGAGTGAGATGGAATCTCAGTGTGGTTTTGATTTGCATTTCTCTAATTGCTAAAGATGTTGAACATTTTTTTCACTTATTTGTTGATCCACTGTATTTCTTCTTTTGTGAATTGTCTGTTCTTTTGTGAAGTAATCTTTCCTTAGCCCATTTATTGATTGGGTTATTTGTTTTTTGGGTTTTTTTTTTTTTTGAGTTCTTTATGATATATAATATATATATATATATATATAATATGATATATATGGAGATTAGTGCTCTATCTGATGTGCATGTCATAAAGATTTTCTCCCATTCTGTAGGCTCTTTCTTCATGTTATTGAATTGTTTCCTGTGCTCTGAAGAAGCTTTTTGATTTGATTCCATCCCATTTATTGATTCTTGATTTTATTTCTTGCGCTTTAGGAGTCTTCTTAAGGAAGTCAGTTCCTAAGCCGACATGGTGAAGATTTAGTCCTACATTTTTTTCTGTTAGGTGCAGTGCTGTTCTAGTGGCTAAGTCCTTGTTCCACTTTGAGTTGATTTTTGTGCAGGGTGAGAGACAGGGGTTTAATTTCATTTTGCTACATGTGGATTTCTAGTTATCCTAGCACCATTTGTTCAGGCTACGTTTTCTCCATTATATGTTTATGGTGTCTTTGCCTATTATGAGATAACTATATTTATGTGGGTTAGTTTCTTGTCGGGGTGCCCGGGACCCCTGGCCATAGGTGTGGCAAGGCCAAGATGGCGCCTGGCAGGATGCCAGTGTGGTTGAGTGTAGCTAGCTTGTGCGCAAACAACTGATGTCACTTGAGGAAGTTTCAGTGATTGGTTGAGGCCCCCTCATGGACGTTGCATGATCACTGCATGCCTGTATATGCTGCCTGTATCTGTCCACGCTCTCCCCTCGTGCTCTGTATGATGATTGGTCGCTTGGGGGCATATAGTGAGGTGTAGCTTCCCCAAAAAAAAGGAAGAAGAAGCGAGAAAAAAAACCACGGCAGACGCGCGCAATAAAGAGCTGAAAAGAACCAGGTGTCGTGTCTCTCTGCGGGCAGGGAGTGCGATAGTTTCTGTGTCTTCTATTCTGTACCATTGATCTATGTATCTGTTTTGGTGCCAATACCATGCTGTTTTTGTTACTCTGGCTCCATAGTATAATTTAAGGTCTGGTATAGTGATGCTTTCTGCTTCATTTTTCTTGCTAAGGATTGCTTTGGCTATTCTAGGTCTCTTATTTTTCCTAATGAATTTCATGATTGCCTTTTCTATTTCTATGAAGAATTTCATTGTTATTTTAATATGCATTAAATGTGCATAACACTTTTGGTAGTATGACCATTTTGACAATGTTAATTCTGTTGATCCAAGAACATGAGCGATCTTTCCATCTTTCTGTCTTCTTCAATTTCTTTCTTTAGTGTTCTGTAGTTTTTATTATAGAATTCTTTCATCTCTTTTGTTAGATTGATTCCCAAATATTTTATATTTTGAGACTATTAGGAATGAGGTAGTTTTCCTAATTTTTCTTTCAGTGGATTCATCACTGATGTGTAGGAATGCACTTGGTTTATGGGTGTTAATTTTATATCATGATAATTTGCTGAATTCATTTATTAGTTCTAGAATATTTCTGGTGGAATTTTTTGGATCTTGTAAATACAGAATCATGTCATCAGCAAATAGTTACAGTTTAAGTTCTTCTTTTCCTATTTATATCCATTTTATTTCTTTCTTCTGTCTAATTGCTCTGGCTAGAGTTTCAAGGAAGATATAGAATAAAATTGGTGAAAGAGGGCATCCTGGTCTTGTTCCAGGGATTGATTTCAATTTTTCTCCATTTAGAATGATATTGGTCTTGGGTTTAGCATAGATAGCCTTTACAATGTTGAGGTATGTTCCCACTATCCCTAGTTGTTCTAGTCTTTTGAACGTGAAGGGGTGCTGTATTTTGTCAAATGCTTTCTTTGCATTTATTGAGCTGATCATGTTTCATATCTTTAAGTCCATTGATATGATGTATTAAGTTTACTGATTTCCATATGTTGAACCAACCTTGAATCCCCAGGATGAACCCCACTTCATTGTGGTGCACTATCTTATTAAAATGTTTTTGTATGTTATTTGCCAGAATTTCATCAAGAATTTTTGTGTCTATGTTTTATCAAGGATATTGGTCTGAAGTTTTCTTTCTTTGATGTGTCTTTGTCTGGGTTTGGTATCAGAGTAATACTAGCTTCACAGAATGAGTTTGGAAGGGTTTCCTCCTTTTGTATTTAATGATCTAATTTGAGGAGTATTTGGTGTTAATTCCTCTTTGAAGGTCTTGTAGAACTCAGCTGATAATCTGTCCTGGACATTTCTTAGTTTGTAGGCTTTTGATGGCATCTTTTATTTCATTGCTTGAGATTCATTCCAATTGTATATGTCTTCCTTGTTCAGTCTGGGTAGGTCATATGTTGCTAGAAATTTCCTGATATTTTCAAGATTTTCTATTTTATTGCAGTGTAATTTTTAAAATAGCTTCTAATTATCTTCTGTATCTCAGTAGTGCCCATCATGATCTTTCCTTTTACATCACAAATTTTAGAAATTTGAATTTTCTCTCTCTTTTCATTAGCATGGCTAAGGGTTTATCAAACATTTATTTTTTGAAAGAACCAACTTTTAGTTTTGTCAATTTTTAAATTGTTTCTTTTGTTTTAATTTCATTGATTTCAGCTCTGCTTTTCATTATTTCCTGTCTTCTATTGCTTTTGGTGTTCATTTGTTCTTCTTTTTCTAGGGTTTTGAGATGTATTGTTAGGTATTTTATTCATTGACTTTATACTCTTAATGGATGAGCTCAATGCAATGAACTTTCCTTTTAACACTGCCTTCATAGTGTTCCATAGGTTTTGATATATTGTATCACTATTTTCATTTATCTCTAAGTACTTTTTATTTCATTCTGTTATCCATTTATTATTCAATAGTGTATTATTTAGTCTCCAGATGTTAGAGTACCTTCAAATTTTTTATTCTATTTTTGATTTCTGATTTCATTCTGTTATCCGATAGGATGCAGGGTATTATTTCTATTTTTTTGTATTTTCTGAGAGTTGCTCTATGGCATAAGATACAGTCTACTTTAGAGAAGGATCCACATGCTGCTGAGAAGAAAGTGTATTTGCTCATTGATAGATAAAATAGTCTATATATGTCTGTTAAGTCTAATTATTTAGTTTTATATTTTCTTTGTTTAGTTTTTTTTGTTTTTTTTGTTTTTTTGTTTTTTTTTTTTTTTGGACGATCTATCGCGTAGTGAGATAGGTGTGTTAAAGTGATCCCATATTATTACATTGTGGTCTATTTGATTCTTGAAGTTGAGAAGGGTTTGTTTGATGTAAATAGATACTCCATTGTTTGGGGCATAAACATTTATGATTATTATGTCTTGATGTATAATTCCCTTAAGCAATATGGAATGTCCTTCTTTTGTCCCTTGTGATTAGCTTTGGCTTGAAGTCCACTTTATCTGATATGAGAATTGAACTCCCTACTTGTTTATGTGATCCATGTGTGTGATATATTTTTTCCAACCTTTCACCCTCAGTCTATGGATGTCTTTGCCAATGAGGTGAGTCTCTTGGAGACACCATATTGTTGAATCTTGTTTTTTAATCCAATCTGTCATTCTACATCTTTTGACTGATGAGTTTAGGCCATTAATGTTCAAGGTTATTATTGCGATATGATTTGTGTTCCCAGTCATTTTGGTTTATTCCTAGTTTTTAATTTGAATTGGTTTCTCCTTTGATTAACTATTCCTCCACTGGTTTTCACTTTTTTTTTTTTCATTTCCTCTTCATAGAATATTTTGTTGAGAATATTCTGAAGTGCAGACTTTCTGGTTGTGAATTCTTTTAATTTTTGTTTATCATGGAAGGTTTTTATTTCAAATCTGAAGCTTAATTTTGCTGGATATAGTATTCTTGGTTGGCATCCATTTTCTTTCAGAACTTAATATATGTTATTCCAGGACCTTCTACCTTTGAGGGTCTGGGTTGAGAAATCAGCTGAGATCTGTAGTGGTTTCCCCCTATATGTAATCTGATATTTTTCTCTCACAGCCTTTAAAATTCTATCCTAATTCTGTAATGCTAGACATTTTCATTATAATGTACCTTGATGTAGGTCTGTTGTAATTTTGCACAATTAGGGTCCTATAATTCTCTTGTATTTGATTTTCCATTTCAATTTTTACATTTGGGAAATTTTCTGATATTATGTCATTGAAAATACTATGCATTCATTGGGTTTTTATCTCTGCACCTTCATCTATCCTCATAAATCTTAAATTTGAACTTTTCATGTCATCCCATAATTCTTAGAAGTTCTGCTCATGCTTTCTTAACATCTTTTCTCTGTGCTCAACTCTATTTTCAAGATTATATATTTTGCCTTCAGTGCCCAAATTTCTGTCTTCCAAGTGGTCTAGTCTGTTGGTGATGCTTTCAATTGAATTTTTAATTTGGTTTATTGTTTCCCTCATTTCAAGTATTTGTTTTTTTCCAGAATCTCTATCTCTTTATTGAAGTGATCTTTTGCTACCCATATTTGCTCTCTTACATAATTCTTTACTTCACAGATCAGTTTCACTATGTACATTCTAAACTCCTTCTCTAACTTTTCTTCCACTGTGGTGTCCATGGATTCTGTTATTGGAGTATCTTGGTTTGTTTGGGGTCATTTGTTCCCTTGCTTTTTCAGGTTGTTTGTGTGTCTACCCATCTTAGTATGAATCTGAGGCAGTAGATTTTCTACCCTGTGGACTTATAGAGTCCCTGAAGGTTTTCAGTACCTCACTATTTAGGGGGAGAGAAATAACAAAAAAAAAAAAAAAAAACAATGCAAACAATTTACAGCATTAAACCAAATAGTTCCTACTATGACATCTACAATGCTAATTATCACAACAAACAGAAATTATATGATGGGTTATTGCCTCTAATAAAAACAGCAAGTTTGCCAAAAGGGCTTACATTTTCAAATGGTGGACAGGGAGAAAACAGACATGATATAGGATGTGATGATTACACGGGAGGGGTAGAGAAGACAGAAATAAAGATTAAAAGAAAAGTGAAATAGAGAATAGCGATTGACTGTTAGTAGAATAAAACAGAGAAGGAAAACAGAAGAAAAAACATATAAGCAAAAACTTTTTAAAATTAAAAATAAAAAACAGAGGAATACAAAACTAAAAGATAACCAAACACCCTAGTTCACAAAAAACTAATCCATGTAAAATAATTGGCTTCAAAAATGCTAGAGATGAGAAGAAAAAAAATAAGAAACTGTATAAATGTCCATGTACCATTAAGGTCACAATTAAACAGTGAAAAAGAACTGAAAAAAGAAAAGAAAAGAAAAAATCTTGATGAAAAGTTAAAGAATTCTTTCCATTGGAGTTCAAAATAATCTCAGCTTCTCTTCTCAGCAGTTTTAGGTGTGGTTCTCTGGAAGGTGGTGCTCCACCCTCTTGGTCGCTGGAGTGAGAGAGGTAATCCCATAGGTGGAGTTCCTGGAGGAGGAGCTTAGGCTTAGGTGGGGTCCAGGCTCTTTGCTGAATGCTAATTGGTCTGGAGATTTTAAATCAGCACACCTCCAGCACCCAGTACTTGATGGTCCATGTTGGAAGACTTTATCCCAGGGAGCTCCCCTGGGTTCTGTTCATGTGGTGGGGGGGTCAATTCTTAGTCCCCTTTGTCACCTGAAGATCCCATGTGCCCTGGTCTCAGATTCAGTCTCCAAACAATCTCTCCCAATACTGCTCTTCCAAGTTTCTTGCCAGATGCATCTCTCTATACCCATACATTTCATGTTTTATTTTGAGGCAAGTTCTTGTTAACTTACTTAGGGTCTCACTAAGTTGCTGAGGCTGGCTTTGAACTCCCTATCTTACTGCTTCAGCCTTCTGAATCACTGGGATTTTAGGCATGGACCAATCACATTTTTTATCCACTTATATATTGATTGACAAAGGTTAATTTCCTGTATTGGATATTGTGAATATTGCTGCAATGAACATGGGAGTATGGATATTTCTAAATCATATTAATTTCACTTCCTTTGGATATATCCCTGATATTGGGATTACTAAATTATATGGTAATTCTACTTTTGGTTTTTCAAAGAACCCATGCTATTTTCCATAATAGTTATAATAATTTGCATTACCAGAGTGTGCAAGTGTTCCCTTTCCTCCACATTCTCTCTTAAACCTATCTTTCATCTTTTGGGTAATATCATTCTGTCAGGTGTGAACCACAGTATCTCATTTTGGTTTTAACCCACATTTCATATAACTATTGACCATCCTCTTTTGAGAAGTTTCTATTCAGATTCTTTGCCCATTTTTTAATTTGTTCTAATTAGTTATACATGACAGTAGAATGCATTTTGACACATCATACATAAATGGAGTATAACTTCTCATTTTTCTGGTTGTACATCATGTGGAATTACTTTGGTCATGTAGTCATATATACACATAGGGTAATAAAGTCTGATTCATTCTATTATCCTTCCTACTCTCATACCCTCTCCCCTCCCTTCACACTCTTCTGCCTAATCCAGAGTACCTCTATTCTTCCCTAACTACACCTACTTTGTGTTTTAGCATCTGCATATCAGAGAAAACATTTGGCCTTTGGATTTTTGAGATTGACATATTACACTTAGCATGATATTCTCCAGATGCATCCATTTACTGGCAAATGCCATAATTTCATTCTTCTTTAAGGCTGAGCAATATTCCATTGTGTATATATGCCACACTTCTTTATCCATTAATCTGTTGAAGGGCACCTAGGTTGGATCCATAGTTTGGCTATTGTAAATTGAGCTGCTATAAACATTGATGTGGATGTGTCACTGTAGTATGCTGACTTTAAATTCTTTGGGTATATACCAAAGAGTGGAATGGCTGGGTCAAATGACAATTCCATTCCAACTTTTCTGAGGATTCTCCATATTGATTTCCAGAGTTGTTGCACCTATTTGCAGTCCCACCAGCAATGTAAGAGTGTACCTTTTTCCCCACATCCTCGCCAACATTTTTTAATTGTGCTATTTATTTGTTATTCAGTGTTTTAGTCAGCTTTTCCACTGCTGTGACTAAAAGATCTGACCAGAACAATTTTAGAGGAGGAAAAGTTTATTCAAGGGCTCACAGTTTCAGAGGTCTTAGTCCATAGAATACCAGCTCCATTCCTCAGGACTTGAAGTGAGGCAGAACATCATGTTGGAAGAGTGTGGCAGAGGAAAGCAGCTAATGTGGTGATCAGGAAGCAGGGAGAGACTACTCACCAGATACAAATATATACCAAAAGTCACTTCCCAATTCCCACCTCCTCCAGTTATACCCTACCACTCAGTTACCAGTTAATCCCTATCAGGGGATTAAATCACTGGGGTAAGACTCCTACAATCCAATCATGTCTTCTCTGAACCTTCTTGCATTGTGTCACACATGAGCTTTTAGGGGACATCTCACATTTAAACCACTACATTCAGTTATTCTTTAAATATTTTGGAAATGAACCACTTATCAGATGTTGTTCTTTGCAAATGTTTTCTCCCATTCTGTGGGTTGTCGCATCATTCTGTTCAGAATTTCCTTTGTTGTGCAGAAGGTTTTTAGTTTGATTTGACTCCATTTATCTATCATTGCTATCTGTGCTTCTGGGGTTACATCCAAAAAAAAAAAAAATTATTATCCAGACCAGTGTCATGGAAATTTTCTCCTAGGTTTTCACCTAGTAATTTTATGATTTCAGTTCTTGCATTAAAGTTTTAAATCCATTTTGAGTTGATGTAATAGATGTGAGAGTCCAATTTCATTCTTTTGTGTGCAGATATCCTAGGGATCCTCTTTGATTTGAGCAAAAGGTTTTAGAGAAAATTGTGATGCTGGGTATACTTACTATGAATAATAAGGACTAATGTATATTTTAAATGGATGATGTGTGTTATTTGAATTATATATCAGTAAAGCTATAAAAAAGGAATGTCAACTGCATGTTTATCCACAATAAACCTATAATTTCATTATTTCTAAAGAAATCTAGATCAACCATAGTTTTACATAATACTGTGTAAAAATAACTGCAAATTTTTAACTTCTCAAATATTTTTATAGAGTCTTGACTTTCCTGCCATAATGAAGACAAATGAAAAGAGCTAAAACTATGGTTAGTTTTAAACAGTTTTTCAATAAATAAGATTCACCAAAACTTTGAATATATCTAATTGCTTTTTCCTTTATGTTCATTTCCCTATAATATTTCAAATAAAGATCAATAGATTTTAATTCACATTTTAATTCCTTGAAATTCTGTAACAAAATAACTGTTAGCTTTTTTTTTACATAAAATCTCTAGAATAGGGATTTTTCAAAATATTATTTCTGAAATAACTATGACTTTGATACACTATTTTAAGGCAGATTCTGTAGAAGCCGAATAAAGATGTAAGTAGAAAATGTTTATTTAAGAAAATATTCCCAGAAGAAACCAGTAAGAAAGTGGGTAACTTGGAAAGGAAAGGGCTCAAATAAGAAAGGGTCTTCTCTCAAAGTTTGCAAGGAGAATTATGGAAGGTAAGTATGGCTCATAGTCATTCCAAAAGAGGCAGGGTATCCAGAGTAAAATGAAAATAACAATAACCAATAATGATTATATAATTCAAGGTAAATGAATCATGGCCTTTATCACCCATTTCCTCTATACCTATATCCTTCATAATTCCAAATTCCAGTTACCTGCCCACATTATTTGAACTTATAAGCCTGAAAAATAGAGACACTGAAAGTTCGCACAATTCCAAATCATCTATCAGGCATTAAAGTTCATTCTTGGGAAAAATATTCTTTATTACCTTGGACTAGTTGTATTTAGAACAACCCTAAAACCAGTGACACTCTTCAATCTAAAGACAGCATTCAAGTGTCCCCTCCCTTTATGATTTAGTGTTAAGGCTGAGATACAGTTGATCCTTAGTGCTAATGGAAAAGATTTGGGAAATGTTACAAGTTCCTAATTTTGGTTGTTCTTATGACACTTCCTTTAGGATTGCTTAGTGCTCTTCTTTTAGAGTCTGTCTTCTCCCATCTGCCTGGGGCAGAAAGACAAACTACAGCTCTTGGCAACTTGTCAGGACCAACACTCCACTTTAGAAAAGCTAAACAGAAATGGATGGGTATGAGACCCAAAACACATGAGTTGAACACCTTAAGTCAACTTCTCTAGGTTTAAGTATACAGTGTTCTTTCAAGAAATTGTCAAGGAAGTGAAGGTGAAAGATGAAACAGGTAATTTAAGGTATAGAGGTTTAAAATAAAGAAGGGTTTTGCTGCATTTTAGAGTGAAGGTACTCAAGTGAGTTATTTTACTGAGAGGCAAGCATTAACAGAAATTGAAAGTTGGGAGATAGAAAATAGAGAGAGAATAACTGATAACTTAAAAAAAAAAAAAAAAGCCTACCTGGGAATTGACTAAGGGCCCAAGGGCCACAGGACAAGAAGTAAATTTTAAAATTGAAGAAACTTTCTTCCTCTTAGAGAGAGAGAGAGAGAGATAGAGGAAGAAAGGGAGAAAATATAAAGAGAAAGAGAGATTGTGAAACAATGGATTTATTTCAACTGTTGAACATGAGATAGACTGAGGACGAAGCCTTACAAAATATGGAACAGTTTAGGTGATTTTGCCCTAAAAAGGTGTAATGGTGATAATAGTGGGTAAATGAGGGATGATAAACAATATCAAGGGACTAAATAAATAGTTTACAAAACAATAGCAAGAACCTAGATAAAGTTAGAGAACTTGAACTTGTAATGTTTTCACTCAACATAATTTTGTGATCCAGGACAAGCTCCTTAGGAAGGGAAATTAAATAAATGGTCAATTGCCTAAATTTGGAGAGTGAGGAGAGAGATAAAAAGGTGAGGGGAACAGAGAACTAAAGAGTGAGAGTGAGTACACAGTTTCATTGCATGACCAATGACTTCATGCCAGGTGAGAAAGGGTAGGAAGAAAGAAATGGAGAAACTAAGGAGCTGGATGTTATTCTTAAGGTTACAAGTAGGAGCATCAAGGTCTAGGAGAAGTGTCAGGCAGGAAATGTAAAATCAATTGAGGAAAACTCACAGACAGGCAGGATAGGCAGGTTCTGTAGTCAAGACTACAGGGTCCAAAGCCTAACTCTACTTACAAACTGTGGAGCTGGGGTAAATAGGATTGTTGTGAGGGCCCATAAGATAATCTAAGTAAAGTACTTAGGTCAGTATCTGATATAGGGTCACTCAATAAATGTTATCTCTCATTATATTCCAGAGTTTGCCATTATAGAGATAGCATTAAAAAAATGATGAAACCTAACTCAAAATGATGAAGCATAACTTCAGTTGGATGTATGGTTTTGCTGATGGAGAAGCTTTGTTGAAAATAGATGACTTCATACTATCAGGGAACTGCAGTTCAAGAAGGTAAAAGTCAGTGAATTTGGGGAAGTAATTTGTGCTCTACCTTCTGGAGTTGTACTTCAGTGACTAAGGATGACGGAAACAGCATACAGTGATATTAAATGGAGGAGGAGAAGTGGAACAAGATGGCAGCTGAGTAATATACCCTAGCAACCATCTCCACACACAGATACCAAGTTGAACAGCTATTCACACACCAAACTACCAGCATAAGAGCTTAGAAAATAGGGTGAGAGAACATAGTACATTATTTTAGTATAACAAAATTAAAAACTCATTGAATGAAGCAGGAAGGAAAGAGTTGACTGCAACATCCTTCCACCATCTCCAGGCAGCCCAGGGCAAAGAGAGGCACCTCCCACTTGGAAAAGAGAGAGACAGAATTAAGTCTAGGCCTTCGACTTGAAACAGTACTAGGCCCACCACGTAAAACCCATTGCTGGGCAGAGTCCCACAACCCCTACTACCAATCCAACACCTGCAGTATAGGCCACTGGAACTGCATTAGGCTAGGCAGCAAAGAGAAAACCTCTGATACCATTCCTTCAACCTCAGGTGATAGAGTGAGGAGTAGGAGTCCACTGCCTAGGGAGCAGGACATGAAAGCTTACACAGAGCTTCATCTCAAAGCCCAGTGCCAGGCTTGCTGAGGTAAGACTAAGTACCCACTAGAAATTATAGGACACATATGCAAGCCAGATCTCACAGAACCACCTCACCAGTTCTGACATCAGGAAGAGATCTATGAGCCAAGTCTAGACTGCATTAGTTTCAGCCTTGGCGTGGTACTCAGGAATGCCCAAGTTCCTCCCAAGACTGTCTAGGCCCCTATAGCTGTGAGACTCAAGTGTAACCCACCTTAGCATCAGCCTTGTCAGTCAAAAGCCTATCATCACTACCCATTCTTCAACCTTAGGCAGCACAGCTATCACCAGACCAGAAAGGACTCTAGAACTGCACCAACAGGCAGAGACCTGCATCCAGTGGGACAGACTTATCTTTCAGCCTGATCACTACCTGCCAACTGCATTATGGTTCTCAGTGTACCCAGGAGACTGTGCAAGTTGAGATGCTCCTTAGGGCTGTAAGACTCAAGCACAACCCAGTTTAGCCTCAGCCCAGGTGGCCAAGGATCTAACTTTACCACTATACCAACTTCAGGCAGTATAGCATGGTACAAGACTCCATTCTCTGGGGGCATAACAGGATAGTAAGCACAAGACTGTGCCCTGGAATTTACTGCTATGGTGGTAAAACCTAACACTGTACATATCCTAACAGCATCCATCCACAGGGCTGCCCATGGACAGAGCTGGAACTACTGCAGTGCCAAGAGAAGACATGTGGACCCAGTCTATTCCAGCTAGCATCACCTGTGGCTGGTTGTAGCACTCTTGGGCCATGAGTCTATCTCAACAATAGGGAGCTCATAGAAGTGTGGGTCTGAGTTCTAACCCAGTATTGTGGTACATTGTGGGTTTGAGGTGTAACACACCTAGGTGGCTTGAGACAAGTGTGACATGGAGTCTGAGACTGGCCCACCCACAGTGAATCTTCCAGAACAAAGCAGAATCCTGCACTTTATAACCATAGGTCAATAACTGTGAATAAGGCATCTGAGTCTATCCTGTCCCAGAGAGCCTTGTGGAGATAGGCTACTCTTCTATTTCTTTCTGAACAACACACTAACAGCATATTTGAAACAAACCTGGGCTTGTATTGTCCTCTACTACAGAAATGATGATAATATAACAAAAGCAGAATCGTAGCAAATAAGAACCTGGTTGCCATTAAATGCTGAACTAGTGGAAGTAACTACAGAATCAAAGAAAAAAAGCAGCTTGCTTAGAATTTTAGGAAAGAGAGAGAGAGAGAGAGAGAGAGAGAGAGAGAGAGAGAGATGTTAAAGACTGGAATAACTACCTGACCCTTCAATGCCCAAACAATGTTTCACATTAACAAGGATCAAAAACTTAGGAAATCATGACTTCACTTAATACACAAAATAAGGTAACAGAAACTAACCAGGCAGTGATCACTATGGAAAAACTATCATGGAATTTAAAGCAACTATTGTAAGGAAACTCAATGAGCTTAAAAACATACACACACAGAGACAGAGAGAGAGGAGAGAGAGAGAGAGAAACATTGCAATACTATAACAAAAACTTAAAGAGATTGTAGCAATTCTTAAAATATCAAACAGAAATACTTGAGTTGAAAATACACTGCAAAATTAAAAATGCAGCAGAAGTCATCAATAGCAAGATATATCAAGAGATGAAAGAATCAGTGAGATTGAAAGCTATTTGAAAACACATAGTTAAAGGAGGAACAAGAAAAAAGAATGAAGAGGAATAAAGAACACTTACTGGAATTTTGAGACACTACTAAAAGGACAAATATTTGGGTTATTTGCATTTAAGAAGGATTTGAGAATGACAAAGGGTTATAACAAAGAAATAATAATGAAAATTTCCAAAACTAGAGAAGGATACATGATCCAGGAACATGAAGATTAAAGGCACAGAAAATATCCAGATACACAAAGGTCGTCAGTTAAAAAAAAGTCATCAGTTAAATTTAAGTCTACCCCAAAACACCTTATAATCAAGCTCACACATGTAAAAGATAAAGAGAAGATTTTCAAGTTGCAAGAGAAAAGAAACAATAAAATAATACATAATATTCCCCAATTCACCTAAAGAAAACTTAAATAAGCTTACAGGCCAGGAGATAAGAGCATGAGACTTTCTCAGAGCTGAAGGATAAAAGCTGATCACCCAGTCAGAAAAGTCATCCTTTAGAAATGGAGGGCAACAGTTTTCCATACAAACGAAAACTGAGACTACATCTTCAGCAAATATGTTCTACAAGAAATGCTAACAAAGTTCTTAAAGCTGAAAAAAAAACTATAATGAATAAGAAGAAAACATAAAAAGGTATAAAACTTACGAGTAAGAATAATTATTCAAACAATTTCAGAAAGCTCTAATATTGTAAACCATCCATATCTTTTCATGTCTTTAGCATAAAAACTAAAACATACAATTAAAATGATAATGATTACATTGTATGTTAGTCAATAGACAATATAGAAAGAGTAAAATGGGATATTAAAAATTCAACATGTGAGGAAGAATGGAATGCAACTGGTAAATTTTCTTGTGTTTTCTCTATTCTTTTATTTCTGTTCTTAGCCTTAGGATAATGTTAAATTTATCGTTTTAAAATGCTTGCTATAGTCCGAAGGTTTTGTACAACTCATGTAACTACAAAACAAAGATTTATAACAGATGAATCAAAAATAATAAAGAAGTCAAAACACACTACTGACATAATTCACTTAACCTCCAAGGAAGACTATAAAAGAGGGAGAAAGAAACAAAGGAAGTATAAAACTAGAAACTAGTTATGTTACATTATGCCTGCAGTAAGGCCTTATGTATCAATAATTACCTTGAATGTAAAAGAATTAAACATTGTAAATATAAGATAAAGAGTGACTGAATGGGTCAAAAATAAGATCTAATTATATGTTGCTTATCCACCTAAGGGCACACTTAGACCCAAAGTGAAGGAATGGAATAATACATTCCATGTAAATGGAAACCAAAAGAAAGCAGAAGTAACCATACTAATATCAAATAAAATACATTTCAATTCAAAGGAGTAAAAAGAGACAAGGGAAGTCATTATATAGTGAAAAAGGGGTCAATTCAGCAAGAGGAAATAATAATTCTAAATACTAATGCACCCAATGTCAGAGCACTCAAATATATAAAGCAAGTATTAATAGACTTAAAGGGAGAGATAGACTCCAATAAAATAATAATCAGGTACTTTAACATCAGTGGGCAATGGGCAGATCTTCTAGACAGAAAATCAACAAAGAAACATCAATATTCAATTGCACCCTAGACTAAATGAAACTAACATATAGCTACAGAACATTACACCCAAGAGTCACATTGACATTTTTCTCACAAGTACATGAAACATTCTCCAGGATATGTCATATGATAGGCAAAAAAAAAAAAACAAATCTCCCCAAATTTTTAAAACTGAAATTATAACAAGTCCCCTTTCTGATCACAACTCAATAAAGCTAGAAATCAATAATGAGAAAAGTTTTGGAAATCATTCAAATACATGAAATCATAACAACAAATGAATCAAGAAAGAAATCAAGAAGAAAATTTTTTCAATTTCTTAAAACAAATAAATTTGGAGACACAGCACAATAAAGCCTATGGGGATACAGAGAAAGCAGTATCAAGAAGGAAATTTATAGCAATTAATACCCATATCAAAAAAAGAATAGAAAGATGTTAGAGAAATAAGCTATCAGTATATCTCAAGGAACTAAAAAAGTAAGATAAATCTAAACTGAAAATTAGTTTAAGGAAAGAAATAAAAAAGATCAGAGAACAAATAAATGAAATGGAGACTAAAAAACATGAAAGACAAAAATACACAAAGAGCAACTTGTTCAAAAAGATAAACAAGAGACAACCACTTATGTAGACTAACCAAAGGAGAGAGAAGACTCAGATAAATATAATCAGAGATGAAAATAGAAACATTATGACAGACACCATGGATACAAAAGATCATTAGGGATTATTATGAATAACTGTATGCCAACAAATTTGATGATCCAGAAGAAATGACCAAACTTCTAGATAGATAAACCTTATCAAGACTGAATCATGAAGAACTAGACAACCTGAACAGATCAATAAAAATTAATGAGACTGAATTAGTAATAAAAATCCCCCATCAAAGAAAAGCCCCAGACCAGATGGCTTCACTGCTAAGTTCTACTAAACATTTAAAGAAGAAGCAATACCAATTCTCCTTAAATTATTCCAAAAAATAGATGAGGAATGAATTCTTCCAAACACATTCTTCAAGGCCAAAATTATTCTGATACCAAAACCAGACAAGGATACACACGTAAAAGAAAACTGTAAGCTGATACGCTTCAGGGGCATAGTTGCAAAAATCCTCAACACAATTCCAGCAAACTAAATCCAACAGCATATTGAAAAGATTATCCACCATGATCAAGTGGAATTCATCTCAGGAATGCAAGAATGTTTCAATACATGTAAATAAATGAACATGATATGTCATATCAACAGAAAGGACAAAAAACTTACTGTAATCTTAACTAATGCAAAAGAATAATTAAATAAAATTCAGTATCACTTCATGATTAAAATGAACAAATTAGTCATACAAAGAATTTTTCTCAACATAATAAAGGCCATTTATTAGATGCCAATACTAACATTATATTGAATGGGGGAAAGCTGAAAACTTTCTTTCTAAAATCTGGAATAACACTGGGATGCCCATTTTTACTACTTCTTTCAACATGATGCTGGAAGTCCTAGTCAGAGCAATTAGGCAAAAGTAAGAAATAAAGTGCATCTAAACTAGAAAAGAAGTCAACTTGTCACTATTTTCAGGCATAATTTTATATACATAAAAACAACAAAACCTCCATCAAAATACTATTAGAATAAATAAATGAATTCTACAATGTTACAGGATAGAAAATTAACATCCAAAAATAAGTGGTGTTGCTATGTGTCAATAAGAATGACCAAATGATCCATCAATCCCACAACTTGGTATATGTTGAAAAGAAATGAAATCAGTATGTCAAAGAGACGTGGGCACTTCCATTTCCATTGCAGCACTATTCACAACAGATAAAAAATGGAAACAAGTGTCCATCAACTGATGAATGGAAAAAGAATATGTGATATACATACACCACGGAATACTATGGAACCACAAAAAAATCAAATCCTCTCATTTGGAATCAGAGACCATTACGTTAGGTAAAATAAGGCAGGCAAAGAAAGACAAGTACCATATAACCTCACTCATACATGGAATTTCCAAAAGTTTATCTCATAGAAGTTGAAAGTAACATATTGATTACCAGAGACCACAAATGGTAGAGGGAGGGAAAGCAATGAGGGAATGTTGATCAATGGGTATTGAGTTATAGTTAGGTAGGAACAAGAAATTCTGGTGTACTGTTGCACATTGAGGTGACTATTGATAACAATATGTATTGTACATTTCAAAAAACTAGAAAAAAAAAGAATTTTGAGTTTTCACCACAAAGAAATGATAAATTGGGCATGGTTGGTGCACAACCTGTATCCACGGTACTCAGGAGACTTAGGCAGGAAGACAGCAAGTCAAAACCCTGCCTGAACAACTTAAAAAGACTTTGTCTCAAAATAAAAAATTAAAAAGTTGAGGGATCTAGCTCAATAATAGAATGCTTGACCAGCAAGCACATGGCCCGAGGTTCGTTTCTCAGAACCCTCCCTTCAAGTTTTTTTTACACAGATATGATGTTTAAGGAGATAAATGTGTCTAACCTGTATTCAACATTACATCATGTATACATGTATTGAACATTACATGGTACCCCACTAATATGACAACTTTTATATTTTTGTGTTCCAGTTAAAATTTTTAAATAAGTAGATAAATAAATATAAGAACATTTAGGTGGGGGAAATCTAAATTAAATTACTTGTTCCCTTTCAGATTATTTCATTTAGGTACTGCAAAACAGGGTTATTCACCTGACAAAAGACATAAGCAATTAGTTTAAAATGAAAACTCCAACTTTTTTGAGCTCTCTACTTCAGTGCTAAATTGATCTCTTTTGTGTGCTGTCCAACCAAAGCTTGGGATCACTCTAAGTCCCCTTTCAAGATCAAGGACTTTTCTCTTTTAAAATTAGCTACAAGTCCAACATGCTTCTTATTAAAATGTTATATGAATTCAATTCCAACTATGAGTTAAGGAATATCTTGGATGCATTTCACAAAATTAAAATGGAATTAATATACTAATTGAACTTCACAACTCAATATAGCAACATCTATATCTAGAGGCATACAAAATATCATTTCATGAGTATGATTGACAAGAGAATTATTTTCAATCAGGGCTTCATATGGTTTTAATGTGATTCTATCTAGCTGATTAATTGTGCCATTTCCCTTTATATCCACTCATTCAACAAATATTAATATAGAATCTATTATGTATGAGGCATACCCTAGGTGCTACCAGGAATTTGTAGTTGTTACAAATGCGGTAGAACTTTCTCCCTGTAACATACCATCTGTGAAAGAGACTGGTATGTACCTTAAAAACTAGAACACACAGCAGAATTTATAAGTGAAAGTTCTGGGAAAGGAGTCCTTGATTCCTGTTGGAAGTGTCATGGAGTTTACATAAACAAGACAAACACTCATGGAAAAGAGACACTTCAGGTTAACAATCAACATGAAAATACAAGGTAAATAAGTGTGACTAAGGACCATTTGAGTCTGCATGTGTCTGCGATTTGTAGCCTGTTGAACAACCCTATACATTGACCAGGATTCTGTCAAATTCATACACTTTAAAACATCACTTAAAAAGTAACCACCCCTGGACATGGATCCAAGATGGTGGACTAGAGAGAGGTTGCATTCCTTGTCACTCTGTAACTTGGGATTCAAGCAGAGGAAATACTATTTCTTTGTGAGGCAGTCATCACTGCCTACCCATCCCCTGCTGTTTACCCCACTACTCTGCTGAGATCACTTGCCCTCTGCCAGTATATCACCTACCTTTTAAGTGTGGATCACATATTGACTGCAGCCTATCATCTGCCATTTGCCCATTTGCCCACCTTTTGCTTGCCCATCCCTCCTTTTATCTACCGATCACCCACTGCCAAAGTCTACCTGCCCATCACCTACTTTTAACCAGCAGACCATCCACAGACAGCCAGAGGATCACCTGCTGCCTGCTGTTGCCTGAAGTCCATCGTCACAGTACCTAAAGGTTTGGTTACTTGCAGCCACTGCCATCTTGGGACACTGACCAGGGCTTGCAGGCTTGCTGCCATCTAGGGATGTGGCCACCTCTGTCTAGGGACTCTGGCCAGGGCCTGATATATATTGGGGTACCTGCAGGTAGGGTTGTACCTGAGATCTTTCTGGCCGGTGAGGTAGTGGTCGACATCTGGCTGGCTCTTTACAGAATCACTCCTTCATGTGAGTGCATCCCTGGTGGTCTCTCTGCAAATTGAAAGGGTATTGAGATCTTTGGACTGCAGCAAGACAGGGCCTGGGGAAGTTGAAGCTCAGGTCCATCAGATCGCTGCTGGGTTTATGTGGACCAGTCTGGGTCTGGCAAGCCTATGGAAAGTTGGAGACGGGGCAGTTCCCTAGGGGAGCAGAGGCTGAAGAAACTGGAGAATATTGGACTCTCTCCAGCTCAGTGAGTCCTGAAGTGTGCAGGAATAGAAAGGGTCATCTACAATGGGTGGGACGAATGTAAGAGGATATGCGGACATCTTGTTATCGGCTCACCCACCTGTTCAGCACCCACTGGATTGGAGCTAACATCAAACTTCAGACAACCCCACCTATCAGCAGAGGAGGGAAGCTGAGAAAAATTTTGAAAGCCAACAAAAGCAATCATTCAATTTTCCATTGAGACTTCTCTCCTTTTTTTTTCTTTTTCACCCTCTCTCTCACACCTCTAACATCTTTGAATCCAAATATTTTTTATGCATCAATTTATTGAGGAATGGGATGTCTAATAGGATATGACAATTTTGTTGTGTATTCTTTTATTTTTATTTTTTTCTGAAAATCTGCACATATTTTTTTCTCATCTACCTGTCTCCCTGGATTCTCTTTCTCACTTCTCTCATTCTAACAGGCAACCTCTATTAATTCCTTCCTCACTCTTACTATAAATTTTTACCTCTAACTTCTCTCCTTCTCCCTCATAAACATCACATCTTACACTACTTTTGTTCCCTCATGGGCCATCATTTGAAATGGTAAACCCTTATAGTAACTTACTGTTTATACTGTAGACAATAATAGAACTCTTCATTTCTGTCTACTGTGACAAAACTGTAAACACCTTAATAGGAGCCATTTGGTTTAAGATGATATATCATTTGCATTGAGTGCTGTTACTATTGGTCTCCCCCTTAAAGGTGAGGTACTAGAAGCCTTCAGGGACACTATAAGACGGTAGGTAGAATCTGGACTGCCTCAGCTCCATATTGCTAGATGAGAAGACACACAAGCAACATGAAAAACCAAGGGAACAAAGTGAATCAAACAAACCAAGACGTTCCAACAATAGAATTCATAGACAACACAATAGAAGAAATGTCTGAAAAGGAGTTTAGAAAATACATAGCTAGATTGCTCTTTGAAATACAGGATGGTATTGGAGAGAAAATACAGGAAGTGAAAGATCACTTCAATAAAGAGGCAGAGATTATAAAAAGGAATCAGGCAGAAATCTTCAAAATGAAGGAAACAATAAACCAAATTAAAAATTTAATGGAAAGTATCACCAACAGACTAGACCACTTGGAGCAGAGAACATCAGACAAAGAAGACAAAATATATACTCTTGAAAATAAAGTTGAACACACACAGATGATGGTAAGAAACATAAACAGAACTTCAAAGAAATATGGGATAATGTGAAAAGATGGAATTTAAGATTTGTTTGAACAGTAGAAGGCATGGAGATACAAATCAAAGGAATGCACAATCTTTTCAATGATATAATATCAGAAAACTTCCCAAATCTAAAGAATGAAATGGAAAGGCTACAAGAGGCTTACAGGACCCCAAACGTACAAAATTATAGCATACCTACAGCAAGGCATTACATTATACTGAGAATGACTAACATACAGAATAATGATATAATTTTAAAACCTGCAAGAGAGAAAAATCAAATTACATATAGAGGGAAACTAATTTAGATGTCAGCTGATTTCTCAGCCCACACGCTCAATGCCAGGAGCTCCTAGAATAACATATATCAAGCGCTGAAAGAAAATGGATGCCAAACAAGAATTTTATATCCAGCAAAACTAAGCTTCAGATTTGAAGATGAAATAAAAACTTTCCATGATAAACAAGTTAAAATAATATACAACTAGAAAGCCTACACTACAGAACATTCTCAGCAAAATATTCCATGAGGAGGAAATGAAAAAAAAAAAAAAAAGAAAAAAAGAAAAGAAAAGAAAACCAGCAATGGGAGGAACTACACAAAAGAAGTCAATCAAAGAAGAAACAAGTCAAATTAAAAATCAAAATGACCAGGAATACCAATCATATCTCAACAATAACCCCAAATGTTAATGGCCTAAACTCATCAATCAAAAGACACAGACTGGCAGGTTGGATTTAAAAAAAATATCCAATAATATGCTGTCTTCAAGGGATTCACCTCCTAGGAGAAGATGTCCACAGACTGAAGGTGAAATATTGGGAAAACATGTCACTCACATGGACTGCATAAACAAGCAGGAGTTTCCATCTTATATCAGACAAAGTGGACTTCAAACCAAAGTTAGTCAGAAGGGATAAAGAAGGACATTTCATACTGCCTAAGGGAATCATACACCAAAAAAACTTAACAATCATAAATATATATGCCCCAAACAATGGAGCATCTGCATACATCAAACGAACTCTTCTCAATTTCAGGAATCAAATAGACCACAACACAATAATACTGGGTGACTTTAACACACTTCTCTCACCACTGGATAGAGCTTCCAAACAAAAACTAACCAAAGAAACTATAGAACTAAATATAATCAATGACTTAGACTCAATGGACATATATAGATTATTCCATCCATCATCTAGTGAATACACTTCCTTTGTAGCAGCACATGGATCCTTCCTTAAAATAGACCATTGATTTATGCCACAAAGAAACCCTTAGTAAATACAAACAAGTAGAAATGCTACCCTGCATTCTATCAGATCATAATGGAATGAAAGAAAAGATGAAATAAAAAATAGAAGCTACTCCAACACCTGGATACTAAGTAGCATGCTATCAAATGACAAATGGATAGCAGAAGAAATCAAGGAGGAAATTAAAAAAAAATACTTAGAGGTAAATAAGAACAGCAATACAACATATCAAAATATCTGGGACACTATGAAAGTAGTGCTTAGAGGAAAGTTCATTGCAATGAGCTCTTACATTAAAAGAATTTAAAACCAACAAATAAATGACCTAACATTATATCTCAAAGTCCTAGAAAAAGAAAAACAAATCAACACCACAAGGAGCAGAAGACAGGAAATAATTAAAAACAGAACTGAAATCAATGAAATTGAAAAAAAGAAACAATTCAGAAAACTGACAAAACAAAAAGTTGATTCTTTGAAAAAATAAAAAAAATTGATCAACTCTTAGCCACACTAACAAAGAGAAAGAGAAAACTTAAATTACTAAAATTCATGATTAGAAAGGGAATATCATGACAGATACTACTGAAATAAAGAAGATAATTAGAACCTATTTTGAAAATGTATACTCCAATAAAACACAAAAACTTGAAGACATCAACAAATTTCTAGAGTCATATGATCTACCCAAACTGAAGCAGGAGGACATACACAATTTAAACAGATCAATTTCAAGCAATGAAATAGAAGTCATCAAAAACCTACCAACTAAGAAAATCCCCCAGGACCAATGGATTCTCAGCCAAGTTCTACAATACCTTCAAAGAAGAATTAACACAAATACTCCTCAAATTATTCCAAACTCATTCTATGAGGCTAGTATCACCCTAATAACAAAATCAGACAAAAATTCATCAAGGAAATAATACTTCAGACCAATATCTCTGATGAGCATAGATGCAAAAATTCTCAATAAAACTCTGGCAAATCACATACAAAAACATACTAAAAGTTAGTGAACCACAATCAAGTGGGGATCATCCCTGGAATGCAAGGTTGGTTCAACATATGGAAATCAATAAACATAATCATCACATAAATAGACTTAAAGACAAGGATCATGTGATTATCTCAATAGATGCAGAAAAAGTACTCAACAAAATACACCACTTCTTCATTTTAAAAACACTAGAAAAACTAGGGATAGTAAAAACATACTACAACATTGTAAAAGTTATCTATGCTGAGCCCACGGACAACATCATCCTAAATAGAGAAAAATTGAAAGCATTCCTTCTAAAAACTGGAACAAGACAAGAATGCCCTCTTTCACCACTTCTATTCAACATCATCCTTGAAACTCTAGTCAGAGCAATCAGGCAGATGAAAGAAATTAAAGGAATATGAATAGCAAAAGAACTTAAACTATCATTATTTGCTGATGACATGAGTCTATATCTAGAAGATCCAAAAAATTTCACCAGAAAACTTTTAGAACTCATAAATAAATTCAGCAAAGTAGCAGGATATAGCATCAATACCCATAAATCAAATGCATTTCTATACATAAGTGACAAATCCACTGTAAGAGAAATTAGGAAAACTATCCCATTCACAGTAGCCTCAAAAAACATAAAATACTTGGGACTAATCTAACAAAAGAGGTGAAAGACCTCTACAATAAAAACTACAGAATACTAAAGAAAGAAATTGAAGAAGACCTTAGAAGATGGAAAAATCTCCAATGCTCTTGGATAGGCAGAATTCACATTTTCAAAATGACCATACTACCAAAATCATTATACAGATTTAATGCAATTTCTATTAAAATTCCAATGACATTCTTCATAAAAATAAAAAAGTAATTATGAAATTCATTTGGAAAAATAAGAGACCCAGAATAGCCAAGGCACTCCTCAGTAAGAAGAGTGAAGCAGGAGGCATCACAATACCAGACCTTAAACTATACTACAAAGCAATAATAACAAAAATGGCATGGTATTGGCACTAAAACAGGCAATATAGACCAACGGTACAAAATAGAAGACACAGAGACAAACCCACATAAATACAGTTATCTCATACTAGACAAAGGTGCCAAAAGCATACAATGGAGAAAAATAATCTGCCGTGACCAGCACAACCAAACTTTTGGGTCCAGCAAGGGGAGAAGGGGGATTGAAAAATAAAGATTCACAAACACAGATTTTTGAAGATTAAGCTGGGAACAGGTGTAGCTCTGCTCTCTGAAACATTGTGGTTGTCTAGCATAAAAACTCCTCTATTCCCAGGAGCTGTGTACCTGAGATCAAGGTAAGAGCTGATAGGACTCTTGCACAGAGCCTCCTCATGCAGGCCATTGCCACAGCAGCTAAGCATCCTATGCCCTTGCACAGAAACATTCCCAGGCACAGGGTACACCACAGCCATGAGATTACTAGAGACCCCCAGTCTCAGTCACTGCTCTCCCATCCTCTGTCACCTCTCTCCCCAATAGCCTATTCAACAAATGGTGCTGGGAAAACTGGAAATCCACATGTAACAAAATGAAATTAAACCTGTATCTCTCACCCTGCACAAAAATCAACTCAAAATGGATCAAAGACTTAGGCACTAGAACAAAGAAACAAACCTCATAGAAGAAAAAGTAGGCCCAAATCTTCATCATGTCAGCCTAGGACCTGACTTTGTTAACAGGACTCCTAACATCCAAGAAGTAAAATCAAGAATCAATAAATTGGATAGATTCAAACTAAAAACAAACAATAACATGAAGAGAGAGCCTGGAGAATGGGAGAAGATATTTACCACATGCACATCGAGTTGAGCACTAATCTCCAGGATCTATAAAGAAGTCAAAAAACTTAACACCCAAAAACCAAATAACATAATCAACAAATGGGTTAAGGAACTGAACAGACACTTCACAGAAGAAGAAATACTATTGATCAATAAACATATGAAAAAAATATTCAACATCTCTTACAATTAGAGAAATGCAAATCAAAACTAAGATTTCATCTCACTCCAGTCAGAATGGCAATTATCAAGAATACAACAACAATAAGTGTTGGCAAGGATGTGGGGAAAAAAGTACACTTATATATTATTGGTGGGACTTCAGATTGGTGCAACCACTTTGGAAAGCAGTATGGGGATTCCTAAGAGAATTTGGAATAGTACCACCATTTGACCCAGCCATCCCACTCCTAGGTTTATGCCCAAAGGAATTAAAATCAGTATACTACAGTGACACAGTCACATCTATGTTTATAGCAGCTAAATTCACAATAACTGAACTATGGAACCAACCTAGATGACCTTCAATAGATGAATGGATAAAGAGAATGTGGTACATATACAAAATGGAATATTACTCAGCCTTAAAGAAGAATGAAATCATGGCATTTGCAGGTAAGTTGATGAAACTAGAGAATATCATGCTAAGTGAAACAAGTCAATCCCAAAAAACCAAAGGTCAAATGTTTTCTCTGATAAACAGATTCTGATCCATAGTGGGGGTGGGTAGGGAAGAATGAAGGAAGTTTGGATTATGCAGAGGGGAGTCAGGGAAGGGGTGGGACAATGGGGATGGGAAAGATGGTAAAATGACTCAGACATTATTACCCTATTTACATGTATGAAAAAAAAATTTTTAAATAAATGAATAAAAAAAAGTAGCCACCCCAGGTCCAACCTTTGTTAGGTGCTAATTTATAGCCAAGACTTGGCACCTTTCTTTGTCAATTTGATTTGGACTTTTAATATGACATTTATTTTATTCAAACATCAAATGACCTCTTTCATTTTAATTATTATCCTGGTCATTTAAAAAACTGATTTCATCCAAATACAGCATTGAGTGTTTTTTTATTGGCTCTATCATTAATATTTGATTTAGCATGTCAAAGATTTGTGATTTTCATAAGTTACAGTTTGAAAAATTTGGTTGCCAAATTTAAAAACACTAATGAGTCATTTATTCAATCATGGAAAAAGAGATAAAGAAAAAAAAAAAAAAGATTCCAGAAGATTCCAAAATGAACTGGTTTCCTGTTCTTTGTAAGTCATTACTCTGAGGCAATTCAATTTTTATCTTCTTCCTGCCACAGCATCATTTTTATTCATTTCTAAGTGTGTTTAGTCTATACCGGGATTTGCCGAGTGCTTGCAAAAGGCATACATACACTTTGCTATACAAATTCAACATCAAAAACTGTGTTCTACTCTCTTTGACATTCTGCCCACCACCCTTTCAAAGACTCTACTTTGCAATTCCATTGCCTTTTATACACGGGGCATATGTTGACAATCACAAACCCATTCTTCCCAATCATAAGATACCAGAGTCTTACATGTCAAATGTTGTATCGCTCTCAGAAGAAACCTACATCTAATATCTCTTTGCATTGCAAAAGCTACCTTCTGCTTTCATTAGCTAGCAGTGTTATTACAGATTTCAAACCTGATGTCAGACTTTGATGCTTCCTGGAATATCTTCTCTATTTCAACAGCATAATTGCTTCTTACTTAACAAATTCTGGCAAGACAAGTGGCATCCTGACTCTCACTCCAATTCCAACTGCTGACTGTCTAGTTCATATTAAAAATCTATGTGCTTTTTTCTTTACTTAAAAACTAAAATGAAAATTCAAGCAAATATCCCTATTTAATCAAGGAAAAAACAAAACTCCCCAAATGGAGACAGATTTCTCAAATTTAATGGAATTGGAATTCTCACATCATTAATAAATAATGAAGCTCTTACAGTAAATAATTAGAAACATTGATTATGTTAAATGTTTTTGCTACTAAAACTCACGGGGGGGAAGTAGAAAGGCAACATAGTACATTTTCTCACAATCATATCAGGAAAATGTATAGGTAGCTGGAATGTCTTTCCTATCTCAAGGGAAAGACTGACATGAAGATTATACCTGAATGGCTTCCCAAATTTGGAGGTTCAAAGAAAGAATCCCAAGCACGACTCTCTCCTCAGAGTGATGAGTTTCAGAGTCAGTCTTCATTTTCTTCCATGCAAAATAGCAATGAGAACAGTTCTTTTCTGACTATCTAATCAATTAAACGTTTGTCTAATGGAGTTACATTTTTTAGCCTTTACTCGTAAAAATATCACATACTCTACCTACAACAAAAACATCATCCTCACCAAATAGATTGGGAAGACTGGTAGTGATTTCACTGCCTCCCCAAACTTTGCCGTATTAAAATTACAAGTATATTAATGTGATATAAAAGCAAAACCAAAGTAGTGATAATCCTGAAACATTTGCAGTGATGGAGAAGGGCACCAAATCCCTGAAGAACATTTGATGCTTACCAGTAGTCCTTGGATGAAGAACTTAGAATCTCTGTCTTAATGGAGCCAGAATACAATTTTAATGTATTTAGAGAAAAATAAAAACTAATTACAAAAACTACTAAAGAAGTCATAACATGTTTAGCTAGGTAGGACTCCTCATGCTCTTACCTGTGGATTGTGTGTGCTAATACACCCCAAAGACAAGCATGACAAATCACAATAAAAAGAGAAAGAAAACTCAACCTAAAGCTCCAGTTACATCCACTGACAAGTCCTATACAGAAAAATTTAAAAAACAATAAAATGGACTGCTCTCATTTGATTATTTTCCCTCTAAAGTTTACTTGAAGTCAACGGCAAGAAGGTAGACTCTTTAAATGAGCAAAGAGGAAATTTAAAAGACTTAATAATCTGCATTTAAATAGCACCTTAAATTAATCATTAATAGAATATAACTTTTTAATTTTAATTAAGATATCCTTATTTGGCTTGAGCTTCACCCTAGATTTCACTGGATGCACCTATTTATTAATGTGGTAATGTTCAAAACATACTAAGGGAAGTGTGTGTGTGTGTGTGTGTGTGTGTGTGTGTGTGTGTGTTTGAATTTCAAGTCAGGTAAATTTTATTTGATTTTGTATGGAATGGAAAACCATACACAATTTTGAACAGGGAATCCACAAGTCATCATTTCAAGAACAGGACTATTGGTGGCAAAGAACAGGATTAATCAGAAGAGGAGAGGTTCAAGACAAAGACAAACTGCAAAGTTTTGCTATAGTTAGTCAAGAAATAATAGGTATACGAACTCTAGCAGAAAATATTTAAAACTGGAATGAAGACAGATCTCTTAAGAGAAATAAGACATTGGAACTCAACTGATAGATTGGGAACCTCAGTCTTCCAGAGGGTGGTGCTGGCACTAGCCAATGCAGGAAAGCAGAGGGAGGATGGGGTGTGGTTTGCATGTGAGGAAGACGGCATGTGGAACGTAGAAACTGAGAAACAACAGGCAGCTACTGCAAATCTTTGGGCACAATAATTTACCTTGTGTAATCTAAAGTGCTATTCTTTTAGGAGAAACTATTTTTACCATTATAATCTGTAACATCAAGAGAAATAGGTTTGATTGTGATTCAAAAGACCATGATGGTTTTATTTTATCATTCATGTTTGAGCTGTTGTGCTTAGGTGGAAATCCCAGCATGTGAACTGTGTAGAAAATAATACCATGGAAATGTTAGGAGATAGTAAAAGTCACAAGGGAAGAATATGTCCAGCACAGTCCTTGAAGGTGATAATCTTAAGTGTTTTTTTCCCTGAGCTTAACTTGCTGATGCCTGGTCTATTTCTAAAAGGTATTTTTATTCCCATGATACCTAGAGTATGACAAACAGTAGGAGAGTAAACGAGAGTATGATTGAACGGAAAGGAAAAAAGAAAACTTATTCCATTTTAGGCTGATTGTACACATCTCTGGAATTTTTCTCTGTGCCGGCATGTTTAGAAGGCAGGTTGTTAAATGGTAATTGCAAAAAGTGAAATGCACACCTGCATACACACACACACACACACACATCACACACACACACACAACCATACTCCTCTCCATTCCTTCAATCTACATTTTAATAACTATGTGTGCCTTTTGTTAAGTTATTATCTCTCTAAAATGTTCTTCCTCTGAACCATGTCCGTTATGTAGTAGTTCAAATCCTACTTTTTCTCACATCCATTAGTTCAAATAAATCCTTTTCTTGAATTTCCACCAAACTTTATTTGTACCTCTATTTTGATACTAAGCATAATTTTTCCCAAAACATAAAAGAGTGCATGTATATGTATAATGAATGGATTTTTTAGCTTCTTAAATGTTAGAGACTATGTGATAGTGATAGTGATCATAGAAGGCTCTAAGAAAAAGTATTTATTAATTTCTATTGCTGGGTGGTAATCAGGCAATAATATTTTCCACAAAGGAAGATGAGAGAAAAATAACTATTTGGTTGGTATTTCAAATAATTGACTTATAAAATGAGAACTGGAATACAGGTTGGAGAAGAGTGTAGATTAATTCAACATCAGAAATACTGAGAAAACAGGAGTGGGGAAGAACTGAATTACTTGGACCCAGAAAAAAAATTATTTAAAAAAAATTTTTTCACTGACGTATAAATCCAACTACTCTTCCTTTGCAGATAAGATTGCAAGATAGTCACCTGACAGCTTCTTCAGGAATCTTCCCAGCCGGTTACAGTTGAGGACATAATGGGCATCTAACACCTAACACTGAGGAGGAAAAGTCACCAAACACATAAACTCTTACACTTTTACTCCTACAAGTAGGTTATGAAACATAATTATTTCTTCAGATTCCTAAATCCTGTGTCTTAAGTTATTAATGGTTCCTAATAGATTAAACCAATTTTAACCTCAGGTTTTATGTTGAACCCCTCTGATCAAGGCACAGAGTTTATTTGACTAAACTCAAAACAGAATTTTCTAAAATCAGAAATTTAGAAACAGATGGATAATGATGAATTCTCTAATTTTAGATAATTTGGCCTTAATTAAAAACATGTTTCTTGGCTGTAATTAATAGGGACAATTTTGTTCATTTCAAAAATGAAAATTACATATCACAGAAAGATCAGGGAGAAAACCTAAGCATTATTATGACACAACAAATCATCATAATGCATTCAACCTTAAAACAAGTTTAGAATTTTAATAACCTAGGTTACTTGCTTAGAAGCACAGGAAAATTTCAATTTTTTTAGTAAATATAACCCAGGGTCTAAATGTTCTTGGTGCCATATTGAAATGTAGGTCTCATCTGAGGACTTTACCTTCTGGATTTTCTTCTTTTTTTTAGGAGAAAGTCTGTAATTGGGTTCTAAATAACATGCATCAGTCTCATGGAACTTCAGTTGGATATACAAGTCCTCCACCCAAAGAAAATCAGTCATTATGCTACTGGGAGGTATTTTTTTACTTAACATCCTACTACCGAAATAAACAGGAGTTTTTATATGACTTTTTAAAAAATATTTACTGAGACCTACAAACCATTGTGTTGTAAATATAGCCTTTGGCACAGAACCTATATATTTCTTTTCTCTAGCTCCAATAACTTCTGTCTTCGATGAGAGGACAGCATGTCACCAATGCCTTCTGGGGTATGCAATTTTTCTCTATCACATTTTGTGATACAGAGAATCATCTATTGGTCTATCCAACTGACTTACAGAAAAATATAGGTGTATATAATGCAAGATCTTAAGACCCGTTATTATGATGGAAATAGAAATAAACACAAAAACCTATAATTTTTTTTTTTTTAAATAAGAGACTGAGTTGATCTCAAAGTAGAGCAAGGGCATTATCGACTCATTAAAATGCAAAGAAAAAGCAAAGAACTGGGTGCAGTGATGGATGCCTATAATCCCAGTGGCTCGGGAGGCTGAGGCAGACAGATTGCAAATTCAAAATGAGCCTCAACAATTTAGCAAGGCCCTAAAATATTTAGCCAAACCCTGTCTCAAAATAAAAATCCTTTTAAGTGCTGGGGATGTAGTTCAGTGGTAAAGCACCCCTGGGTTAAATTCCTAGTGAAGGAAGGGAGGGAGGGAGAGAAAGAAAGAGAGAGAGAGAGAGAGAGAGAGAGAGAGAGAGAGAGAGAGAGAGAAAGAGAAAGAAAGAAAGAAAGAAAGAAAGAGAGAAAGAGAGAAAGAAAGAAGAGAGGAGAGGAGAAAGAGAAGAGAAGAGAGAGAAGAAAGAAAGAAAGAAAGAAAGAAAGAAAGAAAGAAAGAAAGAAAGAAAGAAAGAAAGAAAGAAAGAAAAGAGAGGAGAGGAGAAAGAGAAGAGAAGAGAGAGAAGGAAGGAAGGAAGGAAGGAAGGAAGGAAGGAAGGAAGGAAGGAAGGAAGGAAGGAAGGAAGGAAGAAAGAAAGAAAGAAAGAAAGAAAGAAAGAAAGAAAGAAAGAAACGATATGTTATTTAGAACTCTTGTTCTATCAACTTTTAGCTTAGTGGGATCACTCTTGGAAAGAGTTGGATTCTGCAGAATGGAACAAAGAGTTATGGAAAGGATTCAATGAGATTCATTTACAGAGCACACATCCTGACACAAAGAAAGCATTGATAAGAGATAGCCAAGAAAAGTAGCAATAACAGCCCTCATAAGATCAGGATCTCAGTATTATTTCATTACCTGCTATTGACCTAAAGTATGTCATTTAACCTGTCTGACCTCAGACTCCTCAGAGGTAGAAACAATTTATAATTCCCACTATAGAGACCTTTCCCACATTGTTATGAAATCAAATAAGAATATGAATGTATCTTGAAAAATATAACTGGTTGTACAAATATAAATATGCTTGAATAGCAGAATGATTAGTTGCTCCAGCTCAAGGCAGGCAGGAGTACATACCCTTGGGCAGGGAAGCATTTATAATTTCCTTATCCTTCTTGCCTTTACTTTCCAAACTTTCCTATGTTGGGGGATGGTCCATAACAGAAAACAAAGACATGGGATGTATCCCAAAGTCTTTCATTTTTTAATTATAGCTTCTACTTAATAATTTATGGATAACCAAGAGTTGACTACATAAGTAAACTCAAAATAAAGAAGGTAAGAGCTGATAAGAAATCTGTGAGCAATTACTGTCTTCCAAACTCTTATCTTGACATTTCAGATAGAATATTCGGGGGAGTTTCTTTGATTAGGGAAATTATTGGTGCTCCATTAAGTTTGTTATTTATTTGGTTATAACATTCTAACTAGTTCTAATGAAAATAATTTTCTCTTTCATGCAAGTGCATCTTTTGTTAAAGTTAAATACACCATTAGTAATATGAAATTAGATAGATAAATGATAAAGACTTAAAAAGACAGACAGAAAGAATATTTTGAGTCCACTAATATTGACGAGTTTCTAAAATTTAGTTAAGACACCAGGAAACTGAAAACTTAGACAAACTCTTCGTTTTCTTTGAAATATAATTGGCATGGTGATTTGTGATAGGGTTGCAGATTTAAAACAGTGCCACACACAGATGAGGAATATAACAGTGGAACAACTTATCCTGTGCCCCATTATGGAGTTGCTTAGGCAAGAAAGCCATGCTGCTTTTCACCTTAAACATAAACAATTACACACTATAAGGTGAGCAAGGGCTGCATAATGGGATATTACTACTGTATTATTAAACAGTCGCTTAGATGTCAGACTGTTTGACAGCTATATGATGTAATTACATGCTGGATGAGAACATTCACTTTATAAAGTGCTTTACAAAAAAATTGAGTATGTTCAAAAGTTTCAAGCATTTTAAAATCACATTCCACTGAGCTGAAATGAAAACTACAAATAGCAATAAAACCAAGTTATCACCGATCAGATACACAGGCTAAAGATGATAAATGTGACTCTGAATTAAAATCTTCACAAGTCTAAACTTAGATAAATATCCACATTGGTCTGGAATTATTTTTACCATCAGACCAATGTGTGATAGATAATCGCAAAAGAATCTAACACTTTTTAAAACGTAAACAAATAAGAGCTCAGTGCTAAATTCCCAGTATTAAATATATCCGCTGTATTATTCACACACAAGTTAGATGTGAGTGGCATCCATAGCTAATTGAAAAGTCAAACAATTTGGGAAGTTTTTTGATGTGGAAGTTAGCAAGAGTTGACCAAAGTTTTGAGAGAAATCTTTTTAGTTATCATCAACAAATAAAGGTGATATATACATTGGTCTGAGGAAATCCCAGTAAGTGACCCCCCACATACTTATCCCTAAAAATAACATCGTTTAGAAAATGTCATTCACTAAAATTGCAATTGATAATAAATGAAATATTTTAGGACATTGAAAATTAGAAACAACTTAGTTTCTTTTCAGCCAACCTGGTTAGTAACTAATGGCCTCACATCAAAATGTAAAAATGTAATTTTTGTAATAATACATACAAAACGGTGTGTATTATTAACAACAAGGGAAATAAATAAAAACAGAAGTTAAGTAATAAATTCATTAAGTATGTTAGGCAGCTTTTCATTGCTATGACCAAAATATCTGACAAGAACAACTTAGCGGAGAAAAAGTTTCCTTTGGTTCACAGATTCAGAGATTTAGTCCCTGGTCAGCCGACTCCACTGCTCTGGGTACAATATGAGGCAGAACATCATGGCAGAAGGGCATGAGGGAGGAAAGCCACTCCATTCATGACAATCGAAATGCAGAGAGAGAGGGGAAGTGGCCCCAGGGAAGATGCCCCCGTGACCCAGCACACCCCACCTACCTACAGTTACCACCCAGTGAATCCAGTCAAACTAGGATGGCCTCATTATGTTACAGCTCTCATAATCCAATCATTTTACCTCTGAACATTCCCGCATTAACACAGGAGCTTTTAGGGGACACCTCATATCCAAATCATCACTCTAAAATAATACTACTTTTCCATTTGAACAAGTTAGATATTTCCAAATAATATACTTATTTCAAAATTGCCTGAGAAGTAGCAGTTAGGTTTAGCAATCAGGATGCTATTCTATTCTTCAAATCTGGAATGTATCAATTTTCCCATTTGCAACTGGGGACCTGAGTGGTATATTGCCATATATATTAGATGAAACACATGACAGATACTATATATGGACAAGGTCTGGATATGGATGAACTGTCTTAGTGGCCTGAGGCATAATTTGGCAGATATAGGAGAGCATATTATTCCAGAATTGAGGCTGCAGGACCTCAATTATCATTACAACATTTTCCTACCCCAACTCTCAGTCTGAGCTTATCGTTGTACTCCACACCCTGCTAACACCTGGGCCTACTTCCCCTCATTGGAAATATCAATAGTAAACTGCAAAACAGATTTAGAAATATGTGATCATATATTTATCTATTATCCCCAGACTCCACCAAAGTTAATAAAGTAATGCTTTACTTTCAATGACAGTAATTAATAGAGAAATGTGTATCTATAGGAGAAGCACAAAAAAAGCAGTCTGTAGATTTAGAATTCATGTTCTTAGTGCTCATTCGTCTTTGCTCAGCTGTATAGAAAGCTTGGTTGCACATTAAATGAAAAAAGCAGAATATTTAAATCAATAAAATGGGGAAAGGAAGTGATGTAACTGTTAAAAAAAGGCAACCAAATCAATCATGTATGCCCAGGATGAATGTTCCATGATAATAAGATCCTAAATTGTATCTTATTTAAAAGCACCACTGCCTTTCCTCAAGGTGTTTAAATGTACAGAGGCATGTGGTGTGTGTATGTGTGTGTGTGTGTGTGTGTGTGTTTGTGTGTGTTGCAAGAGAAAAAGGGAAGATAAATAATTTATTTCTTATACACAACAGACAACTGATATCAAATTAACCACGTATTGAATTAAGCATTTTATTGAATTCATATATTATGGGGTAAGGAATAGCATGTAATTCATAGAAGACGGACTCAAGTAATGGGAAAACTAAACTTAAAGGTAGACAAGATGGTGAAAGAACTGAGATTAGAAGCTGAGTACTTTAAGCTTAACCAAGTTTCCTTTATATAAGTCTGGGTACCCTTCAGAATATATTGTTTTTAAGATAGTAATTTCAGGTTATCTCTCCCCTTTATTTAAATAAAACAGTGCCCTCTAGTGGCCACCTTTAAAACAGAATTAAATTAAATATACAAGGTCATCTTTATTTTAAAGATAGACACTAAAAAGTGTATACTAAGTCGATTGTGGTGGCGCATGCCTGTAATCCCAGAAACTCAGGAGTCTGAGGCAGGAGAATCTCAAGTTCAAGGCCAGCCTCAGACACTTGGTAAGAACCTGTCTCAAAATCTAAAAAGGACTGAGGAGGTAGCTCATTGTCCCTTGCTTCAATCCCTGGTACACACACACACACACACACACTCTCTCTCACACACACACACACAAACAAACCTAAAATGTGGCTTCACTATATGGATACATATGGATACAGTAGGACAATGATTACCAAAATATAAGAATAAAATACATCACCACATTTAAAAATGCCCTCTAGGGCTGGGGAGATAGCTCAGTTGGTAGAGTGCTTGCCTTGCATGCACAAGGCCCTGGGTTCAATCCCCAGCACCACAAAAAAAAAAAAAAAAAAAAAAAAAAAAATGCCACTTAGATGGAAAAACTTTGGTGTTGTGATCTAAGTTCTTACCCTGATCTAGAGCTGTCATTGAGTCATACTGTGTACATTGCCTCCATGAAACTAAATAAATAACTCTTCAAACTGACAATAAGTAAAAATAATGAGACTTTCTTCAGAACTACATTATTTATATTTTTTATTGACCACCACTCTTTAATATTGAATGCTCTCATTAGTTATCTTATGGATAACAAATCTAATATTCTTTTTAGTCCTTCTTTTTCTCTTCTTTCTGGAATTTTTTATTATATTAAAAATTTCTTTTATAAAAATTTCCTCAAGAAAAATTTGGCATTATCTCCTACTGATCCCTCTTCACATAGGAATATACTTCTTCCTCTATATAACTGAAACTCTTCTGAGTATCCAAATTCTATACCTCCATTAAGACTCATTCCAATGCTATGAAGTTTTCATTGCTCCCACTCACTAGTACTTTCTTCACTCAAGAAAATTCCATGGTGCAAACCTTTTTTGAAAATATTTACAATTTTCCATTAACATTTCCAGATGTTGTCCATATATAATTTTCCATTAACACTTGCCCCAAAAGAGTTTCCCACATGTCCACCACCACTACTACCACTGTTTCTCAGCATTCCAGAGTAGCTATCTCATCATGTACCACAAGACATTTCCATCTGCTACTCATGTATGACCTTCCAGCTTTGTTCCACCACATTCTGTTTTCCAGTAGCCAACATTGGAAATCACTCTGGAATTTTTGAGGCACCTGATGCCTCTTGTTTCATGTCCAATTGAAAGAGAATTCTTAAAGGTTCATTTGTAGAACCAAACAAATTAGTTCTTTGGTTCTAATACTTTACCTAAAATGCACCAGATGTAGATGCACACATGGCTTATCTGAGATGTGAGCACATGGTGGTCTGAGCCAGAAACTAAAATATGTCCCATTGAAAATCTCTCCTTCCACTAGACAACTTCATCACTAGGTTAGTAATTCTTATTAGATTCAGCTTTATTACTAAGTTATTCTGTCTCATAAAATGAGCTCACTTCCCAAAGTCCACAGATCTTCCTTAAACAGATGTCCATGCACCCAATACTGTTTGATAGGGTTGTATGTGCTTTCATTGTAGACATAGGTTGAACTTGAACTAAATTGTGCTAATCCACCCCCACCCCATCTACCCTAATTTCCATTTATACCATGAATGATATGATAGACAGCCTATATATTTCATCATTTCTTCAATTAACCTCAGTAGAGCACTTCATGCATAGTAAGAACTTTTTAAAAATTCTGATAGACTGCAACATTGACTTACTTTTAATTTATTTTTTATCACTTTCATATATATCCTTTTCAGGTTTGAATAGTTGTTTAGAATAAATAAGCTGTTGTGTTTAAATAATATGCTGAGAATACAAATAAATCTTTATGCTAATAATCCTTCCCTAAACTTCATTATGGAATGTGTTACTACTATTACATAAGAAATATCATACCCTATCACTAGTTTCCATTAAAATCAGATTATATTTAAAGAAAAATAGAAAGCAATGGGGGTTTACTTTTCAAAACTTTTGCTATATTTTAAATAAATAGGAAGTTTAAATTAATATACAGAAATTCACATAAGATGTTTGCATGATGTTCCTATACATCAGTGATGAATACACTGAAAGAGAAATTAGAAAAATTATCCCATTCACAATAGCCTCAAAAAAATAAAATATTTAGGAATCAATGTTTAAAAAGAGGTGAGACCTCTACACTGAAAATTACAGAACACTAAAGAAAGAAATTGAAGAAGACCTTAGAAGATGGAAAGATCTCTCATGTTCTTGGATAGGTAGAATTAGCATTGTCAAAATGGCCATACTACCTAAAGTGCTATACAGATTTAATGCAATTCTTATTAAAATCCCAGTGACATTCTTCATACAAATAAAAAAAAAAGCAATCATGAAATTCATTTGGAAAAATAAGATACCCTGAATAGCCAAAGCATCCTTAGCAAGAAAAGTGAAGCAGGAGGCATCACAAAACTAGACCTTAAATTATACTATGGAGCCACAGTAACAAAAACAGCATGGTATTGGCACCAAAGCAGACATTTAGACCCATGGTACAGAATAGATGACACAGAGATAAACCCATATAAATAGAGTTATCTCATACTAGACAAAGGCACCATAAACATACATTGAAGAAAAGATAGTTTCTTCAACAAATTGTACTAGGAAAACTGGAAATGCATAGGTAGCAAAATGAAATTAAACTTCTGTCTCTCATCCTGCACAAAAATCAACTCAAAGTAAATCAAGGACTTAGGCACCAGAACAGAGACCCTGGGCCTAATAGAAGGAAGAGTAGGCCCAAATCTCCACCATGTTGGCTTAGGAAATGACTTCCTTAACAAGACTCTTAAAGCACAAGAAGTAAAATTAAGAATCAATAAATGGGATGGAATCAAACGAAAGAGCTTCTTCACAGCAAAGTAAACAATCAATAACTGGAAGAGAAAGCCTACAGAATGGGAAAAAAATCTTTGCCATCTGCACCTCAGATAGAGCACTAATCTCCAGAATCTATAAAGAACTCAAAAAACTCTACACCAAGAATGCAAATAATCCAATCGACAAATGGGCTAAGGAAATGAATAGACACTTCACAGAAGAAGATCTACAAGCAATCAACAAACATATGGAAAAATGTTCAACATCTCTAGTAATAAGAGAAATGCAAATCAAAACCACCCTAAGATTCCATCTCACTCCAATTAGAATGGTGATTATCAAGAATACAAGCAACAACAGGTGTTGGCGAGGATGTGGGGAGAAAGGTACACTCATACATTGCTGGTGGGGCTGCAAATTAGTGCAGCCACTCTGGAAAGCAGTGTGGAGACTCCTTAGAAAGCTTGGAATGGAACCACCATTTGACCCAGCTATCCCACTCCTTGGCCTATACCCAAAGGACTTAAAATCAGCATATTACAGAGATACAGCCACATCAATGTTCATAGCTGCTCAGTTCACAATAGCCAGGTTGTGGAACCTAGATGTCCTTCAATTGATGAATGGATAAAGAAACTGTGGTATATATATACAGTGGAATATTACTCAGCCATAAAGAATGATAAAATTATGGCATTTGCAGGCAAATGGATGAAATTGGAGAATATCATGCAAAGTGAGATAAGCCAATCTCAAAAAACCAAAGGATGAATGATATCGCTAATAAGCGGATGATGACACATAATGGGGGGTGGGAGGGGTTAGTGTTAGGGTTAGAGTTAGGGTTAGGGAGGGGGGCAAGAATGGAGGAAGGAAGAACTGTATAGAGGGAAAAGAGGGGTGGGAGGGGTGGGGAGAAGGGAAAAAATAACAGAATGAATCAAACAGCATTACCCTATGTAAATTTATGATTACACAAATGGTATGCCTTTACGCCATGTACAAACAGAGAAACAACATGTATCCCTTTTGTTTACAATAAAAAAAAAAACTTAACACCAAAAAAGTAAATAACCCAATCAATAAATGAGCAAAGGAACTGAACAGATAGTTCACAGAAGAAATACAATCAATCAACAAATATGTGAAAAAATATTCAACATCTCTAGCAATTAGAGAAAGGCAAATCAAAGCTATACTGAGTTTCCATTTCACTCCAATCAGAATGGCAATTATCAAGAATACCCAAAATAATAATTGTTGGCGAGGATGTAGGGAAAAAGGTACACTCATAATTTACTGATGGGAATGTAAGTTGACGCAACCACTATGGAAAGCAGTATGGAGATTCCTAAGAAAACTTTGAATGGAACCACCATTTGAAGAACTTAAAATCAGCAAACTACAGTGATGCAGCTACATCAATGTTTATAGCAAGCAGCTCAATTCACAATAGCTAAGCTATTAAACCAATCTAGGTACCCTTCGACAGATGAATGGATAAAGAAACTGTGGTATATATACACAATGGAATCGTACTCATTGTTAAAGAAGAATGAAATTGTGGCACTTGCCAGTAAATGGATGAAACTGGAGAATATTATGCCAAGCAAAATAAGTCAGTACCAAAGAACCAAAAGCCAAATGTTTTCTTTGACGTGTGAATGCTAATTCACAATGGGGAGGGCTCTAGGGAAGAATAGAGGTACTCTGGATTAGACAGAGGGGAGTGAAAGGAGGGGAAGGAGAATAGAGATAGGAAGGATAGGGATAGGAATGAATCAGACATTATTACCCTGTGTGAATATATGATTATACAACCAGTGCAATTCTACTTCAGGTACCACCAGAAGAATGAGAAGCTATACTCCATAAGCTACACTTATGTATGATGTGTCAAAATGCATTCTACTGTCATGTATAACTAATTAGAATTAAAAAAAAAAAAAAAAAAAAACTCCTTTCAAGAAGGCAACAAACCTGAGGTTATACACAAGGAGTCAACTCCTAAACCCACCTTCCTTCTAGGGAGTTGTTGTGGGCTATGCTATTCGGACTACGCCAAGATGGCACCTGGCAGCCAGCCAGAAGTTGTTTTGATCACATGGGTGGTGAGGAAGTCGGTTAACGTAAACACACTCAGGTGCTTTATCATTGGTTGTATTCAAATGAGTCCACACACACAACGCGTGCACATGTGTTCCGGAGTGCTCCTGCTCATTTTGACCTTTGCCATGATTGGGCAGCTGGCTCCTTGCCTGATCTTCGCTTAACCGGCGTGGCCCTACCCTCCGCCTCTTGGAGGGAATATAAGCCGGCAGTAGGCAGAAGGCAAAAAGCAACAGTAAGCAGTAGGCAGAAGGCAGAAGGCAGATGGCAGATCGCAGAGTGGAGGACTAAGAACACACCTCTAGGTCGCAGATCACAGATCGCAGTATGTGGGACGCACCACTAAGAAGCACCTCTGATAGACAGCACCTTTAGAACGCACCTCTAGCATGCACCTTTAGTTTGCAGGATGCAGGATGCACCTTTAAGATGAAGCAGCAGAACTCTAAGAAGAAATACGCTCTCTAAAAGCGTAGCAAGCCTCTCTTTCTCTAAAACTCCCTCTCAAAGCCTCTCTTCCTCTAAAATCAAGCAAGCTTCTCTTCCTCTATAAGCTAGAGAATAAGCAAGCAAGGAAGGAAGTAGCTCAGGAATAGAAGTAGTTTATTTCCAGTCCACCGCGAGATTGTTGCTGCAGGCGGTAACAAATATCCGCGGGATTGTTGCTACGGGCGATGACAGGGAGTGATTGATATTTGAGCTCCAACGGAGAAGAGGCAAAGGCCCCAGGTACATAACTGGTAACTTCTCCATGTATCCCAAGAAAATTGGTCACATTTAACAACAACAACAAAAAAAAAAAAAAAAAAAAAAAAAAAACCAAAGATTAGGACAATATTTGGGACATACCTCAAATTCAAATTTAAAATGGGCATCCAGTAATCCTCTGATTTATTTGATGACCCTAATCTCAGGGGCTCCTATATCTTCATCCTTGGATTTTTGTTGTCTGTACATTAATGCCCATCTTTTGATTCATTCAGTTGTGATACCAATAAAAAAAATTCATTCTGGAAAAACAAATGATATTCGCATAAAGAAAAATCTTTGCTTTCTATGCTTTGCAGCCTGTATTTTTAGGCTCTGTTAGACAAAAGTAAAGTATAAAATGGTATATTTTCAAGGATTTTTGCTTTGGGGTGAGATTTTTCATGGTTCTGCACAGGGATAATGTTCTCCTGGTGGAAGTTTCCACATTAAATATCATTCACTAGTGTCAAAATATTCACAGAGTCCAAGGAGTCCAAGCTTAAGGAACAAACATGATGAGAAAAAAAATGTTTACAATTAAGATTATTGAACTCCTTTCTGTATTAAACAAAATTTGTATAAGAAAAAAATCTAGTGACCTCTGTGCAAGAGACTGACTTAAGAGAAAAATTTTAGTCTTAAATGCTGCTATCTTCATCACAAATGTAAAATGCAATAAAGACAAAATGTTTGTGGCTTCATTATGATTGATGGAAACACATCATGCATTTCATTACTCCCATTAAATGCACTGGATATCCAGTAACTGATTTTTATCATAGTCAATAGTACTTCCAATTGAGAACCATCATTATATTAACATTTTTGTCCTATACCTTAAAATGATAAGTAAGTCAAGTTATTTTTGCATGTGTGGCAGAGATTGCAGGATATTTACCACTATTCATTTTCACTTTCTTAGTTATACTCTAATTTTTTTCAAGATATTTCTACCTGAAGTAAAAACTCTACTTATTCTATTTCTGTATGCTAAATTTGTAGCAATGCAAAATCATCCCTTTCCAAACCTTCAGACTTTTTCTTCTTGATTAATTTGGTAAAATGCTGTACAATATCCTGTTTTCTTAGTTTCCTTTGCAAATTGCCAAAATATTCCTAGTATGGGAATATTAAAGCTAAATAATGTCCAAAACAAAGTTTGAAATTTTGGTTTCTATTTACCATGTTTTCTGGTTCTTTACTTTGTGTTTCACTTTCTTTCTCTGCATCAATTTTGAAGTGTCATACTTTCACAAATAAGAACACCTCGATACAGGAAGGGAACCCATAGAATGTGTCCCATGAGCAAAATCTTATGTGGGAGTAAGGAAGAAAGGAGGTTTGAAAAGCAATGGTGCAAATTACAGGCTTTGTGACACAAAGGCAATTTAGAATGTGCAAAGTGTAATGGGGGGGTGGTGCAGTGAGGAAAGGTGGCAAATACCATAAAGAGGAAAATGAAGAAAAGGGAAATAGCAAATACAATTTTTTCACATTGGTCGAAAGAAATTTAGAGATCATGTTAAAAATGAAAAACTGAAGGTCAAAAAGTTCAGTGCCCGACCCCACACCGTTCAAAGTCTGCCTCAGATGAACATGCAGTGGGGAATCCGGGAAACCTACGGTTAGAAGGCAGGTTTCAGTATAAACATTATGGGAGACAAATAGAAAAGCACAGAGATGTCCAGACAAGATGTCTAGAAGGAAACTCAATCACTGGAGTGGAATCACCTCACTCTCTTCCTCTAAGTCCTATGAGCAAAAATCCAGCCTTCCACTTCTATCCCACAAGAAGGTGGCAGCAAGCTGAAGTGAACCGTTCTGAACTCTCAACATTCATAAAAGGAAGTGGGGAAAATACCATTCTTGGGATTTAGGACATGAAATAGAATCACCTTCCACAAGGGAGTGGTGTCACTGCGTGGCCAGGACAGGTCAGAATGTCCCATTCTCTGTTCTTGCTTTCATCCTGGTGACCATGAGTGGGCTTACAGTCTGGTCTATGATCCACTTTTGTCCAAGGGCAAGTCACCAAACAGGAAGGAGATGGTTTAATCTTGCAGGGGACTATCAATGAGAGTAAAGAAGTAATCACTATAAAAACAGAATTCTGACTATAAAATAATTAAAATCAGTTCATTTTGTTAAAACCAAAAATGTTAGATGGGCACAACAGAACTTAGAAAGAAAACTTTAGTTCCCTTTCTAGAACATATACTTTTAAAACAAGAAAAGACTTGAATATTAGTCATGAGAAAAAGATTCAGAGATGATTTGGAAGCTCAAATTAGAATATGCAGTGAGAGACAGCAACAAAGTAAAGGCCACAACTGTTTTGCACCCAAATAAAAACATAACATATCATGAGCCCACCAAATAATGGTCCCTCTTTCCATAATCCTAGAATATTGCATTTAAATTTGAGAATTTCAGTGTAATGAAGAAAATGTAAAGATCCACAGGACAGCTCTATTCAAGTATTTAGAGAAATAGAAGCACTGATTTATGCCTACAGTTTTACAGATTAAAGACACTAAGAATGTGGATCTTGACTAAGTAATAATTTGCCTTAGGGAAGAAAAATTTTCAAATAAATATTTGAAGTGTGTATGCACAAGAAACAAAGCCATCATTTATCTGACGATCAGGAGCACAAATTGATAAATACAATTAAGCTATTCATTTTAGTTTGGACAAATTAATTTGATGGGTGCTCTAGCCAGAGGCCTTCCTTCTTTCTGGCTTGGTCAGTGCTTAATTGCTGTAGATAGAGTACTATGTTCTTTGCTTTGATAAAACTGTTCCACCTATCCAAAAATCCTCCTCTGCCCCAGGCTTTCTTTTCATCTTATTTCACTAGAAATTGGAATCATTGCAATGTGTGATGGCCTCACTTAAGGTATTATCTCTTAAAGTTCCTCCAATATAGTGCATGTGTTATTTGGAGGGGAGAGAATCATCCCTGGTCCTCCGAACAGTGCCCTAGTTTGTCCATACAGGTTTTCAGTATCCGCCTTAGAAAGGACAGTAGTAACATAGCCCTCAAGGGGAAATTAATTTCCCAGGAAATAGGGCTATGCTTAGCCTTGATAAGCCCTTACCTAGCAGAACAACATAATTTCGTTAAAATTATGAAGGGCATGATCAGAAAATAGTTGCAGATGAAAGGACTGTACTGTAAAGAGGAAGAACTTTTCAGAATTTTCAAATGCTGTTTAAAGTTACAAATTTGAAAGTTGGTTGAAGAATAGCATTGCCATACATGTGTCTAGAACTAATTTACTACTCTCCAAAGTATGTTCCCTAAAACTGGAGTTGACAGGTTGGAAATCTACAGCCTGTGATCCAGATCCCAACACTGCCTGTTTTGGTAAATACAGTTTTACTGGAATATATCCACGTTCATTCATTTATGGATTGTCTATGGTTGTTTTCCCCAGACAATCTCACCATAAGGACAGAGATCACAGATGGCTGGAATACATGTTCATTGTTACTTCGCTTTTGGTTAACTCATAATAACTGTACATATTTATAATGTACTGTGTGATGTTCTGATGCATGCATGCATTGTGCAATGATCAAATCAGGGTAATTAGTATACTCATTACCCTAAGCATTTATCATTCCATTGATAACATTCAAAATTCTCTCTTTTTGCTATTTAGAAATATACAATAAATTATTAAGTTGTCACCATACTGTGTAATAGGATACCAGAACTTTTTATCCTATCTAATTGTAACATTGTAACCACTGACCAATCTCTCCCCATTGCTCCTCCTGACTTCCTTCCCCAGTTTTTGGTAAGCACCATTCTACTCTCAACTTCTACTAAATCAACTTTTTTATATTCCACATGAGTGCAATCATACACTTTTTGTCTCTGTTGACTGGTTTATCTCGCTTAACATAATGTCCTCCAGGTTCATACATGCTGCAGATGACAAGATTTTGATCTTTTTATGGCTAAATAGTATTCCATTATATATATTTACTGCATTTTTTTATATCCATTCCTCCCTTGATGAACACTTATTTGGCCTTCCATAGAAAATGTTCAGCAACCCCTGCTCTAATTCTTTGGGATATTAATAGTTATTACCTGATCAAAAGTTTGGAAGATATTTGTTAAGTAAAATTAAGATCTACTATAAGATTTCTCAGTTTTTAGCATAGGAAATCCTCAAGGAGGTGCTGGGAGTGTTTACTGTTTCACACATTTATTTTAGAGAGAAAAATCTTTTTATATCTTGAAAGACCTGTTTTCTGTAGAACCTGTTTACAGGAATGCTACAACGTTCATTCAAAAGGACAATGAATAGAGTACTGACCAAGTGCTAAACTTCAGAGATTTAAAGATGTGTAAGATATCACTGAGTTAGTCAGATATTATTTGCTGAGACCCAAAGATCTGACAAGAACAGTTTAAAAGAGGACAAGTTTATTTTGGCTCATGGTTTCCAGGATTCAGTCCATGAAACCATAGCTCTGGGCCTGAGATGAGGCAGAACATCATGGTGGAAGAGCCTGGTGGAGGAAAACTGCTTAGTTCATGACAGCCAGGAAGGAGAAAGAGAGCTTGAGTGCCAGGAGCCCGCGATAATAAATTCCCCAAGAGCACTTATTCCAGCCATGCCCTACAGTTACCAACATTAATCTGCTCAAATTATTAATACATCAAAAGAATTAATCCACTGAGGTTATAGATCCTGTAATCCTATCATTCCATCTCTGAACATTCCTGCATTGTCTCACCCATAAGCTTTGGGGGACACCTCATATCCAAACCATAAAAGCACCATCTTTACTCTCAAAGAGCTCACTGACTATTAGACATCCAAATATTAAACAAATAACTGCAATTCCTTTCAGGAGGTGTTTAAGTAGGTTATATACAATGACCAGGACTAGTTCAAAGGAAAGAAAATAAACTGTGATTAGGGTGCATGGACGTTGGAAATCATAAGAAAGGTATAGAGGAAAAAAATCTTTGAATCATGTTTTGAAGAATGCACAGAAAATTTCCATGCATAAACTACAAAGAATATCACTCCCTATAGAGAGACCAATATTTCTACAAAATGAAATTTTTTTTTGTTTTATAGACTACAAAGAATTTGTCTGAAAAAAGAAGTTATCTCGTTAAAGAAGATATCCAGTTCAGGAATATAAAGCTCATATTCCTACTAACCTGTAAAGAATCTCTGAGAAACAGAGTTAATGACCAAGATAGAGACATATCATCCCATGCCATCTGTATTGGCACCATAAAAAATAGTGAAATAAATCAACAGTGTTTCCATTCCCCACAAAAGAGTTTGAGACTAAAATCCAACATGAAATTTAGAGATAACAGAGAAAGTTTTAAGTGATAATTTTAGCTTCACTATGCAGCAATTTTCCACGTCTTTTTTGGATAATGAATAGTGAAATGAGTTGAAAGCACAGATGCTTGTCAGGTGTAGAGGGTGGATTTCAACCTCAGAAAGAGAACATAAATCTCACAAAAGAGAGGTATTCCCAATCTTTCTGACAAGCTAGAATTTCCCACGTTAGCCTTAATGTATTTGGAAGATCAACCAACAAAATGACTGCCATGGAGATTGGCATGATGGGGGGAAAAAGTTCTTAAAAGAAGCTGTTTTAAAAACCACAAATAAAGTAGAGGCCAGAAAATCCCTGATAAATATTTGGTTATCAGTGTATTTAGTGTCTTATGTTTTAGCATGGTGACAAGGACTTCAGTGAAGGCTACTCTAGAAAAAAATCTGGAAATGTTAACGAATATATATTCTGTTTGCAAATTCTGTCTTAAATGTAAAAAACATTTTCCCTTTGGTTCCATTGATTTTCCTCCTAGTAATCTTCTTACCCATCTCTACCTGATCCTTAAACCTCCATTCCTTGATTTTCCAACTTTGTCCTCCTTGCCTGGCCTCCAACACTTCTCAACCTTTCTTTTACCTAAAAATGTCCATAGGTCTTTACCATTTTTTCCCTCTTCTTTCCTTCCTGTCTTAAAAGAACAGATGCCCTTGATCATTTCCATGCTGCTCAGCATGTTACTTTGGATCCTATTTGACTACCACAATTTGCCTCAGGACTTCTTTTGTTTTTGCCCCCTTCAACTTTGTCCCCCGGGTTGGTTCCTCCCTTCTATAAATATACTAAAGGTTCTCTAATTCCAACTAAACTTTTTCTCCATCCTGCTTCTTCATTTCCACAAATACTCACTGAAGGACTTCTCCCTTAAGTCCTCCATTCTATATTGCTCACATTCACCTTCACCTCTAGTCTACTCTCCATTTACATCACTTCACAGAAACTCACTCTTAAAAATCACCAGTAACATCATGGTCATACCCAAGAGTTTTAACTCCTCCATTTTGCTTTATCAGAAGCATTTGACAGTGTTACACATTGGCTCCTTCATTTGCCTTACCACCTCTGGTCCTAGTGACCTTGAATCTCCTTTGTTCCTTTCCCTAATTCTCCTCCCACCAAGTACATCCTGTGTTCCTAAAAATTCTGTTCTTTCTTCCTCACTCTCCTCTATACTCTTCTCTTTTAATCCTTTTTAGGCCTTCATTTCTCTCACACTGAACTACCACAGCAACACCCAAATTAGACTTTCCTTTCATTCTCTCATTTTTTAAATCCATCCTTTAAACTGGCCCAAGGATTATCTTATTAAAAAAAAAAAATGGGGCTGGGGATATAGCTCAGTTGGTAGAGTGCTTGTCTTGCAAGCACAAGGCCCTGGGTTCTAATCCCCAGCACCACAAAAAGAAAAAAAAAAAAAAAAGAGTCACATCTTTATAAGGGGCAAAAATGGTGATTCAGTTGTGATCTTTGACTTCTGGGAGTTAGGCACCTGACTTCATGCAGTCCCCTCCTACAAATGCCCTTAAACTTGAGCATTGGGTTCACCATCTGGTGCCCCATCTTTCTGTCTTATCATCCACTATACATACTAAACTATGTAAAGTGCCAAAAGAGTTCCTCACATAATGTAAGCACACAAAGTTTATTATTACTTCTTTTGACATCTTCCTCACCTTGCCAAGGGCTTCACAGCTTACCTTTGCCTATACCATTCTTTATTTTCTGAATCCACATAAAAGAGTCTGCTGGACCATCCCCATATAGGAAATTTCATGGCTGCCGTAAACAGCTCTGTTCTCACATGTGGTTTATTGTTTGAGAGTGTGCCTTCTAACTAGACTTATTTTCTTTAGGCAGTTTATGAGTTCTTAAATCCTATTTTCCTTTCTCCTAACCCAGAACACTCTGATTTGCACATTTTGTGTAAATGAAAATATGCCTGTCAATATAAACATTATCTTCCCTATTTTACAAATTCATACCTAATCTTGAAAAGTTGTGCAGTCTGACAGGGTTGTAGCTCAGTGCCAGAGCACTTGCCTAGCGTGTGTGAGGTACTGGTTTCCATTCTCAATACCATATATAAATAAATAAAATAAAAGTCTATCGACAACTTAAATATATATATATATATTTTTTAAAGTTATGCAATGTGACTAGAGTCTAACCATTTTATCAAAATGTGAGTGAGTTGGACTCACTGCAGTGCCCTAACTGGAAATAATTCAATTTGTGAAAGACAAAATTGATAGGATTTCTAAGTAAATACATATGATCTTTTATGTCACTCCCAGACATCTCTTTACTTTCAACTCATAAGTTATGATGCAGTGACTTTTATTAATATATACCCTCATCTTGTGTCATATTTTTAATTATGGTAAAGATATCATTATTGTTTATATTTACGTTAGGGCTGCTATTTTCACATCTTTTGTTCTTTGAACTATCCTAATTTACACATGTAAGGTAGACTAGTTATTGCAAAGATACAAAAAACACCAATAAGCTCGTAATTCTAAAAATATCACACTCTCGTTGACATTTTGGAACATGCAAAAGGTAAAATAAAACAAAGATTTCCTATATTTATACCATCCCCAAGCTAATAATTTTTTGGAATTTAATGTTTTTAATTAATTTTAATGTCATCCTGTTTTCTGTATACATATAACAAAACTGAAATCATTGCATATTTACTTTTGTATGTTATTTTTTTTTCTCTTTTTTTTTATTGTAAACAAATGGGATACATGTTGTTTCTCTGTCTGTACATGGTGTAAAGGCATACCATTTGTGTAATCATAAATTTACATAGGGTAATGCTGTTTGATTCATTCTGTTATTTTTTCCCTTCTCCCCACCCCTCCCACCCCTCTTTTCCCTCTATACAGTCCTTCCTTCCTCCATTCCTGCTCCCCTCCCTAAACCCAACTGCAACCCGAACACTAACCCCTCCCACCCCCCATTATGTGTCATCATCCACTTATTAGCGATATCATTCTTCCTTTGGTTTTTTGAGATTGGCTTATCTCACTTAGCATGATATTCTCCAGTTTCATCCATTTGCCTGCAAATGCCATAATTTTATCATTCTTTATGGCTGAGTAATATTCCATTGTATATATATACCACAGTTTCTTTATCCATTCATCAATTGAAGGACATCTAGGTTGGTTCCACAATCTGGCTATTGTGAACTGAGCAGCTATGAACATTGATGTGGCTGTATCTCTGTAATATGCTGATTTTAAGTCCTTTGGGTATAGGCCAAGGAGTGGGATAGCTGGGTCAAATGGTGGTTCCATTCCAAGTTTTCTAAGGAGTCTCCATACTGCTTTCCAGAGTGGCTGCACTAATTTGCAGCCCCACCAGCAATGTATGAGTGTACCTTTCTCCCCACATCCTCGCCAACACCTGTTGTTGCTTGTATTCTTGATAATCACCATTCTAATTGGGGTGAGATGGAATCTTAGGGTGGTTTTGATTTGCATTTCTCTTATTACTAGAGATGTTGAACATTTTTCCATATGTTTGTTGATTGCTTGTAGATCTTCTTCTGTGAAGTGTCTATTCACTTCCTTAGCCCATTTGTCAATTGGATTATTTGCATTCTTGGTGTAGAGTTTTTTGAGTTCTTTATAGATTCTGGAGATTAGTGCTCCATCTGAAGTATGATTGGCAAAGATTTTCTCCCACTCTGTAGGCTCTTTCTTCACATTGCTGATAGTTTCCTTTGCTGAGAGAAAACTTTTTAGTTTGAATCTATCCCAGTTATTAATTCTTGCTTTTATTTCTTGTGCTATGGGAGTCCTGTTGAGGAAGTCTGGTCCTAAGCCGACATGTTGAAGCTCTGGACCTACTTTTTCTTCTATAAGATGCAAGGTCTCTGGTCTGATTCCGAGGTCCTTAATCCATTTTGAGTTTAGTTTCGTGCATGGTGAGAGATATGGGTTTAGTTTCATTCTGTTGCACATGGATTTCCAATTCTCCCAGCAACATTTGTTGAAGAGGCTATCTTTTCTCCATTGCATATTTTTGGCCCCTTTGTCTAGTATGAGAAAATTGTATTTATTTGGGTTTGTGTCCGTGTCCTCTATTCTGTACCTTTGATCCACCTTTCTATTTTGGTACCAATACCATGCCGTTTTTGTTACTATTGCTTTGTAGTAGAGTTGAAGATCTGGTATTGCGATACCCCCTGCTTCACTCTTTCTGCTAAGGATTGCTTTAGCTATTCTGGGTTTTTTATTCTTCCATATGAATTTCATAATTGCTTGCTCTATTTCTGTAAGGTACATCATTGGGATTTTAATTGGAATTGCATTGAATCTGTATAGCACTTTTGGTAGTATGGCCATTTTGACAATATTAATTCTTCCTATCCAAGAACATGGGAGATCTTTCCATCTTCTAAGGTTTTCTTGAATTTCTTTCTTTAGTGTTCTGTAGTTCTCATTGTAGAGGTCTTTCACCTCTTTTGTGAGATTGATTCCCAAATACTTTATTTTTTTCGAAGCTATTGTGAATGGGGTAGTTTTCCTAATTTCTCTTTCTGAAGATTCATCGCTTATATATAAAAATGCCTTCGATTTATGTGCATTGATCTTATATCCCGCTACTTTACTGAATTCACTTATGAGATCTAAAAGTTTTCTGGTGGAATTTCCTGGTTGCTCTAAGTATACAATCATATCATCAGCAAATAGGGATAGTTTGAGTTCTTCTTTTCCTATTCGTATCCCTTTAATTTCTTTGGTCTGTCTAATTGCTCTGGCTAGAGTTTCAAGGACGATATTGAATAGAAGTGGTGAAAGAGGGCATCCCTGCCTTGTTCCAGTTTTTAGAGGGAATGCTTTCAGTTTTTCACCATTTAGAATGATATTAGCCATGGGCTTAGCGTAGATGGCCTTTACAATGTTAAGGAATGTTCCCACTATCCCTATTTTTTCTAGTGTTTTGAGCATGAAGGGGTGCTGTATTTTATCAAATGCTTTTTCTGCATCTATTGAAATAATCATGTGATTCTTGACTTTAAGTCTATTGATATGGTGAATTACATTTATTGATTTCCTGATGTTGAACCAACCTTGCATCCCTGGGAAGAAACCCACTTGATCATGGTGCACTATCTTTTTAAGATGTTTTTGTATGCGATTTCTTAAATTTTGTTGAGAATTTTTGTGTCGATTTTCATTAAGGATATTGGTCTGAAATTTTCTTTCCTTGATGTGTCTCTGTCTGGTTTAGGAATCAGGGTAATATTGGCTTCATAGAATGAGTTTGGGAGAGTTCCCTCCTCTTCTATTTTCTGGAATACCTTGGAAAGTATTGGAATGAGCTCTTCTTTAAAAGTTTTGTAGAACTCGCTGAGAACTCATCTGGTCCTGGACTTTTCTTTGTTGGTAGGCTTTTGATGACTTCTTCTATTTCATTACTTGAAATTGGTCCATTTAAATTGTGTATGTCCTCCTCGTTCAGTTTAGGCAATTCATATGTCTCTAGAAACCTGTTGATATCTTCGAAATTTTCTATTTTGTTGGAGTATAGATTTTCAAAATAGCTTCTAATTACGTTTTGTATTTCAGTCATGTCTGTTGTGATATTTCCTTGTTCATTCCGAATTTTAGTGATTTGGGTTTTCTCTCATCTTCTCTTTGTTAGTGTGGCTAAAGGTTTATCAATTTTGTTTATTTTTTCGAAGAACCAACTATTTATTTTGTCAATTTTTTGTATTGTTTCTTTCGTTTCAATTTCGTTGATATCAGCTCTCAGTTTAACTATTTCCTGTCTTCTACTACTTTTGGGGTTGGTCTGTTCTTCTTTTTCTAGGGCTTTGAGCTGTAGTGTTAGGTCATTTTTTTTTTGAGTTTTACTTCTTTTATTAAATGCGCTCCATGAAATAAATCTTCCTCTAAGTACTGCTTTCATAGTGTCCCAGAGATTTTGATATGATGTTTCTTTGTTCTCGTTTACCTCTAAGAATTTTTTTAATTTCCTTCCTAATATCTTCTGTTATCCATTCATCATATAATAGCATATTGTTTAATCTCCAGGTGTTGGAGTAGTTTCTGTTGTTTCCTCTTTCATTTATTTCTAACTTCAATCCATTTTGATCTGATAGAATACAAGGTAGTGTCTCTATCTTCTTGTATTTGCTGACATTAGGTTTGTGGCATAATATATGGTCTATTTTAGAGAAGGATCCATGTGCTGCTGAGAAGAAAGTGTATTCGCTCTTGGTTGGATGGTATATTCTATCTAGGTCCATTAAGTCTAAATTATTGATTGTGTTTTTGAGATCTATGGTTTCTTTGTTCAATTTTTGTTTGGAAGATCTGTCCAGTGGTGAGAGAGGCGTGTTAAAATTACCTAGTATTATTGTGTTTTGGTCTATTTGATTTCTGGAATTGAGAAGGATTTGTTTAACATACATGGATGAGCCACTGTTTGGGGCATAGATGTTTACGATTGTTATATCTTGCTGATTTATGCTTCCCTTAAGCAGTATGAAATGTCCTTCTTTATCCCTTCTGACTAACATTGGCTTGAAGTCCACATTATCTGAAATGAGGATGGATACTCCAGCTTTTTTGCTGAGCCCATGTGCATGGTATGTTTTTCCCCATCCTTTCACCTTTAGTCTATGGGTATCTCTTTCTATGAGGTGAGTCTCTTGCAGGCAACATATTGTTGGATCTTTCTTTTTAATCCAATCTGCCAGTCTATGTCTTTTGATTGATGAATTCAGGCCATTAACATTCAGGGTTATTATTGAGATATGATTTGTATTCCCAGTCATTTGGTTCATATTTAAAATTTTTGACACATCTTGATTCCTCCTTTATTTGACAGTTCCTTTAGGATAATCCTCCCTTTGCTGATTTGCTTCTTTGTTTTTTATCTCTTCCTCATGGAATATTTTGCTGAGAATGTTCTGTAATGCTGGCTTTCTTTTTGTAAATTCTTTTAGCTTTTGTTTATCATGGAATGATCTTATTTCATCGTCAAATTTGAAGGTAAGTTTTGCTGGGTATAAGATTCTTGGTTGGCATCCATTTTCTTTCAGAGCTTGAAAAATATTGTTCCAGGCCCTTCTAGCTTTTAGGGTCTGGATTGAAAAATCTGCTGATATCCGTATTGGCTTCCCCCTGAATGTAATTTGGTTCTTTTCTCTCACAGCCTTTAAAATTCTGTCTTTATTTTGTATGTTAGGTATTTTCATTATAATATGCCTTGGTGTGGGTCTGTTGTAATTTTGTGTATTTGGAGTTCTATAAGCCTCTTTAACTTGATTTTCCATTTCATTCTTCACATTTGGGAAATTTTCTGATATTATTTCTTCAAATAGTTGTTCATTCCTTTGGTTTGTTTCTCTAAGCCTTCCTCAATCCCAATAATTCTCAAATTTGGCCTTTTCATGATATCCCATAGTTCTTGGAGATTCTGTTCATGATTTCTCACCATCTTCTCTGTTTGTTCAACTTTGTTTTCGAGGTTAAATATTTTGTCTTCAATATCTGAAGTTCTGTCTTCCAGCTGTTCTATCCTATTGGTTATGCTTTCTATGGAGTTCTTAATTTGGTTTATTGTTTCCTTCATTTCAAGGATTTCTGTTTGGTTTTTTTTCAATATCTCTATCTCTTTATTGAAATGATCTTTTGTTTCCTGAATTTGCTCTGTTAACTGTCGATTGGTGTGATCGTTCAATGCCTGCATTTGCTCTTTCATCTCATCGTTTGCTTCCCTAATCATTTTAATTATGTACATTCTGAACTCCCTTTCTGTCATTTCTTCTGCCATGCTGTCATTGGATTTTATTGATGTAACATCTAGATTTGTTTGGGGCATTTTCTTCCCTTGTTTTCTCATATTGTTCAGGAATCAGTGGGTCATTAAGATATGGCAGATTTCCTCTATCGACTTATAATGTCCCTGAAGATTGCTAGTATATCCCCTCTTATCCTTCAGTAGCCTGAAGTCTTGGAGCAGGTTGATAATTCAGAGCTCCACGAAGAAGCTGCCTCTCTAGGGGTGGTGACCCTCAGGTGGCGTATATTCCCTGCTAGTGGGCAGAGGTGCCTCCACTTGTTGACCAATGGTCATCCAATGGGGAACTAGACTGCAGGCTGAGGCAAGGCCTGTTTGTGCCTGTGTCTCTGGTTTTACCGTCCCTGTGGGAAAACCTCCCCCGGCAGGGAAGACTCACTTGGTGAGGACGTCTCACTGGTCAGTTGCCCTCCTAGAGGTTCCCCTCAATCTACAACTACTGCCTGGGCTGGGCTGCCTTCCTCTGCAATGTTCCAGGGGCCCATACCTACGTCCTGTGCCTGGGAGCCTCACCCTCCACAGGCGAGTCTCCTTAGGCTGCCTCTCCCAGAGAATCTGCCCGCAGCCCTGGAAACTTCGCTCCGCCCCTAGGCGTGTCTCTGTGCGGCTCTTCCAGCAAGAAGCCACCTAGCTCCTGGGACCCTGCTGTGCACCAATCACCTGTCTATGCAGTCCCTCCTCTGAGCCACCACCTGGAGCCCCGTACAATAGCTCTGAGACCCAGAGACCCGCCGCACACCTCCTCCTCTGGACAGCCGCCCGGTTTCCGACACAGTCACTAGGAGTCCAAACAACTCACTTCGGGTCTCCTCCTCCCGCCAACCACCCGTAGCCCTAGGCAGTCACTCCAAGTCCACGTGACCCGCCCTGTTCCTCCACCTCCTCCTTGGGGTAGCCCCCCAGGTGTTCAGGAGCGGTGGCTCTGAGACCAAGTGACCCACCACGCTCCTCCTCCAGGCAGGCCACCGGTGTTCAGGAGCAGTGGGTTTTAGTCCAGTCAACTCACCACTCGCCTCCTCCTCTGGCAACCACCCGTGGCTCTGATGCAGTCACTCCTAGACCAAGCGTCCCACTGCTCTCCTCCTCCAGGCAGGCCACCGGTGTTCTGGAGCAGTCGTTCTGAGTTCAAACAGCTCACCACGCAGTTCCTCCTCTGGCAATTGCCTGTGGCTCTGATGCAGTCACTCCTAGGTCAAGCAACCCGCTGCGCTCCTCCTCTTCCTCTGGGCAACCTCCCGGTGTTCAGGAGCGCTCGCTCTGAGTTCAAACAGCTCACCACGCAGCTCCTCCTCTGGCAACTGCCTGTGGTTCTGATGCAGTCACTCCTAGACCAAGCGACCCGCCGGGCTTCTCCTCTTCCTCCGGGCAACCCCCCGGTGTTCAGAAGCGGTAGTTCTGCGTCCACACAGCTCACCACACAGCTCCTCCTCAGGCAGCCGCCCGGAGCCCCAGTGGTTGCTCCAAGTCCAAGCGCTGTGCTGAGCCGCCTCCTCTACGATGATCCCAGTTGTCCGTGTTTAACGCTCCAGTGGGGGGGAGGGGCGTCTCGCCGAGCAACTCTACTTCACAAAGTTCCCTGCGTTCCTGGGCTACTGCCCCATCCGGGACGCCTCCCCAATGGGAGAGACTCACCCGGCGGCTTTGAGCTGGTCCCAAGTCTCTCACTATCTCCTCTTTTGAATCTTGCGTCCTGGAGCAACATGAAATGCAGCCGCCCTCTAGTCCACCATCTTGGCCCGCCTGTATGTTATTTTATTCATAATATTCATAATATTATATCATAGCATGTTCTCATGCCTTTAAAAATTTTATAAGTATCATTCTTTTTCCTTATTCTTTTATTTTATAAATATAATTTTAATGCCTTCTGAGCATTCCATCATGCATGTATATTTTATTTAATCTTTTTGTATTTTGGTGTTTTAACTTAATTCCCATTATTACTATTACAAATAATGCTGTGATGGATGCCTTTGTAACAAATCTTCATTTGTAGTCCAGACTGTAGAATTATAAAATAAGTGCAAACTTTTATTCTGTCTGTGTACAACTTCACTTGAAACCATAAATCCTGACTCAATAATGTATTTAATGAGAATCCTTAAAAGTAAAAGCATTTGAGAACATAAAGCATAGGACTAGACAATTCACTTTGTTTTCAGCAGAAAGAAGATTGAACAATTCCACAAATCAGCCAATATGAAGATGTCAAGAAAAGAGCATTAGTAGCTTAGGTTGAAGGTCCTGCTTACATAATATCTATGCATGTTCTGTGTCTCAGCTTCATGAAATTGAATTTGTCTAGACGGTTTGTTGAGATGGAAAAAAAGATTATTGTAGTACTCTGTTATTAAGTACAAAGAGTCTTTGTTATCACCTATAAAATAGGACGAGTGTCCTTCAGGCTATAAATGCTACAAATCTGGTTTTACATGTTTGTTTTAAGAAATTGAATTTACTCACTATATGTTTATTACAGAGAATTGTATTTATTAGAACTTATTTGCTGTAAAAAATTCAATTTACATCCCTAATTTGTAATACACATACCAGTACAGTAATAATTAACTAATGCACTTTCTCTGCCAACATTAATTTTACTCTGTAACTTTAGCAAATAGTGTGAATTCTCTGAGAATTATAATCTGCCTTTGCTTTTTACATTACTGTTTAAAAAAATTAATTAGAAATTTCAGCAACTTATTCCTAAAGAATTCTCATTTTTGACTAGGATTTTTAACTTAATTTAGTTATAAAAACATTTTATATTAAGGATATCTATCCTTTGTTCCACATTACTTATCATAAATATACATTTTGTGTCAAATATACACATTATATGTCATACATATAGTTTTTATTTTTATTGTTTTACCTTTATGTGTACTGTTGTTTCGTGCTTAGAAATGCTTTCCCATCCCAAGATTATCTGCATGTCATTCATCGTTTCTTCTATTTTTCATTTTTAACCTCCTATTATACCTTTAATCCTTTGGAAAGTGACATTAGTGTACAGTATAATAACTAAACTTACAGACTGACTATACAACAAATTATGACTAATTTCTCACAGAAATTATGCCATTTTTTCTTTTTGTATATCTAAGAATGTTAACATGAATATGTTGATATCTGTTTCCCACCACCAAATAACCAATATTTTACCTCAACAGAGTTCATATAAATTTTGAATTCTTTATCCATTCTTCATCCTGTTCTCGTCTCTTCATACCTGAATGGTGACTGCTGATTTCTTGTTAGTTTGTGATTACAAATGAGCAAAATTATTTGTTTTGTTTTGTTTTGCTGCTATATTTCAGTTCTAAACGTGTCTTATTTTAAAAAGTTAAAACAATCACTTCAGACTGAAGAGAGATGCCATGGCAGGAACTGTTTTCCCAATAACACTTACCCTCAATTAAGGCAAACAGATAATTCATGATCCAAATTTGTCTCCAAAATGTAAGAGTTGTAATTTTCTATGATTTTTCAATAACTAAATTTAATTTATTTTTAGGGCTTCCAGTACCAGAGAGAGGAAACCTCAATCAATTCTCTACCCACCCACTCCTTTTCCTGAAGTTTGCTTTTAAGTAACATTCATGTATAGCCTGAAACATTTGGGAAGGGGATGGGAGGGATGGAATATTGTCCTTACCAGTCAGTGCTGTCATTCTAGTACCAAGCTTTTTCTAGTTCACTCATAATGTAGTTCTCTGTGTCGTCTCTTGTTCCCATCCTGAAGGTCCTTCAAATATGGAGACTCTTCCTGTGCCTTGCCATCTTGGTTCAGGCATTACTCTACTGACTATGACTGTCTACTCTTTTATTTTCCTAGACTCCACAGTTCATTCTGGTGGCTGCATCATTCAGGGTTCACAGACACTATGAGCCTACCCTAGACCACCTGCCTGATTCCACGAAATGCACAAAACGCAACTGGAGGTGCCACATTCATGGAAGGCAGTGTGAATGGCATCCTCAACAGTCGTGAGGTGTAATGGCCCTGAGCACACCATCATGCCACATCTACTCTGGAGTGTTTTTTTCATGGTTCTCCTCTGCTTTCAGATTTCCAAATCTTTGTGCAAGTTTTGGGGTGCACACACACCCCAAATATATGACTAAGTGTAGGGCTTCAGAAAGTTTGATTTTTTTTTATGAGTAGATTCTACCAACCTCTACTCACACAATTTATCTTCAGTTGTGACAAATTTGCAGAATTTTTAACTAGACACAGGAGTTGGAGGCCTAAGTCTGAGTTAGTCCTTCCATGATAAACAAAAGCTAAAAGAATTTACAAAAAGAAAGCCGGCACTACAGAACATTCTCAGCAAAATATTCCATGAGGAAGAGATGAAATACAATGATGTAAATCAACAAGAGAGGAACTACCCTAAAGTAATAGACAAATAAATGAGAAACCAAGTCGAGTCAGAAAACAAAAATGAGTCAAATGACCGGGAATACAAATCATATCTCAATAATAACCCTGAATGATAATGGCCTGAACTCATCAATCAAAAGACATAGACTGGCAGATTGGATTAAAAAGAAAGATCCAACAATATGCTGTCTGCAAGAGACTCATCTCATAGAAAGAGATACCCACAGACTAAAGGTGAAAGGATGGGAAACCATGCACATGGACTCAGCAAAAAAGCCGGAGTATCCATCCTCATATCAGATAATGTGGACTTCAAGTCAAAGTTAGTCAGAATGGATAAAGAAGGACATTTCATACTGCTTAAGGGAAGCATAAATCAGCAAGACATAACAATCATAAATATCTATGCCCCAAACAATGGCTCATCCATGTACGTCAAACAAATCCTTCTCAATTCCAGGAATCAAAGAGACCACAACACAATAATATTAGGTGATTTTTAACACACCTCTCTCCCCACTGTACGGATCTTCCAAACAAAAATTGAACAAAGAAACCATAGATCTCAAAAACACAATCAATAATTTAGACTTAATGGACCTAGATAGAATATACCATCCAACAAAGAGCAAATACACTTTCTTCTCAGCAGCACATGGATCCTTCTCTAAAATAGACCATATATTATGCCACAAACCTAATGTTAGCAAATACAAGAAGATAGAGATACTACCTTGTAATCTATCAGATCATAATGGATTGAAATTAGGAATAAATGACAGAATAAAAAACAGAAACTACTCCAACACCTGGAGATTAAATAATATGCTATTGTATGATGAATGGATAACAGAAGACATCAGGAGGGAAATCAAAAAATTCTTAGAGGTAAACGAGAACAAAGATACATCACATCAAAATCTCTGGGACACTATGAAAGCAATACTTAGAGGAAAATTTATTTCATGGAGCGCATTCAACAAAAGAAGAAAAAATCAACCAAATAAACGACCTAACACTACCTAGACCTAGGTACCACGACCTAGAAAAAGAAGAACAGAGCAACACCAAAAGTAGTAGAAGACAGAAAATAGTTAAAATCAGAGCCGAAATCAACGAAATTGAAATTGAAACAAAAGAAACAATCGAAAAAATTGACAAAATAAATAGTTGGTTCCTTGAAAAAATAAACAAAATTAATAAACCCTTAGCCACATGAACAAAGAGAAAGAGAGAGAAAATTCAAATTACTAAAATTCGGAATGAACAAGGAAATATCACAACAGACACGAGTGAAATACAAAACATAATTAGAAGCTATTTTGTTGTGGGGTGTATTTCCTGCTGATGGGAAGAGGCGCCTCTACTTGTTGACTGATGGTCAGTCAAAGGGGGACTAGACTATGGGCTGGGGCATGGCTGGTCTGGGCCTGTGTCTCTGGTTCCATCACCCTGGTGGGAAATCCTTGCTGGGCTGGGAAGACTCACCTGGTGGGGAAGTCTCACTGGGCAGCTCTCCTCTGAGAAGTTCCCTTTGGTCCAGAACTACCACCTGGACTGGGCAACATTCCCAGGGGTCTGGACCTACCTCCTGGGCCAGGGAGCCTCACCCTGCAATTGAGATTCTCGCTGGGCAGCCCTCCTCTGGGACGTTCCCTGGGGCCTGAAACTACCACCTGGTCTGGGGGCCTGGCCCTGCAAGGGACTGTGTCTCTGAGTGGTCCTCCCCTACGATGTTCCCTGGGGACTTGACCTACTGCCCAGGCCTGGGACCCTCACTTTGTGGCAAAGCCTCTTGCTGGGTGATCCTCCTCTACAATGCTCCTGGTTGTCTGGGTTCAGGGCTCCAGCGGGGGAGTCTCACTGGACAACTCTACTTCACAAAGTTCCCTGCATTCCAGGACTACTGACCTGTCCAAGGAGCCTTGCCCAGTGTGAGAGACTCACACGACCACTCTGAGTTGGTCCTGAGTCTCTCAATAGCTCCTTTTCTTGAATCCTGAATCCTGTCAAAGGGCCTCAAATCTCCTGCAGGTGTCTCAGGAAGGGAGCTGCCCTTCTGATGATGATGGCCACGCCCTCAGGAATAATTCAAAATGGCTGCACCAGCCTTCAAAAAAGCTGGGGACCCCCAGCGAGGGTGTGCTGGGTCAGCACAGAGGCAAGTGCAGAGTCCCTCAGCAGTAGAGGGGCTGGCAGGCAGGCTCAGGGATGGCGTCTGACCTTGGCATGTGGGTCGGCGGGCTGGCTAGCTCCATTCCATGGCGTTCGACATCAGCCTGGGGGTCAGGCGGGCCGGCTAGCTCAGCAATGGTGTCCAACCTTGGCATGAGTGTCACAGGGCAATTTTTTAAATTTACTTTTTCATCTTTTTGCTCACATGCAATGTACGCCTGTAGTCATTAACACGTCCTAATCACAGAATAAATTTCATACCTAGAAAATTAAAATTCAACACCATAGAAAAATGAGAAGCATCTGATCATTCACTCTGTTCAGTTATCCAGGAATAATGAATTATTTTTAATAAGTTGACAGGATGATTTAAGATATCTTTTGATATTCCAAAGAAGTAGTTGCCATCATAGCCTTATTTTATACAATTGTATACATTTTACCCCAGACAAGTTCCAGACTGGAAGTAATCTCTAAAAACAAATATTGAATGCTTGATATCATTATTATAATAATAAACAGTATTTGTACAATTCACACTAGTCAGTAGGTGGTGCTGTGCTGAGGGAATAACCAAACCATCTTCTCTGTAGCTACTTGGTAAAAAGGTGTCAAAGTCAGGTGAAACAAGAGTTAGGAAGCTTGGTGATTTTAATTGGTATAGATGCAAAAGCTTAAGTGGTGCTATGAATTGCAAATCAAATATGCAAGATATTGCTGTTTTATAGTAGGAGATATCAACCTTATCATCAGGTTTCTTTGATGCCAATGTAATAAATGAGTGGAAAATTTGCTTTCAATCTCTTCCTTTATCACAATTAATATGAGTTTACATTGGGCTCTTGTAAAACTTTCAGTTTTCTCTAACAATTGTGTTGTTAGTAGATAAAAGTTGAGTCCTTCTGATTGGATCTTTTTACTATGCAGTATTTGACACATATGAATGAGATATATTTTGAATTATTAATTATGAATTCTGGAGCAAGACTGTCTGGGTTGATATCCTGAATCTGCCATTTGCTAGACATGTAACACTAGTAGCCACTTATCTGTGGTTCCATTTCCTCCTCTGTAAAATGCAAACAAGAATAACCCAATAAAGTTTCATCATGATCAAATAATGCAATTTAAATAGAGGGCTTGGAACGGTGTTTGGACCATAGTAAGTGCTAGGTAAGTGTTGCCTATTAACGGTATGATTTTTATTAGTTGTAAAAATGAAGACCCACAGACCTACCATCTAACTTAAAATTATCAAGACAGTTGCACCTATCTTCATACTTTTCCCCATCTATTTTCATTTTCCTCATCTTTGTTCGTCTTCATTAAGTTGAATTTTCTTCATCATTCTATTTTTAAAAATTATAATCCACATGTTTGAGCAACCAAAATTTTTAGTTTGTTTTATTTTAAAATTTACATAAATGGTACATATTATTGGTAATTTCTATGATTCAACAATGTTCTGCTTACTATTGCAATTTATATTCATTGTTGATTAATATTTTGCATACAAATACTGTGATTTACATATCTACTTTGTATTCATTAACATTTGCATTTTCTCAGCATTTTTCCTTTACAAAATTTTTTTCCTCGAACTGTTGCAATTCCTCTAGTATATATACTTAGGAGTGGAATAACTAAGGCAGTCGTACAAATGTTACAAGCTACTATTCCTGTTGGTGCTACATCTTCAGCAACAATTAGTATTGCCAAACTCCTCATTTTTCTCCTGTTTATCAGGTTACAAACATATTTCTTTACCAACTTAATTTGCATTCCTCTGACTATTAAAGAGTTTGCCCATGTATTTGTGTTAGTCATTTATACTTCTTCTTCAGCAAAATGTTTTTCATATTGTTTTGCTCACTTCTCAGTTATTTACTATGGACTTCTTCAAATATTCTGATTACCAATCTTTTGTTGGTTGTGTGTTGCAAATACCTTTTCCCAATTTATAGTTTTATAAATAAAATTTTGTTTCTTCCTTCACAGTTTCTAAATCATTTATTTCTTTTTCCTCCTTCTTTATCATGACAGTTATTATATCAAATCAATATCAGACATCATTATCTTTTCCTGATTTTAAATGCTTCTAATGTTGAAGTGATGTTTGATATTTTAGCTTTCTCTTCACATCTTTAAAACAACTTTATTAGAAATGAATATTTAATTTGGTCACACAGGTTTTCTATAACTATTAAGAGGATCAATTATAGTTATCCTTTAATCATATAATAAAAATTTTTTACATTTTAAATTTTCTAATTTATGCATCCCTATATTTCTGGGGTTGATCAAATTTTTTGATAGTAAGGAATCTTTATTGCATTGCTCAGTTGATGGCTAACATATTGATAAAAGTTTTTGCGGGGCTGGGGAGGTAGCTCAGTCAGTAGAGTGCTTGCCTTGTAAGCACAAGTTCAATCCCAAGCACCCAAAAAAAAAAAGTTTTTGCATCTTCATTAATATGTGAAATAAAGCCTATAATTTCCTTTCTTATAATTTCTTTGTCTGATAATGGCATTAAATTTTGCACTTCAAATAAGTTTAAAAAGATTACTTTTCTATCTTGAAATTTATAATATCATACTGCAGTTTCTTAAGAATTTCAGTAAAAATTTCTTGTAAAAAATATCTGGGCTGCTTATGCTTTATAGGAAAATTTTCTGTAATTGAAATATAATTCACATACCAAAAATCTGCCATTTTGACATGAAATTCAGTGAGTTTTAGTACATTCACTTTGGTTGGCAACCATCACTACTATGTAATTCCAGATATTTTCATCACTTAAGAAGAATTTCTGTACCTATTATCAGTTGCTTCCCATTCTATGGTCCCCTGATCACCACTAATCTACTTTTTGTTTCTATATTTTTGTCTACTCTAGAAATGGAAGTGCTGATTAATATGACACCTCTATTTTTAACTTTCTGAGTCTCATCAAATTATTTTCCTTGGTGACCTACATCATTTTACATTTTCTAATTTATTTGCATAAAGTCATTTGTGGCATTCTTTCTACCATCGACTAAGTCTTTCTTATTCCTTAATGTCTATGTGTCCTTTTTCTTCTTTCAGATTGATCAATCTCATCAAAAGTAATTTTATAGTTCTATCCAAAGAGCATGTGTTTTATTCATTCTCTTTACTTTATCTTTGTTTTCTATTTTACTAACATTAGTTTTTAACTTTATTATATTCTTTAATAAATGTTTGGAAGTGTTACTCTGTCCTTAATTTCATTAGATGGACATATCTTAAGATGGAAAGTTTTTTCTTTAGTTGGAAATAATCAACTATTTAACCTAGTGAGAATTGCAATTATCAAGAATAGCAGCAATACTAAGTGTTGGTGAGGATGTGGGGATAACAGTACACTCATATGTTGTTGATATGGCTCATTGGACTGAGATGGAATCTCAGCATAGTTTTAATCTGCATTTCTCTAATTACTAGAGATGATGAATATTTTTTCATGTGTTTGTTGATTGATTGTATTTCTTCTTCAGTGAAGTGTTTGTTCAGTTCCTTAGCCCATTTATTGATTGGGTTATTTGGGTTTTTTTGGTGTTAAGTTTTTTGACTTCTTTATATATCCTGCAGATCAGTGCTCTATCTGAGGTACATGTGGTAAAGATTTTCTCCAATTCTGTAGGCTCTCTCATCATGTTATTGATTGTTTCCTTTGCTGAGAAGAAGTTTTTTTAGTTTGAATCCATCCCATTTATTGATTCTTAATTTTATTCTTCCACTTTAGGAGTCTTCTTAAGGAAGTTACATAATGAAGATTTGGGTCTACCTTGGCTTAGGGTCTTAGTTGTCCTAGCACCATTTGTTGAAGAGGCTATCTTTTCTCCAATGTTATGTTTATGGTGCCTTTGTCTAGTATGAGATAACTCTATTTATATGGGCTTGTCTCTGTGTCTTCTATTCTGTACCCTTGTTCTGCATATCTATTTTGGTGCCAATACCATGCCATGTTTTTTACTATTGCTCTATAGTATAGCTTAAGTTCTGGTATTGCGACGTTTCCTGATTCACTCTACTTACTAAGAATTTCTTTGACTATTCTGAGTCTCTTATTTTTCCAAATGAATTTCATGATTACTTTTCCCATTTGAATGAAGAATGTCATTTGGACTTTATTAGGAATTGTATTAAATCTATATAACAATTTTGGTAGTATGGTCATCTTGACAATGTTAATTCTGCCTATCCAAGAGTATGGGAGATGGTTCCATCTTCTAAGGTCTTCTTCAATTTCTTTCTTTAGTGCTCACTGTAGAAGTCTTTTACCCCTTTTATTAGATTGATTTCCAAATATTTTAATTTTTAATTTTTTAATTTATTTTTTAATTTTTTATAAACTACATTTTGATTCATTGTACACAAATGGGGTACATCATTTCATTTCCATGGTTGTACACAATGTACATTCATACAATTTGCATAATCATACATGTACATAAGATAATGACGTCTGTCTCATTCCACCATTTTTCATATCCCCCCACCCTCTCATTTCCCTCTACATAATCCAAAGTTCCTCCATTCTTGTCTCACTCCCCTCCCCACACCCCCTTCTCCCATTATGTAGCCTCATCCACTTATCAGGAACAACATTCAGCCTTTGGTTTTTTGGGATTGGCTTATTTTACTTAGCATGATACTCTCCAATTCCATCCATTTATTTGCAAATGCCATAATATTATTCTTCTTTATGGCTGAATAATATTCCATTTTGTATACCACAGTTTCTTTATCCATTCATCTGTTGAAGGGCATCTAGGTTGGTTCCACAATCCAGCTGTTGTGAACTGAGCTGCTATAAACACTGATTGTTACTGTAGTAGGCTGATTTTAAGTCCTTTGGGTATAAACTGAGGAGTGGGATAACTGGGTCAAAAGGTGGGTCCATTCCAAGTTTTCTGAGGATTCTCCACACTGTTTTCCAGAGTGATTGCACCAATTTGCAACTCTGCCAGCAATGAAAAAGTGTGCCTTTCCCCCACATCCATGCCAACATCTATTATTGTTTGTGTTCTTGATAATATTCATTCTAATTGGAGTAAGATGAAATCTTAGAGTTGTTTTAATTTGCATTTCTCTAATTACTAGAGATGTTGAACACTTTGTCATATATTTATTAATGACTTATATGTCTTCTTCTGTAAAGTGTCTGTCCAGTTCCTTGACCCGTTTATTGATTGGGTTCTTTGTATTTTTGGTGTAAAGTTTTGTAAGTTCTTTATAAATTTTAGAGATAAGTGCTCTATCTGAAGTGCATGTGGAAAAGATTTTCTCCCACTCTGTAGGCTCTCTCTTCATGTTCTTGATTGTATCCTTTGCTGAGAAAAAGTTTTTTAGTTTGAGTCCATCCCATTTATTGATTCTTGATTTGATTTCTTGTGCTTTGGGAGTATTGTTAAGGAAGTCTGATCCTAAGCCAACATGATGAAGATTCGGGCCTACTTTGTCTTCTATTAGGTGTAGGGTCTCTGGTCTAATTCCTAAGTCCTTGATTCATTTTGAATTGAGTTTTATGGAGGATGAGAAATAGAGGTTTAATTTCATTTTACTGCATATGGATTTCCAGTTTTTCCAGAACTATTTGTTGAACAGGCTATCTTTTCTCCATTGTATGATTTTGGCTCCTTTGTCTAGTATGAGGTGACTGTATTTATGTGGGTTTTTCTCTGTGTCTTCTATTCCATACCATTGGTCTGCCTGTCTATTTTGGTGCCAGTAACATGTCATTTTTGTTACTATGGCTCTGGATTATAGTTTAAGATCTGGTATTGGGATAACCCCTGCTTCACTTTTTCTACTCAGGATTGTTCTGTCTATTCGAGGTCTCTTGTTCTTCCAGAAGAATTTCATGATTGCTTTCTCTATTTCTATGAGGAATGTCATTGGGATTTTAATTGGAATTGCATTGAATCTGTATAGTGCCTTTGGTAGAATGGCCATTTTGACAATGCTAATTCTGCCTATCCAGGAACATGGGAGATCTTTCCATCTTCAAAGGTTTTCTTCAATTTCTTTCTTTAGTGTTCTGTAGGTTTCATTGTAGAGGTCTTTCACCTCTTTTGTTAGATTAATTCCCAAGTATATTTTTTTGAGACTATTGTGAATGGAGTGGTTTTCCTAATTTCTCTTTCAGAGTATTCATCACTTATGAATAGAAATGCATTAGATTTATGCATATTGATTTTATATCCTGCTACTTTGCTGAATTTATTTATTAGTTCTAGAAGTTTTCTAGTGGAGTTTTGTGGATCCCCTAAATATAAAATCATGTCATGGGCAAGCTGATATTTTTAGTTCTTTTCCTATTCCTATCCCTTTAATTTCTTTGGTCTGTCTAATTGGTCTGGCTAGTGTTTCAAGGACAATGTTGAATAGAAGTGGTGAAAGAGGATTTCCCTGTCTTGTTCCAGTTTTTAGAGGGAATTCTTTCAGTTTTTCCTCCATTAAGAATGATGTTGGCAGTGGGCTTAGCATAGATAGCCTTTACAATGTTGAGGTATGTCCCTACTATTCCTATTTTTTCTAGTGTTTTAAGCATGAAGGAGTGCTGTATTTTATCAAACGCTTTCTCAGCATCTATTGAAATAATCATATGATTCTTAACTGTAAGTTCATTGATGTGATGAATTACATTTATTGATTTCCAATGTTGAACCAATCTTGCATCCCTGGGATAAACCCCACTTGATCAGGGTGCACTATCTTTTTAATATATCTTTGTATCTGATTTGCCAGTATTTTGTTAAGGATTTTTGCATCGATGTTCATCAAGGATATTGGTTTAAAGTTTTCTTTCCTTGATGAGTCTTTGTCTGGTTTTGGTATCAGAGAGATACTAGCCTCACAGAATGAATTTGGAAGCATTCCCTCCTTCCTATTTCCTGGAATACTTTGAGGAGTATTGGTATTAATTCTTCTTTCAAGGTCTTATAGAACTTGCCTGAGAATCCATCTGGTCCCGGGGTTTTCTTGGTTGGTAGGCTTTTGAAGGCCTCTTCTATTTCAGTGCTTGAAATTGATCTGTTTAAATTGTGTATGTCTTACTGATTCAGTTTGGGAGAATCATGTCTCTAAAAATTTGTCAATGTCTTCAATATTTTCTATTTTGTTGGTGTATAGATTTTCAAAGTAGTTTCTATTATGTTATGTATTTCAATGGTGTCCATCATGATCTTCCCTTTTTCATCACAAATTCTAGTAATTTGAGTTTTCTCTCTCCTCTTCATTAGTGTGACTAGGGGTTTATCAATTTTGTTTACTTTTTCAAAAAACCAACTTTTTGTTTTGTCAATTTTTTTAATTGTTTCTCTTGTTTCAATTTCATTGATTTCAGCTCTGATTTTAATTATTTCCTGTCTTCTACTATTTTTGGTGTTGATCTGTTCTTCTTTTTCTAGGACTTTGAGATGTTAGGTCATTTAGTTGTTGACTTTTGTTTTTTTAATGTATGAGCTCAATGCAATAAACTTTCCTCTTAGTACTGCTTTCAGAGTGTCCCAGAGATTTTGATATGTTGTGCCATTGTTCTCATTTACCTCTATTTTTTTTATTTCTTCTCTGATGTATTCTGTTATCATTGCATCATTCAGTAGCATATTATTTAGTTTCCAGGTGTATGAGTAGTTTTTGTTTGTTATTTTATCATTGATTTCTAATTGCATTCCATCTTGGTCTGATAGGATACACAGTAGTATTTCTATTTTTTTGTATTTACTAATGGCTTCTTTGTGGCATAGCATATGGTCTATTTTAGAGAAGGATCCATGAGCTGCTGAGAAGAAAGTATATTTGCTCGATGATGGATGAAATACTCTGTAAGTGACCATTAAGTCTATATCATTGATTGTATTATTTAGTTCTATAGTTTCTTTGTTCAGTTTTTGCTTGGAGGATCTACCCAGTGGTGAGAGCACTGTGTTAAAGATCCCCACTATTATTGTGTTTTGGTCTATTTGATTCTTAAAATTGAGAAGGATTTTTTTTGATGTACATAAATATTTAAAATCATTGTGTCTTCCTGTTTTATACTTCCCTTAAGCAGTATGAAATGTCCTTCTTTATCCCTTCTAACTTAGGTTTGAAGTCCACTTTATCTGATAGAGACCTCCACTTTTTTACTGAGTCTGTGTGCATGGTATGTTTTTCCCATACTTTCATCTTTAGTCCGTGGATGTCTTTTTCTATGAGATGTGTCTCTTGAAGGCAACATATTGTTGGGTGTTTCTTTTTAATCCAATCTGCCTGTCTATGTCTTTGATTATTGAGTTTAGGCCATTAACATTCAGGGTCATTATTGAGATATGATTTGTATTCCTGGTCATTTTGGCTTATTTTGGTTTTTTACTTGTCCTATGATTGACTTTTCCTTTAGGGTAGTTCCTCCCTTTGCTGAGTTGTATTGTTGCTTTTCACTTCCTCCTCTTGAAATACTTTGCTGAGAATGTTCCATAGGGCAGGCTTTCTATTTGTAAATTCTTTTAACTTTTGTATATCATGGAAAGTTTTTATTTCATCATCAAATCTGAAGGTTAGTTTTGCTGGATATAGGATTCTTGGTTGGCATTCATGTTCTTTCAGAACATTCAGAAATATTTGTTCCAGGCCTTTCTTGCTTTTAGAGTCTGAACTGAGAAATCTGCTGATTTCTGTATTGGTCACAGAATATATGTAATCTGATGCTTTTCTCTTGCAGCCTTTCAAATTCTATCTGTATCTTGTATGTGAGGAATTTTCATTGTAATGTGTCTTGGTGTGGATCTGTTGCAATTTTGTGCACCTGGTGTTCTGTAAGCCTCTTGTATTTGATTTTCCATTTTATTTTTCAGGTTTTGGAAATTTTCTGATATTATTTCATTGAGCAGGTTGTTCATTCCTTTAGTTTGTATCTCTGTGCCTTCCTCAATTACAATAACTCTTAAATTTGTTCTTTTCATGATATCCCATAATTCCTGGAGGTTCTGTTCATGACGTCTTAACATTTTCTCAGTTTGTTCAACTTTATTTTCAAGATTAAATGTTTTGTCTTCATTGTCTGAGATTCTGTCTTCCATTAGGTCTATTCTGTTGGTGATGATTTCTATTGAGTTTTTAATTTGGTTTATTGTTTCTTTCATTTCAAGTATTTGTTTGGTTTTTTTTTTTTTTAGAATATCTCTTTATTGAAGTGTATTTTGCTTCCTGCATTTGCTCTTTTAACCGTTTACTGGAATGATCATGCATTGCCTGCATTTGCTCTCTTATCTCATCCTTTGCTTCATGAATCATTTTAATTATGCAGATTCTAAATTCTTTTTCTGTCATTTCTATTGCCATGCTATCATTGGATTCTATCAAAATAGCATGTTGGTTTGTTAGGGACATTTTCTTCCCCTTTTTTTTTTTTTTTTTTTTAATATTATTTCTGTATATTCCCCTCTAGCAGTGAAGATCAGAGGTACTAAAGTTTCCCCCCTGCAGGCTTATTGTGACCTTGCAGTTTTCCAGTGTCTCTCCTTTGAAGGTGAGATCAACAATAGCAGCACCCAATTCAAAGAAAATGCAGCCCTGAACCAAACAGCCCTATAAAGACTTTAACATTTCTGTAATAAACAGGATGAGTTTGATTACTATTTACCATATTTCTAGTGTGAATGAAGAGGATGGGGAAGGGTGTAGGATGTAAGTGAATAATAGAGGTACCTGTCAAAGAATCTCCATTCTCCTGTAGGTGTCCCAGAAAGGGAGCTGCCCTTCCAATGATGATGGCCATGCCCTCAGGAATAATTCAAAATGCCTGCACCAGCCTCCAAAGAAGCTGGGGAGCCCCAGGAAGTGTGCACTGAGTCAGCACGGGGGTCAGGCATAGTGTCCCTCTGTGGTGGGGTGGGCAGGTGGGCTCAGCAACTGGTGTCTGTCCAGAGTGGGGAGGGTATATTTTATTTTTTGAGGCTATTGTGAATGGGGTAGTTTCCCTAATTTCTCCTGCAGGGCATTCATCACCTATGTATAGGAACTTATTTGATTTTTGGATATTGATTTTATATCCTGCTAGTTTTCTGGTGGGATTTTTGGATCTTCGAGATATAGAATCATGTCATCAGCAAATAGTGATAGTTTGAGTTCTTCTTTTCCTATTCATATCCCTTTAATTTCTTTTGTGTGTCTGATTGCTCTGACTAGCATCCAAAGACTAGGTTGAATAGAAGTGGTGAAAGAGGACATCCCTGTCTTATTCCAGTTTTAGAAGGAATTCTTTCAGTTTTTCTCCTTTTAGAATGATGTTGGCCTTGGGTTTAGCATAGGAAGCTTTTTTACAATGGTGAGGTATGTTCATACTATCCCTGGTTGTTCTACTGTTTTGAACATGAAGATGTGTGGTACTTTGTCAAATGCTTTTTCTGCACCTATTGAAATGACCATAGGACTCTTGTCTTTAAGTCTATTGATGTGATGAATTATATTTATTGATTTCCATATATTGAACCAACCTTGCATTCCAGGGATGAACACTAATTGATCTCAGCAAACTATCTTATTAATATATTTTTGTATGCCATTTGTCAGAATTTTATTGAGAATTTTTGCAACTATGCTCATCAGTGATATTGGTCTGAAGTATTATTTTCTTGATTTCTCTTTGTCTTGTTTTGATACCAGGGTGAAACTAGCCTCATAGAATGAGTTTAGAAGGGTTTCCTCCTTTTCTATTTCATGGAATAATTTGAGGAGTATTGGTGTTAATTATTCTTTGAAGTTCTTGTAGAACTTGGCTGAGAATCCATCTTGTCATGGGCTTTTCTTAGTTGGTAGGTTTTTGATGGCATCTTCTATTTCATTGTTTGAAATTGATCTGTTTAAATTTTTATGTCCTCCTGCTTCCGTTTGGTTAGATCATATGTCTCTAGAAATTAGTTGATGTCTTCAAGTTTTTGTATTTTATTAGAGTATAAATTTTCAAAATATGTTCTAATTATCTTCTGATTTTCAATGATATTCATCATGATATTTTCTTTTTCATCATGAATTTTAGTATTCTGAGTTTTTATTTTTGCTAATGTGGCTAAGGGTTTATAAATTTTATTTATTTTTTCAAAGAACCAACTTTTTGTTTTGTCAATTTTTTAAATTGTTTCTTTTGTTTCAATTTCATTGCTTTCAGCTCTGATTTTTAATTATTTCCTGTCTTCTACTGCCTTTGATGTTGATTTCTTCTTCTTTTTCTTGTCTGAGATGTAATGTTAGGTCATTTGTTTGTTGACTTTTTATTCTTTTAATGTATGAGATCATTGCAATAAATTTTTCTCAAAGTGCTGCCTTCATAGTGTCCCAGAGATTTTGATATGTTGTATGGTGTTCTCATTTGCCTCTAAGTATTTTTTTTTTATTTTCTCCTTGATTTCTTCTGTTACTCATTCGTCCTTCAGTAGCATGCTACTTTATCTCCAGGCATTAGAGTAGCTTCTATTTTTATTTTATCTTTGATTTCTAGTTTCATTCCATTATGATCTGATAGAATGCAGGGTAGTATTTCTCTTTTTTTTATATTTGCTAACAGTTGCATTGTGGCATAACTTATGATCTATTTTAGAGAAGGATCCATGTGCTGCTGCTAAGAAAGTAATACTCTATATATGTCCATTAAGTCTAAATCATTGTTTTTAGTTCTATAGTTTGTTTAATTTTGTTTGGAAAATCTACCCAGTAATAAGAGAGGTGTGTTAAAATCACCCAGTATTATTGTGTTGTGGTCTATTTGAGTCTTGAAATTGAGATGGGTTTGTTTTATGTACATAGATGCTTCATTGTTTGGGGTATATATATTTACAATTGTTATGTCTTGTTGGTGTTTGATTCCGTTAATCAGTGTGAAATGTCCTTCTTAATACCTTCTGACTAACTTTGGCTTGAAGTCCACTTTGTCTGATATGAGGAGGGAAACCCTTGTTTGTTTACACAATCCATGTGAGTGATATGTTTTTTCCTAACCTTTCATCTTCCATGTGAATGTCTTTTCCTAGGAGGTAAGTCTCTTGAATACAGCATATTGTTGTTGTTGTTGTTTAATTCAATCTGCAGTCTATGTCTTCTGATTGATGAGTTTAGGCCATTAACATTCAGGGTTATTATTGAGATATGATTGGTATTCCCAGTCCTTTTGGTTTATTTTTGGTTTTTAATTTGACTTAATGCCTCCTTTGATTGACCATTTCGTTAGTGTAGTTCCTCCCTTTGCTGGTTTTCATTGTTTTTTGGGAGTTTTGTTTTGTTTTGTTTGTTTTGTTTTTCTGTTTCCTCCTCATGGAATATTTTGCTGAGAATGTTCTGTAGTGCAGGCTTTGTATTTGTGAATTCTTTTGATTATCAAAGAAAGTGTTTATTTCATCTTCAAATCTGAAGCTTAGTTTCCTGGATATAAAACTCTCAGTTGGCATCCATTTTCTTTCAGAGTTTGATATATGTTATTCCAGGACCTCCTGGCATTGAGGATCTGGATTGAGAAATCAGCTTAGGGTCCAGATTAGTTTCCCCCTATATGTAATTTGATTTTTTTCTCTTGCAACCTTCAAAATTCTATCCTTATTCTGTATGTTAGTCATTCTCATTATAATGTGCCTTGATGTGAATCTGCTGTAATTTTGTAGCTACTTTTCCATTTCATTCTTTAGATTTGGGAAGTTTTCTGATATTACATCATTGAAAAAATTGTGCATTCCTTTGATTTGTATCTCCATGTCTTTGACTATTCAAACAAATCTTAAATTTCATCTTTTCATGTTATCCCATATTTCTTTGAAGTTCTGTTTATGTTTCTTACCATCATCTGTGTGTGTTCAACTTTATTTTCAAGAGTATATATTTTGTCTTCTTTGTCTGATGTTCTCTGCTCCAAGTGGTCTAGTCTGTTGGTGATACTTTCCATTAAATTTTTAATTTGGTTTATTGTTTCCTTCACTTTGAAGATTTTTGCCTGATTCCTTTTTATAATCTCTGCCTTTTTAATTTCACTTCCTGTATTTTCTCTTCAATATCATATTTTATTTCAAATATCAATCTGACTATGTATTTTCTAAATTACTTCTCTGACATTTCCTCTACTGTGTTGTCTATGAATTCTATTGTTGGAACATCTTGGTTTGTTTGAGGCATTTTGTTCCCTTGTTTTTTCTTGTTTGTGTTTTTCTCATCTAGCGGTATGGACTAGAGGTAGTACAGTTTCTAACCTATAGTCTTAGAGTGTCCCTGAAACCTTGTAGTACTTCACCTATGGGTTCTGTGACAATGGACTTCCAGGCAACCATGGGCAGCAAGTTATCCACTGGTGGTCTATGAATGATCTGCAGGTTAATGGCAGCCAATCAGCAAGTGAACATTGGGTGGTTGGGCGATTGCTAAGTGAAAGGTGAGTGATGGATGGGCTGGCAAGAGGTGGGCACATAGGCAAAATACTTTCTTTCTTGTTTTCCTTCTTTCTTTAGGAAATAAAGCACAAAACACCATGAACTTATTTGGTTCCTTTCTAGTTTTCAGATTCACTTCCAAAAGGTTTCAGTTTTGAAGGTAATAGAAACATTAGGAAATTTTTTAAAAAAAAAATTTTTTTTTAAACATTAGGGTCAAGTGTTAGAGTACCTTATATATACAGGTAATTGTGTTCACAAGAACCCTGCTTCTCCCATGATCTCACTCTTCTTTGTTTCAACTCACGTTGAATCTTGTTTGTGTTTTGGTTAGTTTTATGTTTTACACTGTTGCATGGAAAAAGAGTTTCTCAAGTATTTCCCTTATTTCTTATAAGCCCCAAAATGAATTTAAAATTATGGTTCATAAGGGGCCTAGATATTTTGAAATAGGAAGATAAAATATGACCAGCCAATAAAGACTTATTCTATTTTTACATTCCAAATTGGAATATGTGTTAGAAATTACAGGTAAATTCTAAAACACATTTAGTATCAGACTCAAATCACAATGAAGCATAATTAATACCAAAAGTATTTCATACCATGAAATTTCTACTTACATAACACTCCTATAATAAGTCATAGCTTGATAATGTCAGTGCTTTCTCTCTCATTCAAAATAGAACATCAATGTTATACACAAAGTGTAACAATATTCTATAAGGTAAACATTAAACATAAATTCATTGTAAGTGTTACAAAATATGTTATTTACAAAGCTACAATTTTTAACTATAATTTAAAATAAATTGTCTGCAATACCTTTCACACCTGAACACGACACACAAGTGTATATGGTGGCTGAAAAACACTGCCTTTTATCAACTAAATTTCTGATCATATGAAAAGAGTGTAGGTAATCCACAATTGTAAGTATCCTCTATTTGGAGGTTGCAGGGAACCAGCGAACCTAGTTGCTAACAAACGTCAAAATACAACCAAAGGTAAAAACATTTTTACAAATTAATAAATCATTAAAATAAGGAAATATTGTATTTTTCTAATATTTTTTAACTTGAAATTTCTTCCAAAAATTGCATAGTTTGTTGTTGCTTTGGCCCAAAGTATGTCTCTGGCATTCCTACTGGTGGTCCCACAGGAAGGGGAGGGTGGCATGAGGAAAAGTTGCCTGATGCTATTGGTGGCCACTGTCACCTGGCACAGCAGAGGAGTGAGAACAGAGGAAGGCTTGGCCAATGATAGTACAGAGATGATGCAGCAGGTGAAAAAGGACAGAAGAAGGAGAAAACCCATATGAATGGGCACTGCTAGAGAACTGTGAGGAGACAATTGAGAATGAGGGTTTAAAGAAGGAGAGCTATGCATAGCTACTAAGGTGTGAAAGAGTTGGGAGGAGAAAGAGGATTTAAAGATGGATTTCTGTAAGTAACAAGTGAAACCCTCTTTAGAGTTCTTGAGAGAATGTAAATACAGTTTGGAATTACATTTACTTTCCCTGGTGGAACTTTTTCTTTTGAGATACAGGATTATCTCATTTAAAAAATGACCAGAACTTTTAGTATGTCAGATGGAGATTATGCTGTAACACTATGGAGAAATATTACACTATAGAGAACAATGAATAATGCTATCAAGAAAAATAAATAGGAAGTGGTATAGGAATTACTGGGAGCAGGGGTTTCAATATTAAATAGGGTATTCAGTGAAACCATTAAGATCATCTTAAGGAGGTTACTTTTAAGCAAAGACATGAAGGTAGTATGTTGGCTAACTGTAGATACATTAGAAAAAAGTACTGCAGCCAGAGGAAGCAAGGGTGAAGGTGTGTCTGGCAGTCTTGTTAGAGAGGTTTTCTTTAGGTCTTGGTAACACTAACATGCTCTCTACGTAATGGTACCGGCAAAATCAGTTAGCTCATTATTCTTCCAATTATAGTTTACTACCTATTAAAGGGAGAGGAAATTAATTTCATTAATATCACAGGTTTTTCAGAAATATAATAAATTAAAGCATATAGTAACTGAGATGATCGTGATTTTTTTCAGTTGAAAGCTTTATTTGTGTGTGTGTTGTTTATGGGGAGGGATGTTCAGCATAGTGATGCATGATGTAAAATATTTTCTTACCGGCACCAACCAAAACTATTGAAAGTGGACTATCCTTCCCTTCTAGGAGTTAAATTCTTAGTTTTGTACCTATCTTCAGAACATTGATTTCAATGTAAGTACAGTCCACAAGTAGGAAAATGAGACATTTCAGAATCATCTTGAATATACTTCCCCTACCTCCTTGAAATTTTTATACCTCCTCATCCTAATAAAGAACCAATGAAAGCCAGAGCCCCCTAAGTTGAGGACCTGACCTGGGCACCAACACAGAAGGCCAGGAGCAGACCCTCTGATTAGCTGAGCTTGCCTAACCTGAGCGCACACCTGTGCTTTGTGCAGTCTTTCACTGATCACTATACGTACGTGAAGACTTGAGAACAACTCATTCCATGTCTTGTTCTCTATTTTAGGAAAAGGAAGTATATTCAAAAGACCCATAGGCACAGAAATATTCCATTTGTTTGACTTTAAATTGAGTTTGTCCTGAAGTTTTATTTGCAAGCCCATTTGTCATTCCCAGTATAATTAATAACAATCGTCATGATACCGACAGTTATCAGTGACGAGTTCTGCTTCCTCAAATGTTGAAGTACAACACCAGAGAAGCATGCTGAGGCAAGCATATGAAGCAGGTTTTATATAAAGGTAGTAGCACAGACTTCTCCCAGGAGGGAGAAGGGGGCCATGGCTGGTGTTCTGGTATCCCAAGAAGTGAGTGCACCCTGCTCTTTTTATAGATTGAGTCTCCTTTGTTCTTCTGCTCTCTTCCTTTATCTCTCTCCTTCCTGCCTACATGACTAGGCCCAGGGGGTGCCGGTGGGTGAGATGGCAAAAAGGTGTGAAGCAGATTGGCAAGGGAAAGGCCAAATGGAGTGATTCAGGCAAGGAGGGCATTAATTAGCAATTCCCTGTCTGCAGCCTTTTGGGAGGAGGCAGGTAACCTTGGATAAAGGACTCTGGAGACATTGAAATTCCAATCTCCCAGGGCAGTCTCTAACTTCCAGGATCCAAACTGGCACCCATTTCCTTGATTTGACCTGATCACCCATAATTCTGGGTGCATTTACACACTAAATTTTCCCTTACTTCTTTGCTACAAAATAAATGTTCATCCCAATTGGCCTAGTACTTGTACTCTTTATGAACTCTTACCTACTATCCAGTTTCACAAAGTTTGTGATAACCACTCGATTTTGCTTTCAGCTTCTCTAGCATATTCCTGAGTTATCTTTTCACTTGATAATTTTCACTGACAGTTTTATCTCTAAATATATGGTATTCAGTATTTTTATTGATGAAACTTACACACTGCTGTGTTGGGCACAGTCATGCATTCTCAAACCACAAGCTCTGGATCAGCATTTTGTTTATCTTCTGTAAATTACTTGAAATCATGTATGCTATCACCATCTATAGGCCAAACTTTGTCTAGTTAGTCATACTCTTCCAAGAATATCTTATAAATATTAAATAGTAACTGCTCTTGTATATTGCTATACTAGATGAAAGTAAAGGTCATGGATCCGGCCTTTTGTTGGGAGTGTCCCATTCTACAAATGCATCCCATCTGCACTGGCAACTTTACATCATTGCTGGAATAGTACTGGAGGAAAAACAACTCCAAATATATGCTCTCCTAACAGGTCAAAGAAGAGTCACATAGAATACAAATGTCAATGTAAATGATTGTCAATAATGTGAATAGTTTAATTGAGTGGTTCTACTAACTTCAAAGACTTAATTACTTCTGTTACATGTAAAAATAAATTTATATATAATTTCATGATCTAAATCTGCAAAAGAAATATGAAAAACCTCATGGATTAAAGGTTAAACACTGAAAAACAAAAACAAATATCAGATATATAGATAAATCTTTCCTCCCTCTGCCAGTTTTATTAAATAACTTTTGGTGATGAAGAAAGATTAGGAATAAAAACCTACAAAGTGAAATCAATAGTGTTAAACACATTGAAGTACTCACCAAGTCTTATGATCATGTGAGTGAAGGATTTATTTATCATTTATCCATTCAGTGAATCAAACAATAAATAGTTTGGTTGGACTCTTATGTCACTTAACTAAAAACAGATTTATGTTTGAGAAGCCACGTTTGCACTTGCATTCAAAAAAAAAATCTTTGCAAATACATTTCCCCAGCATTGTACACTCAGGTATTAGATGCCATATTTCTAAACAAGCAGAATTTTAAAAAGGCAGTAGGATTTCTTGAACCAAAGGACTCTTTAAACCTAAAATTGTGGCATATATTTATCAATAAATGCAATCTATTTTACAGGAAAAAATAGTGTGTGGTTTAGCCCACTAAAAGGATTTGCTTATCATTTTAAGCTGATCATTGAAAGATTTCCTAAGAAAATCCTTAGGAACTCCCAGATAACATGGGACAATGCGACACACAAAGTATCTCAGGAGAAAATAGAATGATAACATTTTACCATCCATAATGCCCTTGAAACTGTGATTCCTGATACATACAGTCTCTGTGCCAGTTGAGATAACCACCAATAAAGGCTCTCTTCTTGCTCTGGGTGTGTTGCTCAGTGTCAGAGGCCCTGGGTTTGAGCCCCAGCACTGTAGAAAACAAAATAAACAAACAAAAGAAGCAATAACAAAAACTCTATTATTATATATTGCCTTCACTTTTAGAAATTCAAACCCATCTGGTCATTTTTTTGAGAATTAGCCTCCCTACCCACTTTACCCCACTTCCAATGTTTTCACCCAACCAAATATATATATCACTAATTGGACCTTGCAATGCTATAAATTTCTGACCTCATTTTAATACACATTTTAAATTGCCAAAAAAATGGAGGAAGATATGTATAATCAAAACCCATTGACGTTTAACAGGATTTTTTGCTTTTTTTTTTTTCATGGGGCATTGTCGTATCTCAGTGAAATTCATTGTTCTCTTGTCACCAAGTCCAATGAAACCATCTTGTTAAAAACAAAAAAGGTCAGTATAAGAGAGAGAGAGGTGGGTAGATAGGATCTTTTCCTTTCATCCCACCCAAACTCGTGTACTAAATATAACCTTCCTCAGTTCTAGAAAGAGTTTCCATCCTACTGATTTCATACTTGTCTTGATTGTCTAGGGCATATAAATGCTTTGGGAAAGTTTATGACTGGTTTCTTGAAAATATAAAATTTGAGGATGCAAGGATACTTAAGGGATTGTGATAAAAGGATTAAATGTGCTTTCAAGGATGATCCCAATTTGCCAATTCTGAAAGTCCAAGAAAGAACACAGTAAAATATAAGAATAAAATATCTACAAACCAAACATAGTCTCATCAATTATTCAGCAAGAACTTGTATCTTATTGTACTTGAAGGTCATTTTTATTCATATCATTATTTTCCTGCATACTATAGCAGGTGTATTAAATATATATCAGACTGAATCAGTGTAGACTCCATAAAATATCCTGAAAGTTAGTTTTTAAAATAAATCTCTGACACTAGCTAATTTACTTAGTAGTTGGTTCTAAATGATTAGAAATTTTTTAAAAGTGAAATTAGAAGCTACTTTTGGTCTTTAGTTCAATATAAATGAGAATATGTTGAAGTGGAAAGATTAAAATCAATTATCACACTTGAAAAATATAAGGTGCATGCAGTTGAGTGTGTTTGATGGTTGGTATGTGCTATTCAATTATCTGAGTTCAATCCTCATGCCATTTCTTAGTAGACCAATATAAAACATTGGACAGGGTTCTATCTTCTCAGTTCCACAGGTTCCTTCTTTTCTAGTGGAGACAAAAAAACCTATCTCATAAGTTTACTAGGAGGATGAAAATACTTGTGATCCTTGATTTCTCATTTTTTTCATTCCCCAACATTCACATCTAACCCATCATGAGATCTAATCTGTCTTCTAAACATATCTTGATCATTTCTACTCCTATTAGTCTTTTCTGTGCCTACCATCAAGACCACCATCATTTTACAGATATATAAACTGATCTCCCACACTTTCCATCTCCAACTCATACCCTACTTAAAATGTTGCCATGGATTCCTCATAGCTCTTCAGAAAGAAAAGAAATACTTCCTCCAGTCCTACATGTGACTTTTCCTTTTAATTCCTCAAAAATCTCTGCAATATAGTATCTCCTTATACAGGTTTAATTACACACACACACATACACACATACACATACACACACCCATAGCATTTATAGAACAAAATCATTTTTAACATCTCTGCAGCTTCCAATGATTGAATAATGTCTCTATTGATTTAAACCCTTCCTCACAGGAGCTAAAGTATATATTGCATGATAAAATTCCTGTGTTACACCTTCCTAGGTGACAATAGACACAGTAGTTATTTCCTTTTTGCACAAAAGTAAATTGAGCAAATTTGGGGAAATTTTCTAACCTACAGCAATGAGTCAAACCAAGCAGGAGTTATAGCCCCAAGCCATAATACCCAGTTCACTATGTCTTTTCTCTTTATTACTTTCAAAACTAAAATTAATATAACATTGAACCACTTATTAGAATTTTTATCTTCTCTTTGTATATCCTATTAGAAGACAAGCTCAATGGAGTGAAAAATTAAAAAACAAAAAGGTAAATTAGGTATTTTATCTTTAACTTTAAATAATCTTGATCTTTGGAAAATATGGCCCATAGATCTTTCTATAATTCAACACATGAAAATGGACAGACATACTTGGGAAAAATAAGACCCTACATTAGGTTTTTTTTTTTTTTTTTTTTTTTTTAAATGTTGGCAAAGTATTTTTTTTTATTTATTTTTTTACGTTTACATAGGGTAATGATGTTTCTTTTTTTTCCCTTCCCCCCCACCCCTCCCACCCTTTTCCCTTTATACAGTCCTTCTTTCCTTCATTCTTACCACTCTCCTTAGCCTAACTCTAAACCTAACCCTAAACCTAATGCTAACCCTTCCCACCCCCATTATATGTCCTCATCCGCTTATCAGCAAGATCATTCGTCCTTTAGTTTTTTGAGATTGGCTTATCTCACTTAGCATGATATTCTCCAATTTCGATCATTTGCCTACAAATGCCATAATTTTATCATTCTTCATTGCGGAGTAATATTCCATTGTATAAATATGCCACAGTTTCTTTATCCATTCATCAACTGAAGGGCATCTAGGTTGGTTCCACAATCTGGCTATGGTGAATTGAGCAGCAATGAACATTGATGTGGCTGTATCTCTGTAGTATGCTGATTTTAAGTCCTTTGGGTATAGACCAAGGAGTGGGATAGCTGGGTCAAATGGTGTTTCCATTCCAAGCTTTCTGAGGAATCTCCACACTGCTTTCCAGAGTGGCTGCACTAATTTGCAACCCCACCAGCAATGTATGAGTGTTCCTTTTTCACCACATCCTCGCCAACACCTATTGTTGCTTGTGTTCTTGATAATCGCCATTCTAATTGGGGTGAGATGAAATCTTAGGGTAGTTTTGATTTGCATTTCCCTTATTACTAGGGATGTTGAACATTTTTTCATATATCTGTTGATTACTTGTACATCTTCTTCTGTGAAGTGTCTGTTCATTTCCTTAGCCCATTTGTTGATTGGATTATTTGTATTCTTCGTGTAGAGTTTTTTGAGTTCTTTATAGATTCTGGAAATTAGCGCTCTATCTGAGGTATGGTTGGCAAAAATATTCTCCCACTCTGTAGGCTCTCTCTTCACATTTCTGATAGTTTCCTTTGCTGAGAGAAAGCTTTTTAGTTTGAATCTATCCCAGTTGTTGATTCTTGCTTTTATTTCTTGTGCTATGGGAGTCCTGTTAAGGAAGTCTGATCCTAAGCCAACAAGTTGAAGATTTGTACCTATTTTTCTTCTATAAGATGCAGGGTCTCTGGTCTGATTCCAAGGTCCTTGATCCATTTTGAGTTGAGTTTTGTGTAGGGTGAGAGATAGGAGTTTAATTTCATTCTATTGCATATGGTTTTCCAGTTTTCCCAGCACCATTTGTTGAAGAGGCTATCTTTTCTCCATTGCATATTTTTGGAACCTTTGTCTAGTATGAGAAAATTGTATTTATTTGGGTTTGTGTCCATGTCCTCTATTCTGTACCATTGATCTACCTGTCTATTTTGGTACCAATACCATGCCGTTTTTGTTACTATTGCTTTGTAGTAGAGTTGAAGATCTGGTATTGCAATACCCCCTGCTTCGCTCTTGCTACTGAGGATTGCTTTAGCTATTCTAGGTTTTTTATTCTTCCAGATGAATTTCATAATTGCTTGCTCTATTTCTGCAAGGTACATCATTGGGATTTTAATTGGAATTGCATTGAATCTGTATAGCAATTTAGGTAGTATAGCCATTTTGACGATATTAATTCTGCCTATCCAGGAACATGGGAGATCTTTCCATCTTCTAAGGTTTTCTTGAATTTCTTTCTTTAGTGTTCTGTAGTTCTCATTGTAGAGGTCTTTCACCTCTTTTGTGAGATTGATTCCCAAGTATTTTATTTTTTTCGATGCTATTGTGAATGGGGTAGTTTTCCTAATTTCTCTTTCTGAAGATTCATCACTTATGTATAAAAATGCATTGGATTTATGAGCATTGATCTTGTAACCTGCTACTTTACTGAATTCACTTATGAGTTCTAAAAGTTTTCTGGTGGAATTTCCAGGTTCCTCTAAATATATAATCATGTCATCAGCGAACAGGGATAGTTTGAGTTCTTCTTTTCCTATTCGTATCCCTTTAATTTCTTTGGTTTGTCTGATTGCTCTGGCTAGAGTCTCAAGGACGATGTTGAATAGAAGCGGTGAAAGAGGGCATCCCTGCCTTGTTCCAGTTTTTAGGGGGAACGCTTTCAGTTTTTCACCATTTAGAATGATATTAGCCATGGGCTTAGCGTAGATTGCCTTTATAATGTTTAGGAATGTTCCCACTACCCCAATTTTTTCTAGTGTTTTGAGCATGAAGGGATGCTGTATTTTATCAAATGCTTTTTCTGCATCTATTGAAATAATCATGTGATTCTTAACTTTAAGTCTGTTGATATGGTGAATGACATTGATTGATTTCCTGATGTTGAACCAACCTTGCATCCCTGGGATAAAACCCACTTGATCGTGGTGCACTATCTTTTTAATATATATTTGTATGCGATTTGCTAAAATTTTGTTGAGAATTTTTGCATCGATGTTCATTAAGGATATTGGTCTGAAATTTTCCTTCCTCGATGTGACTCTGTCTGGTTTAGGTATCAGGGTGATATTGGCTTCATAGAACGAGTTTGGGAGGGTTCCCTCCTCTTCTATTTCATGGAATAGTTTGAGGACTATTGGAATGAGCTCTTCTTTAAAGGTTTTGTAGAACTCGGCTGAGAACCCATCTGGTCCCAGACTTTTCTTTGTTGGTAGGCTTTTGATGGCCTCTTCTATTTCATTGCTTGAAATTGGTTTATTTAGGTTGTGTATGTCCTCCTCGTTCAGTTTAGGTAATTCATATGTCTCTAGAAATTTGTTGATGTCTTCGAGGTTTTCTGTTTTGTTGGAGTATAGATTTTCGAAATAGCTTCTAATTATGTTTTGTATTTCACTCGTGTCTGTTGTGATGTTTCCTTGTTCGTTCCGAATTTTAGTAATTTGAGTTTTCTCCCTCTTTCTCTTTGTTAGTGTGGCTAAGGGTTTATCAATTTTATTTATTTTTTCAAAGAACCAACTATTTATTTTGTTAATTTTTCCAATTGTTTCTTTTGTTTCGATTTCGTTGATTTCGGCTCTGATTTTAACTATTTCCTGTCTTCTACTACTTTTGGTATTGGTCAGCTCTTCTTTTTCTAGCGCTTTGAGCTGTAGTGTTAAGTCGTTTATTTGTTGATTTCTACTTCTTTTTTTGAATGCACCCCATGAAATAAATCTTCCTCTAAGTACTGCTTTCATAGTGTCCCAGAGATTTTGATATGATGTGTCTTTGTTCTCGTTTACTTCTAAGAATTTTTTATTTCCCTCCTGATGTCTTCTGTTATCCATTCATCGTATAATAGTGTATTATTTAGTCTCCAAGTATTGGAGAAGTTTCTGCTTTTTATTCTGTCATTTATTTCTAATTTCAATCCATTATGATCTGATAGAGTACAAGGTAGTATCTCTATCTTCTTGTTTTTGCTAACAGTAGCTTTGTGGCATAAAATATGGTCTATTTTAGAGAAGGATCCATGTGCTGCTGAGAAGAAAGTGTATTCGTTCTTTGTTGGATGGCATATTCTATATATGTCTGTTAGTTCTAAATTGCTGATTGTGTTGTTGAGATCTATAGTTTCTTTATTCAATTTTTGTTTGGACGATCTATCCAGTGGTGAGAGAGGTGTGTTTAAATCGCCTAGTATGATTGTGTTGTGGTCTATTTGAATTCTGTAATTGAGAAGGATTTGTTTGACGTTCGTGGATGAGCCAATGTTCGGGGCATAGATATTTATGATTGTTATGTCTTGCTGATTTATGCTTCCCTTAAGCAGCATGTAATGTCCTTCTTTATCCCTTCTGACTAGTTTTGGTTTGAAGTCCACATTATCTGAGATGAGGATGGATACTCCAGCTTTTTTGCTGTGTCCGTGTGCATGGTATGTTTTTCCCCATCCTTTCACCTTTAGTCTATGGGTGTCTCTTTCTATGAGGTGAGTCTCTTGCAGGCAGCATATTGTTGGATTTTTCTTTTTAATCCAATCTGCCAGTCTGTGTCTTTTGATTGATGAATTCAGGCCATTAACATTCAGGGTTATTATTGTGATATGATTTGTATTCCCAGTCAATTGACTCATATTTGTTTTTGACATGATTTGGTTTCTCCTTTATTTGGCTATTCCTTTAGGCTAGCGCCTCCTGTTGCTGATTTGCATCGTTGTTTTTCATCTCTTCCTCATGGAATATTTTGCTGAGAATGTTCTGTAATGCTGGCTTTCTTTTTGTAAATTCCTTTAGCTTTTGTTTATCATGGAAGGATCTTATTTCATCGTCAAATTTGAAGGTAAGTTTTGCTGGGTATAAGATTCTTGGTTGGCATCCATTTTCTTTCAGGGCTTGGTAAATGTTGTTCCAGGCCCTTCTGGCTTTTAGTGTCTGGATTGAAAAATCTGCTGATATTCTTATTGGTTTCCCCCTGAATGTAATTTGATTCTTTTCTCTCGCGGCCTTTAAAATTCTGTCTTTATTTTGTATGTTAGGTATTTTCATAATAATGTGCCTTGGTGTGGGTCTGTTGTAATTTTGTATGTTTGGAGTTCTATAAGCCTCTTGTATTTGGTTTTCCATTTCGTTCTTCAGATTTGGGAAATTTTCTGATATTATTTCATTGAATAGATTGTTCATTCCTTTGGTTTGTTTCTCTAAGCCTTCCTCAATCCCAATAATTCTTAAATTTGGCCTTTTCATGATATCCCATAATTCTTGTAGATTCTGTTCATGATTTCTTACCATCTTTTCTGTTTGGTCAACTTTGCTTTCAAGATTAAATAATTTGTCTTCAATGTCTGAGGTTCTGTCTTCCAGGTGCTCCATTCTATTGGTTATGCTTTCTATGGAGTTTTTAACTTGGTTTATTGTTTCCTTCATTTCAAGTATTTCAGTTTGGTTTTTTTTCAGTATCTCTAACTCTTTATTGAAATGATCTCTTGCTTCCCGTATTTGGTCTTTTAACTGTTGATTGGTGCGATCATTTAATGCCTGCATTTGCTCTTTCATCTCCTCCTTCAATGCCTGCATTTGCTCTTTCATCTCCTCATTTGCTTCCCTGATCGTTTTAATTACGTACATTCTGAACTCCCTTTCTGACATTTCTTCTGCTGTGCTGTCATTGGGTTTTATTGATGTAGTATCTAGGTTTGTTTGGGACATTTTCTTCCCTTGTTTTCTCATATTGGTCAGTTGTCAATGGGACCCTGAGATATTGCAGTTTTCCGCTATTGGCTTATAGTGTCCCGGTAGATTTCCAGTGTATCACCTCCCAGCCTTCAGTAGCCTGATGTCTTGGAGGAATCTGATAAAGCAGCGTATCCGAAGAAAACTGCCCCTAGCCCCCTACTGGTTCCACGATTTGGAACTGGCTCTGTGCTGAAATGCTCTCACTGTGGGCCTGCACCGTGCAGCTGGCCGTGTGGGAGGAGCTCACTGCCGGAGTGTGGAAGGCTACCTTGGGAAAACTCTAGCTGCCCTGCCCGGCACCAATAAGCCACCTCTATCTGGGCCTGCCCCCCGGGCCGAGCTTTACCCAGTGGGCAGACTCACCCGTGGCTCTATTTCAGTCTGAGTCTCTCAATGCCTCCCCTTCTTAACTCCTGGGTTCTGGAGCGACAGGGGGTGCAGTCTCCCTCTAGGCCGCCATCTTGGATCGCCCCGAGAAGAGAGCCTGCAGCTGGAGTGGGCAGAGCCGCCTGAAGAGGTGTCTGGCTGCCCTGCCCTGATCCCAGAGGCTGTTTGCGGATCGAGGCTCTCTGTTGGTTCGGGGGCTTGTGGCTGGTTCTATGTAGAAAGTCTCTCACTGGGCGGTCAGCTCCGAGAGGCTAGCCTTGAACGGCACCTCCCACCGCAGGGGTCCAGACTGCTTCCCTACATTAGTTTTTATTCCTCTTGGATTTGTAGGTACACACTCAGCATTCTGGTACATTATATATTATGAGAAGATTACCTGAAAAGCTTGTTAAACATCTAAGCACCTCAGATAGTTCTGAACCAGTTAATCTAGGAACCCAACTTTGAAAACATTTGACTTAGGAGTTAAGAAGCCAGTTGAAGACACAAGAAAAATATAACACAAAAACAATGAGTAGCCTTCAGTGAAAGGTAGATGTTACTGTATGGTCAATTTTGTGGTCAATAGAGAAAGTATAGGAATGGTCAGGGTCTATTCCACAAGGTTGGAATTTACAAGTTACTTAATTATGTTATTCACCCTAGTTTTTTATTATTTTTATTTTCATTGAGGTCTGAAGAAACCAGATATGACTAGAAGAATGAAGTATCTGTCCTCCTACCACCCACATAAAAGCCTGGGGAAGTATTTCCCTTACTAAAATTTGACTAAGTCCTACAAGACTTCTGGATTATGTTGGAAAGAACCACCTCCAGCCTTGAAAATTAGGAGCAGTTAGGGAAACGCTTCTTATTTTTCTCAGAGTGGACTAGAGGCTATACTCTCTTACTTAAAATTCTGCAATTGTTAGTTCCCTACAGCTTGCAACTTCAAGTTCAGACTCCTTTGTATAAGCTTGTCATACAAATTCTTCACAACACAACTTCTAGATTTCTTTTCTGACTCATATTTGATTGATACAACATTCATGCTTCACTATAGCCAAAGGCAAGGTGTTTTCAGATTTGCAAACAAATGAATTGGCTCATCTAAGCATTCCTGTCCCCAAAAGTCAAAGGTCAAATGTTTCCTCTGATATGAGGAAGGTAATCCAAAATAAGGGGGTGGGATGATAAAAAGAAGGAAGGAAGGAAGGAAAAGAGAAAGAAAAAAGGGAGAAAGAAAGAAGGGGGGGAAAAGGGAGATGGAATTTCCTTAAATTAGAGGAAAGATGAGTACAATAGACAAAGGTGTTTGAGGAGGAGGAGGAGGAAGGAGAGATGAGAAAAGGGAATAACAATGGAATAAACCTGACCTAGTTTTTGTATGGACATACATGAACATAGCATAGTGAATCCCAGCATCAAGTATATCCACAAGATACTAATTTAAAAATAAAACTATATATAAATTACAGAAAGATAAGTAGAATAGAGGGAAGGGAGCAGTGGGAAGGAACAGGAGGAGTGGAAAGTGCTGGGGACTGAATTTGAGCAAATTATATTCCCTATTTTGTGATTATGTAAAAATGTATCCTAATGTTATATATAACTAAAAAGAATTATGAAAGAAAGAAAGAGAATAAAAGAGGAAGGAAGGAAAGAAGGAAGGAGAAAGAAAAAAGAAAAAGAAAGAAAGAAAGAAAGAAAGAAAGAAAGAAAGAAAGAAAGAAAGAAAGAAAAGAGAAAGAGACAGAGAAAGAGAGAAAGAGCAAGCTCCTGGTTGCTATAATTGACGAGTAGCATATGCTTTACATGAAGGACTATGTGTTATTCTTGTGTTACATGTTTTTGTTGATTTTAGAATCGGTTTGTTAACTACTAGGTCATGTTTTTAAAGCTACACAACCTGAAGAGGACTTTAGCGTTAGTTGATAAAAGTGCTTCAACAGTATGATAAAGAACCTGTGGTTTCTCTGCCTCTAAACTCTACTAAGTGTTCATTCCTCTAAGACTGGTTCCTCCAAGGCTGCATAATGGATTCCAGTAGTACTTGAGGCTAAATGCAACTCCCATCATATGCAGGAGAGAGAAAATAACTCTCTACAGTTTCTTTAAAGAATAAGAAACTTCATTCTCAGAACTTCCCAATAAATCTGTTTGTGTATTGTTGGCCCATATGGCTATAAACATGCTCATGCCTGGACTAGATATGAGTTGGCATGATGTAGATATATCACAGGGTCCACTCTACAGACCTTGCAATTTTAGCGAAGTCCAAGTTCTTTCACAGTGCTGTGGTTTTTGCATTTTTTACCTCTCAAATTTCTTTTCCTGTCATCATGCTTGTCCAAATCGTACTCATCCTACAGTGCTTATTTCAAGAGTGTCACTTCCTTTGGAAAGGGTTTTCTCAACAACTTTATCACTTCCCTAAATACAGTTAGTTGCCACTCCCTTTGTTTACCTATAATACCCTATTAAAACCTCTAATCTAACACTGTAGTCATTTATTTTCTTGTCTAAATTCCGTAAAGATTTGGGTTGTGCATTGTTTGTCACTCTTAGCTCAGTTACTATCAATGACTAATGTATATAGAAAATAATTGATAAAATGCTGATTGAATAGTTAAGTGGAGAAATAAATGAAAATAGCAGCATCATGAAAAACCCTTCCCCAGTCACAAGAGATGCTGCCCTGTTGATTAGCTCTAACGCTCCTTCCCTTCAAGGGAAGTCAAGGGTCTGACATCACTCAGAGAGCATCTTGAGAGCAAGAGTCAACACTGATTAAATGCTCAATAAACATGAATGAATAAATGAACAATCAAATGAATGGCTCAAAAGGTGATAAAATACCTTTAAAAATAATCAGAGTTGTCAAACATCACTGTCTGGGTAGGAATCAAGTCATAATTTTATTTTGACTATATATTTCAAATAGAAACTAATAACCTTGGTTACTGTTCCTCTGGGAAGAAACTTTCTACCTAACTCCATCCAAACATCATTTCACAGAGTTTCTCTCTTTGGTTTTACAGGTCTCTCAACTTAATGGATTTTTTACTGTGTTCATCAGAAACTTATGATTGATTAAGGGTAATTGGTGCTATGTTAGGGGCCAAGAGTTTAATCAAATAGGAAAGGGTCTATTGGGAACCTTGTTTATATTAGATGTGCTCTGATTTTTATTCACTTTATATATAAAAGTTCTTTAATATTTTATCCTAAAATTTTAAAAACATTATCTTAATCATAATGACTAACATTTGTTAACAATTTTCTTCATGCCAAACTAAATGTTTAACATGGATTATAGAGCTTATAAAACCCTGTAAAATTTGTACTATTAATATCTCCATCTTTATAGATCCAGAATCTAAACTTAAATGAACATTCTAATGGTGAAATTATAACTTGATTTTAAAAGTTTATAGACATTAATTTTATAATATTAATCAAAATTAATATTAACCAAAGTCTTTAAAATGTTTATACCTTTTTAAACATTAACTCATTTAACTTTTTGTTATATGACAAGTAGATCAATAAAAATCAAGTTATTTTCTTGGTAGTTTGGGCCAAAACTAGTCATTTTTATTAAATTCAACTTATAAAAAACTTACTCAAAATAAAATATGCAAGCATAGTTCATCAGTCCATTAAGTAGTCACCGCTTACCTACAGGGTACTAAGGTGTGTTTTTTAGAGTTCTTTGTCCTCCTGTGACTTTGGCCTCCAACTTCCAGCCTTGTAAATATCCAGTTCTTGCACATAGTGGCAAAGTGTTATGAAAAAACAGATGGAATATTTTCCTGGAAAGAAAAATAGTATCAGACTTGAACTGAAGGGAATAAGCAAATGGGTCTTTTTTAAAGAAACTAAGAGTACAGAATGGACCCTGCATCCGTCTAAACTCTATTAGTGTCCAAAGTTAAAATAATAAAATCTTTATTAGAGTTTTTAAAATTAATTTGAAAGAGATGAGCTAAAAAAATGCCTATAAGCTTAGAAATGTGATCAATTATGAATTTTAAAACTATGTATTAAATATTAGTATGTATTAAAACACTACAAATTATAAAGAAACAAATGTCATATTGATCATCGAATTAGCAAATATTTAATAAGAATGAAAGAAGTCATTGTTCAGAAGCAAGAATTCAGAGAAATAGTCTGAATTTAACATAAAGCATAAATCTATATAAATTTGGGGAAAGATTTTAACAAAGCTCATTAAAACTTTTAAAAATATTTTGTATTCCCTTTCATCCTAGGAAACAATTGTTGTAGTACACATAGCTAGAATAATGTATGTCTCAGTATTATTTACAATACCAGAAAAACATTAAGCAACCTCAACACCGAACAGAGGGAATTTATTAAAAAATTATATTATATCCAGTAATTAAAAGTTATTATTGAGTCAATAAAGTTTAATGACTTGAATATGTATATGTGTGTGTGTGTGTGTGTGTGTATTTAACCAGTGGAAAAATTCCATTTTTAATATGCAAACTATGAACCTATTTGTTGTTTTTTTTTATTATTATTGTATACAAATGGGATACATGTTGTTTCTCTATTTGTACATAGAGTCAAGGCATACCATTTGTGTAATCATACGTTTACATAGGGCAAGGATGTTTGATTATTTTTTTTCCTCCCCCCCCACCCTTCCCACCCCTCTTTCCCCTCTATACAGTCCTTCTTTCCTTCATTCTTACCGCTCTCCTTATCCCTAACCCTAAACCTAACCCTAAACCTAATGCTAACCCCTCCTACCCCCCATTATATGTCCTCATCCGCTTATCAGCAAGATCATTCGTCCTTTAGTTTTTTGAGATTGGCTTATCTCACTTAGCATGATATTCTCCAATTTCGACCATTTGCCTACAAATGCCATAATTTTATCATTCTTCATTGCGGAGTAATATTCCATTGTATATATATGCCACAGTTTCTTTATCCATTCATCAACTGAAGGGCATCTAGGTTGGTTCCACAATCTGGCTATGGTGAATTGAGCAGCAATGAACATTGACCTATTTGTTTTTTAAGAAGAAGATAAAGACTGAAAAATGTTGAATAGATAACTTTAATCAGTAAAGTTATAAAAGTGTATTCAAAGTTTTTTCACTGTGTATATGTTACAATTATGTTCTAATTGCTTTGATAATGAGTGAAGAAAAGTGTTTGCAGATATAAGAGAAGAAAAAGGGAAAGACAAAGTCTGAAAGGTACAGAAGTACAAGTTGGGGGCTATGAGTTGAAGGAAGATGGGGTAAAAAATAATAAACAGCTCTCATTTCCTGTATTTTGACCAGAACAACTCAAACATGGCTATGTGGTCTGAAGTTTACAGTCAGATTTAGAACAAATCAAAATACAGGTACTGCATCCAATGAGGCAGTTGTGCAACCTTGAAATGCTGAGACAGTCTACTCCTGGGAGAGGAGGTCACTAAAATGGAAACCTGATAACAGTGGGATTTAAAGTTTTCAGAAAACATCATCCCCTCCATTGTTCCATCACTTCAAATCAGCAGTATCCTGTAGTGCATTCAATAAACCTTTTTCCTTAACCTAGCATCCTACAGATGACCTTGTCTATTGTGAGAAAGGAAGAAGTGAAAATAGATTTTGCTATGACCCCAGCTGAGAATGATGGAGGTTATTCACAGATGATTAATTTAGTTAAACGTAAATACAGTCCTCAGAGTGAAAAGCTCTCTGACTCTTACATGGAAGTTCAAAAGTTAGCAATGTACTTTTCAGTTTTCCTAGCACACTTCATAATAAATCTGTTCTTATTAACAAAAATAAAATAATTTTGAAAGTGTTTTGCCAATATCCCTATTAAACATGAATACTATTGTCATTTCACTGTGTAGGTCTTCCTATGTTAAGAGGTTTAGAAGAAAGAAATATGTGAGAGTTTCTTTACATTACCTTTATAAACACTGGCAACATTTTACCTTCATGTATTTTCTCTCAAAGTAGAAGGGCAGTGAGATTCTCAGCAATCAATTTCCTCTCAATTAGCAAACTGTCCCCATCTCCAAGAATAGTATTAACTGATGTGCTTAAGGACAGAAACTTGTATATTTAGTTTAAAGAAAGCTTATGGGATACATTACATTGCAAATGTACAGTGAGTAAGAGAGTTTCTGCCAAAATATCAGTCCTTTCATTTTCTCAGTGGTTTTCTTAGTATTTAGCAATTTCATTCTGGTTATGGTTCCCTTCAATTTTGTCCTACTTATTGCATCATGTTAAACAGGGACTAAAATAAGAGTTAAGTTCAATGGGGTTCTTCCTTTTCAATTTAAATGTGCCAAATTTCTATCAGTCTCATTGAGGTTGATCTCCATTCAGAAGTTAATGAGGCTAGATTAATAACACTCAACTCATTTCAATTTTTATTGGCTCATAGAAAAATGGAGTTGGAAGGAGTCTTAAAGGACACCAATGACTATCCTCAATACAGAAATTTACTCTTCATATCTTCTAGGGAATGATTATCAAGACTCTATTTGAACATAACCAGTCAAAAGGAATTCACTATCTGTGGTGAACATGTGACGCTTCAATGGAGGACTTGTTGCTAGATGCTAGAAATTGCCTGAACTGCATAGGACTGCCTCAGCTAGCACCATGCTCTTTAGGATGTCCATAGTCAATGACTGGTCCAATTGAACAATTCTGATGAACCCTGAGCTTCCATTGTAGCTACACATCTGCAAAATTCTGCTTAATTCCCATGTTTTCCATGGTCTTCCCACAGGTAAATGTCAATGAATATCCTGCACACTAAACTACCTCAGAGATTACTTCCAGGGAATCCAATCTGCAAAACTATCTTTTCATGTGGCCTCATTTACTGTGAACTTCATTTATCTCCTATTGGACTCCAAAGTATGCCTCTTGCATTTCCATTTAGCGTCTATCTCTGGTCTCAGAAACAACACAAATGGGAATATTTTGATATAACTTGAAAATTATTTAAATATCAGAATTTCTCAAAACATAATGAATGTTGTAACAATAGGAACTAGAGCAGTATTTATATCAACATATAATTTTCAGTTCTTTCATCAAACTAGTATAAATTCATTCAAAATTGCAATAAATGTAATCAAGATTTTCTAAAAATTTTTATTTTTATGAGACATATTTCAGTTTTATTTTCCTTTTCCAAGATGAATTCCACAGAATTCCTTTTACAAGAGTTAATATTGGGGTTTTTGCCATTGATTGGTATTTCAGCCAGGGACACAGAAATAGTAAAATTCTGTGCTATATTCCTAAACTACCATAACCCTCAATTTGTCTAGTTGATATTAATGCAAAAACAGCAGCAAAATAAGAGAAAAAGTAACATCTTAATAATACCTAAGCAAGTGTCTGAAAACAATTTAAAAACCTAATAAAGCCCAAGTGGAGCGTGGAACTTCAGTTCAAGTTAAAAATCAAGGTATCCTGCCTTTTATCGAATCTGAATCCAACTCTTAGCATTATTATTTTCTGGTTGCTGAAAATAGTAGGAACTAGATACAAAATCCAACATGCTCAACTGTGAGTATGCCCTGAGTTCAGTCATACATCCAAATGTATAAAGAGCAAGAACTATGTGTGGATACAAGAAACTTCTTTAAGAAACAGTAATCCCACCTACAGTAAGCAGGGTCAAAATAGTGTCCAGAAATTGGAATGATTCAATTGGAATTGTTTTATCCTTGAAAAAGAGCTCTTTGAGCGAAGGAAAAGAATATTTCCCGCATCATTCTCCACCTGTCTCTGCCTTGTAATATGAAGGTATATACAAAAAAAAAACTCTTTTATATACTTATTTTATGTAGATTCCTCCTCTTAATATATGCTTTTCAAATTTTTCTAAATGCAGTACATTATTTTCCACTCCATATTAAACAATTTTCCTAAATGTAAAGATTTAGGTTTAAAATTGAGCAATGCACCTATTAGCCTTATGGTCCTTCACAAGTAATATAAATTATTTTGGTCTATGTTTTCAAGTCCTAAAAATGTAAATAATAAAGATAACATCTCCACCATGAGTATGTTATGAATAAATAAGCTGTCACATGTAAACTGACACAGTGGTTAAGAGCACTGGAGTCAGATGTCTGCATTTTAAATCCAGTAAAGTTACTTAACCTTGAAAGGTATCATTTTTCCCACACATAATTGGAGATAATAATAGTATTTCCTTTATAGCCATACCATGGGGAATAAAATTAAATAATTCACATGAATCATTTAGCATAATGACTGCTTAACCATTATTAGCTACTTTTATTATTATTTAAGAACCTGGAATTTAGCTGGCACACAATAATTGCTGGTGCTGTTCCTCTCCTTCCCTCCTTCTCTTTATCTTTAACTGCCATTTATGCAAAGTACATATGTCCTCTTAGTACCTTGTCCTTGTCAGTAACGATGGATAAGGGACTTGAGGTCTTGTTTTTTGCTAAAGAAGTCTAAGAAGCCCTTTGAGTCTAAAGCATATCATTTGAGAGTTCTTTTAAGGACTTTCTTTATAAAAACTTGATCCAGTGAAGGACACACTTTGGTACTAAATCTGGGACCCAAAGTAGATGGAGAGAGAAATGTATTTTATATTTGTTGCCTTAGGTGAAACATGGAATATTTTACTTAACATAACCTTGAACTCTCTCTTTCTAACTGAAGTGTAAGTATCCTTGGATAGGTATAATTTTTAAAAGGTGTACCCATATTAAGATATATTTAAGTACCCTCAGCATAGGGAGTATGGGAGGAAAAAGGTTTTTGTGATTCAACATTATCTTTCATGGCTCATCAGAGTTTTTACTGGGTCATTTTCCTTAACTCAAACTCATATTGCATTTGGTTGTCTTAATAAGTTACTTTTACACAAAATTGTATAGCTGGTCATGTACTTTTTAAAAATATACTCTATTATTAAGGTACATGTTTACAAAAAGGTAACTTTTCACTGTTAGCACCTCTATCTTATCCCAGTGTGATATGCGCATTAAATCTGCTATTCATGGTGAACGTTCTCATCATTCATGACAGACCAGTAGGTAGAATAAAAACAAATCAAATACCACTTATTTAAATTTATTTCAATTCAGTAATGTTCTGACTTTACAAGATTTCTTCAAAATTAAGAAGTAGGATTCTGAATTAAAAGTTTTTATTTCCCCACAATGCCAAAATGCTTTAAATTTTCTAAATAACAAGACATTACAGTACCCCATTAACTCCATTATGCTAATACTAATTAAATTTTCTAACTTGGGATAAACAGATCAAATTGCATAGAAATAGAGGCGTCTCTCACTTTTCAGTCTAATGTGATGAAGACAGAAATAATCAAATCTACATATATAAATGAATAGGTGTGAATAAATAATCTCCACTTCTATAGACCTCCACATCTCACTTTATTAACAAGGAATGATGTTCTTCCCTCCAACACATCTGCTAATTATTTTGGACATGAACCACCTTCATCAATTGTGAAATTAAAATTTCTCGACTACTTCTAGTACTATTGTACTACTACAAAAGATAAATCCCTTACTTGGTCACTTGGAACTCAATAAAATTCATTTTATTTTGTGCCTCGAGAAAAATGTTTAAAACTGGAAAGAAATACAAAATAGGAATGGGATGGAAAAAATTGCTTATTAACTAGGATATTCATACTTTATTACAAAGTATAATTATGAAAAAATAGTGATATTAATTGCAGACTTTTAATTATCTTTTTAAAACATCCCCTTTCTGCAGCAATAATTTATTTCTAAAAGTACCTCTGACTGACCAGGAGGCAGAAAATTAAAGAGGCATTATAGAAACACACATACACACTCAAGGGCTTAATATACTCTCACAGCACTGCAGATTTTCACACCACTGATTATTTTGTTATTTTTTAAAAGTACTTGCTTAATCTGCTTCCTGTGATGGATTTTGAATTTTATTAAAGTTCTTGGTGTTGTTCGTTCCATATCCCCAGCACCAGTACTGTCCTGGCACAGAATAGGTTATCAAAAAAATATTGTGAGAGCTATAGTAGCAAAAAGAGCATGGTAGTGGCACCAAAACAGACATGAAAGTCAACGAAACAGAAGAGAAGACACAGAGACAAACCCACATAAGTACAGTTATCTCATCTAGACCAAGGTGCCATATGCATACATTGAAGAAAAAATAGCCTCTTCAACAAATGGAGCTAGAAAAACTGGAATGCCGTATGTAACAGAATGAAATTGAACCCCTGTTTCTCACCCTGCACAAAACTCAACTCTAAGTGAATCAAGGACCTAAGCATTAAACCAGAGACCCTGCACTTTCTAGAAGAAAAAGTAGACCCAACTCTCCGACATGTTGACTTGGGAGCTGAATTCCCCAAAAAGACTCCTAAAGCATGAGAAGTAAAATCAAGAATTAATAAATGGGATAGTATCAAACTGAAAAGCTTCTTCACAGCAAAAGAAATAATCAAGAATATGTACAGAAAAAAAAAAAAAAAGAAAGAAAATGTACAGAGATCCTACAGATTGGGAGGAAAACCACCACCAGTACCTCTGATAAGGCGTTAATTTCCAGTATGTACAAAGAACTCAAAAAACTTAACACCAGAAAAATGAATAACTCAATCAATAAATGGGCAAAGGAACTGAACACTTCACAGAAGAAATATGAATGATCAACAAATGTATGAAAAAATGTTCAACATCTCTAGAAATTAAAGAAATACAAATTAAACTACAATGAGATTCCATTTCACTACATCCAAAATGGCAATTATAAAGAATACAAGTAACAATAAATGTTAGTGAGGATGTGGAGAGAAACGTACTCTTATATGTTGTTGATGGGACTGCAAATTGGTGCGACCACTATGGAAAGTAGTATGGAAATTCCTCAGAAAACTTGGAATGGACCATCATTTGACCCAGTTATCCCACTCCTTGGTATATTCCCCAAGAACTTAAAAACAGACTACTACAGTGATGCAGTCACATCCATGTTTACAGCAGCTCAACTCACAATAGCCAAGCTATGGAAACAACCTAGGTATCCTTCAATGGATAAATGGATAAAGAAAATGTGACACACATACACAATTGAATATTACTCAGCCATAAAGAAGAATGAAATTATGGAATTTGAGGGTAAATGGATGAAACTGGAGACCATCATGCTAAGCTAAATAAGCCAGTCCCCAAAATCCAAAGGTGTAATGTTCTCTCTGGTTTGTGGATGCTAATCCAAAACAAGGGAGGCTAGGGAGGAGGATAATAGAAATCCATTGGATTAGACACAAAGAAACCAAGGAAAGGGAGAGGGGAGTGGAATAGAAAAGATGGTAGAATTAGTTGGTCATAACTTTCTTGTGTACACAATCAGGGTAACTCCACATCATGTACAACCACAAAAGCAGGACCCTAAATACAATAAGTTTCAATCTATGTATCTATAATATGTCAAAATATATTCTACTGTCATGTATAATTAAAAAGAACAAATTTAAAAAATAAAAAAAATTGTGAAATGAAGTCTTAAACAAATGAATCAGAGAAAAACTATAGTGTGAAAAAATATTGAATAAATAGACTATTTCCCTTAAGTAGTTGTTGTAGGGACACTTTTACTAATAATTTTAATCACAAAACAATGAAAATGTTTAATAATAGTTCCTAGAAAAGAAAAAAAATAAAACTTGGAATAATCATAAGATGTATCATTTCCTTTTTCCTTAAAAAATTACAAATTATGAAAGCTTAGTACTTCTCAGTAAATTAATTTCAACTTCTTTTTGCAGACTTGTATTGAAGGTCCTAGGTAGTATAATTTGGCAAGGCAAGACAACAAAAGATTAGAAGAGGATGGGAAAAAAATTCTCTCCCTATGTGCAGACAATATCATCAAATATGTTAAAAATCCCTAGAAATTATAGAAGAGGGCAATCAGAAAGAATATGATGGTTCTTAAACATCTGTGAATTATTTGATACTCCTCCCTTTGAGAGATGCCCCCTAGATTCCCTTCCCTTGCATATGACATACCTATCCATTCAAATATCTAGCAGTTGAGTAGTTACTGAGGGTCAGGCAAGATGGAATGAGGTCACCATATATCACGTCCCTTAGTCTTACAACAAATTTCTAAGATGTAGACTTCACACCCCTTTTCAGAAATATAAATGAGAAGAGGTAGAAATACAAGAAAGTAATTCCTGAGCTATGTCATCCACACACATTTTTCTTCCCTACTCTCAAAACATTCTTACAGTCAGGTTATGCCACCTTACTGAAGCCAGAGAAACAACCTCCTTAAAACTGAACATGTATATACATGGCTCCTTGATTCAGGTATGGCCAAAAAACACACTCTCTCTCTCTCTCTCTCTCTCTCTCTCTCTCTCTCTCTCTCTCTCTCTCTCTCTCTGTCTCTCTCTGTCTCTCTCTCTCTCTCTCTCTCTCTCTCTCTCTCTCTTTCTCTCTCTCTTTCACTCACACACACACACACACACACACACACACAAATATGCAAGACATCAATAAAAACTGGTATTTGGCTTGGTCTAGATATAGATGATTACATGTAGAAATACACACATATCTACAGAAATAGATACACAAGTGTGAATACACGAATCAGAAAATACACACATGTATCTATACTGTGAATGACCCTCGAAAGAATGATGCTTCATAGCAAGAAGAACACCTAAGACCACAGCAAAAATCACATCTAAGAGCTTAGTTTCTTTTTTTATTTTTTTATATATTTATTTTGATTTATTGTTCACAAATGGGGTACAACTGTTTTTTCTCTGGTTGTACACAAGTAGAGTCACGCAATTTGTGTAATCATACAGGTACATAGAGTAATGATGTTTGTCTCATTCTGCCATTTTTCCTTCCCCCCACCCCCTCCCACCCTTCTCTTTCTCTATACAATCCATCCTTCCTCCATCCTTGCCTCCCTCTCAGTTCCTTTTATGTATCATCATCTGCTTATCAGAGAGATCATTTGGTCTTTGGTTTTGGGGGATTGGCTTATCTCACTTAGCATGATATTCTCCAACTTCATCCATTTACCTGCAAATGCCATAATTTTATTCTTCTTTATGACTGACTAATATTCCATTGTGTATATATACCACAGTTTCTTATTCCATTCATCAATTGAAGGGTATCTAGGTTGGTTCCACAATCTGGCTATTGTAAATTGAGCAGCTATGAACATTGATGTGACTGCATCACTGTAGTATGCTGATTTAAGTCCTTTGGGTATAGGCCAAGGAGTGGGAGACCTGGGTCAAATGGTGGTTCCATTCCAAGTTTTCTAAGGAAACTCCACACTGCTTTCCAGAGTGGCTGCACTAATTTGCAGCCCCACCAACAATGTATGAGTGTACCTTTTTCCCCACATCTTCACCAACACCTATTATTGCCTGTATTCTTGATAATAGCCATTCTAATTGGGGTGAGATGGTATCTTAGGGAAGTATTGATTTGCATTTCTCTTATTACCAGAGATGTTGAACATTTTTTCATATGTTTGTTGATTGCTTGTACATCTTCTTTTGTGAAGTGTCTGCTCATTTCATTAGCCCATTTATTGATTGGGATATTGTATTCTTGGTGTAAAGTTTTTTGAGTTCTTTATAGATTCTGGAGATTAGTGCTCTCTCTGAAGCATGAGTGGCAAAGATTTTCTCCCACTCTGTAGGCTCTCTCTTCACATTGTTGATAGTTTCCTTTACTGAGAGAAAGCTTTTTAATTTGAATCTATCCCAATTATTGATTCCTGCTTTTATTTCTTGTGCTTTGGGGTGGGGGGGGTCCTGTTAAGGAAGTCCGGTCCTAAGCTGACATGATGCTGATTTGGACCTATTTTTTTTCTATAAGGTACAGGGTCTCTGGTCTGATTCCGAGGTCCTTGATCCATTTTGAGTTGAGTTTGTGCAGGGTGAGAGATAGGGGTTTAGTTTCATTTTGCTGCATATGGATTTCCAGTTTTCCCAGCACCATTTGTTGAAGAGGCTATCTTTTCTCCATTGCATATTTTTGGCACCTTTCTGTAGTATGAGAAAACTGTATTTATGTGGGTTTGTCTCTCTGTCTTCTATTCTGTACCATTGGTCTACCTGTCTATTTTGGTGCTAATACCATGCCATTTTTGTTAGTATTGCTTTGTAGTATAGTTGAAGTTCTGGTATTGTGATACCCCCTACTTCACTCTTCCTGCTAAGGATTGCTTTAGCTATTCTGGGTCTCTTATTCTTCCAAATGAATTTCATGATTGCTTGCTCTATTTCTATGAGGTACATCATTGGGATTTTAATTGGAATTGCTTTGAATTTATATAGCACTTTTGGTAGAATGGCCATTTTGACAATATTAATTCTGCCTATCCAAGAACATGAAAGATCTTTCCATCTTCTAAGGTTTTCTTTAACTTCTTTCTTTAGTATTTTGTAGTTCTCATTGTAGAGGTCTTTCACCCCTTTTTTTTTTTTTTTTTTTTTGAGGTTATTGTGAATGGGATAGTTTTCCTAATTTATCTTTCAGAAGATTTATTACTTATGAATAAAAATGCATTGAATTTATGAGCATTGATTCTATATCCTGCTACTTTACTAGAAGTTTTCTGGTGGAATTTCCCAGCTCCTCTAAATATAGAATCATGTCATCAGTAAATAGGGATAGTTTGAGCTCTTCTCTTCCTATTCATATCCCTTTAATTTCTTTGGTCTGTCTAATTGGTCTGGCTAGAAAATCAATTACGATGTTGAATAGAAGTGGTGAAAGAGGGCATCCCTGCCTTGTTCCAGTTTTTAGGGGGAATGCTTTCAATTTTTCACCATTTAGAATGATATTGGCCTTGGGCTTAGCATAGACAGCCTTGACAATGTTGAGGAATGTTCCTACTATCCCTATTTTTTCTAGTATTTTGAGAAAGATGGTGCTGTATTTTATCAAATGCTTTTTCTGCATCTATCAAAATAATCATGTGATTCTTAACTTTAAGTCTGTTGATGTTGGTGAATTACATTTATTGATTTCCAGGTGTTGAACCAACTTTGCATCCCTGGGATAAAACCCACTTGATCATGGGGCACTATCTTTTTAATATGTTTTTGTATGCAATTTGCTAAAATTTTATTGAGAATTTTTGCGTCTATGTTCATTAGTGATATTGGTCTGAAATTTTCTTTCCTCCATGTATCTCTCTGGTTTTGGTATCAGGGTGGTATTAGCTTCATAGAATGAGTTTGGAAGGGTCCGCTCCTCTTCTATTTCATGGAATACTTTGAGAAGTATTGGAATGAGCTCTTCTTTGAAGGTCTTGTAGAATTCGGCTGAGAATCCATCTGGTCCCGGATTTTTTTTTTTTTTTTTTTTTTTTTTTTTTTTTTTTTTTGGTTGACTTTTGATGACTTCTTCTATTTCACTGCTTGAAATTGATCTAATTAAACTGTATGTCCTCCTGATTCAGTTTGGGTCGCTCATGTGTCTCTAGAAACCTGTTGATGTCTTTGAGACTTTCTATTTTGTTGGAGTATAGATTTTCAAAATAGCTTCTAATTATGTTTTGTATTTCAATAGTGTCTGTTGTGTTTCCTCTTTCATCCCAAATTTTAGTAATTTGAGTTCTCTCTCCTTCTCTCTGTTAGTGTACCTAAGGGTTTATCAATTTTGTTTATTTTTTCAAAGAACCAATTTTTTATTTTGTCAATTTTTTCAATTGTTTCTTTTGTTTCAATTTCATTGATTTCAGCTCTGATTTTAAATACTTCCTGTCTTCTACTACTTTTGGTGTTGATCTGTTCTTTTTTTTCTAGGGTTTTGAGCTGTAATGTTAGGTCGTTTATTTGTTGACTTTTTCTTCTTTTATTGAACATGCTCCATGAAATGAATTTTCCTCTTAGTACTGCTTTTATAGTGCCCCAGAGATTTTGATATGTTGTATTGCTGTTCTTGTTTATCTCTAAGAATTATTTCCCCCCGATGTCTTCTGTTGCCCATGAATCATTCAATAGCATATTATTTAGTCTCCAGGTATTGGAGTAATTTCTGTTTTTTATTTTGTCATTGATTTCTAATTTCATTTCATTATGATCTGATAGAATACAAGGTAGTATCTCTATCTTTTTGTATTTGCTAAGAATAGCTTTGTGGCATAAAATATGGTCTATTTTAGAGAAGGATCCATGTGCTGCTGAGAAGAAAGTGTATTTGCTCATTGATGGATGGACTATTCTATATATGTCTGTTAAGTCTAAATTATTGATTGTGTTAGTAAGATCTATGGTTTCTTTGTTCAATTTTTGTTTGGAAGATCTGTCCAGTGGTGAGAGAGGTGTGTTAAATTCACCTAGTATTACTGTGTTGTGGTCTATTTGGTTCCCGGAATTGAGAAGGATTTGTTTGACATACATGGATGAGTCATTGGGGCATAAATATTTATGAGTGTTATGTCCTGCTGACTTATGCTTCCCTTAAGCAATATGAAATGTCTTTCTTTATCCCTTCTAACTAATTTTAGCTTGAAGTCTGCTTTATCTGATATAAGAATGGATACCACCGCTTTTTTACTGAGTCCATGTGCATGGTATTTTTTTCCCATCCTTTCTCCTTTAGTCTGCGGGTATCTTTTTCTATGAGATGAGTCTTTCAAATGCAGCATATTGTTGGGTCTTTCTTTTTAATCCAATCTGCCAGTCTATGTCTTTTGATTCATGTTTCAGGCTATTAACATTCAGAGTTATTATTGAAACATTATTTGTATTCCCTGTCAATTTGGCTTATTTTTGGTGTTTAACTTGACTTGGTTTCCCCTTTATTTGACTATTCTTTTAGGGTAGTTCCTCCCTATGCTGACTTACATCATTGTTTTTCATTTCTTCCTCATGGAATATTTTGCTGAGAATGTTCCGATTGCTGGCTTTCTTTTGTAAATTATTTTATTTTTTTTATCATGGAAGGATTTTATTTCATCATCAAATCTGAAAGTAAGTTTTGCTGAGTATAAGATTCTTGGTTGACATCCATTTTCTTTCAGAAAACAGCTTGAAAAATGCTCTTCTAGGCCCTTTTAGCTTTTAGGGTCTGGGTTGAGAAATCTGCTGATATCCATATTGATTTCCCCCTGAATGTAATTTGATTTTTTTCTCACGCAGTCTTTAAAATTCTATATTTATTTTGTACGTTAGGTATTTTCATTATATGTGCCTTGGTGTGGGTCTGTTGTAATTTTGTACCTTTGGTGTCCTGCAAGCCTCTTGTACTTGATATTCCATTTCATTCTTCAGATTTAGGAAATTTTCCAATATTATTTCTTTGAATAGATTGTTCATTCCTTTGATTTGTATCTCTATGCCTTCCTCAATCCCAATAATTCTTAAATTTGGTCTTTTCATGATATCCCATAATTCTTGGAGGTTCCATTTGTAATTTCTTATCATCTTCTTTGTTTGATCAACTTTGTTTTCAAGATTAAATATTTTTTCTTCGATGGCTGAGGTTCTGTCTTCCAAAAGATCTATTCTGATGGTGATGCTTTCTATTGATTTTTTAATTTGGTTTATTGCTTCCTTCATTTCAAGGATTTCTGTTTGTTTGTTTGTTTTCAGAATTTCTATCTATTGAAATGATCCTTTGCTTCCTGCATTTGCTCTTTTAACTGTTGATTGATATGATCATTCAATGCCTGCATTTGCTCTCTTATCTCATCGTTTGCTTCTGTGATCATTTTAATTATGTACATTCTGAGCTCCCTTTCAGAAATTTCTTCTGCCATGCTGTCATTGGATTTTATTGATGTAGCATCTAGGTTTGTTTGGGACACTTTCTTTCCTTGTTTTCTCATATTGTTCATGTATCTTCCCCTCTAGGAGAGCAAATCTGAGGTATTGCACTTTCCCCCCTATAGAAATATAGTGTCCCTACAGGTTTCCAGTACTTCACCTTGAAGTGAGAGATCAATATTAGCAGCACACCATACAAACAATATGCATCCTTAACTCAAATAGTCCCTTTTAAGATATTAATCATATTATCTTAATAAACAGAGATTATGAGTTCAATTATTATCTACAGCTTAGTCAATGGGTTTGGAATAAGGACCATGATTTCTAATGGTGGACAAAGAGGATGGGGAGGGTTGTAGGATACAACATTAATGAGATAAGAAGTGTATCTCTAGAGGTACTATGTCATAGGAGTAGTGAAAATGGAATTAAAAGAAATTGATTGTTAGCATGCAAAAAGGGAGAAAGAGTCTCCAAGGAGACAGATAGATAAGAGGAAAATAGAGGATGAGAAAAATATTAATAAAAGAGAGGTAGGAATAATAATAGGTATAATAGGAATAATCAAAATATTACTACTAATTTTAAAAACCTACAATAAAACTATACAGTACTGTTCAAACCTCCTAGTCTTTAGTAGCCTGATGTCTTGGAGGAACTTGATAATGCAGTGAACCAAGAAGAGTGCTGCCCCTCTAGAGAGCCTCCAGGTGGGGTATAATCCCTGCTAATGGCAAAGGCGCCTCCATGTGTTAACAGATGGTTAAACGCAGCATGGGCAGTAGGCTGTGGGATGGGGTTGGGGTGGTCTGGGCCTGGATCTCTGGGCCTCCCCAGAGTGACTAAGAGCTTAGTTTCTAATGCCAATTTCAATAAATGAAACCCAAGATACAAAAGACTGATTCCAGGAATGGAACAGAAAATATACAAGGTGAGCCCTTAACACTGACAGAAGTAAAGAGGCACTTAGGAAGTGGGGGAAAAAGCAAAGTACATCAGTAGAAAGATGGCACAGAAACCAAGTGAAAGCTCTACCAATGGCCAAAACCAGAACCACTTGAGCAAGAGAATAAAAAAGTAGTGTTTGCTTAAAGGTAACCAATCCAACACAGGAAAAAACAACCAGGTCCCTGCTTCCAGTCTACTCTCACCATGTGGGAGAAAGGATGAAATATTAAGCTGTACTACTGTTGAAGATCAGAGTGTCGGAGCCTATGACAAATCTGCCCAGACATCAGAGAACCTGAAGATGGATTCAGAGCTTTGCTTGAGTCAGAGACAAATATTATGACGTCCACCACCTGTTAGCCACTGTGCCTCAGACTGGATAATTATCATCACATCAACCCTGAAGGGACAAAGTTCCATGCTCAGATTTCTCTAGCCCTGAGTGATGGGTGAAGAAAATCAAAGTCTGGCTGCAGAATACAAGATTGACAGGTTCTTGGTTACAATCCTTTTCGGAGAGAGCTTCCTACCTTGAAGAATAGCTGACCTTCTGAAGGGTATATTTGAATTTCACCTGGAATGTAAGGTTATATCAATTTACCAATAAAAATAATGCATATTCACAAATGTAAATAATACAGTAAGACAAACTTTAAATTTTCAGGTTTCCTAACCTCCGTGTTCTGGTTGTGTGTGCGTGTGTGTGTGTTCGCCCATGTGTGCATGTTTGATTCCAGGGGCTCTTTGTCACTGAGCTATATCCCCAGTCCTTATTAAGATTTATTTTGGCACCAAAGCAGGCATGAAGCCAATGGAATAGAAGACACAGAGATAAAAACATATAAATACAGTCATCTCATCCTAGACAAAGGCACCAAAAACATTCATTGGAGAAAAGATAACCTCTCCAACAAATGGTGCTGGGAAAACTGGAAATTCATATGCAACAAAATGAAATTAAACCCCTGTCTCTCACCTTGCACAAAAATCAACTCAAAATGCAACAAAGACCTACATATTAGACCAGAAACCCTGTGAATACTAGAAGAAAATGTAGAACCAATACTCCAAAATGTTGGGTTAGGAACTGACTTCCTCAACAAGATTTCTAAAGCACAAGAAGTAAAATCGAAAATCAATACATGGGATGGCATCAAACTGAAAAATCTCTTCACAGCACAGGAAACAATCAATAATGTGAAGATATAGCCTACATAATGGGAGAAAATCTTTGCCACCCAAACCTCAGATAGGGTTTTAATTTCCACCATATACAAAGAACTCAAAAAAACTTAACGCAAAAAAAAAAAAAAAATCAATAAACGGGAAAAGGAACTGAGCAAACACTTCACAGAAGAAGAAATACAAATGGTCAACAAATACATAAAAAAGTTCATCATCTCTAGCAATTAGAGAAATGCAAATCAAAACTACACTGAGATTCCCTCTCAGTCCAGTTAGAATGGCAATTATCAAGAATACCAGCAATAATAAGTGTTGGCAAGGATGTGTGGAAAAAGGTACATTCATTCATCACTGGTAGGACTGCAAATTGAGGCAATCACTCTGGAAAGCAGTATGGAAATTCCTCAGAAAAATTGGAATGGAACCACCATTTGACCCAGCTATCCCACTCCTTGGCCTATACCCAAAGGACTTAAAATCAGCATACCACAGTGATGCAACCACATCAATGTTTCTAGTAGCCCAATTCACAGTAGCTAAGCTATGGAACCAACCTAGGTGCCCTTCTACAGATGAATGGATAAAGAAATGTGGCATATAAGCACAATGGAATATTACTCAGTCATGAAGAAAAATGAAATTATGATATTTGCAGATAAATAAATGGAACTGGAGACTATCATGCTAAGTAAAATAAGCCAATCCCAAACCAAAGAGTGGATACTTTCTCCAACATGTGAAAGCTAACCCACAATAAGGGGGAATAGTGGTTTAGAGGTAGAAAAAGGGGAATGAAGGGAAAGGATGGGGAACAGGAATAGGAAAAATAATGGAAAGAATCTTACATTACTTTCCTTTGTACATGTGTGAATACACTACAGTGAATCCCATTATCATGTACAACCCCAGACTGGGGCTCTGTTTAGAATAAAGCATATTTCATGCATGTATAATGATATCAAAATGGACTCTACTGTCATGTATAACTAAAAAGAACCAAAAAAAAAAAATAGAATGTTATATCTCACAAAAAAGAAGTGTTTAGTTATAACCCAAAGTATAAAATAAATATTACAAATCCATATAAATAAATTAATAAATGAGGGGAAGGGACAAAACCCCTTTGCAGAAAAATTATAAACAAATCTGTGCAGTTTTTCTATCCTAAAAGATATCCTTAAATTTAAGCTGTTCACTGTGACTTCCTTACAAAAATACAGTATGAAAAGGTGGAGAAAGGAATAACTTTAAAGTGAAGAAACCTGAACAACCCTATTTCAGCCAGATTATCAAGGGCAGTATGAACACTTACGTTACCCTTTATATGATTTGATAAAAATGACAGTTTACCTCTATGATCATCCTCCCCAAAACTTATAACCCAGTCTTCTCATGAGAAAAACATCAAAAAATTTCAGTAAAGGGACATCCTACTATATACTTGAAAAGTACTCCTAAAAAATGTCAAGATGTCATAAACAAGCAAAGTCTGAGCAACTCACAACCAAGAGAACTCTAAAAAGACATGACAACTAAATGTAATGCAGTAACCTGGATGGGAAACTGGAACATTAAAAAAAAAAAGTCAGTTAATAAGAAATAAGGAAAGATAAATAATAGACTTTGGTTTTAAAACAGAATCAATACAGGTCCATTAAATGTAACAAATGTAACAGAAATAAAAGATGTTACTAATAGAAAAAAATAGTATATGTGATGAGATGTATGAAAACTGTAATATCTGTTCAATTTTTCTTTAAATCTAAAATTGTTTTCAGAATTAAAGTCTATTATTTTTAAAAAGCTCTTAAGGGAACTGGCCTTATAAAGAACCTCTAGAAATTTTCAAACACCAGGAACAAAGAGAAATATTTAATAAATTTTCAGAAAGATAAAAAGTGAATGATTTTCAAGCTGTGACACTGGAGATAGCATAAAACTTATCAGCAATACTGGGTGCTGGAAGAAACATGGAAAAATACTTTTGAATTTTTGATAAAAACTACTTGTGCCAAGATAAATTACTTTGAGCCTATCCAAACTGCTACTCAAATAAATCACTAGCAAAATAAAAACATTTTGAAACTTTCAAAGTCTCAGAAACCTCACCTGCTCTTCCTCAGAGAATTTTTAAAAGTCTTTATTTAGGAAAATCAAGAAAGAAACCAAAGAAATGGAAAAACAAAGAAATTGAGATACAAAGGTAATGAACCAAACCCAGGAGTACAATATATTCAGATTACCAGGGAGTAGCAAGAGGAGAACAAACATGATCCAAAGTAGGACTGAATGTCAGAAACTCTAAGAAAACAATGTTGAAGAAAAAAGTCAATTTCCTATAACAAAGGAATGGTGAAAATTTTGCTCATTGCGATGAGCAAAGAAATACTATGACATTATATTATTTATATACAAAGTTTACCTCCATGCCTCAAGTGTGTAAAACTCAGTCAAGAAGTCAATTTTAGTGACATAAGGTTACATTTTCCCCTGTGACTTCAAAATCCTTCCTCGTTCTTCGGTAAATAATATCTACATACTCAATAGTTTGATCTTTATATTGAGAAAATATTTAGGATATATCTGCTGATGAAGCATGAATGACTTAACTATATTCATGAAATAAAATTTAAATGCTATAAACATGACTAATTGAAAATAAAGATAAGGTGCATGCAGGTGAGAAGGTGGAAAAGATGACAGAAGCCGTGAGCAAATTAGGTATGCCCATTCTTTCACCTAACAGTGCAAATCAATAGAAACCACAGAAGGTTAATTATTCAAGCAACATAAATTTAATTCTATCATGTGATGCTATAAGGCAACCAATAAAAGAAATAAAAATTAAGTGTGATTGACAGAATGACAGGGTTTGAGACGGTGTTAGAAGAGTAAGGAGAAGACAATATAACAAGTTAACCTCATTTTCAAAGTAGGGAGTTTGTAGATACTTACTAAAATTGATAGGTTAAGAAATATAGAAAATCACAATTAGAAAAAAGTATTAAAGATAAGGAAGCTTTCATTCATTTTGAATTCTCTTTTCAAAAAACAACAGAAAATTAAGTTTAAGCCTTGGTTATTTGAAATTTTTAATGTTTAAAGGATAAATGATACATATGTGACTAGTCTATGTTCCTTAGAAACCCACCGACCCACAAAGCAGAGACAGTCAAAATGAGCTTTAAGCCTTCACTATTTGACAAAGAATGTATGAAAATAAATAACTAAATATTCAATTCATAATATATGAGAGGAAAACCCTAAGTAAAAAGATAAGGAAAGTAAGAGGAGAGAAATACTTAAGGCTCTAAAGATTTTTTAAAATGAATGAATAATATAGAAACATAATACATCTAATAAATAATCTAAATTTTATTTTAAAATATGAAATATAAATACCACTAGCAAGTTGGCTTACTTTAGTTTGTCTTGAAAAGGAAAAGCACAGATATACATAAGTGGGAACGAGAAATGGCATATCAGATAAAGTTTTATTATTCTTACTTTTAACAGGTAGAGTGAGTAACACCAAGCAATGTAAATACAGATCCTGCAATGCAGGCCCTTAACAACAAGGCCTAGCAAGTATACAAATAGCTTGAAAATGGGACAATATCAATTACGTACCATATGTATAACAGCAGTAAGCACAGCCAGTAATGTGTAGAAAGAAAAACAGGATAGTTTAGCAACAGGAAAGCTGAATGAGGAAACCTTTCCAAAAATTGTGGACAGTCAGTAAACCAATGCTGTAGTGACATCAGGCAGAATGGATTTTGCATAGATAGAATAACAGAGAAAGAGAAAAGGAAAGGGACAGAGGAAGAAAGACTGAGAAAAGAAAAGAACAAATACATTTCTGGTTTCCTCTGAAGAGACATTCATCCCATTAGTGTTTGTAGGCTCACATCAAGATGCACATCACCTTAGGATGGTAAGGACTTCAGAGATCATTTTCTGAACCTCCCTCATTTTACACATGAGGAACATGTGTTCCTAAGTGAGGAAAAAGGAGCCACACACCTGAGAAGAAACTGCAGGCTCCAGATCTACTGTACAGATACCATTCCACTCTGCAGCATGGTCTTATTTCTTCCAACATGGAGTGACATTCCATGATTTTTAGCTATTTTTAAAATTTATTTACAATAAATAAGTTTATTTTTTCTATGTCTTGAGCCACACCTACATTTTCAGTGGGGTAAATGGGAGAAGAGAACATTTTTTTAAACAAAACCATATCCAAACTTTGCTTCACTTAATTTCCACATGACTGTTCCTACTGAAACCCTGGGACTCAGACATTAGAATAGAAATCATCTGGCAAAGTGCTATACTATTGGGACATGGCAGCACATCCATCCTGATTCTTATTCAAATGTGTAAATCATGAAGTCCCCTGTCGCTGAATGTAAATACAGTTTTTGCCTTTCAATACCAGATCAAGCCACAGTTTAATGTTCTTTGTAATATTCCTAGCATCCTAGTCTCCAGGCCACTAAGAGCACTTAAGGACGGAAACCTGCTACTGGCAATGTTCCGCAGTTCAATTAAACTGGAAGTAGGAAGTAATTGTAAGATTTTGAATAGGTTCTTGATGAAAATATTGGTTAGGAAAATGATTGTGCCCTCATGCCTATCCAGCACATCTGGTAGGAAAGGATTGTCACTTTATTTGCATTCCATGAACAATTTAAAAAGTAATTTGCAATTTGGGACAAAGAAATCTGAAACAGTGGTTGACTGATTGAAACCTCCTCAATAAAAGAGTAATCCTGACTAAATGATGTTAACAGACTTTTTTTTTCTCTTTAAAAGTTTCATTAATTGAGTTTCATTACTTAAAAAGTTATGATTTATTGGCTTGAACTGATATTAATCTTCGAGCTAAATAATTTTGCAAAAATGGGGTTGGAACTGTACCATAGAAATAAAGCATCAAAAGACAAGAGGGGAAAGAGTTTCCTAAAAGATTGACTAGGCAAAAATCCCCAGAGACTGTGGGAGGGGATAAGAGAGAGGGAGAAAGAGAGAGAACAGAAGGAAACTGTCAAGACAGGGAACAAAGGCAATGGAAAAAGAATAGTACAGAGGTGAAAGGAACTGAGGCTCTCCTTTTCCATTAGGTGATGAGCTGTGAACAGAACTGCAATAAGTCCAGAAAGGTGGGTCAGCAAAATCTATAGGCATCAATGTGTTTCCTGCAGGTTCTAAACACTAGATGTCTGAACTCAGTCAGAGTTCTACCTGTGAAAGGATGCTACCCTTCAGGCACATGGTTAAAAGGAAGGGCATACACATGCAGATTTTGCTGACCTAAGAACTATATATATATTTTTTTAGAATACTTCTGGCTAACTTAATATGTAGTATATTTCATTTCTAACTGCTAATTAAATTTGTATTGAGATAATTTTGCTTAAAATTATCCAGAGTTCTTCAAATACAGAGGTCAGTCATGGGCACATTCTATGGAACCAAATATCTGTCAAACAGGATGTGTACTGAAAAGGTAAGTTTGTTAGGAACAGGTTTAACCCCTGTTAAAGGAACACAGGCAAGTACAATGTACTGTTGCACTACCAGAAATATTCTTATTTTCAATGCTGAAAAGACACTTCCACTGAATCTGAGACTTCTTTTTTCCAATAATTAGTCTAGGGAGAACGATTACAAGACCTGTACACCATAATCCCCACCCTTCCTAACTCCTTCGAAGACATTGCTACTCAATCAACAGAGTTTTCTCCTGACCAAGCTGGAACTCATCCTTGTAATATCATAAGAACTGTCACAAGAGTCAAAATCTGCTTTCACTTGAGAACTCTTTTATTATCTTCTATGATATCTTACTCAAAAATTAGCAATTAGTAATTGCACTCAGGCCAAATATAACTGCAGAAAACAAATATGGAAGACCTACAAAAATGTACAAATTACAAGAACGTCTTTAAAATTGCTCTGGGTATTCGCAGAGTATACTTCTATAATAAGTATGCAATTGTCACATACATATTTTTTTAATTTGACTTTTATTGCAACCCTGTGTGACAGGGGAAAAGAATTAAACAACAAGAAACAAACTGAAGATAATAAATTGAGATTTTGGTGATTTTGCTTTGATGATTTTGAAAGGTGTAAGTACTTATTTTTACAGTGCATTTCTCCTCTTACCAAATGAGCACTAAACAACAGTCCCTTCAATATGTTGTATTATGTGGGATTGCCACATCCATGGTTTTTCTTTGTATTGCTCAGTATTTCTGAAGCTTACAATTGAATTGAAATCACATTTTTTCTATGATATGGAGTCAAAATTTAATATTAGAAACATAAGCAGTCATTGAGGTAATATGTTTGAAGAATACTTTTGCTTTCATACACTTTTTTGAAAATCAGACACATTTTTCCTAGAGACAATATATTTAATGTAGATAATTCTAATTATAGCTAAAAAAAAAAAAAGACCTTTACTACCACAGATTTACATGAAAGACATATTGTCCTATAGTACAAAAAGAAAAATCCTTCTGAATAAACAATTTCTGAGATCCTTTCAAAACCTCAGCTCCCACTCTGAGACATCTATTACAGGAAAAGTATATCAACTGGTCCCCCTGTGTTCCTTATATCTTGGATTTTAGTTACTAAAGTGATCTTGTTATTGGCATCTACAACTGTGGTGCCCTTTATTATGATAGCTCAAATTATACAAGGTTTCAAAAAGAAACAAAAGCTCTGACTCTGCATAAACAAAAACCTAGTATGGAAAACCCCACAGATTCAACCAAATCAATTTTTCCCATTTTAAGATGTACCTTACACTGGAAACATATTTTCTTACATTCTAGATAAGCCTTCTCCTAGGATTCGTTTTATTACTGTGAATTATTGCCAGCAAAAATGCAAACTGGTAAAAGCCAGCTTATAGAAATGCTAGTTAGGTTAAATAAATCAATATTACTCCACTCAAAATGTCTGTTCTATTGTTCTCTGTTTCCACTCAAGTACTTCTGTGTTAAATTTGCAAGATTAATACCACAGTTGAGAACACAGTTTCTGGGAAATTTTTCCATGTCACTGTGTCTTTTATTCCCAGCATAAGCAGGAGTATACTCGGGAGTCTAGAGTCAAGGGAAGGATGTGGCCCTGCTATTATTTAATCATTAGTCAAAACAATTCAGAATTATTTTCTTTTAAACATGATTTGAGGAGAGACAAATGTAGCTAAAGAAGCATTCATGCTGACAACAAATCTGCCTTACCTAGCACATCTAAATGTTTACCAAATACCCAAAATGCTACTTACCTAAATGTTACTCAGACTGCACTGCCTTCCAACAGTTTAACTTGATATGAAAGATAAAGGTACTTTTTGTTCACAAAAGTGATACTTGCTCAGGAAACACCATGAAAATTTAATTGTATTTTTTCCATCATCAATCTGAGAAATATTTGTTCACTGATTGGGGATAAAGCATTATTTTTCAAGATTTATTTAGTTGGTACATGTTTCAAAACACCTTGTAGCAACAAACTTTCTGTATTGGCAAAACAAAAGAAAAACAACTGTTAAACATATTAGTTAGGAGATTTATGAAGATAAAATTTAGTCTTTCAGCTTCTCTTTTGCCCCCTACCTGACTTTGGGTAAGTCCTTCAATATTTTTAAAATCCGGGTTCTTCATCTGTCAATGGAAACTATATTCTTCACTCTCTGAATTTTGCTGAGCACTCACCCATAGTATAACCCTTCATCAAGCGTCACCAGTAGATACAGAGGAAACAGAACAGGAAAGAGTATAGCAATAGCAGAATGTTTTGGGGTATTTTAAAATCTTTCCTATTTCAACTTCATCCTAACTGTATATGAAAACTACAGAATCAAGGTATCCTGCTCCTATTAATAAGTAAGACTTGCTGCAGGAAGGAAAGATGAGGGGCAGGGATTAGGGATGAGATAGTAAAGTAAAAGTGAAATGGACTTTGACATTTAGAAAATATGACCCCAAGGAATGACCCATAAATGCCCTAATGATTTGCTGGGGTAAACAGTCATGGATAATAGTTTCTGCTCTTTGACCCTGAATGCCTTTTTTAATTAAGAGAAAACAGCATTTGAACAAAACATTTCATTATGCACAATCCAATTTGTCCAGAACAATTACTGAGCTCAAAGCCTTTGCCAAAGAGAACAACAGAGAACAGCCCTCTACTCTAAATCCCCAAATCCCCTTAGGTATAGATGAACCAAGATGAACTTTCTGTTGCATCATGAACTGTTACACCTGAATTCACTGATTTTATTTGACAAGAAAATAACAACTCGCAGTCCTTAGTAAGCTGACAGGAACTTAATACACAGGACCTCTGGCAAAACACCTGCCCTGTCATTTACCATGAGAAAACTTAAAGTAACCATCATGACCACACCTCTGGCTGATGGCCGTGATCTTCTCGCCCTTCTGCATACTGAAACCAATGTTCTCCCTGTAACGTCTATTTCTATCTGCTCTTACTCATTGACTGTGCTTCAAGCTACAATGATGATGAGAAGAACATTCTTTTTGTTTTGCATAATCCTTTTTATGCTGTATCTGATACAAAGTATAGGGAAAAAGATAGAAAGTGAATATTATATTAGGAGGTGGCCATTAGGGGCACAGTTTCAGAGTCAGACTCTGAGGGTTTAAATGCTGTATGCTAGTTATATACTAGATAACTTACTTAGACTCTCTGCATTTGATTTCTTCATCTGTGAAACAAACATTAATAAATAAGGGGTTAAAATGAGATTCCTGAGGGCAATCACTTTGCATTTTGTTTGACATACTATGTACCCAGTAAATATTAACTGTTATAGTATTATAATTACAAAAACATGAAGTGCTGAACATCAAGGTAATGGATCTTGAACACTGTATCTTTTTAAAAAAACTTGAGATATTTATCAGGAAGAATTATAAACAGAAAGTTCTTAACTTTAGGGAAAGAAAAACAAACATCACTTATTAAAAACATTATTTTCCAAATGTTGTGTTAGTCCCTCATGTGCTATCTTATTTCATTCTCAAAAAAAAAAAAAATCCTGCTTATCAGATATTCCAAGTATTGTGACTCTAAAGGAAAGCAAATTTAGGAAATCTTACATCAGTTTCACAAAATTTTCCAGATTATTTGAGGCAAAGATAAAATTCTACTTTAGTTTGATCCAACTTCCAAATTCATGTGTTCTCATCAAACAAGGCAGAATTTCTCCAAAATATATTCATTGAACACTTTCCACTATTTGTGTCAGTTCAAATAAATCCACATGTCTGGTATGAAAAGAGAACAGCTTAAGTTATCACAAAGCACTTACAGCAATTGCTTAGTTTAATAAAGAGAATACAAAACAATTAAAATCCCTAAAGCACAGATAGATGAAGAGCTTGTCCGTTTTATTGTTACTAGAACCATCAGTTATCTGATTTAATCATTCCTTTCTTTTCAGCCTACAAAATACCCTTTACAATATAATGTAAAAGGAACATTAAAGAAGCTAACCTTTGTAATGCTGTTTTTTTCACAAGGAGTAAATTTTACAGGTGTCAACAGATTCAGTGATGTGCCTTAAGGCACATGAAAATGAGGCTTGCCAGCCACTGCTCTGAGGTTAATATTTCACTATTATGTAGCAACTTCCCTTCTGGGGTTTCTAAGAGCTTTATAATGAAAGATAGAGACACCGGCTTCCCCAAATTGCCCACAGCCCTGCTCTTCCGCACCTGTTTAAACACAAGCTTTCCCAAACTGCCCACAGCCCCGGTTGTAAAAATGGTAAAGAATGTATAAACACAGACCTCTCTCGTCTTATCTGTGAAGGCCAGGGGAGCTGACCTGAGAACAAACTTTGCTAACGATAACCCTCCTCCCGGAGGTCAGAGCAACTCAGAACTTAAGATAACTTGCTTTACAATTGTATATGTTAGCTATTTAGGAAGAACACTGTATAACTGCTTGCCTTTTATTATATAAACCCTGCTAACGAAGGCTGCGGGGCCTCTCTTAGCGTCACTGGTTAAGGACGCAGAGGACCAAGCTCGAGCTTGCTAATAAATGACTCTTTGCTGCTTGCATTGATCGTGGTCTCTGGTGGTCTTTGCGGGGTCTCGAGCCTTCGGGCACAACATATGGGGGCTCGCCCGGGATACCCCAAACCCACCTAGACACCTGATCATAGAGTCATTCAGCCGGTGAGTAAGGCATTGCCGTGTGTTTTCTGGTCTGGATTGCCTGCAGGTTCTGGTTCTGGGCTGGCACAGTCCTGGCGGACGCGCTATACGACCCCAGCAGGGTCTCGGGAGACGTCCCCTCGACCCGTCGGGCGACTTTGTCGCATTTTGGTGACTCTGGCATCTGGGCAGCTGCATTTGGGCGACTTTGTCGCATTTGAGTAACTCTTTGTCCCATTTGGGTGTTGTATTGTGCCTGGGCAACTCTTTGAGATCGGAAATTGTTTTTGTTGGCTAGCCAATTTTTGATTTAGCGCGCTACGTGTCTGTCTGTTTGTGTTTTGTACTGTGTGGTCTTTACTCTTGCCTTCTATTAAATTCTTCATTGTGTTAATCCGATCTTAGGCTTAGGGATACTCATTGCAGGGTACTTTTACAGTCCTTCTCCTTGTTCCTGAGAGATTTGTTTACTCCAATCCCTCTAGGCAGAGAGCTCAGCAGCTCCATTCCTCAAAAGTAGTAAGAAATAATGTTTTGTGATCTTCTGCATTCAAACCTAACCTGATTTCTCAACCAGGAAAAAAAGGGTTAAAAAGTCCTGGGTAATCCTCCCTCCCCTCTGCCCGGCCTTGTCAAAGCCTGCTCAGCGGGAAGGGGCGGGTAACCTGAAGAAAAGGTGTCCGTTTAAACTTCTGGGCTGTACGCAGAACTAACTTATTCTCTAGGATTCTTGTTTTGTTTTTCTTTAATGCTGTATCTTTGAGCTCACAATTTTGATCCTACAGATCTAGGTTAATGATTTTTGATCAGTTCTTTTTATCCAACTCGAGTTATTTTTAAACATCTGCTACATTGCAATGGAGATGAATATTACAAGGCCTTTAGTTTTGTGTTAAATATAAGCGCGCATAAAAATTAAATTTTTTAAATGGATCCAAATACTTTTGATTCACGTGATTTAAAGGTTCAATTCAAATTGGGTAAACTAATGAAAGTAAAATGTCTTTGAAAATAACTCACAAGTCTCTAGGTGGTCAAGCAAATAAAATATTGATGTTAATAAAATGTCTAATATCAATTGTTCCTAGGACTTTTCTTCAACAGGAAAAAGACAGCAAATACTGTTCAGGACACCTGCCTGCTTTCTTGGTTTTTACAAAATAAGTGAATTAGAGTTAACATGTATGGGACTACTCAAATGTGTTTGTTAGTGACATCTGATTAATTTGCAAAATTAAAATGTTCATTGTTAAATAACATCAGGTACTCTTAACTCCTCAAATTCCATGGGGTATCATACTTAAACATTATTGGTGTTTTCATAGGTTGGTAAGTTAAAAAGAGTTTAAAATTGCTTTGTGTCATTACTAAAAACAAGGTTATTAAAAGTTATGTTCTAACAGATAAAACCTCAACTCGGAGAGTGAGTGTTCCATCTGCTCCCTTACCACTTCCCCCTGCTCCCCCTCCAGTTCTGCAAAGCTCCAAGGAGCTCTTAGACTTGGATTTAGAGCTACCATCTCCCCTTTCACTGTGTTTCAGTTAGAGTTGTTTCAGAATGTGAACAGAAAGGGGTCAACAGGTAGGGAAGAGAGAATAAAAGGTTCTGGGTTTAAAAATATATTTAATAAAAAGGAAAAAAAAATGTTTCTGGGTAAGAAAGTGCCTGTGTGATGGAATACATGAGGGTCTAAGTAAGTGCTAAGAAAGTCTGTGTGTAACTAAGTTGGTTGTATGTATGTAAAACAGCTAAAGCTATTTAAGATTTTCCCTAAGGTGAAATACTAATGTTCTGATATAAGCCAAAGTTTAAAATATATGGTAAAATAACAAGGATTTCTTAGAAACACTAATTTACTCTTAACTTTGTGTCTATTAAGTTTTATTCTTTAGAACAATTAGTCTTAAAAATTGGGGTGTATACAATTATGGTTAAACAACTGTTAGAGTATTGTACTGTGTTACAGAGTCTACATTTTTCTTTAAAAACTAAATTTGGTAAGAAAAAAGTGTCAAGGTAATTGTGAAATGGTTTCTAGTTGTATATTAAATGTGTTCATATTTTTCAGGTATACAAGTTTTTAAAGCAAGGAATTTATCAACCTGCTATTCTCCAGATAAACTTGTCTGTACTGGTAATATTAAACTTAAAGAGTAAATTTTATTGGGGATTTATTTCTATCATTTAATGTTCTATTATGGGACATATTATCAGTAAGGTATATGTAAAATTGGTTACTTATTTCACTGAGATAAAAATTTAAATGTAAATATATATCTAAGAGTTAGTGACAGCCTGATTTGTTTAAAGGTTCATATTGTAAAAGGTAAAAGCATTTTGCTACACAAAAGAAAAGCTAAAAGCTCTCTCAGCCTTTCTTTGATTGATTCCTGTTTTGGATATAATGTTAGACTGTGTTAACTAATGTTCATATGGACCTAGAAATCAATATATATAAACTTCTTAAATTGACATTTAAGAAAGAGTATAATGCATTATAGCAAAAATGGGACAACAATGACTGAGATTGGGGTCCCTGACTTCATGACTGTAGCATGCCTGGTGCCTGAAAGTGTTCCTGTGTAGGAACACAAGATGCCTAACTGCTGTGGCAGTAACCTCCCTGGGGAGGCTCTGTACAGGAGTCCTATCAGCTCTTACATTGATATCAGGCACACAGCTCTTGGGCAGAAAGAAATTGTTTTGCTAGATAACCAGTGTTTCATCAGTTCCCTTCTCTAGTTCCTGCCCACCTTACAGTAACTTTGGACAGTGGACTTATTTGAGAGTTACACAGAGTTCCTAACATTGCACTTTGCAGTTGTGGGAAAAAGTTGCATAGATGGTCTAGTCTCTGTAACTCTCCTGAAAACAAAGAATAATGCTTACATAGTCTTTAACTTAATAATAAGACATGTATAAATGTTGCTAACATAACTCTTTAGGTCTGCATTTCCATCAGAGAATAGAGCTCCATCTGATCTCAGCTTAATCTTCAAAATCTGTGTTTATAAACCTTTATTTTCTAATACTCCTTTGACCCTCACTGAACTTGAAAATTTGGTCATGCTGGTCATGGCAAAAGGGGCGAAAATTAGTTGTAGGATTAGAACACTTAAGATCTATAAAGAGTCACGCCTTACCTGAGATAAGGCTCTGCCTCCCACCTTACTGCATGCTAGAGTGACTCCAAAATAAATCAGACTTCAGCTTATTTAAAGTTATAATTAAAAGATTGGTTTTTGTTGTAAAATTACTATGATCTCAAATAGGAAATATAATGTGGTTCTCAGTCAAAATTCAAGATAGCTATTATACAAGCAGAATATATTTTTACTCTTGCTAATTTCATTTTGTAAAACTGTTACCTGTTAATGTTTTGCAGAAGTAGCTGCTTCAAGAACACGCAACCTAGGTAACTTGTGATAATAAGCCATCACCTAACAGATAGTGGTAACAGATATCAGAACAGATAGTGGTAATTTCCAGAACTAATGCAGACTCCAGTTAGATAAAAGGGTAAATAACTGCAAAGTTATGGACATTGAATTTAAAGCCCAGTACTCTTACTTTATGACTGGTGAAACTGGCTTGCTGGATGATTAAGATCAAACTTAGAGATTGGAATTAAATACAGAAGGCAAGATAGGCCAGTATTTGGATCTTTTGTCCTCAGTCAGCCTGAACCCACAAACAAGAGAACTTCTCTAAGGAGCTTTGCAACTCTGTGTCACACAACCTCCTGATCAAGGAGATTGTTGAGACTAGAGGATGAAAATCGCTCAGTGCATCTGCTGCAGAGGAGGGTCATGAAAAAAGGGAGACATCCCTTAATGCTTCCAAAGGAAGTCACCTCATCAAGGAGACCCTGCCTAACCAATGGCACTGGTGGAGCTAAGAAGCTGCTCTTAAGTTCTCTACAAGTGGCCCCTGTGGGAACTCAGCTGACTCTTTAATAAGACAGGAACCAGGTCAATTTGACCAGCTTGGTCTTGGACACCCAGCAAAACAGTTAAAACCAAAATATAGCCATTCTTGGGCACTTAAAAGAAATAACAGTTAAAAGTAACTTAAGATGTACACTTGTGTTAGTCCACTAGAATAAAAACTGGAAGCTACAAATGAAAGAAAGATTCTTCAGCAAATGTGCCTGATAACTATCAAGAGAAACTGCCAGAGTCAGAAGTTTTTAGTCAGTTTAAGGCCTACAGACCTTCCTAAGCTACACAGGTAGACTTAATCTATGTTTGCTCGTATGATTACCTAGCCCTAAGTAACAGAAGTATAGAGCTCTCTACTAAACACAGGTTATACCAATAAAGGAATATTTTACAAAAATCAGATGACATTAAGTAGCTTAACTATATTTTTGGGGATATCTATGACATTAAAAGTTACATGTTGTGTTTACATTCCTGATAACCTGGACAATGTTAAAGTTCTCAAATAAAGGCCTTGTCCTTTCCAGCCTTTGCTAGGTCTAGTTATGGGAACAATTTCTCAGTTCTTCCACCTCCTGGTGAGAGATTGACTTCTGTCATTTTCATGATACTCAGTGGCAAGTTTCAGATGCTGCAACATTTACTTTGTACTAATCTCATTTCAGTACTCATGTCTTTTTGTTCTTCTATCATAGAAGCACCCACCCCCAGATGAGTTTACAGCCTGCTCTTCCCCAACCAGACTTCTACCTTGGACCCCTCAGTTGACCCGATTTTAAAAAGGGAACTCCAAACTGCTTGCCCCACGCTGCCCACTTCCAGCTCGAAGAAGTCAGATTGGTCATCGCCCATTTTCCCTACAGCAGTGAAGGAGTTCCTAGTATTAGAGGGGTAAATAAAGTCAGAATAAGGACAGGTAGTTAGTGTAAAAATAGGGAATCGGGTCAATCTGAGGAAATGAAGCCATGAAGCCATCTGCCTTTGGAAGTTGGAGATTGCTCCTGGAAGAATTAAATGTCAAGGATCTCCGGAGCTCATTAATTACCAAATTTACCTGACTTTAAAGACTATAAGCAAGGAGGTCTATGTGCAGCTCTGGGAGAAAAATGTTGGTTTTACGCTAATCATTCTGGAGTAGTGAGGGAATCCATGGCAAAAGTCAGAGAAGGACTAGCAAACAGAAAGAAAGAACGGGAAGCTAGTCAGAACTGGTTTGAATCCTGGTTCAATTTTTCCCCTTGGTTAACTACTCTGGTGTCTGCTGTGGTAGGACCCCTATTATTGTTGCTACTAGCTTTAACTATAGGACCTTGTATGGTCAATAAGTTAATTGCTTTTATTAAGGAAAGAATAAATACAGTACAGCTAATGGTGCTAAGGGCCCAATATCAGCCCGTGAAGCCGCAGCAAGGGTTAAAGTAATAGAGACCCAAGATTGGCTCTCTAAATGCTCTTGGAGAGGGGGGAATGAAAGATAGAGACACCGGCTTCCCCAAATTGCCCACAGCCCTGCTCTTCCGCACCTGTTTAAACACAAGCTTTCCCAAACTGCCCACAGCCCCGGTTGTAAAAATGGTAAAGAATGTATAAACACAGACCTCTCTCGTCTTATCTGTGAAGGCCAGGGGAGCTGACCTGAGAACAAACTTTGCTAACGATAACCCTCCTCCCGGAGGTCAGAGCAACTCAGAACTTAAGATAACTTGCTTTACAATTGTATATGTTAGCTATTTAGGAAGAACACTGTATAACTGCTTGCCTTTTATTATATAAACCCTGCTAACGAAGGCTGCGGGGCCTCTCTTAGCGTCACTGGTTAAGGACGCAGAGGACCAAGCTCGAGCTTGCTAATAAATGACTCTTTGCTGCTTGCATTGATCGTGGTCTCTGGTGGTCTTTGCGGGGTCTCGAGCCTTCGGGCACAACAATAACTTTACAAAAAACCTAATGTTTCTGCCATCAATATTCTTCCTTTCCTAAATGAGTAAAAATGCTACTTAAGTACACCAGGGAAAAAACAATGACCATTCCATTGCTTCATCAGAGCTAGCTGTGCCTGCCACTGGACCACAGCTGCACCTTTCTTTTTATATAACCGTTATAGCTCTTACCACATCATGATGTGATTATTTATTTATACATCTTTCTTCCCAAATAACCACTGGGAAACTTGATGGTAAAGACCGTGTCTTATTCACCATGGCACAGTTCAACAGCCATTTCATAAACACGTACTCTATGGCAAAATCCAAGCGAGATGGTCAGCCTATAAAGACAAATGCAACACGGCCCTGTTCCTAGGGGATGTTGTGAGCAAGTGGAGGAGACAGGCACATCGACAAAATATGGGAGAAATTAAGATGGATATTCAGTCAGAGCACCATGAGAATGTGAGCAGACCTGAACTCTGCCTAAGTGGTTCAAAGACAATTCCTAGAGGAGGTGAGGACTGAGCCATGACCTGAGCAAGGGTACCTTCTAGTTACTACTGCAGAAAGTGGCAAAGAGCAAGCGTGATAAGAATCTGTGAAGGAATGGAAGCAGGGAAGGAGAGAGAAATGGGGACACAAAGTAAGACTGGACTAAAGAGTCCTTTTCATTTCCACAAAAAGTCTGGGTGTATGTAATTTGACTCCTTCACACTTCTTAAATTGTTATCCATGCTTTAATTCAAGACCTGAAGGAAATGCCCCCACTCTTTCTTTATGATGTCAAAGCTTTCCAGGTTCTTCCACATCAAGTATATGTGTGAAATGGTGTTTTGTGGCTCACTTCTGTAGACTGGAGAACTGCCCTTGGTTTGAGGTGACCCCTGAAGCCAGTCAGTCACCCCAAAGGTTGAAGGGATTAAGATTTGGACAAAACTTGAAGCCCATCTGTGGTTTATTAGTTGTCCAAAGGCAATAAATTGGGAAGTTATCTTAAACTAACTCCTCTTTCTACCTCATTCCCACCCTGTCCTGACAGATGAATCACTCCTCTTATGTAATATTCCATCATGCAGCTTCTTATGCAGAAGTTATCAGAATCAAAATGGAGTAACTTGGATTAACTCTAACAAAAAATAAAAATGACAAATACAGCTAGGTAGTTACAACAATTATCACAAAAGACTCTGCCAAAACTATAACCTTACACAAAGACCACCACAACCTTACACAGAAAACATTTCTGCAAGGACATCTGCCCAAGAACTGACTGACCATCAGTGGACTGATATCACCCTTGTTTCTGATCCTTGTAGACAAGAATTGTTGTTTTAAACAACTAATATGATCCTCCTTGTTTTACCTTTGAAAACTTCCCTTTATCTCAATCCCTTTGAATATGTGTATAGTTAACAATGACATTCATGGTGCCATTGCTGTGTTCATTCTTGAATAAACTGATTAATTTTTGAAGACTGTTATTTGACACCTTTGGTCTACAAACATGTTCAAATTCGTGCTACTCTAAAAGAAGTCCTCCTTCAACCCTGCTTCCTCCTTGAAACACATACCAACAATTTAATTCTTTTTAGAATAAAACCAGAGAAAAGCGTACTTCACTTAATGAGTGTATTTCTTTCCCTTAATCTTGTACGTGGGAGATAGCATGAACAAGATGGTCAAGCTTCTTATCTTAAAAGAGCTTAATTTTCTTTAAAGACACAGAATACCATGTAGCTAAGTACCTTGAGAAAAAAAAAAAATAAGACAAGCATGATGCTCTTGAAAACCTCCTTATAATTCAAGACAGCTCCCCCTGACCCCTGACTTGTCCTCCAGATCACTGTCTCGGAACCTCATCCCCAGGTTCTCCCTAACTCCTGCTCTGTGATCTACGAGCATCTAAAAAAGCACTTCTTGAAGCCTTCTGTAGATTAGAGTTTACATTTGCTCACTCTTCTAAATAATCAAGTCCAGGACAGCAGAAACTTTATTTTTATTTTTGCCTTCCTAGTCAATTTCCGAATTTCTTTGTGGTTGCACACAAATTATAATTGGTTTCAATTAAAATGAATTTAAAATAGGCAGGAAAAATCTTTTCCAGCTAAACTCAATTAGTATATTATCAGTACTCCCAAATTATTTTGCTTAGGGAACAAATCTGAAATCACAAGTTGTTTTTTTTAATGAAAATTCTGCATTTGAAGGATGAAAAAGCACAATTCAGTTTGAAGGTATGTTTCTGCAGTAGACTGACTGTGCCCACCCCTCAAGACTCACACACTGAAATCCTAACGCCAACGTGAGAGTACTGGGAGGTGAGACCTTGGGAGGTTTCGCCCTCATGAATGGTATTGGTGTCCTTATAAAAGTGTCTCCAGAGAGCTCTCTAGTGCTCTTTCTGCCTTGTGAGGACATGAGATGTTGGCCATCTACAGCCCAGAACCTAACCATGCTATCTTGAACTGTGAAAAATAAATTTCTTGTGTTTAAGCCCCCTAATTTATGGTATTTTATTATAGTAGTCCAAAGTAACTAAGGTTGTGTCCTAAAGTCACCTGCCTGTCTGGCAGCCTCACCCTCTACCCTCCCCAAGTACACTGAGTTCCCCAGCACTCAACCACCTGCTCTTTCCTACACATGACCTTTCACAACTCTGCATAGCTTTTCCTTCTGACTAGAATATCCTTTCTCACTTTTACCCTTAAAAAGCCCCAACATAACCTTTCAGATTTAACTCAAACGACCCCTCACTACAAGATCTTTCTCTGTCCTCCTGGAGAAAAACTGAACAAAATCTCCTCTTTTTCAAATACCTTCTACGTAACATTTTTAGAGTACTTGTCTTCATCCAAAATTTTATCTATCTTGAATTCCTTCCCCATCTATTATCATGAGTCTATTATTGTGAGTCCTTATTGTCCAGGATTTGTGCCCAGTCATTTTTCGTATTACCAGGACTTAGTATTGACTGGGGACAGTAGGTGCTCAATAAATAACTGTGGAGGTAAATGAACACCAAAAGCCTCAGCTGGCAGCCTTATATCTCTACAAGGCAATCCTGCCTTGTTTTGTTATAATTTCTTGTTTCAAAGATAAACTTTGATTAATTCTTGTATCTGAAGCTACAGGCATATAGATACCCCCAACCAACTTTAGAGAGCCCACACTGTACTGAGCTACCTCTTCCCCAGTAATTATAATTGCCTTTAAAAAAAAATCCCTCTGGCCCTTTCAATTACTGATTGTGTTATCCAGCTGTGTAATCAAGCTCAATGATAAACTGTCAGCAGTTACTATTTTAATGTAAATGATTTCTTTATCAATGGGTCTAGGTTTTATGTATTTCAAGGAGTGGTGCAGGATGGGGAATGAAGAGTGTTTTTCAGTAAAGCACATTATGAAGTTTTAGAGCCAATACTCATTTCAGATCTTACATACATGCATGCATCCTGGAAGCAATTATCAAAATATTTTTATTTATGCTTAAACAAGAAGCATTTCCCAATTTTGAGTCTAATAGACCCTGCTAATCTGATTCTGCCCATATCCTGTAGTTTTACACTTAAAGCCACCTAACTTCTGAGTCTCGATTTATCCCATTAAGAAAATTACTAAGATTAGAAAATCAACCCAGGATCCAGGGAGACAGAACAGGGAATCGTGGCATGATATATTCAATGCCTAAGTCTCCTGGCTCATTCCAAAATATATCCACAAAACTAAAGTAAAAGAACAGTTACTAAGTGCACGTAAGACAAAAACATCCTGCTCTAAAGTTTCCAATCCAAAGGTGAACACATACAAAATGATATTTTTTCCTCTTTTAAGAAAAGGCTTCCCTTATTTATTAATATTTCATCAATAAGCCCAAAGATAGCATTTATCATCTATAGGAAAGAGATATTTAGACACAGAATATTTAAGCTCAAAACCAAAAGAACTGGCTATTTATCATACAAGCCTGAACACAAGGAAATGCCAGCATATGAAAAGCAATACTGAAATACGATTAGCCTTGGAGTACTTTAAGACCCTTTCTCAGTTGAACCCTCTGCCTGTTATTCAGTATGCAAACATTTTTAGATGAATGAATAAATTAATTAATGTTTAAGCAGTTCCTGTGTATGCCAAAGCCAATTCTGAGCAGCCCACATCCCTCAGTGTAAACTGCCAGCAAAGGAATTGGCATTTATTGTGCTATTTAAACCCTCACACATTCCTGAAAGTAATTACTATTATCTCTTTATGGGAGAGGAAACCAAGGTTAAGAAATGTGTTCAGAATTCTATTCTATTTAAAAAGCTCAAAATTGAGGTTAAACCCAGTTCTGTCTTTAAAGGCCATTCTCTTATAACTCTACCAAGATGCTTCTATGATGTCTTAGTAGCCAAACATGATTTAATGCTGCCCTTACAGCATTATTTTTTCAAATGATTCAAGATGCCAAGCAGATGACATTTTGTATATAAGACATAAGCCTAAGCACCCAGGGAGAGGAGGAGGCCATAAACAAAGGACTTCCAGAAAGACAAATTAAACCAGGTCTTTAAAGTGAGTATAATTAGTTATGCAATTGGTCATAATTTATAAGTAGGTGACTTTAATGACTATAAATTATTAATATGTTCACACAGCCTCACAAAATATTTCAAGGAATAGCTGTTGTGGGGAAGAGGCAAGTAAGATGGGTAGAAATTTCTTGAGGCCCATGAATTGGATTGTCTAATATTATCAGTCCTCCATCTTTATAGATGTTATCTATATGTCCTCTCTAGCCCAGGCCAAAACTAGATGAAATTACCCAAAACTACTAAGGCTTCTTTCCTCTATATGTTCCCAGAACTCATGCATACAGAATATGGAGTGGTCAGCCCCAAATTTTAATCCTAATATTGGCTGAAATTACATGTAGAAATTAGTTTTGTTTAATAAACAAGTAGCCCTGCTGAAATGGGAGCTATCAAGAAATTACAACTTGGAATAGATTCATTCAAGCAGCTCCAACTTAACACTTTGTCGGGATGTATATGTGGTAGTTCTGATGTATGAAGAAGAATGAATAAGTATTTTAGAGAGAAGAGTAGGAAGAAACAGTACAGGTAAAGGAGACAGAGAGCAATGTGCAAGTCGGAAGCCCTGTATTCTTTCTTCAGTCCTAACACTAGCACCAATCTTGTAAATACATGAGTGCTAAAGCAGGAAGGTAATTCAGTGTAAAAATTATAGTGTTACTGTTTAGGGACTAAGGTATAAATCAAAGTTACTGAATTGCTGCCTAGATAATAGTAAACCCCCCAGGTCTTACCCTCAAGGACCACAGATGGGAGCAGGGGTTGTTTCTAGGACAGCTGGAGTCCTTATGTGAAGGACACTGGAATACACTGATATTAGAAGACAGTTACAATGAGGATCATGCAATCAGGAAAATGTGACTCTGCTGCTTTCCTGTTATGTGATCTCAAGCAAGGCAAGTTAGTATCTCTGAATCATCCAATTCCTTGCTTGTGAAAAAGAAGTACTTTCATGGAATCATACCTATTAAGCAATATTAAATGTGAGAAAGAATTAGCAGAGTTTCAAACTCAGAGCAAGCACCAATGGAGGAATAATTGACTAATTCAAACTACTATAAGCATATTATGATTATATTACACCAATGAAATATAGGCATATTTTAGTTGTTCATATTTTAGTCGTTCACCTTTTACCATGTAAAACTATAAGCCAGATTTGGAAAATTCCCTGAGAGATAATCCCCATTACTGTGGAAAAAAACAAATCAGTCTAGGCTGATAATCACCCAGGGAAAATCATTCCCATGTAGTTCAGGTGAAAAAGTAGTGTGTGTCAGTCATGCTTCTAGAGCTGATATTCCTGGGAAAGCTGGGATTTTATCATCACTTTCCTTAATGTAACTCAATAACATCAAAAATGTTATCAAAGTAAGGAGTCCGTGAATGCTCTTGCTGCCAGTCATCTTAGAAATTCTTGTCAGCAACTCTCGTGGGGATGTAAATTTTCTAAATCAGTGGGATTAATTGCATATGTGAAAAAGGTAAAAAGGCAGTGAATCTTTAAATTGTATTTTGATCAATATGGTAATTGCACTAACGGTTAAAAATGTGTTTTTCATCTAAATAAAATGTGCATGTGTCCTGGTCATAGTGTCTGTTGCAGACTCAACTCTGCAACATATCCTTTTCTTTATCAAGAATTCGTAAATGTCCTGCCTATTTTATGTTTTGTTTCATCCATCCCTCAGGAAAATCCTTGTTAAACACCGTTACCAAAGTTATTTTCTTTCTGGAAATTGATGGTAACAATTCTAAATCCAAGAAAAACAGGGTTCTCTTTCACCAGATTTCTAGATAAACTCTCAGAAAGTCTCAGAATAAAGCAAGACATTTCCTGGTAGCATTTCTGGAGTGCTTGCTCCTCTGTAAGTCTTAAAATACTTAATAGAATTTATAAGTTAAATGTTAAAGATCATACTTACGGTATATTTCTCTATCAAGTCAAGCACAAGGAACTGCTTTTGCTTCCATAGAAAGTATATTCGGTAGAATTTGACACCTTATTTACAAATTCCTAATGGATTAGTTAAAAACATTTTAATGACTAAAGAATATAATTTTAGACAAGCACACATAATGTGGATGAAAACAGAAGTGATATTCTCACTTTTAATTATGGAGAGAGTAGATCAGGAGATAAACTTCAAACAGGTGTACAGTAGGCAGGAATAAAAAATGTAGAAAGGAGTGAAACCTCTTTCCATTTTTCCAAGTGAACCAATAAATAAGCATAGTTTGGACCAGACCAATATTACCCTTCTCAAAGTAAGCTGGTAAGGATGGCAGAAAACTTTAAAACCTGAATTCACACAAATAAGGAGGTTAATGTTATACATTTTCAATTTCTTTCTCCTTCAACCCCAGTGAAGAATATAACTCGAGTATGCTGATGCAAAACTAAAGCACTGGAAAAACTTACCCAGAATTTCTCCTTTAGTTGAACACTGGGAGATAGATCCAAAGCTCTGAGCCACAGGGAAAGCACTCATCCAAAAAGACTAAATCAAAAAGGTATTAGCATTATGGATGTGTCTAGTGGCCATTTAATAAAGAGGGCCTTTGGGGGTGAAAAATAATTCATCTAGTTATAAAAGCTTGCCAAAACACAATATATTAGGTATTCATTCCCCCTGAAGCAGTGACAGTTGGCTAATTCTGTTTCTTCCATAAGAAAGCTATTGAACAACTAGAGACATAGCACAATCTATGAAAAATGAAGTACTTCCAAAGTGTGAAAAATGAATCAGTGAATGAATGCTAAAGGTTCAGATTTCTCCAGTTTTCCCCTCCTAAATATTGAAGTTGGACCAGCACAGAAGATGGTCAAGCTGTCATTAAGTGCACTCAACATTTCAACTGTTTAACAGTGTTGGAAGAGTTGCAGAAGTCAGGAGATTTAATGAATCATGATCGGACACTGGAAAATGTTGCCTTTACCCAATTTGTCTCTAAGACCATCCTAGCATAAAAAGTAAGACATTTATTCACAAGGTCATTTCTTTTATTTAAGGGTGGGTGTCCAAAGGCATCTAATTAAATATACATCTATTCCTTGAAAGAGAATATGCAATAACATCCACTAATAGAATAATTTATTAATCCATGTCTCAAATTAATAAAAGATGAATTGACTAGTGTGGGAATGGAACAGGGAGCAGGAGTAGTGCAAGGGTGGGGATTGGGGGAGAGGTTCGTAAACTTGAAGACGTGAACTGAGAACAGTCAAAGAAAAAGGGGTGTGAGTAGATCCTGACATATTCTGGGAAACCAGAAGGCTATACCAGGAGCTTGAAAATTAGGTTGAAAAGGAGCCCACAAATAAGAAGAAATCCCTAGGCACTATTTGCTGGTTTTCATTACTCCATCTCCAGGTATGGTTCCAGGTAGTGAGGCAAAACCCAAGGTAGAGTCAAACAGAATTCTCTCCCTAGCTTTATTTCCAGCTCCACGTGCTACCTTCTCTTTTCTGCTCCATATGTTACTACCTCCCTCAACATACTATTTCATATAATAATCTAGTCCTTTGTGGAGTTTTTCCTCATTCCAGGAATCTCTGTAAGCATTTTATATGCCTTATTTAATACATTAACCCTTAGAAATGACCACTTTTAAGAATGAGATAATAGTATAATTTATTATTTGACAGATGAAGAAACAGAACAGGATATTTCACACTTCATAGGTTTCTTGTGCATATAAAATAAAACAAAGCACTGCAAAATGTGCCTAATTAATGGTATTTCCCTCTGTTGTCTTCACCTTTGCTCTTAAGAACTATACTCTGGTGATTGAGTATTCCATTGCTCTATTTACTAAGTTAGTCCAGATCCTGGATAGTGTAGATTTTTACTCTCATAATGGTTCCATTACTTTTATCCTCTTTAGTTAAAAATTATTTCAGAGCCTCAGCTTCATCTCTTGGTGACAGTGTTTGCTATTGCTAAAAATTTGCTTACCCTAAGGAGACAAAATCTCAAAATACCTTTAATTATCCTCCATCCCCCTCATTACAAAACTTCACTGACTCATTTTGTGTCCCAGGGTGCTCTTTGTAATATGAAATTATATTACATAAGACCTATCATAAGAAATGATCATGGAGTAATATTGAACCCCAGATGCCCAGTGTTTAGCACAGACCTGGTGTGTTTGTAGGCCTTCCATAAATATTTCTGAAAGAATGAAATAATTAAAAGACTTCATCTCATTTTAAAATCAAAGAAAACACTTTAACATTCTTGGGACCATAATTCTGGTAAAAATCAAACATTATGTTAAACTCAGAGGCAACTATGTCTACTTTCATGTCTACTATCTGTCACAAATATTTTCTGATGAAGAATTTTTAGAGTACTGGGAAATCTTAGGAAAAACATTTTCATTAAGTTTGTTGATGTTTTACTTGAAATTAATGGTTATTTGCAAGATAATTTAGTTGACTCAGAGACTTGAAGGATCCCTCCCTAAGAAATGGCCCTTTTTCCAGTTTAATCAGATAATTTCTTACCCAGGCAAAGACGTTAGTCACCCCAACACTAAACTGTTGATTGTACAGAGACTTCTCTCATTTTACATTCATAGGAGACTGAAAATAAATCTAGGATATGCTGACTAATTCTCCTGGCAGATATCAGCTTTTAACATGCTTGAGATATTCCCACTGTCATTTGCCTGAAGGGCATCAGAGGGAGAGAGGGAAATTTACTTCCTCAGAATGAGCTTAGTCTAAGTTCTCACAGAGTCAATATTATTACAGTTTCTTGGATTGAAGATACAAGGAGTTGTGATGGATAAATTATAAAAGAAAAAAATCTGTCAATATTTCACCTCCATAGTTCAGCAAACATCAGAATGGAATAGCTCAGCTGCAATTAGCAGTTTCTTCAAATGGGATACAGTACCCTAAATGCCTTCTGATTGACTTCATGTGGGAGGTTTCATCATACCCTAGTGTCACCTTGCTGACATCATACCTATGGCACCATAAGACCTGAACTGCTCACCATTACTCACTTTCCATGAAGGAAAACCAGGGTCATTACTCATGTTCATTGCTGTCTCATTAGTTAGCAACAACAAATTTGAGTCATTTGTTTTCTTTCTAAACTAACTAAAGTTAATAGCAGTCCATTACAGTTGTAAGAAAAAAAGAAAGCAAAACAGATTGTAAAAAGATGAAATATTTAAAATATATCTAAAAGAGTTAGCTTTTCCTAACAATGTAAAAGTTACTTACCTTAAAAAAAATCAGTGGAGGGGCTGGGGAGATAGCTCAGTGGGTAAAGTGCTTGCCTTGCAAGCACAAGGCCGTGGGTTCAATTCCCAGCACCACAAAAAAAAAAAAAAAAAAAAATCAGTGGAAACAATACTAAAATAAATAAAAACAGTACAGTGAGGATGATGATGAAAATGTGACCTCAGAGTATCCAAATATTCAATAATGATAAATTACAAAATACTTTAATAAGACATTCTGCAAATAGACCGATGTTAGTAAACACGTGATTTCATCTCATTGTTCTGTAAGACTAACATGAAAATAGTGAAAAAAGTACAGAAAATAGCAATAGAAGCAGAGAAAAAACAGAAAACACAGATGAGAATAAGACAGAATAATATACTAGGCAAGGAAGAAGGGAAAGGAGTCAAAGAGAGAAGTATGCCACTGAGCAGGAGATGACATCTGTAACATAAGTCTTAAGTTTGTACCTTCTTCCCCCAGTTCTGTGGCTTGTGAATGTTTAAAATTCATCTCAGATTTTTGCAAATCATGGGGATCAAGGTGAGAAATACAGGTTTCTTTAACCACAGCTTTGAATGTCTCTGGTAGAATTCTGAAGACACCCTCATACTGTACCGCTTTTAGGTAATTTGATCATCTTGTTCAGATATCCAGAGTTTCTTTACCACAAGAATTATATAAAAACTAAGGGCTAATGCATAGATGATTGATCTTCTGCAGATCGGCCTCCCAGAAAAAGTGTCACCCTCCTTACAAAGTTCCTTGGAACTCAGCCATGAGCCATGCTTTTGGGAATCAATCCTGATTAACTTCGAGGCTAGGAGTACAATCCTCTGATTACAGCAGGGCAAGTACATAAATACTACCCTTCATCATCCTTGAAAGCTGAGGCAATGAATAAATCGTGCTACTTGCTTATTTTGTCACATAGGAACAACTGTTAGGCTTGGACCTCAACCCTTCTAGTACAGCAATGGAACCTCTAAAGGAACCCTAGGCATGGATGCTCAATTGATGGATTAGAGAGGAAGCCAAGATTTGATTATGATCTTTGACAGTTCTATCCCAGCTCTTGATCATTCAGAAGATGGACCAGTGCTTCCTGAATGAGTCAGTTTAAAAGCTCCCCAGCCCAAGGCTCAGAATCCATTTCCTAAAATTCTGACATCCAGCCTGCCAGATTTCTGCATGCTCTAGGAGAACATAGGATCACTCCTATCTCCCTGAGTTTTCTCCCATTAAACACCCCCCACCAAAACCTGACATGTAGGATTGCCTGATTATAAGAATAGTTTATGGGATATTGTTTGTGCAATGGTCACTGACTATAAAATGTATCTTATTATGAAAAGTTTCCCCAGATTTTCACAAACATACGATGAAAACTGTGAAGTTATTTTAACTTAATTATTAACTCTACTTCTCATCCCATCCCCCACAAAAGAGTCACAAGAATATCAAATTATTACATTAGTCTGAAGCAGTGTTTTTGCTCACATAGTACACTCTCAGATATGCAGCCCATGACTGTCCTGTGCTCTCTAATTCCAAAGCACTTCTCATGGTACCACAGAGGTAGTTAGCAGAATGTCCTGAGAGACCAGTCGAGCCTTTGTTGTCCAGGTGCAAGACAGTTTTAATCTCTTCCAGACACTAGACTACTTCTTTTATTGCAGTCAGTCATAGGTTACAAAAGAAAAGACATAGAAGAACTGATACAAACCTAGTAAACCTGTGGGGTGGTGGGGGGACAAAGTAAGCAATGTACCCTGATGATTGTGGGTAATCAGCATATTCTTTTTTTATAGTGCAATCAAAATGCCTTCATCACTGCTTGGAAATTAGGAGGTATGCTAACAAACAAAATGGGTACCCTGCACTAAAGGAGTATTATAAAAACTGCTTGAGGAAGAAAATACCAATTCCCACAGTGACAACCTGTTATTCATCTAGCCTCTTCTCATCCAGTCTCTCTGGTTGTGATAATGCATCATCAGATTAGTAGTCTGTTTGTATCTGAATAACGGAGGAATAATAAGACTGGATTAATCACCTTGAGAACCTGGTTGGTCTCTGAAAAAATATAACCTCATATAGAAGTGGATGATATCCTGTACTTGGATAACTTAAAAATGAAATTCAAAATGTTTGGTTGTGATATTTTTTAAAATTCAACATTTCTTTGAATTTGCATTTTTAAACTAATAAGGAGAGGGTTTTTTCCCCTTATTTCCCTCTAAAATGTTTCCCTCAAAATTTTTACCTAAAGTTTTTTAAAAACTGTGCTGCTCTGCCTTTTTTTAATGTTTAAATTACTTGCCCTGCATGTGTTTTCTCTCTCCCTCTCTCTCTCTCCTGATTTGATTTGAATGCAAACTATAAAATTGTGTAAGAAATGGAAACTTCAAAAAAAAAATCTCTGTAGCCTTCTCTTCATCAGTTAATAAAAATGCAGCCTTTTTTTCGAGGTACTTTTGCTTTTTCTAGGAGGTTTACATACTCTGAACTTTGATTTGTTTTTTTTTTAAACTGAACAAACATTAAAAATCTGTCTGTAGGCATTTCTCACTGTGAGAGGACTCAAAAAGGCAACAGCAAATCTACGTTCTTCATTGGAGAAATTTCTGCTATAAAGCTGATTCTCAGCATATTTTAAGAATTAGGTGCCCCAGGGGACTGATCGTAAACTGTAGCATTTTTCATGACTAAATAGTCAGTTTGAATTTGACCCACTTTGGAACTAAACCTAAACTCATGCCAGATGAAGACCAACTGAGTAAATTCGTGGCAGAATTCTTTTCCAGGAGACATGGTTAATAAACTGTGCAGCTTAGAGGTAAGAGTACAGACTCTGGAGTTCTTGACGCACTCCTTATCATTGTTCAAGTTTCTTAAAGTCCCATTGCCTCAGTTTCCCCATCTATATTGAAAACGATGCCAATGAAAGCCCCTAACTCACCGTATAAGAGTCTTTATCACTAAGGAAGCTCTCAAAAAGCATCAGTGAGTGTTCTGAAATCACATGTTCAATGGGCAATGAGTTAAGCTGTCTTGTCACATTTCCTACTGATCACTTTTACTTTTCCTTTGATGGTATTAATCACTCCAGAGAATCACTCCTCTATAATTGTTTGGTAGAATAATCTGCTATAGAGTGAAAGCAGGATACAAAGACATTTGGAAAGGCTCATATTTCCCTTTATCCAGAGGCAGTTCTGTTCAGAAAAATGGGAAACTGGAACTCTGAGGATCTGCATTCATGACTCTTTGATCAAAAAAAGGTCAGTTTCAAAAATCTCGTAGGGTCATAGGTTTCAGAGTCAAGCCTTTTAAAGAGAGCAGCTCCTCCAGGATAGCTCAGCAATGAGAGGAATTCAGCAAATTGCTTAGACTAAGCCTTGTGTTCTCTCTCAGTATACTGACATGCACAGCTAAATTGTCTCAAGAACACCTTCAAACTCTGATTCAACTAAAATATACATACATAAAAAGATACAGCTAGTACTTGGTAATAGGCAGTATGTTTGCTTGGAGCTTCATGAATCAGTGTTCGAATCCTTCTCTACTCTATGACACTGGGCAAATTCCTTATGCCATTTCTGTATGTGAAAAAGAAGGATACGAATGCTTGTCTTGCCTGGCACTGTGGTGCACACCTGTAATCCCAGCAGTTTGGGAGGCTGAGGCAGGAGGATCGTGAGTTCAAAACCAGCCTCACAATGGCAAGGCACTAAGTAAATCAGTGAGACCCTGTCTCTAAATAAAATACAAAAAATAGGGCTGGGGATGTGGCTCAGTTGTTGAGTGCCCCTGAGTTCAATCCCTGATACCAAAAAAAAAAAAAAAAAAAAAAAAAAAAAAAAACAACTTGCCTTGCAGCATTTACTTTGGGAATGCAAAATAAAGTATTTAAAGTTTCAAATACAGTTCTTTAAAAAAAAGAGTAGGATTCTTTTTTTCTTTTTTCTTTTTTCTTTTTCTTTTTTTTTTTTTTTTTTTTTTTCCTGTTTTGCAGTACTGGTAATGAAACCAGGGTCACTGATCGTTGAGCGGTATTCCCAGTCCTTTTTCGCTTTTCATTTTGAGACATGATATAAGTTGCTGGGGTTGTTCTTAAACTTGCAATACTCCTGCTCAGCCTCCTGAGCAGCTAGGATTACAGGTGTGCACCTGTAAATATATGGCTATGGCTTTTATTATTACTTCTGTAATCTGGTTAATGTAATTAATATTGCAATGTAACTAATATTATGATTCCCTTGTCCATGAAGAACTCTCCAACAGACAATTATAGCAAAATTAGGAAGTGGGAAAGGAAATAGAGGGGAAGGTGATTACAGTAAAACAGAAAGAAAAGTGAGGGAGGGACAGATATTAAAATTCAGGATATATCTAATGGAGTTGTCTGTACTATTACATCAAATGCCACAAACCTTTGAGAATATGATAAAAACTAAGAACATTATATCCATAAAAACAAATCTACACATCAACATAAAAAATTTTATGGGTCCAAGAACTCCAGATTATAAACTACTAGAGTCCTGTGTTTGTATCATAGTATGTTAGAGACTAAAAGCAAGTTAATGAGTTTGGCCAGAATCTATAAACAAACATATATCATATCCATATCTATAGAAAAGAATATAATAAAAATATTAGAAGACATCACATATAACAGATTTCATTAATCTTTTGCTTCATTCTTTGCACATGTGTGTGCATGCACATGTGCATATGAATTTATCAGTGAATCAGATCTCAGTGTTGAATGCACTTCTGCCATAGTTTACAGTCAAAAATGTTTAAGATACACTGTTTAGCTAATAGAATCACTACAACTTCTTAACTTTAATGCCAGACTTCTTTAATAAGGACCTACCTATTATTTGAACCCTTTCACAATGAACTAATTAAGAAATATCCAAGTTTCCTCTCAATACTCAGGCATAATAAGAATATGAACTCAAAAATAAATATGCCCATTATTAAATAGTAATAACATGCCTACTATTTAATAATAGGCATGTTACCATATACAGATTTAGAGTGGTCTTGCAATGAATGATATAGGGCTATAGTTTGAGAAGATCAATGTATCAGAAATTCTATTTTTAAAAGACTTAAAGAAATTCTAAATAATGTACTGAGTATAATTTAATTTCTGTGTTAACAGTAAGGTTTTAATATTTAGCATACACCCTTCTGCTTTTTATGAGCAGTGAACAGGCAAGCACGTGTATAACCTAAATCATCATCTGAAACTTCTATAAAAACTTCCAGAAGAACTTGGGAGAGAAGAGATATGAGCTCTAGTCAAACACATCTGTGAAATATGAAGCTATTTTTTCTAACAAAGGGAGCCTCTCATCCAGACAAAAATGAAGAATAACCAGCAGAGAAAACACTCTGATGTTCAACTGAGTAACAAAAACCAAAAAGTAAAGCTGGATACTGGGAGGTGTGTTATATAGATGTACAATACAAAAGGACCATTATGTTAAGACTGTACCACCCTGAATTACAGCTGCTTTCACGTTTACACAGTAACAATCCACCTATGACAAAGGTACTCTGTCCTTTCTCTTACCCCTTAGACCTTTAAGAGAATCTTACCTAGCTCTTCCTCCTCTCCATCAGTCATGGAAAACTCAGCACACTGTCATCTTCACTACAAAGACTCACCCTTCAATGTACACCATTTAAATGTACAACCAAAAGGTTGTGGAACAGAGTATTAGAAAAACATTGAGTTATAATGCTTATTCTAATGTTACTAAAAAGACAGGAAAAGATATCCTTCAGAGTCCCTAACATTTCCATACTTGTATATCAGGGACAATTGAGAGAGAAATGGGAGAAGCAGAGAGGAGAAATGACCTGATCTCTTTTGAATTCCACTGTCAAATCAGGGACATATAAAGGAAAATTAGAAGAGGAAGCAACAAGAAAACTTGTAGTGAGAAGTTTGGAGCAAAGGAACCCCAAAGCAGCAGCAAGCCCTCTACACACTTATGATGAGAGCGCATTTTTCCAATAAGCAGATAAGTTTGTTTATGCTTCTGATAATCTTTAACAATGTTTTCTCAATATAACAACAAAAATCTACATGGCTTTATAAGGACCTTAGATGATGTAAATGATGGTTATAATACTTTAATATTCAACTGAGTTAGAAGATCAGAATTGATGCAAACCTATGTTGGAATATATTAGTCAGGTTTTCATTGCTGTGACCAAAATACCTGACAAGAACAACTTAGAGCAAGAAAGGTATATTTTAGCTGGTGATTTTGGAGGTTTCAGTCCCTGGACAGCTGGCTCCATTGTTCTGGGACTGAGATGTAACAGAACATTATGACCAAAGCAGGGACAGAGGGAGATAAACCCTTCCAGGACATACCCCCAGTGACCTATTTCCTCCAACTGGGTCCCACCTCCCTGTAGTCCCATCAGTCATCAATGGATTAATCCACTGATGAGGTCAGAGCCCTCATGATCCAATCACTTCCTAAAAGCCCCACCTCTGAATACATGAGACTTTTGGGGATATTACAGATCCACACCATAGAGTAGGCCAACCTATGCAACTAAACTTTTGGTACATTGTAATGACACACAGTAAGAGCTGCTTTCATGGGCTGGAGTTATACTTGGTTTAATGCTCTTTGGCTACCAAATTGAAATTCTTAATTTTTAAAAAAGAGACTCCACATTTTCATTTTGTACTATGCCCACAAACTCTGTAACCAGCCCTAGACTGAGATAACAAAAAGATTAACAAGATATCTCTACAAAATTCCATGCCCACTAAAAATATAATTTTCTAGACTTTTTCCATTCCAATAATCAGTTTATTTTAGGGTTTTTTGTTGTTGTTGTTGTTCTTTTTAGTTATGCATGACTAGAATGTATTTTGTCATATTATACATTGAGTATAACTTTCCATTCTTGTGGTTGTACATGATGTGGAATTACACTGATCATGTATTCATATAAGAACATAGGAAAGTTATGTCCAATTCATTCTACTGTCTTTCCCATTCCCCTCTTTCATTCCCCCATTCCCGGCTGTTCAGTCTGGTGAACCTACACTCCCTACCACCTCCAAGCCTATTAATAGTCAGCATCCACATTTCAGAGAAAACATTCAGCCTTTGGTTTTGGGGGATTGGTTTATTTCACTTAGCATGGTAGCCTCCAGTTCCATCCATTTACTGGAAAATGCCATAATTTCATTCTTATTTATGGCTCTCAGTAACATTCCATTATGTATATACACCACATTTTATTTATCCATTCATCTACTAAAGGGCACCTAGATTGGTTCCATAGCTTAGCTATTATGAACTGAGCTGCTGTGAACATTGATGTGGCTGCATTGATAGAATGCTTCAATGAACAATGTTTTCAAGATTATGTTGTCAATATAGTCTTGGCCATGTATAGTATTATGTGCATTCTGCCTGATTATATAATTTCAGTTTTTATGATATTGGTAATTCCTTCAGAAACATTAAGGTGAAGAGGAATCAAAATTCCCTTTAAGGTATTAGCAAAGAAAGAGAGGTTTCCTTTATTAGCACTCTTCACTAACATGTCAAAAGAGAGCTCTGAGAGAGTGATCAAACCATACTTTTGAGGCATGAAAACTTACACTAAAGTCCTTATGAGAAGAAAAGCTGGACCTAAGACTTTCCAGAACCAAAGAAGTTATTTTTGCTACCTCCAGAGCTTGGGAAATTTCTTAGCAATCCCAATACTCTAAGGGTCTAGAAGCTGATATAGGTTGTAAGACAAATACCTCAAGCATGCAGTTCTTGGGCAAACTCTGTGAATTATATGGGACTCTGAAGGATCAAAGAATGCACCAGGACATCTTTAGATATTTATCCTCCCACTTTTCTTTGAATTGGGAGAAAAAGGGAAATCAGATAGGAAAAATGAGAAGTAGGGCAACAGAGACAAGAGATAACATGAGGAAAAAGAAGTTATTGATACTGAAATGCTATAGGGTAAGGGAGAAGGATGAAGCAAAAGAAAATATCATTTAGCAGCTGAAACTTTTAGAGACAAATTTCTATCAAGTAGTAGAGATTGGTTGCAGAAACTAAGAAAGGGATAGGTAGTGAAGAAAGGAAACACCTTATGTAGACTACCTTTTCTAATTATTTTAGTAAACACAAGAAAAAGTAGAGTGGTAGGTCAAGTGGGTATCAGTAGCAGGTAAAGTTTTCTCAGGCTCCATATCACAGAGCTCAACTGGCATTTAATTCTCTTCTAAATATTTCATATACATAAATTGCCATCTAATACTCATTTTTGATAATTATTACCTGGTAAAATGTTCCACAGCTGAAAACTGTTGAAATTCTCCTTTTTTAAAAAGTTAGCAGGAAATAATGAAATATTCCTTTTTAGTTTCATAAAGGAAAAAATGTATGTGAGAGACAAAAAGTAAAGAGAAGCAAACATACAGAGAGATTCTCAAGAGAACAGAAATGGTTCAAAAGTCATTCAGAACAGAAATGGTTCAAAGACTACATTAGGGGAGATGCTAATTTAAGAGGTGAACAAGAAAACTCCATTAGTGTGGCTTTTCTTTTTTCTGAGCGTAGTGTTCTAGTCAGTGAGAATGTTAAGGGAATTTTTACAGTATAAGGTTTTCTATTTATTGCAGTAAGTCCCCACTACCGTAGAGTTTTCTCAAGCCTTTCTCCTGTCTCTCATGGCAAAGTTCAGGTAAATCAGTGTTTCTTACTCAGGCCTAAATCCAAGTCTCTGAGGCAATGCAAGGTGCCGTGTGATACTTCACCTGCTGTGAGCTCAACTTCATTTCTGTCAGTAGGTTCAGAGTGCTGGCACTGAACTGGTGACCCACCAAATACTTAATCATAGTGTGACTAAATCAAATTCCTCTTTGTTTTCCAACTTTCTAGATGAATGCTTTTGTCTTGATCCCTAAAGGAATAGAGAAACTATAAAATGATGCAGGTTATCATGGCCTGTCTTAGATTTCCTTCCCAAGTCACTAAATATTAATGAAGAAAACATAATTTTGCATTGTCTGGCATAACAAGTGCTTAATGAGTAATTGCTAAAGTAAAATTGCATTGTCAAAGAACAAGTTAGCAATGACTGTTTCTTCCTCTATCTAAAGCATGTTTCTCTAGATACCCAAAAGTCATTGCTGTCTATGTGATTTTCATTCTGAATCTTGCCTGGCATCAAAACTCAGATAAAGATCTGCAAGTTATAAGGAATAGGTTCCCAAAGAAACTGCCATGGAAAAACTTTAGTTTGGGGCAGGACATTGCATGAACATCCTTTGCCTTTGCAAATGTCAGTTCACCTGTGTTTCTAGAGTGTGGCAAAATCTCTAGATTCAAACCCACCACTCTGTAACCTTGCACAAGCTGTTTAACATCTATTAGCCTCCTGAGTTTCCTCATCTGTATACAAGTATAAAAACTATCTTTTTATAAAAATTAGATAAAGTCTTAGGAATGTTTCTCACACACAGTAAAGTTCAAAGTGTTACTTTTAATATTATTAATAAGAAATTACTTTGTCACTACTATTTTTAGTAGTTTCATTCTTAGCACCTTCCTTCTAGAACTTAGTCTTATCTTTGCAGAGTTAGAGCCCTAATTTGAATTTGTTCCTGAGGGAAATGCTAAAAGTAAAATTCTGCCTCCCCCTCCCCCAAAACAAAACTAGTAAAAGTTAATATACATGATTAAAGATTGTTCTTTATTTGATTTGAGGCATAGTGTTTTCCTTTAAACAACCAACAAAAAACTGAAACATTTACTCTATATATCTTGAATTACAATGACATAGATTTGGTCATATTTGGATTATGATAACAATAGCAGTTTAAAAACTGGAAGAATGGAAACACTAAATAAGAGATACTTCTTTTTTCTAAATGCCCACCTGTGGTGATTGACCTTTCAGATCTAATTAGCACAGTAAACTACCATCTTACAAGCACTTTCTGATACACAATGCCCACAATAAACCCTGTAAAAGAGACAAATCAACAATCACCTACACTTTTCCAGGTAAGGAACCTAAGGCTGCTGGAGATCAAGGTTTCATCCAGGATCCACCCTACTAGTTAGTAATTGGACAGAAGCTTGAACCAAACTTTCTTTCTCCAAGGTTGGTGACCTTCTTAGGGTCAAGCTCTCTCCAAAATACATTGATCAACCAATAGGAACAACTAACACACCAATCCTTTAATTAAATCCTTGAAACACTGAAACTTAAAACAGAAGTAATCAAACAAATGGAGATTTGAGTTATGTTGGACTATACCACTTGTTGAAATTTTCCACTTTTAAAATAAAAATGAGGAAAAGAGGTTAAAAAAAAGTATGATGGTTTAAAACATACAACCTAGGCTGAGATCCTAGATAAACCATTTGCTAGTTGAGAGTTTTAGAAAGATCTTGCTATACCTCAGTCTCTGTTAGACTGTCTATAAATGGAGGATTATAATGGCATTTCACCAGGTACTTGTGAAGGTTAAAATAGAAAATTTATGTGAAGGACTTGTGGTATCTATTATTTTGTTTTCTGACTAGCCAGCACGTTTTTAAACATGTTTCCTCAGTTTAGGATGTTTTTTGAAGCCCTAACCTCTTTAAACAGACACTTGGCTCAGGCTCATTTTAGTCAACTTTTCATCACTGTGACCAAATTACCTAACAAGAACAACTTAGAGCAGGGATAGTTGATTTGGCACTCACGGTTTCAAAGGTTTCAGTCCTTGGTCAAGCCAACTCCCTCACCCTGGACTCCAGGTGAGACATCATGGCAGAAGGTCACAGCAGAGGAAAATTGCTCAGTTCATTGCAGTAGGAAATAGAAAGAGAGAACACTGCCTTCCAGAGATAAAACATAAACCCAAAGGCACAACCACAGCAACCTACTTCTTCTTACCATACATTACCTGCCTATAGTTACCACCCAGTACCACTCATTTGAATTTTTTTAAATTTTGACTCATTGTACACAAATGGGGTACAACTTTTGTTTCTCTGGTTGTACACCAAGTAGAGTCACACCATTTGCATAATCATATGTGTACATAGGGTAATGACGTTTGTCTCATTCTATTATTTTTCCTTCCCCCACCCCCTCCCAACCCCTCATTTTCCTCTATACAATCCATCCTTCCTCCATTCTTGCCTCCGCCCCACCCCCATTATGTATCATGAATTATCAATCTATGAACTGGGGATTAATCCACTGATTAGGTTAAAGCTCTTGTAATCTGATCATTTTACCTATGAACACCGCTGCATTGTCTCACATATGAACTTTCATGGGACACCTCAGATCTGAACCATGTGAGGCTCCCTCCCTAGTCCCATGCCACTCTCAGTAGGTATGTCCAGTTTTGACATGGTGATGTAAAACCTGTACCCAGCAGCACCGCACATGGGATCTTGCTAGAATGATTCAGCAATGAGATTCCAGCTGAAATTACTTCATAAATTGTCATGACCTACACGAGGTTTACACAGTTTCCTTAAGCTAGGGCAACAAGTCAGATTAGAAATATTAAAGGTATGAGAAATTTAAGAAATAAAGACAGGACACGGAAAAGAGTGAAAAGCAGGATCTGATGGGTGACCAGCTCTGATGGAGAATGGCACATCAAAGGGTTTCGGTGTGACAGGCTTCTTGAGGAAAATAGGATGAAGATGGGGTTTGGCAGGTTACACCCACCTTCTCTACCTCCAGGCGGCTGCATTTGAACCCAGGGCTGTCTAAGCCAAGGCAGGGTGTCGGCATAATCTGAAGCAGTCTTGATAGGTGGACTTCATTGAAAGTTCCCAGAAAAGCACCCCCATTGCCTTGTGATGGCTCAAACAAACCCATAATTCATACACAGCCTCTGATAATAAACAAATATAATTTATTAAACTCCTTTGGTCATTATTAGTGACCAAGAAACCCTGACTAAAGCATTATCTCTTCTTCAACATGGCATGGAGAACATATCCAACAAATGATACTTCTCTACTGTCCCTCTGTACTGAATCTAGTCTATTAAAAACTGTTAACTTTTGCTGAGTTCTTATTATGAGCCAGAAAAATTTGAAAACTAAAGTATAATGATTATGTCAACTCCCAAAGTTCAATAGCTAGTAAATAGTAGAACATAGATTGGATTTTCAACATCATAAATAAAATATTTTCTATAGATAAGGAAACTGGTGCACAGAGAGGTAGATAGCCTCTCCAGATCACAAAGATCATGAGCAAAGCTAATAGGATTTCATAAGGTACTAGCATGCTTTCCTCTATTTTCAATCATATTGCAACAAGGCTTACCTTTTTAATATTATGTAACAGTTTCAAAGACAATTCAAGTCTTGGTTTCCAGACAAATCCTCACTTGACCTCTTTCAATAAGAATAATAAAAATCCTCACACTATTTAATGTGATTGGAACTTCTACATTTAATCTTCAAGCTGTCTTCAAAATGAGTTCATGTCAGAGGCATATTCTATAACTGAAAAGTAAGGAACAATGTCAATATTCCTTGATTAATCCTGACACATTATTATCATCCCCTTTAGAATTACAGACTCCAAATTACATAGTCAATAAATCTCATAGGGTTCAATATTGTTGTAGATTCTGGACATCGATTCCTGATTTAAGTATTTCTTTGCTTGGCAGACAATTTAGATAGTTCCAAAGAATTGAAAACAGTACTATTTATGAGAGGCCCTTTACTATCAAAAGGTACAATTCTCTTTGTTATATAACAACTCTAATGACATCATTAAACATGGCTTTAGCACTAAGGATATGAAGTTGTTGCTTCTGTAGTTCCAGTGTCAGAATGGTTAAGAGAACCTATTCAATATATCTTAGTCAATTGAGAAAAAAATGAATATTTATGATGTCTATGCTCTGTACTAGAGATTATACTGAATGCAATCTATGCATTTCTTTTAGTAGCTAGAAACTTTTTCCTTTTAACAAGGAAGACAAAATTTAAGCTCTAAGCATCCCAATTCAGATGTTTGGGTGCATACATTGTGTACAACCACAGAAATGAAAAGTTGTACTCCATTTGTGTACAATGAATCAAAATACATTCTGCTGTCATGTATAACTAAATAGAACAAACAATAAAAAATACCATTACCTTCTCAATTTCTTCCTTTTGTGCTTGTCATGTTCCTGAAAATAAAAAGAAATAAAGAACAAGAAGCAGAGAAGCAAAAAATTGTTCATAGTGTTCCTTTTCATAATAGAAAAACAAAACTATAAAACCTGAAAGAATATTCTTGGTCTCACTTCAATTGTAACCAAATTTGAATGATCTAAGAGATAATTTGACTACTTGTAATTACTTGATACCTATTTAAGACTTCAGACTCTTGACATCTCCAATATATAAGTAATACAAATGTGCATGCTGGATGTCAAGTCCATAGGTTCAAAAGTGAAGACCTTGACAATAGTTTAAATGTTTGAGAAAAAGAGGTTAGATTCATTTTCTACTAAATCCATTTGATCACATTTTGGCTTCATTGCTTAACAACTTAGCGACTCTTTTTTTGGAGGTGGTGAGTGGCAGGGAGCAGGGTGATTTAAGAACAGAAGGAAGCACCAAAGGGTAGTAAATATCTCTGGATTGCATTGAGAAAATAGAAGTACATGACTGAAGATTGGCAAGTCAGAAGAGAGGGCATCTCAGGAACTGAGCAACAAGTCTAAAACTGAGGGAATATAAGAGCTTCTGAGTCTCCTAAAGACAACACTGCTTGAGGTCTGCTGTAATAGCAATAGTTGTCTGATTGTCAAAGTTTGAAAGCAAGCTTGTACATGAGTGGAATACACCAACAGAGAGGCCTGATGCTGGGTGTTCATGTACATGAGACTGGAACACAGTGAGCTTTGGAAAATAAAGATGTGGAAGGCACATGAAAATGCCAATAATAAGGGGATCTGTCTTCTTCAGCTCAGTTTGTACATGAATAGCCTCAGTTAATTAAGCTAAATGTCATAGATCTCACATCCTCCCTGCAGACTCATAAAGGAAATGCATGATTAAAAAAAAAAACTGGCAAGATGCTTATATGGCTGAATTTTCAAAGCAGTTTCAAAGGGAATTATAAGGAAGATGTGAAACAACAGAGCCAATCAGTAATGTCTGTGCAAAGGAAATGCCCAACTGTACTGAGATAAATGTTTTTTTGTATACTCATTCCAACTGGAGATGCATGCATCAAATCTTAATCGAAACTTCCATAATTGCATGAGAGAACATGAGACATGAAGGAGTAAACCACCAAGATTTGGAAAGAATGATCCAGGATTCCTTAGTCATTGACAACTTGTTCTTAGCAAAAGAAATCTAAAGGTCTACTTATTCTACCCCATCCTAATTATTACTTCAATCTCTCAGTCACAAATGCAACTTATTGTTTTGATTAATTTGGCATTAAATAGTTAGGAAGTGATACACTTAAGTCTCTAAGAGGGAATTTTTCCCTAGGGAAGAGATTCTTCTTAAGTAAAGTCAGTCTCCAATTGGTAAAAGATTCCCCCTTAACCTCCTTAAAGGCAGGCATTTCAGACTAGATGGACTTTTTGTTAGCATTCCTTAAAATATACTTTGGAGATCACACTCTGTTCTGACTAAGCCCAGTTGTAACTTTAGATTTGTACACTGAATCCCCTCTGGTGCTAATTAGTATATGTAAAATGGAAACTTTTGAGAAATTTTTCATCACTAAAGTATAGTAAGCACCAACATTTATAAAAGATTTTGAACCGCATTTAAAAATTCAGTGAGATGAAATAATATATTTTCATCACAATGTGAAACATAGAGAAGGCTCTAATCCAATGTAATTATATATATTTCATAAGATACATAAAATTAAAATTTTAATTACCAGGATCAAATAAAAATTACTTGTTAAGGAGTCTCTTTAAAAATACTAGAAATAATTCCATAATATTATATCTTCTCATCTCTCTTTTGAAAAGTTATTTCAAGTAGAAAATAGAAACCTATAATTATTGTAATTTGTATCATAACAATTGAGTCTATAAATATGTTGAGTAATTTAAACATCTTAAAAATACCCAACTCAAAGCAATACTATAAAATACTATAAGATAAATGAATATCAAAAGAGAACTTTTGAATCTAGTATATCTATTTCAGATAATTAATTTTTGTGTGCATGTGTCGTGCTGGGGATTGAACTCAGGGCTTTGTGCTTGCAAGGCAGGCACTCTACCAACTGAGCTATATCCCCAGCCCTCAGATATTAATTTTTAAAGACCAGAAATCTTAAGGAAATCTCAAAGGATGAGATATTTTACATTGTTCTTGAGCCAAGAGTCAAAATAATAATCAGAGACCTATTAAGTTATGGTTCCGGTCAAAATTTTCCACACTTCACTGTGAAAAATTCACTGTGTCAATGGATACTCATATAGTTAGTAAAACATTATTCTCTCTGTGTGGCTATGTTATTTTGATTGATATTAACATTTGAATTAGTAGACTAAATAGATTGCTCTCTCTAATGTAGGCGGACCTCATCCAATCAGTTGAAGGCCTGAATAGAACAAGGTGTTGATTCCCTTACCCTTTGTTATAAATAAGGAATACTTCTCATGGCTAACTACATAAGCGAGAACATTGACCTTTTTTTCCCAACTTTCAGAGTCAGGCTGAAACTCAGCTTTTCTTGTGTCATGATTTTTCAAAATTTCTGACTAGAACTTACAACTTGGAGTGAAACTGCACATTGGCTCTCCTGGGTCCCCTGGTCTATTGCCAACTACAGATCTTGGAAATTCTCATTCATCACGAATAAATTCTCAATCACAAATAAATTACTTATAATAAATACACACACGCACACACACACATACACATCCTATTGATTCTGTTTCTCAAATACACTGACTAATACACTAAATTTCAAGCAGTGTTGTGATAGAAGAAAGGAACTCACTAAACCTGAAGGTGATCCAAATTTTCTTTTTCTGAATAACTTTAAGGAAATTAATATTTGTGAAAAAATAAAATAGACTCCACTTCCTAATGACCAGATTAAACCATTTTTTAAAAATTGAAAAATCTATGTGTAAAGACAAAAATAAATTATCAAAATTTGCTTAGGTCTGAAGGAATTCAAAACAAGTGTGAGAAATGGACAAATAAGTTAAAAGATCTAAAATGCTTTCTTAGATTTAAAGAAAAAATTCACGTCACGCATTTATCAAAGAATACAGCATCATAATTTCTTTAAAACTGACTAGAAAAAGGACCTAAAAGAAACAAAGTGTCAAAAGTAGAAAAAAATCTTAAGAGTAAGAACAAAATTTCCCCTCTGTCCACTCATTACAATTTAGAAGCAGAAACAAAAGGCAGAGTGAGCACAAGATTTTAAACAGAAAGTGACACTATCAGATATCTATTGTGTAAATATTACTTAAGCAGTCCATTCAAGATATTTCAGATGAGACATACAAAAGCAATTATTCATTGAGCTATGCCACCTCCTAATCAAACCTTCCAAGTATTGTCTATGCATTTGAGAACTTAATCACATACTGTTCACCAGTCCAATCTGTGGTTTTAGAATTGCTTTATTTGCATTATATTTATGCCCTTAACAATTCTATGAACATCTAGGTTAGCACTCTTTGGGTATTTTTGTTATTAACTACCATTAACCAGTTAATATACAACAAAACAACAAAAGCATCTTAGTGACTTTTGAATGAGAAGAGTTAGTTTTCAATATTTGGGCTGTTTATATAAACATTACTTAGAATATTTTCTTCTCTTTAAATTTATACCAGTTTCTTCCAAATTAATATCTATAAATTTCAAACAGATTTTTATTTAATTTTTATTTGACAAATAATTACACATATTCGTGTCACACAGTGGGTTTGATACATGTGTACAATGTGCAATGATAGAACAGGGTAATTGGTATATTAACCACCTCAAATATTTATCATTTCTTTGTCGTTCCTTCCCATCAGCTATTTTGAAACATAAATTGAATGTTGTTACCCTAATATGCTGTAGAACATTACAAATTATTTCTCCTATCCAACCGACTTCTCACACTTATTAACTCCTCTCTCTATCCAGCCTTCCACCCTTTCCAGCTGCTGGTAACCATATTTCTCTTTCTACTTCTACGAGATCAACAGTTTTTTTTTAGCTTCCACATGTAAGTGAGAATATGAGATACTTTTCTTTCTGTGTCTGACTTTTTACACTAAAAATAAAATCCTCTAGTTCCATCAATGAAGCATCAAATGACAGGATTTCATTCCTTTTTATGGCTGAATAATTTTCCATCATATATACATACCACATTTTCTTTAACTATTCACCCATAAATGGAGACCTAGTTTGATTCCATATTTCAGATACTGTGAATATACTGCAATGAACATAGGAGTACAAATATCTTTCCATACAAATTTTCTTTCCTTTAGATATATACCCAGATATGGAATTGCTAGATTACATGACAAATCTATCTCGAGTTTTTTGAGAAATCTCCATAGTGGCTATACTAATTTACATTCCCACAGTGTATGAGAGTTTCACTTTCTCCACATTTTCACCAGCATTTGTTATTTTTTTTCTGATTGCCATTTGCTAACATGGGTGAGAAGATAACTATTGTGGTTTTGATTTGCATTTCCCTAACAGTGATATTAAGCATGTTTCGCATATACTTATTGACCATTTGTACATCATCTTTTGGCCATTTTTAATTAGAGTAATATTTTTACTATTGAATTTTAATGGACCATTAATTCAACATATTCAGAAATTTATGGTGATCTGAACTTTGATTAACCAACAGAATCTTATATAAACTATTATATCATCTATTTAGAAGAATTAATATATGAACCTCAAAGGTTCCTCACGATGGGGAAAAGAAGCATATATTCTTTTAACACTCAGTGAAGAGTTGTTTTAGTCAACTTTGTGTAACTATGACCAATATATCTGACAAGAACAATTTAGAGGTAAAGTTTATTTTGACTCATAATTTCAGAGGTTCAACCCATGTTTGACCTAGTCCATAGCTCTGGACCCCAGATGAGGCAGAACATCATGGTTGAAGGACATGGTAGAGGAGGAGATATACTCAATTCATGGCAATCAGGAAACAGAGAGAGAGAGAGAGCTGTTATCACTGGGGACAAAATATAAACCCTGAAGGTGTGCCCCAGTGACGCACTTCTTGCAACTCCATCCTGCCTGCCTACAGTTACCATAGAGTTAATCAATGCAAGTGGCTTGATTCACCAATTAGATTGCAACTCTGATAATCTAATCATTTCTCCTCTGAACATTCTTGAAATTGTATCACACATCAGTTTTTAGGGGGATACCTCAGATCCAAACCATACTGGAACATTTGGTGGAAGATATAGTGGATATTTGTATCTCATACAATATATAAAATAAATTTCAAATACCTAAAGAGCTAAATCTAGAAAAAGTAATCAAAGAAAATATAGAATATCTTTTAATGGTCTTGAGGTGGAAAAGGTCTACCTAGGCAAGACCCAAATCAAAATTCAGAAATTATAAGGAAAAAGACTAATTGATTGCATTACATAAAATAACAGATTTCTATGAGGCAAAAACATTTATCCCACTACTATAAGAACAAGTCACAGTCTTTAATCTACTCTCCCAATTCAGTCACTAAACACTAACACTTGTAAGACATGCTACAAGTATTAGAACTGGCAGTTCTAGTGAATTTCTTAGTATGAGATTCAAAGAATAAGATCCACCCCTCCAACCCACCTCCCCAGTGAGTCACTTCTTGCCTTGCTACTTGTTGCCTCAAGCAGATCAAGGTTCCTTGGGGCTCATACAAATTTGAGGAACTATTTCTAAGAAAAAAATATAATATTACAAATTAGGTATTTAAATAAATGCTTCTTTAAAATGAGAAAATTAATTATAACAAAAAATATTGATGTATAACACAAAATTTTAAAATATAGAAGAACAATGTTATATTATTGTCATAGTATGACTGGCTAATAGTATACACTATACGTTTTCAAAATTTTTCCTTTCTACTCTTTGGTTACTTTTTTATGACAGCTGTGTAGTAGTATTTTCTAGAGAGAATAAAAAAATTGTTTGGTCTTTCTTTTGCAAAAGAAATTTATTTTATTGCCAATTTCAAAAAATTTTCTTTTGAGCTTTCCAAAAATGGCTACCAGAGCATACATTCTTATCTGCTTTGGTCTTGATTCTGAATAAGTAAGTTTTCCTGAAAACTATTTCTACACAGGAATAACCAACAGTAGTTGGCTATAGATAGAGGTGACCTAGAACCTCATATCTTACTAAATCCAAACCAACTGATTAACCATGTCATCTTCCCCCTACTCAGGTCCCAAAAATATCCACAATAATTCCAAACCCATTTGCCAAGAGGAAGAATGGGACAGAGAGGAGAGAGGAGTGAAAAAAGAAAAGTCTTAACTGAGTGTGGTCTAAGTGTCTTACCTCACAAACTTCACAAAATCATATATTCAATAAAAGCATTACTAAGGTCTTTCTCAGGATCTTAGAAGGTGCTCTTGCCAGTGAATGACACTGAAACTTCAGCTTTATTAGGTGAACCATGAAGTCCATTTCTTGTTTCTTCCCATGACAGGACACGTGAACAAGGAGTTCAGAAAAGGAGGGGGCAAATGAGCAGCAGAAGCCCTGATTTCAACAGGCCCACAATCACAAGTCAGCACACCTCCTGGCCACTTCCAGGCAGGTATGGGTGAGGAAGGGGAGAGTATTGGTGTGAAATAGACAAGGGAATAGAATTAGAATGGAATGCTTTATAACATATCACTTACTCAGAGTAGGAGCTATGCAAAAATGGAATATACAGCATCATACTGCAAATATACATGTATGGAGCAAATATACAATGAGGTCTCCCTGAAGAAAGGAAGGAAAGAAAAGGGAGAGCACACCACTGGCTAAATACTTTACCTTTGTGATTTTGTTCTAGATCCCACAACAATCCTGGGTATTGTGCCCATTTTACAGATTCAAGTGAACATCAAGAGAGGTTATATGACTTTCCCAAGTTCAGAAGCAATTACTAACCCTAACCCCCATGACTGCTGTGCTTTACTGTCAACCCTCTTTGGCAATAAAACTTCTTTCATGCACCTCAGATAATAAAGGCCAAAACACAGGAACTTTTCAGTATATCACAACTATTCAAATAAGCCTGTGAAAGTGATTACATCAGTAGAGTTAATAAAGCAAGTTATATAAACTGTATTTATTCTTGTATAAAGTTGTTGAGAGCATACGAGGGAGGACTTCCTGGAAAATAGCAATTCAATAACTATTCTGTTCTACAGATTTCAATCAAAACTTCCACGTAAGTGCTGTTGGAGTAGGTATCTGAGTTTCCTCCCAAGTACTAAGATTTGACTGGAGACTACTAGCCTAAGTCAGGAAGGCCTTGAATGAGAGATGTCCACTTCTCTGTAAAGGATTTGCACCAATTTCTCATAAAATACAAGTCTTAAGGTAAGCAAATTCAATATGTGATTGGCATGTGAAAGTTAAGTCCATATAAATAAGAATGTGTTTCCATAAATGAAAACTGGACAGAGTACAGTAATGCTGTACTCATAAAACTCACTTAGAAAAATTAAATAAGGAGAGATCTGTCAGGTGAGTTAGGAGGTTAAAACATCAGAATTCAGAAATAACAAAATTATTATTCCTTTCATAATCAAAAATAGAGACAGATTAAATGACAATTCACACCTAAGATAACTTTTCTCCATTACTGAAATAATGCTTGCAGTAATGTGTATTTCCAAAAGTGAAAAATATATGTGTATTTGTATATTTTTGGAATATATTCTTCTGTATATTACCAACTCTTATTAATGATGTAAAAGAGATAAGAGTAAATATTATAAAGGCAGATGTTGAAAGGGAATATTAATGTTTAAAATAAAATGCTCAAGAATCAGTGATAAGTGAAGGCAAATGATAGGTGAAATTGTATATTTCACTATATATTTCACTAATGTAGGCATATAAAATAAGAGCTTTTGAAAGATTGAATTACCCCATTCATTCTGAAAAGGAAAAAAGTGAAAGTTTTATTATACATAGATGCTGTGGAGTGGAGCTAAATTAGGGTGATCATAAAATTATCTTTACCATACTCAGTTGCCAACAGCAAGTAGCTCATGGGAAGGTCAACCTGGGTAACTCACAGAACAAATCAATTGCCCTGGCCTCTTTCTTTTTACTTGTACCACCTGCCACGACAACTTGGGCACTTCTGCTTTACTGAGAGGTAGGCATCATCTTTCCATGTTTCTGTGAACCACATCAACAGCAGATTTGCTCCAGCCCCAAATAAAACCATTAAATCCCCTGAGAAGCAGATTTTTCTGAACTCAAGTATGACCAGTCTATTACAACCACAATCTTATTCTTAGACAGAACAGAAGCAGGTAAGCAGGACTCGATGAAGAAACAAAAGGACCCAATGGAAAATCCACATTCCTAATATGTAGATATCATTAAAAGCATACAAGGAAATTCAAAACATGGCTGCTTACCAAAACTGCCTAGGAAGATTTATTTTTAATATACAGTCTCAGCCTTCAGAATATACTAGATTTGGTTTCCTAAGAAGTATAGTTCAATAACTCAAAACCTGAAATTAATTTTTGAGGACTGATTAACTGGCTTTGAGGGAAGTTCTATATTAAAAATATTTTCTAGCAAAAGAAAATTTGGGTAATAATAATTTAACTGTCATGTCCTGATCATATTTTAATATAGACTTTATACCAGTCTTTATCTCAGTAATCAAAAAAAAAAGGGCATACTTTCCTGATAATAGATACATGGATCTCTTGCTTTTTCAAACATTTTTAGTGTATTTTTAAAATTTTGTAATGGATACATAAAAATTATACATGTATATGGGATATAATATTATGTTTTGAAACATGTATGCATAATATAATGTTCAAGTCATGGTAAGTATATCTATCTCCACAAATATTTATCATTTCTTTATGGTGAAAACATTCACCACATTCTTTTCTAGCATTTTCAAATATGCAGTGTATCATCACGTTCTACAGTCTCCTTTCTGTGCAATAGCACACCAGAACTTCTTATTTCTATCCAATTGTAACTTAGTACCCATTGATCAATCTTTTCCCACTAATCTTCCCAACCTCTGATAACCCCCATTCTACTCCAAACTGCTATGAAATCAATTTTATTATGTTCTACATAGGAATAATATGATGCAGTACTTATCCTTCTGTGCTTGACTTATTTCAATTAACACAATGCACTCCAGTTCCATCCATGTCATCACAAATGGCAAGATTTCATTCCTTTTTATGGCTTAGTAATCTTCCATCATGCATATATATCCCATTTTCTGTATCAATTCATCATGTGCTGGATGTTTATGTTATTTCCATTATTTGGTTATGTGGATAGTGTTGCAGTAAACATGGGGGTGCAGATGTCTCTTCCACATGATGATTTTTTTTATATACATGCCAAGAAGTGGGACTGCTGAATCATAAAGTAGTTTTATTTTTAATTTTTAGAGGAATCTTTATACTGTTTTCCATAACAGCTATATAATTTACATTTGTACCATCAGAGTGAAAGTGTTCTCTCTTCTCCACATCCTGGGAAGCCCTTTTTATCTTTTGTCTTTTGAATAGCAATTCCTTCTATGGATGTGAGGTGACATGTCATTTCAATTTTGATTCGCATTTTCTTGATGATTAGTGATGAACATGTTTTCATGTACCTGTTGGCCTTTTGTATGGGTTTTCTTGTGGATTTACTGCCCATTTTCTAAATGAATTATTTGGAACATTTTATATTTGTTTTTGCCTATTTTCCTATTAAGTTCTTTAAGCTCCTTGCGAATTCTGGATATCAACCTTTGGTCAGACATATGGTTGCAGATGTATTCTCCAATTACATAGGCAGTCTCTTCACTCTGTTGTTTTCTTTGTTGCATAGAAGAATTTTGATGTGCTCTCACTTATCCATTTTTGCTTTTGTTTCCTGTGCTTTTGGGGTCTTGTCCAAAAAAAATCCTTGCCCTTTCCAATGACCAAAAACATCTCCCCTATGTTTTCTTTAATGGTTTCATAGCTGCTTGCTTGTCATCTCAGTCTCTGGTTCATTTTGAGTTGATTTTTGTAACTGGTAAGAAACAGGAGTCTAATTTCATTCTTCTGCAAGTGGAATCCAATATTATCAGCACCAATTATTGAGACTGTCTTTACCTTAATATGTGTTCTTAACATTTTTGTTAAAAATTAGTTGCCTGTGTGTGTTCACTTTCAGGCACTCTGTTCTGTTCCACTGGAATAGGTATCTAATTTCATGCCAATACCAGACTGTTTAATCACCATTTTGTTGTATGTTTCGAAGTCAGGTAGTGTAATTCCTCCAGTTTAGCTCTTTTTTGCTAAATATTGTTTTGACTATTTTGTAATTCCACATGAATTTTAGATTGTTTATTCTAGTCTGTAAAACATGTCACTGGTATTTTGATAGGAATTGTTTTGCATTGTAGATTGCTTTGGGTAGTATGGATATTTTAACAATATTAATGCTTCCAATTCATGAACATGAGATGTCTTTCCATTTCTTTGTGTCCTCTTCAATTTCTCCAATCTGTATTTTATTGTTTTCATTGTAGAGATCTTTCTCCTATGTGGTTAAATTTATTCCCAAGGTTTTGTATTTTTTGTAGCTATTGGTAATAGGATTGATTTTCAGATAAAGAAACACATAGTAATGCTACTATGAAGAAAGAAGCACATAGTAATGCTACTAATTTTTTATTCTGTAACCTAAAACTTTGCTAAATTTGTTTATTAGGTATAATAGTTTTAGGTGGAGTCTTAGGTTTTTCTTTATATAAGAATATGTCATCTGTCAACAGTAAAGATTTGACTTCCTCTTTTTCACTTGAATACCCTTTATTTCTTTTTCTTGCCTGATTGCTTTGGCGAGAACTTCTAGCACACATTGAATAAAAGTGGTGAAAGTGAGCATCCTTGTCTCATTTTAGATCTAAGAAGGCCTTCAGCTTTTCCTCATCCTAGATGTAAGCTGTGGGTTTGTTATAAATGACCTATATTATATAGAGATGCATTCCTTCTATACCTAATTTGTTCAGTTTCTATAATAAATGATGCCAAATTTTACCAAATAATTTTCCTGCATTTACTGAGGTGATGATTATATGGTTTTTGTCCTTTATTCAGTTGATGTGGTATATCACATTTATTAATTTAAGTATGTTGAAACACATTTGCATCCCTAGGATAAATTCCACTTGATTACAGTGAATAATCTTTTTAATGCAGGGCTGAATTTGGATTGCTAGTGTTTAGTTAAGAATTTTTGCATCTGTTTATCAAGGTTAATGGAGAATAATTTTCTTTTTCTTTTTAATTTTTTTCCTGTCTTCATCTGGATTTGGTATAAGGATAATGTTGGTTTCATAGAATGTGAGGAGGATGTTCTTGAACTTGCAATCCTCCTGCCTCAGTCCACGAAATCACTGGGATTATAGATGTATGCCAAGCATCTATTTTTTGGAATAATTTAAGAAGAAATGCTATTAGTTCTTAAATGTTTGGTGGAATCCAGCAGTGAAGTCATACTGTCCTAGGCTTTTCCTTGATGGGAGATTTTATTATTAATTCAATATCATTACTTGTCATTAATCTGCTAATATTTTCTATTTCTTCAAGATACATACTTGATAAGATGTCCAGAAATATGTCCATTCCTGATAGGTTATTAAACTTTGGTTGGCATAAAATTTTTCATAATAATCTCTAGTAATCTTTTGTATTTCTATAAAATCATTGTAATATCTTCTTTTGGGTTTTGATTTCATTTGCATCTTCTGTTTTCTTAATCTAAGAGTTTATCCATTCTATTTATCTTTGAAAAACCAACTTGTTCATTTGTCTTTTGTACTTTTAGTCTCAATTTCATGTATTTCTGCTCTGATTATTATTAGTTTTTCCTACTAATTTGTTTAGTTTGATCCTATTTTTCCAATTCATGGAGATACAGTGATAAGTTTGTTAAGATCTCCCCACTTTTTTGATGTAGACATTGATTGATATAAACTTCATACTATTTTTGAGATATTCCATAGATTTTGGTATGTTGCATTTCCATTTACATTTGTTTCAAAGTTTTTTCATTTCCTTTTAATTTCTTCCTTGATCCACTGCTTGTACAAAAATGTACTGTTTAATTTCCATGTATCTCTATAGTTTTCAAAGCTTCTTCTTATTATTGACTTCTAGTTTTAGTGCATTGAGGTCAGAAACGATATTGAATATGATTTCAATTTTTTTAAATTTATTGACTCTTTTTGTGATGTACCATATGATGTCCTAAAGAAAATTTCATGTGCTTTTGAGAAGATCTGTATTCTGCAGCTCTTGAATGGAATGTTCTACAGTTGTCTACGTGTCTACGTGTCCTATTTAGTCTATGTGCAGTTTAACACTATACTTTGTTAACTTTGTCTAAGTGGTGTAAGTTGAGTGCTAAAATCCCTTTAACTACTATGTATTCAAGTTTATCTCTCACTGTAAGTCTACTAATATTTATCTTACATATTTAGGTGTAATGATATGGAGTATGTATACATTTGCAATTGTTATTTCTTCTTGTTGAGTTAAACCCTTTTATTATTATATGACTTTGTCTTTTCTTATTGCGTTTGATTTAAAGTCTGTTTTATCTGATATAAGTATTATTAACTCCCACTTTCTTGAGAATTCTATTTTCATGAAATATTCCATCTCTTCACTTTTAGTCTATGCATCTCCTGACAAAAGTCTCATTTTATAGTTGAGTCTTTTAAAAATCTACTCAGTCACTCTGTCATTCAATTGAATAATTTAATCTATGTATACTTAGGGTAATTATCAATAGGTAAGGTATCACAACTGCCATTTTATAAGTTGTTTTCTAAATACTGTGGTTCCTTTCTTTCTTTCTCCCTCTCTTACAATCTTCATTTTTGGTTAAGTGAATTACTTCAGTAGTGTGTTATTGTTTCTTGCTTTTAATTTTTAGTCAGTCTACTGTAGATTTTTGTTTTGTGATTACCATGAAATTTATAAAAAACATTTGTTTATTATAATGGAATATTTTGAAATGATAGAAACCTAATATTGATACTAACAATAGGAAAAAAAATAAAAAGAGAAAAAAGAAAGAGAAAAATACTAAGGAACTCTGTGATTTCAATCCATCCATCTCCACACTTTGAATTTTTGATGTCCCATTTTCTATATTTTTATATTGCCTACATCTTAATATATTAATGTAGCTATTATTATAATTGTTTTACTTTTAGTCTTCATACCAAAGATATAGTTTATATACCATGCTTACAATGTCAGAGCATTCTGAATTTGAATTTATCTGTATAATTAATCTTACCAGTGAATTTTGTTCCTTCTCATGTTTTTTCTTACCTCTTTCACTTAGAAGAATTTCCTCTGGCATTTCTTGCAAGAAAAGTTGCATTATCAATTCTCACTGCTTTTGTCTGGGAATGTACCACTTCTCCATTTCTAAAGGATAGGTTTTCTGGACACAGGCAGGTTTGGGGTTTTTTTTTCCCTCTGACACACATACACACACACACACACACACACACACACACACACCATACACATTTACATATATTTGTATATATAAAATATACATAATAATACAGAGAAACAATAGATATTGAAGTAATTAAAATATATAAAATTGAAGTCTTGAACTGAAATGTACACTAGGCATGTTAAATCAAATGAAAAAATGCAATGAAAGGGATTAATAGCAGAATAAATGAAGCAGAAACAGAAAAATCAACTGTTTCATTTGTCTTTCGTATTTCTTAGTCCCAATTTCATTTATTCCTGCTGTGGTCATTATTAGTTTCCTCTATTAATTTGGTTTAGTTTGATCCTGTTTTTCCAATTTAATATATATATTATATATTATATTTTACTTAATTTATAATTGTATTTATATATGTTGATATATAATTGCATTATTATCTATGATATATAAAACAATATATAAATAAAATAAGTAAGTAACATATTTTGTATTAACATATATGTATGTTTCATATATTAATATATGATATAAATTCATGTTATATCATATAATATGTAATACATAAAATAATTATATATTATAAATGAATATATATGTTCATCTAGGATGGTGTTCTGCAATTTTCTTTCCTTGATGTGTCCTTAACTGTTTTGGGTACCAGGGTGAAACTGGCTTCATAGAATGGGTATGGAAGCATTCCCTTCCCCTTTCTATTTTCTGAAATAATTTGTGGAGATTTAGCATTAATTCTCTAAAAATTTGGTAAAATTTTTTATGCAACAATCTGGTCCTGGGTTTTTCTTTGTTGGGAGGCTGTTTTACTACTGTTTCTATTTCAATGCTTGTTCCTGGTCTCCTTAGGTTTATCATATCCTCTTGGTGCAGTTTTAGTAGGTCATATGAGTATAAAGATTTATACATTTCTTCTAGATTTGTCAATTTTTCAGAATTTAAATTTTCAAAACAGTCCCTTGTAATACTTTGAATTTCAATTCTGTCTTTTTTGTAATATTACCATTATCATCTCTGATTTTAGTAATTTAGGTCTCTCTTTTCGTTAGTTTGGCTATAGTCTTATCGATCTTGTTCATCTTTTCAAAGAACTGTGTCTCACTGATCCTTTGTATTATACTTATAGTCTCTGTTTCTTTAGTTTGGTGTTTCTCATTTTTTTTTCTTCTACTAGATTTGGGGTTGGTTTGTTCTTGTTTGTGTAGCTCATAAACTTCCCTCTTAAAATTGCCTTTAGTGAGGAGGAATGATCTCGCTGATAAGCGGATGATGACACATAATGGGGGGTGGGAGGAGTTAGTGTTAGGGTTAAGGTTAGGTTTAGGGTTAGGGTTAAGGAGGGTGGCAAGAATGGAGGAAGGAAGGACTGTATAGAGGGAAAAGAGGGGTGGGAGGGGTGGAGGGGAGGGGAAAATAACAGAATGAATCAAACAACATTACCCTATGTAAATTTATGATTACACAAATAGTATGCCTTTACTCCATGTACAAACAGAGAAACAACATGTATCCCATTTGTTTACAATAAAATAAAATAAAATCTTTCTTTGTAAGTAAGTTTAAACTCCCCCCCCCCAAAAAAAAAAAAAAAAAGAATTACCTTTAGTGTATCGCACAGATTTTGGTATGTTGTGTCATTGATTCTAAGAATTTTTTAAATAACCCCCTCCCCAATTTCTTCAATGAACCACTCATCATTCAAAATTATATTGTTCAACCTTCCTTCTGAAGTTTTTCTTATTATTGATTTCTAATTCCATTCCCTTATGGCATAAAAAAATGCAAGAGATTATTTCAATCTCTTTGTATTTGCTAAGACTTCCTTCATGGTCTGATATACAATCAGTTTTGAAGAAAGTTCCACAAGTGACTGAAAAGGAAGTGCATTCAAACTGTTGTTGAAACACTCTGTAGATATCTATTATGTTCATTGACCTACAATATAGTTTAATTCTACTGTGCCTTTGTTGATGACCTATTAGCAAGAATGGTATATTGAAGTCACCCATTATTATATTGTATTGGGGCCTGTACATTTATGTCAAGCAATGTTCTTTTTAGAAATTGGCTGCACCAATGTTTGAGACACAAATTTTACAATTGTCTTGTTTATTGGACTGGTCCCTTTACCAATATGTAATTTTCTTCTTTTGTCTCTTTGGATCATTTATAGTTTGAAGTCAGCTTTGTACCTACCTTCCTCTTCTTTCCCTCAGTAGGCAATTATACTTTCCTTGCTGTATTTCCTTGGGTTATCAAGGAATGAAGTGGACAGTCAATTAATACCATAATTATAAGTTATATCCAGAGACCACAGCCCAGCACAGATACAGAACCAAGGCCCAAGATCTATCACCTTTTGTTGTGCTTTACTCATGTCCTGAGACCACAGCAACCAGCCACAGGTGATGCTGCCAGGAATACACGCCTCTCTGATTAGAGCCACAGGGTTCCACCTGGTACCATGTGGGCACAAGGGCTCCATCTATGATCACTATTCGAGAGGCAGAGATTCTTAGGCTTTTCCCAAGTTCTAAAGCAAAGTCCTGTGCTTTCTCACCTGTACTACTCCCCAGGATTGAGTATTTCTGCATGCTATGCCATCCAATATTGGGGAAGAGGTGATGGAAACAGTCTATTGGCCACAAGGCTAATGTGGGTCCAGAGGTCCTTTCAAGGCACTCTGCCGGAGTCATGAGCCATAGGAATCTAGATTTCACACGAGGTTTTCTTTGGACTTCAATCTAAGACCTGAGCTTAATTCTTTCTTCCTCTCCAAAGTAGTAGACATTTCTGTCCATGTTGCACTGCTTGGAGTTAGGAGAGGAGTGATGTGGATAACTCTTTCCTCCCTGCCTTCTTCAATGCCTCTTTTCTTACTATTATGCTAAAACAAGATACTGTGATCTCTCACCTGGTTTTCCCTGTTCTTGTGAAGACAGTTTTATGTAGATAACTATTCAAATTGATGTCATTTGGGAGTCAATCACTGAAGGATTTTACTTCCATCCCATTCCACCTTCTGAGTCGCTTTCAATTGCAAATAATAGAAGTTTAACATTTTGACATTCAAGCTAATATATGTAAGACCACAGCATTAAAACCAAACACTGTCAAAGCAATAAACGATTAATCCAGTCCACTAATTTAATGGATTTTTAAGGTATTTACTCAAGGAAGTATAATTATTCTTGTGATTTGTTTGCAATTTGTGAACATAGTCTTTGTTGAAGTTGTAAAAGAGGATAAATAAGAAAAAAATTACATCTTAAATTAAAATCCCAGCAGCATGAACATACACATTTTGTTTCTCTGATTCCCCACACACAAACTTCAAAATTAATCATTATATTGGCATTTAATGATTAAATATATATTTACTTCCAACAGATTCAGAAAAATGTGACATGATACTTAATTCATCCGTAGACATACAAACAGCTTGTATCCTCAGTGAATGTCCTCGTAATTTAACAGAAACTTAGGAGGAAAATCAATACACATGCACGAACACACACATACCAAAAAATAATAATAAAACAAAGAAAATGAATAGAATCCCTATAATTCATGAGATATGTGATAAAAGAAGAAATGTGCATGGAATGATGATGAGAAAACCACATACCCTTTAAATGACTAAAGCTTTGTAAATAGGCTAGTTTGTGTTAATATAATCTGAATGGCTCATCAGACTTTTATATCAAATTAGTATCACTCATTCAATATTTATTGAACAAATGCCTAATGAGTGAATGGATAAATGATGAGTGATAAAATGTAAAATTAAACGGCATATAATGTCAAAGAAACTGTGGTAACATGTTACAACATAAGCTTTGAGCTATACATACAGGGATTCAAATCTCATATCTGCAGTTACCTAACTATGAAAAACTTGAGAAGTTACTTATATTCTCTGAGACTTGAGGTATTCTTTTGCCCATAAGCTGAAGTCAGTAATATATTCTGTAGCAAACTTGGAAGACCAAATGAGCTAATATATGCAAAATCAAATACCACATACCACTCCTTACATTAAATAAATGTTATAGCCCAATCTCCTTCTTTTCTCCCAAGACATGACATGCATCAATTTCTACCTATAGTGAGTAGTTGTATTTACCATTGATCAAGAACATGGAAGATTTTTTTCTCCCTAGACCTACGAAAAGTCAATAAGTTTTGTCTCCTATATTAATCTCTTGGTTTTTACAGAAATGTGGTTGTATAGAGAAAAAAATAAATATATAAAGTCACAAACAGGACTTTCCTAAGTCTAAACATGGGTCTGTGTAAAATCAAAGAATGTTTAAGATGCCAGCATGAGGTTTATATGCCAGAGAAAATTCGGCTCAAAAACTTTTCTCACCTGCCTACAAGACAGGTTTATTAAATACTCCGATGAAACTTTTTAAATTATTTTATTGTTCTTTTCAATAATTATATGTCATGTTCTTAATGTATAATAGTGATAACATCCTGAAATAGATCAGTTAGGAGCTTCCCTAAAGTCATTCTGCAAAGGAAGTAACATCAAACTTCAGAGCACAAGAAAGATAGAGCCTGTATCAAAACAATTCAATACAGGTAGAAGAGAAGGGACTTGGATGATATGATTTGCCAGGCACAATGATCTGTAAAAGCATGTTTTCCAACCATGTGTCAATGTATAAGCCTTAATACATCAGAGTTTTCAAGAAATTTACTTTTTAATAAGTCATTTGATTGAAGTGCACACATGAAGAATCACATGGACATCAGAATGAATGTTTTAAAATTAAACCTATGTATGTACTCATCACCAAATCCAAGTAAGAGAACGTTCTCAACACCCTGAAGCACTGCTCCTGCCCATGGAATCTTAATATTTAAGTGCTGTTTCCCTTTTCCAAATGTAGACACTACCCTATTTCTATCATCATGGGATAGTTTTGAATTTCAAATAAATGAACCCATATAGAAGAACTTTATTAATTCTCTGCATAAATTTTCTGAGACTAAATAGGTTATTTTATCCAAAATGAGTATATTAATTCACTCTCTTGCCAATAGTTTTTGAGATCTCCAGTTGATCAACATTTTTGTCAACCTTTAGTATTGACAGTCTATAACTGTAATACTAGGTATATAGTATTTCTTCCTGTAACTTAAATTTCTATTTCATTGATGAGTAATAATGTTGAAAACTTCTTAATGGTCTTCAATTTTTTTTTTTTCATAAAGAGAAAAGACTCTGTTGAGGTATTTTTCCTACTTTTCTATTGGGATTGCTGTCTTTTTCCTATTGGCTCTAAAGAACTCCTAAAACACATTGAAGTGAAATCTTTGGTTATATATATGTTAATGGACTAAATTGCATCACCTAAAAATTTAGAAGCTGAAGACTTAATTCCTAATACCTTAGAATGTGACTACATTTGGAAATGGAGTCCTTAAAGAAGTAACTACTGTTAAATTACATTTTAAGAACAGGTTTCTAATCCAATGTGATTGCTATCATTTTAGGAAAAGAAAGTCATGAGGGATAGTTGTGCAGAGTAAAAGTTATGGGAGAACATCGAGAGAAGGCAGCCATATGCAAATGAACGAAGGAGATGGTAGAAGAAATCAACACTACCAGATCCTTGATGTAGGACATCTAGTCTTCTTAACTGTGAAAAATTTAATTCTTATTGTTTAAGCCGCCCCCAATTTGTGGTATTTTGTTATAGACTACACCAAACAAATACAATATTGCTTAGGTCAGTTTTTGCACTGCTGTGACGAATAAATATATCTGACAAGAACAATGTAGAGTAGGAAAAGTTTATTTTAGCTCATGGTTTCAGAGGCTTAGTATATGATCAGTTGATTCCATTGCTCTGGGCCTATGGTGAGGCAGAATATCATGGCAGAAGTGTGTAGTGGAGGAAAACAGCTCAGTACATAGCAACCAGGGAGCAGAGAGAGGGCACCACTCACCAGGGACAAAATGTAAATCCCAAAATCATGTCCTCAGTGATCTATCTCCACAAGCCACACGCTATATGCCTTCAGTTACCATCCAGTTAATCCATTAATGTAGATTAATTCACTGAATAGGTTACGCCTCTCATAATCTAATCATTTCACCTCTGAACATTCTTGCATTGTATCACACCTGACACAATGAGGACATGCCTCATATCTAAACCATAATGTTTCATCCCTGGCTCATAAAATGGCATGCCCAGCCCACAATGCAAAATACATGTAGTCCATGTCTGCAAGTCCCATAGTCTTAACAGTTTCAGTATTACCAAAAAGTCCAAGTTCAAAATTGCATTTGGGACTCGAGGCAAATTATTAGCTGTGAGGGCAAAGATCACAAAAAGCAAATTGCTGCAGGTCAATGAATGGAATTGGAGAATATCATGCTAAATGAAAAAGTCAATCCCAAAAAAGGTGAAGGCTGAATGTTTTCTCTGATAAGTGAATGCTGATACATAATGAGGGTGGGGAGGGGATAAGGGAAGAATGGAGAAAAAATTGGATTGTGTAGAGGGAAATGAAGGGGGAGGGGGAAGGAAAGATAATAGAATGAGACAAACATCATTACCCTATGTACATGTATGATTAAACAAACAGTATGACTCTACATCATGTAACCAGAGAAATGAAAATGAATGAATTTTTAAAAAATGAATTACAGGGAGATCCAAGATGGTGGACTAGAGGGAGGCTGTGTTCCTTGTCATTCCGTAACTCCGGTTTCAAGCAGAGGATATCTGTTTCTTGGTGAGGCAGCTTTTGCTGCTTATCGATCCCATGCTGTTTACGCCATTTGTCTGGTGTTATCACCTTCAGTCTGTCAGCATATCAATGCCTTTTTTGAGTGCAGATTGCTCACTGTCAGGCACCTATCATCCACCATTTGCCTGCCTCTTGCCTGTCCAATTGCCTGCCTTACACCTATCTATCACCTACCCCATGAGGTTCTCCTCCCGATCATCCGACAACAGTCGGCAAACTGATCGCTGACCGCCAGTGAAGCACCAGCTGCCTATCATTGCCTGGAAGTTCACTGTTACAGTACCTGCAGGTTCGATTACACGTGGCTGCCACCATTTTGAGACAACAGCCAGACCCCATAGGACATCTGGCCAGAGTGACTGAGCCCCCTTTCCAGGATCGCTCAGCCCGACCCATCACTCTCTGCCTCTGGGGCCCTCACATCGACTGACTGCTTACTGCTGCCAGGACCTCCAGACCAACTGATTGCACCCGATAGACTGCGCCCTATCACCAGGACCCCAGACCAACTGATTGCACCCGACCTCCAGGATCCCGCAACCACACCAACACACCCAACCTCCAGGACCCCTGCCTGACCAACTGCACCCCACCTCCAGGACCTCTAGGTGACCACGTCCACACCCTGAGCTGCAGCTCCCCATTTGCCAACACATTTTGAAGCCAGAGCAGTCATCTTGGATAATTCTGGAAGCCATAGCTCCGATCTTTAGGTTGGGCAAATCCCATCCTGAGATGCCTGCTGGAGGCTTGAAGCTCATTGTCAGATACCTCTCATGCATCAGGCTACTGAACTCTGGGAGGTTTGATTACTATATGACTGTTATACTGTAGATTTTCTTTTTTCTCCTTATTGAAAAATTTTAAGTTTTTATTTCTTTACTTTTCTTGTTCCCTTAGAGTCTCTTTCTTCCTTTTGCATGCTAACATCAAATTTCTTTTGATTACACACTCACCCTTTCTGTTACCTAGATATTCTTTCTTTTCTTATCCCATTAATAGCTACATTGTACATCCCTCTGCATCCTCTTTGTCCTCCATTAGAACCTGCAGACATTATTGCAAATCTCTTTGTTTTACTGAAGATAAAATTTGAACTCATTTTGTTTATTATGACAATATTGTTATTGTCCTCATAGAGGCTATTTGGTCTAGGACTGCATACTATCTGAATTGCACACTGCTAATCTCCCCTTAAGAAAACATTTTGGAAACGTGTAGGGCCACTATAAGCCTCAGGGGGAAATCTTCAATACCCCAGACCTGCACTGCTAGAGGGGAAGATACATGAACAACATGAAAAAAACAAGGAAAGAAAATGATCCAAACAAATCTAGATTCTATATTAATAGAATCCAATGACAGTATGTTAGAAGAAATGTCAGAAAAGGACTTCAGATTATACATGATTAAGATGATTCATGAAGAAAAGGATGAGATAAGAGAGCAAATGCAGACAATAAATGATAATACCAATAAGCTGACAGAGCAACTGCAGGAAGCAAAAGATCATTTTAACAAAGAGATAGAGATTCTCAAAAAAAACCAAAGGGAAATCCTTGAAATGAAGGAAACAATAAGCCAAATAAAAAACTCAATGGAAAGCATCACCAAAAGACCAGACCACTTGGAAGACAGAACCTCAGACAATGAAGACAAAATATTGAATCTTGAAAATAAAGTTGCCCAAACAGAGAAGATGGTAAGAAATCATGAACAGAATCTCCAAGAACTATGGGACATCATGAAAAGACCAAATTTAAGAATTATCGGAGTTGAGGAAGGCACAGAGATACAAACCAAAGGAATGAACAACCTATTCAATGAAATAATATCAGAAAATTTCCCAAACCTGAAGAATGAAATGGAAAATCAAATACAAGAGGCTTACAAAACACCAAATGCACAAAATCACAACGGATCCACACCAAGACACGTTATAATGAAAATGCTTAACATTCAAATAAAGATAGGATTTTGAAGGCCACGAGAGAAAAGCATCAGAGTACATATAGGGGGAGACCAATATGGATAGCAGCTGACTTCTCAACCCAGACACTAAAAGCTAGAAGGGCCTGGAACAAAGTATTTCAAGCTCTGAAAGAACATGGTTGCCAACCAAGAATCCTATACCCACCAAAACTAACCTTCAGGTTTGAAGATGAAATACATGATAAACAAAAGTTAAAAGAATTTACAAATAGAAAGCCTGCACTACAGAATGTTCTCAACAAAATATTCCATAAGGAGGAAATGAAAACAACAATGTAGGTCAGCAAAGGGAGGAACTACCTTAGAGAAAAACCACTCAAAGGAGAAACCAAGCCAACTTAAAAACCAAAAATAAGTCCAAATGACTGGGAACACAAATCATATCTCAAAAATAACCCTGAATATTAATGGCCTAAACTCATCAATCAAAAGACATAGACCAGCAGAATGGATTAAAAAGAAAGACCCAACAATATGCTCCCTCAAGAGACTCATCTCATAGAAAAAGACATCCACAGACTAAAGGTGAAAGGATGGGAAAAACATACCACACACATGGACTCAGTAAAAAAGCGAGGATTTCCATCCTTATATCAGATAAAGTGAACTTCAAGCCACAGTTTGTCGGAAGGGATAAAGAAGGACATTTCATACTGCTTAAGGGAACCATAAATCAGGAAGACATAATGGTAGTAAATATATATTCCCCATACAATGGTGCATCCCTGTATGTCAAAAAAATCCTTCTCAATTTCAGGAATCACATAGACCACAACACAATGATTCTGGGTGACTTTAACCGCTGTCACCACTAGATAAATCTTTCAAACAAAAACCAAACAAAGAAACCATAGAACTCAATAACACAATCAATAACCTAGACTTAATAGACATATATAGAATATTCCATCCATCAACTAGCAGATTCACTTTCTTCTCAGCAGCACATGGAACCTTCTCGAAAATAGACCATATGTTATGGCACAAAGCAGCTCTTAGGAAATACAAAAAATAGAGATACTGCCTTGTGTTCTATCAGATCATAATGGACTGAGAATAGAAACCAATGACAAAAAAAAAACAGAAATTACTCCAACACCTGGAGACTAAATAATACGCTATTGAATGCAACATGGATAACAGAAAACATCAGGGAGGAGTTAAAAAATTCTTAGAGGTCAATGAGAATGATAATACAACATATCAAAATCTCTGGGACACTATGAAAGCAGCACTAAGAGGAAAATTCATTGCATGGAGCGCATTCCAGAGAAGAATGAAAAGTCAACAACTAAATGACCTAACATTACAGCTCAAAGTCCTAGAAAACAAAAACAGAATAATAGCAAAAGTGGTAAAAGACAGGAAATAATTAAAATCAGAGCTGAAATCAATGATATTGAAACAAAAGAAACAATTCAAAAAATTGACAAAAGAAAAACTTGAAAAAGTAAGCAAAATAGACAAACCCTTAGCCACACTAACAAAGAGAAAGAGAGAGAAAACTCAAAATACTAAAATTCGTGATGCAAAAGGAAATATCACAACAGATACCACTGAGATACATAACATAATGAGAAGCTACTTCGAAAATCTGTATTCCAAAAAATAGAAACTACCGAAGACATTGACAAATTTCTAGAGACATATGCTCCTCCCAAACTGAACCAAGAGGACATACACAATTTAAACAGATTAATATCAAGCAATGGAATGGAAGAAGGCATTAAAAACCTACCATCCAAGAAAAGCCCAGGACCAGATGGATTCTCAGCCAAGTTCTACAGACCTTCAAAGAAGAACTCATTCCAATACTTCTCAAAGTATTCCAGGAAATAGAAGAAGAGGGTATCCTACCAAACTCATTCTATGAAGCTAATATCACCCTCATACCGAAACCAGGCAAAGACACATCAAGGAAAGAAAATTTTAGACCATATCCTTGATGAATACAGATGCAAAGATCCTTAACAAAATATTGGCAAACCGTATCCGAAAACATATTAAGAAAATAGTGCACCACGATCAAGTGGGGTTCATCCCTGGAATGCAAGGATGGTTTAACATCTGTAAATCAATAAACATAATCCATCATGTCAATAGTCTTAAGGATAAGAATCATATGGTTATTTCAATTGATGCAGAAAAAGCATTCAACAAAGTACAACACCCCTTCATGCTGAAAACACTAGAAAAAATAGGGATAGTAGAACATACCTGAACATTGTAAAGGCTATTTATGCTAAGCCCATGACCAACATCATTCTTAATGGGGAAAAAACTGAAAGCATTCCCTTTTAAAATGGGAACAAGACAGGGATGTCCTCTTTCACCACTTCTATTCAGAATTGTCCTCAAAACTCTAGCCAGAGCAATTAGACAGACTAAAGAAATTAAAGAGATACAAATAGGAAAGAGGAACTTAAGCTGTCACTATTTGCTGATGACATGATTGTACATTTAGAGGATCTAAAAACCTCCTCCAGAAAACTTCTCGACCTCATCAATGAATTCAGCAAAATAGCAGGCTATAAAATCAACATACATAAATCTAAAGCATTTTTATACACAAGTGACAAAACATCTGAAAGGGAGATGACAAAAACAACTCCATTTGCAATAGCCTCAAAAAAAATTAAATACTTGGGAATCAATCTAACCAAAGAGGTAAAAGATCTCCACAATGAAAACTACAAAACATTGAAGAAAGAAATTGAGGAAGACCTTAGAAGATGGAAGATCTCCCATGTTCTTGGATAGAAAGAATTAATATTGTCAAAATGGCCATACTACCAAAAGCGCTATACAGATTCAATGCAATTCCAATTAAAATCCCAGTGACATACCTCACAGAAATAGAAAAAGCAATCATAAAATTCATCTGGAAGAATAAGAAACCCAGAATAGCTAAATCAATCCTTAGCAGGAAGAATGAAATAGGGGGTATCGCAATACCAGAACTTCAACTCTACTACAAAGCAATAGTAACAAAAATGGCATGGTATTGGTACCAAAATAGACAGGTAGATCAATGGTACAGAATAGAGGACACGGACACAAACCCAAATGAATACAATTTTCTCATACTAGACAAAGGTGCCAAAATATGCAATGGAGAAAAGATAGCTTCTTCAACAAATGGTGCTGGGAAAACTGGAAATCCATATGCAACAGAATGAAACTAACCCCTATCTCTCACCTGCACAACACTCAACTCAAAATGGATCAAGGACCTTGAAATCAGATCAGAGACCCTGCATCTTATAGAAGAAAAAGTAGGTCCAAATCTTCAACATGTCAGCTTAGGATCAGACTTCCTTAACAGAACTCCATAGCACAAGAAATAAAAGCAAGAATCAATAACTGGAATAGATTCAAACTAAAAAGCTTTTCTCAGCAAAGAAACTATCAGCAATGTGAAGAGAGAGCCTACTGAGTGGGAGAAAATCTTTGCCACTCATACTTCAGATAAAGCACTAATTTCCAGAATATACAAAGAACTGAAAAAACTCTACACCAAGATTACAAATAACCCAATCAACAAATCGGCTAAGGAAATGAACAGACACTTCACAGAAGGTGTACAAGCAATCAACAGATATATGAAAAAAATGTTCAACATCTCTGGTAATAAGAGAAATGCAAATCAAAACTACCCTAAGATTCCATCTCACCCCAATTAGAATGGTTATTATCAAGAACACAAGCAACGATAGGTGTTGGCGAGGATTGGGGGAAAAGGTATACTCATACATTGCTGGTGGGGTTGCAAATTAGTGCAGCCACTCTGGAAAGCAGTGTGGAGATTCTCAGAAAGCTTGAATGGAGCCACCATTTGACTCAGCTATCCCACTCCTTGGCCTATACCCAAAGGGCTTAAAATCAGCATACTACAGAGATGCAGCCACATCAATGTTCATAGCTGCTCAATTCACAATAGCCCAATTGTGGAACCAACCTAGATGCCCCTCAATTGATGATGAATAAAGAAACTGTGGTATATATATATATTATATATATAGTATATATATATATATATATACACACAATGGAATATTACTCAGCTATAAAGAATAGTAAAATTACGGCATTTGCAGGCAAATGGATGGAATTGGAGAATATCATGCTAAGTGAGATAAGCCAATCTCAAAAAACCACAGATGAATGATCTCACTGATAAGTGGATGATGACACATAATGGGAGGTTGGAGGGGCAAGAATGGAGGAAGGAGGAACTGTATAGAGGGAAAAGAGGGGTGGGAGGGGTGGGGGGAAGGAAAAATAAGAGAATGAATCAACACCATTACCCTATGTAAATTTATGATTACACAAATGGTACGGCCTTTTACGCCATGTACAACAGAAACAACATGTATCCCATTTGTTTACAATAAAATAAAATTTTAAAATGAATTACATATATTCAATATGTAATGGCACAGATTAAACATTTCCATTATAAAATAGAGAAATGCGGCATAGAAGGAAGGAATGGGACCAAAGCAAGACCAAAATCCAGTTGGACAAACATCCTGTAGCTCCACATCCAGCTTCTGGGGTACACAGCATCATGCTCTTCTCTCCAAAGGGCTTATGTAGCTCCACTCCTCAGGCCTTACTGGTTGCAGCCTGCATGACTTCTCTCAGCTTATCTCTGCTTGATTCCTGCAGTTTTGTTTAGCAGATGTCTCACATTACTGGCATATCTTAACCTCTAATTTTCCCCATTGCAGCTTTAGCTTCTTTCTAATATCTTCATGCATCACCCTTTCAGGGGCACCCCTCAGGGATTCTGATCCTCCTACACTTTTCCCAGCCTCCCGACCTTCCTTTAAAATCTCTGGGGAAGTTTTCATTACCCCTTGACTCCAGCATCCTGCATTCCTGCAGAACTGGCACCACATGGTTGCCACCAAGATCTGCTGCCATCTCAGTAGTAGCCAGGCCTCCTGGAATCATGGTTGTGGTGGCCTCCAAGGACCTCAGTGGCTGAGCACAGTGAAAACACTTGCTAGGTCCCTCTGTGCAAGCAGATGCCCCCAAGACCTCTTTTCAAAGGAATTTTTACTTTTATACCCTGGAGCCTGAGTTGGGTGTCCTCTTGCCTATTCCTGAGATTTCTCGTGCCATCTTCCTATTGTTTCTGGGCAAAATAGTTAGTGACTAATGTCTTTCAACAACTTCCTTAGCCCCAGTTTTACTCCCACTTGTCTGGTCAACTGCAAGTTTTTCAAATCCTCCTGCTTTACTTTCTGTTCCTGATTATCACAGTAATTTGGCAAAAGTCACCAATATATCCATGTCACTGCCTGAATGCTGTGCTGCCAGGAAATTTCCTCCACCATATTAATTAGTCCCTCACCTTTAAATTCTGCCTCATAGAAATCTCAAAGCATGGGAAAGGTAGACAATGTTTTTGCTAGTACATAATTGAATAGTGTCTAGTTCCGTTTCCAATAGAGTCCTTCTTCCCCTCTGAAAACTCATGAGCCAACTCTTACTGTCCACAGTCCTATTAGAATTGTGGGCTTCTGAGCTTCCACCAGAATCGCCCTCTAAGTTCTGATTACAAAATTCCAAGGTTTTTTCAGCTTGCATGCCCAAATATTTCAAAATTCCTCCCCACACCAACTCCAAAGGCTTCTAAACCACACGGTCAGGTTAGTCACAATGATAACCCCACCTCTAGATATCAATTTCTGTTTTAGTCAGCTTTTATATTGCTGTGACTAATATATCTGACAAGAACAATGTAGAGGAGAAAAAGGTTATTTTTGCTGATGGTTTCAGTTCATAGTTGACCAACTCCAAAACTCTGAACCCAAGGTAAGACAGAAAGGTGTGGTGGAGAAAAGCAACTCAGGATACAGCAACCAGAGAGCAGATAGAGGACTCCACTCACCAGGGCTGAAATATAAACCCCAAAGGCACACCACCACAGAGAGTGACCTCTCTCCTCAGCATAACTGCTTACAGTTACCACCCTGTTAATCCATACCAGTGGATTAGTCTACTGACAAAGTTATACCTCTCATAATCTAATTATTCCACCTCTGAAAATTCTTGCATTGTCTCATATGTGAGATTTTAGGAGACATCCCATATCTAAACAATAACAAACACACACATTAGAAATATCTGCCCCTACTTTGTGGCTTACTGTTTTATTCTTTCCTGCTCATATAGAAACATATAGAATGAATAAAGAACTATTATCTTTTATATATACCTTGTAACAACCTTGCTAAATTTACCTATCATCCTGAATAATTTATCTTTTATTTATTAGACTTTCTATTTATGAAGGTATGTATTTTGTGAAGGATAAATTTTTTTTCTATTTTGAAATGTTTAATTAAGGACATTGCTATTTTTACTTGCATAAATATTTTATCCTGAAGTACAGATGGATAAACCTTAAGGATATTATGGTAAGTGAAATAAGCCAGTCATGGGTCAAATGTTGAATGATTTTACTTATGCGAAGTATCTAAAAGAGTCGAAATCACAGAAATAGAAAGTAGAATGCTGATTTCCAAATGTTAGAGAAAGTGAGAAATAGAAAATTGCTTTTTGATGGGTTTTAAGTCAGGTTTTTCATCACTGAGACCAAAAGACCTGACAAGAATAATATTAGAGAAGAAAAAGTTTATTTGGCACTCATAATTTCAGAGGTGTCAGTCCAAAGATGGCCAACTCCATTCCTCAGGGCTCAAAGTAAGACAGGACATCATGGTGGAAGAGTGTGGTGAAGGAAAGGGGCTCAGGACATGGCCACTAGGAAGCAGAGAGAAAGAGACTACTCCACTGAACAAGATCACAATATGTACCCCCAAAGACATGCCCAAATGACCCACCTTCTCCAGGCACCCTACCTGCCTACAGTTACTACCAAGTTAATCCCTATCAGGGAATTAACACACCAATTAGGTTAAGACTCTCATAACCTAATTCTTTCACCTCTGAACTTTCTTGCATTGTCTCACACATGAGCTTTCTGGGGACACCTAAAATCTAAACCATAACAATGGGTATGGAATTTCAGTCTTGCAAGATGCAAAATTTCAGAAATCTAAAATAAAACAATGTGCACATATTTAGCAATCCCGTACTGTACACTTAAAAACAATGAGAGCAGAAAAGACCTCAGTGAGTTACAAACACCCACCAAACTGTCTATCATAAAATAAAATGGGAAATGAGAAGTATTAGATGGAGAAATAGAAAACTTCAGGCATCACTCATGGGAGTGAAAAATGCTGTAGCCATTATGGAAAACAAGTTGGCAGTTCCTTAAAAAGTTAAATATGGAGTTACCATATAGCTCACCAATTCCACTGCTTAGAAATATTCCCTAGGGGATTAAAAATATATATTCATACATGAATTTCTATGCTAAAGTTTATTCCTATATAATTCATAATAGTCAAAAAGTAGTGATGACTCAGTTATTCATTAATGAATTAATGAGTGAATGAATTATACACCCATACAGTGAAATATTGTTCAGTCATAAGAATGAAGCACTACTACAGTCAACATGGATGAACCTTGAAAACATTATGCCAAGTGAAAGAAGGCAGAAATAAAAATATATAATTCCATTTATATAAAATGTCCATAATAGACAAATACATAGAGATGAAAAAGATTTATTGCCATAGAATGAAGTTGAAGATAAGTGCTAATAGTTACCAAGTTTTATTTTTATGAGTTATAAAACCAAGCTAGGATAAGATAGTTGCACAATATAGTGAATACCCTAAAAAATGAATGAGCTGTAAGTTTACATCTAGAAAAGATACAAGATAGATTCTCATTTCCCCCTTTCTTCTCCCTGCCTTCTTGATCTCTCTCCCTTTCTCAACCGTCCTGATCATCAAAATGAATCTGCCAGCAGGAAAGAGATGACCACAATGGATCTGCCAGCACCTCCATCTTGGGCTTTTCAGTCCCCAGAACTAGGAGAAGCTTCTATGTCTGTTCTCATATAAATCTTCACTGTTTCATACATCAAAGTTGGCTATAGCAGTCTTAAGTGACTCAGACATAGAATAATAACTATAAAGAGGTGTTATGTTTGGATAAAAGGTATCCCCCAAAAGTACATGTGTTAGACAATGCAAGAAAGTTTAGAGGTAAAATGATTGGGTCATGAGAGCCTTAACTTAATCAGTGCATAAATCCTCCTGAATGGATTAATTGGGTGATGACTATAGGCAGGTAGGGTGTGGCTGGAGGAGATAGGTCATGGGGGTGTGCCTTTGGGGTTGATATTTAGTCCCTAGTGAGTGGAGCACACTCTCTCTCCTCTCTTCTCTCTCTCTCTCCCTCCTCCCTGGTGGCCATGTCCTGAGCTGCTTTCCTCTTCTACCATGATTTCTTCCTCACCTTGCGCCCAGAGCAATGCCCAAACTATAAACACCAAATAAATTTTTCTTTCTCTAAAATTGTTCTTGTCAGGTCTTTGGTCACAGGAGCAAAAAAAAAAAAAAATAAACTGACAAAAACAAGTGGCATCTTTCTTCTGAAAAAAATAAAATTATTAATATACTTCACATATTGTTAATACATGTTCACCTTAAAACTTGAAAAATTAGAAAAACATAAAGAAAATTAAAATCACCTGCAAGTCTACCATTCAGAGATATACCCAGTTTGCTGTTTGGTATGTATTCTTCCATCATTTTTGGTGTATTGTTTCATAAAATGATAAAAATACATAGTTTTGCATTCTTCTTTTTACTTAAAAATATTTTTCAACATTTTCCTGCAACATTAAATATTTATCTTCTGGGTTTTTTGTTTGCTTTTAGACTGTTACACTAATTTAATAATAAATTCTCATTGTTTGACACTAAGATTGTTTCTAAATTTGGGGTTATTATAAACAATATTTAAATATTTATCCTTATGCAATATCATCTAAATATAATCTTGGAAGTAGAATTGCTGTGTCAATGAGTACAGTAATATTTTTTATATCTTTACTTAACTAAATCATTTTCTAGGAAAATTATGTTGATTTTCCCTTCAGATTATGTAAGTGCCCATTTTCTTATAACATTAATCACTGAATTAAATTCACTTTCATTGCCAATTTGATATTGCTAATTTTTATTTGCACATTTAATTGCTAACAACAGAAGAAATTTTTCCATATGTCTATTATCTTTTTTTAAATTCCTCCTATTAAAGACCAATTTATATCTTTTGCCCATTTAAAGGATTACATATCCTAATTAAATTGATAGTAAAATCAATTCTATTACTATGCATATATGAAAATCATTTGCTACATAAAATTCCTTAAAAATTCTGCTAGGGAAATTTGCTTAATATGTTAATCCTTAATTAACTGAAAAATTCATTTACTAACAATATTGGGTACTATATTACTAGCATTGAGAATTGCTCTTCTTTAGTTACAGAATTTCATATGGATCTTATAATATAATAAATTATAAATTGTTGTAGTTTTCAGAGTTCTGATTATTTTTGAATATACATACTATGAAACTATAAGGAAAAGACCTATTCTGTACCATATCACCATCTTCTCTTTCTAAGGATGCATCATAAGAGCCATAAATATGGTTTATACAAGTGTATGAAGGAAGCAGAAGAGATGGACTAATCATGAGAAGAACAGCATAGTAAAAATGACCAAAGTGGCACAAGAATGATCATCTATAAATAATTCAGAATGAAATAGTATAAAGTCAACAAATATTTAATGAAACTCTCCATCTTTTCCACCCTTGATTTCTGCACTATTCTGCATCTGGGGCAGGTTGGCACTAGTCAATTTTCCCTAAAAAGTATTCTTAGGCTCTAATATGTTTACAAGTGCTGTCTTAAGCTTCTCCTATTGCTAGCTGATATCAATCACATAAAATTATAAGAACTCCTGGACTATAAAGAAACAAAAGGCAAAATCTTCCTGCCTAGCATTTCAATGCAGTAGAATTCAGTGCCATGAAAACAGTAAATATCAATTCCATTTCTAGTATTATAACCAACACAGGAACTTTAAGTTTTTCTCAGAACCCAGATAACGTGATAAGTTCTCTGTATTTTAATAAATTTTTAATGGAAAATTTACTCTTATTCTAAATTTTCAAAATACACATTATAACCAGGAGATAAAAGCTTAAATCCAAATGTATTATCGAATGGCAATATCACATAATTGCATGAAAAATTTGATTCTAAATTTTAAGATTCTAAACAAAAGTTGAAAAAGTATAATGTAGTAATACTAGACAACCTGAATTCAAATCCTACATTCCCCACTTACTAGGTATATATAGTCTTAGCGTATTTCTTCATTTTCTTTGTTCATAAGATGGGAATAGTAGTAACTGCTTTCTAGAGTAGTTGCAAAGATTATGTGATTAAATGTGTTTGTTTATAATAATAATTATTATTGTTATATTATTATAATTATTTTTATAATTGCTATTGAAATAATAGGAGATTTTCTTGAACTTTTAGGAAAAGCAGTAGTCATCAGGAGTCAAAATACATTCATATTAATTATCTTTCTTTTATTTTATACAACTATCAGTGTGAAGTTGTAAACTATCACCCATCTTCTTTCTTTTGAAGCTTCAAGTTTTACCTGCGGAAAACAAATAGAGGAGGACCTTATTTCTATAACTTAAGAGATATTTAAAGGAACATAGGGGGTAAGCCATTAATTCAACATTTGAAAACCCTAATGACTTTAATCCAAAAAGCATCCTGTTTCTTGCTTACTTTGAGCATATAATAGAAGTTATTAAAGCAGTCAGTCTAGGAAAAACAAAAATAAAAAATGCCTTCCATGTCTCAGAGAGCAACGACCCTCCAAAGACTCCAGACTGTGTGTAAAGATTAATAAAAAGACATCAATATTACATTGTAATATGTGACAATTATCAATAAGAAGAAAACATAAAAGGGAAGTAATAGCACTGTAAAAAAATGCAAAAATATTTGACTTATATTTATGTGTTAGATATTTATATGTTAGATTTTTCCTATATGACCTGGATTTATCCATATGCCAACCTCATATAATCAAAGCACTCTGAGGTCTGAACAAAGGAGTGCTTGTGTGTGCTTGTGTTTGTCTGTAGTATGAACAAAATGATTTTCTTTGACTCCTTCTTTGACTTTCTTTTTCTTTAGATCCTTAATTCTCAAAGGATATTCTTTAAAACAACATTGGTTGCACAAATCCCAAGTGGTTCCACCTAGTGACAGCTACCCATTTTAAAGCAGTCAAGCCAGCAAAATTGCTGGGACTTTGAATGTCTTCCTAAAGTGAGATAAATGTCACACAGTTGGGCAGATGGCTCAAGTTCTGAAACCATCTGTCACTTTTATGCACTTGTGAGAAGTAACTAAAGAAAACTTCCCTGAAACTCTTCCCTTAAACTTTGCTTCAGCTCAACTTATAGGACGGTTAATCTTTTCTGTCTTTCTCTCGTCAACAGATTTTATCTTGGTTGCTATTAACTTTTATAGCATGTTATTTGCCAAAATTATTTAAAATATAACAAGTTCTGTTTTCAAAGATACACAAATTGAAAACAATTAATTTGCACACTAATGCAATTAGTTATCCCTTCATCATTATTATGTGATTAATTACATGTGAATACTCATAGATTTAAAAAACTCTTTAAAAATATTTCACATTTAAAAAGTTAAAATCATTTAATTCCATCTCTCCCTTCATGCCTCCATTCAGTGAATATCTATTAGTTTGCAGGACTGTGGCAGAAAACTAGGGTGGTACTAAATTCTAGAATCTTTTTTTTAATTCATTTTTATTGTAAACAATGTGATACATCTTGTTTCTCTGTTTGTACATGAAGTAGAGGCATACCATTTGTGTAATCATACATTTACCTAGAGTAATAGTTTTTGATTCATTCTGTTATTTTTTTCTACCCCACCCACCCTTCCCACCCCTCTTTTCCCTCTATACAGTCCCTCCTTCCTCCACTCTTGCCCCCTTCCCAACCCCTATATGTGTCATCATCTGCTTATCAGTGAGATCATTCATCCTTTGGTTTTTTGAGATTGGCCTATCTTACTCAGCATGATAGTCTCCAACTGCATCCATTTGCCTGCAAATGCCATAATTTTATTATTCTTCATGGCTGAGTAATATTCTATTGTATATATACCACAGTTTCTTTATCCATTCATCAACTGAGGGCATCTAGGTTGGTTCCACAATCTGGCTATTGTGAATTGAGCAGCTATGAACATTGATGTGGCTGTATCTCTGTAGTATGCTGATTTTAAGTCCTTTGGGTATAGGCCGAGGAGTGGGATAGCTGTGTCAAATGGTGGTTCCATTCCAAGTTTTCTAAGGAATCTCCACACTGCTTTCCAGAATGACTGCACTAATATGCAGCCCCACCAGCAATGTATGAGTGTACCTTTTTCCCCACATCCTCTCCAACACCTATTGTTGCTTGTGGTACTAGATTCTAGAATCTTTTAAGCATACTCACACACAACCTTTTGCAAAGGTGTAAAATAGCCCCAAAAGGATATTCACATTTGGCACCCCTTCCTTATAGTCTTGTTCTTTAATTTCTTCTCTTAAAATCACTAAAACCCAGCCTAGTGCAATGGCACACACTGTGGTTCCAGCTACTTGGGAAGCTGAGGGAGGAAGATCACTTGAGTCCAAGAGTTTGAGGCCAGCTAGGGCAATACAGTGAGACCACATCTCAAAAAAAAAAAAAAAAAAAAAAAGAAAGAAAGAAAGAAAAAATCATTAAAACCCACTGATAGGATTTCAAGATGGCGGACTAGAGGTCAACTGCATTTCACGTTGCTCCAGGACGCAAGATTCAAAAGAGGAGATAGTGAGAGACTTGGGACCAACTCAAAGCCGCCGGGTGAGTCTCTCCCATTGGGGGGGCGTCCTGGATGGGACAGTAGTCCCGAACGCAGGGAACTTTGTGAAGTAGAGTTGCTCGGCGAGACGCCCCTCCCCCACAGGAGCAGTAAACACGGACAACTGGGATCATCGTAGAGGAGGCAGCTCAGCACAGCGCTTGGACTCGGAGCAACCACTGGGGCTCCGGGCGGCTGCCTGAGGAGGAGCTGCGTGGCGAGCTGTTTAGACCCAGAACGACCGCTTCTGAACACCAGGGGGTTGCCCGGAGGAAGAGGAGAAGCGCAGCGGGTCGCTTGCTCTAGGAGTGACTGCATCAGAGCCACAGGCTGTTGCCAGAGGAGGAGCTGCGTGGCGAGCTGTTTCAACTCAGAACGACTGCTCCAGAACACCGGTGGCCTGCCTGGAGGAGGAGAGCGGTGGGTCGCTTGACCTAAGAGTGACTGCATCAGAGCTACAGGTGGTTGCCAGAGGAGGAGGCAAGTGGTGAGTTGACTGGACTAAAACCAACCGCTCCTGAACACCGGTGGCCTGCCTGGAGGAGGAGTGCGGTGGGTCCCTTGGTCTCGGAGCCACCGCTCCTGAACACCCGGGGGACTTCCCCGAGGAGGAGGAGGAATAGGGCGGGTCACTTGGACACGGAGTGACTGCCTAGGGCTACGGGCGGGTGGCGGGACGAGGAGACGCGAAGTGAGTTGCTTGGACTCCTAGTGACTGTGTTGGAAACGAGGCGGCTGTCCGGAGGAAGAGGTGTGTGGCGGGTCTCTGGGTCTCGGAGCTATTGTACGGGGCTCCAGTTGGCGGCTCAGAGGAGGGGCCGCATAGCCAGGCGATTAGGTGCAGAGCAGGGTCCCAGGAGCTAGGTGGCTTCTTGCTGGAAGAGCCGCACAGAGACACGCCTAGGGGCGGAGCGAAGTTTCCAGGGCTTCGGGCAGATTCTCTGGGAGAGGCAGCCTAAGGAGACTCGCCTGCGAAGGGTGAGGCTCCCAGGCCCAGGACGTAGGTCCAGGCCCCTGGGAACATTGCAGAGGAAGGCAGCCCAGCCCAGGCAGTAGTTGTAGATTGAGGGGAACCTCTAGGAGGGCAACTGACCAGCGAGACCTCCCCACCGAGTGAGTCTTCCCTGCCAGGGGAGGTTTTCCCACAGGGACAGTAAAACCAGAGACACAGGCACAAACAGGCCTTGCCTCAGCCCGCAGTCTAGTTCCCCATTGAATGACCATTGGTCAACAAGTGGAGGCACCTCTGCCCACTAGCAGGGAATATATGCCACCTGAGGGTCACCACCCCTACAGAGGCAGCTTCTTCGTGGAGCTCCGCATTATCAACTTCCTCCAAGACTTCAGGCTACTGAAGGATAAGAGGGGATATACTAGCAATCTTCAGGGACATTATAAGTCGATAGAGGAAATCTGCCATATCTTAATGACCCACTGATTCCTGAACAATATGAGAAAACAAGGGAAGAAAATGCCCCAAACAAATCTAGATGTTACATCAATAAAATCCAACGACAGCATGGCAGAAGAAATGACAGAAAGGGAGTTCAGAATGTACATAATTAAAATGATCAGGGAAGCAAACGATGAGATGAAAGAGCAAATGCAGGCATTGAATGATCGCACCAATCGACAGTTAACAGAGCAAATTCAGGAAGCAAAAGATCATTTCAATAAAGAGTTAGAGATATTGAAAAAAAACCAAACAGAAATCCTTGAATGAAGGAAACAATAAACCAAATTAAGAACTCCATAGAAAGCATAACCAATAGGATAGAACACCTGGAAGACAGAACTTCAGATATTGAAGACAAAATATTTAACCTCGAAAACAAAGTTGAACAAACAGAGAAGATGGTAAGAAATCATGAACAGAATCTCCAAGAACTATGGGATATCATGAAAAGGCCAAATTTGAGAATTATTGGGATTGAGGAAGGCTTAGAGAAACAAACCAAAGGAATGAACAATCTATTCGATGAAATAATATCAGAAAATTTCCCAAATCTGAAGAATGAAATGGAAAATCAAGTCCAAGAGGCTTATAGGACTCCAAATACACAAAATTACAACAGACCCACACCAAGGCACATTATAATGAAAATACCGAACATACAAAATAAAGACAGAATTTTAAAGGCTGTGAGAGAAAAGAACCAAATTACATTCAGGGGGAAACCAATACGGATATCAGCAGATTTTTCAATCCAGACCCTAAAGCTAGAAGCGCCAGGAACAACATTTTTCAAGCTCTGAAAGAAAATGGATGCCAACCAAGAATCTTATACCCAGCAAAACTTACCTTCAAATTTGACGATGAAATAAAATCATTCCATGATAAACAAAGCTAAAAGAATTTACAAAAAGAAAGCCAGCATTACAGAACATTCTCAGCAAAATATTTCATGAGGAAGAGATAAAAAACAAAGAAGCAAATCAGCAAAGGGAGGAATTATCCTAAAGGAACTGTCAAATAAAGGAGGAACCAAGATGTGTCAAAAATTTTAAATATGAACTAAATGACTGGGAATACAAATCATATCTCAATAATAACTCTGAATGTTAATGGCCTGAATTCATCAATCAAAAGACATAGACTGGCAGATTGGATTAAAAAGAAAGATCCAACAATATGTTGCCTGCAAGAGACTCACCTCATAGAAAGAGATACCCATAGACTAAAGGTGAAAGGATGGGGAAAAACATACCATGCACATGGACTCAGCAAAAAAGCTGGAGTATCCATCCTCATTTCACATAATGTGGACTTCAAGACAAAGTTAGTCAGAAGGGATAAAGAAGGACATTTCATACTGCTTAAGGGAAGCATAAATCAGCAAGATATAACAATCATAAACATCTATGCCCCGAACAGTGGCTCATCCATGTATGTTAAACAAATCCTTCTCAATTTTAGAAACCAAATAGACCATAACACAATAATACTAGGTGATTTTAACATGCCTCTCTCACCACTGGACAGATCTTCCAAACAAAAATTGAACAAAGAAACCATAGATCTCAAAAACACAATCAATAATTTAGACTTAACAGACATTTATAGAATATACCATCCAACCAAGAGCGAATACACTTTCTTCTCAGCAGCACATGGATCCTTCTCTAAAATAGACCATATATTATGCCACAAACCTAATGTCAGCAAATACAAGAAGATAGAGACACTACCTTGTATTCTATCAGATCAAAATGGATTGAAGTTAGAAATAAATGAAAGAGTAAACAACAGAAACTACTCCAACACCTGGAGATTAAACAATATGCTATTATATGATGAATGGATAACACAAGATATTAGGAAGGAAATTAAAAAATTCTTAGAGGTAAACGAGAACAAAGAAACATCATATCAAAATCTCTGGACACTATGAAAGCAGTACTTAGAGGAAGATTTATTTCATGGAGCGCATTTAATAAAAGAAGTAAAACTCAAAAAATAAATGACCTAACACTACAGCTCAAAGCACTAGAAAAAGAAGAACAGACCAACACCAAAAGTAGTAGAAGACAGGAAATAGTTAAACTCAGAGCTGAAATCAACGAAATTGAAACAAAAGAAACAATACAAAAAATTGACAAAATAAATAGTTGGTTCTTCGAAAAAATAAACAAAATTGATAAACCTTTAGCCACACTAACAAAGAGAAGATGAGAGAAAACCCAAATCACTAAAATTCGGAATGAACAAGAAAATATCACAACAGACACGAGTGAAATACAAACATAATTAGAAGCTATTTTGAAAACCTATACTCCAACAAAATAGAAAATTTCGAAGACATCAACAGGTTTCTAGAGACATATGAATTGCCTAAACTGAACGAGGAGGACATACACAATTTAAATAGACCAATTTCAAGTAATGAAATAGAAGAAGTCATCAAAAGCCTACCAACAAAGAAAAGTCCAGGACCAGATGGGTTCTCAGCCAAGTTCTACAAAACCTTTAAAGAAGAGCTCATTCCAATACTTCTCAAAGTATTCCATGAAATAGAAGAGGAGGGAACCCTCCCAAACTCATTCTATGAAGCCAATATTACCCTGATTCCTAAACCAGACAGAGACACATCAAGGAAAGAAAATTTCAGACCAATATCCTTAATGAACATCGACACAAAAATTCTCAACAAAATTTTAGCAAATCGCATACAAAAACATATTAAAAAGATAGTGCACCATGATCAAGTGGGTTTCATCCCAGGGATGCAAGGTTGATTCAACATCAGGAAATCAATAAATGTAATTCACCATATCAATAGACTTAAAGTCAAGAATCACATGATTATTTCGATAGATGCAGAAAAAGCATTTGATAAAATACAGCATCCCTTCATGCTCAAAACACTAGAAAAAATTGGGATAGTGGGAACATTCCTTAACATTGTAAAGGCCATCTACGCTAAGCCCATGGCTAATATCATTCTAAATGGTGAAAAACTGAAAGCATTCCCTCTAAAAACTGGAACAAGGCAGGGATGCCCTCTTTCACCACATCGTTCTTGAAACTCTAGCCAGAGCAATTAGACAGACCAAAGAAATTAAAGGGATACGAATAGGAAAAGAAGAACTCAAACTATCCCTATTTGCTAATGATATGATTGTATACTTAGAGAAACCAGGAAATTCCACCAGAAAACTTTTAGATCTCATAAGTGAATTCAGTAAAGTAGCGGGATATAAGATCAATGCACATAAATCTAGGGTATTTTTATACATAAGCGATGAATCTTCAGAAAGAGAAATTAGGAAAACTACCCCATTCACAATAGCTTCGAAAAAAATAAAATATTTGGGAATCAATCTCACAAAAGATGTGAAAGACCTCTACAATGAGAACTACAGAACACTAAAGAAAGAAATTCAAGAAAACCTTAGAAGATGGAAAGATCTCCCATGTTCTTGGATAGGAAGAATTAATATTGTCAAAATGGCCATACTACCAAAAGTGCTATACAGATTCAATGCAATTCCAATTAAAATCCCAATGATGTACCTTACAGAAATAGAGCAAGCAATTATGAAATTCATCTGGAAGAATAAAAAACCCAGAATAGCTAAAGCAATACTTGGCAGAAAGAGTGAAGCAGGGGGTATCGCAATACCAGATCTTCAACTCTACTACAAAGCAATAGTAACAAAAACGGCATGGTATTGGTACCAAAATAGAAAGGTGGATCAATGGTACAGAATAGAGGACACGGACACAAACCCAAATAAATACAATTTTCTCATACTAGACAAAGGGGCCAAAAATATGCAATGGAGAAAAGATAGCCTCTTCAACAAATGGTGCTGGGAGAATTGGAAATCCATATGCAACAGAATGAAACTAAACCCCTATCTCTCACCATGCACGAAACTAAACTCAAAATGGATTAAGGATCTCGGAATCAGACCAGAGACCTTGCATCTTATAGAAGAAAAAGTAGGTCCAGAGCTTCAACATGTCGGCTTAGGACCAGACTTCCTCAACAGGACTCCCATAGCACAAGAAATAAAAGCAAGAATTAATAACTGGGATAGATTCAAACTAAAAAGTTTTCTCTCAGCAAAGGAAACTATCAGCAATGCGAAGAAAGAGCCTACAGAGTGGGAGAATATCTTTGCCAATCATACTTCAGATAGAGCACTAATCTCCAGAATCTATAAAGAACTCAAAAAACTCTACACCAAGAATGCAAATAATCCAATCGACAAATGGGCTAAGGAAATGAATAGACACTTCACAGAAGAAGATCTACAAGCAATCAACAAACATATGGAAAAATGTTCAACATCTCTAGTAATAGAGAAATGCAAATCAAAACCACCCTAAGATTCCACCTCACCTCACTTAGAATGGCGATTATCAAGAATGCAAGCAACAACAGGTGTTGGCGAGGATGTGGGGAGAAAGGTACACTCATACATTGCTGGTGGAGCTGCAAATTAGTGCAGCCACTCTGGAAAGCAGTATGGAGACTCCTTAGAAAACTTGGAATGGAACCACCATTTGACCCAGCTATCCCACTCCTTGGCCTATACCCAAAGGACTTAAAATCAGCATACTACAGACATGCAGCCACATCAATGTTCATAGCTGCTCAATTCACAATAGCCAGATTGGGGAACCTACCTAGATGTCCTTCAATTGATGAATGGATAAATAAAATGTGGTATATATATATATATATATATACAATGGAATATTACTCAGCCATAAAGAATGATAAAATTATGGCATTTGCAGGCAAATGGATGAAACTGGAGAATATCATGCTAAGTGAGATAAGCCAATCTCAAAAAACCAAAGGAAGAATGATATCGCTAATAAGTGGATGATGACACATAATGGACGGTGGGAGGGGTTAGTTTTGGGGTTGGAGTTGGGTTTAGGGCGGGGGGCAGGAATGGAGGAAGGAAGGCCTGTATAGAGGGAGTGGAGGGGTGGGAGGGGTGGGGGGGAAGGGAAAAAAATGGCAGAATGAATCAAACAACATTACCCTGTGTAAATTATGATTACACAAATGGTATACCTTTACGCCATGTACAGACAGAGAAACAACATGTATCCCATTTGTTTACAATAATAAAAAAAAAACCCACTGATAAATTACCTCTGGGGAACCTCTTATGATGAATTGTCCCTCCGCTGGGGAACCTCCTGTGATGAATTGTCGCTGCTCCGCGAACCTCGAGACGTCTCACCTTTTGAACTCTCAGACTAATTTTTCTTGATTTGAAAACTTCTGTGAACTTACCCTTATATTTTTTCTCGTTCCCGGGTGTTTCGGCACCATCTATCGCGTCCCCTGCCCGCAGAGAAACACGAAACCGGATCAGGGCAAGTTCTTTATTTTCTGCAGTCTGCTTCTTTGTGGCTGGCCAGCAGCCGCGGGCCGCTCTTGCAAGCGCCTTACATTACATACAACAACCAATCAGCTTATAGATCACGAGGGGAAAGCATGGACAGTAATGGAGCACAATAGTGTGGATATAGCAATCATGCAGTGTCCACGAGGACCATGACCAATCACATTAACTTCCTCAAATAACGCCACTGTTGGCAGAGAGTATTAGTCTGCTGGAGTACCTGGTTTTGTTCTCAGCACTTCCTGGCACCTTGCCAGGCGCCATCTTGACCACGCCAAAGGGCTGGGGGTCTGCAGTACCCCGACACCATCCCTTTCTACTTCTTCCATTTAAGAAGGTTTGTTTGGGCCTAGACTCGCCACTCAATATAAACAACTAATTACATATAAACCAGATTAGATTGTATTCTATGATGTTGTCTTCAGCTACAATAAAGAAAATTGCAAATCCAACTTACTGGCTATCATTTCTAGATTGCACTGATAGAGTGGTCTTTCTTATTCAGTGAATGTTCATGTGAGCAGAACAAGCTACATAATTTGTGAGGCCTAGTACAAAATTAAAACATGGAGCCCCTTGTTCAAAATGCTGGAAAAAGCAGTGTCATTGAAGTTACTAAAATGTAAAGCTTTATATTTTCTTTAATGGTAGGACTTGACACATTATGTTGTTTTTTTATTCACAATTAATGACATTCTAAGTAAAAGAAAAGTAAAATTTAAACTAGCATGAATTTACCATTCATGTTAATATTTAGTAATTGTTTTAAAACAGAGTGTTTAGCTGATATGTAGAATCACCAAAACTACACAATTCAGATTTTGTAGCTCATACATACAAATGTATTTTATTCTTAACAGAAGCATGGAAATGTTGCACAAAACTAACAATTGTTTTTATTTCATTTTTGGTACCAGTATGTTCTATCAATACTCTACCTTTGCTTAATGACAAAAAGGGAAGGACTGAAAGAAAAGACATTGTGGATTACTCTATCATTCCCTTTGCATGTTATCATTTTCTGTATAAGTAGTTAGCAAACAGAGGGAAGCAAGATGAGTGAAAAAGAAATGATCATGGTCATTCATGTTCCTAGGCTGCCCCTGCCTTCTTTTCTGCATTCAGCCGTACACATACCTTCCCCTGTATTTGACTCTCACTGAACCCCCCATGAATCAGGGGCATTCATTGGAATCTTGTGATCATGGAGCATTGCAAACACTATATTTGAATGGGGTGGCAAGGAAAGATGGACTCACATATTAAATGTATCTCCTCTGCTAGCATATATGCTCCATTACCCCACCAGATTTCACTTACATAACACAAGTTCAAAGATAAATTATTAATAGTTTCAAGACAATGACAGCAGAACATTAAACCAAGTATGAGGCCCTTCTGAGCACAAGGCACTGTGTATTCAGGATATGACACTAGCCCTATTTGTAGATACATTAGGATGGAAAATCTCATTCTTCTTTAGTGTGAGTGAGGAACAGAACTTATATTTATTGAACTTATATTTACTATGTGCTGAGCACTATGTTAAACCCTTCACATACAGTTTTCTTATGTACTTATCAAATAACAAATTGGGGTAGGTATTATTAATCCCATTTACAGAGGAGAAAATTGGGAATTTTAGAAGCTAAGTCATTTGCCCATTATCTTTCAATTAAAAGATGACAGAGTAGGTGTATCAACCCAGGGGTTGACTAATCCCAAAGTCCATTACATCTACTATTTTTGTAACACATTTACTTCATATTTTGGATTTCCAAACAAAATTGTTACTATCACATATGCACATGTAATAAATATTTATATGCTAATGAGATTAATTATAAATTGATAAAAGCACAATTTACATACTAATTAAAAATCTCACATAGATTCCTAACTTAATGGGACAGAGCACACATTTATCTCCTTTCTACTGAGTCTTCATTATAATAATAATAGAGCTTTATGAAGGTATAAACAACCAACTAAAACCAACTGAGCAAATTTAGTAAATCAAAAGAAACAATTTGCAAGGAAGGACTTGCAGTATAAATCCATTCATAAAGTTCAAAAGCAAGCAAACTAAATAACTGGCATTTAGGAATCTATATATTGATAATAAGCTATTTTGCTTTAAAGGAAGATTAACACAACCTTCAGTATAGAGGTTATCTCTGGACAGGAGGGAAACATAATAGAAGGAACACAGGAACTTCTATGCTACCTAACCAGGATGTCGGGTACACAATACTCATTTTATTATAGATTTATAATAATATACATCATATACTATTTTGATTATATGACTTATTTCCCCCAAAATTATTCATCTTTGACACCATATCCATAAAGTCACTACAACACAAAATGAAAGAGGAATTATCAGATAATAAGAAAAACCCTTTGGACACTAAAACATTATTGCCAAAATAAAAATTCACTAGAAAATTTAGATAATAAATCTACAAAATCTCCCAGACTACAATGAAAGGAAATTAAAACATGGAAGGAAGGCAAAAGATTCAAACAGCTATTATGAGATATTTTATATCCAAAAAGTATGGAAGAAAGGGAAAAAAAGATTATCACAGAGGTAGTATCCCTAACTAAGGGAAGTAGATCCAAACTTCGAATTGAAAAGACATATTCTGTGGATTTCAATGCATCCTGGAAAAATGTTGTACTTCTGAGGATAAAGAGAAGACTTACCAAATAGTAAAGATAGCTCACCCACAAAGCTCACCTGAAAATCAAAGACATTAGCCTTCTCATCAGAATACAGAATTTATAAAAGCAATGAAGAAAGACCTTTAAAATTGTAGGGAAAATTATTTTAAATCCATATTTCTATAATCAACCTCCTTAACCACCTATGAGACTATAATAAAGATGTTTTCAAACATGCAAGACTCAGGAGTTTGTCTTAAATGCACCAATTCTTAAGAATGAAAATGCATATCAAGAAAATAGGGGAGTAGTCCATCAAAATAAAGAAGGAAAAAGGTTTGGGTCCCCCAAAATAGTGATCCCCATTCCAGAGAGGAATAAATCGAAATTCCTAAATGATGGCCCAAATGATGTCCTAAGAACCCCTAGTAAAGACTGGGGCCAGAAGATAGATGATTAGGTATGAGAAGACTCAGAGAGATGATGAAAATAAATAGAAAAGATAATGTGACCGGGAGTGTGACTAAATATGAGGACGAAACAAAGGCATTTGGTGAAATGTAAAAACTATTTAAACTTGACACAAGGGACATTCTCCAATGTGCGGCACAAGCATGGTAACTTTGTACCGCATCAAGAAGGGAATGTAATATCATCATATTACTTGGCTTTACAATGAACACACACATGTACACCCGTGTAAGTTTAAGATCCTCCAGGAAGCAATGGTCAAGGTAGAACAAAAGTGCAATATGGAGATACCTATGAAGATAAAGACAAGGAGGAGCAAGTATAGGCTGGAAAACCCTTACTCGATGTAGACTTACACCAGTGAAAGGAAAGGAAGAAACAGACAGACTTGTGTGGTATTATGATTTGTATAAGAGATGTCCCCCAAAAGTTCCTGTGTTGATGCAGGAATGTTCAGTGGTGAAATGATTAAATTATGAGACTGTAACCTAATTGTTTCATCCTAGTTTGAATGGATTGACTGGGTGATAACAGTAAGCAAGTGGGGTATGGCTGGAAAAGATGGGTCACTAGTAGCATGCCCTGGAAGGGTCTTCTCTGCAGTCCCTTAAAAATATTAGTCAGCCCAACAGGGAATGACAGAGCAAAAACTGTCCTTTGCTGAATCTCATGTTGGGCAGTAGTCCCCAGGAGCTAGAATCCCACCATGCTTAGTCACTGGATGCTCAAAGAGAGCCAGAAAAAGCATGTTCTTTGTTTACTTTGACAGATCTCATAGGTACTATACCTCAAGTTGCCCGCTGAATGAACTCTTTTCTGAAGAAGCTCTTTTAAAGGGAGATTTGAGTGGCACAGCACACTTGTTCAAATAAAGCAACATACAAATGCAGACCCTAAGGACACAACCTCAAGGTTGTATTAAGTTACTACACCTGCTGGAAGTTCAATTTTTTCCAGTGATATGCACTCCTTTATATCAGATCCAGATATGGCCTAGTCATTTACTCCCCACAAAAAAAAATTTTAAAGATAAGCTATCTTACCCAATCTTCCAAGAGGTGGACAAGGACGGATAATCACAATAAGTTACCCAATCATCAAATACCCCTGGTCCCATATTGTGAAAACTCCCAGAACTCATAATTAGTGAGTCTAAAAGACCTCAGTTCTGCTGTCTCTTAATCCATTTTCTTCCAATGCCTCTGATTTGGGGGATCAGGTATTTCTTGTCCATTATCCACCCTAGACACATTTGAAGTAGAGCTACACAGCTTTCACAACCTACTTTCCACCAATGTAGGTTTGTAAGATTTGCAAGTTGCTTTCAAGGTCAAAAAAGTCATAGAGTTTTGCAACCTTGATATGTGGGTTGTGAGTAACATTCCCTCAAAAATGTATTAGCCTTCCAGTCTTTAAGATTTCATTTGAAAATTTAATCAATGCATTATTTCTAGACTTAAAGGCTTACTGTCCTCCATGCTCTGCCTCCATGCTCTGGCATAACTGGCAATCACTGAAAAACAACTGAGACAATAGGCTAGCATGGTAAGGCAACATCCTAATTTCATTTTGCAGCCAGAGTAGTTTCCATAGTATGACCGAAGTGCTTGAAAGGTTTGGGGCTCACTTCCTGTCTCCTGGTAAAGCTGACTGTTCAATCATTGCTTGGATTTGGACTACAGAATCAGTTGACTTTTTCAGCTTTGGAAGGTCCCAAATTACCAGACACCCAGTCCTCTAATATTGTTTCAGGTACAGAGTCCCTCAGTAAATTATATTTTCTTCTACTTCTATTTGCAAAGTAGCCTGAGCTCTCCTCTCTCTTTTAGGGACTCTAAAAAGAGGCAAGAAACAGGCAACAGATATTGAGTTTTCCACCATTTCCCCTGGAGTTATACACTCATTTTGGTTTGTAATCCACCCGTTCAGTTATCAGAGGCATGCTGGCCACCATTTTGCCACACCATTTAAAAAAAAAAAGTAAGTCCAAATGGATTCTCAGTTGAATTCTACCAGACCTTTAAGGAACAACTAACAGCAATGATCTTCAAATTATTCCATGAAACAGAAAGGGATGGAACACTTCCAAAATCATTCTGTGAAGCCAGTATCACACTCATACCAAAACCACATAAGGACACATCAAGGAAAGAAAACTACAAACTAATATCCCCGATGAACTTTAATGCAAAAATACTTAATAAAATATTAGCAAATCATGTTCAACAGCATATTAAAAGAATTGTACATCACTACCAAGTTGGTTTTATCCCAGAGATGTGAGGATGTTTAACATAAGCAAGTCAATAAATGTAATTCATCAAACAAATTAAAGACAGAAATCATTTAGTCATCTCTGTAGACGCAGAGAAAAGTCTTTGACAAAATTTATCACCCATTAATGTTAAAAACACTGAGGAAACTAGGCATTTGAAGGAAACTACTTCAACATCATAAAGGTCATATATGAAAAACCAAAGCCAACCTCAGAGTAAATGGGGAAAAACAAAAGTATTTTGTTGAAAATCTGAAACAAGACAAAGATATCTATTTTCATCACCCCTATTTAATACATTGCTAGAAATTCTAGTCAGAGCAATTAGGCAAGAGAAGGAAATAAAAGGTATAAAAAATAGAAAAGGAAGAAGTATAAAAAAAAAAGACTGTTTGAAGATGATATGATCCTATAGTTAGAAGATCCAAAAACTCCACCAAAAGACTGCTAGAGCAATTAAACAAATTCTGAAAGTATCAGGTTACAAAATCAACATACAAAAATAAATAACTTTTCTATACACCAATCTTCTGGGAATGAAACGAAGAAAAAAATTCCATTCATAATATCCTCAAAATAAAAAAAGGGAAAACTGCAGAACATCAAAGAAAGAAATTCAAAAAGACCTCAGAAAGTGGAAAAACCTCCCATGTTTATGGATAGGCAGAATTAATATTATTAAAATAGTCATACTACCAAAAGCAATATAAACATTCAATCCAATCCCCACCAAAATACCAAAGATATTCTTCATAAAACTAGAAAAAACAATCTTAAAATTCATTTGGAAAAAAGAAAGACCCAGAATAACCAAAGCAATTCTAAGTCAGAAAAGCAATGCTGGAGGAATCACAATATGCAACTTTAAATTATACTGCAGAGATACAGTAATAAAAATTGCATGGTCCTAGCAAAAAACAGACGCATATCGATGGTGTAGAATACAAGACAGAGAGACAAACCTACACATCTACATTTATCTGATCCTTGACGAAGGTCAAAAACACACATTGGAGAAAAGACAGTCTTTTTAAGAAACAGTGCTAGGAAAACTGGTTATCCAGATGTACAAGAATGAAATTAGACCCTTACCTCTCATTCTACCCAATAATCAAATCAAAATTAATCAAAGACCTAGGAATTAGTCCAGAAATTATGCAACTCCTACAAAACAACACAGGGTTGACACGCCAGCATATAGGCACAGGCAACGACTTTCTCAACAGGACCCCAAAGCTCAGAAAAGGCCAAGAGTTAATAAATAAGATCGCTTCAAATTAAAAGTTCCTGCATAGCAAAGGAAACAATTAGGAATGTGAAGAGAGAGCCTACATAAGAGGAGGAAATCTTTTCTAGCTACTTGTCTAACAGAGGATTAATATCTAGAATACATAAAGAATTCAAAAAACGTATGCCTAAAACCCAAATAACCCAATTAATAAATGGGCAACTGAATTAAAACAGACATTTCTCAAAAGAAGAAATACAAATAACCAACAAATACATGAAAAAATTTTCAACATAATTACCAATTAGGAGTCTACAGATTTAAACTACACTGAGATTTCATCTCACTACAGTCACAGTGGCAGTCATCAAGAATACAAATAATAAGTTCTGGAGAGGATGTGGAGAAAAAGGAACACTTTCATACTGTTGGTAGAATTGCAAATTCGTACAACCACTATGGAAATCAGTATGGAGTTTCTTCAAACGACTAGGCATGTATACCACATTTTCAAAAAATAAAAAGGGCAAGAACCACCACATGATCCAGTTATACGACTCCTTGGTATTTATGCTAAAAATTAAAGTCATCATATTATGCATGCCCAAGTTTATAGCAGCACAATTCACAATAGTCAAACTATGGAACCCGCCTAGGTGTCCATCAACAAATGAATGGTTAAAGAAAATGTGGTGCATATATACAATGGAGTTTTATTCAGCCACATATAAAAATTAAATTATGTCATTGCAGGAAATGGATGGAACTTAAGACCATTATGTTAAGCAAAATAAGTCAAATTCAGAAGGACACAGGTCAAATGTTTTCTCTCATATATGGAAGTTAGAAAGGAAAAAGGAAAAGAAAGCTTGGGTGGGGATCCCATGAAAATCAAAGGGAAATCAGTAAAGGAAAGGGATCAGGGCATGGGAAGAGGAGAGAGAAGGGGGAAGTGCTGAGGAATGATATTGATCAAATTATATTGTTATAGTGTGTGTATGTATGAATACGTAACAAGAAGTCATTAATTACAACTACAAAGCACCAGTAAAAATGTGGGAAAAAATATATTGGTTGAAAAGAAAATACGACTGCCCTAACATTCTGCAACATCTGTTTCCTTTAAACTATCATACAAATTCATCTATTTAGTTCTATTATATGCAGGATTCTACTTTCACAGATCAGATTGCATATTAGTTATAATATAGGTTTAGCTACATGAATAGAAACTTGAGTTAATGTACCTTTAAAAAGATAGAAGATAATTGCTCTCTCCCATAACAGCAACAGGTTGGAAGAAAGGGGATAAACAGTACAACCTCCTATCTAAGGACATGTTTTTACAAGTAGCACATCATTTTCACTCAAAACCCCCTGACTGGAACACAATGCCATGACCTCAGCTATGTGAAAGTAAAGCTGGGAAATGGGTAGCCATACAGCCCACTAAAAATCTTAAGATTCTCTTACCAAAGAAAAGAGAAAGAAATAAGGGACAGTCAGCCTTCTCTGCCATTCTTCCCTAAATCTTTTCCCTTATTCAACAGAGAATGTTCAGGCTAACTTTCCTAAGATAGAATTCCCCCTGTGATTCACTTAACAAAGACTGATAAATCAAATTTCTACTTACCAAGAAATAAAAATTAAGTTGCTCTAGCATTCTCAGTTTTAAATCTTCTTAATCATATTTCTTTCAAAGCTTTAGGCTCATCTTTTTCATAAATCTGATGCTACTCCAGCTCGTCTCTGTTCTTTGAGCTGTATGTGAGGCAGTTTTTGTTGTTGAATTTTTAGCATGCATATGTTTTGTTTATAAATGCTAAGGTTGTGCTGATTACAAGAAAGTTTTAGGATTTTTCTTTTTTTTTTTCTTTTCTTTTCTTTCTTCCCACCCCCCCCATATTAAAGTGTTGACTTTATAGGGAGTGTTTAACAAGAAATGATTGATGGATCAGAATCCTAAGTCCTTTAACCATACAAGAATAATAATAGCAATAACTTAAAAACACAACAAAGAATCTTTATTTTTTCACAGCAGCTCAGGAGACTGAGGCAGGAGGATCACCAAGTTCAAAACCAGCCTCAGCAACTTAGAGTAGCCCTAATCGACTTAGTGAGACTCTATGACTCTAAATAAAACATAAAAAGAACTGGGGATGTGGCTTAGTGGTTAAGTACCCCTAGGTTCAATCCCGGTACAAAAATATATATATGTTTTTTCTCTACAGTCATGGTTTAGTGAATGTACTACCTAGGATTGGATTTGTCTTAGTAAATTTCTAATAGTTCACAAAGACATAATTTTGAAAAAAAAGTTCTCTTTCTTAATATTAATGATTTATTAAAAAATACTAAGAAGTGTAAGTAGGGAAGTAAAATCATCTATATAATCTATATGAGAATAGATTGCCACAAACAAAATACTGTGGTATATATTCTTTAATCAAAAATATTATTTCAAACACATTTCAATGAGAATCACATGCAGTGCTTGAATTATCAGAAATTTATTTTCATAATCAGCTTTAACGATCAATCTTATTTGTATCTAACAGGACTTCGTGGAGTCTGCTAACATTCTTCTCTTTGCACCACTTTCACCAAAGCATATATTTAAGCTGATTTCATGCTTTCTGGGTTTACTATAGACAAATGCTTGGCTTTCAGAGGTATAGTGACATATCACACATCTGTAGTCATAAAACAAAGCACAAAGTATTTCTATGTGTTTCATTTTTTATTCCATGGGTTATAAGCATCAATATATTCCTTTTCAAGAAGAAAGGATACCTGCACTATAAATTTATATTTATATATGTTTCCATATAGTTTATGGTCTTCACAATTTTTGGAAAGAGACAATAAGATATATTCTCTCAACTTTCAAATAAAATTTCCAGAAGATATATTTTCCCTTTAGGATGCTAATCATTAAATTATACCTACCCCTTCTTGTCTGTATCACAGTTATAATGAAAATAAATGAAGAAATAAATTTAAAGAAGTTTGAGCTTTTGGAAGAAAGAGTAATATATGAATGTAAAGTAATATTTTATTTACAAATTCAAGGTTTATTTTTAAATAGAGTATTATATCATATTATATATTCAGATACTTCTCCAAATCATTACTTTTCATCTCAATAAAAACCAAATCACTGATTGCTTGCCTTTTTCTCACAATGGGTTCTCAGAGCTAAGGTATTTCATTGAAATGATCTCTTTTCTGTATTGAAAAATAGTGCAACCTACTGAGAATAAATGGCCACCCACTTACTTGAAGGGAGAAAATTACAGAGATGAAGATTACTTATGAAAAACTGGAAAAGGAATCCACACATGATAGGTAACAGAATTGCAAAATTGAACACAAGGTCTGATATGATATCAGAAATAGGTGCTATTGTCAGAGCTCCGTTCCTTTATTTTTGCTTATCAAACCCTGCTAACCTGTTATTTTTCAAATTGCCTTTTGGCACTATTAGAAACCCAAAGAAAGAACTGATTCCTAGACTTTTGGAACAATTACTTAAGAAAGAAGATGAGTATGTGGATGTTTGTTATATTAACACTCTATATTCCATAGTTTTCTTTAAATAAACTGTCATTTTTAAAAAACTTATTTTATTCCAATGTTTTAATCACTTCCATTTAACCAACTAATTACTCCTTCATGGCCAGAATGAGTGTCAGCAAAGCAATTCACTTTATTACTCTTTATGCCATTTAAAAAATAATTAAGTCTGATTTTAACTAAGTCAACTAATGAATGTTCAGATAAGAAAAAGCCTGTTTTCATTACCCCTTGCCTCTGAGCAACTTATTTATTTGAAGAACACATTATACATATTGTTTGCCCAGAAGCCTCTAATATTAACCAACAACATTAGTTAGTTTATTCCTCAAAAGGATATCCTGTATACTTCTGTTTGTAGGTTCTCAGATTTTCATAAAAGTATATATAATTTTCATAGATATATATTTCTTCTTCCCTCATAATATGATCTCCCCCCTTTTTTGAATAGTTGTATTGAAGAAAAGAGACAGAAAATTAGAGATTTGTCAAGTAAGTTCAATTAGTCACTCAAGGAGTATTCTACACATCAGATTAATCTTAGAAATAATTTTAAATGACAGTATTTATAGAGCACTCGTTATTTTCCTGGTCTTAGACTAATCACTCTAGTTTCATCTTTACATTTAATTCTCATAATAATAATGACTCTATGTTTACTATATCTGAGAGAAAAACAACTATCTCAGAGAACTGGCATTCGAGATATTATTGTCTTCTTGTAAACTTTATAATTTATAATAGTGTCAGCCTTAGTCAACAGATCTTATTTGAGGTAACTTTATTGCACATTCAAAAACCTCTTGACCAAGGTCGGACACCATCCCTGAGCCTGCCTACCTGCACCTTTACTGCTGAGGGACTCTGCACTTGCCTCTGTGCTGACTAAGCACACCCTCGCTGGGGCTCCCCAGCTTCTTTGGAGGCTGGTACAGCATTTTGAATTACTCCTGAGGACGTGGCCATCATCATCGGAAGGGCAGCTCCCTTCCTGAGACACCTACAGGAGACTGGAGGTCCTTTGACAGGACTCAGGATTCAAAAAGAGGAGATATTGAGAGACTCCAAACCAATTCAGAGCAGCTGGGTGAGTCTCTCCCACTGGGCAAGGCTACCCAGGTGGGGCAGTGGACCTGGAATGCAGGGACCTTTGTGGAGTAGAGTTGCCCAGTGAGACTCCCCTGCTGGAGCTGTGCACATGGACAACTGGGAGCATTGTAGAGGAGGACCAACAGCAAGAGGCTTCAGTGCAGAGTGAGGGTCCCAGGCCCACAAGGCAGGACCAGACCTCAGGGAGATTCTTGGAGGAGAGCCACCCAGTGAGAGACTTCAGCACAGAGCGAGGTTCCCTGACTCAGGCAGTAGGTCCTGCGCAGGGCCGGGCTCCCCAGCTCAGGCAGTAGTTCTGGATCTCAGGGAACACTGCACAGGAGGGCAGCCCAGACCAAGAGGTAGTTCTGGACCAAAGGGAACTGCTCGGAGGAGAGCTGCCCAGTGATATTTCCCCAACAGGTGAGTTTTCCCCACCAAGTGAGACTTTCTTACCAGGGAAGTAGAACCAGAGACACAGGTTCACACCAGTCATGCTCCAGCCCGCAGTCTAGTCCCCCTTTGGCTGACCACTGGTCAACAAGTGGAGGCACCTCTGCCCACTAGGAGGGAATATACCCCACCTAAAGGCCACCACGAATAGAGGGGCAGCTTCCTTGTGCAGCACTGCATTATCAAATTACTCCAAGACTTCAGGCTACTGAAGGCTAGGAAGTGAGTTTTTGGAAATCTACAAGGACACTATAAGTCAATAGAGGAAATCTGCAATATCTCAGAGTTTCACTATAGAGGGGTAGATACCTGACCAATATGAGAAAACAAGGAAGAAAATGTCCCAAACAAACCTAGATGCTACATCAATAAAATCCAATGACAGCACAGCAGAAGAATGTCAGAAATGGAGTTCAGAATGTACATAATTAAAATGACCAGAGAAGCAAACGATGAGATGAAAGAGCAAATGCAGGCTTTGAATGATCACACCACTCAACAGTTAATAGAGCAAATGCGGGAAGAAAAAGATCATTTCAATAAAGAGTTAGAGATACTGAAAAAAAAACAGAAATCCTTGAAACGAAGGAAACAATAAACCAAATTAAAAACTCCATAGAAAGCATAACCAATAGGATAGAACACCGGGAAGATAGAACCTCAGACATGGAAGACAAAATATTTAATCTTGAAAACAAAGTTGAACAAAAAGAGAAGATGGTAAGAAATAATGAACACAATCTACAAGAATTATGGGATATCATGAAAAGGCCAAATTTAAGAATTATTGGGATTGAAGAAGGCACAGAGGAACAAACCAAAAGAATTAACAATCTATTCAATGAAATAATATCAGAAAATTTTCCAAATCTGAAGAATGAAGTGGAAAATCAAGTACGAGAGGCTTATAGGACTCCAAATATACAAAATTACAATAGACCCACACCAAGGCACATTATAATGAAAATACCTAACATACGAAATAAAGATGGAATTTTAAAGGCTGTGAGAGAAAAGAATCAAATTACATTCAGGGGGAAACCAATATGGATATCAGCAGATTTTTTCAACCCAGACCCTAAAAGCTAGAAGGGCCTGGAACAACATTCTTCAAGCTCTGAAAGAAAACAGATGCCAACCAAGAATCTTATACCCAGCAAAACTTACCATCAGATCTGACGATGAAATAAGATCCTTCCATGATGAACAAAAGCTAAAGAAATTTACAAAAAGAAAGCCGGCATTACAGAACATTCTCAGCAAAATATTCCATGAGGAAGAGATGAAAAACAATGATGTAAATCAACAAAGGGAGGAACTACCCTAAAGGAATAGCCAAATAAAGGAGAAACCAAGTCATGTCCAAAAAAAAAAAAAAAAAATGAGCCAAATGACCGGGAATACAAATCATATCTCAATAATAACACTGAATGTTAATGGCCTGAATTTGTCAATCAAAAGACATAGACTGGCAGATTGGATTAAAAAGAAAAATCCAACAATATGCTGCCTGCAAGAGACTCATCTCATAGAAAGAGATACCCATAGACTAAAGGTGAAAGGATGGGAAAAAAACATACCATGCACATGGACTCAGCAAAAAAGCCGGAGTGTCCATCCTCATATCAGATAATGTGGACTTCGAGCCAAAGGTAATCACAAGGGATAAAGAAGGACATTTCATACTCCTTAAGGGAAGCTTAAATCAGCAAGACATAACAATCATAAATGTCATTGCCCCAAACAGTGGCTCATCCATGTATGTCAAACAAATCCTTCTCAATTTCAGGAATCAAAGAGACCACAACACAATAATACTAGGTGATTTTAAAACACCTCTCTCCCCACTGGACAGATCCTCTGAACAAAAATTGAACAAAGATACCATAGATCTCAATAACACAATCAATAATTTAGACTTAATGGACCTAGATAGAATATACCATCCAACAAAGAGCAAATACACTTTCTTCTCAGCAGCACATGGATCCTTCTCTAAAATAGACCATATATTATGCCACAAAGCTAATGTTAGCAAATACAAGAAGATAGAGATACTATTTTGTATTCCATCAGATCATAATGAATTGAAATTAGAAATAAATGACAGAATGAAAAACAGAAACTACTCCAACACCTGGGATTAAATAATATGCTATTGAATGATTAATGGATACAGAAGACATCAGTGGGGGAAAAAATCTTAGAGGTAAACGAGAACAAAGATACATCATATCAAAATCTCTGGGACACTATGAAAGCACTACTTAAAGAAAAATTTATTTCATGGAGCACATTCAATAAAAGAAGAAAAAAATCAACAAATAAATGACCTAACATTACAGCTCAAAACCCTAGAAAAAGAAGAACAGACCAACACCAAAAGTAGTAGAAGACAGGAAATAGTTAAAATCAGAGCTGAAATCAATGAATTTGAAATAAAAGAAACAATTGAAAAAATCAACACAATAAAAAGTTGGTTCTTTGAAAAAACAAACAAAATTGATAAACCCTTAGCCACACTAACAAAGAGAAGGAGAGAGAAAACTCAAATTAATAAAATTCGGAATGAACAAGGAAATATCACAACAGACACAACTGAAATACAAAACATAATTAGAAGCTATTTTGAAAATCTATACTCCAACAAAATGGTAAATCTCAAAGACATCAAAAGGTTTCTAGAGATATATGAATTACCTAAACTGAACCAGGAGGACAGACACAATTCAAATAGACAATTTCAAGTAATGAAATAGAAGTCATCAAAATCCTACCAACAAAGAAAAGTCCAGGTCCAGATGGGTTCTCAGCCAAGTTCTACAAAACCTTTAAAGAAGAGCTCATTACAATACTCCTCAAGTATTCCATGAAATAGAAGAGGAGGGAACCCTCCCAAACTCATTCTATGAAGCCAATATTACCCTGATACCTAAACCAGACAGAGACACATCAAGGAAAGAAAATTTCAGACCAATATCCTTAATGAACATTGACGCAAAAATTCTCAACTAAATTTTAGCAAATAGCATATAAAAATATATTAAAAAGAGAGTGTACCATGATCAAGTGGGTTTGATCCCAGGGATGCAAGGTTGGTTCAACATCTGGAAATCAATAAATGCAATTCACCATATCAACAGACTTAAAGTCAAGAATCACATGATTATTTCAATAGATGCAGAAAAAGCATTTGATAAAATACAGCACCCCTTCATGCTCAAAATACTAGAAAAAATAGGGATACTGGGAACATTCTTTAATATTGTAAAGGCCATCTATGCTAAGCCCATGGCTAATATTATTCTAAATGGTGAAAAACTGAAAGCATTCCCCCTAAAAGCTGGAACAAGGCAGGGATGCCCTCTTTCACCACTTCTATTCAACATCGTCCAGTGGGAGAAAATCTTTGCCACTCATACTTCAGATAAAGCACTAATTTCCAGAATATACAAAGAACTCAAAAAAACTCTACACCAAGAATACAAATAACCCAATCAACAAATGAGCTAAGGAAATGAACAGACACTTCACAGAAGGTGTACAAGCAATCAACAGATATATGAAATGAAAAAATGTTCAACATCTCTGGTAATAAGAGAAATGCAAATCAGAACTACTCTAAGATTCCATCTCACCCCAATTAGAATGGTTATTATCAAGAACACAAGCAATAAGAGGTGTTGGCGAGGATGTGGGGAAAAAGGTACACTTATACATTGCTGGTGGGGATGCAAATTAGTGCAGCCACTATGGAAAGAAGTGTGAGATTCCTTAGAAAACTTGGAATGGAACCACTATTTGACCCAGCTATCCCACTCCTTGGCCTATACCCAAAGGACTTAAAATCAGCATACTACAGAGATACAGCCACATCAATGTTCATAGCTGCTCAATTCACAATAGCCAGATTGTGAAACCAAACTAGATGCCCTCAATTGATGAATGGATAAAGAAACTGTGGCATATATATACAATGGAATATTACTCTGCCATGAAGAATGATAAAATGATGGCATTTGCAGGCAAATGGATGAAACTGGAGAATATTATGCTAAGTGAGATAAGCCAATCTCAAAAAACTAAAGGACGAATGATCTCGCTGATAAGCAGATGAGGACATATAATGGGGGGTGGGAGGGGTTAGCGTTAGGGTTAGGGTTAGGTTTAGGGTTAGGGATAAGGAGGATGGTAAGAATGGAGGAAGGAAGGACTATAGAGGGAAAAGAGGAGTGGGAGGAGTGTGTGGGAAGGGAAAAAAATAACAGAATGAATCAAACAACATTGCCCTATGTAAATTTATGATTACACAAATGGTATGCCTTGACTCCATGTACAAATAGAGAAACAACATGCATCCCATTTGTTTACGATAAAAAAAGAAAAAGAAAAAAAAATCAGCATACTACAGAGATGCAGCCACATCAATGTTCATAGCTGCTCAATTCACAATAGCCAGATTGTGGAACCAACCTAGATGCCCCTCAATTGATGAATGAATAAAGAAACTGATATATATATATATATATATATATATATATATATATATATATACACAATGGAATATTACTCAGCCATAAAGAATAATAAAATTATGGCATTTGCAGGCAAATGGATGAAATTGGAGAATATCATGCTAAGTGAGATAAGATAATCTCAAAAGACCAAAGAATGAGTGATCTCACTGATAAGTGGATGATGATACACAATGGGGGGTGAGAGGAAGTTAAGAATGGAGGAAGGAGGGACTGTATAGAGGAAAAAGAAGGGTGGGAGGGATGGGGGGAAAGAAAAAAATAACAGAATGAATCAAACACCATTACCCTACGTAAATGTATGATTACACAAATGGTATGACTCTACTTCATGTACAACCAGAGAAACAAGTTGTACCCCATTTGTTTACAATAAAAAAATAAATAAATAAATAAACATTTCCAAAAAAAAAAAAAAGTGAACTAATTTTGACAAAAAAAAAAAAAAAAAAAAAAAAAAAAAACTCTTAGTGTCCATTTCCCCTTTGAGTCCTATGTTTTTGGGCTCCACATTACCCTCCTGTGAACAAGTGCCTCAGGACCCATGTTATTTCCCAGCCCCTCACTAGGAAATTGCTTGGGTCTAAGGAATCTCTCTCTCCATATTTGTCTAGGCCAGATAATCAACCTCCACATATTTCTGAGTTATTTATCTTATCCGTTTGCATTCCTCCACCAGATTTTCTTGTGGATACCTATACCCTGGGCTACAGCCATCTAACCTCTGTATGCATACTTGATGAAGACAGACTACAGTTTCTCCAAGAGTTTCTTCAAGGAATTTTTTCTTGTTGATTCCTTGAATCTGTTTTACCTCTTGATTACATAGTATCTCCAATGTCAGTTTGGAGAAACACTCTGGTTCATTCATCTTTATAAGAACTAGAATCCTTCATGTTGCTTATTTGCTTATTATTAAAACCCATACAGATAAAACCAGGACCTGTGTTAAATCATAAAGTCATGGTCACAGCTTAGATAATTAACAAACCCATACCAACTGAGGCCATGTGAGGGGAAGACTATCCCATATGAGCCCATCAACAAGCCATATACAACACAAGCAATTAACCTGTTCACATAAATCCTTCCCTGGCCCAGAATGCAGTTGAAAACAACATAAAGAACAGGTTTCACATAATTTGTCTTTTCTGTCCAACTCAGCCTGCAAGAAACATACAATGATGCCATGAGCCACTCAAAAGGCTTAGTTTTAGTTTTAATTTTCAGCCCATAGATTTTTACAGAGCAAGCGTCACATGGTTTTTCTACTCTCTAATATCTAAAGATCCTGTACATGGAAAAACTCACTTCTTCCCTGCATCAGTCATACCTACTCAACAAGCCCTTAGAACTCTCTTCTTAGGCCCTACTTGGTTCAAAAACACACTGATAAAGCCAGAGACCATATAATTAAAGATTAGCCTGCAATGGCTATACACCATTAGACCTGAGACTCTAACATAATTAGAATAGCCACAGTTTTTAATGAGATTTCCCCCTACCCATTTCCCATTACCTTACTTAGGTCCACCCTTGCATGTCCACCCTACTGGTTGAATCCATGTTAGTTATCTTACAACTCACACCTTATTAAATGTTTTGCTTTTGATTTAGATAGGGATTAAGAAGTATTTAGTTAAAGCTAGATTGACTCACCTTAAAATGACCACTTATTTTAAAATAGCTACTTAACAGTCAGCAAAACTTCTATATGCTGCATCACATGATCATTTTAGGAATGAAAGAAGAAACTTCATAACTGAAGCTAGTGGAATGAAAAGGAAAATAAATGAATATCATGAGCAAATTTATGCCAATAAATAAAATTAGGTGAAACTAGTATAAAATCCTTTTCAAAAATGCAACATACCCAAGTTAACACAAGAAGAAAGAGAAAATCCAAATACTCTGTAAATTAAAAGAAGTTGTAATTACTTCCCACAAAGAAAGTTTCAAGCCAGAATCACTTCAATGAATGCCACTAAACATTGAAGGAAGAAATAATACTAATATTACATAATTCCTTCCAGGTAACCTACGAAGAAAGAACACTTTGCCAGTTTGTTTTACGGGATTAACATAATCCTGAATCCAAAATAGGATAATGTTATAAGAAAATAAAATGTCTAGACACCAACCTCTTAAAGCTCCCCCAGTTTTTGCTATTCTAAGCAAAGAGCAATAAACCCACCTAAATGTCAGTCTTTTCACATTCCTAATTATTTTATGAATTACTTATCTAAAGAACATATGCACATTCTAAGTTTCATTGCAAATTCCACGTATAATTACATACTATATATTTTCATGTCGACCTCCCCAAATTTAGTACACTCCCTTCAGTCTTGCATTAGAATACTTGGGTCCCTGCAACCTTCTCTAAGTAGGTATTATCATAATTCTGAATGTTTAACTTGATAAGTTAATGGTATCTCCCACTGGTCATAGTTTACCAATCTCTGCTCTAAAGGATTCAGAATGGCAATTATCAAGAACACAAGCAACAATAGGTGTTGGCGAGGATGTGGGGGAAAAGGTACACTCATACATTGCTGGTGGGGTTGCAAATTAGCGCAACCACTCTGGAAAGCAGTATGGAGATTCCTCAGAAAACTTGGAATGGAACCACCATTTGACCCAGCTATCCCACTCCTTGGCCTTAAAATCATATACCCAAAGGACTTAAAATCAGCATACTACAGAGATGCAGCCACATCAATGTTCATTGCTGCTCAATTCACCATAGCCAGATTGTAGAACCAACCTAGATGCCCTTCAGTTGATGAATGGATAAAGAAACTGTGGCATATATACAATGGAATATTACTCTGCCATGAAGAATGATAAAATGATGGCATTTGCAGGCAAATGGATGAAATTGGAGAATATCATGCTAAGTGAGATAAGCCAATCTCAAAAACAAAAGGACGAATGATCTCGCTGATAAGCGGATGAGGACATATAATGGGGGGTGGGAGGTGTTAGTGTTAGGGTTAGGGTTAGGTTTAGGGTTAGGGATAAGGAGGATGGTAAGAATGGAGGAAGGAAGGACTGTATAGAGGGAAAAGAGCGGTGGGAGGGGTGGGGGGAAGGGAAAAAAATAACAGAATGAATCAAACAACACTACCCTATGTAAATTATGATTACACAAATGGTATGCCTTGACTCCATGTACAAATAGAGAAAAAACATGTATCCCATTTGTTTACAATAATAAAAAAAAAAAAGAACACTTCTAGGTTGAGGTAGTGCAAGCAATGAAGAACAGAGGACTTTGAAGGGGACAAAGTCATGACAGGAGTATGTAGCTGATGCTGTTGTTTTATGAGAGTTAAGATCCTTCCTCATTTTCCTATATTAAAAATCCCATGTATGCTTTGAAATAATGATCAGGTATATTATAAGTCAGGGTGAAAGCTTTTCCCAGGAATCATCTTTGTAGTTGCTATACATGAGAGTGAGGTAAAATGCTGCAGGATCAATTAAGGTATAAAGAAGCAGCAGCGTTCACAGCCTAAAAGAATGTTTTCTTTCAACTGTAATAATTCTAGTTTCAGTAGTCACTGGAGTAGGGACACCCAAAGTCACCTGGATCAGCAGTGTAATCCACCACTACCTTCTCAATCTAAAAAGTTCTACCTTAATATAAAACCCATATGAAAGAGTAAAATAATTTTTCTTCAACCCATTCTTTCTAGGCTACTTCAGGAATTTCACCCTCAATAAGTCATCTCCCTGCCACAGAAACTCAAAATCCTCATATCATGGCCTAATAGCTTCTGTGGCCTCCATTCTTTGTCCCTTTCCTACCCAATTTCTCTCTATCCAAACATTCATATGTCAAACCTGCTCTCAGCTGTGAGTATCTGAAAAACTCATACCCACTGGGATTAGAGCATCAGACAACTGAGGGGCAACAGACCCTTAGCAAGGAGAAGGTATAAGTATATATGATGGAATGGCAGAAATCAGTAGTAGATTAGGAAGGGAGATTGGCAACACAGTCCATGGAAGGGCCTGCATCATGGGCAGAGACCTGTACATTTGTACAGGGCCCTGTATCCAGAAGAATCCTACATTTGGTTACCAATACCTGGAAATTTTTAGTAATATTTGAATAACCACTCTGCATTTTCATTTTGTACAAAGTCCCACAAATTCTGTAGTTAAGTCTGTTCAGAGGTAACAGATAGTTCTCTTGTTGTCTATCTTCCACCAAAGAACAGGCTTCATGTATGGAAGTCGTTTCACCTACGAAGTCTTCTGGGAGGTACTGACCTAATAAGCTACAGAAGTCTAATCTTATTAACACCTGGTACTTAACCTTGGTTTTTGTCCTGCTTCTTCATAATCATTCACTTACTAGCACATAGGCCCCTAAAATAAGAGTTGAAACATACTGGTAAAAGTCTAAAAGTGATCTGTGAAAGGACTATTTTGATTTCCCTGCAAACAGAACACCTTCACCATTAATACCTCAGCACCATGTTAAATGTGCTACTGGGACTGCATATAAACTCTTATCTTTCTTGCTTTAGCTTCACATTCTGTTCCGTGGCAGAGAAAATGGAAATCTAAAATGCAATTTTTCCCTAGAGAAACCATTTTATGTACTATTTATTAAACCTGCATTGTGTGTCAGGTATCTAAAAGAACACATAAAAATGGCCTCTTTCTAAAATAGCCTTTTCAATTACCTCTAAGTATAATACTTTTGTAACTCTTCCCAAAGCTATAAAGCCCAAGGACTGAACCTTCCTAGATGTGCCATTATTGTTTTAAGGCAATGATGACTGCTCACTGGCTTTTCCATGGTCTGTCCTATATTTTGTTTATCCCTTATAGAACATTCCCCCTACAGTCCCTCCATGTCTCACCAATATAAAGGAGAAAATTCCCCAGGCCTTCTACTGTGATTTCCCCTACTATGAATGAAAGAGACTACCTCCCTCCCCAATTAATATGATGACATACAAATTCCCATTTTTCTCAAAATATTTCCATCATATCTCTTAAAAGTTTAAAGTTGCACCCTCTGGAGTTTTTTTTTTTTTTTTTTTTTTTTTTTTTTTTTTTTGGAAGTCTTATCAGAATGATTCTGTTAAAGTCCAATTAATACATAGAATAGGTAAATGTAACCTATATAATATTTATCAGAAAATAATTAAATTCTAATATCACCTCCATTCTTCCCAGAGTTCAGTTATACTTAAGAGGTCAGTGATGTTAGAGGTATTATCTTTTTACTACAAATTTGAGGATCGCATAATGATTCTACCAGGAGTTAAACAACCTTCCCATTGATGCAGGCCCTGCATGGCCTAACCATAAAAAACAATGCAGATCATAGTAGCCACAGAAAATAAAGCCACAAGTGAGAAGAAGAAGAATCAAGACAAAGAGAACTTAGATTACAGAGGAAACTAAAGTGCCAAGAGACCCATAAAATCTACTTCTACATTAATGGGGAATTTAGCTGCCCATTATTCTCAGAATATTTCAAAAAGAGGCAAGGCCTTTTTTTTTTTAACATATACTGTGATCACTAACAGAATCATAGTCTAAGGACTCACTTCAAATAGTAAGGAATATAAAATGAAAAAGCAAAAATCTAGTTTAGTTTTGCTTTGCATCACAAAGCAAAACATTTCAGAGCATAGTAAGGATATCAGAATAACTGAGACAACAGAAGATGTGAACAAAAGATGCGAACAGAGACTGCAACTTCGGTCACACCTATCTTTGATGAAATAAAAGAATATCTTTTAATGATATATCTGAATGAGCTAAAAGTAATCCTTAGAACTCATTCAGAGTCAGTGTAGTCCTTACACAAACTTTGTCTTTAAAATAAATTTTGAAGTTTATAAATAAATAAATCCAAACAAATATTTAGTATTAAACGTTGGTGTAAAGACATACCTATTGTTTAACAATGAAAGTCATTTCAAAATGAAACAGGAACTATGTGTTGAATAGAAGTGGTGAAAAAAAAGAACCAAAACATATATTAGATAAAGGATAGCCTATTCAACAATTGGTTCTAGAAAAATTGGAAATCCATATGTAGCAAAATGAAATTAAAACTCTCTCTCACCCTGCACAAAAATCAACTCAAAGTGAATCAAAGACTTAGGCACTAGAACAGAGACCCTGTGTCTAATAGAAAGAAAAGTAGGCCCAAATCTTCATCATCTCAACTTAGGAACTGACTTTCTTAACAAGACTCCTAAATCACAAGAAGTAAAATTAAGAATCAATAAAAGGAATGAATTCATATTAAAAAGTTTCTTCTCAGCAAAGAAAATAGTCAATAACGTGAAGAGAGAGCCTACAAAATGGAAAAAAAATCTTTATCACATGCACCTCAGATAGAGCACTAATTTCCAGGATATGTGAAGAACTCAAAAAATTTAACACCAAGAAAAACAAATAACCCAATCGGTAAATGGGCAAAGGAACTGAACAGACACTTCAGAAGAAGAAATACAATCAATCAACATATATATGAAAAATGTTCAACATCTCTAGCAATTAGAGAAATGCAAATCAAAACTATTCTAAGATTTCATCTCAGCCCCGAAGCACCAAGCCTGATCCCCGCCTGCCCCAGCACACTGAGTGGGGCCTGCCAATCTACCAACATGGGGTTCCTCCTGCTGCCTCCATCTTGGGACACTACAACCACCACCATAGCACACTTGACGTGGTAGCCTCCACCTGGGGTCACCAGACAGGGCCTGGAGGCAGTGGCCATGGCAGGCCACAGCACTGCTTTTCTGAACAGGCCACCCAACATCACCACATGGCCTGCCCTCACTCCCCCATGTCTGAAAGTGGTCACCTCTATCTTGGGACACCTTCACCATCATCTTGAGTTACCTCCACTACCACCATCACCATCTTTAGTAGGGGCAACTACCATCTTGGGACACTGACTGGGATCTGGAAGCCCATTTTAAAGGAGCCGACAGTCTCTTGAACCTTCACCCAAGCCACCAGCCCAGCTGAACACTTGCAGCTATGCCAGCCTACAGCTCTTGATGCCTGGTCCTGATATGCCCAATACAGAACAGCTCTCCACGACGGGCACACAGGTACCAGTGCTCAGTCCTCAGGACCTCTGGAGAGAGGTTCCTGATTAGGAAGTCAAAAGAATGGGGAGAGATACAGGTTAAAGAATAAATTAGAGACGAGAAATTGGAGGGTCCACAGGTGATGTAAAGGGTTAAAATCAGGCTCTAACATCATACAAGTGAATCCCAAAGGATATTCTTTGGGTGCAGTCTTCCAATGGGGAGCAAAAATTGCTATACCCTGCCACCAGGAATTCTGTCTCCAAGACTAACCTTCCCATCCTTGTAACCTTCACCATCCTGAGGATGTAGATAACAGCAAACTCCAGAAAGCCCACCTATCAGATGAGATGGGAAACAGAGAAGATACTGACTCCAACAGAAATAATTGTTCAATTTTCCTTCAAGATTTCTTTTTCTCTTCTTTCTTTTCCTGCTCCCACATCCCCAACATTTTTTTAAACCAAGTAGTTTTCATGCATCAGGCTACTGAGGACTGTAATGTCTGATTAGTATATTATACTTTTGTTGTATTTTCTTGTATTTTTACATGTTTTTATTTTTATTTCTCTGTTTTATTCTATTTTATTTTATTTTTACTCTCTTTAGTTTCCTCTCACCTGTACCTTATAAACATTACATCCTACACACACCCTGGTTCTTTCTTGTCCACCATTAGAAACTATAGACCCATTTGCAAACCTATTGTATCGGGTCCCCTCTGCCCGCAGAGAGAGACACGACAAATGTCCGAAGCTTTGGAAGTTTATTGTGCACAGTTTCTTTTCCTACGCTTCTCTTACCCCTAGCTTCTGCGCACTCTCAGCTTCCCTTTTCCCAGCTCCTTCCACTCCCGCGTACTCCCTCCTTCCAGCTCCGCTCCCGCTGCTGCCGCGGCCGCCGTCGCCGCCGTCACCGCCGCCGTCGCCGCAGCTTCTTCCGCTCCGTTCGTTCCGTTTCTCCCCTCGCTCTCCCACCCACCAGGCTTATATACACTTCAATCAATCAGGGGAGAGTACACGAGATAAACGCGGACAGCTGCAGGCGCAGGATGGGTACACGAGGGGGCATGCTCTAGTCACATCGTAACTAGCCAATCATTGGAATTCGCTGGTTGTTTACTGTATAGCTGGCCGCCTCTGGCTCAGCGTCAGGCGCCATCTTGACCATGTCTAAGGCCAGGGGCTCTAGAAACCCCAACACTATTGCTTATATTGTAGATAATAAACATACCATTTCTTCTTACTGTGACAAAACTGTAAATATCTTAATAGGAGCTATCTTGTTTAAGACTGCCTATGGTTTGCACTGGGTGCTGTTAATATTGATCTTAAAGGTAAGGAACTGGAAACCTGTAGGGACATCATAAGTCTATAGGGTAGAAACTGTAATATCTCAGATCCATACTGCTAGTGGGGAAGACACACAAACAACATGAAAATAAGGGAAGAAAGTGCCCCCAAGCAAACCAAGATGCTATAATAATAGAATCCATTGCCAGTACAGTAGAAGAAATGTCAGGAGTTCATAATGTATAAAATTAAAATGATCTGTGAAGGTAAAGGATAAGAGAGCAAATGCAGGCAACAAAAGATCAACTGCAAGAAGCAAAAGATTACTTCCATAAAGAGATAGAGGTTTCTGGCAAAAAACAGAAAATTCTTTAAATGAATGAAACAATAAACCAAATTAAAAACTCAATAGAAAGCATCACCAACAGACTAGATCACTTGGAAGAGAGAACCTCAGGTAGACAAAATATATAATCTTGAAAATAAAGGTGACCACACAGTGAAGATGGTAAGAAACCATGAATAGAACTTCCAAAAGCTATGGGATAACATGAAAAGACCAAATTTAAGAATTATCAGATAGAGGAAGGCACAGAGATACAAACCAAAGGAACAAACAATTTATTTAATGAAATAATTCCAGATAATTTCCCAAAACTGAAGAATGAAATGGAAAATCAAATACAAGAGGCTTACAGGACCCCAAATGTACAAAATTACAAAGATCCACACCAAGTCACATTATAATGAAAATGCCTAGTATACAGAATAAGGATAGAATTTTAAAGGCCATAGGAGAAAATTATCAGATTACATATAGGTGGAAACCAGTTCAGATCTCAGCAAATTTCTCAACCCAGACCCTCAAAGCAAGGAGATCCTGGAACAACATATACCAAATGCAGAAAGAAAATGGATGCCAACCAAGAATTTTATATCCAGCAAAATAAAGCTTCATATTTGATAATAAAATAAAAACCTTAAATGATAAAAAAAAAGTTAAAGGAATTTACAACTAGAAACATTCACTACAGAATATCCTCAGCAAAATATTCCATGAGGAGAAAATGAAAACCAAAAATGAAAATGAGCAAGGGAGGAACTACACTAAAGGAAAAGTCAATCAAAGGAGAAAACAAGTCAAGTTAAAAACCAAAAATAAACCAAATGACCCAGTAATACAAATAATGTCTCAATAATAACCCTGAATGTAAATGGCCTAAAATCATCAATCATAGATTGATAGACTGGCAGACTGTATTTTTTTAAAAAAGATTCAACAATATGCTGTCTTCAAGAGACTCATCTCATAGGGAAAAACATCCACAAAAAAAAAAAAAAAAAAAAAAACCACAGATGAAAAGTAACAGGTTGGGAAAAAGCATACCACTTACGTGAACTGTGTTAGCAAGGAGGGGTTTCCATCCTCATTTCAGATAAAGTGACCTTCAAGTCAAAGTCAGAAGGGACAAAGGACACTTCATACTGCTTAAGGGAATTATACATCAACAAGACATAACAACTGTAAATATATGTTCCCCAAACAATGGAGAATCTACGATATCAAACAAATTATTCTCAGTTTGAAGAATCAAATAGACCATAACACAATTAGTACTGGGTGACTTTAGCACTCCCCTCTCATTACTGAAAAGCTCTTCCAAACAAAAACTAACAAAGAAACTATAGAACTCAAAATACAATAATTTATACTTAAAGGACCTATATAGAATATTACATCCATCAACAAGAAAATACACTTTCTTCTCAGCAGCTCATAGATCCTTCTCTAAAATAGACCATGTATTATGTCAGAAAGCAACTCTTAGCAAATACAAAATAATTAGAGATAATATCCTGCATTCTATATGATCTAATGGAATGAAATTAGAAATCAATGATAAAATAAAAATAGAAATTACTCCAACCCTTGTGATTAAATAATATGCTATTGAATTAACAATGGATAACAGAAGACATCAAGGAGGATATAAAAAACTTTCTTAGAGGCAAATGAGAACACTGATACAACATATCAAAATCTCTGGGAAACTATAAAGGCAGTGCTAAAAGGAAAGTTCATTGCATTGAGCTCATTCATAAAGAATAAAAGTCAACAAATAAATGACCTAATACATTCAAGGCCCTAGAAAAAGTACAAATCAACACCAAGAGTAGTAGAGAACAGGAAATAATTAAAATCAGAACTGAAATCAATGAAATTGAAACAATTGAAAAAATTGAAAAAACAAAAAATTGGTTCTTCAAAAAATAAATAAAATTGTTAAATCCTTAGCCATACTAAGAAAGAGGAGAGAAAAAAATTTAAATGACTAAAACTGGTGGTGAAAAAGGAAAGATCACGACAGACAGTATTGAAATATAGAAGACAATTAGAGCTATTTTAAAAATTGACTCTCCAGTGAAATAGAAAATCTCAAAGACATCAACAAATTTCTAGACACATATGATCTACCAAAACTGAATCAGAAGAATATACACAATTAAAACAGATCAATTTTAAGCAATGAAATAGAAGATGCCATCAAAAGCCTACCAACTAAGAAAAGCCCAGGACAAGATGGATTCTCAGTCAAGTTCTACAAGACCTTTGAATAAACTAATACCAATACTCCTCAAATTATTCCATGAAATAGAAAAGAAGGGAACACTTCCAACCTCATTCAATGAGGCTAGTATCACCTTGACAACAAACCCAGACAAAGACACATCAAGGAAAGAAAACTTCAGACCACTATCCCTGATGAACACCAACACAAAAATTCTCAATAAAACTCTGGCATTTTGCATACAAAAAGATGTTTAAAAAGATAGCCATTCTAATTGTAGTAAGATGAAATCTTAGAGTTGTTTTAATTTGCATTTCTCTAATTACTAGAGATGTTGAACACTTTTTCATGTATTTATTAATCACTTGTATATCTTCCTATTTAAAGTGTCTGTCGAGTTCCTTATCCCATTTATTGATAGGGTTCTTTGTATTGTTAGCGCAAAGTTTATAAGTTCCTTATAATTTTGGAGATTAGAGCTTATCTGAAGTGCATGTGGAAAAGATTTTCTCCAACTCTGTAGGCTCTCTTTTCACATTACTGATTGTATCCTTTGCTGAGAAAAAGCTTTTTAGATTGAATCCATCCCATTTATTGATTCTTGCTTTGATTACTTGTGCTTTAGGAATCTGAGAACACAAACAATAATAGATGTTGGCATGAATGTGGGGGAAAAGGCACACTTTACATTGCTGGTGGAGTTGCAAATTGGTGAAGCCACTCTGGAAAGCAGTGTGGAGATTCCTCAGAAAACTTGGAATGGATCTACCTTTTGACCCAGTTATCCGATTCCTTGGTTTATACCCAAAGGACTTAAAATTAGCATACTACAGTAACATAGTCACATCAATGTTTATAGCAGCTCAATTCACAACAGCTAGATTGTGGAACCTATCTAGAAGCCCTTCAACAGATGAATGGATAAAGGAACTGTGATATATACACACAATAGAATATTACTCAGCCATAAAGAAGAATAAGATTATAGTATTTGCAGATAAATGGATGGAATTGGAGAATATCATGCTAACTGAAATAAGCCAATCCCCCAAAACCAAAGGCTGAATGTTTTCCCTCTAAGTGGGTGATGATATATAATGGGGGTGGGAGTGGGGGGGTGAGAGAAGAATGGAGAAACTTTAGATTATGTAGAGGGAAATGAGAGAGATATGAAAAATGGTGGAATGAGACAGACATCATTACCCTATTTACATGAATGATTACATAAATGGTATGAATCTACATCATGCACAACCATAGAAATGAAATAATGTACCCCATTTGTGTACAATGAATGAAAATGCAGTCTGTAAAAATAAAAATAAAATAAAAAATAGAAAAGTAATTGCTCATGGAAAAGAAAAAAAAAAATGATGTGCACCACAATCAAGTAGAGTTCATTTCAGGGATGCAAGGTTGGATCAACATATAGAAACCAATAAACATAAATCATCACATCAATAGTCTTAAAGACAAGAAACAAATGACCATCTCAATAGACAAAGAAAAAGCATTTGACAAAATACAGCACCCTTCATGTTTAAAACACTTAAAAAAAAACTAGGGATAGTAGGTACATACCTGAACATTGTAAAAGCTATCTATCCTACACCCAAGGCCAACATCATTCTAAATGGAGAAAAATTGGAAGAATTCCCTCTAAAACTGAAACAAGACAGGGATGCCCTCTTTCACCACTTCTATTCAACATCATCCTTGAAACTCTAGCCAGAGCAAATAGAGAGATGAGAGAAAGTAACAGAATACAAATGGGAAAACAAGAACTCAAACTCTCACTATTTGCTGATGACAATTCAATACTTAAGAGGATCCAAAAAATTCCACCAGAAATGTTCTAGAACTAATAAATGAATTCAGCAGAGAAGCAGGATATAAAATTAACATCCAGAAATCAAATGCATTCCTATACATCAGTGATGAATCATCTGAAAGAGAAATTAGGAAAACTACCCCATTAACAATATCCTCAAAAAATAAAATAAAACATCTGGGAGTGAATCTAACAAAAGAGATGAAAGACCTCTATAATGAAAACTACAGAACACTAAAGAAAAAAATTAAAGAAGACCTTAGAAAATGGAAAGATCTCCCATGCTCTTGAATAGGCACAATTAATATTGTCAAGATGGCCATATTACCAGAAGTATTATGCAGAATTAATGCATTTCCAATTAAAATCCCAATGGCATTCCTCTTAGAAATAGAAAAAGCAATCACAAAATTCATTTGGAGAAATAAGAAACCCAGAATAGCCAAAGAAATCCTTAGCAACAAGAGTGAATCAGGAGGTATCACAATACCAGACCTTAAACTACACTACAGAGCAATAGGAACAAAATGGCATGGTATTGTCACCAAAACAGACACTTAGACAATGGTACAGAATAGAAGACACAGATACAAAACCACATGAATACAGTTTTCTCATACTAGACAAAGGTGCCAAAAACATACCTTGAAGAAAGATAGCTTCTTCAACAAATGGTGCTGGGAAAACTAGAAATCCATATCTAGCAAAATGAAATTAAATAACTATCTCTTACTCTGCACAAAGCTCAACTAAATGTGGATCAAGGACCTAGGAATTAGACCAGAGACCCTGCATCTAGTAGAATAAAAAGTAGGCCCAAATCTTCATCATGTTGGCCTAGGATCTCACTGTAGGGAACATTCCTCAAGCTTATTTGACAGCAGTAACTGACACAATGGTTTAAATAACTTAAGTCTGAACAGAGAAGCTGAGGAAATGGTAAGGACTCGCCATGGACTGTAGGCCTTTGCAGTTACTGAGGCTGAGCTATGAGCTGAGGAAAAGCCTCGCTCAGCAGACATCCCAGCAAGCTGTGATGTGAGTTTCCCTGTGCTGCCTTGCCTCATGCTGTGTGCTGGAGCTTCCCTTCCCCAGTCCTTTGGCTCAGGCTTGTTGCTGGACAGAATCACTTAGAGATACTTGGTTTGTTTACATTAGTATGACATATAGCTCACCTATAGGTTGGTTCTGTTATGTTTTAACAAGCATCTTAACCTGATTAGATAATGTGCCTATATATACCTTCTACAATCATAAGTAAAATTGGATCTGTGCCTTCTGAGCCTGGTCTCCGATGTCTGCATTTATTGGAAGACATCGCCATCCTCACCCTCAGCACATCCCCCATTCCAAAATAATTACACCTCACTTCCTTAACAAGACCCCTAAAGCACAAGAAGTAAAATTAAGAATCAAAAAATGGGATGAAATCAAACTAAAGAGTTTCCTCACATCTAAAGAAACAATTAAATAACATGAAGAGAGAGCCCACAGAATGGGAGAAAATCTTTACCACATGCACATCAGTTAGAGAACTAATCTCCAGAATATATAAAGAACTCAAAAAATACCACCAATGAATCAATAAATGGGCTAAGGAACTGAATAGACACTTCACAGAAAAAGAAATACAATCGTTCAACATATATATGAAAAAATGCTCAACATCTCTAGCAATTAGAGAAATACAAATCAAAACAACTCTAAGATTTCATCTCACTACAGTCAGAATAACAATTATCAAGAATACAAGCAACAATAAATGTTGGTTGGGATGTGGGGAAAAAGTACACTCATACATTACTGGTGGGACTACAAATTGGTGCAACCACTCTGGAAAGCAGTATGGTGATTCCTTAGAAAACTTGGAATGGAGCCACCATTTGACCCAGTCATCCCACTCCTTGGTTTATACCCAAAGGACTTAAAATCAGCATACTACAGTGATGCAGATGTATCAATGTTTATAGCAACTCCATTCACAATAGCTAAACTGTGGCCCCAACCTAGAAAGAAACTGTGGTACATATACACAATGGAATATTACTCAGCCTTAAAGAAGAATGAAATTATGGCCTTTGCAGGTAAATGGATGGAGTTGGAGAATATCATGCTAAGTGAAGTAAGTCAGTCCCAAAAAATACCAAAGGCCAAATGTTTTCTCTGATAAGAGAATGCTGATCCATTATGGAGGGCAAGGGGCAAGGGAAGATTGGAGGAACTTTGGATAGGGCAGAGAGGATTAAAAGGAGGAGAGGGGGTATGGGGGTGGGAAAGACAGTGGAATGAGACACACATTATTACCCTATGTATGTGTATGATTACACAAATGGTATGATTCGGCATCATATACAACCAGAGAAATGAAAAGTTGTGCTCCATTTGTGTACAATGGGTCAAAATACATTCTACTGTCATGGATAACTAAGTATAACAAATTTTTTAAATAGTTGATTTAAAGTCCTACTGTTTAAAAAAAATATTTCATCTTACTCCAATCAGATATGTCAATTATCAAGAATACAAGCAACAATAAGTGTTGGCAAGGATGTGGAGGGAAAGTACACTCATACATTGCTGTTGGGACTGCAAATTTAGGCAGCCACTCTGGAAAGCAGTATGGAGATTCCTAAGAAAACTTGGAATGGACCCACCATTTGACCCTGCCATCCCACTCCTTGACCTATACCCACATGACTTAAAATCAGCATACCACAGTGATGCAGTCATATCAAAGTTTATAGCTCAATATCAAAGTTTATAGCTAAACTGTGGAACCAACCTAGATGTCCTTCAACAGATGAATGGATAAAGAAACTGTGGTACATATACACAATGGAATATTACCCAGCCTTAAAGAAGGATGAAATTGTGGCATTTGCAGGTAGATGGGGCTGGAGAATATCATGCTAAGCAAAATAAGCCAAACCCAAAAAACTAAAAGTCAAATGTTTTCTCTGATAAGTGGATGCTGATCCATAAAGCTGGGGGAGGGGCAGTAGGGAAGACTAGAGGAACTTTGGATTGGGCAGAGGGGAGTGAGGGGAGGGGAGGGAGTGTGGGGTGGGAAGGATGGTGGAATGAGACAGACATTATTGCCCTATATACATGTATGAGTGCATGGCTGGTGTGACTGTGCACCATGCACAGCCAGAGGAATGAGAAATGTGCTCCTTTACAATGTGTCAAAATTCATTCCATTCTCATGTATAACTAATTAGAACAATTTTTTTAAAAAGAAAAAAAGTATGGGAAGTTATACTCCGTGTATGTATAATATGTCAAAATACATTCTATTGTCATGAATAATTATAAAGAACAAATTAAAAAGTCCATCTTAAACTTAAAAATATGAAACAGGGAAGAAAAATATAAACTCTATCTCCAACTACAATATGAGAGTGACTTCCAAATTTAGCAAAGGCAAATTGGAGAGTGGGAAGTTTCCAAGATAGAACTTTAATGTCTGCTCATCTCAGGTAAAGTCAATAAAACTCAATAGTTTAGTGGCACACCCAGCGGGTGAAAGTGACCATTCCATTGGGAAGTTGTGGATTATAGTAGGATTTTGTTAAGTGCAGAGAAGAGGGGGGTGGAAATTAAAGGGTAGAATGGAGAACTGAGAAGCTACACATGTACACAAAGTAGCCTCATAATGCAGCAGGATGGAAAAAATATACCCTGCATTGTCAACATACCTAAAATTGTTTGGGTTTATGAACAGAAGTGAAATAAAGGCTGATGGAAGGTACACACACTCAAACCTGCTTAAAAAGAAAATTAAGTAAAAATTCCTGATCTGGGGAAAATTCAGTTCATCTAATGACAATTAAATAAGAGCCAGTCAGCACAAACTTTACACAAAAGTGTTAATAGGAAAATAAAGGAGGGGGTATAAAAAACAAATGACGGGTGAATAATATTTATACTAATGTTGCCATAAATAGATGAAAAATAAAACCAAATATAGGTCATGAACACAAAACACATAGAAAAAAGTACCTGTACAAAGGAGACTTTAATAGAAAATTATGTAAGATTAAGGAAGATATGGTGAAACAGCAAAATTAGTTAAAGGTAAGTTTGTGAATATACAAAAAAAATTGGGTAGAAAAATAAGAACAACCCAAAAATGAAACCCATAGTCAAAAAATGTAGGTACGTAGAAAAGAGGGTTGATTTAAAAAATTTTATAATGATGCAAATGATTTTTAAAAAATCAATGAGAAAATGAGAGCTATGAAAGGGAAAGGAAAATCAACAAACACACAATTGGCATTCCTGAGAAAATGGAAAAAAGGAAAATGTAACATATTAAAATAAAATTCAAAGAAAAACTAAGAACTGAATTTAAAAACTATAAAAGCATACTACATCTCTGAAAAAACTAAACCACATGATCAACACCAAAGCATAACGTAGTAAATGTATCACTCAGGGGCCATCAAGAGGCAGAATCCATATAATAATTTTTTTAAATTTATTTTTATTGTAAACAAATGGATACATGTTGTTTCTATTTGTACATGGAGTAACAGCATACCATTTGCATAATCATACATTTACATAGGGTAATGATGTTTGATTCATTCTGTTATTTTTTCCTTCCCCCCACCACTCCCACTCCTCTTTTCCCTCTATACAGTCCCTCCTTCCTCCATTCTTGCCTCCCTCCCATCCCCCATTATGTGTCATCATCCACTTATCACTGAGAACATTCGCCCTTTGGATTTTTGAGATTGGCTTATCTCACTTAGCATGATATTCTCCAGTTTCATCCATTTGCCTGCAAATGTCATAATTTTATTATTCTTTATAGCTAAGTAATATTCCATTGTATATACATACCACAGTTTCTTTACCCATTCATCAATTGAAGGACATCTAGGTTGGTTCCACAATCTGGCTATGGTGAATTGAGCAGCAATGAACATTGATGTGACTGCATCTCTGTAGTATGCTGATTTTTAAGTCCTTTGGGTATAGGCTAAAGAGTGGGATAGCTGGGTCAAATGGTGGTTTCATTCCAAGCTTTCTGAGGAATCTCCATACTGCTTTCCAGAGTGGCTGCACTAATTTGCAACGCCACCAGCAATGTATGAATGTACCTTTTTCCCCACATCCTCACCAACACCTATTGTTGCTTGTGTTCTTGATAAACACCATTCTAATTCGGGTGAGATGGAATCTTAGGGTAGTTTTGATTTGCATTTCTCTTAATACTAGAGATGTTGAACATTTTTTCATATAGATCTTCTTCTGTGAAGTGTCTGTTCATATCCTTAGCCCATTTGTTGATTGGATTATTTGTATTCTTGGTGTACAGTTTTTTGAGTTCTTTATATATTCTGGAAATTAGTGCTCTAGCTGAAGTATGATTGGCAACGATTTTTTCCCACTCTGTAGGCTCTCTCTTCACATTACTGATAGTTTCGTTTGCTGAGAGAAAGCTTTTTAGTTTGAATCGATCCCAGTTATTGATTCTTGCTTTTATTTCTTGTGCTATGGGAGTCCTGTTAAGGAAGTCTGATCCTAAGCCAACAAGTTGAAGATTTGGACCTACTTTTTCTTCTATAAGATGCAGGGTCTCTGGTCTGATTTCAAGGTCCTTGATCCATTGTGAGTTGATTTTTGTGCATGGTGAGAGATAATGGTTTAGTTTCATTCTGTTGCATATGGATTTCCAGTTTTCCCAGCACCATTTGTTGAAGAGGCTATCTTTTCTCCATTGCATATTTTTGGCTCCTTTGTCTAATATGAGGAAATTGTATTTATTAGGGTTTGTGTCCATGTCCTCTATTCTGTACCATTGATCTACCTGTCTATTTTGGTACCAATACCATGCTGTTTTTGTTACTATTGTAGTAGAGTTGAAGTTCTGGTATTGCGATACTCCCTGCTTCGCTCTTTCTACTGAGGATTGCTTTAGCTATTCTGGGTTTTTTATTCTTCCAGATGAATTTCATAATTGCTTGCTCTATTTCTGTAAGGTACATCATTGGGATTTTAATTGGAATTGCATTGAATCTGTATAGCACTTTTGGTAGTATGGCCATTTTGACAATATTAATTCTTCCTATCCAAGAACATGGGAGATCTCTCAATCTTCTAAGGTTTTCTTTAATTTCTTTCTTTAGTGTTCTGTAGTTCTCATTGTAGAGGTCTTTCACATCTTTGTGAGATTGATTCCCAAGTATTTTATTTTTTTCGATGCTATTGTGAATGGGGTAGTTTTCCTAAATTCTCTTTCTGAAGATTCATCACTTATGTATAAAAATGCATTGGATTTATGGCATTGATCTTGTAACCTGCTACTTTACTGAATTCACTTATGAGTTCTAAAAGTTTTCTGGTGGAATTTCCAGGGTCCTCTAAATATATAATCTTGTCATCAGCGAACAGGGATAGTTTGAGTTCTTCTTTTCCAATTTGTATCCCTTTAATTTCTTTGGTTTGTCTAATTGCTCTGGCTAGAGTTTCAAGGATGATGTTGAATAGAAGTGGTGAAAGAGGGCATCCCTGCCTTGCCAGTTTTTAGGGGGAATGCTTTCAGTTTTTCACCATTTAGAATGATATTGGCCATGGGCTTAGCGTAGATGGCCTTTACAATTTTAAGGAATGTTTCCACTACTCCAATTTTTTCTAGTGTTTTGAGCATGAAGGGATGCTGTATTTTATCAAATGCTTTTTCTGCATCTATCAAAATAATCATGTGATTCTTAACTTTAAGTCTGTTGACATGGTGAATGACATTTATTGATTTCCAGATGTTGAACCAACCTTGCATCCCTGGGATAAGACTCACTTGATCGTGGTGCACTCTTTCAAATATATTTTTGGATGCGAATTGCTAAAATTTTGTTGAGAATTTTTGCCTCGATGTTCATTAAGGATATTGGTCTGAAATTTTCTTTCCTCAATGTGTCTCTGTCTGGTTTAGGTATCAGGGTGATATTGGCTTCATAGAATGAGTTTGGGAGGGTTCCCTCCTCTTCTATTTCATGGAATAGTTTGAGGAGTATTGGAATGAGCTCTTCTTTGAAGGTTTTGTAGAACTTGACTGAGAACCCATCTGGTCCCAGACTTTTCTTTGTTGGTAGGCTTTTGATGACCTCTTCTATTTCATTGCTTGAAATTGATTTATTTAAGTTGTGTATATCTTCCTTGTTCAGTTTAGGTAATTCATATGTCTCTAGAAACTTGTTGATGTCTTCGAGGTTTTCTGTTTTGTTGGAGTATAGATTTTCAAAATAGCTTCAAATTATGTTTTGTATTTCACTCGTGTCTCTTGTGATATTTCCTTGTTCATTCCGAATTTTAGTAATTTGAGTTTTCTCCCTCTCTTTGTTAGTGTGGCTAAGGGTTTATCAATTTGTTTATTTTTCCAAAGAACCAACTATTTATTTTGTTAATTTTTCCGATTGTTTCTTTTGTTTCAATTTCATTGATTTCGACTCTGATTTTAACTATTTCCTGTCTTTACTACTTTTGTTGTTGGTCTGCTCTTCTTTTTCTAGGGCTTTGAGCTGTAGTGTTAAGTTGTTTATTTGTTGATTTCTACTTCTTTTTTTGAATGCACCCCATGAAATAAATCTTCCCCTAAGTACTACTTTCATAGTGTCCCAGAGATTTTGATATGATGTGTCTTTGTTCTCGTTTACTTCTAAGAATTTTTTCACTTCCCTCCTGATGTCTTCTGTTATCCATTCATCATACAATAGCATATTATTTAATCTTCTGGTGTTGGAGTAGTTTCATTTTTTATTCTGTCATTTATTCCTAATTTCAATCCTTTATGATCTGCTAGAGTACAAGGTAGTATCTCTATCTTCTTGTATTTGCTAACAGTAGCTTTGTGGCATAAAATATGGTCTATTTTAGAGAAGGATCCATGTGCTGCTGAGAAGAAAGTGTATTCGTTCTTTGTTGGATGGTATATTCTATCTAGGTCCATTAAGTCTAAATTGTTGATTGTGTTATTGAGATCTATGGTTTCTTTATTCAATTTTTGTTTGGAAGATCTGTCCAGTGGTGAGAGAGGCGTGTTAAAATCACCTAGTATTATTGTGTTGTGATCTATTTGAATTCTGAAATTTAGAAGGATTTGTTTGACGTACATGGATGAGCCAATGTTTGGGGCATAGATATTTATGATTGTTAGGTCTTGCTGATTTATACTTCCCTGAAGCAGTATGTAATGTCCTTCTTTATCCCTTCTGACTAGTTTTGGCTTGAAGTCCAAATTATCTGAAATGAGGATGGATACTCCAGCTTTTTTGCTGTGTCCATGTGCATGGTATGTTTTTTCCCATCCTTTCACCTTTAGTCTATGGGTATCTCTTTCTATGAGATGAGTCTCTTGCAGGCAGCATATTGTTGGATTTTTCTTTTTAATCCAATCTGCCAGGCTATGTCTTTTGATAGATGAGTTCAGGCCATTAACATTCAGGGTTATTATTATGATATGATTTGTATTCCCAGTCATTTGACTCATTTTTGTTTTTTGACATGATTTGGTTTCTCCTTTATTTGGCTATTCCTTTAGGCTAGCGCCTCCTGTTGCTGATTTGCATCGTTGTTTTTCATCTCTTCCTCATGGAATATTTTGCTGAGAATGTTCTTTAATGCCGGCTTTCTTTTTCTAAATTCCTTTAGCTTTTGTTTATCATGGAAGGATCTTATTTCATCATCAAATCTGAAAGTAAGTTTTGCTGGGTATAAGATTCTTGGTTGGCATCCGTTTTCTTTCAGGGCTTGGTAAATGTTGTTCCAGGTCCTTCTAGCTTTTAGGGTCTGAATTGAAAAATCTGCTGATATCCGTATTGGTTTCCCTCTGAATGTAATTTGATTCTTTTCTCTCGCAGTCTTTAAAATTCTGTCTTTATTTTGTATGTTAGGTATTTTCATTATAATTGTGCCTTGGTGTGGGTCTATTGTAATGTTGTATATTTGGAGTCCTATAAGCCTCTTTTACTTGGTTTTCCATTCTTCAGATTTGGGAAATTTTCTGATATTATTTCATTGAATAGATTGTTCATTCCTTTGGTTTGTTTCTCTAAGCCTTCCTCAATCCCAATAATTCTTAAATTTGGTCTTTTCATATCCCATAATTCTTGTGGATTGTGTTCATGATTTCTTATCATCTTTTCTGTTTGTTCAACTTTGTTTTCAAGATTAAATAATTTGTCTTCCATGTCTGAGGTTCTGTCTTCCAGGTGTTCTATCCTATTGGTTATGCTTTCTATGGAGTTTTTAACTTGGTTTATAGTTTCCTCTCATTTCAAGGATTTCTGTTTGTTTGTTTGTTTGTTTTCAGTATCTCTAACTCTTTATTGAAATGATCTCTTGTTTCCCGTATTTGCTCTTTTAATCATTCATTGGTGTGATCATTTAATGCCTGCATTTGCTCTTTCATCTTTTCCTTCAATGCCTGCATTTGCTCTTTCATCTCCTTGCTTGCTTCCCTGATTGTTTTAATTATGTAAATTCTGAACTCCCTTTCTGACATTTCTTCTGCTGTGCTGTCATTGGGTTTTACTGGTATAGTATCTAGGTTTGTTTGGGACATTTTCTTCCCTTGTTTTCTCATATTGGTCAGATGTCAGTGGGACTCTGAGATATTGCAAATTTCCTCTATTGGTTTATAGAGTCCCTGTAGATTTCCAGTATATCACCTCCCAGCTTTCAGTAGCCTGAAGTCTTGGAGGAACTTGATAATGCAGTGCTTCCAAAGAAAGCTGCCCCTAGCCCACTACTGGTTCCAGGGCTTGGAGCTGGCTCTGTGCGGAATCATCTTAATCATGTATAATCTGAAGTCCTTTTCTGACATTTTTTTCTAACATACTGTCATTGGATTCTATTAATATAGAATCTAGATTTGTTTGGATCATTTTCTTCCCTTGTTTTTTCATGTTGTTCATGTATCTTCCCCACTAGCAGTGCAGATCTGGGGTTTGCAGATTTCCCCCTGTAGGCTTATAGTGGCCCTATAGGTTTCCAAAACCCTTTCTTTATGGGGAGATCAATATTAGCAGTGCCCAATTCAGACACTATGCAATCCTAGACCACATAGCCCCTATGAGGACAATAATAAAATTTTCATAGTAAACAGAATGAGTTCAAATATTATCTTCAGTAAAACAAACAGATTTGCAATAAGGTCTGCAGTTTCAAATGGAGGACAAAGAGGATGCAGAGGGATGTAGAATGTGGCTGTTAATTGGATAAGAAAAGAATATACAGAAGTTCTAGATAATAGAAAGGGTAAGAGTATAATCAAAAGAAATTGGATGTTAGCATGCAAAAAAGGGAGAAAGAGACTCTGAGGGAACAAGTAAACAAAAGGAAAAAGAGAGCAAGAAAAGTAAAGAAATAAAAACAAATTTTTTCAATAAGGAGAAAAAAGAAAATCTACAGTATAACAGTCATATAGTAATCAAACCTCCCAATCTTCAGTAGCCTGATGCATGAGAGGTACCTGACAATGAGCTTCAAGCCTCCAGCAGGTGTCTCAGGATGGGTTTTGCCCCACCTAAAGATCGGAGTTACGGCTTCCAGGATTATCCAAGATGGCTGCTCTGGCTTCGAAATGTGTTGGCAAATGGGGAGCTGCAGCTCAGGGTATGGACGTGGTCAGCAGGAGGTCCTGGAGGCGGGGTGCGGTTGGTCAGGCAGGGCTCCTGGAGGTCAGGTGTGTTTGGTGTGGTTGCAGGATCCTGGTTGTCAGGTGCAATCAGTCTGTCTGGGTCCTGGTGATAGGGTACAGTCAGTTGGTCTGGGGGTCCTGGCAGCAGGGAGCAGTCAGTCGATGTGAGGGCCCCAGAGGCAGGGAGTGATTGATCAGGCTGAAGGATCCTGGAGATGGGGCTCAGTCACTGTGGCCAGGGGTCCTACGGGGCCTGGCTGTTGTCTCAAAATGGGGCAGCCACGTGTAATCAAACCTGTAGGTACTGTAACAGTGAACTTCCAGGCAACAGCAGGCAGCTGGTGCTCCACTGGCAGTCGGCGATCAGTTTGCTGACTGTTGTCGGACAATCGGGAGGTGAACCTCGTGCATTGGGTGATGGATAGGTATAAGGCAGGCGAAGGATAAGTGAGAGGCAGGCAAATGGCAGATGATAGGCGCCTGACAGTGAGCAACCAAGAAACAGATATCCTCTGCTTGAAACCGGAGTTAAGGAGCGACAAGGAACGCAGCCTCCCTCTAGTCCGCCATCTTGGATCTCCCCATATAATAATTTTAACAGGGAAAGTTTAAGATAGAGAATTAAGACCATGTAATAATTTTATCAGGGAAAAGATGAATGTAGAGAATTAACAAGAAATTTAGGTAATGAGTAATTGGGTAGTAAGAAGTAAATAAAAATCTAAAGTACATAAGAATAGCAAATATAAGGAGTAGGACTACCCCTAGGGCTACAAGGGGAAGAGGAGCCCCCACCCCCATACCAGGGCTAAAATTCAGACCTTGTTGAAAAAGATTTCATATGACTATGGGTCACTGAATTTTGGGTCACTGTGAGGCAATACTAGCAGAGCTTGCTCCAAACCAACAGCCTGGAAAAACTATTCACAGGAAGATCTTGGACCCACTACAGATAT